>NC_092414.1:151084271-152334271 GCF_040894005.1 Engystomops pustulosus
ATATTAATAAGCAGAAAAACTAGAGATACTGGGGGCCATCATCAATGAGAAAACATTTTATTGTAAGATTTCCTGTCAAGCTTTCATTTTCTGTCTTCCAGTGATCTGTCACTTTAGTAAAACTGCTAAATGAGCTCCTCAGTATAAGAGAGATGTTGCAATGCATGATAATGTTTCTTACCAACAGATATAGCAAGTACTTTCTTCCTATTTTATCATTGAGAACATGTGTTTTCTGGCAAAAAAAATATCATCTGAGAGTTTTGAGATCATGAATCTTGAGCTTAGAATAGTCTATGAAAGTTTCCCATGATGACAAATGTTAGCAGGGAAAAAAGAACAAAAATCTCAATTAGCCCCAGTGGTAATCCCTGCACAAATGGCTTGTTATTGCTATGGTCAGTCAGGAACAAGACATTTGTGCAGAGTGGTGACCTAACCTCTGGCAGCACATGGCTACACAACTGAAATCATAGAGCGACAGGCAGCTTCAGGAATGGTTAAAGGGGTATTCTCATGTGGGCATAAAAATTTAATTTTATTTAATATATATATATTTGCATGTTATTAAAAAAGTTTCTTATGCAAAGATAATTTCCCATAACTGTAGTCAAATGGTTCTTGGATAGATAGATGTCCTTGGATACAACCACCTTTGTTCTCTGGCTGCCTCATTCATGTATGCACTATTTAACTGCCAGACCACCTGGATTCAGTGTTTATGACCAGAGGACAGTTGTAGGACATGCAGTAGCTCTCATTTCATATGTAAAAAACAATTTGTTTCTCTTTTACAATCCCTCCAGCAATGGTGGTCGTATCCAAGAAAAGGTGTCCTTCGTTTTTAAGGGACCATATGGGAAATTATCTTCACACATTTTTTTAATAACATCCAGTTGAAGAAATATGTGTACATTTCAGATGAAGCTGTATAAAACAACATTGCTTGAATGGAGCAATGTAAGTCTGACATACCATTCTGTTCCCCCACAAGGTCCCCATTTACTACCACTGCAGCTTCATTGTTTCATTGGAGCTGCATGCCATAGCATATTACTGAACCAATCACAGGACTTAGCGATAAGCTCTGCACAAATGACATATCATTACTAGAGATGAGCGAGCACTAAAATGCTCGGATTCTCGTTACTCGAGTCGAACATTTCCCAATGCTCGAGTGCTCGTTTCGAGTAACGAGCCCCATTGAAATCAATGGGAGACCCGAGCATTTTTCAGTAAAATTATAAACTGAACGAGCACAGTGAAAGAACACAGTGCAGAACAGATTGCAGATGTTCGGGAACATCTGCGATCTGTTCCGGAGACACGCGTGCAGAACAGTGTTTTCCGCAATAGTATTTGAAGAACAATATGTGTAGAGAACAACTTGCAGATGTTGCCAAACATCTGCAATGTGTTCTTCACACATATTGTTCTTCAAATACTATTGCGGAGAACACCGTTCTGCGCGCGTGTCTCCGGAACAGATCGCAGATGTTCCCGAACATCTGCAATCTGTTCTGCACTGTGTTCTTTCGCTGTTTTCTTCAATTAAATGATTAAATTAAATGTTTTAATTGTATTTTTTTACTGTTCTTCACTTCTTTTTTTTTAATTAAATGCTCGCTATCGAGCAGGGCAAATACTCGTCCGAGCAACGAGCCGGTCCGAGTATGCTAATACTCGACCGAGCATCAAGCTCGGACGAGTATACTCGCTCATCACTAATCATTACGCATGTCAATTGTCAGTTTGTACAGACAAAGGTCACCACTGTGGTTATCTACACTCAGACATCATCTGGCTCTACAACAGAACTGAGTAGCTATGGCTCTTGGCACACCCTAGAGGGGAACAGTCAAGTAAGTTAAGTGATTTGATCAGCAATTTTATAGTAGGACAACCACTTTGACCTTATTTTCAGGGCTGACAAGTGACATAGGTATTGAGTTTTCTTCTACACGTACAATGCAGGATGAATTACAGAACGTCCTGTTTATTATATCACCTTTTATATATTTTTATGTATATTCCTAGAGAACAAAGTAATCAACAAACCTCAAATTTCTTCATGTGAAAGCATGTATTATGTTAAATAAACGTGTAATTTTACAGTTGAAATCCTGATTTCCACCACATATTTAGAGAATATTATGCACTGTATAATGGCATTTAATGAATATCAACTGAGTCACTTCTCCAGGAAAGTATCAAATAAACTAAACATTACAGGTTTTGTGTATCCATTACTGCTACAATCTTTTAGAATCTAAACTATGAAAATCCTCTCTTTAGCAGTGATAGATACATGATGCATCTTTGGGATTAACCATTTCTTCCCCATTTATAATATATCTTGCTTAGACGTACTTACATACGCAGAAGAGTCTCTCAGGCAGTTAGAACACAGGAAAGGTTATGTCCATTTTTCCAAACCAAAATTACCATGTTAGCTTAATTGTATGCAAGATTTGTTCTGCATGCATCCGTAATAAGATGTCAAAGACTTTAAATTATTACTCTGCCAGCTAGTAATGCTTTCTGTAAAGGCCAAATTTGCACAAGAAGCCAGGATTTTATTCTGCTCAATTGTCTGAATTCTATTATGACTATTTTTGCCTCCTGAACATTGTTTTATAGTTTTATTTTCATCATTTAGTTGTTTGTTATAATTTACAAATATCAAATAGCCCTGAACCAAAACATAAAGAAAAGGCGTAGAAGAGGCAGTATGGTACAACTAGCTCACAACCCCATAGACTTTTATGTGATATTCGGTTTTAAAAATGAGTTCTATATGCATTTCGGATTTCCTTTCACCCGTGATGTATCCGTGCACAATCCACAAAAAATAGAACATGTCCCATTTAACCCAATAGAAGTATATATGAATGTAAAAAAATACAGATGGCACATGGAACACACAAGTTTAGAGCCTAACACTATTTTCAGGGTTGCCCAGGAGACCTGCAGGTGGAAGGACACCATTCAGATGCATACAATTGTCTTACTGTCTGTAAATGTGGTCCAGAAATACAGAACTTCAAAATGGAACAGAGGACATACAGGGAAACACATGGACATGTGCATGACACCTTATTCTGTGAGCCTCAGGCTCCAACTTCTGAAAAACTCTGGTGCATTTCAGGAGGTCCTGTGCATGAGAATTCTATGATTGCAGAGTCTGACATAGATTTCAACTGTAACTAAAATTTATGTCACTTAGTTTACTTCCATAAAGCTGGCAGCACTCCCAAAGCTTGTGAGAATCAAGTGGAGCTATACAAACAGCGACGTTTTGGCCTCCATTACTGAAGCCTTTCTAAAGCAGTTGTTTGTCACAGTGTAGGTTGTAGTAGACCTATCTTTCTGTGATACATAATAAACACCCACTACAGCCTTAGGGCTTATCCAAACTTATATTTCTCTGCGTGCTATCCAACTGACCCTTGATTTTGTATGTGTTTTTTGACATTTTTCAGTTTTTGTTTTTCAATGGATCAGTGGTCTGTTCACATAAAACATTTTCACGTGAAATTTTAGATCCTATTTTTTTTTTAATACATTTGAGGATCACAGACCCCAATAGAGGTCTATGGGTCTGCATAAAAAAGTGATATGCAGTTATGATGCTGGGGAACCAGGTGTTATTGTTTTATGATGCAGAGGTTAGAAAAAAATGAACAACAGATGCCATATAAAAAAATCTGAATACAAAATGGAAAGATGTTTATGGCTATACACTTGCAATATAAGCCTATGATATGTAGTTGCATATGTAATTCCTGGATTTGTTTCTGTGCCATGTTCTTAGATGCAGTATGCTCACATCGTATACTCTGCTGCTCAACTTCTCAGAAGCCAACAACATTGGGACAGGTCATTTTCAAGAAGCTGTATAAATACATTTAACAAACCTTATCATCACTGAGAAAGCCGCTCCTGGGAAACAGCAATACACATGGGGTCACATGTCCTTCACTCGAGATATTAGCATATTTTGTTATTTTTAATACCTTTATAGCTTTATTGTCAGGAAGGTATTTTCTTGTTCAGTTACCGTTAAAAAATTCACTAATAAGGAATGTCATTTTTTTATTAGTTGTTTCCAAAGCTATCTGTGCCCACCAGAGATCTCCTGACATGGTGAGCTGCTCTTGATATTGTATATATACTGAAAAGTTTGATTTCTTTAAAAATGTATTAGATCTATAGAAAGGTATGCATTTCCAGAGAGTTATAGCAGAGATGGGTATAAAGCACTTCCCCACATATTTCTTTAAATATTGATGTTCTACAATCCATATGTTTTTTACACAATCTAACATCATCCAAACATCCAGAATAATATAACTTTTTTATTGATCTTGGTAAAAATAAGTACCTAGAAACAAATTCTTCAGGATCTCGGTAAAATCATTCATATAAAAAAAATTCTCCAGGATCAAGCTGGATGGTTAAACAGAAGAGAAAATGTCACATATATTTACATTTTTGTATAACTATAGAAATCAGAACACAGTCTTAATATCAGCATTATATATGCAGTGTTAAGAATAAAACAAAGGAAGATTATTTCCCAATAATAATTATAATTACGCAGCGCTGCACAGAGTTTGCCAAATCAGTCCATATCAGTATCAGAATATAAATAGTTTTTTTCAAATATTTTTTTAACCACTATTTGGGTTCATGTTGTTCCAACTTATATGTTCAAGAATTATGTTTATCCCTGTAATGGGACCCCAACAGATCAAACTTTAATGATGTCAATGAGCTCTGTGCTGTAATTTTGAGGCAGAACCAGGTTTATACTCACTGCTGCCACATGATTTCCAGCAGACAATAGTAGGGGGGGAACGCTGGAGCATTTTTTATTCAATATTACATGGGAAACTTTACCTTGATGGGATATTATCTTTCTGTGGGAGAGTACTGTGAGCATATTCTGTTACATGTGTGATAGTCATACTTCATGAAAGGGAAAGATGAGCAGTCTTCAGCAGATTTCAGGTCATCATTGAAGTGACTGGGACTCCTGGGATCAGAGGATTTCTGGGATTGGCAATCCTGTAAGTCTTCTGGAGCCAGACATTTTTATCGGACATTTAGGACCACTTAAAAAGCAACCAGTCCTGGTAATCCAATACGGTAAAGGGTAACTTAGGAGGGATTACAGAGTCCCATTCTGCCACAAACAGGTGGTTCCAGGGGTCAGCCCTCTTGGAATCAGCCATTTATCCATTATTCTGTGAAAAGGCTATAAATATATTTAAAGATAAAACAAAGCTATAATCCTGTATTATCTGCTTCTAGCTTCAGGATAGATTTGTTATATTTCATTGCAATTCTGTTCTCTGATGACAATGAGATCAATGCTCGCATGCCTCGGGTATAAACAGCTCAATTGATGTCTAATAAAGTGATTATAGTGCAGACTCAGTGTGAAAATGCAATATTTGAAGAATTATTTTAGACTGATATTGAGATGGAAAACTATAAAATCAAAAGGTCCACTATAAATGTAAGACCATCTGTGAATCCAGCACATTTCATAAAAAGTAAAACAATATATATAAAATATCCATAAAGGTCAGCAAACATTTTTATAAAAACTTTTATATGTCATTTTGACACATCAAAAAAATGGGATCAACATGCCAAGAATTATAAGCTTTTCTGCTGAGGACTGCCAAGGATAGAATTGCTGTATGTAAGTTTCGAAACTCCCTGAATGGGTTTTTCTGAACTACAACCAGGACTGCTCTGCTTGAGGCTGTGATTGACAGCTTTGGCAGAGCTGAGTTTATGTTCTGTGGAAAGCTGGATGTTTTCATTTAGGAGCATAGTGTGTGTCAGGTGTGGTTTGAATAATGGATTCCCAAACGTATCAGTGGCTGTGACATCTTCCAGGAACACATACCTTTTCTTTCCTTTACTCAGGTGCTGATTATAATGGTCTTCTTGCACTTGTTGCATTTCTGCAAGCATTGCGTTATTGCAACATTTTTACACTACTATTTGTCTCAAAATTCTGTAGCCTGCTGCTATCTTGGTTTTGACCTTGTTGTCCTGACTTTGCTTGTGTTTGTCTATCTATCTGTTTGTCGGTCTCTCTGTTCATTTGTCTTATGTTCTGAGCACATTTTCAGATTAGGGAAAGTCAACCTGTGGTTTAGTGCAGGGCCTGGCAAATAGGCAGGGACAAATGTCTTGGGTATGCTCAGGGCTTTTTCGCTTTCTTCACAGTAAGCCTGTCCACAACTAAACAGGCCTCTAAGAAGGCCAATCGCAAGTAAAGAGGCAGAGCACTTGCCTGACAGATTTTGCATTACAGCCATTAGTGGGGATTTTGGCAACTGGACACCCACTAAGCAAAACTCTTGACATAACACGGTGACATGTGGAAGGTTTTTGGAAAAGGCAAGTATTCACCAATGCTAACAGCATGATTCATACAACAGATCATTTTCCTTTATATTGGACTGTGTTCTTTGCAACTGGAATGATTAGGTTTTAAAAAGGTTTTGGTCATTCTTAGTGAGAAAAATTGCTTTCCGTGCGTCACAAATGGTTTTCAGACTTTGATAAATAGATTCATTTATTTTGTAAAAACTTGTACATAGAAAGGCTATAACGATTTCCTTGCAGCCTGTCAAGTGATGTGATTAAATTAATAGTGGCACTCACTTTTATAAGGTAGAAAGGGAGCAATGAAAGCATTGTTTGAGTCCAAAATGATTAGTGGATCAAACTGAGCAGCTTTACTTGTGATCACCTTTCTTATCACATTACTGTAACAGTGGAATGATAGCAATTCAATCAGAATTTAATCAGCTACATGAATGTATTTGAAAGAACATCCAACAATGAATCTGGGGAACTCATTCTATTAAATTACAATGTATATTTTTATAATTAGCAAATATTACTCTTTAGAATTAGAGAAGAGGGTTTTCATTTGTTGTTCTATGTCTCACTAGCACAAAGTAGATGAAACATTTTTGCGACTCTGATGAATAAAAGTAGGTCTACCGCATCCCAAATTACCCCACAAGTAAAACAAACTTGTTTAGAGTTCTATATGAGCTTTCCAATGTAACCTTTAATGTTGCATAGGAATCTGACATTTCAGAGAAAATGTCTGATGTCTCAATGTCTCAATGCAAATGAACCTAATTAACGTCATAGTTAGCTAAGGTGGTACACCAGATGCTACACCTGTTATCTTATTTCTGCACCTTATTTAAACAGGAAATTTTCTTGGAGGCACAGAAAGATAAAAACAGGTGCAACAGCCCTTTGTGCAAAAAAAATATTTTCACATAAAAAAACATCTAAGCATTGCATCATTCCCACTTGAAGAGCTTATCCCAATTTAGGATATTAACCTCAATCTACAGTATAGAGCAGTGATGGCAAACCTTTTAGACACCGAGTGCCCAAACTACAACCAAAGTCCACGTATTTTTTGCAAAGTGCCAATACAAAAATTTAAGCAGTAACTTATTACTCCCTGCTCTTTCACAGGTTTAAGTTGTAATGGCACCTGAAGACACCAATACACTAGAAAGAATGAGAGGAATTTTGACTTATTATTGTAGCTTCCTTTTAGGGTCCTGGGCTGCCTGGGACTGCAAGAGGCCTTGAGTCCTGTCTGCTGAGCTCTGTACTTGGGTGATGGTAAGGGTGCCCAGAGACAGGGCTCCGAGTGCCACCTCTTGCACCCGTGCCATAGGTTCACCACCACTTGTATAGAGGGTAACTTCCTAATTGGTGAGGTTCTGACCAATAAATATATGGCAGCATTAAATTAACTGAATGCATGAATATACAGCATTTCAACACTGAAATACAACATATTTAAAGGTGTTTTCCAGGATTACCTTTTTTTTGCTAGTAGCTGTAAACATAGCATTGGTCCCATAGGAATACCGTCAGCTAGATGCTTATTCATTGATGGCTCTCTCTCCCCAAAATCAGTTGTGTAAAGTTAGTATTAGTTACTTTGTGTTGCACTCTTAATACTTTGTTTTGGTTGCGCATTACAGGAGAAATTAGGATTGTCTCTCCCAAACGATTTCAGAATATTTGTCAATAACCAATGTATTATTTGTCAACAAACTAGTGTTTTAGTAAACATCTTTAACCCCTTCACGCTCCGTGGCGGATATATCCGCCACGGAGCGCAGCGACTTAGCGCTCAGTGGCGGATATATCCGCCACGGCGCTTAT
Source organism: Engystomops pustulosus (assembly GCF_040894005.1). NCBI lineage: Eukaryota > Metazoa > Chordata > Amphibia > Anura > Leptodactylidae > Engystomops > Engystomops pustulosus. The sequence goes on from NC_092414.1 coordinate 151,092,507, forward strand.
GCCGGCTCGGCTCTGGATCAGAGCCAAACCGGCATCGGGAAACACGGGGTGCCGGCTGTAACTAATAGCCGGCACCCCAGTGTAACACCCGCGGTCGGAGTGGGCTCCGATCGCGGGTGTGTAACCCGTTAAATGCCGCGGTCAGCACGACCGCGGCATCTAACATGCCTCTGGGGGTCTTTCTCCCACCATTGGCCCCCCTGAACCGTTTTCGGGGGACGCCGATCGCTGCTATGGAAGTGCTGGGGTCTGATCTGGTCCCCAGCACTGCCTGCAGGCACTGCCAGTAAGATGGCGTCTGTGACGTCATGTTACTGGCATAGTGCCAGCCTATGCAAGCGCATAGGCTAACACTGATAATACCCTGCAATACATGATTATTGCAGAGTATTATCATGAACAAGCAATCAGATAATTGCTTGGTCATTTCCCATGGTGGAAAAAGTGAAAGTTAAAAAAAAAATGTTATTCAATAAAAAATAAAGTAATAAATCAATAAAAATGCCCATAAGCCCCATAACATATAAAGAGACATATAACCCCAAAAAAGTCTAAATCATAACAAAAACCCCACATATATAGTATCACCGCGTCCGTAACAACCCGTAGAATACAAGTAAATCATTATTGAACCCATACGCTGAACGCTTTTAAAAAAAACTATTGAAAACCCACCAAAAATTAACATTTTTACCTATTCAATCTTACAAAAAATGTCATCAAAAGTGATCAAAAAAACATATGTACTCCATAATGATACTGCTGCAAAGTACAGCATGTCCCGCAAAAAACAAGCCATCAACCAGCTCCCAAGTCAAAAAAGTAAAAATGTTATGCCACTTGGAAGACGGCAATGCAAACATTTTTTCCCACATTACGGTTTTATTTGACAAATTTAGTAAAATGTAAGAAAATATATTCAAGTCTGGTATCCCCGTAATCGTATTGTCCCATAGAATAAATCTAACATGATTATTAGGCTAAACGGTGAACACGGAAAAAAAAAGTCAAAAATCCAGTACAGAATTGATGCTTTTCTACTCATACCCTCAAAAACGAGTTCCTAAATTTTCAACAATAGGTGATACCAACCCCAAAATGGCAACACTGGAAAAAGCATTTCATCCCACAAAAAAAAAATGCCAGCACATGGCCTTAATAAAGAAAAAGCGAAAATTTATAGCCTACAAAAGGGACCAAAGAGGAACCTAAAATCCTGGCAGCTGCAGGTCCCTCCTTCCATTCTGCGCCTCGCTGTGTACCCATAAAACAAGTAACGTCCACATGTGGGGGGTCTCTGCACTCAGGAGAAATTGCAGAACAAATTGTATGGTGGGTTTTCTATTTTTATCTTTTGGAAATGTGTAAATTTTAGGGCTAAATGAGCATATAACCGGAACAATTTGACCAATCTAAATTTCACCTCCATTTTGATTCAATTACTATGAAGATCTCAAGGGGTTAACAATCTTCCTAAAAGCTGTTTCTGATAGTTTGAGGGGTGCGGATTTGAAAATGGGTTGATTATATACGGGGGTTTTGATACTAAATATGTAACATTTTATTCAAAACTGTATTTATCCGCAAAAGAGTAAATTCTGAAAATACGGAAAATCGCTATTCGATTTGTAAGCCGAGCGACATCAAAATATATTATCCAGACATTTCAAAAATTATGAAAATGTAAAGTAGACACATGGGAAATGTTATGCAGCAACTTATTTAGGTTGTAAATCGATCTGCCTAAAAATGTAATGATTTTGAATTTCAAAAAAGGGAGATTTTTCAAAAAATTCATAATTTTTTCTTTTTTTGGAAAATAAACGCAAAACTTATCAGCCAACATTTACCACTAAAATGAAGTACAACATGTGGAGAAAAAACCAATCTCAGAATCGCTTTGATAAGTAACAGTGTTCAAAAGTTATAACCATATAAAGTGACGCAAGTCAGAATCCAAAAAATGGGGCTGAGCCTTAAGCTGTAAAATGGCTGCGTCCTTAAGGGGTTAAAGCTTCAGCCATGAATACATAAAGTATTAGATTGGATTCCTTCTAAATATATACAATCTGAATAAGAGGAATCCATATAAAGTGCAGTGAGGATGATAGATCTGGCAATAAATTGTGCATTCAGCCATGCTGAAAATGAAGCCCTAGCACCCTCATCCCAACACTTTGATTTACAAACTTTTTTTTAACCTTCAAAGTGGCAGCTGCATAGTCATCAAAAAATAATCAGACAAACATATGCAGGGGAAAATAGTATTGCCTTTGACACTGATGGCTTCCTATACACAAAGACAGTGAAATATTTATTACTATATCACATCTTCTAGTGCCAGGTTAGTGCTTCTGGCAATCAGCTATCAAAAGTAATTTACTCTATTTCATAATATTTAATCTACAAAATATTCTTACATTTTTCCAATGATGACAGTTAGTAAAACTTTTTCGTACATATGCTAATGTTACGTACACAGGGGAAGTTATTTTCTAGCCATTGTAACACGGTCTTGAAATGGCTTGCATTTCTATTCCATTATTTGTTTTTGTTTTTTTCTTTAACATTTTTGTAAATTATTAAATTGAATTTAATTATTTTTGTGTTTTATTTTTGTTCACGTAAATATATTTTATATATTTTACAGTTAAACTTTGTCACAGATTTGATATCTCTGCTTGTTGTCAAAGAATAAAGACATCCATTAATATGGATATATGTTTTTCAGACATTTCAAATGCTGGGCAGAACATAAAGCTAAGGTGTCAATATGCCATTGATTTTACAGAATAATGTGCAGGCAGTTTTGTACTCCCACCCACAGCAAGCCCTATTAGCCTCAAACCAATGGTGAAGTTCCATAGTTAAGTAAAATATCAACATCTAAAGTGTAGTGGCATCATCTCCCAAGAGTACAGACACATAAAGGTACTTTTTTCTTTTTATAATATTGGAAAGTTCCCTTAAATTATAACATTCTGGGAGCATTCATCTATCACTAGAGGGTAGGCAATGACAGACATTAAAGAAGCCTTGAAAAAAGATGTAGACAGCTTTCCCAAAACTCCACCCTAAATCATGACATATGGTTATTTAGAGATGGGCGAATTTTTCAAAAATTCAATTTGCCGAGTTTGCTGAATTTTTGACCCGAATCGAATCATGGTAAATCAAAAAAAAAATCATGGTGAGTTAAAAAACAGGTATTTCCTGGCTGCAGAGAGCCTGTAGGGTGTTGTAGAATATTGTGCCATGCTCAAATATGCATAGGGAGCGTAGTTTGGTCTTCAAATAATGCTGTGTTTTAGTATGACAGACACATGACAGCCGCCTCTCTTAGAATCGCTTCACTCTTCAATTCCATGGGCACTTGCAGGGGCCAACTTAACCAAGTAAGTGAAGCAGGAACACAGTCTGACAAGGTAACTTCTGTGCCAGTCCAAAAGGACTGAGCTGAGGGCCAAGACCCAACTATAACATCAAAGAGTGCACTCTTTTTACCCTGACATCAGATGATTCCATAAATTACAACATAACCTGTTCTGTTAAATGATGATACATGTATAAACAACCCAAAAGAGTGGAGAGGGTGTCGACAGTTATTTTGCATTGACGTCACTGATCATTTTGCCCTTCTTTTCATCCGTTAGTGTCCGCTTTCAATCGGTCAATAATCCATCAGTATTGCTAAAGCCAAAATCAAACAGGAGTTGATTCAAAACAGAGATGACCAGTAAATGGGATATTTGCATGTTCTCTGTGTTCTGTATCCACTCCTGCTTTTGGATATCAGATGAAATGAAGGAGAAAAACAAAACATAGTGGCAACATCATAGAGTGGTGGAGTGTGAAAAAAGTATTAGGGAAATCACAGGGTGTTCCAGAGAGACATTGGTCAGTTGGCAAAATCATGAGTAGGCCACCGAGTGGCACAATGACATATTATGGAGGTGGCAGCAACATCGTAGGCCACAGAGTGGCAGAATGACAGAGTGTGGATGTGGTGGCAGCAGCATCATGAGGTCAGAGAGTGGCACAATGACAAATTCTGGAGCTGCCAGCAACATGGTTGGCCCCACAGTGTGGCAAAATGACAGAGTTTGTAGGTGGCGGAAGTAGCATGAGGTCAGAGTGTGGCACAATCACAGTGTGTGTAGGTGGATGGCAGCAGTAGCAGCAGCATGAGGCACTAAATTACACAAGTGAAACACTAGTTTTGAGTAGAGTGTATGTTATCATGTATGCATATCATGAACTGCATACATTATAGCACGTTGTGCTCATGGCCATTTTGCTAATAAAGGGGGGAAAAAAATTGTTCCCAGGAATCGTGCCGAACCGAAGTTTTCCTGAAATTCCAAACGAATTCCACTTTGTTAGAATTGATTCGCCCATCTCTAGTTATGATAAATCCTCTAAGGAGATGCCTACCAAAAGATGGCATTGGGGTCACCATTTCCTTTTTTATTATTAAAAAATTCAGCAAATTGTACAGTCTACAAAGTGAGTCCCTGGAGGTAGATTCTCACTTCCGCTAAGCAATCACAGCAATGTGATACATCAAGGAAGAAAACAGCAGGAAAAAGGGCAATTAAAAGACAGACATGTGAATATCATAAGGGAACATTACACAAATTGAATTACATTAAACATTAAATTACACAAGTGAAACATTAGTTTTGAGTGGAGTGTATGTTATCATGTATGCTGTTCGCACGTTCGCACAATGTGCTCTTGAATTTTACAATGCTCGTTGGAGACATTTTGATGAAGCTTGTGTAAGCAAACATCAAAACTACATTAAAAAAATATGTAACATCTGTAAAGTAAAGCTAAGGATGTGCTGACAAGTCCTATTTTGTTAACACCCATCTGTCTGCTGTGGATTTTGCTCTGGGTATCGAACAGTTAAGTTACCCTAGATCAGTGACGGCGAACCTTTTAAAGACCGAGTGCCCAAACTACAGCCAAAATCCACTTATTCACCAGGAAGTGCCAACATGGCATTTTAAGCAGTAACTTATTGCTATCTGTTCTCCTACATCATTCAATTGTATTGGCCACCTGAGGCCACCAATACAGTTGAAAAAAGGTGGGTAAATAAATTCAGACCATCATTGTAGCTTCTCTCCAGGGAGAATGGTGGGTCAGCAGGAAGACCTCCAAATACAGTGCAGTTCAGTCAACACCTTCTCACTTTTCCTGCAGTTTCAAACAGCCTATGAATTTTCGCTTTAAAATAGCACTGAGAGCAGCATCCCTTAAGTTGCTTGATATTGCAGGAAGATTTGGTGGATTTGGTCCTGTATGGTGAAATTGGAGCGATGGCCTGAGTGCCCACAGAAAGGGCTCTGAGTGCTACCTCTGGTGCCACCCGTGCCATAGGTTTGCCATCACCGTCCTAGATGGATAGAATCTTCTTCCACTTGTCTGGATGTCAGAGAACTGGTCCATTCATCTTCTGACATCTCAAAACGTTTTCCTGCTATTGCCTTCTTGCTTTATCCAAGTCCTATTTGAAGCTTCCTGATGTTAATCTTAAAGTGGTATTCCCACAAAGACAAGTTTCTTATATGTACTCAGGATAACAAAATAACGCATTCTCTAATTCACTGTTATTAACAAAAATACAGCATTTCACAGATATAATTCCAACCTGCCTCTATCAGCCCTGGTGTACACAACTTCAGTTGCCCCTAGAAACAACCTTTTAACTTCTGTCTTAGGGTCGGGGAATGCCATCTTGGATTTCTCTTTGACACGATGCTGCTAAGTTTCTGTCTCTCTCCGCTCTTGTCTGTAGCCACACCCCCTGCAGTACAGCATGGAGTTCAGCAGAGAGAAGCTGCAAACTACAAGGAGATAAGTGATCGGGGGAAGGGGGAGGTAGGCACATATCTGTGAGAACAAAGAAGGAGCAGAGCTGGCAGTGTAAATGTCTGTTACCCTCTGTCTGTTACCCTCTGCGTAATAGTCATCTGATGCATCCCATTATCTCTGATCTGTCTCATCTCTTTCTATGTGTCAGTGTCTTAGTACAGTGTCAGAAGCCAGATGAAAGTGTATATACACCTGTACCCTTATAATGTAACCACACTGTCACCCCACAGAACTAGATGAATCATACTGTGTCTTAGAGTGGCCCACACCCTGGAATTTTGTACTGAGCAGCCTAGGTAGTGATAGGAGCTAATATAGCAATAAAACTGTCAAATTGTAAAGTAAGGGGTTAAAATGATCTTTAATGTGTAAACATCACTACAGGATTGAGATTTGAGAAATTCCTTTCATGGTAAAACCCCTTTAATGTCTGTATTTTGGATTCCTTGACCTTTTCCCCAATTTTGTACTGCATTGTCCTTTCAGTTCAGACCCATGGTTGTTAACTACTCTTCTATGTTTTATATTGGCCATTCCTTGCCTCTGTGTTTTCACCAGTTTTCAACCAGTTGTCACCTACCAATTTGGTTAGGCTGTGCAATTAGGCAGGAACAGCTGTGAAGGGGGTTTACCCTTTGGGATTATTGTCCTTTTCTGTCCAGTGCATCCAAGCCGTTCCCTCACAGCAGTATAACAAGGAATATTACCATTATATTCCCACTCTCTTTATGATTTACTCCCAACATTAGCATCAAAAACTAAATAAAGAAACTGCTTAAAAACAGAATTTGAAATAGCACCCGGAAAGCTAAAATTGCAAAATAACATTCCCAGCTCTTACAATTTTACATAGTGGATTTGATCTGACTGCTGTAACAACATTTTCAAGATTGAAAACAATCTTGTTGGAGGTTAAAATGATTTTCTACCACAATGCATTGTAAAATAATGCTCCTATCATGTGGTGCTGCTGTTCTCAGTATTCATTTCATCTTCCTACTATTTTACCATACAAGAATTAATGAGCTGTGTTTGTTCTTCTTCCAAAGTTTCCTGCGAAGTGGATGTTCTATAACAGGTGAAGTTATAGTAAATAGCACCAAGACCAAATGTAGCCACTTAAATCACGCAGAAACTTTTGTTATTTAATAAATCTATAGCACAGATAAAAGAAACCATCTTTGTGATAAATTTTATGAAAGAGAGAGCTTATGTCTTTAAATTATTTACTTCCATGTATTTTGTATGAAATTAGTTTACTTCTTTAGGGCAAGTTCCCATCTATGTTAGGTCTTTAGTTATTGTAAGTACACAAACAACCCTGCTTGTGTCATAAATGAGTGTCTAATGAATTGCCAAATCTAGGTAGTGGAATATTATATATACACACCTACCTGATGAGTGTCACTGTCAGATGGGCCAGCACGCTCACATATCAGTGATTAGTTAATATGTCAGGCTGAGTTCTATTCTTTCACTGTCGTTATTGTAAAAAGAACTGATTGATATGACAGTTACCACTGACTATGGTCCAAACTGGTACTGGAAGAAATCTGAATACCAGTGCTTAGGGAGTGGGAATGGAGAATGTAGAATTTTAAAAAAAAACTGATCAAAATTACTGGATTACTGCTGGATTACATGATCTCTTCTGACTACCATTGTTTTTTTATTTCCTCTTTCAAGTGCACATGCCTAGGTTAAGCATAATTTGAGTTTTTTTCTATGGGGTCCTAAGATTTATGGTGGCTCCATTCTACAAATGTAATATATGTAGGCACATACTCACCTAGCCATATAGACAACAAATACATAGGGGGATATCTAGCATCAGTGTTTGAGGTAAAACTGTTCTAGTTGCCCATGGAAACCAATCAGAGCCCAGCTTAATTTTATAAACAGCTGTGGGAAAATGAAAGCTGAGCTCTGATTGGTTGCGTGGGCAACTAGAACCGTTCTGCTTTCAGACACTTCTGATAAATCTCTCCCATAGCCTCTTTCCACTGCCCTAGACTAAATATTAGTGGATCAAAGCAGAGTACTATGAGTTCTATGTTTTTTTGTAACTTTAGATATATCACACTAAAATACTTAGCTGAACCCTCAGCAAAGTCTACACCTGGGATTTCTTCCTCTTTTCAATATTAATGTAAACACATATGAAATCATTTATAGTCTGCACACACTGCACTTATTAGCAGAAATTATTCACACTGGATTAATTATTCATCCAAAATTTTCTACTAGACTAGACTTGCTGGTGGATTCGCATTACATACTGATCAAATTTGTAATGCTGGCAAACTCACCATTGGCAAAGCTGAACTATTGTACTTCTTGATACATTCTATGACATGTAGTATTATGTACTGTATGAAGAAGTGAGAAAAAATTCACCTGATTAATTTTAGCGACTATTGAAAGCTTATTTCTTATACAGGCAGTCCCCTACTTAGGGACACCCCACTTATAGATGACCCATAGTTAAAGACGGACCCCTCTTCCCACTGTGATCTCTGGGGAAGCTCTCTGGATGCTTTAATATAGTCCTAGACTGCAATAATCAGCTGTAAAGTGTCTGTAATGAACATTTATTGATAATCCTTGCTCCATTTACAGTAAAAAAAATTTGAAACTCCAAGTTGTCACTGGGGCAAAATAAAATTTAGTCTGGATCTACAATTATAAAGTATACAGTTTCGACTTACATACTTAAGAACTTACGACTTAAGAACAAACCTATGGAACCCATCTTATACATAATCCGGGGTTGCTTGTACCAGGTTTCTGAGCCAGAAATGTTAAACCGTATTTGAAGTTTTTGTTTTGTTTTTTCTTTGCAAATAATTATTCCTTAGTACATTATTGTTTTGATTCTATTTTATCAGTTTTATGCATACTCTTAGTTTACTGTTATTTAAGTGTCTATGTTTTGACTGCACAGAACCATGGCTGTGTCCTTTTTATGGTGTTAGATGCTATGAAATCCCTGCATCTGGCTGTATATTGTATGGCATAAGCAAATAGACAGCAGAAAAGGCTAGCAATCATTTTCAAGTGAAATATGTGGAAGAGCCTCCATTGCAGATATGAATGTAATGTCTAAAACTCTTCCATTACATTGATTACAATCTACTATAGGACAAGCTTCCAATTCAACATAAGTACGGGATACTGGAAGCAAGTAATATAACAGGTAGAACAGTTAGTAACTATATTTAGTTATATAATAGTCTGCTGACATTACAGCATTTTGAGGGGTTTGTCTCTTTAAATAGTAGAATTAAGGAAAAGGTTACTCTGTGATTTTTATATTTTTATATTTTTATATATTATAAGGCGCTACTGGCTGAAATTAACTACTGATGTCTAATTTGATAAGTAGAGTAAATCTCTTTACACTCAACTTTAAGAAAGCTAAAGGACAAAAGGAAGGGCAATGTTAGTACATGTATAAGAATCATGACAAGGTAACCTCCTAATCAGTTTCAGGCCCAACAGTTCAACATTTGCTAATGTTAAGCACTCCCTGCAGCACTTCTTGACTCAAATGTTGCTTTGAATTCCTATTACTTCTTTCATCAGTGGCCTTTGAAACACTTCAATAAAATATGATGGTTTGAACGTATATACGGTATGCATGTTACACCTCATAGCTCCAAGGACAGCAAAGTTGTCAAGGTCTTCACTAGATCCAGACATACATTATTTCAAATGAATATTAGTAAAGGCACATAAAATGGAAATAATCACAGATATGAAGCCTTTGAATGCCTCACAAAAAGTAACAGGCACTGTTTGTGCTTATAACCTTATGTACCTGCATTAAAAAGACAGATGTCCTAAACATAAAACAGGCAGAAACGTATCAGAGGAATATTCATCTGTAATAAATTTTTAAGTTTGACTCTAAAAATGATGTTCAGTTTAATAGATGCTGAGTAAATAATGTCATTTATGCTGTTAGAAAAGCATTATCTCATTTCATAGGGTGGGGGAGAAAGGTTAGAAGTCCACTGCCCACACTCATTCCCTTCAAAAGAATGAACTGAGGCTAAATCCATTTTCTGGTATAGTACAGTTATGTATTAACAGATGAGCAAGCACAATCAGTGTTGAAACAAAAGCCGCACAAGGTAATGTTTGCACTAGAAAATTGCCCTTTCGGTTTTCATATTTTGTCTATTTGCTTTTGCAAAAACATTTACAATTTTTCTTAAACTAGGTTAGTGCAAATACAAGAATAGCCATTGATTAGACTGTGAAATAAAATATACAATGAATAAATGTTTGAAACCAAATGACAAAAAAAATATAAATTAAATAAAAATAATCCCTTTTGGGCCCATGGTGAAATAAAACAGTGTAAACAGAATTTTAGAATAATCATTGTACAGGCAGTCCAACACTTAAAGGGGTATTCTCGTCTGGGCATTTGCATTCAATTTAATTAATCTGCCATATATAAACATTTCTTCAAGTAGATGTTATTAAAAAAAAATTATCTGAGTGAAGATAATTTCTTATAAATGTAGTCTTTTGGTCCCTTAGAAACAAGACTGTGTCCTTGGATACGGCCACCACTGCTGGATTGAATGCACAAAAAAACAAAAAGCATTTGTATATGAAATGAAATTTTGAAAATGAAATTGTCCCAGGGACAAAAATAAATGTTGTCCAAAATTACAACTATGAAATGAACCTTTTTTGACTTACATATGAATTAGATTTAAAAACAAACCTAAAGAGCCTATCTTGTACGTAACCCAGGGACTGTCTGTACTTAATGGCTGTAATATTCCTCTGATCCTGAACATGATCTTTACCCACACCATACATGAATAGTCCCTCCAGTATCCACTGAAAGACCCAAGGACTGTTATTTACTAACATTTGCTGCTAAAGCATACTTGTGTACTTGTTATTCAAAGTAATTTAAAAAAAACCCTAGGATTAAATAAAAGTTTAGAAACACTTTTAAAAAATATTAAAATTGTCAAGCCATTACTACATGATTTTTTGACATTGTCTAACTTTACAATAGCATTTGTTTGACTTACCATATTTTCTGGACTATAAGACGCACTTTTTAGCAAGAAAAAATCTTGCTAAAAAGTCCCTGCGTCTTATAGACCGGAGGTCAGGAGGATCCAGCACTGCCAGACCCTCCTGACTGCTGTAATGGAGATCGGGTGATGCCTTGATACAGAGCTGCACCCAATCTCCCAGAGAGGAGCCTCCGTACTGCTCTCTCCTACAGACACGGTACCTGCGGTGATGTCAGCATCATGTGACTGATCGCATGCTTCTTACATCACAACAGGTCTGATACTGCCATGCTGCCCTGGGACAGGGTAAGAAGAAGGGGAATGGGGGAAGTGTGTGTGTGTGTGGTTCTGTGTGTGTGTGTGTGGTTCTGTGTGTGTGTATATAGCTGAGCTGTGTGTGGATGTGGTTGGATGATGGAGAGCTAAGTGTATATGTAGATGGATGATGCTGAGATGAGTGTGTATGTGGATGGATGATTCAGAGCTGAGTGTGTATGTGGATGGATGATTCATAGCTGAGTGTGTATGTGGATGGATGATGCAGGGCGGAGTGTGTATGTGGATGGATGATGCAGAGCTGAGTTTGTGTGTGGATGGATGATGCAGAGCTGAGTGTGTAACTATGGATGATGCAGAGCTGTCTGTGTAAATGTATGTCTGTGTGTGCTGTGCTTTAGTGCGACCAATGGGGATATTTTAATTAGTGTAAAATATATTTTCCTTTTTTTGGAAGCCTAAATCTGGGGTGCGTCCTAGTAAGAAGCGTCTTATAGTCCGAAAAATATGGTACTTTGAAGAAAAACATGCCTTACTAAAGAAATGCACTCCTTGATGAGTAAGACCTAAAATGTTTCTAAAAGCTGTGAATGTATGACAATTTTATTTAAGTTTGGACACTTTAAAAACCTCCAGTATTTTATGCCAGAAAGAAAATATCATGGCTTTGTCAATTTTAACAATTCTTCGGGCACCCTACTTGACTGTTGGTACCCTGACCAATGTTCTTAAAGTTAGATTCGTAATGCAACAAATACTCCTCAGCAAATTTCCAGAAAGGATCTCTAAAGTTGTTTTTAGCAGCTTGTGACAACTCTTCATATTGTTATATTTCTTTACCTAATAGTTTAATAATACTACTACTATGATTTTAAGAGAAATGTTTGCAGTTATAATTATAAACGTTTGATTGATGTGTTGATGTCCGGCAGAAATTTTTCTAGAATATGGTCCACTTATTTTAGGTAAGATTCATCAATGTTCCAGTTCTCACCAGAGTTCTGTGCAATTGCAGGTCATATACAATGGACACGTGTATAATTGGCTTGTGAGAGCCACTCACATGCAGATCACTCTAGAAAAGTGCCTGTACAGGCAGGAATAGTACCTGCTCTATAATATGTAGCTTGGAAAGTCAGCTCACACACAAAGCAGAACTACCATGTAAACCATGTTCTTGTGTATGAGCCTATTGAAATAAATTGGGCCATTTGCTAGCCAATTGAAACAACAAATAGCATATGTGCAAAAACAACACTAGTTTGCATGTAGCCTTAGACGGGATGTTTCCAGGTTAATAAGCCAGTCTCATTGCTTCTCTTCTATTAGAAGCTTCTCTTCATTGAGGTGCAGTGCAGTGCAGTGTGTGATTAATTATACATAATATTCAAGTGCCTGTTGACCTTCGTAATATAGATTAGTAGATAAAATAAGGTTGTAAAAAGGGTTAATAAAATATATGTATTCCCCAACTATTTGAAAAGAAAGCAAAAAAACTGAGCTTGTCACAACATATAAAATATAATGAAGACCTGTCCACTATCCAGGGCTGGCAGTACAGCATTTGTCAGTTTGATGTGTATATGAGCAGGTTTATGTAAGGTTCCTCTTTTTTTACTCAGGGTAATAGATTTATTCCGCCCCCTGATTTTGTTGATGTTTGTGACATTGATGGAAACTTTTGTACTATTCTTGGGATAATCAAAATATGCACCTCTGGGCACAACAGGACACAAGCAAGACTGTATCTGAACTCATGTATTTCAACAGTTTTGTCAGATATAAGCGATGACAGCACATCCCTGTGAAACAGCAGAAATGTTATGTTTTATGGATGGCTTCAGAAGAAATAACTTTCTGCAAGTAAGTGGCTATTGCATAATTGATGCTGAACATGTTTAATCATTTGAAAAGAAGAACGAAATACAGAAGTCGTGTACATTGATTCTTTCCTGGTTAGCACCATTATTAATTTGAGTTTAGGCTGCCAAACTTCATAGATAGGAGAGCGGCATGCAACAAGACACGTAGAATTAGAAACTATCTCCATCATTTCTCTTGGCTGCTACGAAAATGAGTATAAATACTGAATAGCTCCCAGCTTTCCCTGAGGTTATATTTTAAACACTACATTACAAAGTCATTTTATGTGCTAAATTTATATATAAACCTGTCAGCATTTCCCTATTTAATGTTTAATTTAGAATGTTGTAAAAGAGAAATTTTTAAATAAATTCATTGTCATTCTTTTTACAGGGAAAAGCCATATAGGCAATGGCTGAGTGCCCCCATCTTCAAGGGAGTTACCTGAAAATCCGACTTTTGGGCCCTAACTTTTGGAGGTATTATTCAGCCATGGTAATTGCATAATATTACTCATTCACTATCCAGTGGTAAGGGTCATAGTATGGTGGAATTATTGAGACATTGGGGAAAATTCAGCATGCCTTCTCTGCAAGTTTTTTGGTGAAGGCGTATAAATCTCTTCATCCCTGCCATTTCCCCTACTTCCACAGGGAACAGGGTAGGTGCGCCGCATTTACCTAAAGCAGAAATCTCCGCCAGATCAGAACTGGTCTTTGTTCCGACCTGGCGGAGATGCACCTATATATACTATGAGATCAAAGCCTCTTAAGTAGATACGGCTGCTGGAGTGCCCTTGGGTGGAGTTTTAACACTGACAATTAAAACACCGGTCTTAATGGATTTCCCCCATTATTTAAAGGAAATGGTCACAGTCATGGTGTGGCGTTATATTAAGTCACTAAGTAGAGTTGTGTTGTTGTTATTTAGTCATGTGGTGGCAATGGTAGAAGTTTTGATATGTCGGTATTATCCTGTTCTTGTATAGATGTATTATTTTTCTTTATATTGGGGTAATTGTTCAGTAATAGGTATGTACTAATATTTTCCCTGTATGGCAGTAACATTTGATCCAGTTACAGCTATATTGTAATTTTGGTTTTTATATAGAGGATTTTTTTTTTCAAAATAGTACTGGTTGTGGCACTATATGGCAGTGTAATATGAAAATGAATATCGAGAGAAATAAGTTCAATTTAAAATGGTACAGCTCATCTCAGCTATTGTAATGAGGCAGTATGATTTCTACATATGCCCGCGCCTCAATACAAAACATTTATGATATCATCCTGAATTTCCGAAAATAAATTCAATCACTTCAAATGCAAATGGCCATTCATTTGGATAAATTTAAAAAATGACCTTTTCTTGACCCAAGTATCAATTATTGTAATCAATGTCATAAAATGCATCTTCTGCAAATAATACATTTTATATAATATAAAATGACCAAAAGACACAATTATATGAAATCTAAGCTACATCTTGTGGTAAGTATTCTTGATGTCTTTTTGACTTGACTTTTAATATATCCACCCAGATAAGAGTAACTGGATGCCATGGATTTACCAGCCCAGCTTTGTGACAGCATTGTCTTTTCTCAAGCTTAAAATTTTGTAAATTATTAATGAACAAGAAATTTTTATTAACATAATTTAAGTCACAGCTGTGCTCAGTTAAGATGGGTTATGAAAAAGGAGGGAAGTTTCTTTACATGAAGGCTTCTATTAATTTACTGATTAGTCTCCAGCCCATTAATATTTAAATTAGCTGTCTAAGGTACAAGTCCTTAAAATGTTTAGAATAATAGATGGCCAAGCCACTCCCCTTATCATCTGTTGTGTGGCACCAGGTAGGTGTAAGTACAGCCCATTCGCTGAAGCTATATCTACATATTTCTTCCCCACCAGGGAAGATGGAACCCACTGCTTACAGCTCAGTGCTTTGTGTTTGTGCTTTGGCAAAATAGCAGGTTTCCCATAGTAGTGAATAGTAGCTGCAGTGTGGGGGCTGGGTTTAAATATTGATGGGTTGTCCACAATTTTAAAAAAACCTATAACCAAGGCACCCTGTTTAAAATAAAATCATATATTCATGCTTTAAATGTCCTGCGTCAGGACCTTAAGTCCAGACCCAACTGTCTGAAGTGATAACAATCCATGTGTTCTTTATGTACCTCAGCAGAAAACCAAAGAACTTTATGGTCATGTGGACAGAGATGGCACATTGCTACTCCTGGTCAGCAACAATCAGAAATGGTAGAGAACAGACCATCAGTACTGGAGCAACAGGTTGGTTGAATGGTGTAAATAGGCAGTGTCCAACTTGGGTACATTAGGCTAACGAGACAATTCCAATCCATCAACACCTAAAATATAGACATAAGTAGCCCCCAAGTTGTCTTTTGTTGGAGCCCTTGAGGTTTAGTTTTGGGTTATGTGGTAATAGTACAAAAATATTGTCATATGTAGTTCACCTTTCTAAACTCCTATCCTAATTTATAAATCTTAATTACACTTTAGGCGTTCATAAAATCTTTGTTAGGGTTCTTTGCCCCTCACCAGGAAGCCTTAGTGCAAAATAGTCATGGCAGACCCTATAAACATTGTAAGCATGGATTTTCACACTTTCACAGGAGATGGCTTGGCCCTCACCCTGGACAGAAGGAAAAGGTTCATTAGTATGCAAGCAGCTAAAGTCATTCATTTTGGAGGAAAATTCAAATAAAGAAAAAATATATATTTCCTAATAACATGGTTACCATACCATAGTTATGAGCACCCGCCAAAAGGATAGGGTCGGGGGGTTAACCCTATCTTCCTTTGGCCTGTACTCCTTCAGGAACCCCACTAAATCATATAACAACCCTGATACTAAGATCCTATGTCTGATAATGGGTAATAGAGAATGGGGTACACAGTTGTTTGAAGGTAGTTGTACCAATGTAACAATTTTCTGTGAAGTGTTATACATTTTATTAACAATCTACTTTTATTAACAATCCAAAATGTGGCTCCCTGAGAGGCAGGTAAGACCACATTAGCATGTGAACATTCCCCTCTCAGTGACAATCTGGGTCTTTTGGGAAACTCATTGTCGCATGAAAAGGCTGCCCTGATGATCTTGTTGCTGAAATCCCACAGATAAATAATTGCTACTATTCCCTAGTAAGGCTATTAGTTTTACCCTTTTCATTTTAAAAGCTATTTGTGTCTATATTGTTTTTATATTCTTTACAATTAGATTTATCTTATCTTAGAATTGTATCTTTCAAGTCTCCACTGCACATCCATGTATTAATCCTAAGTTGCTGAAGGGATAATACTACTGGTATTTTTGTTAAGTAATGTTAAGCTAAATTGTGTGAGACACTGAAGGGGTTAACTGTGGACGAGCGATATGTTTCCCCTGGGTTTTCCTATTATGCAAGGCCTTAATGTGGAGGTTGTGTTTGTCCCATTTGTAGGACAGCGGCTGGAAAGGTAATGGATGGCGTATATATTCCTTTCAGGTTACTTCCTTACCTGTGGTAAAGGGTTAATGCACTGACCAGAGACTGCACAGCCCTAATTACCAGGTGCAGCTGGGAGATGGGGTTATAACCCAGAGCTGCATACTGGGCTGGAGCTCTGAGTGAGAGACATTGCTCTGGAAGGATTGCCAGCCGTGTGTCGCAAACCGCTGTGAGTACGCTGCTTTGCTAGAGAGGGACTTACCGATGTACAGGTAGTGCTCAGACTAGCCCGTTTTTGTTTCCCGCTTTGTTTTATTTTATTTGCCTGTAAAGCTGCATTGTTTTGGCTGCCAATAAAAGCTGCAAGGAAACCGCATTTCTGCCGCCAAGCCTGTCTGTGTCTCTGGACTTTGTGACATTAAAACTGACCCTGCTACATCTTGGTGGAGGATGCGGGCAGTTTCTTAAAGAGACAGTACTCTTAAAGGGACGGTTGCAATAGACAAAGGCCTGACTAAACATGGAGGAGCTTATAAAGAAGCTGGTGCAGTCCAACATCAACCTCCAACAGGCAAATGTTCTGCAGCGACAAGTGCATGAGGAAGCGGTAAAGATGCACCAGACATCGGTGAGAGAGCAACAGCAGAAAACCAGTCCCTCCAGCAGCAGTTACAAGTCTTGGCTGAGAGACAAGTGACAGCTCCAGCGTTGCAGTCTATGCCACGCCATTTGGTGCAAAAGACTAAGAAAGATGACTCCGGAAGATGATATTGAGGAGTATCTGGATACTTTTGAAAGGATTGCCGAGAGAGAGAGTCTACCCCAGGACCAGTGGGCGGATGTGTTGGTCCCATTTTTGTCAGGAGAACCCCAAAAAGCCTACGTTGACCTGCGAGTGCAGAATGCAAAAGTTTATGCAAAGCTGAAAGGGGAAATCCTGGCTAGGCTAGGGGTTACCTTGGCTGTCCGAGCCCAGCGTGTCTACAACTGGGAATATGATCCTGACAAGCCTGTACGGTCTCAGATGTATGACCTCTACAATCTCACCAACAAGTGGTTGCAGCCGGAAGCCCTCTCCACAGACCAGATTGTGGACCGTGTGGTCTCTGATCATTTCATCCGCGCCCTACCAGTGAGGATGCAGCGTGGCCTTGGATATACGAATCCTAAAAGCATTGATGATTTGGTTTCTGCAGTTGAGAGGTTCACCGCTACAGAAGAGTACCTGCAGAATGTGCGTAACCCTGGGAACAAAAGAAAACCATCCAGTGGTAAGACTGTTCCTATTGTTAAAGGGATGAGATTGTCTGTTAAAGAGGGTGGTGTCCCCTCAGAGGGCCAAGCCAAAAGACTATAAAATTCCCAAAGGGACACGGTGCCTGGTGCTCGGGCACAGATAATTTGCTGGCGTTGCGGTGGTTTAGGACATGTTGCTGCAAGTTGTCCAGAACTAACTGAACCCATGGACTGCGATTTGGGCAGCGCAGGTCTTATTTTGCAAGGCCCTCATATGCTGCCCAGAAAGACATTGTAAGTGAGCGGCAAGTGTGCCCAGTCAAGATTGGAGGGCGTCATATGATGGCCCTGCTGGACTTGGGAAGTCTAGTGACTTTGTTGCATGCCAGCCTGGTCGACCCTGACCAATTTCAGACCTGCTGGATGGGGGTGGTGTGTATACATGGTGATTCAAAAGACTATCCCATAGCCTTGGTCAAACTGGAGACTCCATGTGGATCAGTGAGGCATGAAGTGGGCGTGGTTAAAGACTTGATGCACCAAGTCATACTGGGGTGTGATTTTCCTCTGTTTTGGAACCTGTGGGAAAATAAGCAAGGTAAGGTTTGTAGGTCAAATCAAAATGTGAAAAATCTGTGTAAACTTTCAAACACGGTGACAGAAGCACCATGTGAAATGGAGAACTTTCCTTTAGAGGTCCTCGCTGGAGACTCAGAGGAAACTTCACCTGAGACTGAGTTCTCTGCCCTACAAATTGCAAAGGGAAACTTTGGTACAGAACAGTTGAGGGACCCCAACCTAGCTAATGCCTGGAAAAATGTAAAGGTGATCAATGGTGTTTCCCAAGAACCAGGTATAGAGTTGGTATATCCAAATTTTATGGTAAATAATGATTGGCTGTATAGAGTTAAGAAAACCGACTCTGAGGTTGTGGAGCAACTTGTGGTACCACAGTCCCACATACGCTTGGTATTGGAGCTGGGCCATTCACATGTACTGGGCGGGCACCTGGGGGCAGAAAAGACCAGGGAACGTATAGAGCGGAGGTTCTTTTGGTCCGGTATCTATAAGGCAATAGAGGACTTCTGCCAGTCTTGCCCAGAGTGTCAAATACACACCCCTAGACCACACTTCCGTAGTCCGCTGATCCCACTACCCATAATTGAAATACTCTTTGAGCACATAGCTATGGATTTGGTTGGGTCCCTTCCTAAGTCTGCCAGGGGGCACCAGCATATTTTGGTCGTACTTGACTATGCCACACGTTATTCCGAGGCCATTCCTCTCAGAAACACCTCTTCAAAAGCAATAGCAAGGGAACTATTCCTAATGTTCACTCGAACGGGGATCCCTAAAGAGATACTAACCGACCAAGGGACACCGTTTATGTCAAAGGTCACCAAAGAGCTGTGTCATCTCCTAAACATTGCCCAATTACGTACGTCTGTATATCACCCACAGACGGACGGTCTGGTTGAAAGGTTTAATAGAACCTTAAAGGGGATGCTCCGGAAGGTAATTGACAAAGATGGAAAAAACTGGGACCGCCTTTTGCCCTACTTGATGTTCTCTATAAGGGAGGTGCCACAGGCATCCACAGGGTTTTCCTCATTTGAATTGTTATAAGGTAGACACCCCAGGGGGCTATTGGATATAGCCAAGGATACCTGGGAACAGGAACGCACACCACACCGTAGCCTTATTGAACATGTGAGTGAAATGCAGGAAAGGATGGCCGCCATAATGCCCATTGTGAAAGAGCACATGTTACAGGCTCAAGAAGCTCAAGCTAGGGTGTACAATAAGTCTGCAAAAGTCAGGTCCTTTCAACCCGGTGACCGTGTGTTAGTGCTTGTGCCGATAGTTGAAAGCAAATTTTTGGCAAAGTGGCAAGGCCCCTATGAGATTCGGGAAAAAAGTGAGGTAAACTATAGGGTGTATCAACCAGGGAAAAGAAAGACACTCCAAATTTACCATGTGAACTTGCTTAAGCCTTGAAAAGACAGAGAGGTGCTGACTGCTGGAAGTTGGCCTAGAGATTCACCTAGTCATGAACTACCAGCAGTCCACATATCAGAAGCCTTGTCTGCAGTACAGGTACAGGAGGTCAAGGAGTTCCTACAGAGAAATAGAGAGACTTTTTCTGACCTGCCAGGGCGGACCAATGTCATACAGCATGACATAGTGACAGAGCCAGGCCAAAAGGTATGGTTGAGACCTTATAGGGTACCAGAGGCTCAAAGACAGACTATTTCAGAGGAGGTGGGAAAAATGTTGTCTCGGGGTTAAAGAAAGTTAAATGAAGTTTCAAAATTTGACGCCTACCCTATGCCACGACGAATTGATTGAAAGATTAGGCCTGGCAAGATACATTACTACTTTGGATCTGACCAAAGGCTATTGGCAAGTGCCACTTACTGAATCGGCGAAGGAGAAAACCGCATTTTCCACACCTGATGGTCATTTCCAATATGTAGTTCTCCCGTTTGGCCTGCATGGTGCGCCGGCTACATTTCAAATATTGATGGACCTTATTTTACAGCCTTACAAGGAGTATGCGTCTGCATATTTGGATGTTTTGGTATTTTTAGCCCAGACTGGGAGTCGCATTTAAAAAAGGTCCAAAGGGTGTTAAACTCAATTCGAGAGGCGGGCTTGCCATCTAACCCAAAAAAATGCGCCATAGCCCTGGAGGAAGCCAGATATTTGGGATATACCATTGGGCAAGGTGTCATTAAGCCCCAAATGGATAAGGTTGAGGCTATAAGAAATTGGCCTAAACCTGTTCAAAAAAGCAGGTAAAGGCTTTTTTAGGAATAGCCGGGTATTATAGAAGGTTTGTGCCAAACTTTGCCACAATTGCAGCACCCCTCACAGACCTTACCAAAGGGTCAAAATCTGCTATGGTCAAGTGGGATGAGAAAGCAGACAAAGCGTTTCAAGAGTTAAAGGAGGTGTGTTGCAAAAGGCCAGAGAAGAATTTGTGGTCCAGGCAGATGCCTCTAATGTCGGCTTGGGAGCTGTCCTCTCACAGATAGTCAATGGAGAAGAACATCCTGTTGTTTATCTGAGTAGGAAATTGTCTTCTCCAGAAAAGAATTATGCCATCATTGAGAGGGAATGTCTTGCACTTAAGTTGGCCATTGAGTCCCTAAGATATTACCTACTAGGGAGACAGTTCAGGTTGGTGACATATCATTCTCCCTTAAAATGGATGGCTCAGAATAAAGGGAAAAATGCCAGGGTAACCAGGTGGTTTTTAGCCTTGCACGACTATAAGTTCTATGTGGAACACCGCCCAGGGTCTAAGCAAGGTAATGCTGATGGGGGAGGGTATGTAGGACAGCGGCTGGAAAGGTAATAGATGGTGTATATATTCCTTTCAGGTTACTTCCTTTCCTGTGGTAAAGGGTTAATGCACTGACCAGAGACTGCACAGCCCTAATTACCAAGAGCAGCTGGGAGATGGGGTTTTATCCCAGATCTGCATACTGGGCTGGAGCTCTGTGTGAGAGACATTGCTCTGGAAGGCTTGCCAGCCGTGTGTCACAAGCCGCTATGAGTACACTGCTTTGCTAGAGAGGGACTTACCGATGTACAGGTAGTGCTCAGACCAAGGGCGTAACTACAGTGGTAGCAGCCATAGCGGCCGCTATGGGGCCCACAGTGTCAAGGGGCCCCATCATCTGACTTGACACACTAAAGAGTGGAGGATGTGCATGATTATATACATATTATGCTGCACTTTGTACAGCATAATATGTATATAACATATATGTGATGTATAGATGTGTATACAGTGTATGGTGTCTGTATATACTATATGTGTGTGTGTGTATAGATGCTGTATGCTTGTATATGGCACTGTATTTGTGTGTATATTCTCAATATGTGTGTGCTTGAGTGTATAAAGTGTAATTGTAACTTGCAGGTGTTAGTATCCAAATAACTATATTTTTTAAGTGGGAAGTAGGCCTCGTGGAGAAGCCTGCTGTGGGGCCCCGCTTCTCCTAGTTAAGCCACTGGCTCAGACGAGCCCGTTTTTGTTTCCCGCTTTGTTTTATTTTACTTGCCTGTAAAGCTGCATTGTTTTGGCTGCCAATAAAAGCTGCAAGGAAACCGCATTTCTGCCGTCAAGCCTGTCTGTGTCTCTGGACTTTGTCACATTAAAACTGACCCCGCTACACATTGAAAACACTGTAAATCTGGGAAGTATGGCTCAAACAAGTTATTTGTTGGAGCAGTTGTTTAAAACTGTCCAGGGCTAGATTTACATGGAATGGATTTGCAGGCTGGTAGTGGGGCGGTCCATTCCACCTCCCTGTTAGGCTAGGTCAAGTTTTGCGTTGCTCAGCACCTTGGACACAAGTGGTAGGAGCAGAGCTGCATAAAGCTGCTGAGCAGGGCTGAGAGGGTTGGCTCTCTGAAAGAAGTCTTGCAGAGCGCAAAAAGTCCTGACTTCCATGCCTGGAACAAGCTATGACCTTGCAGGTGACTTCACTCCCCACCCCCACCCACCCAAATCTCCACTACCACGGTCTCTACTGGGTCAAATCCCCCACATTTGGTTGTCAGTAATTTGAGTTTTTAAATTGTTGAGAGATTTATGCAGAAAGGTTAATAAGTAAAGTATAGGTGGTGGCAGAAAAGTGGGTGCTACAAGAGTAGAATTTAATATAAAGATGCCATTTTGCATAGGTAGGTAGTTTTTATGTACTAAATTGTGAGGTTCTCCACTGTAAGTGCACCCCATGACCTGGGAGTGGAAATTCATCAGAGTTAGAGTATAGGCTCAAAAGAGGCTTTTCTGGTACTATGGTGATCCTGTCCAACATGGAAAGCAAGTTATTTAAGATGCAAACAAACTGACACATATACCTTGCACAACGTATAATCAGTGCTTTACACTTTTTTATATCTTCTGAGAAGGAGTGTGACTTGAGGCTAGGAGGTGTCTTGCATACAAGGGGGGAAGGCTTAGAAAGTGCCAGTGCATGATAAATTATGATGCAGAATAAGCCCCTAGTGGTGTTGGTAACTATTAGTTTAAAATTATCATTCAGCTACTGTTAAAAATTGGGAACTTTTAGAAAAACTGTCTAGTCTAAGTTTACACTTTATATTAGATAATATTATTATTAGATAAGATTATTAAATCTGATCATGGGTCCATGGCCAAAAATGCAACATACAGCACCAAATTTCTAAAGAATAATTACAGTTGCAAACTGGATTAATAATTTTTTAAGAGGTTGATAAAAGAGTATAGAGATGTAGAATGGACTACTTTAAAAAAAAGTATACATTAGTAATGTTAAGTTCATTTGTTGGTTTGATTTTAGTTAGGAAACTGGGGACCAGTATCTGGAGTATCGGGACACCTTTGTAATGAAGGGATTACATAATGTGGTAATATTGCACTACAGTATATATTGTGACTAGTGATGAGCAGACCCATTAAACTTCGGGTCTGGCCGAGTAATGACAAAGATCACAGGCATTGGCCCACATTTATCAAAAACAGTGCAAGAATTTTGTTTCGGATACAGTGCATCCGCAACACAAATGTGGAAGCATGTGGAAGCATTTTGCAGTAAAAAGAACATGCTAAATCAGACAAACTGGTGCAGGGGCTTTAATAAATGTGGACCATTAACTTTTTAAATGCCTCTGGCAAATCATCAGTGGATAGATTCAAATGGAGATGATGGCTTTGGAAATTCATGCTAAGGGGTATTGAGCCAGACCCGAGGTACCTGGAGGACCCACACCTGCAAAGTTTAGTTCGAACCCATTTAGGTCTACAAAACACCACTTTTTACATCTCTCTGTCGTGGCTCCAATTCTCAGATCTTCCTGCTGTCACACAGGCGTAACAGACATCTAATGGATTCCAAACTTCTTAATGATACTGACCAAAGTAAAGCAATAAATTAGTTATTCTAATATATATATATGTATAAATAAGAGCACACATTATAAAACACTGCTGTGTATCAGCAGCATTTAATTAAAGTAGACCAAGGTTATCTCTTGGTTTAATATACATTTAATAAAACAGTTGAGAAATACAGTAAAAGAAAATCGATCTTTATGTAGGATTCATGCTTCATAGATTGGTATAGCTCAATAAGGGTTCAATTTAGGTCTGCTTATCATTCATTCATCCACTTTCTCTATTTTAATAAAGTATTCCATTGATTTAACATTCTGTCTGGGCGACTCTAATACGCATTAAAAAGCTTTACTGCTACATGGGCATCACAGTGTGCAAATAAATAAATTAACTTTGCATGACCCATGCTATTATTTCACATGACAGATTCTCGATGGAAGCTCAGTTAAAATGAAAAGAAAAAAGATACAGTTTTGTATTATGAATTGTTAATGGTCCTGGAAAAAATATCCATATTCCCAGACATGAAGGATATTCACGATTACAGATTGACAGCTTGACAATATTTTGAAGCTACATTACAACCGAATGAATGTATCGCAGTTAGACAAAATTGAAGGCAAATATTAAAGTGTAAAAAAAATCTATTAAATTCATCAAATAAAATTCATATATATTCAATTCATTAATAATTGTGTGTAATATCTCACAAAGATATATGTTATGCAAAAAACCAGGAAGACCAAATATACAAATAGTATATCTACAGATACTTCTTTTATACTGTAGATAAAAATCCGATTCTACCTCTTGAATGTAGATGCTTTTTCAAATTAGTTGTTCCTAATAAGTTGTTTGTCCAACAAATGCTGGATTCAATTGTTCTATAAAATTCATTCTTATGATGAAAGTGTTTCATATCATAAAGTATTTCATATAAATTATTCGCAATGTTGGATTCAAAATGGCACTTAAATTTTTTAAAAAAATGACTTTTTAACTTCTGATTCTCAATCTGACAGACATGAGGTTAAAGGAGAAATAAAAATTCACAAACTCACAATGTCCGAAGTTCAGACCATATACTCATGGCTGTGACCACACTTGCAAGATAACCCACCGCTTTTTAAAACTTTCTCCCAAACCAGTTACGGGATTGGCTGTCGTGGTCTCCAGAGGAGTCCACGCGTCCTGCTTTCTTAGTTTTCCTCGTTGAGATTGAATGAAAAAAAAGAATAAGAAGTGCCACTTCTCAAATACTGAAAGCAAGACAGTTACACAATAGAGAAAAGGTCACAATATAAAGCCACTATGTATTATTTAATTGACTGAAAGAAAAGATATTGATGTATCTAATGTACATCAAGGTTCTCAACCAACAATTATGATAATCAGACCAAATAGAACACTATTTTCAAGCTTTCCTCATACCAATCATGTATACAAATTAAACGAAAAGTAAAGAGTTCTATGCATATAAGCTTGTTCCCGACCAAAAGCTTTCGCCCCACCCAACTCAAACTCATGCACAGTCGGCTGTAAATAAACTTTTGTTGCGTGTAGGAAGCCTCTACCACACACCTCTGGATGACAGCTTTTAGAATTTGAAAAATTAGACAAAATCCATGCAATTTTGGAGGACTGATGAAGGCAGGGCAGGATTATCATTGGCACTAGTGGAGCACCATTGGGGCAATGTGTGTACTAATCCCCTGTGCTGTAACATCCCTGTGTATAGTGACATATGTATATAGTTACTAACATACAGTTTGGTTATTGGTATGAGGGGTATATATGATATATGCTGGGGTACAGTGTGGTCAGTTATTGGTATGAGGTGTATATATGATATGTGTGCCCAGTGGGGTCATTTGTGATGTTGGGAACAATGTAGTCAGTTGTGGTATAATGGATATGATGTGAGGGGTATATATGATGTATGTGAGTGGTACAGTTTGGTCAGTTGTGGTGTGAGGAAATATATATAATATATGTGGTGCACAGTGTGGTCAATTGTTGTGTGAGGGGTATATATGACATATGGGTGCTTAATGTGATCAGCAGTGGTGTGGGATGAATATATGATATATGTGGGGGGAACAGTGTGGTCAGTTGTGGTGTCAGGAGTATATATGACATATGTTGGGGCACAGTGTGGTCAGTTGTTATATAAGGGTATATATGATATACCCTGCACTACATCACTAAGCCACATATACAGTGTGGTCAGTTGAGGTTTAAGGGGTATATATGATATATAGGGATGCCCAATGTGGTCAGTTGTGGTGTGAGGTGCATATATGCTATATGTGGGGACAAAGTGTGGTCAGTTGTGGTGTGAGGGGTAAATAAATGGCATATTTAGGGGGTACAGTGTGGTCAGTTGTGGTGTGAGGGGTACATATAATGTAGGTGAGAGTATATAACCATGTCTGTTTTATAAGCCTTCAGACATGTGTCCTGGATGGAAGAAGAAGTTGCCTGAAAGATCAGACCAAAGAGAAGACAATATAAGGATGTCATCTCTAAGGCATTGGATTACACTGCAGCCTCTCTGCAGGACTGGTATCTACTACTATATGATCGTTATATGGTGTTAAATACTGCTCTGTGTGGGCAGGTTTTCATTCATTCATTCATTCATTCATTATGTAAGGGTAATAGTCATGATGTGACTCCTACAGAGGTATCACTAGTGATATTGTCCTTTGCACAGTGGTGTTTGTATCATAACAATTTGGCGGCAAAGACCATGAATAAAAGCAGTCTTGTGTTCATTATCAGGATGTTGGTATTTTCTTCATGTTGTGGTAATTCTGTGGGTCACAGTTTGGAGGGATCATTTGGAAATTGTAGCGCTATTGTTTGGAATATTGGTCTCATGGTAGTTTTATGTGGTAACAGTATGGCGGGAGTATTTTTTAGTTTGTCATTGACCAAAATTGGAACTGGTTTAGTAATGATAGAATTTCTGAACCAATCTAAAACTAAAGATACTATTGTTTCTAATATCTCTAGAGCTTGGGTTGACATTTGAAACAGTATAAACATATGTTATCTTTTGGATATATTGTTGTGGGTGGGGGCCCCGAATTGGCTACTGAATGTGGGTGGGGGGGGCATCCTAAATGAAGTGCTCCATATCGCAGGGACCCTTAATCTGGCCGTGGATGGAGGGATTGTGTTATAGGATATTGCCAAATATAGAAAGAGATGGAATATTCTCCAAAAATATTTAGAGCTGTTCATGATTTCTGTTTAAAAGCAACTGTGTAGATTCACTGATCTGCACGGACCAGGCACATATTCTTTCCTAGAAGTACACAAATTCTAGTATAGTCTTTTAATATTAAGTTCATGAATTTCGTCTATACAGGCAGTCCCCGGGTTACATACAAGATAGGGTTTGTAGGTTTGTTCTTAAGTTGAATTTGTATGTAAGTCGGAACTGTATATTTTATCATTGTAATCCCAGCCAGAACTTTTCTGGTCTCTGTGACAATTGGATTTTAAAAATGTTGGGTTGTCATAAGAATCAGTATTAACACTAAAGCTTCATTACAGACACCATTGATAACTGTTATAGCTGATTATTGTAGCCTAGGACTAAAGCACAATAAATTACCAATATCCAGAGGTCCGTTTGTAACTAGGGGTTGTATGTAAGTCGAGTGTTCTTAAGTAGGGGACTGCCTGTATCTTGTAAATATCTACATAGGAAGCATCCTACTGTGTGCCTCTTTATAGCCTATTAAGATTGTGGCCATAGTGTTTTAGTCTATGAATGCAATAAAATTATTTTAACACGGAGTCACCATAGATGTCCTGTTCTCCCACCTGCAATTATTTCATAAAATAGGAAGATCAGTATGAACAGTTCTCACACACCTGTTCAGATGAAAAACTGTGGGAAGGCAAACTACAATGAATACTGCTGAGGGGGAGAAAATAAAGTAATTCACTTATTATCAACAAGCGAGACTGTGTTATGGTGGCAATGGGAGACAACATTCAGGAATATCTCTCCAAATACTGTGTACACTTTTATAAAAATAGATAGTCATGTCTTAAATCCTAAGGGTCCTATGACGTTTGCCATTACTTCCAGGATTTAAGTAGTTTTCCATGAGTCCCAACAGCCTCACCATCACAATTACACTTTTATGTCGTATCTAGTTAATAAGCCATAAATCTATTGTCCGGGGAATGGAACGTTTAAAGAAATCTACCATCAAAATCAAGCATAATAAAGCTCTTACTCATAGATACAGGCACTGTGACTATTGTAATCTTCTTATATTTGTTTTCCATGGCCTCATTCCTTCTAAAATCAAATTTGAAAATTATGCTAATCACTCTGAGGGATTACCCTAGCTCCTCTGTGATCTGACTTTACTGATTGTCACACTGCCTCAACCTTCCCCCAGCTCCCTCTGCATTTGTGCAGTGAGCAGGAAGACAGTGTAACAACATGTAAAGTTCACTTTGACATACAGCTGTAGACTTATTATTTACATTATGAGAAAGTGCAGCCTATCCATTTCCACCATTACCAGATTAAGACTAACTGGGAAATACCATTTATTCTTTACATTTTGTTTAATTTGTCTTATTCATAATTTACTCTAAACGTTATTTCACTAGAATATTAATCGCATCATTTCACCAACTGATTGTTTTATCCTTAATAAGGTTCTGGACATGCTTTCACTGATTTTGTAAATGTTTATTTGCTTAATTACTTACTTTTATATTAATTCAATAGGAACATCCCTAATGTTTAGATTGCTAAGACTTCTATTTACCTCTTACCAAAATTGTTCCAATTCTAGATCATGTTCCAAACCATGTGACCACAATCAGATTTAGGCTGCATTCAGACCTTTTACCTCCCGCCACCAAAGCAGGAGGAGTTGTGAACATCAGCAGAAACCAATGATTGGCTACTGCAGATGTACAAGGTGTTTCCCCAGTGATTTCACTGTCTCTGTCCCCCAATACCTCCAATGATCTCCAATGAGCAGCATTGAAAGAAGTACCTTCCTGTGTCTTTCCATCCTGTATTTTACACAGATTACAACTGGTCCCACCTGCTAGTATATGTCGATGGATACAATCAACATGTACATCTGGAGCTATCCTGGTGTATACATTGAGCATAAATGTGATATGAACCCATCCTTAATAAAATACCCTAAAATCATAATTCTGAAGTTATAATGATTTTACCAAATTGGCATATGTGATTCCGCCTTTAAAAACAAATAGAAAAATGCCCATATTGTGATGCTCGCCCTTTTCTTTCCAAAGTTATAGCATTTACTGTTTTGAAGGTGTTTGACAAAATAATAATCTCTTCCGGTATCTGCCCTGAAGCTGAGTCAAATTCACTCTGCCCACAGTTCCCATGATACCTTGTATTCTCTTATGCAGTAATTTAGCAGCAAATCCAGTTAGATTCCTGCGATCCACTGAACAATGCATAGTGTACATACAGGATGTATATGCCAACTATGTTAAAAGGAAACAAAAACCAAAATGTAGAAAGCATAAAATAACACTTTATTAGATCAATTAAAACAAAACCATTTAAAAAGCCAACATACAAAGAAAAAGTCCACCAATGGTCAAACAACTAATTATGCATGATAAATAGATCACAGAAACCTGTATAGAGGTATGGAAGGTACAGTCCTCAGAACAAGTCAAGGTATTTATTTACAAACAAGTATTGCACATTACCCAGAAGAATAACAGAGGGCAAGAGGTATATACACATACACAAGTATATACAGGTTAACACAGACCCCACCACACAACACATGTTCCACCTTGCTTTGTCAAAAATTTGCAATTATTTCACTGCTTCTACGCCAGAAAACTGTCATAGCATTTAACACTTTTATATCTGAATTTACTTCATAGACTTTTCAAGTTTGATAAAATAAAATTCAATGTCCCAAAGCTGAAAGTGGGTTAACCTGCTTTGAGGTGCTATGCTATAGATGGAAGTTAGCCCGGTCTTTGTTGAGGAGAAGTGCTGACACTGTAGACTATGTGGAGGCACTGTTGTATGCAAACAGCTTTGTACTCTGTTATACAAATGTCTTTCCAGCTTTGGGGGCCCAAATTTACTTTTTGGAAATCCCATAGTAAATGCTTGTTTTTGTTTTCTTCACCTCACTTTATGTTGCTGTTATATAAAAGTTAGGGACTATCAATGATTTTAGAATATTTTTATAACTTTTTGCAGTGCTTACAGAAAATTAAGCATACTGTAAAGACATGTGAAGAGTAGTCCTGGCACTATGATTTATAACTTCAATTTTTATTCAGCTTTTATTTGTTTTGCAATTTAGATCGGATTGTCCTTTCAATGAAAGCGTTGCATCAGTGTTCCATGTAAAAAAAAATGAAAGAATTTCAAGAGTGAATCCCAGCAACCGTTTTTCAAAGTGTTGTCCCTGGATGCCCATTTACTTCTACTGCATAACCCATTTTCACCCTGTGAGGTGCAATACAGCTGATTTGGATGTGCCAAACAGCTCCAGAAGTTACCTAGCACCCTGTGATCATGGAAGAAAGAAGGTGGAAGTACTATAGCTGCATTGAACCCAAACTGATAATAAAGAAAAGTATCCTGTAGGCTATACAGTGACAATAGCACTTTTCAGATTTTGGGAATTCCTTTAGTATGTATGTAAATGACTGAGCCACAAAGCACAGATAAGGAAGAAAGAGTCTGAATACTGAGCTAGCTGTTGACAGTAATAAGATACAGACAGTGATTAATAGTTGTCTATGGTGACACATTCATTCTCTGCCGTCACCTTCATCTTACATATGCATATAATTTGAGCTTAAGTCTGAAAAGAAAAGTCGAAGTAGAAAACATCAAGCCATAAATTATCAGTAAGTACATTTAAAAGGGCTGTACAGCAATGTGCACACTCAGTAAAGATTACAGAAATGGACATATCAGTCTAGTCATTGCTTATATTTTCAACAAACATTGAAATGAAGTCAACCAGGTCCCAACCACCTATAGGAAAAACACTGTGTAAGCTTTTCAGACATACCTGGATATTGTTTTCCAGCTATATGCCATTTAAGGGACACTTTTTTTTCTTATATTTCTTCAAAATTGCCTTGTCAGTGCATCATGGCAGGGGTCTCTCCTGCTAGTGAACCCTTTTTTTTCCTTCTGTTCTGTCTACCACTGAACCTCTACACAGATATAAATTCCGTTCGACGCAAGTTTCAGGATTTTCTACTTTTTTAAATTGTTTATGATTTAAAAAAACAAGTAAAAATAAACTATTAATAAAATCACAGTAAAATTCTATTGTTGTTTGGAAGACATGTTTCGTACCCGTACCGATGTACCCATAGCAATGGTCCCGGTACGGGTACAAAACGCGTATCCCAAACAACAATAGAATTTTACTGTGATTTTATTGATATTTTATTTTTACTTGGTTTTTTAATCATTCATAAACCATAAAAAAGTTGAAAATCCAGAAACGGGCGCCGAACTGAATTTTTTCAAACACAAGCTATATGCTTACAAATTTCTATCTGCAACATACACACTGGTCAGGAGACTGTGGGTTCCCCAAGAACAGCCCTGTGGATTTAGTCTACAAAAGCACAACAAGTTGGTTGTGGCTTATGACACAACCTTTCAAGGTGAGCACCTAGTTGTATTTATCTACTGTCTTGGTATCACTTAACCTGCTACACTATATTTGCGCTTTCCAACTTTTTTTCACACCACAAATATTGAACCTCTACGCAATGATTCCCATCCCTTGCAAATTTTTGTAAGGATAGAAACCTAAAATTCTCTAAAACAACAGATCACCTGGAAACAGAAGATGTATGTGAAAAGCTTAAAAAGTGTCCCACACAATGTTACTTGTGGGTTATTTAGGAGCTACCAAACTCAATTCAGAAATTGCCAGTTGTATTTTAATAAATAATAAGTAACAGTGGGATTTGTTGGGACCATATGCAAAATTATGCATGGTGGAGCCTTCCGTAAAGCTTCCGGAGAACTTGATAAATTTGGTGACATTCCTTAGCAACTTATTTGAGCTCCTATTATGCAGTGGGATAGTCCAGTAGGACATCTACATATGACAACTCTCTGCTCACTTATTTTTGTAGAGATAAGTGAACGATTCTTGCCGTTTTAAAGGTCATAACTATTTAGGGACTAAAATTGTTCTACCCATTTTTGTAAAGTGCACAGTCAAGATATTTCAAGTTGTCTAATCGAATAAGATCACATTTCTCTGCTTTACAAAAGAATCAGCATTTCAATCCAAAAGTAGCTTCCCAGTTTAGCCACACGGTTGTCTTTTCCTATAAGTGGGAGTATAATGATCTGCAAGTAAAACTACTATACATTTACATTAAAGAGTTTTTGTGCAACACTATGCATCAGGATGGATAGCATTTCATAAAATTGTATCTATAATGTGATTAAAGTAGTTATGTCTGATGCTGCACATCTCTGAACATTTACCCCTTTTTACCCATTTTGGTCTGGGATACCAAGATTGCAACAGTACTGTTGGTGCTGGGGTTAGCCACTCTACCACTACATGCAATTGTTACATATCCTCCATTGTTGCCATTTATGTCATATGTTGTGATGAACAGGATTACATGTATTGGTAACAGCATAAGCATTGTAACTGGGGTTTAACCACAAAATTACCCAGTTCATGCGATTGTTAAAGAACATCTAGCACCTGGATGAGGGGTTGTAAGCCAAGCAAACATACATGCTGGTGTGTGCCTCCTCTGTCAGGATCTTTTTTTTAAGCTTCTTAGGCCCTTGTTTTCTAAGAAAAAAAGGCTTTGAAAAGAAGCATTTCACTCCTTTCATTGAGTCAGGGCCGCATCAGCTCTGAGGCAGGCGGCAGATTGCAGATTCCTAAGGGGGGCGGCAGTGTGGCACACAGCAGATCTGATATCGCCAGGAGCAGGAAGAAAGAGAAAGAGAAGAGGTACCGCCTGCCAGTCCCCGGCCTCCTTTCAGCAGTGTGTGTGATTGCTGGTGCCTCCCCTATTTCCTGCTCTGCTTTCTGATTATTTAGTACTGCAGGCAGCTGGGAAATGTGAACAGGAAGAATCTTAGCTGGTCCTACCTCCTGGCATTATAGATCATCCTCAGTAAGGTACAGAGACGCATCAGCCCACCATGGGGTAGAAAAATTAGGAAAAGTCACTCTGTTAGTGGAGGTGAAGAAAGAGAACTGGAGCCAACAGAAGGACACTAAGTTGGTGAGCTGCATTCATTATGTAGGGGCTTCCTGCCAGTGGTACATTACCCAGTGATGACAGGCACCATGCATCAAGCTACAGAGAAGAAGGGACAAGCAGCAGCCAGGAAAACTAATCATACTAAATCATACTAAAACTAAAGTAAACATAATTCATGGTCAGTGCACTTAACTTAACAGTGTCTGTTAGTTAAAGTCAGTGCCCCTTCTCCACCTCCTCACACACTGCAGACAGTGACTGGACCGATTGCGAGAGGAATCTCTGCAGCCTGTGTAAAGTTTGTCAGTCCTGTCATACCTCAGCTACACCCTACCATCCTGCAGAATTATAAGTATATATGTGTAAAAGAAGTGAAAAGTTTGTGAAATGTCTGTGTACACATAATGTATTTGGATACATATCTAAAATAAATTGTATGTAATTGAATAAGCATGTGTATACACATAAGTATCTGTGTACAAATGCTGGTATATATAATTTATTAATGAAAAATGGAAAAAGGGGACTGTAGCTGATAATAAAAGTAGGTGATAAATATTTAAGGTATTGTGCCTGGCACCTATGTGGGGTGGTATTACCAGTACTCCGGCTGCCTGTGATGATGTGATGATGCATGATCCTCCTCCTGCCTCCTTGTCCAAGCATTGCCCAGCCAATTCATGCTGCAAAAGCAAAGTCATGTGTGCATGGTCAGTAGAACTCTGCTCCTAGTAGTTGCCATCCTGATTGCTAGTGACTTGAAGGCTGAAGCATGGTGTTCGCCACTTACCCACAGGAGCTGCTGATAAATGCACTGTAATGTATAATTGTTCTATTACTGATTGGGATCCTTACTGGGCATCTTTGACTGGCATGTAAAAAAATTAATGAAAAGTAGACAGTAATGCATTACTCGTGTGGCAGGGGGTGTCAGCGACAAAAATCATTTTCAACCCCATTCTTTACAATTTTACTCATTTTTATTGCTGTTTTAGCTCCTATCACTCAGTGATGGTCATTGTAAGTTTCCAGGGTATGGGCGCGGAATCTCTAACCAGACACTTTATGATTCCTCTAGTTCTGTGTGCTGACATTGTGGTTAGATTATCAGGATATAGGTTTGTATACACTTTCATTCAGCTTCTGAATGTTCAGAAGTATCTGACACATAGAAATAGAGATGAGACAAATCAGAGATGATAAGATCCATGAAATGCATATAACATACAATGTCATTCATTGTATCTTGTAGCTTGTAGAGTAAGTCTCCTTACACTGTTGCTTGCTGGCAGAAAGTGTGTGTGTGTGTGTGTATGTGTTTGAGCTCATCTTGGAATGCAAGGGGAGTTGCCGATGCAGAGAGGAGCTCACCTCAGCATCAGAAAGGAGAGCAATCTGTCCTGCATGACCCTTCTGATTTAGACTTCTGCTGTATTTTTGTTAGTTACAGTGAATTAGAGAATTTGTTATTTTGTTATCCTGAGTATTTATTATTATTTATTATTAAGAATCTTGTCTTCGTTGGAATATCCCTTTCAGGATGATTTTTTTGTGCATCTGAAACATGGCACAACTCTCTCCCCTAAAGTTTAACTATTTTAAACTATTTTTCCAAAAGACTTGTACAGTAAAATAGTGCACAGTTGTGGGAGTGAAACTATAGACCCCAGAGCCGCAAACATATCCAGCAGGCACTTTGATACACTACTGTTTTTTCTTTGTACTCTACAGGATACCTGCTCTCATTTCTTCCCACCATAGAAACTGATGTCTAGGCTTCCCAGGTACATCATCCAAGCTGCATTGTTTCTTATAAGAGAACCATGTGAGGATACAAGTTTCAGACTAACACCTTCATTAGTATCAAGGATCAAAAATGAAACTCACAGAAAAAAAAACTGATTTAGAGAAAAACTGGCAACCTAATCTGAACATGTAGATAGATGCAGATAGAAAACACATCATGTACAGTTAATTATTACAAAGTTAAGAAACATGGACACACACATATTAATCTTTTGTATAGATTCAATTAGTTTTTTTTTATTTTACATCCAATTATCATGACAAAAAAGAAATAAAAAAAAGCCAATTAACCTCACTGGAGCACAACACATTGTAAACTATCTTGCAATTTGTCATTTCCAGTAGTAATTTGCAAAAACATTTATTGCCTTTATCTTGGATTGACTGTATAGTCAATAAGCAACTGACCTTGTCTACATTGATTAAAATGGTCATTACACGTAAAGCATACAGTGAAGTATGCATAGAAACCACAGATATTATACCAGAACTGACCACGCTAACCAAGGAGGTTTACACATTCACAATTTATTCCACAATGACAGCCATAACATTACATATTACCCTATTTATATACATCTAAAATGTATCATCGAAAAAAAGATGCTGGGTCTAATAGGCTGACTGTCTGAAACATTGCACATTGTATTATAACAATGCACAAGGTATCGCAAGTGGATGTCCCCTAGTGGGAAAAGAGGGAATTAAATTAAGTTTTCTAAAATATTTAAAAATATTATAAATAATAATTTATTTTTTTAAATATATAACTAATATACAAAAAGAATTTAGAGCTATAGATAAATATCCAGTTCCTGCCTACTATTTAACTTCCTGTATTCTATAGCTCACAGAACTATAACCTGATGAGATCTGAAAGAGGGGATTCTTATTTTTAATCCCTCTAACAAATTAGTACATCACACGGCTGTTACGGGACTATGTACAGGGCTCACTGGCTGACCCCTCTCCTTACTAGCTGGGTGTTTTCTGCATATTGCAGCCACCGGTAACACCTGTGATCAGTGCTAGCACCCTTTGATTGCCACCAACAAAGCTACCAGCGGCAGTCAACAGTTGGGAGTTATATGGGCTTTGATCATCGCTTTTCATGACATCATCAGGGAGTGTTGATCACTTGCCATGACAGCCTGGAGTCGTTATAAGACTCTAGGACTTGTAATTGCTGCAGACTTGTAACAGTGTGCCAGTGGCACAGTTTTACAAATCTTTAGCAATTTCTCCATACTGCAGTAGCATTGCAGCATATGGTAGGAACAACCAGACAAACAAGGGTTAAAGTACCCAAGGAAGGAGGGGGTCTGAAAAATAGTAAAAAGAAAAAAATTTAAAAAACTAAATAAATAAAAAAACTTACAGTTCAAATCAGCCCCTTTCTCTAGAACTGATATAAAATTAAATAAACAAATAAATTCCTAAACTTTTTAGGTATCACCAAGTCCCAAAAGTCTCCATGTATTATAATAGAACAATGGTTATTACTGGCTTGAACCCCTTAACGGAAAATAGCACCCACATGTGCATCATTTTGCAATATATTTAATAAAAGAATGTAATAAAAAGTGATCCAAATGTCATGCAGTGCCCAAAATGGTAGGATAGAGAATGTCAGCTAATCCCCCCAAAAATGGCACCTTACACAGATCCATATACCAAAGTATGAAAAAGTTAACGTCAGGAGATGGCAAAACAAAAAAACTGTTTTTCCTACAGATCGTTTAATTTTTTTTAAATCTATTAAAACACAATAAAACCTTTATAAATTTGGTACACTGTGATCAAACTCTGAGCCTTCTCAGCCTGAGAGCAGAAGACAAAAACACAAATGTAACATTCAACTTGCTTGCCTTTGAGTTAAAAAGAATTAGGATTTGCTTAGGAAACGCTAAACTTTGTGTAACAGATTTTTTTCTTTGCCTTAATGGGCTTTGATAAACAGTGCCATAACTTAAAGGAAATCTACCATGCTGCTAGGTAGCTTATGTTTGTTAGGACTGTGATATATATGGCCAGAGGGCCTTATACTACTAAAATCCCCCTCTTCCCCCTAGCCTCATCCCAATTAGCATAATGGAGCTAGCTAAAGTGTTATCTAACATAGATTTGTTATCTTCAGGGGATCACAGTGGACCAGTGTATCAGTGTGATCCACCCAGATCCAATAATCCTTGAGAAGGAGAACTGATGGCAGCTTCATTGGGTTGATAATGTTCTGTTTCAATGAGGCTAGTGAAAGGAGTCTTATAGCCATTTAGTGTTGTGATTTATTGTTGTGCCATATCCGGAGGTTGTATGGACAACTTTAAATCACTTTCTACGTCTCTCAGAACCCTTGCGTTCTGGGAGTGTCTAAAAAAGATAACGAAGTGACCTTGCGTACCCTGCAGGGGTCACGGTTTCCTTCACAAGGATTTTTGCTACAGTAGGATACTTCTAAATAATAATAATATTTATTTAAATGAAGCACAGGTACTACCATGGCAACATAATACTTGCTTTAGCCAAACACAGCTGAGGCCAGTGAGTCTACAGAGGTTAGGTGGTTCATTGCCGCAGTCTTTATGTACAAATAGAAACCAAAGTGCCACAATGGACCACAGAAGAGGATTAAGGCAGCCATGGTGTTTTGGTTATTTTAATTTTAAAAAAATCATTATTCCGGGCAACCACTTTAATTCACCAAATTAGAGAATTTAGGGGTGTAACAGAAGTAATAGTTGCCCTGGTCATATAAATAGAGAACACATACCCTATTTCCCAGAAAATAAGACTTATATTAATTTTTGCTCCTAAAGATGCACTAGGTCTTATCTTCAGGGGATTTTTCTACTAACAAGAATTCACAATTATTGTTAAACAAAAAATCAACATTTATCAAATACATCAGCATAACATTCTGAATTCCATTGATAAAGTCTTGTTATTCTCTGTCCATGTATAGCAATATCTGTTACATTTTTAATTCTTGTATTTACGCGCAAAAAGATAGATTTTTTACTTAAGGACCATTATGTCAAAAATGTTCTTACATCCTTACAACTCTCCTAACCTACCAAATTCTATGTTGAATTTCTTGTGATTTCTTGAACCATTGTCCCCAGTCTCTCATGTTTAGCACTTTACCTAAATAACCCCTTTTTGTCCGGGTAGCTGCTGGTAGCATTTTCAGCACAACAGTCCGTGATTTTATCCCATGAATTCTACACACATGTCACAACCTCTTGCAGTATCTAAATGATCTACTAAAAATAATGTATGGTGTGGGGGGAGCAGTAGCAATGACGGCCGCTAGGTCTTATTTTTAGGGGAGGCCTTATATTTGTAAGCTTTAAAAAAAATTGCCCTAGGTCTTATTTTCAGGGGGGGGTATTTTTGGGGAAACAGGGAAGTAGATGGGTTTTCACACTTGAGCTTCAAGCAATGTCAGTAAGGGAAGATTATTATAGAAAAAAAATCTGAATGTATTAGTTAGTAACATTTACAATTGACCACTTTATTTAGAAATACAGTAGAAGCTTATATATAAAAAAAAAACTTTTATGTGAATTTTTTTTTATTTTTGTTTTACTTACTTTACAGTACAGACAACATTAAGTTTTATACGCAGCTCATCCACTGATACAACCTAAATGCAGCTTGAAATGAAAACAATACCCATTTCTCTTATAACCCAGACTACAATTCATTGGCCAGACTGCAAATATCCAAGCTAAATATTTCCTTTGATTTTTGAAGTCCATTAGAATGAACAAAAGTTGAACAAAAAGAAAATTGTTTGCGATATTACAGAAAGTTACTAAGATTAAAGGGTTTATTTTTTGTCCTCTGGAAAATAAAACATTTTTAAATTGAAAGTGCTCTTCCCCAAATTTAACAGAATTTTATGCCTTTCAGGGACGAAAGAGAACATTGCAATAAATAAGTTGCTTTTATCCATGGACAAAATAGTGATTGTAATTTTATACTTAAAACATAAAAGATAGGAAATCCAATAATAAATATCACAGAGGATATAAGCACAGCCGTCAGTAAAAAGTAGGCTTCTAACACAATCGGGTATCTGTTAAAATTATTTTATTTCAAATATGCCCCAGACATATACAAATATATTCAAAGTCAAATGCAATTCTCAAGTTATACTTGGGAGACACCTGCCATAAATATTCAGGAACAAACTCCTATATCATATGAACCCAAACCAGATAAAGCAGTCAAAACTTTCTAAATAGTTTCAACATCATGTAACTCTTCATATATAATGCATGTTCTTGATATATAGACAGATAGATAGATTGATAAGTAGCACATAAAATATCTCAAGTATATATAGTAAACAAGTCTCATACTTGTTTAGTCTAGTGGATGATTCCGGACACCCCATTGCGCATTTCGCTGGTCACAAACTGTATAAATATATAGTTACCATGTTATAAACTTATAATAAACTAACCTTACTCAAAAATATAAGATACACAGTATCAATAAAGAATTGTAAGTTTCATAAACTCACTTTACAGTTAACATTCCGGTTAACAGAGCGTATATAAGATGTAACTTCTATTCTGCATTGCAAAAAAAAGGTTCAGTGTTGTGCCCGTTTGTGATTTTTAAAAATACAATTCAGTGTCAGGATTTTATATAAGTGTTTTAGCATTAACATAAATGTTTCACTTCTCAAATGCAAAAGTTTCAAATATAGGATGGAGTCAGTTACAATTCAAAGATTCTCCCATATTTTCTATAAAGCATTTGTTTTTATGGAATTCTGTAATATTTGCAAATGGTTTTTATTACTGTGGGGACCAATTGAGGTTTCAACTACTAGGTCTCTCCTTATTCATTAGATCATTATTTCCAGATTATTATTATTAACCATACATCAGAGGTGGTCTGCAGTACCAATTGTAAAAATTATTGGCCACAAGATTGCTCATTAAAAACAGCCTAACTGACCTAACTTTCCCTCCTCCCCGACATGGTTAGCTTCTTAGGGGTGCATGGGATCTAACTACCAGCCTTGAGGGGGTGTCTATTCCATAGATTTACATCATTATCTCATTCTTTGTGCCATCACCGTTCTCTAATGAAACATCACTTCCAGTTCAAAGGTATCAGCACTGGTGAGGATCTAGTTCTCTACTGCGCATGTACTTACAGTGTAGGCGTCTATGTGACAACCATAGAGAACCCCCAAGGGATCCTTACACATTGTGCTTCTGAACAAAAATAAAATTGGAGCTGTATTCAGCATTATTAAGCATATAGTATAACATTAGTACTCACTCTGACCTATACATAGGCGGACATTTATTAATTTCGGTGCAGGGTGTCGCTGGAAATGTTCTATAATTTTCAGTGTGATTAATGATTTGGAGCACTAACCAAAAGATTAAGAACCTTCTCCACATTTATGAAGTTGAAATAGAACTCCCTAGACCAGCTTTTAGCTGCTCTACTGGTGCGCCAAAAATTGTGCCACAAAACCAGTAGGAAAAATAGAAACCTGAGAAAAGTGTAGGATTCCAAAGCGGCAACACAAAGTTGTGAGTGTTGGAAAACCACCAAAATAGTGGCACTCACACTTCATAAATAAGGTGCAAGAGGAGCAGCAAGGGGAATATAAATTCCGACAATTTTCCATTTGAAAGGCAATGATAAATGACCCCCATAGTGTCTAAGCGGAGTATTGCTAAGTATATTAAATAGTAGTAACAATAGAGTATCGTAACAAAGAATATATTCAAAAGGCTCTTTATTTAAATGATGCAAACATATAAGGCTGGAATACATCTCCATCTAAAATAAAATTTTCTATAAATGAAATCTACAGCTCATGTCCCCCATTATTTGTTGGATTTTGCAATCCCATTACTTCATTTCATTAGAAAGTAATACCAGTCATTCTATATCCAGCAGCTCATCATACTCTAATCATAACCCCAAGGATCAATGTTCTTTTTTAGACCACAAGTTAAGGGAAGCTTTAGGATGATTTAACAAGCAGTATCAAATATCAATATTTATCACAATGACTACCCATTCACAGAAAGTGACAGCTACAAGGACAGTTAATTCATAAAATGTGTACACCAAAAGGTTGCAACCAGAACCCTCTAATAATCTGTTTTTATCGTTAAACACATTTTATATTTTCCACCATTATGAGCACATATAACAGTTCAGATTGAACAATACAGGGTTCACATTCATCTGAGGAAGACATTTCTGCTTTGACTTTGTTTTATTTCAATATGTGGTGGGCAGAACACTGTGTAAAGCTCTTCATGAAACATTTTAATTAGAATTACAAATGTACTTGTGGTCAATTCCCAGGCAGGAAGCTAAAGTGTAATTTAAAAAAGCAGAAACTGCCTTGTTTATCAATTAATAGCATTTTCCAGATATTTATAACACGCCATAAATAAATAACCCTAGCAAACAGGATTAACAAGCACTTTTTAAAGGGCATTTTAATGTATTGGAGTTAATTAAAGCAGTCCTGTTACCAGGATAAATATATAGCTGGAAGCAGAACTGTATTCGTCTGCAATAGGATCCTACACAGTAAGCTTTTCTGTTTTAACTTTTCTGCAAGAAGATCTTTGAGAATGTTCAAAGTCACCAAAAACTGAAAATCTGTAACATTTGCCAACAGGCCAGAAAAAGCATTTCCCTCACTTTTTTACTGCACAAATGCAGACTACTACAGAGTACAGGGCATGTGCAGCGATGCCAGTTAAGTTGTACATACTGTAAATGGCCTCCAATGCAAAATATTATAAGCTTATACAAACTGATAAGTCATTTATGTGTATACATGCAGCAATAACAGTAATAATATTTTCTTTGCATGGTACTATAACTAAATGCATCATAAAAAATGTAGGTTTTAGAGAAGCTTTGATCATATGGGTTGAATCAGATATTTCCAGTAAACCGCTAAGGTAAACTGAAAATGGCATCATTAATAGGCCCTCCCCATTCCCTTTACATTTTGAATTGGCTTGTCACATATTGTTAGTAATTGTTACCATACACATGAAAGGTGACAATGTTCATCCATGACATTATTACTATGCAAATGCCATGTTGATGTGTATAAATAACTGTTCTCAGCCAACCATAAGGATTTTATTCAAAAAGTATAAGTGTGCAACCGGACAAGAATAGACAGTATATTAAAGATTAAAGGAAGACAGTACTGATTAAGGGGTTATTCCATGAACCCTGTTATCAAAGGAACTCAATTATCATTAGCATAAATGATCAGGTTAATGATCAGGGTTCTGCATCCACTGGTTGGCCTCTATCCACAGGATATTGGTGAACATGCTTATTGTGGGGCTCTCCCCATGGATCAGGAGAATGGTGGTCTGTTGTACCCACATTGTAGCCCAAGATGAAGCGAGTTGCATAAGCCCCCAGGAAAAATGTAATTGATTTGTTCTACACTTCAAGTCATTTTAATTGACAGATGGCACTGTAACTGCAAAAATCAAAATGAGTAAAAAAAATTTGCAAAAATGGGGATATCTTGAGAAATGCACATCAGATCAAAAAACAAAAAAAAGATGACAAATATTTCTTAAAAATCTAACCAATTATACAGGTTGATGCTGTATTTTCCTGTGGTGAGGTAGAGGGAAACTATTTTTAATGTAGAAACTACATTCATCATAACTCTTATAAAATGCTTAGCTTTCATTTTACCAGTGCTCATGAATATATTAAAGAAGAGCTGTGATTGGTTGCCATGGTCAACTAAGAATATTCTGACTTTTGGACAGCTTGATAAATCTGCCCCAAAGTTTTCAAATATAGAATGCTCTGTAGTAAGTGCTTGAATTTGGTAACATTGGCTAGCTTTTAGAAAAAAAATGGAATATGTCTATTTGCAGATTTTGGATCAGATGTGTATTTATCTAAATATCTCAGTTTTCAACAT
The DNA here is from genome assembly GCF_040894005.1 of Engystomops pustulosus. NCBI lineage: Eukaryota > Metazoa > Chordata > Amphibia > Anura > Leptodactylidae > Engystomops > Engystomops pustulosus. The sequence continues at coordinate 151,135,208 of NC_092414.1, forward strand.
TTTTGCACAGATTTTTATTTTTGGCAATTACAGTGACTGTCACCAAAATTGAAAAAGACCTTGTTTAAATCAATGTGATTTGAAAGCTTTTCCTTTTAAGACTTCAAAGATGGTGGAGAGGGGGCCAAGTTTGGTATCATTGGATAGATTTTTGAAAAATATTTGACATCTATATTTTTCGTTTTTTGATCTGATGTGTATTTCACGGTCCCTTTCTTTTTGTTACACCCTCTATCCAACTATCCGGGGCAATAAAAAAAAAAGGTGGCACAACCACTGACACCATAAAAGTTGGTCAAGCATAAACAACTTAAAAGTTAATTTCCCAGCAAATGTATAGTAATTTTAGTACATTATATATGAAATATTGGTTATTTCTACTACGGTTACTGATTTTCCAAGTTGGACCCTTATAGCTACAGCTGCGTTGTAACATCAGTATCGCATTAAGAAGCAATGTCATTGGGCACTGCATGAATTATTCAGTAGTTTTGCTGGTCCCACCAGCTGAGCGGAACTACTTTTCTTTCAAAAGAACTGGGCATTGCAGTCAGTGTAAAATATCATGTCAATGGAACTGGAAATGTTACTTAATACAAAGCCTTTAAAAATGTGCATGCACCCAAAGTAGCATAAATTTCATGCGTGACCTTTTGATGGTTGTACTTTCTTATTCGCTGATGCAAGGCATGCATACACCTCCTCTCTCAGTAATCTGTCAATTGGAGGTGGATTTCAAGCACCGGTGAATACTACATGTTCCAATTTAGCTGTAAAGTCTAAGCAGAAATATAGTACAAGAGTTTGATATTTTTTTATTTAAATATTTCTATGCAAAACTTTTTCAATAGCAAACGGGATAATGCCTAATATTGAAAAATAAATTCTAAACTTTAAAGCAATTAAAAATGCTATAATGTAACCTAAGCTAATTAATTGCAAATCTCTAGGAAAGTAAAGCTTTACAGAAGTTGCCAAAAAAAGAATTGTAAAGGTGAGATAAAAGTTACTCACCACTAAAAGTCTCTTGGATATTTTTCTATGTCAAGTAACATACAGAAAGCAGTACATGCCATTCACAATAGCACGGCGCCCCATCTGCTATCCAATCTATAGGAAAAGTTACAAATAGAGATGAGCGAGCACTAAAATGCTCGCGTACTCGTTACTCGAGTCGAACTTTTCCCGATGCTCGAGTGCTCGTTTCGAATAATGAACCCCATTGAAGTCAATGGGAGACTTGAGCATTTTTCAAGGGGACCAAGGGGACCAATAAAATGTGTCATTTTATTGACAAAAAAGGAAGTCAGTCCTGTTTCTTTGTTTTTTTTTATTCAATGGATAATTCGTGGAACTTCAAAAAGGAGAATGACCCGTGTTAAACATCTGCAATGTGTTCTTCACACATATTGTTCTTCACATACTATTGTGAAGAACACCTTTAGGCACTCATGTCTTCTGATAAGTTAGCAGATGTATGGAAACATCTGCAATGTGTTCTTCACTGTGTTCACTATGTTCTTCACTTAAATGATCCTTAAGGATCCTTATATGATCCTGTGTTCACTGTGTTCTTCACTGTGTTTTTCACTTAAATGATCCTTGAGTGAAAGCTCGTTCTCGAGCAGGCGAAATACTCGTCCGAGCAACGAGCCGTTTCGAGTACGCTAATGCTCGAACGAGCATCAAGCTCGGACGAGTATGCTCGCTCATCTCTAGTTACAATATTTAGTTGATAAATGCACAAACACTTTAAAAAATGTTTTGCATAAGGTATGAAAATTGACTTCATAGTTCTATTGTCTTATGTGTGGTCAAGCATTTGCCTTAAAAATAACTTTTGAAATAACTGCTCAAGAATAAATCTCTCAAATGTTTTCTATAGCAGAGAATTTTTAAAATTATTATTAGGCTTAGTCTTTCTGGTTAAACTAAAATCATAGGCATCAGATGAAAAGTAGGCCCAAACCCTCAATGTTCAGGTCCATGGTGAACATAACAGGTCTGGATCTCTGAACCAAAACTTCAGCAAGATGTTTGGCATTTAACTCTTCCCCCTCCTCCGCTGTTACCACACATGGTCTGTGCTGGCACTGGCCACAGGTGTTATCTAGTCATATGCCATCAGCAAGGAACCACATATAACAACAAAGTAGTTGTGAGAAGGAGATTACGTTATAGCCCCTAGTAAGTCAACAGTTAGCTAAATCTTAAAAATAAAACTAAATAACACAGACAAAAGTTGGAAGAGCACAATTAATTCAAGCACCAAAGTTAGAAAGTTAAAATGTGAGAAAATCTTGTCTCCATTAGACAAGACACTGAATTTTGGGTACACTGGTTCTGAATTTTCATTAGGCAGATATCTTACTAGAGTTTTTTGGAATGTTATATTTAATAACGTAGCTTACACAGCTTGTTAAAGTTAGTTTCATTTTCAGATGAATTAACATCTGAAGTGAATTTGGGACTTTCTGATGAAAAAAGTTTCAAATAATTTAGTAAAAAAATGCAACTTTTTCGAACATTTTTGTTCTGTACCACTGGGATACTGAAGTGGATTTGCACCTAAATTTGCAACTCTTCAAAATGCGCAACCCTTTGCAGAGTTGCACTTCAGAAATCGGACTTTAAGAAATGCATGTTGGTGCAAAACAGCTCATTGTCTGGAGTAAATTGTTTGAAGTTATAGTGAAGTAGGTTTGAAAAAAGTAGTAAATTTGGCACAACAGTGACAATTTTGAGACACTTTGAGGACAGTCCTTAAGAGTAGTTATCATGACGGGGGTCACTGCAATTATACCAATTATAAAGGGGTCAGACAAGTGAAAAAGTCAATTTTTAATTCACTGCTTTTAGAAAAATGGAAGACTTCTTCATCCACAATATGTACTGTACTCTGGAGAAAAATAAAATTACTGTTTGTTACTTAACCCCTTAACGCTCTGCGCCGTAGCTCTACGGCGCAGAGGTATAAGGGAAGTATGAAGAGGGCTCACGGGCTGAGTCCTCTTCATACAGAGGTGGGGGTTTTTGCATTTTGCACAAAACCCCCACCGCTAATAACCGCGGTCGGTGCTTGCACCGATCGCGGCTATTAACCCTCTAAACGCCGCCCGCAAAGTCGCGGGCGGCGTTTAAAAGACGGCGGCGCGCGGGCGCCGCCATCTTTTTTTCGATCGCCACGCCCCCGAACGTCATCGGGGGGCGGCGATCGGTTACCATGGTAGCCTCGGGTCTTCTCTTGACACGAGGCTACATGGTTTATGCAGGTTCGTTACAATGAGCCAGTGGCTCATTGTAATGTAAGACCTGCAAAAACGCCATATATTGCAATACTGTAGTATTGCAGTATATGGTAGGAGCGATCTGATCATCTAGGGTTATTGTACCCTAGATGGTCTAAAAAATAGTGAAAAAAAAAAGAAAAAAAAAAGTTTAAAAAATAAAAAAAATTAATAAAATATTAAAAGTTCAAATCACCCCCCTTTCCCTAGAACGGATATAAAACATAACAAACAGTAAAAATCACAGACATATTAGGTATCGCCGCGTCCCAAAATGCCCGATCTATCAAAATATAAAAACGGTTACGGCCGGCGGTGACCTCCGAGGCGGGAAATGGCGCCCAAATGTCCGAAATGCGACTTTTACACCTTTTTACATAACATAAAAAATGAAATAAAAAATGATCAAAATGTCGCACAGACCTCAAAATGGTAGCAATGAAAACGTCGCCTCATGTCGCAAAAAATGACCCCTCACACATTTCCGTGCGCCAAAGTATAAAAAAGTTATTAGCGTCAGAAGATGGCAAAAAATTTTTTTTTTTTTTTGTACACATTCGTTTAATTTTTGAAAATGTATTAAAACACAATAAAACCTATATAAATTTGGTATCACCGCGATCGCACCGAACCAAAGAATAAAGTAGGCATGTTATTTGGAGCGAAGAGTGAAAGTCGTAAAAACTGAGCCCACAAGAACGTGACGCACGTGCGGTTTTTTTTCAATTTTTCCACATTTGGAATTTTTTTTCAGCTTCGCAGTACACGGCATGTTAAAATAAATAACATTACGGGAAAGTAAAATTTGTTACGCACAAAATAAGCCCTCACACAGGTCTGTACACGGAAAAATGAAAAAGTTATGGATTTTTGAAGTTGGAGAGCGAGAAATGAGCCGGAAAACCCTCCGTCCTTAAGGGGTTAATACATAAAAACGGTAACAATTTCATAGGTAACATATTCACCTTTTGTCCAACATTTATGAATAGTGAGGCTAACTGCACTACATTTAGTTAGCTTCACTAGTGTGCAGAGTGCAACTGAGTAACGTTTTTTTTCTTGTGCACTCATTCTAACGGTCATGTGCCACAATTTTGTAGGACTTGCTGACATAAATGTGGTGCCCCTTTAGGTGCACAGACACAGTGCAGCCACAATACAATACTGCCGGAAAAAAGTCATAAATGCATGTGCAAGCAGTTATATTGGTGCAGACTGCTTCATAAATGTGGGTCTATTAAAAGTTGCTGTTAAGCTCTGCAGGCTTCAGATGACAAACTTCATGAAGCTGGTTTCATTCATTATCTTTCCAGGATAATTGTTAGTCAACAGGTTAAAAAATGTTGAATGCAGACAAAGTTCTGCACAACGGAGATGATTGAGGTTGGAATTAAATGGGATATCATCAGCTTAAGCACTAGAATGCTAAAATAAAAAGCAACAGCAACATTTAGGAGGTTTGCGAGTAGCTGACACCCCAATGTTGCCCTATGACAAAGTTCAATATTCTTAGGGAAAAAATAGTCCAAAAAAGTTTTTTAAATGCTTTATAAACTCAAAAATATTAAGTAAAATAAAGGACACCTAATTGGTATCTGCGTAAAAATACCACACAGTAAATTGCATATTAAACATTGCCAACAATAAAATGTATAATGTATTATGCCCTAAAGCCTGAACTGAGACTTAAAGGAAATCTACCATTTCATTTCATGCATTATGAAGCAAACATACCTTGAGAATGTGGTAGCTACACTGATGCAGGCAAATAACTTGTTTAATCCCTGAGCTGAAAATTATGATAATGAGGCTCTGTAGCTCCTGTAGCTGCTCCAGCGCTTCTCCTCTCACATTAAGTATGCATTGCTCCAGAGAATTATGTAATCACTGTGTTGTGCCTGACAGGCAGAAGTAATCAATCACTGCACCATCCCCCAGCTGCTGTGTATGAACTCCGGTTGATTACTTCTGTCTGGACAGTTCAGAAAGCTCAGTGTAATGTGTTGATCAATAGCAGGCTGAAGCAATCCAGCTTTCCTAAGGTCCTGAATGTTATAATTGTTAAGGATCGCTACTCTCTGACAATTCTCTTTCCACTTCAGTTATGACTAGGTCACCCTTTTCTTTCTAGTTTTCCAGGATTTCCTGATACCAGATGCTTCTTTTTGTACATTAATGTCTACCGTTCAGTTTTATGGGTTAAATAATAATAATACTTTTACAATTGCTTACAATTATAGCAAAACCTATAGAAAGTTATCTATGGTGGTCAAAGACTGCTCTATAATGCAAGCAGGAAGAACGGATCAGTTCCAATATAGACCAGGACTTATAAAAACCTTATATTAAAAACCTTCTATAGTAAACATACTTGAAGACTAAAGTGGTAGTCTGTATAGGACATGAATTTGGAACACTAAACTTCGTTATGCATGTGGATTTTTGTCGAATTTGACTTGTATTGAGAAGATATACTGTGCATTGGCTTTGACATAGAATATAAATGGGTGTTATACATACCAAAGGTTATTTGAAGCTTGCACTATAACTGATCCAATAAAATGTCAGAAAGAAAAAATATGCTTACACGTACTAGCAGGAAGTGTATAATACCATAACATGATTAATACATAAACTACTCCCACAGTACCCTGAAAAGATCTTGACTCAATTATTATATTGAATTACAGACAATAAATAATACATGGAAGTAATGTAGTAACTACACATATAAAAGCTCTAGAAAATTGAGACACGCAAGAATTCACAGCAAATAAGAATAATGTTTAGAAACAAGAAACATCTGGTTGTGATGTCATCATAAGTGTAATTCAATCTAATTAAATAAGATCTAGCGTTTTTGATACCTTACTAGGAAACTACACCATACAGACACTAGGCAGATCTTTAATATCCATCTCTGTGTATGCCTGTACAAGTTCAGTAATCAGAATTCTGCTATTTGTATGAGCGCATGCCAAAAAATGATGGTCATACTTATCAGTAGTAACCAGGAGCACATTGTAAACTACTCTTACAAATTGTTTACTAGTGTCATAACCACTTCTGGGATTTGGCACTTTTTAAATAGTCTCTCAGGGCAGGAGAATTTTTTTATACAAGGGAAATGTATTTGTAGGTACATAATATGTCATATCCATGAATTGGTCAGCAGAAGAACATTTAGAACATAATATAATATATTCTTTTTGACTGTATTAAGTCATAGTGGAATATGAAACATAGCTTTATAATCCCACAGAGGAAGGTTTAGGGACATTGGACCACGCAAGCCTTCTTGCGACAAAATGCGGGATTTAACTTCAAAATTGTGTCGCAAGCCAAGCACTTACATGAACCGGGAGGAAGAAGTTGAACTCCGGCGGACCTGAGCGGGGAAGCGACAAGTCAGGCGCACAATCTTCTTGAATCCCGACACAATGCATTGTCGTCGGACAATGCACTTTCGGGATCTCCTCCAGGCCGGGTAAGTAAATGTGCCCCAATGTGTGCAATGTGAGATGGAGACATAAATACAACCCCAACTATGTATTTATACATTTTTAGTAGAAGCCATGACTGTGACCATGAATAGTCTTTTATAAGAGAAGATCTAGCCTTTTATATGTTTAGAATCTAAATGTTAACATTCAAAAAAGTAGCACATTTTTGCGCAATGACTTCATCCCCTGTTGGCATAGGAAAAACTTTAGAAGTGGTTGCTCAAGTATCCGCTACTTTTGTGCAACTTTCTAAAAAAAACACTCATATGCCAGATTTATCAGACTCTAAGATAAATCAAACAAGCCCACCACCCCCAAATAACAGCTTTTGCTAAGCTTTTCCTTTGCATCAAATCAAACCATTCCTTACATTGTGCATTCTGCATTTGTTTGATACATATAGAAGCCAAACTTATATCAACAATATCAAACACTACAAAGGGGAGACTTATTTTTTTCTCTTTCTATTTTTTCTGTTAGTCTAGTTTTTTGTCTTGTTTATTAGTCCAATTTGTCTTTGGTAAATTTTCCTTGTGCTAAATTGGATCTGTGCCTTATAGGCCCTTTACACACTTGAAAGTGTGACGTGTACAACTTGCATCACACTCACAGTGGGACACATTGGGGCAGATTTATCAAGCAGTCTGAAAGTCAGAATATTTCCAATTGCCCATGGCAACCAATCACAGGTCCCCTTTAAAATATTCATGAGCACTGGTGAAATGAAAGCTGAGCTGTGATTGGTTGCCATGGGCAACTGGAAATATTCTGACTTTCGGACTGCTTGATAAATCTGCCCCATTTACTTACAAGGTCACTTGAGTTCACTAAAAGTGCATTTCCATCTATAATGCTGCGTGCGGCGATTCACTAATTAGTGTGCATGAAATCATGAATCTGTTGCTTCCCCACACTAGTCTGGCAGAGTTCACCATCATTTTTGTGGTGCACCTTTAACATAGGGAGTGCAACACAATTTGAAAGTTAAATACAGCACTCAATTTGAATCAGTCGGACCTTCCGATAGCACGCTTCCTAATTTGTGTCGCATTGGAAGACAGCGTAGTTGCATTACAAAAGGGTCACATGCAACACAATCCCAGCGCACACACTTCTTAAATACCTGTGCAAGCCGTTTTAGCCATGAAGAACATGCACAGTCCGACAAAAATGCACCGTGCAACCCTAAGTAAATGAGCCCCAGTGTGTGATGGCTGGAACGTCCAGCCTGAACGCTGACAACCAGAACTGTTCAGCCAACACATGCTGCAAGAGACTTTTTTTTTTTTTAAATGTCACAAAGTTACTTGTCCTAATTCTTCATGCCAAGGTCACCACCTGAGACTAATCGAGATTTGAACATATTTTACAACTTTATAAAAAGTTGCAGATACTCATACAACAAACATGTGATTAAACATCTGGAATTATAAAATAAATACAGTGAGTCTTGCTTGGAGGTGTGATGCAAAGGTGAGGAATATACTACCTTCAATTACCTCAATCATGTACACCGTACAACCCTACTTGAATGACAAAGCTAACACTACCATCACTAACACTGTTGAACTTGACAAACAAGCCCAAAGTTGATCCCTAGCTGACAAGCACTTTTGGATATGGAACACCTAAACAATTTTTAACCAATAATAAAAGTTACATTCTAGTGATAAATAAAAAGGGTTACATTTGCCCTCTTTGACACTTGGTCTGCTTGGACTTGTTCACAATGAGTTGCAGTGCAAAGAAGGGGAAATCACAAAAAATTAGCAAATTCTCAACTGCTCAAAAATGTGAGACATATTCATACTAAGAAAAAGAAGAAAAAAAATGATAAATCCCACCTCCAAGTTTCAGTTCAAACAAGACTATATGACTGGATGGATGAACCACCAATTGCATAAAAAAAACTTTTTGTAATTGAGCCCTAAATGTTGGGAAGCACATACATGGTGTCAACATTAAAAAATATTTAAGAAACACAATATCAGATACAAATATAAGATTAATCCTCCTTAGGACCTAGAGATACATTTTTATACCTGGAAACTCAAATTTTCACTGTGGAGATACTGGACACAGAGAGATGCAATTTTAATGGTTCTCTTTAGTCACATTACAACCCAGAAGCCCCCTCCCCATAAAAATGTTATGGTTTGTTTCTTTATCAATTTAAAACGTGGTTACCTTTTGTCTTATATATTTTTATTATGGTTATTATTACGTAAATCATCGCTCTAACTTGACTTTTATGTGTATGTTCAATATACTTTCCCTGCTCTACCATTGATCCAATTGAATAGTAAACTCTGCTTTGGAAATATAAAATTCTTCTAGCTTTGATGACTCAGTGCAGCCATCTAATTCATAAGAAAACTTTAATCTATGCTTGGAGATCCTGTGTCTAAATATTTCATATATAAATGTATTTTTTATTTTTATCTCCATAATAAAGATCTGATATATGCATCATTTAATATGTACTGGATAATAAAATAAGGAGATCAATGGTCATTCAACACAAAGTAGAAAGAGGAAAAAAAATGTAAAAATGTAAACCAGTATGTAAAAAAGTGAGGATTTCTGGGTCAGTGATCATTTAATTGTTATTATACTGCTAACTGATGCTACATTTGTAGCAATGAAGTGGCCACATAATTCCTACATATGCAACTTCTCTGTACAACCACTAATTAGTATCCATGCAGACTTTTTTTTATATTTTAAATCACACATTGGCCCAGATTTATAAAACTGACTGTGCCAGTTTACCTGTGTAGATACATGTTCAAACTGCTTGGGCATGTATTTCTGAAGTCTTTACGCCAGTTTTGTGTTGCAGCTGCAGTGTGTCTACCGTGACAAAAAAATCTGCACCTAAAGGGACATTCCGGTGCAAACTTGCACCGGGCGCCGCATTTAGGATGAAAGTCTGACATAATTGACGTGAACACCCGTAAAAAACTGAGTGCACAAAAAAAAACAGGTGTGATTAAGCTTGATCAGCGTGTGCAAACTGCGCCAGATTATTGAAGATCGTGCACAAGTCTTTAATAATGTGTACATTAGTCAGGCAAATGGCATTACTGATAAATTTGGGCCATTTTATTGAATTGAATGTTTACTTTAGTTGCTATAGTAAGTGGGCATAGCATGGTATGCTTGTGTGATGACTTTGCCATAAAAGACACTGGGATTTCACAGATCTTTTGCTATTGATGTATTTTTATTTATTACATAGTTTTATGCCATTCTAGCTAAATACTTTTTTAGGGGGGTAGATAGGATTTGTGATTTGTGTCTGTTTTCATAATGTAGATTGTTACTATTGATGATCATATTGATTTTTATCTGCACTTCGACAAGTTTGTGTGATGTTTTGGGTATGCTAGACTTTTATGTTTCTCCATAGTGAACATTTATATACATTGACCAACATACTATCTGGTATGGCAGATGTGGAGTGGTACAGTCTTACTTTGGCTTCATCTTCTGTGTATATTTTTAAATGTTTTTTATTGAATATACTTTCTTGTGTTCCTTTTTATTAAATATTTATTATTTTTACCAGGTTTTTACCAGGTAATCTTGCCTTTCCTTTAAATAGTTGCAGGTAGTTACTATATGTATACTGACCACTGTAGCCTATGCTCAGGCAATTGCCCTTTATTCTTTTGGACCTCTCATAGACCACATGCCTCCTTGCCTCAGATAAATGTCTCTTGAGTTAGCTTGCACCTTCCACTTTCTCTGTTGTTGCGCTTATTAGCATCCATGTTTAGAAAGTTGGACCTGTCATGTAGACTTCAAACTCTCCAAACAAGCAGCAATCTAGCAATGTCAAACAACATTTTAAATATATGAAGCATAGCAACACAAGAAAAAATGGGAAATCATCCGTACTTTGTTGTGCACATGTTAAAGGCATTGATAGTGAACAACATACATTGAAGTAAGATCAATAAAATATTACATAATAGTAAAGATACCAGGAAATTGTAAAAATATTTTGCAGAAACTATTAATAGTAAAAGTGAGAATACCTTATAACATTGTTTTGAATATTAAAAAAATGTATTTGATTAACAATGTGTGAGAGTTCTGCATTAATATCAGCATTATATAGGAACCCCTATCAATCATAAAATGATGGCATATTTTGGCACACTGCATTATTTTTATAACAAAAAAAATAGGGTTCAAGATATCAGCAATTGAAGAGGATTTTTATGGCGTTATGATTAAGGTTACTTTATTCTCTCAGATTCCACTTTGTACATCTTTTTTTTAGTCCTTGCTTTACTGTGATTGCAGAAAAGGTAGTGACCAACATCATTAAATTGCTGCTTTAACGTCTGCTAACCCAACAAAAGTTCTGGTGCTTGTTATTTAATGACAGTTTTCCTTACTTCTGACCCCAGGGTCATTGTAGGGGCAATATCTCCTAAATCTCAAGGTAAACAAGCTTCATTATTGATGACAGTTCCCTTTAGAATGTGGCATCTACCAAAGTGCCAGGTTCTGGTTGATTTGGCTCCATCAATCCTTAGAGGAACTCTACCATGTCTTTTGTGGTAGATTAAGTACCCAGCAGTGTTAATATTTAATCTACCAAAAAGGGCATGGTAGATGTCCTATCATTTTAAAAGATCAGGTCAATAACTTATAGCAACTATTTTTTGAATTTAGGACATATAAGAAATCTCTTTATCTGTGACTCATTCATCTAAAAAGAAGCACAATGTAATTCATTTAAGAGACATTGGGGGTCATTTACTAAGGGCCCGATTCGCGTTTTCCCGACGTGTTACCCGAATATTTCCGATTTGCGCCGATTGTACCTGAATTGCCCTGGGTTTTTGGCGCACGCGATAGGAATTTGGCGCATCGGCGCCGGTATGCACGCGGCGGAAAACGGGGGGCGTGGCCGAACGAAAACCCGACGTATTCGGAAAAACCGCCGCATTTAAAAAAAAAATTGTGTCGCGAAAATTTCACTCACCTTCATCCTGGATAGGCCGGTGTATTTCGAGGCATTCCAGCGGACTTCAGCGCAGCAGCGCCACCTGGTGGACGTCGGAGGAACTGCTTTGATGAATCCCGGCCGGACCCGAATCCAGTGCAGAGAACGCGCCGCTGGATCGCGAACGGACCGGGTAAGTAAATCTGCCCCATTATGTTAATTGCAAGTTATCCTTTTATCCAAAGTGATTTGGGTGGTCCAGCAGTTGGGACCCGGACATTTAGAAGAATGGAAACCATATAAAATGGAGGTGCAGGTCACATGCACATCGATGTTCCATTCTTCTTTAATGGACTACTGAAGAATGACATTGCAGCGCATATTTGATAATCTGCTACATTAGCACTGGTAATGCAGGACCCCTATTCTTGGGCTCATGGGGAACATTTTAGACAGATCTAGCTCTTTTGTCCTATCCAGTGTCTATGAGATATCTTGAAATCCCCTTTAACATTATACAAGGCTAACTGATCTAACTTATTTACAGTAATTTTTATGGTAATATTGTTTTTAAATGTTGGATGAATTAAGTCAAAAGTGATGGGACTTTTGTCAAATAAACACTTCGCAATGGTTTTGTATTCCCATAGAAGTCCAAGCAAATGTTCAACAATTGTTTAAAAGTGGGTGAAACAGTCTTCTAGCTATAGCGCTTAACAGTATGTATATTGTATCTGCCCCCCAAATACAAACATAGTACATGGTCAACAGGTGCTGCATTGTAATCATAATTTGCAATATTGTCCTCATCTGACCCCAGATGCATTTATTCCACCCCAGCAATGCACAGGCACATATATTCAGCAGCACTCACCACATCCATGATCTGCATCAAATTCATTCCAAAGTAGACGGTGAGTGGATGAGAGTCATTAGCCACCGGCCTCTCTAACGGATTATAATTCTTCAGTAATTCCTTGTAGAGCTTTCTCTGGAATTCTCCTTGCAGGGACACTTCAAACCAAGAGAAGAGCATGATCAGCACTTAGTACAGGACGTCAATATACAGTAACATGGACAGTACAGGGACCTACTCTAGTGATAGCATGTGGCTTGTAAACAGTGATCAGCTCATCGTGTACATAGCCCTGGACTGGGACGTATTCACAGAGATGGGGTTATGAAATAAGGTGAAATGCAGGGTAATGGTGGGAACAATTTACCATGTATCAAGCATACTGATATAATCATCCACAATTGGATCTCTCCAGCTCCCATCGTATGCGATCGTAAGTCGTGGAGGTCTTCAGATTCCCAGCCGAGGGGGAAAAGTTTATGATTCGATGACAATAAGCAGTGTCCTGGATGCTGCTGGATGCAGAAGATCAGCTCTCTGGCTGCATCAAGGCTCAGGCTGTGGAGGTGGCGACTACTAAAGTATCACAGCCCCTGTGTATGAGACCTCACTGAAGATGGAAATCCAGGGATTGTCTTCATATTTAGGCATGCACTGCATCTATTTTATAGGGGGATCCCAATAGTTCCCAGCTGCTGCTGATAACTCCCCCTGGGCTCAGTACTGGCACTTGTCAGGAAGCAATGGCTCCATTCAGATGGGCTCCACGTGAAGCTTGTGACTTGTGATCCTCTCTCAGTCTGAGCTCTGTTCATTGCATTGTATTTTATAGCTGGCAAGGAGGAGGCAGAGCAGCAGCCCAGATCTGGTGTGAGTATTAACCCATTCACTGCTGAGCATGTCATTAAGACACATCCAGCGAAGTGGCAATGTGTTCCTAGCTATAAATATCTGCACTCTCTGCTACAGTATTTTTAGAGCAGTGTCAAAAGTAGTAAATTAGATTTGGGAATCAATGCACGATGACTAGAATTTTAATGCAATAGTTAGGATACAAGTGTATACAGATGATTATGCTAAGGAGCAAGGAGGAAAAGACAAAGATTTCACTAAATTTCAAGCAAACCCCAATTTTAGTTAATGTGATTATTACAAAAAAGTGCATGATTTTTTATTATGTAATAAAATGTCATCTTATCACACACTTATAAATGTATGACCTGTAAAGCGGCAAAATAATTTCTTTTGTACTAGATAATAGTTACCTGTATTAGAAATTGCTACCCAGTTTCCAGCTAGAAGGAAATGATGGGAGTGGTAGTTGCAAAATAGATACTTATTGTCTTTGCCCCAAATTAGTTCCTCAGAGAAAAGAAAACTTGAGGCAGCGCATGTGAGGTACAGTAGGTAGACAGCATGCTGTTCCCGCTCTTTTTATAAGGCCATAACTAACATTTACCTAACTTAATTTTAGTGACCAGAGCCAGGCGGCTGCTGCTAAAGCAAATAAAATAATGGGATGTATCAAGATAGGAATAGATTCTCATGATAAAGACATAGTTTTGCCCTTATACAAATCCCTGGTCAGACCACACATGGAATATTGTGTACAGTTTTGGGCACCAGTGTATAAAAAGGATATAATAGAGCTGGAACGGGTGCAGAGGAGAGCAACCAGGATTATTAGGGGAATGGGGGAACTAGAATACACTGACTGATTAAAAAATTTGGGATTATTCATTTTAGAAAAAAGACGGCTGAGGGGAGACCTCATTACAATGTAAAAATACCTGAACGGACAGTACAAGGATCTCTCCAAAGATCTTTTTATACCTCGGCCTGTGACCAGGACAAGGGGGCATCCTCTACGCCTAGAGGAGAGGCGATTTTACCATCAACATAGACAAAGGTTCTTTACTGTAAGAGCAGTGAGACTGTGGAACTCTCTGCCGCAGGAGGTTGTTATGGCGGACTCTATGTACATGTTCAAGAGAGGCCTGGATACCTTTCTGGAGAGAAAAAATATCACGGGTTATGGGGATAAAACATTTATTTAATTCTTAAAGGTTGGACTTGATGGACTTGCGTCTCCTTCCAGCCTTATATATATATATACTATATTGTAAGACACAAATCCAGTAGATGTTTCTGAATTTGTGATGTATTATGGTCCCCGGCTGCTTTTGCACCTTTCTGGAGTCAGATCAATCAATTGTAGTAGGTCTGGGAAAGTTGCGTGTTCAGAGTAGCTTTCCTTGATGTGAGGATGATCGTGGCACAGTTAAGTGTCTGGATTCTATCGAGAGAACAACACAACATGTTTTGACATCGCAACAAGATCTTCTTCATCTCTACAAGTAATAATTGGTCAAAACTTCTCAGCAGGGAACAAATTAGATTAACAAGTATGAAATACATATATAAATACATAATACAATTGTTTTGGAGGTTCCATGAAAATGTCCAAAATGTCCAAAGTCAGGTGACGCAGAAACAGGATGTCTAATATGTTGCGTGAGAACCTCAACAAGTGAGATCATTAGATAATAAAAAACCATTACAATAACTTGGTACAGCCAAATAATATACAGTAGGTATGGCCTGAGAAATAGGTGGAAGGCTGGTTGGGAGGTATTACACAGTAGGTAGAGTACAGTATAATAAACATTAAGGTAAAATAGCATAGATAGTGGATGGTAGTATATGATTTTTAAAATAAATAATATTAAATGTAATAATAATTTAAGCTCCATTCCTGTTGCATTTTAATCTGCTTTGGAAAATAGGGGGTACATAAGTCTAACTCCACTTTTGGAGGTGAATCATGCTGGAGTGCCACAGGATGAAGATCATTGCCTTATGGTACAGTAATACATAGCGCTAAAGCTGCGTTTACAAGCGCGGTGCGCGGTGCTTTTGCAGTGAAAAGCATGTGATTGGTAAAGAATGAAATGCGTTTCACTGAAAACGCTAATGAGATCAGGCTAACACGGCCTCCTGCACAAATGGCGCCCTAGAGCTGCGCAAGTGCAGTATGTGACTGTGCACTTAGTTTCTATTGGCTTTAATACACCAGCAGCGTTTTAGTCATTGGAAGATAGAGACATGAGTTATGTGAGACATGAGATATATGGAAAGTTGACACAACTGTTTACTGACAGCTTATGGGTTTGTAATATAGATTTGAGCACAGCTGCCAATAAAATTACTAATATTGTACGTGTAGGCATTTATGAAAATAATTTGAAAAAAAAACTACAGTACTATTCTATTAAATTGTGTTTAAAACCAACTGTAGGAAAACATTAGAAAACATGAAAGCTGTGTTATTATAATGAGATTACACATATTAATTAAGTTATTCTGAAAAAATCAGCAATATCATTATAAGTTATAGCAAGTAATTTGCAGTCATGTTTCTTTTGACTTGCATCATTTAGTAGAATAATAAAGCATCAGATGCAACTGTTCTTATGCTACTATTAAAGGGGTTCTCCACTTTCAGCAAATAATTGTGTAATGAAAAGTATAAAACTCAAGTTCAAAGTACAATTTTCCAATATACTTTCTTTATTGATCCTAAATGGTTTTCTTTGCTTGCTGTCATTCAAGAGGAAGCTTCATTGTTTACTTGCTGTTGATTAGAAAAAAGTCCACGGTCATGTGATGTCACACAGGTGCACGGCTCATTATATCACATATAGTAATCAGAACCATGTCATATCATATAACAAGCCTGTGACTATTTTTTTAATCAACAGGAAGTAAACATTGAAGCTTCCTGTGGAATGACAGTGAGTAGAGATCTAGACACCAGTGAGAAATTGATAGAAAAAATATATTGGAACATTGTAAAGCTTTTCATTGCACAAACAATATTAATTATTATTTGGACAACCCCTTTAACTGATTGGGGCACATTTACTTAGCCGTCCACTGTAGTTCACAGAAAGTGCATTGTCCGATGATAATGCACTGTGCCGTCATTCACCAAGATCGTGCGCTCGATGTGTCACTTCCCTGCTATAGCCCGACAGAGTTCACAATCTTTTTAGTGGTGCATCTAAGTGCTTGATCTTGCAGCACAATTTGAAAGTTAAATCCCGCACACATCCTGAATCAGTTGGATTGTCCGACGGCACCCCCCCCCCCCCCCAATTTGTGTCCAATGGAAGCCAGCGAAGCCATGGAAGGATCGCGTGCGCCAAAATCCCAGTGCAGACACCTGTTAATTACCTGTCCGAGCCGTGCAATCCCGAAAAAGTTGAATAGTCTGACAAAAGTGAGCAGAACCGAGTAAATGAGCCCCATTGTCTAGATAAGCTTAATACCCCATGTATTCTGTGTTACTGTATGTTGTGCACTTTTTCACAAACCAACTCTTCATTTTGGATTTTCTTTTTTGTTAACTGTTTTACTTTGTTTAAGAGGAAAAGCTGATAAGTTCCATAGATTAGCTCTTCAGAGACCTTTTTTTTACAGAAATTACCCTGAAGATATTGTATATTAAATCAGATAAAGATGAATTGAATTTAGAAATATTGTGTAACAGTCATGCATGGCTGTGACTAAAATTAGGTTAGCCAATGTAACGCTGGATTGTGTTTTGTGTCTCTAAGGGTAGGTTCGTACCCAGCTATTTTTTTCTTTGAAAGCAGAGGTAGATTTATTTATCATCTCTAAGCTTTGACTGAATAGACAGATTCATCCCAGTGGCAATGCTAGTTTCTCTCAGATTTAGGCTACCTGTACATGACGTGTGCTGTGATACAGGATGCAAACAACAGTCTCATGAATCATTATTTGCATCTGTTGTTTCATTAGTGGATTGTATTGATATAACAACTAATAATGACTGCCCGGGATGAAAACACTTGGAGAAAAAGGATTGGCATTTTTTTTTTTGCATCCCAGCCTTGTAAGCGAGCCCACAAAAGTGAATTGGGATGTGTGCTACTTGCTGAAAGACATCCTAGCGTTTCCACATTTGGGCAGGTAGCCTTGGACTGTCTGATCGAAGTTTACACCACCTATTAGTTGGCTTGCTCTTTGCCTTAAGTTTATGTAGAAAATTTTGTTGCATTTGTGGCACTCATTGGTGCATTTCCCTTTATACACAGAACCAAAGGAGTACATCCTGGTAGCCTTCTGCCATTACCAGGGAGAGCTGACTGCACACCTGTATACAGAACCCAGACTTGTTCAGTAATCTGTAGTACTTGAAGCCTCCCCTTCTTTTGGAAGACTCCTTGAAAATGCACATACAGCAGGTAGTCTATTTTTATTGGCTGTGCAATTAACATCCCTGCAATATATTTCTATAACCACTTGTATGGAAATTTCTCACTGTAATATGTCCACAAAGGTAGTCTGACACATTTCTCATCCTCAATTGGACATATTTAAATATATCTCCAAGTTAAAATATTCAGAACTGCCAGTATATATTTCTATTAGTGTACGTAAACCCTATGACATGCCCAACACAGGGTTTTAGAATACATTTGCCCTAAGGAAGCTATTAACCCTTATCAAGATCCATAGCAAAGACTTTGGAGTGACAACATCCTATTAGCATTAATGTGCCCAATGGGCCAGGATATCTTCTCCCAGTATTTGAGACCTGTGACATTTAAAGATCTTTTGCTGGAGCCCCCAGAGATAACTGAGATCTTCTAACCTTATTATTCTATGCACTGTGGCATCTATTTTTAGCTAGATTTATTACCTAAAATATTGTACATACTGATTTTCCTGGTTCGTGAAGTGAATGTCAGAGCTAGACAGTACAAGAGTGAAGAGCTCCAAAAATCCCCAAACTGTTCTCCCAAATTAGAATTTATGAGCAAATTCTATGTACAGTTGGCCACGCATATTCTATGGGCTGATCATCTAATGTGTATGAGGGCTTCGGTATTCTTCTCCATGGGGAGTTAAGCTGTTGCCAGTGGTGCCTGTCTTTCTTCCCTCCACAAATCTGCAAACACACACACAGATTTATATGACAGCTATGTAAACTGTTTGGCCAGCTTAACTTGTAAATTGTATATGTTGCTATTATCATCATTCTAAAGAAATGAAGTCATGATAAAATAAGTCACGTCTGCTTTGAGCCTCCATCCTAGGGGATATCTTGATCGACACTTGGAAATGTCCATTTAAACGGTCTTATCTCCAATGTGTCTGTTACATTGCTGGGCTAAAAATCCTTCAAAGAATCCCGGGGATGTCTTGAGCTGATTTGCTGGATTATTACTAAAAAGGTTTTAAGGAAGCGAGTCCAGGCGAATTTGGCTCTTACGTCTCATTAATTTGAAGATATGTCACAATAATGTTAAAATGGCCTAGATTCTACATACTGCTATTTATTTAAAATTTATCAAATCACTCATGGATGAGTCATTTTCGAGTACACATTTTCTTAATGTAATTGTGCACTGTGGTAATAACCTCCTTCTATTAGACAGAAATAAATACATCGTTAACAGCATCTGGCCTACACTTCTATCTGTCAGCAGTGAATGTGGACTGATCATACGCATACAAGCCTTCCTTTTCTTACTGGACTGCAAGCAAGGACAACTATATAAAAATCAATAGAACATAAATGCACATATTACAGGCATACACATAAGACCTACAGTCCAGCATAACTGATGAAAATAACATTGACAGCTTCCTTCACTGGTTAGAGATTCAATTTATATTAAAGAACATAAGGGGATAGACAACTTGCTAATAAAACTCCATATTGATAATAAAGTGTTCAATTCTTTATCATAATAGGGCTGTAGTCGTGTAATGAATTACAGCTTCCATTTGAGTGACAGCAGTGTTTAAAGCATAAACTCTGAAAACTCCAAAGTTACCTTACCAAAAATAGTTTTAGTGCAGCTAGAGAGAACCTTTGACAACAATTCCAACAATAGCTATATCATGCTGCTGCCTTCTTCCTAACCTGAGATCCAGCCTGATATGTCTATTCAGCTTCTCCTGAAGTGGGTGGGCACTTCCTGGATGCAATATCCGCTGAGGGCACTGAGGCCAGAGCAGCTTCCCTTACTTTCCATAAGGCTCAGCTCTCTCAAGTACACCATTACTAGCAGCCCAACCAAGCAGGACACAGAATGCCAGGCTTAATCATCTCCTCGGTGTTGCTCAGCATATGCTATAGCTCTCATAGCTCCCACAGATTTAAATATCTGACTGTGTATCTCACTGCAGTGCTGATCATTCCACTATAGAGACTATATATAGAGACTATAACCTTGTAGATAAATTGAGGGGGTTTTCTGGGGCTTATGAGTGATATTTTGTGCGCACAAGATTACTTTTTTAATCTGAGCAACTGCATGGGGGAGGTGCACTGTGTGTGGGAACATGATGGGCAGATTGTACACAGAACAGAGCAGACACTAAGGAGCTGCTTCCTGTAATCACTGAGTAGTAAATCCAAACAAGACAGAAAAGGGTTGCCTAGTTGGCTAACTCACTTTACAAGTCAAGAACAATACATCCAAAAATCGGTAAGAAATCCAGCAGAATGTACTAGTACCATAAGTAAAAGGTAACTTTTAATAATTACTGATAAAATAAGTTCAAAGTGAACCACAATAGTATGCACATCAACCATCTAGTCAGTAAAAACACATCAGAAAGGGAGCTCGTTCAGACCTCCAATAAGTCTCGTCTGACACGACGGTCCCCATTAATACCTCACCGTGCCTTAGTGCATTCCTGTATAGTATATGACACGGTGCATCCTCTCAAAACCACGGACCAACATTAATCCGGACAGTAAGGAATAATAGGGTGGATCTCACCAGTCTTTGATGTGCCGTCTCCTGGTTGAGCGGTACTGGTCCGGAGGTACAGGACCTATTAAGCCCTACGATCGGTTTGTATCCTGACCTCGCAATATTGCTCCCGCCCTGACAAGGACGGTCCCAGTACTGTCCCTTACAGATATCCACCCTATTATTCCTTACTGTCTGGATTAATGTTGGTCCATGGTTTTGAGATGAAGCACCGTGTCATATACTATACAGGAATGCACTAAGGCACAGTGAGGTATTAATGGGGACCGTGTCAGACGAGACTTATTGGAGGTCTGAACGAGCTCCCTTTCTGATGTGTTTTTGCTGACTAGATGGTTGATGTGCATAATATTGTGGTTCACCGTGAACTTATTTTATCAGTATTTATTAAAAGTTACGTTTTACTTATGGTTCTAGTACATTCTGCTGGATTTCCTTCTAATCACTGAGTAGAGACAACAAAGTGCATTGCCTCATTCCTCACCCTTCACTGATCCCTGCAGTCCATAGACTTCACTCTACAGATTTTTCTTGGCAATCAGAATGCAAGACTAAAAGGAGAGGGGCTGAGACAGGATGAAAACAGAGCATTAGCAGAGAAACACCTACAATAAGGTAATTAATGTATATTGGAAACATTTTAGTTTTTAGCTATTGCAGATATAGGAAAAACTAGTGCTCACCCCACATATTTGTCAATTACTATGTACTAATCTACATTAGGAGGAATATGTCTATATATTATGTGCCGTGACATATCACCTCCATCTTCTGCAATATAGAAGTATTGACACGATCAATGAGACTTTCTGGGGTTAGTAATTAAACAAAACTAACACAATATGGAATAATAAATACTGCCACTGGGAGCACAATTTGTTACACAAAAAACACGCCTTCCTAAATCTGCATATATGGAAAAATAAATAGGGTTTTATCAATTTCATTACAAGGAGCATTATTAACAGAGGAAAGCAAAAATGGAAATGCAAAAAAAGGGCATTGGAGGGAGGGGTAAAAGTCTAATGTATGCAGTATATTAACAGCCAGTCAGATGCCAGCCAGTTATTGCTTACCTGAACAAAGGAAGGTCAGATAACCAGATAACATTGGTGCTCCATCCCAATAAAATTGTAAAATGGTCACAATATACAACATCAGTGGCCACCTTATACTTTATCAACATTCGGTAACAGTTGTTCAGACACCTCAAATTCACTATTAGTGAGCTATCATGTTCCATATATGTGACTGACACTACTGTATCAGCACTACAAAGCAAGTCTACTTCACATAAAGGGTGGAAGATGACAACCCAAATATTTTTGCAATATCTAGGTACCAGTGTTTGCATTCAATGTTGCAACATATAACTAGAACGTATATAATAGTTTAGCACCACAGAACAGGCACTACAATAGGCAAAATATTTTATCGTTATTGACTAAATTTATTCACATATGTTTCCAATTTTAGATATTTTCTTAAAGGGGTTGTCCACGTATGATAAACATATAGGTGCCCTGGGAAGGGGGCTGAACAAAATAATAAACATATACTTACCCTTTCCGGTGCTCATAGTGTCCCACGCCACTGTCTGTCTGTATCGTTCCAGTGTTTATTTACAAGGGTAGGCGTGTTGTGTTCCGACAACTTTCGTCCGCCAGGCATACCCACCTGTCCCCTGTCCCAATAAGTGTCTGGAAGTTGTTGGAGTGGAGTGCCTGCCCCTGTAAACAAACAGGTGCATGGCAGTGACGGCGGCAGAGATCAGGAGTACCGGATAAGGTAAGTATACGTTAATTTTTTTGTACAGCCACCTATATGTTTTTTTATCATACTCTGACAACCCCTTTAAAATGAATCATCCAGATCAAATTTACCATCTGACATTTGTGATACTTGCTTTACATAGTGAGGTAAACAGCCAGCAGAGGGAGAAGAATGACTTAATTAACAAACACATTACCTGCGTCGATTTGTTTTCTGGCCTGTCTTCCTTTCATATCTGACTCAGCAAAACTAGGAGCAATTCTCCAGTTAGATCTGGGAATTTGTTTTATGCTAAGTGTCTCCTATAATGACAGCTCAAAGCCTCTAATAACTTCCTGTAATAAATTAATGCCTGTATTGGGTGCAGTGGCATGAAGCTGAAATAATTAAAGGTCACTTCTTAAATTAATTAACAGTGTGCAAAAAATAACAATAAACAAGAAAACCACAACACTAGTAAAAAAAAATATGATAATGACGGCGGTTATTAATTTTACATTGACCCATAAGGACCTGGCAATTCTGGAATATAGAAAAAGGCATAGGACGTGGTTTATTCATTTAAATTTGCCAAAATTCTGTATTAATTAATGGCCTTAAAAAATGGCCTTCATGCTTTTATTAAAGAATAACTGTAAAGGTTTTTTTCCCACAAATCAATAGCTCTTGGGATGTAAAACACTTTTTCCTGTTATCTTTGTTACTTATATGCAGTAGTTTCTTTGCTGTAGCCAACAGATAACCAGCTTGCTGCAATAGCTGCTTCCTTTCCATGTCCTGATAAGCCCTGGAGTCTGTACTGGAGTTTGTTTACACTTTGTAAAGTGTTTCATGGGAGGGGAGGACCTTCTGCTACCTGCTCACAGAGGAGGAGGTCATGTGCATATAGCAGTGCTGGATGTGTCCAAGACAGTGAATATAGATGTCTCCTTCACAGAAGGAGAGCATCTCAGCATCTCATCAGTTCCTCCGTTCCACAGAAATTTCTCTGTCTCTCTCCTCTCCTCATGCTGCAGCCCTTCCCCACGTAGGCATCAGCAGTATCAGCTCTGTGCAGATAAGCTATTAACCCTTAGTGCTCAAACAGTACAGGCTATAGACTTCATTAAACTGGTGTACTTGGATTTCTTCCACTTATTACATGTCCCCTGCTCATCCATGTGATGGAAGCTGCCAGGCTAGTCCCCATATACATCCTGTATGTGCACTGTGCAGTGTTCAGTGGATTTACTTGTGGGAAACTAAATGGATTTAATGCTCAATTACTTTGAGAAGAACACAAAGCATCATGGGATCTGTGGGCAAGATAACTGGCCTCAGCTTGAGGGCATAGACCGACAGACATTAGTCTCCGCCCACTTCACCTGAAAAAGATTTTTGTCAGAACAGAAAATGCCATAACTTTGGAAAGAAAAGGGTGAGCAGCACAAAGTAGGTATTGTTCTGTTTGTTTTCAAAGGGGGAATCCCATACAATAATTTGGTAAAATCACTATAACTTTACAGTTACACTTTAAGCATTTTTGGAAATTGTCATTTGCTTTGTCTGTAAGGGGTTGTGGCTTAATAGAAGAGGGGTGCATCTTATTGAAAAAGTGTTGCACTAAGATTTACTTATACTGTCTAAAAGTTATACAATGTGAATATAAACTAGACAGTCTTAAACTGCAACAGATTTCTCATCCAGCATCAGTCATTGTGATAAATCAATCAGATTAAAACAGTCTAATATAACTTTACACCTACTATTAGAGATGAGCGAACATGCTCGTCCGAGCTTGATGCTCGTTCGAGCATTAGCGTACTCGAAACTGCTCGTTGCTCGGACGAATACTTCGCCCGCTCGAGAAAATGGCAGCTCCCGCCGTTTTGCTTTTTGGCGGCCAGAAACAGAGCCAATCACAAGCCAGGAGACTCTGCACTCCACCCAGCATGACGTGGTACCCTTACACGTCGATAGCAGTGGTTGGCTGGCCAGATCAGGTGACCCTGGGATAGACTAGCCGCTGCCCGCGCTGCTCGGATCATTCTGTGTCTGGATGCCGCTAGGGAGAGAGCTGCTGCTGGTCAGGGAAAGCGTTAGGGTGTTCTATTAGCTTACTGTTAGGCAGGAGTGATTCTCCAAGAACCCAACAGCCCTTCTTAGGGCTACAATAACGTTCTACTTTTTTTTTTTTTATTTGCATCTAGTACCATTTTGTGAGGAATTAGCAGGGGGACTTGCTACCGTTGTGTTTAGCTCTTAGTGGCACACATATCCACCTCAAACACCAAAGTGGGAAAATTTAGTAGGGGTTGGATTTCAATTAGGCACAGTCTGCCATTTTTCCTTTTTTATTTTACGTTTATTTTGTTTAATAACTCAGTGTCATCTCATCTGGCATAGTAGTGTGCTTTCATACTTGGCTAGAAAATAGCCATAGGAGAATCCAAACGGCTTACGCCTACAGTAGCGTTATATATTTGATTTCTGGTTGATCTGCTGGTGGCTGTACTTGCTGCAGTGCATCTACTAGCCAATTGTGAGCAATTTGTAGTGAGACTTGCGACCGCTGTGTTTTGCGCTTAGTGACGCACATATCCAATGTAAAGATCGAAGTGGGAAAATTTAGTAGGGGTTGGATTTCAATTAGGCACAGTCTGCCATTTGTCCTTTTTTATTTTACGTTTATTTTGTTTAATAACTCAGCGTCATCTCATCTGGCATAGTAGTGTGCTTTCATACTTGGCTAGAAAATAGCCATAGGAGAATCCAAACGGCTTACGCCTACAGTAGCGTTATATATTTGATTTCTGGTTGATCTGCTGGTGGCTGTACTTGCTGCAGTGCATCTACTAGCCAATTGTGAGCAATTTGTAGTGAGACTTGCGACCGCTGTGTTTTGCGCTTAGTGACGCACATATCCATTGCAAAGACCGAAGTGGGAAAATTTAGTAGGGGTTGGATTTCAATTAGGCACAGTCTGCCATTTGTCCTTTTTTATTTTACGTTTATTTTGTTTAATAACTCAGCGTCATCTCATCTGGCATAGTAGTGTGCTTTCATACTTGGCTAGAAAATAGCCATAGGAGAATCCAAACGGCTTACGCCTACAGTAGCGTTATATATTTGATTTCTGGTTGATCTGCTGGTGGCTGTACTTGCTGCAGTGCATCTACTAGCCAATTGTGAGCAATTTATAGTGAGACTTGCGACCGCTGTGTTTTGCGCTTAGTGACGCACATATCCATTGCAAAGACCGAAGTGGGAAAATTTAGTAGGGGTTGGATTTCAATTAGGCACAGTCTGCCATTTGTCCTTTTTTATTTTACGTTTATTTTGTTTAATAACTCAGCGTCATCTCATCTGGCATAGTAGTGTGCTTTCATACTTGGCAAGAAAATAGCCATAGCAATAGGATAGCATTGTTTGGTTTTAAAAACTCAAAAACACAAAAAAAAAAAACACAAAAAAAAGTTAAAAAAAAATTAAAGCTATAACTCTCATTTTAAAAATGTTTAACCCGAGGGCTAGGGGTAGAGGACGAGGGCGGGGACGTGGGCGTCGAACTACTGCAGGGGTCAGAGGCCGTGGTCCTGGCCGGGGTGAGACACCACCTGCTTATGAGGGAGCAGGGGAACGCCGCAGAGCTACACTCCCTAGGTTCATGTCTGAAGTTACTGGGACTCGTGGTAGAGCACTGTTGAGGCCAGAACAGTGCGAACAGGTGATGTCGTGGATTGCTGACAATGCTTCGAGCAATTTGTCCACCAGTCAGTCTTCCACGCAGTCCACCCATGTCACCGAAATCGCCACTCCTCCAGCTCCTGCACCTCAGCCTCCTCCCCCCCAGTCTGCCCCCTCCCAGGAAAATTTGGCATTTGAACCGGCATACTCTGAGGAACTGTTTTCTGGACCCTTCCCACAGTCACAAACCACTTGTCCGGTTGCTGCTGAGCAATTTTCCGATGCCCAGGTTTTCCACCAGTCACAGTCTGTGGGTGATGATGACCTTCTTGACGTAGTGGAAGTGTGTAAAGAGGTGTCCGACGATGAGGAGACACGGTTGTCAGACAGTGGGGAAGTTGTTGTCAGGGCAGGAAGTCCGAGGGGGGAGCAGACTGAGGGATCGGAGGATGATGAGGTGACAGACCCAAGCTGGGTTGAGAGGCCGGGTGAACACAGTGCTTCTGAGACGGAGGAGAGTCCTCCACCAGAACAGGTTGGAAGAGGCAGTGGTGGGGCCAGACGGAGAGGCAGGGCCAGAGCTGGTGCATCAGCGCCAAATGTGTCAACTAGTGAAGCTCCGGTGGCGAGGGCTCTTGCGGCGAGGGCTAGATCTTCAGAAGTCTGGAGGTTCTTTAAGGAAACACCGGATGACCGACGGACTGTGGTGTGCAACATTTGCCAAACCAGGCTCAGCAGGGGTTCCACCACTACTAGCTTAACTACCACCAGTATGCGCAGGCATATGAATGCTAAACACCCCACTCAGTGGCAACAAGCCCGTTCACCTCCGGCCGTGCACACCACTGCTCCTTCCCCTGTGTCAGCTGATAGTCAGCCCCCTGCCCAGGACCCTGCCACAAAAACCCCATCGTCGCCTCCACGATCCTCCACAGCATCCACCAGCGTTCAGCTCTCCATACCCCAGACGCTGGAGCGGAAACGCAAATATAGTGCAACCCACCCGCACGCCCAAGCCCTTAATGTGCACATCTCCAGATTGCTTAGCCTGGAGATGCTGCCCTATAGGCTAGTAGAGACCGAGGCCTTTCGCAACCTCATGGCGGCGGCCGCCCCTCGGTATTCGGTCCCCAGCCGCCACTACTTTTCCCGATGTGCCGTCCCAGCCCTGCACCAGCACGTGTCAGACAACATCACCCGTGCCCTGACCAACGCCGTTTCTGACAAGGTCCACCTGACCACGGACACGTGGACGAGTGCTGCCGGGCAGGGCCACTATATATCGCTGACGGCACATTGGGTTAACTTGGTGGAGGCTGGGACCGAGTCTGACCCTGGGGCTGGTCATATACTGCCGACGCCGAGGATTGCGGGGCCTACCTCGGTCCAGGTGTTTCAGGCCTACTATGCCTCCTCCTCCTCCCACCCCTCCTCCACCTCCTCCTCCGAACTACCATCCGTGGGCACGGCGCCATCAGTCGGTAGCTCTAGGCACAGCAGCAGTGCCGTTGCTAAGCGACAGCAGGCGGTGCTCAAACTGCTGAGCCTAGGCAATGAAAGGCACACCGCCCAAGAGCTATTACAGGGCATCACGGCGCAGACTGATCTGTGGCTGGCACCGCTGAACCTGAAGCCAGGCATGGTTGTGTGTGACAACGGCCGTAACCTGGTGGCGGCTCTGCAACTCGGCAGACTGACACATGTGCCATGCCTGGCCCATGTGTTAAATCTGATAGTTCAGCGTTTCCTCAAGACATACCCCAATCTGTCAGATTTGCTCACGAAGGTGCGCCGCATCTGTGCGCATTTCAGGAAGTCCAGCACAGATGCTGCCACTCTCAGGGCAGCGCAGCGCCGCCTCCAACTGCCCGCTCACCGACTGTTGTGCGACGTGCCCACGAGGTGGAATTCAACACTGACCATGTTATCCAGAGTTTACCAGCAGCGCCGAGCCATTGTAGACTGCCAGATGTCAACTTCCACCAGAACTGGTAGTCAGGTCAGTCAGCTTCCTCAAGTCTACAATGAGGAGTGGACGTGGATGTCTGATATCTGTCAGGTGCTGAGTAACTTTGAGGAGTCAACACAGATGGTCAGTGGCGATGCCGCCATCATCAGCCTCACCATCCCGCTGCTTGGCCTGTTGAAAAACTCTCTGATCAGCATGAAGTCGGAAGCTTTGCGCTCGTCACAAGAGACGGGGGAAGAAGATTCCCTTGTTGATAGCCAAAGCACCCTTAGGTCTGTTTCTCAGCGCATATCGGAGGAGGTGGAGGTGGAGGAGGATGAGGAGGAAGAGGAGGAGAATGTTGGCGAGACACAAGAGGGGACCATTGTTGAGTCCTTCACTGTTCAGCGTGTATGGGCAGAAGAAGAGGAGTTGGAGGAGTTGGAGGAGGAGGAAATGGACAGTCAGGCCAGTGAGGGGAGTGAATTCTTACGCGTTGGTACTCTGGCGCATATGGCAGATTTCATGCTAGGCTGCCTATCCCGTGACCCTCGCGTTCAAAGAATTTATTCCAGCACCGATTACTGGGTGTTCACTCTCCTGGACCCACGGTACAAGCAAAATCTTTCCACTCTCATCCCTGCAGAGGAAAGGAGTGTGAGAATGCATGAATACCAGCAGGCCCTGGTTCACAAGCTGAAACAGTATTTCCCTTCTGACAGCGCTAGCGGCAGAGTGCGTAGTTCTGCGGGACAAGTAGCGAGGGAGAGTAGGCGAGCAGGCAGCTTGTCCAGCACTGGCAAGGGTACGCTTTACAAGGCTTTTGCCAGCTTTATGTCACCCCAGCAAGACACTGTCACCTGTCCCCAGTCTCGGCAGAGTAGGGCTGATCTTTACAGAAAGATGGTGAGGGAGTACGTAGCTGACCATACCATCGTCCTAAATGATCACACAGCTCCCTACAACTACTGGGTTTCAAAGCTGGACATGTGGCACGAACTGGCGCTGTACGCCTTGGAGGTTCTTGCCTGCCCTGCCGCTAGCGTCTTGTCCGAGCGGGTTTTCAGTGCAGCTGGTGGCATCATCACCGATAAGCGTACACGCCTGTCGACTGACAGCGCTGACAGGCTGACGCTTATTAAGATGAATAAAGCCTGGATTTCTCATAATTTCCAATCTCCACCAGGTGAAGGAAGCTCAACCTGAATAATTGATCCACTCCTCCTCCTCCTCATTTTCCTCCTTCTCCTCCTCTTTGTACAGTAAAGCAGAGGAAACTGGCTATTTTTTGACAGGGCCCACTGGCTCTAGCTATAGTACTTTATGCATTTAATTTTTCTGGAGGGCCACCGACCCGGTCCTCTGTTTTAAACAATTTTTGGGAGTGCCACATACAGGCACTCAATCTATTCAATTTTTCTGGAGGGCCACCTACCCGGTCCTCTGTTTTAAACAATTTTTGGGAGTGCCACATACAGGCACTCAATCTATTCAATTTTTCTGGAGGGCCACCTACCTGCTCCTCTGGTTTGAAAATTTTTTTGGACTGCCACATACAGGCACTCAATCTATTCCATTTTACTGGAGGGCCACCTACCTGCTCCTCTGGTTTGAAAAATTTTTGGGACTGCCACATACAGGCACTATCCAAATTAAATTGTCTCCATAGCAGCCTCCACACGTTGTCTCCATTGCTACCTCCAAAAGTCGTCCATATAGCTGCCTCCATACATCGTCCCTTTATCAAACGAGGTGTGTCAAGCAGAAATTTGGGTTGTTTTCATGGATTCCACATCAAAGTTGTTAACTTTGTCGCCACCCTGCTGTGTTATCCACAAAATATACTGGCAAACTTTTATCATTTTCCAATATTATTTCAGCGCTTCTTGCGCATCTGTTTACATTCCCCTCACCCGGCATATCCTAAACTTATAAGAACGCTACTACACTTGATCTTATACAAAAGGTTCTTAGAAGTGCTGTTTGGGGAGTAGCCTAGAGACAGGGGCTTGGATTGGCGAAAGCTCGCCTGGCAGCGGAGCGCCAGCTCCATGCGCATCAGCCGCTTCTTGCGCATCTGTTTACATTCCCCTCACCCGGCATATCCTAAACTTATAAGAACGCTACTACACTTGATCTTATACAAAAGGTTCTTAGAAGTGCTGTTTGGGGAGTAGCCTAGAGACAGGGGCTTAGATTGGCGAAAGCTCGCCTGGCAGCGGAGCGCCAACTCCATGCCAAGATCCAACTAACATAGTTTTAACTGCAGCACCTTTAATCTACTACTAGTTCACTGCCTCCATACATGGTCCCCTTATCAAACGAGCTGTGTCAGGCAGAATTTTGGGTTGTTTTCATGGCTTCCATGTTAACTTTGTCGCCACCCTGCTGTGTAATCCACAAAATATACTGGCAAACTTTTATCATGTACCGATATTATTTGAGCGCTTCTTGCTCACCTCCTTTGGTTCCTCTCTGCCACCCATTGGTTTGAAGCCTGAGTCCATTTAGGGTATGTCGCCATGCCACTCTCTAGCCTGCTGCCGCTGCCTCTGCATGCCGTCCCCTATAGTGTCAGGGTCAATTATTGCATGTTTTAGATGCTATCTAGCTTCATTCTGTCACTCTGTCATGGCCATGCTGTTGCCCATAATTTTGGCATAATGGTGCGATTAAGCAGCCTCAGAGGCATCCATGCATGCTGCCCCTGCTGTTTCCTGTCCATTTCCGTGGTGTTTCCATCCTTTTCTGAGGTTCCCAGGTGTTTGGCCAAGCTTCCCTGTGCAGAGCCTTGGTCCCCTTGAAAAATGCTCGAGTCTCCCATTGACTTCAATGGGGTTCGTTATTCGAGACGAGCACTCGAGCATCGGGAAAAGTTCGTCTCGAATAACGAGTACCCGAGCATTTTAGTGCTCGCTCATCTCTACCTACTATTAGTTGGCCTAATTTTTGGTGCATGGTGTTGTAATGTTTACCAATCATACAAAAGCTCTTCCCTTTAAATCGGGTCCTTTTTAAACTTGTCATGAAAGTGTCTAACATACTTAAAAGATGGGGCACAAGACATTTTAGATTTCCTTGGAACTGTCAGTGTTCTGACAGCAATAATCTTTCTCCACATACAGAAAAATTATAAGAGCTCAGCTACAAACAATGCCCCATAATGTTTCCCAATCCTGGTACAAAACATGGACTCCCATTACAACATGTGATGAGTGTGAATAGGATGGAAATATTAAGAAGTGGTAGAGACTGTCAAAAACAGTATAAAAAGACTGAAAACTAAAGAAATAGTAAAAGCCATTAGGAATATAGAGCACATAGAACAAAAGATCATG
This sequence comes from Engystomops pustulosus, assembly GCF_040894005.1. Classification (NCBI taxonomy): domain Eukaryota; kingdom Metazoa; phylum Chordata; class Amphibia; order Anura; family Leptodactylidae; genus Engystomops; species Engystomops pustulosus. The sequence continues at coordinate 151,166,359 of NC_092414.1, forward strand.
ACTGCTTGTAGTATTCTCAATACTTCAGGAAACCACGAGAAATGTCTACAGAGCAAAAAGGCAAGCGGCAAACATAAAGAACTACAGAGAGGCACAGCACGCTAATCGAGTCCCCTCTGTCTGAGTAATTACAGTAATTTACACTGTGTCAAACTAATTCCAGTCTTTAATGAAGAAATGAGGCAAAACTTAATAATAATTAATATCATACTACAGACAGAATTTTACGGCTTCCCTCTACTTGTAGCGGGTTTATAAAATCATGTTCACCATACGTATTACATATCAAATGCTGTTTCCGAAGCTCTGAGAATGTTTCGCTTTTACATATAAACTAGATCTGAGATTTTCTGTTAGTCTACTACTTGTTAACAAAGATTATCATATTCATATTAGCGACTTTTACATTACAGTGGATTTCAGAGCAAAAATAGAAAAGAAGATTTGTGTCTGAACTGTGATGCATCTTTTTGGTACTCTCTGAAGAGTCTGCTGCCTAATATGTGAAACATAGAGCAGTATTTTCAGAACTCTCTGAATGGGTTCTGTTCCCTTGGCTGAGCTGGGTTTGTATTCTGGGAAAGCTTAGCATATGTTAGATGTGATTGATGGCGGCCGAGCTGCTAGAAGGGGAGGCAACCAGTAAGTCTTCATTTTTCTGCTTTGCTTTGGTTACACAAGTCTGATGATCACTGTCATAAATACCTACTCTGTTCCACTTATGTCTGTCTGACTGTCTCTTTCAGTTAGTTTGTCTCCTGTTCTGAGCACTTACTCAGAAGAAGGGACTTCCTCCCATTGTACAGGCAAGTAGGCATGGACAGGGGGTGTGGGTAGCTCAGGGCCTAAACCTCTTTCTCTGCCTTAAAGGAAATCTACCATTTGCTTTTATGCATTGTGAACCAAACATACCTTGAGAACACTGTAGCTACACTGATGCATATCTTGTTTAATCCCTGAACCGAGTGGTTTTGCTGAAACAATTATACATTTATGATAATGAGGCTATGTCACCCCTGTGGCTGCCTTGGTGCTTCTCCTCAACCTAATTATGCACTGCTTCAGCCTTGTCCCACCCAGTATAAGCTGAGAACATTGTAATCACTGTGTTGTCGCTGACAGGCAGAAGTAATCAGTCACTGCACCATCCCCCAGCTGCTGTGTATGAGTCATCCAGCTCAGGTTGATAAGTCCTGTCTGGGCAGTTCGGGCAGCTCTTTTATGCATGGAAGACAGTCTGCACCCAGCTTTCCCAAGGTCCGAAATTTTATAATTGTTTTTTGAGCAAAACCACTCGATTCAGGGATTATACAAGATATCTGCATCAGCGTAGCTATAGCATTCTCAAGGTATGTTTGGTTCACAATGCATAAAAACAAATGGTAGATTTCCTTTAACAAGTATAAACAGTAGGTAGAGAAGAGGTAAGTTATATCCTATGCTGCAGGAAAGGAGAGCTACTCCTATAGTTTGAGACCTTTCAGATACAAGCAGTACATTAGTTATTGATAAATCATTCTACATTTAAAACCTGTACACTTTAAATATAACAAAACTGTACGCCTTGTTCACAACATGTCTTGGTGTAATTCTCTATATATAACATTTCCTTAAATTATATATGTCACAGATATCCTCACCTTCAACTATATAACAGACTAGTAACTTTCTAAAATTAAAAATACATTGCAAATACAAGTTCTTTAGTATTCCCCTTGTTTGAACATTGTTATTCTTTTTAGGTTTATGTTTGACATTACATTGCATTTCCCACTTGACCACCTGCAATTTTGTTTTGCTTGACTTCTGGAATGTAGACAGGGACCGCAAAAGAGCCCAACAATCACTTATTGAAGCATATGGTTATTATGCTGGATCGCACAGCCAGAACTAACTGCATATTCTGATGCTTTTCCCTGCAAGCTCCGATATTCCCTTTAACAGACTCCCAGTCTTGATGGGGTAGGAAGAACATCAGCAATCATTTCAACTACTGGGGAGCTGTCAGAGCCATAAGCAGGGATGATATTATGGCAGCATGGCAGGCAGCCAGTGCCAAAGATGCAGAAACTTCAGTGACACCAGAAAGGGAGCCAAATAAATACTCTTTTTGTCCTAAAACACCCGTTTGCAACAAACCATTTTACTCCAAAACAATATGCATGTATGAGCCACTTCATTTTTCCATTATATATCTGTCATATATCAGCAATTTTTATGAACCAAAACCAGATCTACACATAGGTATTCGACTGCGCCTAGGTTCGGCTCACAATAACTGATGCAAAAAAACTGAAGAAAAAAAATGTAAAGTAGCCCTAACACTGTAGAAAAAAAAATACAAAGCAATTTTACAATGCTAAAAAGCATTTTTTTCTTCAGTTTTTTTGCATAATCTCTACCAAATTCAATAAAATAAGAAGCATCCCTCTTTCTGTATTTTGCATTATTTATTGTATTATATCATTATGAAATGTTTTAAGTGATGAAATATATTAGAAATATATTAAGTGGAAAAATATTAGAAGTGGTAATCTGATATGTTCAAAAAACTGTGAATCCACCTCAGCCACAGTATTCCACACTCCGAGTGTGGTTCCTTCCTTGTTTGAATCAGTGTACTGATCCAGGTACTGCGTCTGACGAGAAAAAAAAATATGGGCAGGAACATAATTATTGTCTCCTCTCACCTCTTTGACATCGAGTACACTTCCCTTGTATATTTAGACCATGGGTAAGAACAAAACAACCAAATTTTGAAACGTGTAGGTCTGTTCAGGGATCATGCGCTGTATGCATTTCATGGAATAAAATTAAATGTTTTGATTTTTTTCAAGTGCTACATCAACTTTCTTTTTTCCCTGGTTTAATCTAAGATGTCCCCTACACTGTGACGAGAGTAGACAGGCACAAGTTTCTTTTTTTTTCATGTCATCGGAAGGCCCTTACCACCTTAGGTGGCTAAAGGGAACCTGTCACCAAGGACCTCAATTTCACTTAAGATAGGTTGCAAAAGCTCATCACACTTGCAGTGTGCAAGTATGCCTTTTTGCTTTCTATAAGCATTTCCATTACAATATAATTGTGTGTTTTAACTTACCTTGCTCCCAGACAAAATCCTCTGATAAGTCTCAGGCTCAGGCTTTGGTTTAGATGCATTTCAAAAAACAACATGTGCTGCATGTCTTGAGATGTATTGAGATGTATTTCCACATAATGTTCGTTCTTCAAGATGCCATCTATTTTATGAAGTGCACCAGTCCCTCCTGCAGCAAAATAACCCCACAACATGATGCTTCCCACCCCCACCCCCCTGTGTTTCACTGTTTGTATGGTGTTCTCAAGTTTGCAAGCTTCTCCCTTTTTCATCCAAATGGTCAAGGGTGGTCATTAAGGCCAAACAGTTAGTTTTGCCAGACCACAGGACATGTCTCCAAAAATGAAGGCCTTCCTTTTTTATGGCTTCTTCCTGACAGAGAGGCCTTTCAGCCACATAGATGACGTACTTGTTTCACTGTGTTTAATGACACACTCTTACCAGCTTCACCCTGCATCTTCACAAGGACTTTTGTTTGCTTTTGTTTGTGAATGAAGCACCTTCAGGTTTCTGGATATTGCATCCACAAATTACTCAAATTTGTCCACAATTTTCTTCCTGCAGTGTGCTACAGGTGTGCCTTCAAATACATCCACAAGTGTTTCTCTAATTAACTCGGAAGTTAATTAATTACGCTTTCAAAGACATCATGCAACCAAATTCTTTAAATGCATAGTAATGTTTGTGTATGTAAACCTCTCTGTCATAAATGAAAGTCATAAAAATGCATTGAAAAATTCAATGGCGAATATAACAAATTTTGGTGATCCTAATTTACCTGAAACAGGAAAGGTTTATTGTTAATTTATCCTATAAAACATGCATATGTGTCTTCTATATAGTGTATGTAAACCTCTGGTTTCAACTGTATTCTATTGGGGTTTAGAAATACTGTCTAGTCCCCTGCCCAGACACTATCTGTAAATAATGGTCAGGTTTGTAAATGAAAGGAAACCTGCTGACAATGCCATTAACTTGAGATTCTTGTTCCAATTACCTAGCCAGTAGAATGTCAGCATGCTTTATGTATTGTTGGCATAGATTTCACTGTGAATACAATCAATCAGCCACAAATTAAATACTACAATTTGTAATCTAGATTAAGACATGTACTGGCAATCTCTTTGCTAGTAAATTTTTAGTTTCCAAGAATTTGAGAAAATAATTCTATTTGGGACAGATAATCAATGGTCGGCAAATTATTCACCTTATAAAATTACACAAACCTGTTAATATTTTTAAAACTGAAGAAATACAGAACCTGACAAACATGGTCTATGATTAATCCTGTTGAGGACATTGTCAATATTTTGTAGAATTTCAGGTAGCATGTGATAGCTATTAACTAAGTAATGAGCAATTTCATTAACAACCTATTAATGTAGTGCAATTAAAGTAACACAAAATCTGGAAAGGAACAATAAAAGGAAAATGCACATTAAAGGCTCATACTTTCTGTGTCTAGGATATTCTGGATCCTTCTGAAACAAACAGTTTGTAAAGAGCACAGGGTTGAATTATTTTCAGTCAAACACATGATGGGACAGAGTTTAAGTGATGCAAAAAAACAACACACTCTTGAACCACATACAAGCAGTCCACGGGTTACATACAAGATAGGTTCTTGAGGTTTGTTCTTAAGTTGAATTTTTATGTAAGTCGGAACTGTATATTTTATAATTGTAACCCCAGCCAAAATCTTTTTGGTCTCTGTGACAATTGGATTTTAAAACTTTTGGGTTGTCATAAGAACCAGGATTAACAATAAATCTTGATGGCAGACACCTTTAATATCTGTTATAGCTGTTTAGCTGTTTATTGTAGCATAAGGCTAAAGTACAGTAAATTACTAACATCCAGAGGTCCGTTTGTAACTAGGAGTCGTATGTAAGTCAGGTGTTCTTAAGTAGGGGACCGCCTGTAGTAGCAAAAATGTATGAAATAATGCCAGCTCACCCAACCTTATGGCCATTATTCAGACAAGTCCACCTTCTGGACGCCTCCTGGTGCATGGACAGAAATCCTTCCTTACCCGCCTGGAACTTGCATATATAAAGAGAGCTGGAACCGGCACAACACAAAAGGATATACACGAGTATTCTTGGTCAAAAAAGCATATCCTTTATTTTATAAAAAGCATCTTGAAACACGAGGAAACAAACTGGTTAACGCGTTTCAGCACAACAGTGTCTTAATCATAACCTCCTTAAGACCCTGTTGCATTGAAACGAGTTAACCAGATTGTTTCCTTGTGTTTCAAGATGCTTTTTATATAATAAAGGATATGCTTTTTTGACTAAGAATACCATTGGATATGCTTTCGTGTTGTGCCGTTTCCAACTCTCTTTATATATGAGAGTTTAAGTGATAGTACATGGCCCAAAGATCTTTGTGTGCTACTTTACACAGTCCATAGGAGAGTGGCTCCTGCTACATCCATATGTGTTTCTGCCAGACCCAGAGTGACAGAGAAGAATTACATGGTTGATATCCCTGGAAATATATTTATTTCTTAGGTTTAATTGCAATTTGAAACAAAATAGCAGTCAAGAGATTATGGGGCACAATTACTAAGAACAGTGCTATGTGCAGTTTGCCTGTGTAAAGTGCAGATGGCACCAGATTCAGAAATTGTGCCTGTTCTTCATGAATCTGGCGCTCCCTGCACTGCTCCGACAGAGTGCACCACCTTTTTCTGGTGCCCCTTTAACGTGTGATGTGCAACACATTTCTATCAGACTTTGCATGTTAAATCTGGCAAACGGTCTGTCTGTGCACCGCAACACCCCTACAGTATGTGTCTCCAACACTTCTTAGATACATGTGAAAGCAGTTTGCACATGAAAGAATGTACAATGTCTGACAGAAAACTGGTGTAAGGTCTTTAGTAATTGTGCCCCTCTGTGTTTGTGAATTTTTAGTAAGATCTTTGTGTGAATTATTATTGGTGAAACTATCAAATTTAGTGTTCCTTAAGGGGGGTTTTCCAGCTTGATCATTTTGAACATATTCACCTCTGGAACCCGCACCTATCTTGAAAATTGGAGTCCATTGGCTGATTTCCCATTGCTAGCATGAGCAGTCTGCTGTGTGTATGCAGCAACTCTCCATTCAAATCTATGGGAGCACCAAAAATAGCCAAACCTATATACAGCAAATTCTGCATTGAGCCCAGCCACAGGAAGGGGGTCAGCGGACATCTGTTCTTGAGACACATGCAAGTCCCAGAGTCAGTACTCACATCTATCATGTATTTACGACATATTAATGTCCAAGCTTTGAAACCCCTTTATAAGTTTCTGTGTATGCTCCCAACAGGTTAACACTGGAGATTTGGAAAACCTTTTAACAAAAATGGAACATGGTCAGCTTTGATCTAAATTAAGTCTAGGAATAAACTAATATAACATAACCATACATGTATTGGCTGAAAATTTCAGAGCCACAAACATTTTACTATGGAAATTTTAAAAAACTGAGCCTTCTTAGTTGTCCACCCTATTGTACAACTTGCGTATCACTTCTGGTAACTGCCTGTCTAACATTGCACCAGTAGATGGCAAACTCTGCTGTTCTTGATAGATCTATGAACCCACTCTTGAACATTTGCCTTCTCCTTATACATCACCTTTAGAGTGAAACACTTACTGCATTATGGTCGGTCTGTATTCTCCCTTATTTGGCCAGTTGTAACTTATTTTTTTTGTTTTTGTATGTATAATGCTCCCCTGGTTTGGCCATATTATTTTGCCATTATACCTGTAGCTACCTACAGGTCTATTTAGGGAGCTTTTGATCCTTAGGTGCAGATAAAACATCTCTCTCTCTATTTTATTTTATTTGCTTTCCAGAAATAAATGTCATCCATTCACCGTAGCTGAATATGTTATTCTAGAATACTGTTCTTCAGTTAATTGCAGCTTTACTCCCATTGTACAAATTGACGGTTACTTAAATAATAACAGTATGACAGCTTCGCTTCCTGCTGACCTGCAACACCTGCACATTCTGGCAGCCATCTTGATATCCATCCAGGAAAATGCTTAGAAAGCCAAACATAACCAATATGATTTTTTAGGCACTTTAAAGCTACACATGGTAAAATTCCAGTTAAATCTACTCTTCTACAATGTGGACCTTTTATCAATATTTGAAAATAAAATTATCATGATAATTTGATGATCAGCAAACATATGAATGTAGTTTTTTGCAATAAAAAGATTTTGTGCTGATAATATTAACAGCGGAAATAAATCTAGGGATCTTGCAAAGTAAAATACTGACATCTTGTGTCCAGTTGAGGAACTGCTATACTTTAGTGTTGAGTTAAAATAAGGAGCCAGATTTGACTCAAAATTCACAAAAAATTGTTGTTTCCAAAAATAAATATAAATGTTATGGGATTAAAGCATAATAATAATATGATGACAGTCATGAAACATAAAATGTTGATAGACAGGGTGTACAAAGACTCCATTACTCATTATTCAAGAAAATGAAAGAGTACTCGAGGATGTGGGATCACCTAACAAACAATAGTTACGCTATGGAGTCTGAAATTGTGCTCATAGATGACCTTGGGCACAGAGGGATGGAATATATGGATTAGAAAGAAAAATATCTAGAGCATCTAGATCAGCATTGCCCTAACCTCTAACAATGTATACGGATGGATAATATCGTATGGTAGACATAAAACTTTAACCCTGTGGAGTGATCCTTGTGGGCCGATCGGTCATGAAACAACGAAGGCCAGTGTGTGTTATTTGACAACTGATTTTCCCCTATATACTGGGGGGTGCATTCATTATTTCTGTGGCAAGGTCTATTTTTTTGGTGCACAAACTGTGCGGTATTAGGTATTTATTTTAGATTTTTTTATTTTGTCGCAAGTGCATAATAAATTGACGCATGGTGTGTGAAATGGCTACATATTCATGAAGCTGAAATAGAACTGTAATAGAACTTGGTAGTTTTGCTTTTGATTGGTCTTATTTTTTGCCAAACATTGCACCAAAAAAGTGTCTATTGTAACGGTTGTCCCTGCGACCCATGTTCAGGGTCTTTTTTCCCCTTTTTATGTCTCAATCACAGGTGTGAGCATGTGGTCACTTGTAAAACAGAGAGCAGTGTTTTTGTATCAAAGTCAGAGACAGTGACAGTGAGAGACAAATACAGACAGTCAGACACAGAGACAGACAGAGAAAACTAGAGTCAGAGACAAGCAGAGATAGTCAGAGATACTCAGAGACAGAGATACTCAGAGACAGAGATGTCAGAGACAGAGAGTCTGAGACAAAGAAAGTCTGACACTCTCAGTGACACAGTCAAAGACGAAGAGAATCAGAGACAGCAGAGACGGGGACTGTCAGAGACAGACATAGACACTCAGAGACAGAAACAGTCAGACACTCAGGCAGAGACAGTTGGAGACAGAGACAGTCAGAGACAGAAACAGTGACAGTCAGAGACAGACAGACACAGACACAGGCAAAGACATTCAGAGACAGTCAAAAAAGGGACTGTCAGAGATAGCCAGTTAGAGACAGAGAGATACAGAGAGGGAGAGAGAGAGACAGTCAGAGAAAGATAGAGATACATATACAATATTTTTTGCTAACCCATTCTATTTTGTTAAAGCTAAGAGCAGAGCATAGCAGGAATGTACAGCTCGTATCCAATAAATTGATTGTATTGATTGAAGATACTATAGGTTTGCTTTATGCAGCGTGGAGAAGACCTGAGCTACGTACTAGAAGCATATACCTATTTAAAAACTTAGTGTAATTTCTCAAGACAGTAGGGACTCCATATATTTATTTCATGCTGCTGGTTTTTTACTCTATATGATGTACCATACATTCAAATCAGTGATTTTCAGATTAGTGCACAATTCCCTGTGTTAATAAGACATATGTCAGATACACCCACTCTGGGAGTGTGCTAATATTGCACTTTGCACTTTGGCTATCTGACTGACTAGAATAATGTCATGCTGGCACAGTTGTGGCCGCCCAAAAGCACTTTTGATACCGGATATTTAACTCTTTAGGTCACCCACCATGGCAACTGAATGCAGCTGCCTATGCTGAAAGATGTCATAGAGACTAGATAGGTTACCCAATAACTACAGTACTTCTTAGATACAGGGGCAGATTTATCAAGCAGTCTGAAAGTCAGAATATTTCTAGTTGCCCATGGAAACCAATCACAGCTCCCCTTTAAAATATTCATGAGCACTGGTAAAATGAAAGCTGAGCTGTGTTTGGTTTCCATGGGCAACTGGAAATATTCTGACTTTCAGACTGATTGATAAATCTGCTCCACAGTGTCTAACAACTTTTATATGGCAATTCAGTTCCATCTGGTCCAGTGCTTTATGACACTCACTTAGCACAGTGGGGGAGATTTATCACTACCTTTCTTCTAAATGTTAGAACAAAAAGGTCGCACATTTTTGCGCAGCACCACATCTGTTTTTCAATGGATTCTTTGTATTTATTTTCCAAATCCAGCAATTTAGACTAAAGTTGGATGCATTTGTTAATTGGAACATTTTAAAAAGTCACAAAAAAGTTGCAAATGCTAGACAGCACTGACCTGTCTGACTTCACCACCTTGAAAAAAAAAATTTTAACTTTATTTTAGACGGCAATGTAAAAATGCATTTTAAAGAAAACATTTTGGATCTAAAATGCTTTATTTAGACACAGCAAAACTGCTGATTGCAAATGCTTTTTTTTTTTTTGGAAAGACATTTTTATTTTTAAACAAAAAAAAACTGTCCTTCAGCTGCAATATGTAGACAATAATACCAAAAGCAGCATATAAAGAAAGTGTGAGATTTATCACACAGCGAACCTTGAGACTTTTTTGTGCAAAAATGCTCCACGCCAGGCAGTAATGTTAGACTAACAGGCACAGGTGCAATATAACACAAGAAGAATCCACCTAAGACATATTAGACTAGAAGAAAAAAAGAACTAGACAACTAGAAAACTAGAAAGAGAAAAGATAAATCTGCCCCAGCAACAACACTGTATAAAAGGTCAGCCAAAACTGAACATAGCGTTTAGCTCCAGGTGTCTACAGTATAATACAGCAGACACCTGTCCTATATGGAGAAAGCTCAGTCTGTCATTCCGGTAAGAGGTTCCATAGGTATCTCAAAAAGGCAATTCATTGCTATAGAATTTTCCACTTTGCTGTTACAGCAAATACACACTGTTTCTCTTAAAATGGCACAGTCACAAACCATATAGTGACCATAGAATAACAACTATGTCCCACATTCCTAATTCAATATATCAAAATTACTAACTGTCCATGAAGTGCAACATTTATAATATATACTACACTACCTAAATATAAGATAATATACACCAGCTGAGTCCCCCCAGAATAAATACAGTCCCTTGACTTTCTTGCAAAATGCAGTGTCACCCAAACTAAAGAAAATCTACCATCAAAATTAAGCACTATAAACCAAGGATGGTAAACCATAGCCTCCTCCCTCTTAAAATCAACTTTTAAAACCATGTTAATGAGCTTAAGAGGCCCTTCTGTGATTTCACTTCACAGACTGTTACACTGTCTCACCTCTCCCCTGCTTTCTCAGCATTTGTACAGTGAGTACTTCCTCCTGCATTCCTAGTGCTGAGGGCTGATTTTAGAAGGGAGGAAGCCATGGATAACACATATAAGAGGATTACACAGTCACGGTGCCTGGATCTACGAGTACGTGTCCCTGGTTTATTATGCTTGATTTTGATGGTAGATTTCTTTTATTATGTTCATTTTATGAACAATGTCCCCATGAGTTATATAAAGTAACCCTAAATTAGTTATAATTACTGATCGGGATTCCTATAATTCTATTTGAATTATTACCCCCATCATTTTAATATATTATATATACCCCTATAATAATTTGCTATATAACTATATGACATATATTGCACCGAAAAATTAATGAAAATATTTCTTCATACTTGATTTTATAGCAGATTTCTGCATGGGGCTCCCCTTCCCCTTAATATATATATATATATATATATATATATATATATATATATATATATATATATATATATATATCCAAGATGGCGCCCATTGGAGTCATAGTTAGCTATGCGCATGCGCGACATGCGCAGTGTGATCTGCTCTCCACTACATTTTTTTTTTTTGACATGCGCAATGACAATTTTGGGACACGGGGAGCGTCTGATTTGTTTTGTTTTTCCTGACATGCGCAATGATGTCTATGGGACGCGGATAGCGTCCGATCTGTTTCAATCCACAGCCAGGAGGAGGCTCCACACAGGTGAACGATATACTTATTTACAACAAAATGTAACTTTGTATATAAATGGTCACTTGATCACAAATGTTTATGCTCATGAAATGTTTTATATGAATGCACCATTCATTGATTGTCGATAATTGGATCACTGAAACACTGTATCATATGTACCATGTGCTTTTGTTTACTTGTATGCATGATGTCATTGCACTGCGACTATATATATCTGTACAAAACTTGACACACCTTGCTTGACAAAGGCTGAGTTAACAGCCAAAACGTTGCTGGAGGTGGAATAAACACTTTTGTTTGTTCACAACATTGGAGTGCTGCCGTATTTCTTTTCATTGGATATCAAACCGACTCAGACTGTTGTGAGCTGAAGGATAGCACCTGCTATACTCTGTTGCTGAGGACTGTGCTGCTGATTTTTTCTTTATATATATATATATATATATATATATATATATATATATATATATTTAGGCTGCATTCACATAAACATGTGCCCACACGTCTGGCGCGCTGGAGAGGAGGAGAGGTGATCATGGCTCACCCCTCCCCTCTCCATAGAGAATAGAGCCACGTGGCCGTTCTTACAACCAAAGATGGACCATGCTCTATGTCTTTTGCTCAAAACAGTGAGTACTTGTTGTGCTCACCGTACCGAGCCCAGGCGACATAGAAGCCTTTGGGGGAAGTATATCCGGCAGCAAATTTGCAGCCAGATACACGTCCCCCATACATGCTTGGGAATGTACCCCTATACAGACATGTTTATACAATTACACACATTTATACACTGATAAAAACACACCTTTATATACACACACACACATAAAGTTATACACTCGTATACTTGCACCCATATATATACACAAGTTTACACTTATATACACACATTTATGCACTCATATACATTTATACACAAATACACAGAGTATATACAAACTCATACAGTATATACACATACAGTATACACATTATATACATATAATACATATACAATACACATACATTTTTATATATATATATATATATATATATATATATATATATATATATATATATATATATGTGTGTGTGTGTGTATGTGTGTATACACATACAGTATACAGTATACACTAACCATATATAAACATACATGCAGGATAAAAACACCATATAGACACATGCAGCATATACATACAGAATATACACACATACAGCAAATCCACACACATTCAGTATATACAGCATATACATACTTACCATATACAAACACCCACATACATCATATAAATATGCGCATATATTTAAATGTGCGCATATATATATGCTTATATAAATATATGCATGTATAAATACAGTATTTGCATCTATGTATATATACACAGTATATACACATATACACAGGCGAGCCAGGAGTGGCGGGCGAGCGAGACGGGGGGGGGGGGGGTGCTGCCATGCACGGAGATGAGCGGGTGGGTCAGGGAGGTGGCTGGCTGGCTTTCAGTTAAGACAACAGGAATATAACAAAAATCCTTAAAAAACATTAGCATATTTTGAGAGCTGATCCCCTTCTAGAAAAAATGATTACCATACATCCATCATGTATTTATAGAAGAGCTCCTACCATCAAGAATAAATTAGCTCCAAGTATCCCTAAGCAACATAGACAAAAGCAAACTGTTAGGACATAAAAGGGAGTTTCCCCTGCTACAAACCACAAACCATGTTGCAAAACTACTCAAAAGACATCCTGTTTCTAATCCAGAAGTACTGGTGAAACCTCCCATTAAAAATTTTATTTCAGCTGTCAAAGTAGTTACAGCATCTATTATATGCAATTAAATGTCAATGTGTAACTCAACATAGCCGAGCTTTAATATAATACACAAGAATATGAAACATGGACTTTCCAAATATTGCGCCCTAAAACATTAGGGCAGAGGAAAAATCAGCATTATCCCCATTGACTATTTTAATCTAGAATTACATAACCAATTTAAAGCAATAAAATGAAAAGTGATTTTCCGAATTTACAAACTAAAAGACACTAAAACCAGAAGGTTTGAATGAAATTACAAAAACAATACTAAGATGGAACAGTTTTCATCCCAAACCCATAAAAAAGTCAAGTCTATAAAGTCAGGCAATAATATACAACCGCATATGTTCCAACACCACAGACAGGGACAAACACTTTACTAGTCTTCGAAAAACATTTTTAACCCCTTAACGCCGCAGCCCTTTTTCATTTTTGCGTTTTCATTTTTCACTCCCCACCTTCAAAAATCTATAACTTTTTTATTTTTCCATGTACAGAGCTTTGTGATGACTTATTTTCTGCGTAACAAATTACACTTTGAAATGGTGGTAATTAATATTCGATGCCACTAGGATGTACTAGGAAGCGGGAAAAAATGCAGTAAAATTGGTAAATAAAATGCATTTGTGCTGTATTCTTGTGGGCTTGGATTTTACGAAATTCACTGAACGCCCCAAATGACATGTCTACTTTATTCTTTGGGTTGGTATGATTAAATGGATACCAAATTTGTATAGGTTTTATAATGTTTTCATACATTGAAAAAAATGTAAACCTACTGTACAAAAAATTTGTGGGGGATTTTGCCGTCTTCTGGCGCTAATAACTTTTTTATACTTTGGTTTACGGTGCTTTGGGAGGTGTCATTTTTTGCAGATTTTGATGACGTTTACAATGTTATAATTTTTAGGACTGTTTGATCATTTGATCACTTTTTATAGAATTTTTTTATTTTTTTTAAAATGGCAAAAAAGTGCCATTTTTTACTTTGGGCGCAATTTACCGTTATGGAAGAAAACGCAGTGAAAAAATGTTATAATATTTTTATAGATCGGGCATTTTCGGACGCGGCGATACCCAATGTGTTTATGATTTTTACTGTTTATTTATAGTTATATCAGTTCTAGGGAAAGGGGGTGATTTGAGTTTTTAGGGTTTTGTATTATAATTTTTTTTTAAACTTTTTTTTATTTTTATTTTTACTATTTTTCAGACTCCCTAGGGTACTTTAACCCTAGGTTGTCTGTACGATCCTAACATATACTGCCATACTACAGGATTTTACTCCCCATTCATTACAATGTGCTGATAGCTCATTGTAATGAATAGGTTAACCCGAAGTAGCCTCGGGTCTTCGTAAGGCTACCATGGCGATCGCTGCTCCCTCAGAAAGCCGGCGGCGGCGATCAGCAGGAAAACACTATCGCAAAATGCAAAGACTTACCGGCTCAGCCCTCTCCATGCACCCGCACCCGGCATGTGATGTAATACTACGTCACATGTCAGTAAGGGGTTAAATCAAGGATATCATCCCAGCACCATCGGAAATCAAATTGATTGTCCTGTTTCTTATTACTTGTCTCATAAACCATAGCCTTACTGAGTCCATTTGTGTATAAATGTGTGTTCTAATCAGATGTCTTTACTCAGGTCTCTTCACCAGGCATAGTGACGCCACGTTTGTTTACCAACAATCGTTAAATGGCAGAGCAGGGAACTTATTGTTCCCTGGCTCTGCCATAGGCTTAAGTCGGGGCATGTTCCATGTCCGCTAGTTATGGCCCGGTCAGCCCAGACCCAAATACACAGTGGGCGAATCTGGCGGTCATGCGATCGCTCGAATCGCCGTGGGTGGATGCCCCGGGAGCCCCCCCCCCCAGATTTCCGTTCACTAGTAGTAAACATAGAAGCTTTCTGTAGCATGACAGCAAGCAGAGATCTACAAATCCAACAGGAATTGATACAGAAAGTATATTGGAAAATAGTATAACTTTTTATGAATATGAAAATAACAATTTCTTTATATCCTCCTGCTTTTCACTTTGCATATTTAAATGCCAATTGCTCCCCGCCTGTAATGTCATCGGAGGGTGTGAATCAGTTACAATGACAGCTGGGAGGTTTCCAAACCTGTAATTAGGCAAACTGTATTTCAGTCTGCCATAACTGTAATAACTGCTACAGTGCCGACCCTCCAGTTCGCCCTGCAGGCAGGGAGTCCTTGCATCATATTTCTGTGCACTGTGTTCAGTACTTGGGATCAGACCACCTCAAAAACTGCAACAAATTCTGCACCAAGAAGGTTTTAAGGATGTATTTTTGACAGTGTGGGATTTAAGCTGCAGGTTCAATTTTGTGCCTAAACTTGCATGTTTTTTGTTTCAACAACTTGTGGAAACAAATACAGAAACCGCATTTCAGTAAGAAAAGACATTTTCCAGCTACTGCAAGAAAACCACAATAGCAATAGCAGAGGAGGTAAGAATGACACTGTGAAACGCGTGTGATTCCTCTGTAAAGAGAAGATCAGGTTTTGTTCCTCCTCAGCATGAGAAAAGGTCATTGCATTGAGGGTGCGGTCACATGTGACGGTTACATTGTATTTTTATTGTGTTTACATCCTTATATAAAGAATAAGAGATGTAATACTCTCCAGTGTTGATATATACAGAAACATGGAAGTGCCATTCTGCAGATTACATAGACAGGGCCATATGCAAATAACATTACTAACAAGGTTGAGTAAGCACAATGCCCCAGCATAATTACTGGTATGATGCCAGGTGAGTATGCCGCTATAGGAAATAATCTGGGTGGAAGGTCCCAGCATTCATCCACACATAACATTATGCTATGAATAAAACATATTGGTGGTTTGTAAACATTGGTTTACATAGGTTGCTTAACATTTATCTTTCATCCACAGGAACTGGAAGTTCAGGATAACCAGAACCAAGGCTTCAATATATTATTGAGGAGCACAGTGCAGGGCAATACTGTAATCCAGCGGAAACTAAACTGTAAGTGACTGAAGTATTTTTAGGGTCACAGATGGAGATGTGATGCCAAAGATAAAGACATCATTTTTTTAACGGTAAGGAAAAGTTTTGGGCCAGATGGAGCAGAAAAGTTAACTGTGAGTTGCTATATGCCACTTTTGAAAGTCCAGAATAAAATATATGTAAAAAAAAAACATATATATTCTTGTGCATAGGGGCAGCATTATGGTAGTCATAAACTTCTACATATGGCAGTTGTATTGTAAATATTTGAACTAATAAAGTAGTACTTTATATATATTAACATATTAACATACACTGTACATAGAAGCAGTGGGGAAGATTTATCAAGCTGCCTAATAGTAAGAATGTGCTTAGTTGCCCATGGCAACCAGATCAGCTTTCATTTTACCAGTGCTCATGAATAATTTAAAGGGGAGCTGTAATTGGTTGCCATGGGCAACTAGGCACATTCTTACTCTTAGGCCACCTGATAAATCTGCCCAAGTATTCTGGTACTTCTATTCTTGTAAATATTGAGAAATATCTAGATCCGCTTACTATAGCTGATCACACCAACTTGTGCTGACCTTGCCCTTTTGTATTTCCCAGTCCACCCCTGTGTGCACCATTGATCTATGCATGGTACAATTTAAAGAGTAACTATGTTCACTACAGAGTACGCATATGCCTCTTCATTCCTTTTTTTGGGGCTCTTGATTTCTGCATATTCTGCATTTGGTATGTTTGCTTTCACATCTGATTTAGATCCATAAGCACTCGATAAGGTCAGATTTGTGAGCTGTACTTCTGAATATTCAGCATCGATGGTTGGCACTGGGTTTTGTGCTAGTGAGTAAATAGTTCTGGGCATCTCCCCTTTCCGTTCACTTACTGCATAGGGCATACCTGAAAGATAGTAGATTTATATTTACAGTGTGCAAAAGAAATTCTGATCATTAAGTTTGTGTTCAGTATGTGTTATTGGTTAATCTTCTTTAATTTAACCCTGCCTTCACACACAATATTTTCAGTTTTTTTAAACAATAAAAATAGATTTAAATGTTTTTAATCTCATTTTAATAAGCCTTTACAGTGGCATTTTTTATTTTGATACATTTGGAACAGACTTCTCCATTTATATAAATGAAGACCTATAGAAAATGTCTATGCAGGAGAATACCATATTGAAATTGACAACAGAAACACAAATAATGACAAATACAATACAAATTTATATGTAGACTATACAAGTAACATTGCAAAAAGTAACATTGAAAAATTAAATAAGTACATTCTTCTACACTAATGTGCAGTAGGTTTAGAGTCCTTAAATCGTCTGTGCAAGGTAGATTCCACCAGCAATTCAGGCAAAGAGTACTGTTCAGACTGCCACCTGAATAGAATTCAATGGGGCAGATTTACTTACCCGGTCCTGTCGCGATCCCGTGGTGCGTTGTCCGACGGGTCTGCCACAATTCACTAAGCTAGTGCGACCGAGTTCCTGCATCCGTCGCTTCTGCGCCGAGGTCCGCCGGAGTTCACCTGCTTCTTCCCAGTGCTTGTAAGTGCGTGTCTTGCAACACAATTCTAAATGTTAAATCCTGTGCGTTGTCCGAATCCGTCGGGTTGTTCGACGGCCTGCCCCCCCATTTTTGTCTCGTGCAAGCCGATGCGCCAAAATCCAGTCATGTGCGCCAAAATCCAGGGGCAATTTGGCGCAAAGCGGAAATCGTCAGGAAACCCGCTCCGCAGAGCCTTAGTAAATATGCCACAGTGTCTTTTCTGCCTGACAGTCCAAACTGCTAAAGATCCAGACAAAGATGTAACATAGGTCTTAAGTCTTATAGGACAAGCCAGCTTTACATTCATTTGGTACTAAGTCCATTATTTAGCACTTGCTTCATTTTTTAGGTGAAAAGTTTTAGGTATTTATCCTCTCTAGGGAAGTATTGCTGTTTCTTTCAATCTATTTCTAGACAACCTTTAAATAATGGCAATTTCGGACACTAAACCACTGGTCCATAACTGCCTATGGGTAGTTTTGTATCCTAAATCATCCTGACAGGTGTCCATGATGTAACAACCTAAAACCATACCAGTCGATTATCCTAGCAAATGGGACTGTGCCCAGAACTTTCCCAGAATGTCTCTCCCCATTATCCCAGTTTCAATTCTGGAGCATGGCTAGATATGTTAAAATGATAAGTGTCTGCCGTTTAAGAGATGACATAATCAGTTTTGATTGTTGCAATGGTGCCTCCTGATCAAACCATAACCTTTGGAATAATGCAAAGGAAAATAATTCCCTGCAGGGATTCTGTGTTAGCTCCAGGATCCAATGTTTTTTCCTCCAGTATACACTAGAACTCACACTACACTGATCTGTCAAAGATCTCACATGTACATGCTCCTGAGCTGTCTATGTAATGGTTGACAATATAGCTGTATATGTCATGCAGATAACATATTACCAATGATGGCCTGATGTAGAAAAAGTGGGTAATTTCAGAAGAAACCTATGAATTAATGCTTATTCATTAAAGACCAATATAGTTATAATATAGGTCTCATTAATACTACATAAATAAGGTCAGTAGCTTATACTAATTTCTGGTTTAACTGTTCCAAAGTTACACACAATAAAAAAACTTTAGCATTATATATTGTACCATAATATTTAAACTTGTCCAATAGACAATAAACACTCATGTTATCATCTCTAAAATTAAAATTACTTACATTCATAGTCATCCGAAAGGCCTACAGGAGAGCTGACATAAAAAAAAAAAATTATAACAATGGATTATTACATAAGTAAACTGTATCATAGTTAGGGCTCTTTCACATTGGCTACTGATGTTTTTCATGTCCGTGGTTCAGTGATTTCCTCACTGGGTGTTTTCACATTGGCTTGTATTTTCACTCATCTGTTGTCTGTGGAAAAAATTATGAAACAGGTCTTGTTTTTTCCACTGATGTGGATCACGGAAGGCAATAGAAGTCTATGGGTCCGCAGAAAAAAAACTGATGAAACATCCGTGTTTTACACTGATGAGGCTGAAAAACCAGTTGTTTGCAAAGCAATGTTAAACCTTCTGCGTTTTTTTTGCGGACACAGAGGCAAAACAGAAGAAAAACGGAGTCAAAACAGAGAAAAAATACAACGGACACGCGACTGAAGCTGAGCACCAACGGCAATGTGAAAGAGCCCTAATGCGTTTTATTTTCCATTTTTCACTGAACCAATTTTGGCTTATGGACTCATAAAGTTTGGTTTTCTCTTACTTTTTCACAGATGCTTTACTGACCCATTTTTTTCAATGGGCCTTTTCACACTTTTTCCGTTTAGAACCTGTTCTTTTTGATTCCCTTATACTAAACACATTGAAAGGTTATAAGAATTGTAAAAGGTTGTAAAAATGTGATGTAGGTTAAACCTCACTCCCATAACATACAGGGGTCGCCTGAATAGCTCTACAACTCTTTTAATGACCTATCCACAGCCACAAAATGTGATACAGTCACAGAGATTTTGATGGAAAGTGTTTTAGGGCAGGTCACTAAATTTACAACAAATTTTTCATAGGCCATAATGTGTTAACTGTTTGCTAGCTGCAGCGGTGGTGTCTGCAGCTAACCTGCAATGGTTAACATGACATGAATGTATTACCTTGATTTGAATACCCATTAAAGTAGAAAATAAATAATAAAACAGGTTTAGTAAAATACATAAAAAATCACCTTGTATTTGTTTTCTTCCTTTTGTCTGTTGAAATAGAGTAGAATAGAGAATGTTACATTACATTATTAGCATGCACACATTCATCAATTAATACATCTTGAAAGGGTAAAGTTTAGATTTTTAGGATTGGGGTGGGGAAAGAAGACAGAAGTTGAATGTTTTTATTTTAGAACTATTGGATCGTTTAGTTTCACATGTCCAAACTGGTATGCTCTGTTTGTCGATTATAGCTATATCATTAACACCATAAAGTGGGTACATTGCCCGATCTTAGTCCAATCAAACTGGATTGTTCATAAATTAGTTTTGTGAATGGGCATGGCGTGACCCCTTTTGATATTATATTGTAAGTAAATACTGAAATGTATAATGCAAGGGCTTTTCTGTGCGGAAACCTGTTTTCTTGGTCCTCTGTGATATGCACAAAAAATAATTGCACATTACTTTATTTGAATTTGTAAAAATACCCTGAATCTCTAAATCCAGCAATCTATATTTTATAAACTTACCTCTATTTTTGATGCAAAAATAAGCGAGCAATACAATGAACAGCACTGCAACCAACCCTCCTATAGGTCCAGCAATAATATATAAAGGAATTTCTGTAAAACAACAATCACTTGATTATTACTCATATTTGCGTGAGGCTTTAAGGAAATCTACCAACACAATTAAGCATGATAAATAAGTGATGCTTACTCATAGACCCAGGCAACGTGACTGTGGTAATCTTCTTATATTTGTTATTTATGGCCTTCTTCTTTCTAAAATCTACTTTTATAATTATTCTACTGAGCCTTAGGGGCCCTGGTTTCCGGCTTCCAGAGGCCCTCAGTGATGTCTTTCAGGCTGTTACACTTTCCGCTGCTGATTGATTACACAGGCAGAGGAAGGAGGGAGAGATCATGGGTTGGGTGAGACATATCCTGCTTACTGTAACAACCTGTAAATCTGCAGCACAGTGGGGCTCTGGTTACGCCCCCACAGCCCGCCAGGCTCATTAGCTTAATTTAAAGGTTAATTTTGGTTGGTGTACATTAAGGCTTTAAGTAGGCTGTGATCTAAAGCAGTAAAATTGGGCTACACATTGGAACATATAATCTTATCACAGCACAGAATCAAAATTAATATCTGTTTTCTCAGTTAATTGTTTTAATCACCAAGCACTCTGTCAATTCTAACCTACCTGCACATTCCCTGTACTGTGCCATATCATGAATATCCTAATTTTTACTGTAAAAATGCATCACATATACACTACATTAAATCATATGTATATCATTACCTCTTGGCTCATTTGCCTCTGTGGAATTAGAGCCTCCACCCCAATGTTCAGTGCCTGATTTATGCTATGTGTATAAATATTACATAAAGATAAATATATACAACATCAAAATAAAAGAAGTCACACTCTTTTTACACTCATGCAGTCTAAGGCTAGTTGCACCTGAACCAGCTCAGTCCATGGAAACTGACCTGTGTGCTGGTGAGATTCCACGGACCAAGCCAAACCCTAGTCAAAGTAGAAATAAGGATCTGGCTGAGCCCTAAAAGATAAAAGCTGCATTCATGAAGGGATTTTCCAATATAACTAAAAACTGTGCATATGTGCTCTGGTGCTTGTGGCCGCCAACACCTGCAACCCTACTGGAGGAGTCAACAACAAAGGAAACTGCAGGTATGTATTCTTTCCTGGACAGATGGAAAAACCACTTAATTTGTAAAAATATGTACATAAAAGGCAAATAGCTTTTTGTGCTAACAGCTTGATATAATTGTGGACCTTAAAGAGGTTGTCCAAAAGATATAAAAAAAATTAGTGCTGCAGCTGGGGGAAACGGCTGGTACAGCACTGGGAAAGGAGACGTGCCCGGCCAAAGCTGTCTGGGCTCAAACAAACGGGCACGGCATGGAGTTACCATGGGGCGGGACTCTAGGAGGGACTAAGCAGGCAAGTGCATGTTTGTTTTTTTCTGTAGCCCCCAAGACCCCCGGCCCCGCCACATTGCTATTTCGTTAGCTCTCGGACAACCGCTTTAACTTGTAGATGCAAAGTTCACTATAAATGTGTGCATAAAATGTACATTGCTTTTCATTTTCTACCCTTTGCAACATTACCTGCAAGCCTGATAAGACAGCTAATCACAAAATGAGTTAGCATACTACATAAGACAGCTAATCACAAAATGAGTTAGCATACTACCTACCTACTAATAATCAGGAAACTACATTATTATAAAACAATAGAAGACAGGAGTACACTAGCCCAGGTTAACTAAAACAGTAAGGAGTGTGAGTAGTATAATATGCAATTGAATATACCTGATGTGGACATTGGATCTTCATCTCCAGTTACTTTAAGTGAATATTTATTTAAGATCTTCCATTTCCAACTACCCTCAGAGTGAAAATATTTGATACATAAATATTCCCCACTGTCAGATGATGTGAGATTAACAAGGTCCAGTTGAATTGTTTGATTTGAGTCACTTAGGGCTGTTAGATTCCGAAAATGTATTCTTTTTTCATCATCTGTGTCATTACGGGAGCAGCAGAGTTGATGCAAAGAAAACTCATGGTCCGTTGATGATCGTCTTGCTGCAGCTGAATATATACACTTAGATATATCTTGTTGTTTAACAATCCACAACAAAGTGTATGAAGAAGTGTCAATAAAGTGACTTTGGAAGGTAACATTTTCACCAATCGGCTTTGCAATTTTTTTTGACTTGCCTGCGTTATTTCCTGCAAAGACAAGTAATTGCCAATATTCAGCCTTTTATCACAGAAATGTCCTAACCTGAGAATGGCTCTTACATATAGAGCTTTGTTTGTATATAAAGGATAGTACATACCTGTAATAATTGGGATAACAATCAATATCTTGTTTGTTTTACAGCTTACATTAGAAAGTTTTTCGCTTTCATCACATGTAAATATTCCACCATCCTGCAGAACTTCATGCGTTTTACTTTTATTGGTAATAACTCTTTTGAAGTATTCAGCATCATATGTATACCATACAAAATTCTTTTGTCTGTAGCCATTGCAGGTAATATTCCCGGTCCTCTCTTGGAGTATACTATCTGCATAGACTGTAAAATATTTAGAAATAACATAGCTATTCATTCTTAGAATACAGGGAGTTACATACAATACAATAAATATAAATGCTACATAATAAATACAGCACATTAAAGGTATTGAATGATTAATAGAAATTCCATGTATAGAGCAACAACATAGACAGAAATTGACAGTACTGGCAGATAATGAACAAGATCTTAACCATTTACAGTTTTGCTAGTTGGGAAACACAATTGTAGCTTTTTATTCATGCTCTATACACTTACCAATGGCTGTGATGGGAATAACCCTTTAAAGAGAACCTGTCAGGCAAATTAACCCCCTACACTAAATATATTTTCATAAACTGCCATTAGAAAGCATTGCGTCTATCCAGTCATTGTCCCTCGAAATGCCTGTAAATGACCTGTGAGATGTCCAATGAGTCATTATCATATTCCAGCTGTCCAGCTTATTCATGAGTGGGAGACACAGCCACACCCCCCAGTGCTTGACTGACAGCCTGTATAATGGTGTGAGGTATAATGGTGTAATGGCTCCTCCATGTGCTTCCTGGTGCTGGCAGCCACGCCCCCTGCAGCCTGTGTGTATATAGGAGAGATACTCCTATACCAATGATGGCAAACCTTTTATAGATCAGGTGACCAAACTTCAACCAAAACCTACTTATTACCATCGAGTGCCAACTTGACAATTTAAGCAATAACTTATTGCTCTCTTTTGTTCCACAATAGTCAATCGTATCAGCCCCCTGAGGACAATACAGTTGAAAGCAGGAAGGCATCATTGTAGCTTCTCTCCAGGGTCTTTCTGTACAGGAAGAATCGTGGGGCCAGTAGTAGGACCTCCAAAAATATTCTGGGCCTGTTCACACCTTCTTACTCCTATTGCAGTTCCAATCAGTCAAGGATACGTCACTTTAAAAGAGTGCCAAGAGCTGCATCTCAATGGTCTAGGACTGCAGGAAGATTTAAGTCCTGTCTGGTGAACTTTGTCCTGGGGCGACAGCCTAGGTGCCCACAGAAAGGTCCCCGAGTTCCACCTCTGGCACCCGTGCCATAGGTTCGCCATCACTGTCCTATACACATGACTGACCGTCTGTTTAATGGTGTAATGGGGGCTATGCTCCCTGCAGCCTGTGTGTGTTTAGGAGAGATACTCCTATACACATGACTGACAGCCTGTATAACAATGTGAGGTATAATGCTGTAATGGCTCCTCCATGTGCTTCCTGGTGCTGGCACCCCCTGCAGCCTGTGTATGTATAGGAGAGATACAACAGCTCCAGGCAGCCATGTTATAGCAGAACATGTCAGGTACATGTGTAGATGATATCTGTGTCTCACACATGTGTATAGCAGAACAAAGCAAGTCAGCAGATAAAGCACAGACACTAGCAATGCTTTACTATACATTACACACAGACATGAGCAGGGGGAGGAGAGGGGTAACAGGGTTTACATCACTGCCTCTAACCACGAGAACAGCCTCATTTACGTAATAAAGAAAAGATGATTTTATAATGATTAATGTATGAATTGACTAGGTAAAGGTTAGGATGGGATCCTTGCGAGCTGCTCCAACATGTAGTGGTGACAGAAATAGCTGCAGAGACTTGATGACAGGTGTCCTTTAAAGGAAATCTATCAAAATCCAGCATGATAAACCAGGGACACCAACTCATAGATCCAGGCACCAGGACTGTGGTCATTTTCTTATATTTGTTATTCATGGCCTTTTTCCTTTTAATATACACTACAAATATAAATTATGTGATTGAACCAGAGGGGCTAGCCTAGCCCCACTGTGATGTGGTTTTACAGACTGTTACACTGTTTCATCTTCCCCCTGCAGATTTAGGTGATTTTAGAAGAAAGAAGGAGATGGATAACAAATATAAGAAAATTATCACATTCATGG
Source organism: Engystomops pustulosus (assembly GCF_040894005.1). NCBI lineage: Eukaryota > Metazoa > Chordata > Amphibia > Anura > Leptodactylidae > Engystomops > Engystomops pustulosus. Next base: position 151,191,319 of record NC_092414.1, read on the forward strand.
TGCCTGGGTTTATGAGTAAGTGTCACTGGTATTTTATGCTTGACTTTGATAGTAGATTTCCTTTAACATTCTATTATATGTATATATATTAAAAATCTCCTATTGGACATACAAATTTTTAGAGATTATTCAGAAATACATGTTTTAAAAAATAAACACAGCAGCCCTTTTCTGACTGTGTGCTTCTGTTATTTATTCCCCACCTTCCAAAAGCCAAAACCTTTTCAGTTTTCATAGACATATGAGGGCTTATTATCTATGGACCATATTGTACTTCTTAATGGCACCATTATTCTGTGCAATACACTGTAAAGCTGTAAAAAATAGTAACTATTACATACACTACCTAGCCTATTCAGCTAGACAATGTCTAGTCTATAACAATGACCTTCGTGATTACAGGTTCCCTTTCCCTGTTATGAATATTCACTATATATATAAAATATATATATATATATATATATATATATATATATATACACTCACCGGCCACTTTATTAGGTACACCTGTCCAACTGCTCGTTGACACTTAATTTCTAATCAGCCAATCACATGACGGCAACTCAGTGCATTTAGGCATGTAGACATGGTCAAGACAATCTCCTGCAGTTCAAACCGAGCATCAGTTGGGGAAGAAAGGTGATTTGAGTGCCTTTGAACGTGGCATGGTTGTTGGTGCCAGAAGGGCTGGTCTGAGTATTTCAGAAACTGCTGATCTACTGGGATTTTCACGCACAACCATCTCTAGGGTTTACAGAGAATGGTCCGAAAAAGAAAAAACATCCAGTGAGCGGCAGTTCAGTGGGCGGAAATGCCTTGTTGATGCCAGAGGTCAGAGGAGAATGGGCAGACTGGTCCGAGCTGATAGAAAGGCAACAGTGACTCAAATCGCCACCCGTTACAACCAAGGTAGGCAGAAGAGCATCTCTGAATGCACAGTACGTCGAACTTTGAGGCAGATGGGCTACAGCAGCAGAAGACCACACCGGCTGCCACTCCTTTCAGCTAAGAACAGGAAACTGAGGCTACAATTTGCACAAGCTCATCGAAATTGGACAGTAGAAGATTGGAAAAACGTTGCCTGGTCTGATGAGTCTCGATTTCTGCTGCGACATTCAGATGGTAGGGTCAGAATTTGGCGTCAACAACATGAAAGCATGGATCCATCCTGCCTTGTATCAACGGTTCAGGCTGGTGGTGGTGGTGTCATGGTGTGGGGAATATTTTCTTGGCACTCTTTGGGCCCCTGGGTGCCAATTGAACATTGTTGCAACGCCACAGCCTACCTGAGTAATGTTGCTGACCATGTCCATCCCTTTATGACCACAATGTACCCAACATCTGATGGCTACTTTCAGCAGGGTAATGCGCCATGTCATAAAGCTGGAATCATCTCAGACTGGTTTCTTGAACATGACAATGAGTTCACTGTACTCAAATGGCCTCCACAGTCACCAGATCTCAATCCAATAGAGTATCTTTGGGATGTGATGTAACGGGAGATTCGCATCATGGATGTGCAGCCGACAAATCTGCGGCAAATGTGTGATACCATCATGTCAATATGGACCAAAATCTCTGAGGAATGCTTCCAGCTCCTTGTTGAATCTATGCCACGAAGAATTGAGGCAGTTCTGAAGGCAAAAGGGGGTCCAACCCGTTACTAGCATGGTGTACTTAATAAAATGGCCGGTGAGTGTAATATATATATATATATATATATATATATATATATATATATATATATATATATATATATATATATAATATAGGACATGGAGCTGAAGCATGGTTCCCACAGAGGTGCCCAGTACTTTTCTCTATTGAATGTGACAGAATCTCATGCTGTGCTCCATTATATCTGTATATACAAAGGTATTACAATGCACTGCTTCCAGGGGTGTATGAAGAAATACAGCACTAGCTGGTGGAATCACTACAGCACAAATTGCTTAGTTAATAATACAAAAAGTTATTGTAACATTTCACATGTAATATTTTCATCCTAAAATAATTGTTCCAATGAAACTTACCTTTACCTTCATAAGTTAGTGAATAAATTATCAGATTCGTTAAAATGCTCCTCACAGTGAACATTTTCACAATGATTTGAACAAAAACTGCAGCCTACAACCTTATCACACACTTCAACCACATACTTCCTTTAAAGAGAAAAACAACCTTGTGTGGCTTAAAAGAGGAAGAGTGATAATCATTGAAACAAGGGGGAGAACATTTTTTGGAAGTTTACTTTTTAAGAAATAAGGTTAATATAAAAATGTATTATTAAACTAATAAATCAAATAGAATGCCCACAATACATTACATACATATAAAAGTGACATACAACATAAAAAGTGAAAATCACTATACACACCCCACATATGGTATTAGCATGTCTATAATGACCCATGCAATAAAACAAAATTATGATTGACTCTGCACAATGAACTGCATGAAAAAAATTAAAAACCCACCACAAATTACGATTTTTAGCTATTTTGTCCCACATAAAATGCAATAAAAAGTGATCAAAAAATATCTATACCAAAATGGCACTTATGTACAACATGTCCTATAAAACAAGCTCTCAATCAGCTCTTATGCCCTTGGAAAATTGCAATAGAAAAATGATTCTTCCCCACATTAGGTTTTATTCTACAAAATTACTAAAAGGTAAGAAAAAAAATAGAAATTTGATATTGCATTAAGTGCACTGGCCCATAGAATAAAGATAACATATAACTTAGGCTATAAAATGAACACCAACTAATATATATTTTCAGCAATAGGATACAACCACCTCAAAACAGTATCACTGAAAAATGCATCTCATCCCGCATGTAGGGCTTCTAGGCTAGTGAACCCCCTGGACCACCACGAACGATGACACAAGCCGACACCTGGGACCGGAATCTAAGTGGCACCCAGTTTTCACCAGATCCTGCAAAGGTTCAGGTCAGAGACGGTGTAGGAGCTCAGGGCCTGTAGCGGAGGAGTGTAAACAAGAACAGGTCTGGGGTCACAACATGAGGTCAATACAGGGGAATGGAGCAAAGGTACAAGCATTCTCTTATGCATTAAGCATGAAGATCCAGAGGGGAATGCTGAGAGAAACTGGCTTTTAACAGAATCCAGGAAGTGGCCAGTGCCAATCAGCGGTGCGATGGGAACACATGCGCTGGGATGGTAGTAGGAGCATGGAGAGGTGAGTAAGGCTGGGAAGGAGTGGCCGCCAAAGAGAGGAGCACTGGTGCGCCTGTGACCCAAGATGTGGGTCGTAGGAGCAGCCGTGACAACTAAAAAAAACTGCTTAATCATACAGCGCAAAACTGGCTCTAGACAGAGTTCATACTAAACCCCTACAAAAATGTAACCTCAACACTATTCTCTATCACTATTTGCTATTCACTAAAATCAGACTGGACTTCTATTTAAGAACCTGCTTGGCTTTCACAACATTAATACAGCAAAAGCTTACCCTGTTCTGACCACTTATCTCTAATTAGCTTGACATAAAATGACCAGCAGGGGTAGATTAATGTCACTGTCCCACGTGCAGAGTGTGGCAGATTACTCAAAACTGGCGCACAGTCTTCATGAATCTGGCGCCCCCTGCACTTTTTTTTTTTGGTGCACTTTGTTCATGCTTTTTTGTGGCACAGACACAATTATGGCACCTGTCAGTAATAAATGTGGCGCAAACTCAGACTAAGCACTAACACACCCCTTTTTTACATGTGTAAGCAGTTTGAATGTTCTTTTCAGTGCAAAGTCAGACAGAAAACTGGCGCAAACACACAAAAAATGTGGTCCACTGTGGGAGAAATTATGGAGGAACTGTCAGCCATAAAAAAGGCTGTGACTAAAGTAAGCAGCTCCTAGCGCTACCTCAGAAGTAGAAGTGTTACACTGGTAGCTTTATGAGAACCCTCCGATAAATGTAGCAGACAATGCCGCAATGTACAATAGGAATACTAAGCTCATAGTAATCCGGCGTATTGATGAGGGGGGCGGTCCGAGGTGCTGCTTCTCCCCCAGACTGCCCCCCCCCCACTCCATAGGCTGGTGGTGACTGCCATGCAGCAGTCACCGCCTCCTAAACCCGCCCCCACATGAATACGCTGGACCAAGCTCACAGCGCGGCAGTGTCTGCTAGCCTTTTTGGAGAGTTCCCATAAAGCTAGCAGTGTAACACTGCTACATCTGAGGTAGCCCTAGGAGCTGCTTACTTTAGTAAGCCTTTTTTATGGGTGACAGGTCCTCTTTAAGTTTGATTATTTTCTGGCTGCTTACCCTTCTCGTCTTCCTCTTTCTGCTGCTCTTCCTTCTCTTTGAAACATGTCAAGACTGAAATTAACAAACCTCCAGCTCATAATGAGTCATTTTGATGTTAAAAAATACTTAAAACCTAACATAACCTATCCAACTAGAGATGCAGTCCATAGGGCAGCCAGAGGAGGGGGTGGCTCCGGTAGTATTGTGCTGTTTGTCTTGTAATTTATTTTTCATAAATATTCTATACTTTTGTTGGAGACCACAACAGTGAAAAACAGACATGTGCCAGCTGCACTAACTGCAATAATTTTTAATGGATCAGTGACCAGCATGCTTCTTTACAGTTTGCACTTCTACTGTACATGGCAGTCTCCCTTATACTGAACTGATGTACCCACTGCACAGAGCTGGGAAAGTCAGGTTGGTTCATTGCTCCCTTGTTCCTGTTGCAGCAAAAAGCTCTAGGTGAGCCCTCTGTCTTCCCCTGGTGTAGTGCATCTTTATTAATTGTACTTTATATGGGGCGTGTAAAGCAGATAAGGTGCTTAAATGCTATCGGTATAGTTTGAATGCACTACAACTTCCCCTGTAAGGCAGTCTACCAAAAGGTTAATGAATTGTGCACTATTGTGAATTGTGAATTGTGCTTTCTCCAAGCCCTTGTTCTCCACTAAACAGAATGTTTAAATTATCCCAGCTACAAGATTTTCAGAGAATGGCTCCAAAAGCTTCTTGCTAACCAAAACAAAACAAGGGGAAGAAAACAGGCTGAAGGACAACTATCTCTCATAAGTGTCAAGGAGAAACTGGTAAACACGCAAACAGGTTACACAAAAATTAAGTTTGAGTCATGACATTGGCTGGATAGGTCAACAGCATGACCCCCGGCTAAGACTAAGATGTCCGCTTGGTCCAAAATGGCATCTTGTAGATGAATATATCACTAACTGACACATTTGTGTATCTCCTGTAAGCTGCTTTCACGTTTGTAAAAGACTCTTTTAGAAGTAACAAATCTTACAAAATTCCCTGGAAAAAAAAAATTGTTCTGCACAGTCTTGTCCAGTAACCCATTTGGGCTCCCTGACAGGTATAGGACCCACTGGACGCTATTGGTGTCCATCATTTTAAGAATTCTGTACTTCTGCTTTTTTTCAGTGGTGAGAAAACAGATTTATTTTCACTTGTGACATGTAATGGGGGGGGGGGGGGGGGCACTGGCACCAATGAGGACTTTACATTTTAATAGTGAAAGATTGACATAAGGGAACCTTCATGCACGTCTGTTGTAAATGATGGTGAATGGAAGTACTTCCATTTACGATAAGTATTTTATTTCCGTTATTCTCCCCACCTCCATGACATTAAAAATTACCAGTGGGCAGCATATGACATACCAATGCACATTAGGAGTTTAGTTATAGTTCTGCCCTCAATTAAATGTATTACAAATTTGTACTGAGAAAGAAAAAGGAGGCATAGTAACTTTTATTCAGTCATTTGAAATCAGGGGATGCTATATATACAGCACAGCACTGTTTCACCCCAATCACCGTGAGTGTTGCACCCACACCCCTACTGTAGTACACACTATGCATGTCTGTATATTTATTTTATATATCACAATATTTAATTCAGTATAATTTTTTTCAGTTGGAGGAGTTAAATTATTTTGGGTGCAATGACAACTATTGGATAGTAATATATACCTTTATTTTTTTTATTAATTGGGCTGAAAATAAAATAACAAAACCACTTCATTACCAAAGCCACATGATGACTATATCCCATGGCTTGCATCTTAAAGCAGTAGTGCTGAAGTGATAGAAACCCTGACACACTCATTATCAGCTGTACCAGTGTTTTAAAGATACCGGTACATATAATATTAAAGGTTCTGGTAGTTTAGTACTCAATGCTGCCAGTCCTGTCCTAATACTACCGTACATTGATGGGTCACAGCGTCAAAAAAGGGAGCTGAGACCAGGCCTAATTTTCCTGGCGATGTAACTGGGTTCCACACGGAAGGGAGCAGATTGTTCCCTTCTCCGATTGTTACACCTGGTTAAATGTCATTCCCACCTTTGTAGAGCCAAAACAAACAGTTACTGTATGGCATTGTGGGAGCTACAGCACATGTAGACACATGAATTTGTGTGGTGTACTGTTTTTTGTTTTTGTTTTTTAGTTTATTTTTTTTTTTAAATCTTTATTAAATAAATATAATTCCAAAATCATTTTACATAATTCAAACCGGCATTTATAATTTACATCATTCATAGTAAACACAGAAGTGTATAATAAAAATTTACATATACCAATTCCCCCCCACCCCCCACCCCCAATTTCCCCACTGGAAGGGAGAAAGAAAATAAGGGGAAAAAAAAATTATAAATCAGTATCTAACTACCATTTATCCCATATTTTGCTTCTCTGTGACCCAAGCGATTTATTGCTAGTCCGAATTTGTTCATATTTTTTAATTTGGCAGGTGAGTTTATACCAATTTTCCATTTTAGGTTGTTCCTGAGATCCCCATTTCCGGGCAAGGCAGATTAGCGCTGCATTCATAAGTTTTGTTATCAATTTTCAATATTGGTTCTTAACCCTCTCCTGATCCAGTAGCCCGAAGATAGCTGTGGTGGCTGTTGGCTCCAGAGCTATATCAAGAGATGTTGAAATCTGTTTAAAGATCTCTTCCCAATAAGTTTGAATAACAGGACAGAGCCAGACCAAATGAATAAAATCTGCTTCTGCAGCTTGACACTTCTAACAATTTGAATTGGCCATAATCCCCATTTTATATAAATCTGCCGGTGTATAATATAATTGGTGAACAAAAAAAAACTGTAGTAACCTGTGATTCCAGTTACTGGATCCTTTCTTCGTGTTCCTTAAAATTTTACTCCATTCATTCTCATTAAGGGCTCCTATCACTTTTTCCCACCTATTTCGTGCCTTATATTTCAAGTGGACGGCAAAACTATTTCTGTTACTATTTTTAACATTCCTAATAACATCCAAACATTCATGTGTTACTAAACTATACATGTGCTGGTGAGCCTTACTCTGTGTACTAGTTGTCTGTAATTTAACCAATCACCTTCTTGTAATGATGTGAAAGAAAGAATATGACCATCCTTAATTACTTGCGAAAGGTACCTGACCCCGACTTTTAACCAAAAAGATTTATCTGAGTTGCACATCTCCTCTTTTGGGCATACATTATCCCAAAATGGGGTTTCCTGTATATATCCTTGTAAGTGCAGAATTTTTTAAAAATGTTTCCATGATTTAGCTAGTGTCTTAACCAGCACCCAGTTCTTATATGGCTTCTCTTTCAAAAGGGAGCTCTCTAAATAATTCCAGCATTGACTCTGTTTTCCCATCGGACATCTGTGTCAATTTTACAAGTTGTTATCTTTCCATCCCACCAATCTTCTTATATGTGTGGCTAAATAGTACCCTTGAAAAAATGGTATACCCAGGCCTCCTCCCCCATCGGTCTATAGAGCAACTCCATCTTCATTCTAACTCTCTTTCTGCCCCAGATTAGTTTGTTCAATATTGATTCTATTAATTTGAAGAAGGAGTGATCTAGCCATATAGGTGCGGAGGACAGGGTGTATAAAATTTGAGGCAAGAGGGCCATTTTAATCAAACCGATCTTGTCCGCTTTGGACATCATAAGTCCATTCCAGCCCTGTATTCTGTTCTTCACGTTTTTAATTAAGGGGACAAGGTTAAGGTGATAGAATTCCTCTACACTCAAAGGCCACTTTATTAGGTACACCATGCTAGTAACGGGTTGGACCCCCTTTTGCCTTCAGAACTGCCTCAATTCTTCGTGGCATAGATTCAACAAGGTGCTGGCAGCATTCCTCCGAGATTTTGGTCCATATTGACATGATGGTATCACACATTTGCCGCAGATTTGTCGGCTGCACATCCATGATGCGAATCTCCCGTTCCACCACATCCCAAAGATGCTCTATTGGATTGAGATCTGGTGACTGTGGAGGCCATTTGAGTACAGTGAACTCATTGTCATGTTCAAGAAACCAGTCTGAGATGATTCCAGCTTTATGACATGGCGCATTATCCTGCTGAAAGTAGCCATCAGATGTTGGGTACATTGTGGTCATAAAGAGATGGACATGGTCAGCAACAATACTCAGGTAGGCTGTGGCGTTGCAACAATGTTCAATTGGCACCCAGGGGCCCAAAGAGTGCCAAGAAAATATTCCCCACACCATGACACCACCACCACCAGCCTGAACCGTTGATACAAGGCAGGATGGATCCATGCTTTCATGTTGTTGACGCCAAATTCTGACCCTACCATCTGAATGTCGCAGCAGAAATCGAGACTTATCAGACCAGGCAACGTTTTTCCAATCTTCTACTGTCCAATTTCGATGAGCTTGTGCAAATTGTAGCCTCAGTTTCCTGTTCTTAGCTGAAAGGAGTGGCAGCCGGTGTGGTCTTCTGCTGCTGTAGCCCATCTGCCTCAAAGTTCGACGTACTGTGCATTCAGAGATGCTCTTCTGCCTACCTTGGTTGTAACGGGTGGCGATTTGAGTCACTGTTGCCTTTCTATCAGCTCGAACCAGTCTGCCCATTCTCCTCTGGCATTAACAAGGCATTTCCGCCCACAGAACTGCCGCTCACTGGATGTTTTTTCTTTTTCGGACCATTCTCTGTAAACCCTAGAGATGGTTGTGCGTGAAAATCCCAGTAGATCAGCAGTTTCTGAAATACTCAGACCAGCCCTTCTGGCACCAACAACCATGCCACGTTCAAAGGCACTCAAATCACCTTTCTTCCCCATACTGATGCTCGGTTTGAACTGCAGGAGATTGTCTTGACCATGTCTACATGCCTAAATGCACTGAGTTGCCGCCATGTGATTGGCTGATCAGAAATTGGGGGTCATTTACTAAGGGCCCGATTCGCGTTTTCCCGACGTGTTACCCGAATATTTCGGATTTGCGCCGATTGTACCTGAATTGCCCCGGGATTTTGGCGCACGCGATCGGATTGTGGCGCATCGGCGCTGGCATGCACGCGACGTAAATAGGGGGCGTGGCCGAACAAAAACCCGACGGATTCGGAAAAAACGCCGCATTTAAGAAAAAAAATGTGTTGCGAAAATTACACTTACCTTCACCAGGTATAGGCCGGTGAATTTCAGGGCATTCCAGCGCGCCTCCGGGGAACTTCAGCGCAGCAGCGCCACCTGGTGGACGGCAGAGGAACTACCTTAGTGAATCCCGGCCGGACCCGAATCCACCGCAGAGAACGCGCCGCTGGATCGCGAACGGACCGGGTAAGTAAATCTGCCCCATTAAGTGTTAACGAGCAGTTGGACAGGTGTACCTAATAAAGTGGCCGGTGAGTGTGTATTGTTGGACACCTCGATACCCAGATATTTAAATCTATCTACACATGTCATACATCGTTCCTTGCTCGCCCACTCTCTCACTGTGTTATCAAGGGGCATTATGTTGGACTTGCCCCAAATTACAAATAGGGGATTGTATCAGGAGAATCCCGTATATATAAGACTACATCATCGGCATATAGGCATATTTTGTCTTTAGTGCCTCCGACACCTCCACCTTTAATATTTTCGGAGTTTCTGATTTTAATCGCTAGAGGTTCCATATATAGAGCTAACAAGAGGGGAGAGAGGGGGCATCCCTGCCTCGTACCATGTGATAATCCAAAAATTTCTGACTCCTTTTCTCTGACCCTAATTCTAGCTGTCGGTGCATTGTACATGATTTTAACCATGTTAATAAATTTGTCTCCGAGCCCGAATTTCCCCATGGTGTCCCAAAGGAAGCTCCACCCTATCGGACGCCTTAATCGCGTCTATCGAGAGGATGGAGCGGAGCTCCCCCTCTCCCATCTCAATGGCAGCATACAGCCTGTGGATGCAGTCCCACGTTCTATGGCCCGGAACAAAGCCATTCTGATCTGTGTGTACTATTTCAGATATAACTTTCTGCAGTCGTAACACAAGCAGTTTTGCTAATATTTTAAGGTCAGTATTTAACAAAGAAATCAGACGATATGAGGCAGCATCCACAGGGCACTTATCTTTTTTTAACATCAGGACTATGCCTGCTTCCGCCATAGATTTTGTCATCCTTCCATCTCAGATAAGTTCTTCAAGTACCTTAGTTAGCTTAGGGAGGAGAACATTACTATACTTCTTATAAAGGCTGAAGGGTAAACTGTCAGGGCCTGGTGAGGTGTATATCTCACGTAGTATATCTAAGATCTTATTGGGGTCCCTGGTTATGCTTCCCTCCTCTCCTTTTATTGCTGTAATAAATTTTTTTTCCCCGGGGTTTTGTATTTTGGCTGCTAAATACTTCCCAGGTTTGCCACCTTCGGTGAAACGGTCCGTGCTTGAAAAAAAGATTTGTGCTGTGCTTTCTCTGTCATGAACGTGCGCAATCTATTCCTAGTGTCCGTGACCTTGTCTCTATTTTCCTCTGATGGAAGTTTAATAAAGGCCTGTTCTACACAGGATAGCTCTCTTTTTAGACATTTTTCCTCTTGACCAAAGTCAGTTCTGGCCTGTTTAATATATTGTCTATATAGCGCCTTCATGTGTAATTTTAGTGCATCCCATCCGTAACTCAGATTTACTGAAGTGGAGTTTATTTCCCAGAACCACTGTATCTCTTTTTCAAGATCTAATTTAAGGGACAAAATTGTAATCCAGTATGGGTTCAATCTAAACCTTCTGACAATTCTCTCTTTTGATTTCAAAATAATCATTACGGGAGAGTGGTCTGATATTGTAATTGCAACATCCCCCACCGGGGCCTAGCCTTTTCTCAGGGCCTGGAGTCAGCCGGGGCCCGCAGTACCTGAGTGGCTGGCGGTTGCGGCCTAGGCACGCTAGTGTCACGGTGCTTGGTATGGGGAACCGGAGGGCTGTCCTACAGCCTGGCAGGTCTCCAGCAGGGTGGTGTTGGCAAGAAATGATGAGGGAGAGGCTGCTATAGCGGATCTCCCTGGGGCAACCCTTTGGTGTCTAGAGTATGAGTCTCTGTGTGGTGGACAGGGTGCCCGTGATGGTGACAGCCGGAGTAGCAGGGACCAGACGGAGGCAGAGGTTGAACAAAAACAACTTACAGTTCTTTATTGGAACCGATAGGAACCGCAGCAACGTGCCTTTAACAAAATGGTGGAGTGCTGAGATGCATTTGGAGGGATTCACAGGAGGGATCATCAGCCTGGATGCAAGGGCAGGCTGGGAGGTAGCTGTGTCCTAGTAGGATGCTTCAGCTTTATCCTGGAGTACTTCAGGTATCACCCTGGAAGGTAGGATGATACCCCTTTCCTCTCTCTGTCTTTCTCACTACACTTTACAGTCTCACTGCTTGGTCTGACTGGCTAGTCTTTCTGACTGAATCCTGTCAGACTCACTTCTCTGGCTGAACTGACTGTTGGAAATCTCCAACCGTCACTTTTTCTCAGCTCTTGGTCATGTGGTGGTTACTCCTCCAATTACATCCCAGCTTACAATACATTAAGATAATACATGTGATTGGATGACACATTTTACATCACATAAAGCAATTAACTCCTGCCTTACCAGGCAGGATCTACCACTGCAGAGTTCATCTGTGTTATCTAGTGTTATGTAGTGACATGCTGTGAGGCTAATCAGACCCTACACAGGCTGCAAGCTACATGGTGGGACGTATTTGCAAACACAGCTCTGCCTTGCATCGGCGAGGGTGTTGCATAATGTTTTCGTAGTTCATTTTACGTATTAAATTAAAGAAAGAGACATTTGTCAGACACAAATCAATTCGTGAAAGGGTTTGATTCGTTTGGCTGCTACAAGAGTAGGCTCTCTGCTGTCCATATAATTTCCGCCATACATCAACCCAGCCTAGATCTTGACATAAGTGAGCTAACCTACTCTTCCTTTCAGTGTATGTACCTGAGTTCTGTGTTGCTCTGAGTCTGTCCCTCTCTTCCTCCATAATCATATTAAAATCCCCCATAACCAGTATGGGGCAGTTACCATGTTTTTCCACAAAATCTAGTAATAAGCGTAGAACTTCAAATGTGGCAGGAGGTGGCAGATAGACAAAGGCCAGTATGATATTTAAACCATTCAGTTTACCGTGGATAAAAATGTATCTCCCTATCTTGTCCACTAAAACTCTGTCCACTTTCAAGTCTACATCTCTGTGTACAAGCTCTGATACACCCTTGGAAAATATGTTACCGAAGGAGTGAAACTCTCTGCCTATCCATTTTTTCTTAAATCTAAGGGCTGAGTCTGGAGTCAAATGGGTTTCAATTAAGCACACGATTGCTGGGAGATGCTTATTTATAACAGCAAAGACTTGCATACGTTTCAGTCTATCGATGGAGCCTATAATATTCCACGTTAATATGCGCGTCTCCCCTGCCATTCAAGAAAAAAGAGAAGAGAAAAACAAAAAAAGAAAAGAAAAAACCCTGCCAGCGGTATCCCTCCCCCCCTCACCTGACCCATTTCCATCACTCCCACCATAGGTCTCTAAGTCTCCACTCTCACCTGACCCTCCCCTTAACCTAAGCCCAACTCCGCATTACAGATCAGATCATGTTTTATTACTTTTGTGTATTATCCCCTTACAACCCCTGTTAACAGTAACACTTAAGGCCCTGTTGGTCTAACCAACTTGTGGCTTCTTCAACAGTCGAGAAAAAACAGGTACCATCAGGAAACCAGGGAACATCAGAGCGTACTGTACCTTTGCTTCCAGCAATCTTTTTTTAACCCCTCTAAAGCTACCTCTTTACAACTGCGTGTCCCTGGAAAAATCTGGGTAAATAGAAATTTTTGCATCTTTTAGTGCCTCTACTGCTTTCTCTCGACCTTGCCTCAGAATATAATCTCGATCACGGGAGCTGATCAGTTTAACAAGAATGGTCCTGAGGGGAGCCCCTGGTGGTGGTTTTTTGAAAGGGATACGGTGAGCCCTCTCTACCCCAAAGTTGTTTGAGAGACCCTCACCCCCGAATGTTTCCTTTAACAACTTTTATATCTGATTCAACATATCTTTTCCTTTCTCCCCTTCTGGGTATCCAATAATTCTGAGGTTTGCCCGTCTAGACCGATCTTCAAATTCAATTTTCCTGTAGTTTAGCATTTTCTTTCCTATTTCGTTCTGTGTTCGGTTTTATTTCTTTCAATTTTTTTTCCAATTCCTTACAACTGTCCTCAAAGCCTCTTATTTTATCCCGGACCATATTTATCTCCTCTCTGATCAAAGTAACCTCTGACTGAAGGGTGTTAATCTGACCTTGGACTCATCGACAGAAGATTTGGTTTCCTTCATCACCGCTAATATTTCTGCCAGAGTCTCTTTCATCTCAGGCGAGGATTCTTCAGTCTGAGATGGGGCGACCCTGGCTCCCCCTTCATTATCCTCCCCTGATTCTTTGGGGGCTTGTCTAGTTTTATCTGGAGAGGCCTTCCAGAGTTTGTCAATACCCCCTCCAAATTTCCTCTGTGGGTTTTTGGGCCCCATAGTCTTAACTCACCCCTCTTTGTCAAAAAACATAAGTGAGAGGAGGCACAATTTTTAACCCTTCTATCCGTTCTTCTAGTCAGATGACAGCTATTTACAGGGTGAGGGAGCTATTAACGTATTGAAATTAGTGACCAGTACATGCTGTTATCTGTACACGTCAACCTGGAGCAAGTTGCTCTATGCCTCTGTATTTGTAATGTCTCAAAACTACAGGACATACAGGATATCTGTTTCTAAGATGTCAAAGTATATGAAAAAACAAAAACCAGAGAGTGAGTGGTCGCCACTCGGTCACTAAGTTGTCAAAGAACCATTATACTGTAAGTTGCCAGAATATAATTTATTTACAGTCTCTGTAGTTTTTTTCCAAATAGTAGGTTTTCCTTAATAAAGTTCCATAACGTTTAGGCAACCTATAGCATTAAGTCAATTCAATCAGACACTAAGGAAGCACCAACACAATATGTCTCACTGTTCGCTTCAAACACCTGCTCAAACTGTGAAGAAGGCACTTCAAGCTCTGTCACTTCAGCAGAATTACAGCTTGCATCTTATAAGTCGTCTCTCCGGGGGCGCTGGGCAACTTTGAGGGCAAAGGCTTCACTGGTGGTCCATTCTCCTTCCAGTGAAGGGACTCGAGATATGTCTTACTGCTCTCCGTCTCCAGCGTCTTCCGGCAGCGTAGTCCTGGATTCTCCACTACTCCGCGTGGCAGGTTGCCAAAAATAGCGGATGAAAACATACACTGTTGGGCTCTGCTCCGGCTCGGCAATATTGCTGGAGCTGTGCTTGACTTTGCTTAGCGTTCCACAGGGGCTTTAGTAAGGGCGAGCAGCTCCAGTTTGTTCTGAGCACCGGAGTACCTGACTCTGAGCACTTTGCTCTGCGTCCCTCTGCCTCAGTCTCCGGTATCCGTGCCTGCTGCTGTTTTAGCGCGACGGATACAGTGGCGCTCTCATAGTGTCGGGATCGGGAGCCTTATTGGGGACGAGTGTATTGGTAAAGTTATAACACAAGTAAGTTCTCAAATATTATTTCTAAAGATACAGAAAAAAACAACTTTTATCACTAGATGGCAGTAGAGGTGCACCAATATACAATGCTAGAGTAGAGAAAAAAGATTGGATGGCGATTCTTATACGCAGAGACTCACTACATCACACTACAAATGTAACACACAAGGGGACATAAGGGGCACTGTTACTGTATAAATTATATTTGTTTTAAGTTTTTGTAGTCCTATAATTATACCATGCATAATGTAATATGTATTACTAAAGCTACAAATGTATGAGTGTGGTAATGCATACTAACCAAGATACAGTAGGTAATAATAATAACCATATATTGACCATACAGAGGACAAATCCCTAATCTATGGGGGATTATAAATCCTCAGCAATCTATTGTATAATACAAGCACCAGGATTTTAAAAGTTACATGTAATTACATGTAATACTCAATAAAAAGTCCCTGTGTAAGAAGGTACATATGTCACAGTTTAAGACTGCCGGGTCGAATTTTACACCTATTTGTTAGATTATTTTATGGCAGAAAATATTTTGGCACATTTTAAGTCCAACCTACACCTTGCTTTTTATCATAGACAGAATTTACAACTATCTAAAAGTCATGATAAATGTGGACTGAGGCATTTTATATCGGTTTAAATGGACTGATTCTTTTTCATGTGTCCCTGAACTTTCAGTTTAGTCTGACATGTCGTTGGCTGGTCCCAATATCGCATACACTGCCACCAGTTTTCAAATATCAAAATCAAAAGATCAAAAAATATAAAAAAATCAAAAGGGTAACAAAAGTACAGATAACCAAATAGATGGGACACATATAGGGGGCAGGACAGATGAAGTGTGGTTGTCCAGAAAAGTCTACACCCAGCCTGTAGTCCAGTCATTATCATATGAGCCATAGATCTGAGTAACCCAGTTCTCCATGCAGCATGAATTTAAAGGGGTTGTCCACATATAAAAATAACAAAGAAGGTACAGTATACTCACTTTACCACCGTCACCACCAATCTCTTTATAGAGAAACCAAGAGGTGAAGTGGCATCAACAGCACCTACCCACTGAAGTGTCTGGCAGCCGCTTGTGTTAGGCCAGTGTCTAATCATACGATTTTGATTATTAAAAGTTGTAAGAGCTGGGTCAGATTTCAGCCCTTGTGCTATCCAAGAATCCTAGTTTTTGTGTCATCCATCAGATAATAGTAGCACATGCTCCATTTTTCTCTGATGGGATTAAATCACATTAACAGACTAGACTATCTGCGAAATAAATGTAGATTCTTACAGCAATAAAATCATTATGATGCCATATGAAGCCTCTGCATACAGACACCAACAGTACCGCGTTTCCCAGAGCGATGCAAAGAGGTAAGTATAGCTAATGTGTTATTTGTATGCACCCTAGGGCCCTATATTAAAAATTACATTCATCCCAGACAAGTTCAGGCTCTGATAAGCTATGACTGTACCAGCTGTGAATATGACAGCACCATTGTAAAGTTCATTGATAGAGAAAAAATGATGATGACAGAATGGACAAAGGTTAATTGCCTCCCTTGAAAATCAAAGGACAGGGCCTCAACAGTCCTGCCTTGTATTCAGTAAGCAGGAAATTATCCAAATATCGCTCTGAGCAAACTGAGCTACCCAACTATAGTGAGCAAGCAAACTAAGGAATAGCCTAAGGCTACATTCACACACATGTATGGGGGATGTATATACAGCCGACGTATATACGGCCGATATACGTCCCCCATACACTTCTATGGGCTCACGGCACCGTACGGGAGCAGTATGGTGCAGCACACGTGCGGCACCGTACCGCTCCGTAGCCCGGGAAAACATAGGATATGTCCTATCTTTTCCCATGTTACGGCGCCGTGCGCCATATGTTCCTATGGAGCAGGGCGGAGGTGAGCAGCGCTCACCTCCTCCTCCTCTCCCCGCACGCCACCGTTTGCCCGCCGTGCTACGGTACGGCGGGCACCGGCAGTGTGCTTGTAGCCTAACACTACATAGAAACAGTATTTAAATGACCTTCCAGACTGTTGATCTCCTGCATAGAAGTTACTGCTAAATCTATAACATTGGTAATGAAGCTGTATTTTGTAAAGCTAATTTTACAATGATTTTGGCGGTTAAAATAGCGGTGTGCCTTAAGGGATGGGACTATGTTAACACTACAAAAAGCAGTTCTATCAAACTGACCTGATGTAGGTCCTATCCACATTCTCAGTTAAACTATTTACTTGACTTCACAGTTTTCTATGAGTTTGGGAAAAAGAAGTTGGAATGTTTAATTAGTTTTATTTACCAAGTTGTAAGCAGTATATTAGGGGTCCAAATATCCTGAATACAAGCTCACATTTAAGAGGTACAAGAGAAACTGCACCACAAAAGAAAAAAACAATATAGAATCAAGAGCCATAAACAGATGGAGAGGGGCAAGGGGGGTGAAATGTATTCAGCACACCTGGAGACTTTCACATGCAGGAAGGTCAATCATTACAATTAGTGTAGTATCAGGGTCAGTATCAGTGTAGATCCTAGCCAGGGGCTCTAGACTAATTCATCAGGCCAGTTTCTGTGCTGGTACATTAGCCTTTTTAAATCTTTGCAACTTTTACAGCAATATCTATGCCCAATTACCCATCTACTTTTCTGAATAGGAATGAAGAGCATACAAATATAAATGCATCAGGAATGTTTTCAATATTTTATTCAGAAGTGCTGGTTTTAATAATGATAATTCCTTTAATTATATAGCACTGCACAGAGCTTGCCATATCAATCTATGTCCCCAATGGGGCTCACAATCTAATCAACCTACCAGTATGTTTTTGAGTGTGGGGGAAACCAGAGGACCTGGAGAAAGCCCCTGCAAACACGGAGAGAACATACAAACTCTTTGAAGATATTGACCATGGTGCCCAGCACTGCAAGGCTGTAATGTTAACCACTAAGCCGCTGTGCTGTCCCATGTTATACCTCCTGCACACTATCACGTGCAATCCGTGGATACAGGTCCATATGTTGGCCCAGCCCTACAGACTGCACATATGAAATTATAGTGAAAGGACTTGATTCCTCTGCAAGGTTTGCAGTCCGTGAGGCCGGGCCGGCATACACACTGAGCACAGTAGGCTTGATCACTATATTGACCATGTCACAATAAGAGATGAGCGGACCCAAACTTTAACTTCAGGTCCTGTTTTGGGAGCGTCCTGTGCGACTTTGACATATTGCTGGATTGGTGACTGTGAAGCCAATTCGGCAAATTGAGGCCCCTTCCTACTGGTCATGGCTGTGACTGGCGAGGAGTAGCACTCCTGGACAATCACAGATATGGCAAGTACATAGGGGCATCATTTTGCCTGATTGGCTGCACAGCCACCAATCCAGCGATATGTCAGGGTTGTGTGGGACGCACACGAACCCTGGACCTGAACTTAAAAAGCAATCCCTCTCATCTGCGTTACACTTTAATGATACATTTCTCTTAATTTGTAATGAATGTTTGGGTTAGTAATTAGTTACATATAATGTATATCAGTATGTATATTATAAATATCAAAATGTATGCATAATGTACTCAATAATTAAAAGTGCTAAACTTCACTTGGGACAGCCGTAACAAGAAGTTTAGGTGATTGTTACCATTCTGATTCTAAACAGTGATACGTCCTGGTTGTGATTTTGGTTTGTACCTCTAACTATTCTTTTGATAACAATTATGTTTCTGTTGTACTATCTGGGTTTCATTGCTTGATGATGTTGGACCTGGTTTTACTTATCCCTATCCCTCACATTATTTTTTTTAAAAACTCTTTTATTTTATTCTAAAAAGAATGAACAGCCGTGACATCATTCTACAGATTCAAACTGTCACAATAAAGGAGCTTTATGAATATAGTTACATTCAAAGCCGTCATGGTTATGTCAGCAACTTAACAGAAAAGAAACAAAAAAAACATCTGTGAAGGCATATCCACTGGGGTACAGAGCTTCAGAATCTGCGAGTCCTATGGGAGTATAATTACAAGCGTTATTTCAAGTTACCTATAAGATATTGACATCTCTGACCTCTTACTGCACCAAGTGCGAATAGACATAACTACATCATATTGGAGCAACCCCAAGTGAAGAGGGAGTCATACATGGTCAGTGGAGAATCGCACCATCTATCCCAAATTTTATTAAATTTATCAGGGTGAGATCTATGCTTATACAGAATTCACTCAATGGAATGATGGTATTTACTCATTTCTTCCATCGATCACATGTGGGAGACAAGCGTCCATCCATCACAGGGCAATCGCTTTGCGTGCCATAAAAAACGTTTCCTTAAGTAAAATTCTAATATAATGGATGAATGTGACTTGGCTACTGTGGGGGCAACTGCACAGTGACTATTGGCTACTGTTGGCCACTGTGACTTGGCTACCATGGGGGGCACTCTGAAATATCTTCTTGTGGGGGCCACTGTGATGTGGCTTCTGTGAGGGCATTTTGACAATTGGCTGCGGGCTACTTTATCGCCACTGTGACTATTGACTACTGTGGGTGTACTGTGACTATATTGGCTACTGTGGGGGCACTGTTCTTATACTGGCTACTATGGAAGCACTGTTACTATATTGACAATTGTGTGGCACTATTAATTTATTGGCTACTGTGGGGACACCATTACTATCACAGCTACTGTGGTGGCATTTTTACAATGCTGGCTACTGTAGGAGCACTGTGACTATTTTAACTACTGAGTAGGCACTGTGACTATATTGTTACTGTGGGGGAACTATTACTATATTGGCTACAGTGTTAGCACAGGTACTAGATTGGATACTGTAGGGGCACTTTTCTTAATTTGTTGCAGTGAGAGCACAATTCTGTTTCTCGGTACAAAGACAAACATTTATCTGTATCCTATTCAGTCTTAGACCTAGATGTCTGAAATCAGCAAATAGGGAAATAGAAGCCTTTCAATACCTCCAGAAACAATGGTGGATGCTGGCCAGATAAGGCAATCTGGTTCCCTATAAATGGATATAGACGAAATCCTTGCATTTTTTCATTAAAAGTATCTTTTTGAAGTATCTATTAGAGCCAAGTAAAATAGAGGACACTGGAGTAGTTTCAAATACT
Organism: Engystomops pustulosus; assembly: GCF_040894005.1. Taxonomy (NCBI): domain Eukaryota; kingdom Metazoa; phylum Chordata; class Amphibia; order Anura; family Leptodactylidae; genus Engystomops; species Engystomops pustulosus. The sequence continues at coordinate 151,211,330 of NC_092414.1, forward strand.
GACCAATGGCAGTTCCTAACCTGCAACTGTGAATATATCAACAGGATCAACATGCAGGAAACAACCATGTAAGGTCAGCATTAGTCATGACATCTTTGGGAAGTAATGGGAATAGTAATAGGAAATGCTTCAGCTTAAACTGTTCCACAAAAACAAAGCTACTATGCAAGACGGAAAACTAAATACCTCCTCCACACAAGTAGGTCTGAAGTGGAGCTTCACGCAATGTTCTATTGTTAGTACAGGTGTCTGTCTTATTGAAATTATATTAAAATTAACTAACAGAGAGACAATAAACATAGAAACCTATAAAAGTCAACCCGTAAGGTTATGTTCATATTTGTGTTAGGAGCTTGTAATTGAGGAGCATGCACCTTAGTGGAACCCAAAAAACGTTGTGTGACAACTGCAGCATTATCTAACATGAATTATTCACCCAGAGGTCGCACTAAGATTTTTACAGAAGGGTAATAATACTCCTCCTCCTATTTTTGGGGAGTATTTTTAGCCGAGGAGGAGTATAAAATTTTTTGTAATACAAATATAAAACTAGCTGTTTATAATGTTAACAGACGCTATTTATACATGAAAATCATCTTCATTGCATACCACTACACACAGAGCACGCTCACTACACACACACACACACAGAGCACAGCACGCTCACTACACACACACACAGAGCACAGCACGCTCACTACACACACACAGAGCACAGCACGCTCACTACACACACACAGAGCACAGCACGCTCACTACACACACACAGAGCACAGCACGCTCACTACACACACACAGAGCACAGCATGCTCACTACACACACACAGAGCACAGCACGCTCACTACACACACACAGAGCACAGCACGCTCACTACACACATACAGAGCACAGCACGCTCACTACACACACACACACAGAGAACAGCACACTCACTACACACACACACAGAGCACAGCACGCTCACTACACACACACACAGAGCACAGCACGCTCACTACACACACACAGAACACAGCACGCTCACTACACACACACAGAACACAGCACGCTCACTACACACACACACACACAGAACACAGCACGCTCACTACACACACACACACAGAACACAGCACGCTCACTACACACACAAACAGAACACAGCACGCTCACTACACACACACACAGAACACAGCACGCTCACTACACACACACACACACACACAGAACACAGCACGCTCACTACACACACACACACACAGAACACAGCACGCTCACTACACACACACACAGAACACAGCATGTTAACTACACACACACACAGAACACAGCACGCTCACTACACACACACACAGAACACAGCACACTCACTACACACACACACACAGAACAGCACGCTCACTACACACACACACAGAACAGCACGCTCACTACACACACACACAGAACAGCACGCTCACTACACACACACAGAACAGCACGCTCACTACACACACAGAACAGCACGCTCACTACACACACAGAGCACAGCACGCTCACTACACACACAGAGCACAGCACGCTCACTACACACACAGAACACAGCACGCTCACTACACACACAGAACACAGCACGCTCACTACACACACACACACACAGAACACAGCACGCTCACTACACACACACACAGAACACAGCACGCTCACTACACACACACACAGAACACAGCACGCTCACTACACACAGAACAGCACGCTCACTACACACACACAGAACAGCATGCTCACTACACACACACACAGAACAGCACGCTCACTACACACACACACACACACAGAACAGCATGCTCACTACACACACACACACAGAACAGCACGCTCACTACACACACACACAGAACAGCATGCTCACTACACACACAGAGCACAGCACGCTCACTACACACACAGAGCACAGCACGCTCACTACACACACACAGAGCACAGCACGCTCACTACACACACAGAGCACAAACAGCACGCTCACTACAAAGAGTGCAGTGAGCGCGGTGTGGGTGGTGCACTCCACAGGTGCGCCTCACACTCACCTGGCACTGGTCTCCGATCCTGCCGGGATCCTACAGTCCGAGGAGCCGCAGCCCTGCTGTCGACATGTCTCCCGGGGCCTGCGCTCTCGCTCCGGGTCTCTCCGCAGCGCTGCTGACACGGAACACTTTGTCGCGTGTCCTGCTGAGCGGCCAGACCGCTCAGCCTGCACGCTACAGGGAACAATTGCCATGCGTTCTTTTACGCATGGCAATTATTTTGGGGGGTAATTGCGCCTCATCACGCGTCTATGACGCGTGGTGAGGCGTTAATGTGACCTCTGCATTCACCTAATCTAAATGTCTAAATGTAATCTAAATGTCTGATGTAATAGGAATGTGAATACCTTTCATGTGGAAAAAATAATCATCCTTTTACTTGATAATTTTTTGTTTTTATTAGGTGTTCAAAGCACAAAGAATGTATTCTATATTCTTCTTCTTTATTTGATTTGTAAAGCGCTACAGAGTTTAAGGGTGCTATATAAATAGAGATTATTATTATTATTATTGTCAAGGTAGAGAAGGCGGCCTAAACTTATCCACACCTCCTGTTACTTACCTAACAAGCCTCACAAACTCTAGTGGTTAGGGACAATCTCTACACTGACTAAGTGCACCGGAAAGATAACCAGACACAGAGGGACAGACGACAGATAACAGGGAGTCAAGCCGAGTTGGACAGAATTGGGTCAAAACCTGACAGCGAAAGTACAGAATTGAATCTATAGAGAGTAAACGTAGCAGAGGTCAGATAAACAGAAAAGCAATAGAAATAAGTAATAGGGAAAGGCATAATGAGACTATTAGAACCAGCAAGGTGTGATGGAACTGGGCAGATATATATAGGAGTTACTGGAAGCCACCACCAACACATATTAAAACTCCAAATACAATATTAAACACCTACATAGTAATACAAAGATGAACACATAGTACAGTACATACTGCTTCATACCATTTGTAGGGATGTATGAAGAATGCAGCATGTTTGTGATTGGATGACCTGAAGCATGTGATCAGTCACATGCTTGTGACATCACTCAGGGTCCTAGAGTTTTTTAGATACAGCTGGGACTGATGTTCTCCTGCACCCAGCAGGCTACTAACCAGGAGACACAATACCGACAATAGTATTTAGGACCATATTCACCAAAAATCACAATACATGAAACAATAACCTGCAACTAATCAATATTTATTTTTATTCACACAAGGTACCAAAAAGGACAACACAATTAAAAACATCACTAAAATACACAACAACAAGCACTCATGAGCAGTGGTGGTAAAAGGTAACACAATTAAACCACAATAGGTATAGAGTTACATATACAAAGTATAGTACACGTCTCCATTATAGTGTCCAGACCCATTAGTTATTGCGCCCAAAAAGCAAAAGGGCATAAATTGTACAAAGGCCTACCACTCTACTGAGACAACTCACTATGACCACCACTGCAGTGGGGTGCTGCAGTGGGGTGCTGCAGTGGTGGTCATAGTGAGTTGTCTCAGTAGAGTGGTAGGCCTTTGTACAATTTATGCCCTTTTGCTTTTTGGGCGCAATAACTAATGGGTCTGGACACTATAATGGAGACGTGTACTATACTTTGTATATGTAACTCTATACCTATTGTGGTTTAATTGTGTTACCTTTTACCACCACTGCTCATGAGTGCTTGTTGTTGTGTATTTTAGTGATGTTTTTAATTGTGTTGTCCTTTTTGGTACCTTGTGTGAATAAAAATAAATATTGATTAGTTGCAGGTTATTGTTTCATGTATTGTGATTTTTGGTGAATATGGTCCTAAATACTATTGTCGGTATTGTGTTTCGTTCTCAGTATATGGACACGTGACTTATGTAGTGGTTACTCTCTCTTTTTGGTATTGATTACTAACCAGGAGAATCCACATGTGCTAGTAATCCCTTAAATCTAACAACATACACTTACCCTTTGCTCCTCGCTACACTCTAGACATGGATTCCCATGGCAACCAATTAAACAAAGACATCCAGGAGGACAAGGTGAAACCCACACTAGCAGGCAAATGACTGCAGATAGCAAATGAGAGTAAATTAGAGAATTGCTTATATTAGCTTGGTGCAGAGTTAGGCAACAGTTTTTATACTTTACAATTGTTCTTTAAGGCTGCAGTGTGATTATAACAATATGTTAGAGGAGCTGTGCTCTGGTAATTAAAGAAAAATATCGGAGAACAGCTCCTGTTACACATAATGTTATAAACAGGCTGGGTAGATAAGCGGTAGATTTCCTTTATTTCTCAGGGTCTTTTGCATTTCAAAGGACAGATCATGTCTGCTACCAATATACTTTTTAGAAATATTCTTTACCTCCATTGTAGGTGTTTTATTGTATACTAGGTGTAGCTCCTGGCCTTTTCCGGGATAGTAAATAACTGCTCTTAGCTACAACAAAATAAAATGAGTTAACAAAAAATATTTTATATGTATCTATAGACTTCCTCAGACTGTCTCTTTGAGTGACTGTCTGTCACTGACAGTCTCTTTCAGTGATTGTCTGTCACCGCCACTCTCGTTCCAGTAACTGTCTGTCACCGGCAGTCTCTTTCAGTGACTGTTTGTCATTGTCAGTCTCTTTCAGTGACTGTCTGTCACCGGAAGTCTCTCTCAGTGACTGTCGATAGCCAGTAGTCTCATTTCATTGACTGTCTATCTCGGCAGGCTCATTCCAGTGACTGTCTGTCGCCAGCAGTCTCTTTCAGTGACTGTCTGTTGCTGGCAGTCTCTTTCATTGACTGTCTGTCTCGGCAGGCTCATTCCAGTGACTGTCTGTCACTGGTAGACTCTTTAAGTGACTGTCTGTCGCCGCTAGTCTCTTTCAGTGACCATCTGTCGCCTGGATTCTCATTTCAGTGTCAGTCACTGTCTGTCTTGGCAGGCTCATTCCAGTGATTGTCTGTCTCTGGCAGTCTCTTTTGGTGACTGACTGTCACTGGCAGTCTCTTTTGGTGACTGTCTGTCGCTGGCAGTCTCTTTCGGTGACTGTCTGTCGCTGGCTGTCTCTTTCGGTGACTGTCTGTCGCTGGCTGTCTCTTTCGGTGACTGTCTGTCGCCTGGAGTCTCATTTCAGTGGCCTTCTGTCTAGGCTGGATCATTCCAGTCACTGTCTGTCTTGGCAGGCCCATTCCAGTGATTGTCTGCCTCTGGCAGTCTCTTTTGGTGACTGACTGTCACTGGCAGTCTCTTTGAGTGACTGTCTGTCACTGACAGTCTCTTTCAGTGATTGTCTGTCACCGCCACTCTCATTCCAGTAACTGTCTGTTACCGGCAGTCTCTTTCAGCGACTGTCTGTCATTGTCAGTCTCTTTCAGTGACTGTCTGTCAACGGAAGTCTCTCTCAGTGACTGTCGATAGCCAGTAGTCTCATTTCATTGACTGTCTGTCTCGGCAGGCTCATTCCAGTGACTGTCTGTCGCCAGCAGTCTCTTTCAGTGACTGTCTGTTGCTGGCAGTCTCTTTCATTGACTGTCTGTCTCGGCAGGCTCATTCCAGTGACTGTCTGTCACTGGTAGACTCTTTAAGTGACTGTCTGTCACCGCCAGTCTCTTTCAGTGACTGTCTGTCACCACCAGTCTCTTTCAGTGACTGTCTGTCGCCTGGAGTCTCATTTCAGTGACCTTCTGTCTAGGCTGGATCATTCCACTCACTGTCTGTCTTGGCAGGCTCATTCCAGTGATTGTCTGTCTCTGGCAGTCTCTTTTGGTGACTGACTGTCACTGGCAGTCTCTTTTGGTGACTGTCTGTCGCTGGCAATCTCTTTCGGTGACTGTCTGTCACCGCCACTCTCGTTCCAGTAACTGTCTGTCACCGGCAGTCTCTTTCAGTGACTGTTTGTCATTGTCAGTCTCTTTCAGTGACTGTCTGTCACCGGAAGTCTCTCTCAGTGACTGTCGATAGCCAGTAGTCTCATTTCATTGACTGTCTGTCTCGGCAGGCTCATTCCAGTGACTGTCTGTCGCCAGCAGTCTCTTTCAGTGACTGTCTGTTGCTGGCAGTCTCTTTCATTGACTGTCTGTCTCGGCAGGCTCATTCCAGTGACTGTCTGTCACTGGTAGACTCTTTAAGTGACTGTCTGTCGCCGCTAGTCTCTTTCAGTGACCGTCTGTCGCCTGGATTCTCATTTCAGTGTCAGTCACTGTCTGTCTTGGCAGGCTCATTCCAGTGATTGTCTGTCTCTGGCAGTCTCTTTTGGTGACTGTCACTGGCAGTCTCTTTTGGTGACTGTCTGTCGCTGGCAGTCTCTTTCGGTGACTGTCTGTCGCTGGCTGTCTCTTTCGGTGACTGTCTGTCGCTGGCTGTCTCTTTCGGTGACTGTCTGTCGCCTGGAGTCTCATTTCAGTGACCTTCTGTCTAGGCTGGATCATTCCAGTCACTGTCTGTCTTGGCAGGCTCATTCCAGTGATTGTCTGCCTCTGGCAGTCTCTTTTGGTGACTGACTGTCACTGGCAGTCTCTTTGAGTGACTGTCTGTCACTGACAGTCTCTTTCAGTGATTGTCTGTCACCGCCACTCTCATTCCAGTAACTGTCTGTTACCGGCAGTCTCTTTCAGCGACTGTCTGTCATTGTCAGTCTCTTTCAGTGACTGTCTGTCAACGGAAGTCTCTCTCAGTGACTGTCGATAGCCAGTAGTCTCATTTCATTGACTGTCTGTTTCGGCAGGCTCATTCCAGTGACTGTCTGTCGCCTGGAGTCTCATTTCAGTGACCTTCTGTCTAGGCTGGATCATTCCAGTCACTGTCTGTCTTGGCAGGCTCATTCCAGTGATTGTCTGTCACTGGTAGACTCTTTAAGTGACTGTCTGTCACTGCCAGTCTCTTTCAGTGACTGTCTGTCACCGCCAGTCTCTTTCAGTGACTGTCTGTCGCCTGGAGTCTCATTTCAGTGACCTTCTGTCTAGGCTGGATCATTCCACTCACTGTCTGTCTTGGCAGGCTCATTCCAGTGATTGTCTGTCTCTGGCAGTCTCTTTTGGTGACTGTCTGTCTCTGGCAGTCTCTTTTGGTGACTGACTGTCACTGGCAGTCTCTTTTGGTGACTGTCTGTCGCTGGCAATCTCTTTCGGTGACTGTGTGTCGCTGGCTGTCTCTTTCGGTGACTGTCTGTCGCTGGCTGTCTCTTTCGGTGACTGTCTGTCGCTGGCTGTCTCTTTCAGTGACTGTCTGTCGCCTGGAGTCTCATTTCAGTTACCTTTTGTCTAAGCTAGATCATTCCAGTCACTGTCTGTCTCGGCAGGCTCATTCCAGTGACTGTCTGTCGCTGGCAGTCTCTTTTGGTGACTGACTGTCACTGGCAGTCTCTTTTGGTGACTGTGTGTCGCTGGCAGTCTCTTTCGCTGACTGTCTGTCGCTGGCTGTCTCTTTCGGTGACTGTCTGTCGCTGGCTGTCTCTTTCGGTGACTGTCTGTCGCTGGCTGTCTCTTTCGGTGACTGTCTGTTGCTGGCAGTATATTACAGTGACTATCTGTCGCTGGAAGTCTCTTTCAATGACTGTCTGTTGCCGACAGTCTCTTTCGATGACTGTTTGTCGCCAGCACTCTCATTCCAGTGACTGTCTCTGTCACTTTGTCTATGGGGGGGATTTATCAGTTTCTGATAAAGTTTCTGAGAGCAGAACTGCTCTAGTTGCCCATGGCAACCAATCAGAGCTCAAGTTAGCTTTCTGCACAGCTGTTTATAAAATTACACCTGATCTCTGATTGGTTTCCACGAACAACTGGAACAGTTTTACCTCAGACATTCCTTAAAAATCCCCCCTATATCTGTATCCCTATTCATTTAAACTCACATATAAGTTGTCTTCAACTCATTGCCTATGGTAACCAATGAAAGTTCAGAGCTCATATTAATGACCTGTGGCAGAACAGCAACCAATCACAGCTCAGCTTCCAACTGCCACAGAAGTAGCAGCAGATAATTGCTCCTGTATATGGTGGGTAATAAGTGGATTCTGGAAAGCACGGGGTGAAAATTTCAGTTTAAAACGTGCAAAATTTGGTGATTGTAAATGTGACGGTGTAGATTTCTTTAGCCGGCATACATACATACACTCACATACACTCAGCTTTATATATGAGATTCAAGCTGAGATTGGCATGAATCTTTATGTATATAGTGCCATTATATTTTGCAGCACTTTACAGATTATGGGGTACATATATTGGAATGAAGGTCCTGATGTTTATCCCCCATCTCCCTTTATGCTTTGATACAGGTGCAGATGCATTGCTACAGGAGCCAGGGACTCCATAAAGGTCCCTAGGCCTTTTAAAGTTCCCATCCCAGAGATAGGGACAGCCTATTATACTGGCTGTCAGCTTTATGTATTACCTATATCAGTGATGGCGAACCTTTTGGAGACAGAGTGCCCAAATTACAACCAAAATCCACTTATTTTCCTGTGAAGTGCTAACATGGCATTTTAAGCAGTAACTTATTGCTACCTGTTCTTCCACATCTCTCAATTGTATCGCCCCCCTGAGGCCACCAATACAGTTTGAAGAATGAGAGCAAATTCAGACTCTCATTGTAGCTTTTTTCCAGGGTCTCTCTGTAGAGGAAAAATGGTTGGTCCAGCAGGATGACCTCCAAAGATAATGCAGTTCATTTCAACACCTTCTCACTTTTCCCGCAGTTCCTAACAGCCAATGAAGTGTTGCTTTAAAATAGCGCAGAGAGCAGCATCTCATAAGTTGCCTGGGACTTGGTAGATTTGGTCCTATTTGGTGAACTCTGTCCTGAGGTGATGGTCTGAGTGCCCACAGAAATTGCTCCAAGTGCCACCTCTGGCACCCGTGCCATAGGTTCGCCACCACTGACCTATATGATCAGATGATTGCCACTGCCAGTACCCTCTTGGGGGACAAAAACAAACAAAATAAACAAATATTAAATAACAAAAATAAAATACCCAAATCTCCTAGTTTTCCATTGAAAATTCCTTATTGTATTGAAAAAAAATAGAATAATAAGCATAACATATTTGTTATCACTACACTCATAACAATAAATCTATCCTGTACACATACTGTACCCAAGAATGGTATCTATGAAAATTACAGCTTATCCTAAACAATTCTGTCAATAAAATGTGACTTCTAAAAGATGGGGATCCAAAGGGAAATGTTTAATTTTATGACATTAGCAACTAAAACTAACTATAATGTGCAGAAAATGAAGATGTGTGGCGGTAGTTTCGCCCCTAGATGACCCCATCCCCTCCTCCGAGTCAACATCAGAGCCCTGGGAAAAGAGGAATCAGGACTGCTGTGGGGGAACGATGGAAAGGTAAGTAAGGTTTTTATTGTACCGGTAATTTACATCCAACAACAATGGAGGCCAGGGGCCACAATATGAGGGAGGATTGGGGACAGGGGGTCCTGATATGATGAGGATATAGTATGAGGGGAATGTAGGACAGGTGACTATAGATTGATGGAGGATGGAGTACAGGAGGCCACAATATGAGGGGGATGGAGGACAGGGGGCCACAATATGAGAAGAATGGAGGACAGAGGCTACAATCTGAGGGGGGTGGAGGACAGAGGGCACAAAATGAGGGAGATGGGGTACAGGAGCCAAAATATGAGGGGATGGAGGACAGAGGCGACAAAATGAGGGGGATGGAGGACAGAGGCCACAAAATGAGGGAGATGGGGTACAGGAGCCAAAATATGAGGGGATGGAGGACAGAGGTGACAATACGAGGGGGATGGAGGACAGGGGGTCACAATTCGAGGGGGATAGAGGACAGAGGCCACAATACGAGGGGGATAGAGGGGCATCAGGCATCGATATAATACTATGCTTGCGGTTGGGCAATGGGATTGGTTTAGGGAAAAGGCGGAGGGAATTTTTGTCCCTCTTTCATTTGTCCAAAAGTTGGGAGGTATTATTATGAATTATGTTTTATAGTGGCAAAACAGAGGATAGCCATTCTGACGTTTGTACACTTAGTACAATAATATAACCATATAGGTAGATGTTTACATTTATATGTATATCTCTATACAATATATATTCGTGGATCTACATATAGCTAGATTGATTAAACACATCCCATAGAAAACTTACTAGAAATGCGATGAAACAGTGCTCCAGTCACTCAGATAACTAGTAGAAAGTGTATAGCAGGAAAACTACATTTCCCAGAATCCATTGCGTTCCTGCTCTCCAGCTCTCCAAGTGCTATTCCCTGGGGCTGCAGTGACGCTCGGTCAGGCAGACATTCATTGGCTGAAGTGAAGCTTTGTTTGCCATTTATGGACAGGGATAGCCCAGACTGGTGCCTGGCTTCTCATTGTAAATCGCATGACTGAGGGGGAAAAAAAAGACACGGCACAAGACTGAGAAGGCAGAACAGACTGAGGAGGCAGTAGAGGCAGAGACAGGAGGCAGAGCAGATACAGAAGGCAGAGCAGATACAGAAGCAGCTCCCTCTCCCCGGATCTCTCAGTGACAGCCCGTCTCCTGTACACAGGAGGGAGTCCCAGCATCACTACTACTGCTGCTCCTATCTGCATGGGGACAGTCCCTGGCGCCGGAGCTGCTGCACGAGCCCTTCATGTCTGCTGCACTCAGGATACAGAACATTAGGAAGAGAGACCTGTAAGCATCTGCTCCCCAGCACCCAGCCTGCACAATGGTAAGTGCTGCTGCACCCTACACAATGCACATGTATGTCTATTCTACGGGATTTCACCAAGTTGTAGTTAGTTTCTTATTTAGGGAACAAACTCCTGTCTTATTCATCAGTTTATTATTTACACCACTCTCAAGTATTCTTATTTAATTTTAATAAATTATGACAATAGCTTTTCCAAAAGAGAAATAGCTGGCACTAAAATGGGCATTAAACTGGGTACCAGAGAGTCTGATTTACTATCTTCATGCTGTTAATCTCACAGTGGGTGCATTGCAGTCTTGTCCTTTTGGTTTTGGGCATCAGAGTGACTAACATTTCTTTTTACTGATTTAACTGGTGTTTATAAAGGGTTAAATGAAATTGGACCACTGATCTCACACTGCAGAATGAGCCCCCTGTCAAATGAATTTACGATCAGACTGACCCAAGCCAGTTCTTCACATAAAGGTGGCATCAAAGTGGGCAGACGGCATTTGAATAAGGAACTGGTATCATCAAAAGGCTTAAAGGAACTTGGGCCCCTGATCTCCATGAATTCACACAGGATGATGCACAGTGTCAAGCTGAGTTGAGTTCAGCATGGCCTGAACAGATTTTGGGTGAAGAAACTCGTGACAGAGTGGGTAGACACTTTTACTGCTGTTTCAAAGGGTTAAACATCTTACGGCCATTTGCACCGCATCACACTGTCAACTTTTGTCAAATTAACATTGGTGCATTGGAACTGGTATCATAATGGGCTGCCTGCCACTTTTAAATGACTAAGAAACTGGGGTTTTGAAAGGGTTAAATGACAAGTTATTTAACATAGCACATTACACATCTAAGCTGCTACAGAACCTCTTAATACACACCTCAGCTGGTACAGAATAACCAGTGTGTATAGAACCTTAAAGAACCTAACAGGCAGAGGCTATAAGAGGAGAGAACCAAAAGTCCCAGCATGCTGGACTGTCATGAGGGGACCTATTTGGTGGGGGAATTGTAAATGGAAAGAACTACATCTTCACATTTACATTGATATAACTTTGGCATGATGTTGCGATTTCCCCCGAACAAAGCCTGTGTACGTTTTGTAACAGTTTTCCAGGGGATGTAACAAAGGGGGTTGCTGATGGTACATGGATGCAAGTTGTGTCACCGAGTCACTCATCATAGTCACCTAGAGGATTAGAACTGAACCGAATCCTTGACCCAGACTGAGGGGAGCCTATTAATCATAGTGGTACAGATGTTCCGGTCATAATAGTCACTGATCCCCCCAATACAGCCCTCCATAGGATAATGCGGTCAGTGCACCCTTATAAGAACCAAGGTGTCACTGTAGCATTGTACACAGTATTTACAGGTGTCATAATGTCATACTCAGCCTATCTTATACTCAGTGTTTGTTCCTAGCAAATCTTTAACTCTGTCCCTTGAAGGAAGCCTTGGGCTGAAGGGATTTTGTGTACCTGGCTGTAGGGTTTGATCATTTCCTCTGCTGAATGATTTTGCAGCTGGTGCTGAGTCTAATGGTGAAACAATTAAAGGGGAAATTAATAAGAGCTGTAAATACATGGACAATGTGTACTCGACTACTAGAGAGCGGCCCTGTGTATTCCCTGCCGGTCACTAGGGTAACAGGCCGGTCACTAGGGACACACTTGTATCTCACTCAAGGGTTTTATTACTGCATCTACTGCATTAAAGGAAAACTACAGTATAATGTAACCCTCTCTAGGAGTATTCGTGGTTATTACTCCTTGTTCTGATTTTATGGTCCATTTGCTGATTGGTAATGGCCAGATGACATATGTCCTGCTAAGGATATCAGAGTAGAGGTCCCCAATTTGGGAATTCTCTCTATGAGCCAGTGACATGGACATGTGCTGTTTCTGGTCCTCAAACAATGGTCTGTGTGTCATCTGCATATGAGGGCCGCTCACGCACCGATGGCAGGAGGAAAGACTGTCCAGGCAGCAAACTCAGGCTGGCTGTACCCATGGCGAGCACACGACCCCAATATACAGACGTGTGCACAAGGCCTCTGTACCAGGCCCATCAGTGTGTTACATGGACAGCCAGCTCATCTGGCCTCTGCTGCAGTGCTGGATTCTTTAAAAAAAGAGATTGCCACAAGATATATGCATTTATGTTCTCCAAAAATGGGGAAAATTGTTTCCTGTACCAATGTCTTGCTCGACAGCCATTAAACATACTAATGTATGGAAGTATTTGGTGTAAGAACCTATTAGCTACACCCTTGCCCCAAACGCTTGCATTGCATTTTATCGGCAGTAACTAGTAGATGTTTATGAGAGAATTGACTCTCACCAATCATCATTATTTTAACTAGTAGAGGGGTTGCCTCTTAAAGGGCATGGCACACAAAAACATAGGTCTATAGGTGATAAATGTTTAATCCCTGGAACAAAAGTCTAATTTTAGTGGAACAGAGATCACCATGTGCCTTTTATCTGTGAGACTGATGGAGATAAATGTTTTTAATAAGCCAACCAATTTATACTAAATCCATGGAAAATAGACTCAAAGGGGTTGATTAATATTACATATTTTTATTTACTTGTAGCATAAATTTAGGAACTTGTCATTCGTTAGACTAGATGCACACAACCGTGAAAAATGGGGGTTGGCACAGGGCTGTACTACTGCAATATATTTTACTGGATCAGTGTCCACAGCTGTTAATTTAACCAACCATGTGACCAATCCATTAAAAAGCAGAGCATATCCTAGTCCAAACTGTTTTTTCACATACTCATAGACTATGGTTAATGGGGGATCCATGAAAATCAGATGCCAAACTGAAAAAGCAGATCGGCTATGAAAAATAGTAGAAAATATTCGATTTTCATGTAGAAATCCTTAGATGGTGATTAATCCCTGGTATTGCCCTATATTAATATAGTTATTTTATAAATAGTGGTCTAGATATGCAGTAAGGGAGATATTTGGAGGTGTGAAGGGTTAATTCTGCCTTTGAGAGGAAGGTTGGGGCCAGGCATGTGTATGTAGAGAGAAGGCTATCTTTGTATGTCCTGCCCTCCATACTGTTCGTGTTTACACTTTTTTCCCACTGGGTGAACTCACAAGGTGAATGGATGCAGTGTCTTGGCAGAACATAGAGCTGGGTGTAAGCGGCTGTGGCTCCTTTTTGCTTACATTCATTTCCTGACTGACTGAGAACAGTTTTTTGGGAGGACAGAGTGGAGCAGTCATCACACATGGATCCTTTTAGAGTCCGCACATAGCTAGCTTCCAGTGTCACAATCTCAAGTATCGATTTGGAAATACTTAAGAAAATAATTGGGGTGAGCCAGCAGGTAATGCGTTACTCATTACAACAGGGGAAGACGTTTGTTTTGGCAGAGGCATTGTTGTCACTCGGTGTCACGTGTCTGAAGTGAAAGGTGTGTCACAATGATGACATGTTACAGGTGTGTTACTGTCCCCAAGGGAGTCAACCTGTACCTGCTCACACCCATCCTCTCTGAAAATTTCATTAGTGGTTTGTTATTGCAACACTATATAAAATACTTGGGACATAATCTATAAAAAGTTATATGATATTAATAGGGGACTTACAGCTTCCACATAGGAGGAGTCTTTTGTGTAAACTGAGTCACTATCATAGTCTAGCCATACACTTGATATATACTGTGTATGTATGTTTTCAGAAGGGTTGCTAAGCATCTATGTATGTATCAGGTAGCAAGGATCTATATGCATGGCCATATTTATTTAAAGAGGACCTTTGCTTTCTATGTTCCTTATCATTTTATTCTTCTGTTTAGCAAAATTAATAAGTAGAAGTAAGAAAGCCAGAACTTTGTATTCACATGTGCTCAATGTATCTAGTTTATTACACATATAACTTTGGTATCACCTATAAACCTTGCCCTTAAGACTGCCGTAAAATGCAGGTGGGGAGTATGACCCACTACCGGAAGCCTTAAAAAGAGCAGAACTATGATAAAATCTGAAGCCCCCGTGATGTGGAACCAAAGACCCCGTTGAGGTCATGGTTTTTAGTGGAATCTGTAAACGAGTTTCCTTAGGAAGCCTCCATACAGATGTGAATATATCCTGAATATATCTTTTGAAGTTGTTCAGGTCATAGCTATGTGACATGCCATCTTATAGAGCAGTGATGGCTAACCTATGGCACTGGTGCCAGAGGTGGCACTCAGAGCCCTTTCTGTGGGCACTCAGGCCATCACCAGAGATGACTCCAGGTATCTTCCTGCAGTCCCAGGCAGCCCAGGACTTGCTGTGCACAGAGCTATTTTAAAGTGACAGGACTACCTGGGACTATTTTCTGCTTTATTGGTGTCCTCACTGAAAACTGTGACAGAGAAGGGAGTATAAATCACAAATGAAATTTCTGTGTTGGCACTTTGCGATAAATAAGCGGGTCTTTGTGGTCGTTTGGGCACTCGGTCTCTAAAAGGTTTGCCATCACTGTTATAGAGAGTCTCTGACTACTGTTTACATAATAGCATTGAGTGGAGACCTAAAGGGGCATTCTCATCTTCAACATTTATGGCAGATCCACCTGACCAATCTGCATTCATTAGCCACAAAAGTATATTTTCACTTTTTTTAGTGATGTTCCCATTTTGGATCTTATTTCAGAATGGTCGTCCCTGTTGGGCTCCCTGCTGGAGCACTTGTCCAACTTGTTGGACATGAGATCGCCTTCAGGGCAGTCTGCCCAGTCTAAGTCAGTCTGCATTCACAAAGTTATGTTTGCTCATGTCTTACAGTCCACAACTATTATTGGCTTAGCAGCCATCAACCATATGATTGGAATTCTGATCACATACTCTAACAAGTCCTAATTCTATTAAATGTCATTTTACAACATCAATCAATATCCAGTTTGGAATCTCGAATGGCATTGAGTGGCGACTTCTCATTTTACATCAGCTATGATGTATCCTTTAAGAACTGAAGAGCTCTGACCATTGGCCTGGGAAGTGACGACTGTGGTGACTTCTGTTTTTGGGAGAGGTCACTGCTTTGACGACTGACTTATTTACTATATATACAGTAGTTATTGGTTTCCATAGAAACTTATGAAGACTTGAAAAGCAGAGATGATTTTGTTTTCATGTTTTTTTTATCTTTTAAATTTTTACTTTAACTTTTCAGAATGCATTACAATGGGGGGAAGCTCGCATTAGCCTAGTCATTCAGTAGGAGAAGGAAGGAAAGCTAATCTCCTGTTTTTGATGTTGTCTAATGCAATAGACTACAAGAATAGTCCTAGATTTTCACTCTTTAGCCTGTACATTCTCATCCTTACCTCCACCACATGAGTTTTCCTTACATGGTGATTTCTTCCTTCCTGAAAATACCATTCTTGTGCAGATATCTCAGTATGCAGCACTCAACAAATACAGCAACACTTTCTAAGATTGTACAGTAGATCATAGCTAGAAGTGACTATTGCTCTAGTTTGGCTTTGTTGTGGTTGGTTGGCCATCAGTGATTGGTGCTGGATAAAGCTACAACCCTAGTCATTCAGCTATGTTATATGATTTGAGAAATACCAGCTACTAGGCATAATGGGAAGCTAGATTATTGCTGTGATTACATGAAAGGTTACATTACCCTGTAAAAATAACATGAACACAATGAGATTTACTGTAAGGAGTTACTGTGTACTCTATTAGGAATGCTTCCTCCACCACCGAAAAAATACAGTGTAGGAACAGTAAAAACAACTTAAAGAATCAGACTGCAGAACACTCCCACTAATATAGGAAAAAGGGGGGTTCATATCACCAAAGAGTGTTCTAGAACATTAACATGGAGGCTAGGTGCAATTTCTGGAGGGTTTAGATGTTGGTGATGAGTTTCCACTGTGTATTATTCTGCTGATCCAAATAAATGGATCTCCCAAAAATGGTCCTGAAGTATGGTTGCTAGGAATTGTGTGAATGCAGCCTAAACCAGACATGGACTAATCCAAACGTATGAAAACAGCTGTATATACGGACGTATATAGAGGTAGCATATGGCTCTATTCATTTCAATGGGCAACATGGCCATCCATTTACATGGCCATATTGCCTACCATTTTGTGAGATAGACATATAAAAATATAGCGCACGTCCTATTTTCTCAATTATTTCTGTTCCGTATGCCCCAGAGAAGCCTATGGGAACGTATAAAATATGGCTTGCATATATCTTGCCTACGGTTGTGCACCTTATGCAGCCATATATGTCTGCAGTATCCAGAACCAGTATCCAGAACTTGTTAGAGTATGTGATCAGAATTCCAATCATATGGTTGATGGCTGCTAAGCCAATAATAGTTGTGGACTGTAAGACATGAGTAAACATAACTTTGTGAATGCAGACTGACTTAGACAGGGGAGACCGCCCTGAAGGCGATCTCATGTCCAACAAGTTGGACAAGTGCTCCAGCAGGGAGCCCAACAGGGACGACCATTCTGAAATAAGATCCAAAATGGGAACATCACTAAAGAAAAGTGAAAATATACTTTTGTGGCTGCTAATTAATGCAGATTGGTCAGGTGGACCTGCCATAAATGTTGAAGATGAGAATGCCCCTTGAAGTCTCCACTCAAGGGAGGTGCATTCTGTCAGCCACCCAACTTTCGGCAGCCCATTAATTTTTTACAGATACGGTACGGTGACATACGTGCACATACAGATAAAAAAAGTTGTATATGCAGCAGAATTTTATATATATATATATATATATATATATATATATATATATCATTCATTCTTCCCTCTGAGTACTCCCTCCGTGTGCAGTGCCTGGGCTTTATGTACTGGGGTCCCACTTACCTTTGCTGTTTTACAGTCATCACAAAAAAAGTATAATATCTTATAAAAGGAACATGTTCGTATTCAGTCTAATGAATGACATAAGTAATACATAGGATGCTGCAAATGAATATCAGGATGCCTGAATTATAGCAAATTGGTAGCAGGAATCTTTCTCTCTCAAAGGAAACTGATGTGAAATTCTCGTATTTCATCCTTCCCAGATTCAATTATTCAGCGTTAGCTTCACGTGTAGCCATTGACCCGTGGACTTTTTACTCAGCCCACAGGGGAAGAATAATAACACAATACAAAGCCATACCCAGGGGGTAACTGAACATTCTCTATGATAAACATATTTTTTTGTTTCCAGCCGAGTGTAACAAAGAAATTAGATGAAAGTGACGCACAATATGTACTTACTGAAACCAAGATCCAAAAATCCATGATCCAAAAAAAAAGAAAACGGGCTTGTAGATTTAATGTAACTTTAAAAAGAATACAATAACATACTTCCTGATGGTAATCTGAGATAAGTCACCAACTAATGTAGAGACCTACACTAATATCATTGTTTTATTGTTCATTAGTGACTTTGTTACTATGTTACAATCTAGGTTTGCCCTAAAAAGCCTTAAAGGGAACCTGTCATCAAGGAATGTGATAGATGTGTGTTTAGCTGGTGACAGGCTTGAATAGTTTTTGCTATGCTGATTTTAAAAATGCTTTTGCCAGCATTCTGAACCATTTCGGTAGTTTATGTAAGTTTTAATTCACATTACCTGGTGCCCTGCCAGCATGTGGTGAGTCCCTGGGGAGGCGATTTCTCCCTCTACTTCACACCATCCCCCTCCTTCCCCTTCCTGCTCTATTCACATTACCAGAAGTGGGGTGGGTGAAGGAGTTAGATGAGTGGAGGAGAGGACACTGATACACACATACTTCAGCTGCCCCTCCCCTGGGACTCACCCCATGCAGCTGGCAGAGAGCAAGGTAATGTGACTCAAACAATTATAAATGACTGGAGGGGTTTTCCAGGATAAAAATATTTGTTCATTAATTAGGTACATAATATCAATTTAGTGGGGGGTCCAAAATCCAGCAGAGATAACATTTACAATATTACTGGTGCAGAATTAAAACCTAACATTTAATGCAAAATTAACACCGACTTGAGTCAGGTCTGTCCTAGCACCCAGAATTAAATAGTACATTGAGAGTTATTACACTTTGAGTTTTACATCTTTTGCATGTGATTGTGTTAGATAGTTTGCTGAAAGACAAGCGGCATTGACTGGGAGCAGCTGAGCTCCGGTGGTGCTGGACTCTTACCAATCCGATATTGAAAAAATTCCTTTAGCAAAATCTGCAATAACATTCAAAAGTGGTTTTATATGGGCAGGTTGAGCTGAAGATTTACTTATTCTTGAATTTCCAAAATTCCTGGAAACCCCTTAACGCTGTGCTATTGTAGGCTAGGAACCTACTCATTGGTGATACTTGTAAATTGATTGTAAAAATGTAATGGTTTTATAATTTCGGAAACCTTTTTTGCATGCCCTGTTAGAGAAATCTAAATTTGTAGTTGCGTTTCTGCTCATATCATTCTTTTCAGACATTCAGTCATTGTGGATGATTGCTCGTTGCTAGCTGGAACCCGCCGTGTCTAATATATGTTTTATGGACACATGGTTCCACCGTGGAATATCCTGTGGTCACCTTATCATTGGACATTGCTTTAAGAAGGTGTTGTCTGAAGCATAAGACTTATTTTTGGTTTACCTTATATACTCGTGTATAAGCCGAGTTTTTCAGCACAAAAAATGTGCTGAAAAACCCTCACCTTGGCTTATACACGAGTCAATAAAAATAATAAACTTATATACTCAACCTTCGGCGGCTCACCTATGTCGGCGTGGCTCCTCTTCTGGCTTCCCTGCGGCTCCTCTTCTTTCTTCCGTCTTCTGTAACCGCCTACAGGACCGGCGCCGACGCATACTATGACGTCACCAGCGGCCGCATCATAGTAGGCCCCTGCCGGCAGATAACATGGCCATGCCCTGCAGGCTGTTACAGAAGGCCGGAGAAGCCAGAAGAGGAGCCGCACCGACATCAGGGAGCCGCGCTGTGCATCAGGGTCACCGGAGGGTGAGTATATAAGTTTATTTTTTTTAAGTGCAGGCTGGCTGTATACTACAGGGGGCAGGCTGGGCTGGCTGTATACTACAGGGGGCTGGGCTGGCTGTATACTACAGGGGGAAGGCTGGGCTGGCTGTATACTATAGGGGGCAGGCTGGCTGTATGCTATAGGTAGCTCGCTGTATACTACAGAGGGCTAGCTGGCTATATACTACAGGGGGCTTGCTGGCTATATACTGGGGGGGGGCTCTGTGACCAATGCATTTCCCACCCTTGGCTTATACTCAAGTCAATAGGTTTTCCCAGTTTTTGGTGGTAAAATTAGGGGTCTCGGCTTATACTCGGGTCGGCTTATACTAGTAGCTTTGGAGTAAATTTAGCAAATCTCAAAATCTCCTTCTACCAGTAATATAAAATACCTCAAAGTAAAGCAACTGTGTTGCAACTGTATGTTAACAAAAGCAAGGAATTAGTCCTTCAATGTCACTCAGAAGAGTATCTGATAGGTCACATCTAAGTACAATACCAATAATGAGTGTCCAGACCTGTTTTACTGGTAGCGCGGCCTATTTAGACAGCAATAGGGAGTCCTTATGGTAAACAAATCCAACAGTCTGAAAATGCTGAATATTTATGTCTACATGGTATTTTGTATGTACTTTACATATATGATGAGCAATAGATATGAGAATGAAAAACATCACTGTCAGGCTGTATTTACCAAGACAAGTCATCAGAAAAGCCTCAAGCCTTGTACACATGACCCTGATTGAGAGTCGCAGGTCACAAGTTCTGTATAATACAGACTACTAGAAACATGGTGTATGCTGTATAGAGAACAATGGAAGAACCACATGAAAGGGAACAATGTATACATCCTATATAGAGGTGTATTATCAAAATATTTTCAATTTCTGTTTATAAATGCCTTATATTTTTAAAAACACTGCCTAATATAAGAGGATGGCAGACTTGTGCCTACTCTTGCATAATGCGTCTTCCTGAATATTGATGGTAACCTATCCAGATGGTGAACAAAGCCTCACTACGCAGCCTGTAATTGAGAAGCATGTGTCACCCGGCTTCTTTGCACTTTGCTTTTGTTTGATTTATTTCCAGCTGTATAGCTTTCAGCCTTCATACTCTTCATGCCCTCCTGTTATGGTTTAAAGCATCATACCATACCCATGCCATGTGCAAGGAGTAGTTTATAAGGCATGGTTGGTCTGGTACCCCTTACTTAGTTAAGATGCTTCTATTACTTCTGCTACTTTTCGTGACAATACTAGAAACATTGTATCTTTATTTTTGTTGCTCTGTTGCAAGAATTCTGATAAATTGTACAGAAAACATTTCTAGACAGTTGCACATGTTAGTTGCATGTAAGTTATTTATTTATCTCATAAAGTACATTTTGTTGCCAGACAGATGTCATAAAAGTTCATGTACGATCAGCTTTCCAATAAATAAATGGAACAGTGGGATTTTCTTTCTTTCTTTTTTTGTTACCATAAAGTATGTGACTTGCTGTATTCTGAATAAGGGGTACCATAAATAGTTGGTTAACTTATCGGGGGAACACTCGCTGTTCCATTTAGCTGCAGTTTTACAATTGCAAAAGATCAGTGCAGCAATGACTTTCATCTCATCTTATTCTCTTGGGGGGTTTTTTATGAAAAAGAGTTTAATATTAACTGAGCAATAAAATAATATTTGGTAAAGCAATGTTGTAGGGATCTGTGTCATAGAGAATTCGTGATTGTCGGTCTCATTGCTCCTTATCATGAAGAACCTGAACCAAGTAATGCCTGTGTGTTCACAGCTTATGAGCATTGTCTTTTCTACCCTCCGCAGCCAGCATCTCTGTGGTCATGTCACGTGGCCCTCATAGGCCAGAAACAAGCTGGGACAACAATTCGGAGTCTCTTCTATAGCATACATTTACATAGGAATGAATTCACCACCTGCTTCAGCATCTGAGCTCCACATGTGCTGAATAGATTTCCTGCTCCATACATTATATAAGCAGCAGCTGGACCTGTAGCCCATGACCAGAAGCTCAGCTGTATGGTTTCATCATTAGCTATAGAACATATACCATACACGGACACGAGATATGTTTTATTAATGTATGTCTAATGCATTTTCCTTATTCAAATGTGTATTACTGAACCCGTCAGACTAGTGAAGCTAATGATCCATATCTGACAGCAGTAGTCCTCTAGCACTGCCATGCACAAGGGAGAATGTGAACATTATATTGGTTTGCAGTGAGATGTTGATGTTATTACCATAAGATTATATGTTGGTTTGATCTAGATGGATTTCCATAATGTCAGTCTAACCTTACATAACATTTACCTCCGTTATATAAATTTGGTTTTTCTTTATCTTCCTGGTCCTTTTTGAATGTTGCTTCCATTATCCTGCTATTTCTGCTGACAGAGCCAAGTTATTTTTAGGACACCAGCGAGTTCTATAAATAAATGACGTTTCGGGGCCCAGCCGAGATTCCAGACTCATGTGAATCTTTTATTGTTTCACTTGTTTGTTTCTGAGATGAGAGAGAATGTAAACAGCAGTGTATACACATCTAGTCGGATTGTGGGATTTCTCCCACAGATATATGCGATTATACAGATTGACCTTTAGCTGGAAATTAACTGAAATGGTCCATAAAACAATTGGAAGAGATAAGGTTACTACTGTATAGCTCTTTGTTTGAAGGAGTTGTTCGGCCAAGAAAAATTATTGTTATCTCAGAATAGTGTACAAAAATAAGTCCTAGCGTCTTTGTTGTTCTGCCGCTCCCATTCTGACACTTCCTGGTGCCTTTAATCTCTGATCTTCCATCTGCAGCAGTGGTGCTTTTTTATTACAGATTTACACAAACTGCTTAAATAAGGAAGAAAGGCAGGGAAAAAAGAAGGACACAGGAACATATTTCTTTTATAGAAAGTATATTATAATTTATATTATCTGCTCTATTGATTTGTAAGATGTTTAGTTATACTTTAGGGTGTCTTCAAAAAACATACTTTTTCAAATTGTAAGTAGGTCGCATGAGGCTAGAGAATTTACAGAGCAGAGAGTAACTACTATGATGATTCATCAAGGCATTATATGGACAGCACATTATACATGTCATCACCATAGAATACTAAAAGTAGTTTTCATATCTTCCTGAAGGTTTTGTAGTACTGTGTTCTTATCTTTTCCCTGTATAGTGGTGCTCTGGCAGATGGTCCTCTGCTTTGCAAGGGGAAACTATGAAGTGGTACATGTTCCTGTGAGGTACATTCATTTATGGTTCTCCGAATCTTAAAGTGATGTCATATATTAGTGAAATGCATCATCAATCCAACTAATAATAATTCCTTTAATTATATAGTGCACACAGAGCTTGCCAAATAAGTCCCCGTACCCATGCGGCTCAAAATCTAATCAACGTACCAGTGTGTTTTGGAGTGCAAAAGGAAACCGGAGGAAACCCACACAAACATGGAGAGAACATACATACTCTTTAGATGTTGACCTGGTTCGGACTTGAACCCAGGATGCAAGCGCTGCAAGGTTGAAGTGTTAACCACTGAGCCACCGTGTTGCCCTGACTGGAATATCCCTTTAATTAGCATTGGGCTATGTTTAGAACAGAACTCTGGTGTTATCTCCATCACTCCCATACTAACTTGCAAACTAACACATCAGAAGATTTGCTCATTATGCAGTTTAATGTTGCTGAAGCATAAGCAATGCACACGTGCACAACAGAAACCAGTTTATTGCTTTGCTAAACTGGCACAAGTCATAACCATTTGTGGTCAATATAGTGGCTGTGACAAGTGCAAATTTGTGTAATTGTGTGTAATTTGTAAAAAGGTAAACCTGAAATATTTTCTTTTTCTTTGATGCTAAAGTCATAAATTTAGTGAATGTGTACAGTCCCTGCTGTCTGTTTAGAGACATCTTTTACAACCAAGTCTCATTGAATTAGATATTACTGTGTTTTTTTTCTTGAGTCCATATCCTCTTATTTGAGCTATAACCATCTCTTCCTCTGTCTTCCTCAATCTACCATCAAAATCAAGTATAATAAACATACTTACTGTGGTAAATATCTTATATTTCGTCTTATTTCCACGGCCTCCTTCCTTATAAAACTATAAGATAATGTTAATGAGCTTGAAGGTCTCTAGGGGTGCTGCCAGACATTCTCCATGCTGCAGATTCACAGGCTGTTACACTGCGCCTCTCCCACTTTGTGCTGAAACCTCCTCTGCTCCTGCAACCACTAACTTGACTAATCTCATATGAAAATAAGGTGAGAAGAGACAAATGTGCATGAATTTGGGCGAGATTTTTTTTTATAGGTAAACTGGTGAGATTTCACATAAGAGGGAATTCTTGACAGAAGATTTTAACCCCTACCTGAGGCGGTAAAACTGGGTGACAGATTGTCTTTAAAATTTTGGAGGTAAAAGAGTCACTGGAAATGTTCTGATCTATAATATGTTTTTGGACTATACAAACCTTTTTTAGACAACTCCTTTAAAGGGAACATGTCACCAGGAGAGCCATTTTTAGCACTCCCCCAGTCCCCACAGAGCATAGTACATACACTGCCAAAGTGTTTTTGTATTAAAAATAGGTTTTACAGAAAAAAAGATATGTTATATTGTACCTTTCATTAGCATGTGCTGTGTGACTAGGTAGCTGCCTTTTGGGAGGAGCTGGAAAGGAGCAGTTTCCCCACACCCTTGGGATTCAGCTCCTCCATGTGACCTTTTCAAATATATGAAAACTCCCATCACTGGGTTTAGCGACGCCCCCTGCTCCTCTACAGCCAATCCCCGAGTGTGGGGAGTTATTCATATATTTTAAAAGGTCACATATTTCCCAAGGGTGGGGGGAACTGCTCCTTTCTAGACCCTCCCTTTTGGCAACTGCCTAGTCACACAGCAGATGCTAATGAAAGGTACAATACAACATCTTTTTTTCTGTAAAACCAATTTTTAATACAAAAACACTTTGGCAGTGCATGTACTATGCTCTGTGGGGACTGGGGGAGTGCTAAAATGGGTCTCCTGGTGACAGGTTCCCTTTAAGCTGTCACAATAGATGGAGTAATTTAGTGGAGTTATCTTTTACTATAAACAAGTGCGCTTCATTAATAAGTTAATTGTGCATTGTGCCTTTTTTTGTAATAACAAAAGTAGTTAATTATTTTTAAACTGATATCATAATCCAGGAAATCTGGACCATTTATTGGGTACAATATTCACAACTGTATTCCTAAAGAAAGGATTTGAGATACTTTGGAATAAATTTCCCTGATAAAAGCAGAATTCTCTTTACCATAGTCCTGACCTCTGCCAGAATTCGGAATACTCGGGGAGCTAAGAGCACATGGTTCACATTAGTTGAACCATATTTTTTTCCTTCTCATTATACTTTGTTCGCCAAGGTAAATACATGGAAAATATGTTAGCTACGTGGTTACAGCATGAGAAACCCAACGATTCTCTTGCAAACTTATATGGAACTATTTTTTTAAGGCATTATTTCCCCCTAAGCAATTTCTGCAACTCACAGAAACTTGAAGCATTTGGAAATACACTGTGTACAACGGCATAAACAACTTGGTTAAATCAAAGAAAGCAAAATGCAACCTTCTGGGGTAAATAATTCTAATGGGTTAAAAAGTCATTTCAGTGAATAAATATATTTGATTTGGCAAAGAGAAATACAGAACTTACACTCACTACCAGAACCTAATGCTACTCTAATGCTACTGATGTTAGTTGTAAATTTTTTCTAAGCTTAAAAATATATACAAAAAAACTACATTTCTGTGTCTGAATGATCACTAGCTGATGGTACTATAAATCAGAAGTAATTCTTGCACCTTTGTTTTGATGCTGCCAAGGCATCACAACGTTTCCACTCCCACTGATCATGCTCCTCTGTTACTCTCTGTAAAGGAGTAGTGTTCCGACAAATTTCTGCTCGCTGACTCAGCTTTTTTTTCTTTCTTTTTTCTTTGACAACTACCTTGGGAAAGACAATCCTTTCAGAGGTAGGGAGGAGGTGGGCTAGGAAGCAGGGAGGGATAACCATGTGGTCCAGGTATGGGGTAAAGATAAACACCACGAGCATTTACTGTGAGGCTTGTGGATACAGGTTTTCGAAGATTTTAGTGCATGGTAACCCCAATCTACCTGAGAACTGAAACCTCTTGGCTTTCTAAAAGGGTGCTTAAAGAATATGATATTAAAAAACATGCATAACAAAAAGTAGAAATGAGAATATGTTGTGGGAAAGCCGGAACTGGATAATGGGGAGAGGTTTCACCATATCAATATGAAGAAGAATATCACCAAGGCATAGTCCCTTCAGTTCAGGGCTTTGGATTGTACTCTTTCAGTCTGTCTACAAGTGACCCTATTATATCCAGCTTTAACCCCTTGAAGACCAAGTTTTTTGTGTGTCTCCGTTTTGTCATTCGTCTCATTTCACAAGCCGTAGCTTTTTCATTTTTTTTTTTCTGTTTTCAATGCTATATTTTGACTATTTCTAGAGGCAGCATTTAATATTCTGTACCATTTACTGTGAAGCTGGATAAAATTCCAAAATTTGTGGAATGGGCAAATATTCTGATGATCAGAAATGCACCATATTCTGATGGGTTTTATTTGTACGGCTTTTGATGTGTGGAGGAGATGATACTTGTCTGTTAATCTTTGTATCAGTATGATCGCAGCAATACCAAATTTATATACCGTATATACTCGTGTATAAGCCGAGTTTTTCAGCACAAAAAATGTGCTGAAAAACGTCCCCTCGGCTTGTACACGAGTCAGTCAGTCAGTCAAAATTACTTACAAAAAAAATAAACTTATATACTCACCCTCCGGTGGCCCCGATGCGCAGCGCTGCTCCCCCGATGTCCGCGCGGCTCGTCTTCAGGCATCCGCGCCCGTCTTCTGTCTTCTGCTCGGCGCCGCCATTGTTTTTCCCCCGGGCGGCGCCTAGCATGACGTCAGCAGCGGCGCGTCATACTAGGTGCCGGCCCGGGAGAGAGCAATGGCGGCGCCCCGCAGAAGAAGGAAGACGGGCGCAGAAGCCTGAAGACCAGCGGCACGGACATCGGGGGAGCAGCGCTTCACATCGGGGCCACCGGAGGGTGAGTATATAAGTTTATTTATTTTATTTATGCTGGGGCGGCTGTATACTACTGGGGGCAGGCTGTATACTACTCGGGGGCAAGATGTATACTACTAGGGTCAGGCTGAGGTGGCTGTATACTACTGGGGGATGCTGTATACTACTGGGGGATGCTGTATACTACTGGGGGATGCTGTATACTACATGGGGCTTGCTGTATACTACATGGGGCTTGCTGTATACTACATGGGGCTGGCTGTATACTACTGGGGGCAAGATGGGCTGGCTGTATACTACTGGGGGCTGGCTGTATACTACTGGGGGCAGGCTGGGGTGGCTGTATACTGGGGCAGGCTGTATACTATAGGGGGCTGGGGTGGCTGTATACTGGGGGTGTCTGTGACCAATGCATTTCCCACCCTCGGCTTATACTCGAGTCAATAGGTTTTCCCAGTTTTTGGTGGTAAAATTAGGGGCCTCGGCTTATACTCTGGTCGGCTTATACTCGAGTATATACGGTAGTTTAGTAATATCTCAATACCTTTAAAAAAAACATTTTTTTAAAAAAACCTTGCATTAAAATAAAATGCCTTCTCAAGTTGCTGTGCAGTTTTGGTTTTCCCCCCCCTGGTCTAAATGTCTTTAGTCTTGTCTTCTGTGTTCTACCCTCCCCCCCCCCCCCAATGGGTCTTATTGGGATAGTTAATTTTGGGAGCCATTTGAGATAAATCGCATTGAAGTTATACCCTCTAGGTTGGATGCCTTACCTCAGTTATCGAGCTTTAGTCTGGAAAAGAGACGACTATGAGGGGATGTGATTAATTTATTTAAATATATGAATGGTCCATACAAAAAATATGGTAGTAAATTGTTTCAGATTAAATCAAATCAAAAGACAAGGGGGCACTGTCTCCGTTTGGAGAAATCAAGGTTTAACCCCTTATCACCGACACTAGTTTTCAGCTCAATGACCAGACTCGATTTTTCAAATCTGACATGTCTCACGATAATTGGTTATAACTTCGGAACGCTTTAACATATCCCGGTGATTTTGAGAATGTTTTCTCGTGACACATTGTACTTCATAACTGTTAGTTATAAAATTTAAGTGACACGTTTTGCGATTCGTTCTGAAAAAAAGTGAAAATTTGGCAAAAGTTTGTAAAAATTCTTCATTTTCCAAGTTTGAAATTGTTCTGGTTTCCAAACAGGAAGTAAAACTACCCAAAAAGCTTGATAAATTACATTTACGGAATGTCTGCTTTATGTTGGGATGATATTTTATGCATCCTCTCACTTTTCTAGGATGTTATGAGGTGCAGAACTTTAGGTGCGATTTTTCTCATTTTCATGAAAATTGCCAAAACTCACATTTTGAGGGAAAACTCAGCTTCCAAGTGACTTTGTAAGGCCTAAATAATAGTAAAACCCCATAAATTACCCCACTATAGAAACTTCACCCCTCAACGTATGTAAAACAACTTCTATTAAGTCCATTAACCCTTTAAGTGTTTCACATGGGTTAAAACAATATGGACCTGTGATTTAGAAACTATGGAATTTTTTTGGAAAATACATTCATTTAGGCCAAACTGACAGTTTCAGAATAAATTAAATGATGAAACGCACTGCAACGTTTGATGCCCAATTCCTCCGGAGTGTACTGATACCACATATGTGGTGGTAAACTTCTGTACGGGCGCACGGCCGAGCATAGAATGAATGGAGGCGCCATTCACTGCAGATTTGTATTGTCACATTGTACTACCTATACATTTTTATTTTTTTTTTGGTAATGCAAACATATGAGGGCTTATTTTTTACGGAATGAGAGACAATGTATAGATAATTCATTTAGGGGGGTCTATAGCTTATTCATGAGATTTTATTAACTATTTCAAGGGGGACACAAACAAAATCATCAATTTTTATTTTGGATTTTTAGCATTTTTTTCCCCCCGCTCACCGTAATGTAAAAATAATATTTTATCTTTTATTCTCTGGTTCACTACGATTGTGGTGATACCTCATTTATATAGTTTTTCTTATCTTTGCTCAATTTTCCTGAGCAAAACCAATATTGGAGAATATCGCATTGTTTTTACTATTGACAATTTTTATTGCCATAACTTCTGTATTTTTATGTTGTCAGACCTGGTTGAGGGCTTATTTTTTGCGAAAAGAGTTGTTCTTTTCAGTCGTATCATATTAGGGAACATAGCTTTTTTTGATCACTTTTTAGAACATTTTTTGTGATGGTGTTTGATGAAAAATTGTATATTACGGGAAGTTTTTAGTAGTTTTTTTTTTCATCGTTCACCGAGCGGGTTCAATATTGATTTAGATTTATTGTACAGATTAATACGGACGCGGTGATACCAAATATGTACGTGTTTTTGTGTTTTATTTACTGTATTTGCATTTTATGTGTTACTGGGGAGATTATGGGACTTTTATTTTATTTATTTATTTAATTATATTATAAAAAGATAAAAAAAAATTTTTTTTTACATTTTCTACTTCTTGGCTTGAATAAGCGATCATCCGATCGCTTATTCAAGCCTTTACACTGCAATACACTTGTATTGCAGTGTATAGTGTAAGTAACTGAGCATGCTGCGCATGCTCAGTTACTTACAGCCGGGTCCTGCCAGGAAGGCAGGACCCGGGAGAAGAGGAGCCGAACGCCTCGGGTCAATAGTCGGGACCCGGGGCAGCGGCAGGAGGGATTGGATCCCCCGGTAAGCACACCGGGGGGGTCCGATCCACGGGGGACACACTTGCACGCCGCGGTCATTCTTGACCGCGGCGTGTAAGGGGTTAAACACCCGGGATCGGAGTTTTTCCGATCCCGGGTGTTAGTGCCGGGTCTGGGCTGTGATATCACAGCCTGACACCGGCACTATACTGACCCGATGTCCCAAAATCTTCTTCTGACGCGGCGCCGTAGAAAGGCGTCGCGTCAGAAGAAGTACCCTTAATGACCGACGTAGAATCCCGATAGGGCGGTCATTAAGGGGTTAATCACCGGAGGCGACATGGCTTATTTACTATGAGAACGGTCAATCTGTGGAATAGCCTGCCTCAGGCGCTGGTCACAGCAGGGACAGCAGAGAGCTTAAAGAAGGATCTAGTTGCCTTTTACATCTAAATAACATTAATGGTTATGTTATATAGAATTGTTTCCCATAAATCCCTTCCTCATCCAATCCCTTCCCTTCCTTGGTTGAACTTGATGGACAAGTGTCTTTTTTCAATCGTATAAACTATGATATAAATAACTATGACTACACGTTGTGCAGCATTATGTGAACCACTTGTTCATTTCAATATTCCAATTAACGAGCATTGTATGCACTAGCTGCTGTATTGTATCTCCCTTCTACTTCACACAACCACATTGAGTCTGCGCCAAAATCTTCCCCACTTAACAACCCCTTACAAAGCACAGCAAATAGAAGATGGATGCCTTTTGAAGCCAAGCAATGGTTCCTAATGTTTCACACGTTCATCAAGAGCTGTACCTTATCTTACTTATTATGTCTGGAAAAACAAACTGAATTTCTTGGCAGCCAAGACTTGCCTGTTTACATAGTATATCACGGGTTTATGTTACTAGTACATGCTGTAAGTGAGAGAAACCAGCCTGGTACTTATTACAACACAGTGCTTTTTCAAATGCTAAAATATTTTGAAAAACATCAATCTTAAAATTACAGATATTCTGTGATCCTCCAGCATATGCAGAATATTGCAAGCCTTATGTACTCTTATGGGCCCCCTAAATCTAAAATAAAGCAGACTTTAATGGGCTTTGAAATGTCCAGCTTTTACAAAGTACATAAGTCTCCCTTGTCCAATATTTATTTCATAAAATGTTCTGAGGTTTGTCTTGCCTCTGCTAACTATGAGCAGTTAAATAGGCACATTGACTTAAAAAGGTATTCCCATTTCTGCAAAATCAGGTTATTGATTGTATTATGAATAATTATACTTTCCTATATACTTTCTTAATCAATCGCTCAGGTTTTTTTAGGTCTCTGCTTGCTGTCCTTTTAGAGAAGAGATGCATGTTTACTTCCAGTGCACAGAAATCTGACCATGATCACACAGGTGCACGGCTCGTTAGTATCATAGAGAGTAATCAGAGCCGTGTGTTATAACGAGCCGTGCACCTGTATGACCATGGTCAGATTTCTGTCTACTGGAAAATAAACAATGAAGCTTTTTATACAAGGACAGCAAGCAGAGATCTAGAAAACTGAAGAATTGATGCATAAAGTATATTGGAAAATTGTATAATTTTTCATAATACTAACAATAACATTTTATTTTCTGAAATGGGAATATCCCTTTAAAGGGCAGCACCGTGGCTGAGTGGGTAGCACTTCTGCCTTGCAGCGCTGGAGTCCTGGGTTCGAGTCCCACCCAGGTCAACATCTGCAAAGAGTTTGTATGTTCTCTCCGTGTTTGGGTGGGTTCCATTCGGGTACTCCGGTTTCCTCCCACACTCCAAAACATACTGTTCGGTTGTTTAGATTGTGAGCCCCATGGGGACTGGGACCAATTTGGCAAGATTTGTGCAGCGCTGCGTAATCTGTGTGCGCTATATAAATAAAGAATTATTATTATAGAATTATTATTAAAGCATAACCATCATCTCAGATTTTTTATATTGTGTGTGGGGGGGGGATACCTAACATGTTTATGGTTTTTACTGTTTATTTCTTTTATATCAGTTCTCGGGAAAGGGGGTGATTTGGATTTTTATGGTATTTTAATTTATTTGTAAACTTTTTTTTTTTATTTATTTTACTATTTTTCAGACCCCTTTAACCCTGGGTTGTCTCTCTGATCCTACCATATACTGCCTATCCACTTGGGTGTCTCAGTGAGTGATAGATCCCCACAGATAGTACAGGGGGTCTGTTGTACGGATGATCTGGTGATCTGTGGGGGTCTAATCACTGAGACCTCCACCAATCAGCAAGTTAGGCCCTATCCTGTGGATAGGACTTAACTACTTCAGTGTGGAAACCCCTTTAACCCCTTCACGCTCTGTGGCGGATATATCCGCCACGGAGCGCAGTGACTTAGCGCTCAGTGGCGGATATATCCACCACAGCGCTTATGCCGGCTCGGCTCTGGATCAGAGCCGAACCGGCATAGGGAGACACGGGGTGCCGGCTGTAACTAATAGCCGGCACCCCAGTGTAACACCCGCGATCGGAGTTGTCTCCGATCGCGGGTGCTTAACCCGTTAAATGCCGCGGTCAGTGCGACCGCGGCATCTAACATGCATCTGGGGGATCTTTCCCCCACGATCGGCCCCCCCGAACCGTTTTCGGGGGGCGCCGATCGTTGCTATAGTAACTCTGGGGTCTGATCTGGACCCCAGAGTTACCTGCAAGAACTGCCAGTAAGATGGCGTCTGTGACGTCATCTTACTGGCACAGTGCCAGCCTATGCAAGTGTATAGGCTGACACTGCTAATATCCTGCAATACATGAGTATTGCAGAATATTATCATGAAGAAGCAATCAGATGATTGCTTCTTCATGTCCCATGGTATAAAAGTGAAAAAGTTAAAAAAAAAAAAGTTATTCAATAAAAAAATAAAGTTATAAATCACTAAAAATGCCCCAAACTCCCAAAACATATAAAGAGACATATAACTCAAAAAAAAGTCTAAATCATAACACAAACCCCACATATAGTATCACCGCGTCCGTAACAACCCGTAGAATACAAGTAAATCATTATTGAACCCCCACGATAAACGCCGTAAAAAAAAAACTGCTATAAACCTTCCAAAAATTATGATTTTTACCTTTTCAATCCCACAAAAAATGCTATAAAATGCGATAAAAAAACCATATGTACTCAGACATGATACTGGTGCAAAGTACAACATGTCCCGCAAAAAACAAGCCATCAACCAGCTCCGTAGCCAAAAATGTAACAATGTTATGCCACTTGGAAGACGGCAATACATAAATGATAGATTTTTCCCCACATTAGGGGGAAGAAAATATATTCATGTCTGGTATCCCCGTAATCGTATCAACCCATAGAATAAAGATAACATGATTATTAGTCTATACGGTGAACACCAAAAAAAAAAAAGTAAAAAATCCAGTACAGAATTGATGCTTTTCTACTCCTGCCCTCAAAAAAAGTTCCTAAATTTTCAACAATAGGTGATACCAACCCCAAAATGGTAACAATGGAAAAAGCATCTCGTCCCGCAAAAAAAATGCCGTCACATGGCCCCAATAACGAAAAAGCGAAAATTTTATAGCCTTCAAAAGGGGCCAATGAGGAAACTAAAATCCTGGCAGCTGCAGCGCCCTCCTTCCCTTCTGCACCTCGCTGTGCCCCCATAACACAAGTCACAGCCACATGTGGGGGGTCTTTGTACTCAGGAGAAATTGCAGAACAAATTGTATGGTGGGTTTTCTCTTTTTATATTTTGGAAATGTGTAAATTTTAGTGCTAAATGAACGTATAAGGGAACAATATGACCATTCTAAATTTCACCTCCATTTTGATTCAATTACTATGAAGATCTCAAGGGGTTAACAATCTACGTAAAAGCTGTTTCTGATAGTTTGAGGGGTGCAGATTTGAAAATGGGTAGATTATATAGGGGGTTTTGATGCTAAATATGTAAAATTTCATTCAAAACTGTATTTATCCCCAAAATAGTCAATTCTGAAAATCCGGAAAAGCGATATTCTTTTTGTAAGCCGCGTGACATCAAAATAAATTATCCAAACATTTCAGAAATTATGAAAATGTAAAGTAGACAAATGGGAAATGTTATTCAGCAACTTATTTAGGTGGTAAAACTATCTGCCTGAAAACGCAATGACTTAGAATTTCGAAAATGGCAAATTTTTCAAAAAATTTATCATATTTTCTTTTTTTTTGTAAATAAACGCAAAACTTATCAGCCAAAATTTACCACTAAAATGAAGTACAACATGTGGGGAAAAAACAATCTCAGAATCGCTTTGATAAGTAACAGTGTTCAAAAGTTATAACCATATAAAGAGACGCAGGTCAGAATCCAAAAAATCGGGCTGAGCCTTAAGCTACAAAATGGCTGCGTCCTTAAGGGGTTAAATGAACAAACTTTTGTTTTGATTGTCTTGCTGACACAGTTTACATGGGTGGAATGACCTAGGATAAAGACATTGTTTAGTTGAAGTAATTGTTCTTTATGGGTATGTTCAACTTGTTCTACTGACTTTGTATTAGAACACAATGCTGTACACATATTCTTAGTCTATAAAGTGTTTGAGAAAGTAAATGATGGGGGATTTTTTCCCCTTTTATAACTGACACATTGACCATCAGAGACTTCAACAAGTTTGTACATGTGAGTGTCCTCTGGAAAGGTTTGCGCACAAAGATGTCACTGAGGGTTGGCTTCATAGTTGGTTTTATTTTTTTTAATGAATGAGTGTAGTGTGGTCAACTAAGAGGCAAATGTTGTATATTTGTCATATTTTAACCCCTTAAGGACGCAGCCATTTTGTAGCTTAAGGCTCAGCCCGATTTTTTGGATTCTGACTTGCTTCGCTTTATATGGTTATAACTTTTGAACACTGTTACTTATCAAAACGATTCTGAGATTGTTTTTTCCCCACATATTGTACTTCATTTTAGTGGTAAAGTTTTGCGTTTATTTACAAAAAAAAAGAAAATATGATACATTTTTTGAAAAATTTGCCATTTTCGAAATTCTAAATCATTGCGTTTTCAGGCAGATAGTTTTACCACCTAAATAAGTTGCTGAATAACATTTCCCATTTGTCTACTTTACATTTTCATAATTTCTGAAATGTTTGGATAATTTATTTTGATGTCACGCGGCTTACAAATAGAATAGCGATTTTCCGTATTTTCAGAATTGACTATTTTGGGGATAAATACAGTTTTGAATGAAATTTTACATATTTAGCATCAAACCCCCTATATAATCTACCCATTTTCAAATCTGCACCCCTCAAGCTATCAGAAACAGCTTTTACGAAGATTGTTAACCCCTTGAGATCTTCATAGTAATTGAATCAAAATGGAGGTGAAATTTAGAATGGTCATATTGTTCCCTTATACGTTCATTTAGCACTAAAATTTACACATTTCCAAAATATAAAAAGAGAAAACCCACCATACAATTTGTTCTGCAATTTCTCCTGAGTACAAAGACCCCCCACATGTGGCTGTGACTTGTTTTTTGGGGGCACAGCGAGGTGCAGAAGGGAAGGAGGGCGCTGCAGCTGCCAGGATTTTAGTTTCCTCATTGGCCCCTTTTGAAGGCTATAAAATTTTCGCTTTTTCGTTATTGGGGCCATGTGACGGCATTTTTTTTGCGGGATGAGATACTTTTTCCATTGTTATCATTTTGGGGTTGGTATCACCTATTGTTGAAAATTTAGGAACTTTTTTTGAGGGCAGGAGTAGAAAAGCATCAATTCTGTACTGGATTTTTTACTTTTTTTTTTTTGGTGTTCACCATATAGACTAATAATCATGTTATCTTTATTCTATGGGTTGATACGATTACGGGGATACCAGACATGAATATATTTTCTTACGTTTTACTAAATTTGTCAAACAAAACCCTAATGTGGGGAAAAATCTATCATTTATGTATTGCCGTCTTTCAAGTGGCATAACATTGTTACTTTTTTGGCTACGGAGCTGGTTGATGGCTTGTTTTTTGCGGGACATGTTGTACTTTGCACCAGTATCATGTCTGAGTACATATGGTATTTTGATCGCATTTTATAGCATTTTTTGTGGGATTGAAAAGGTAAAAATCATAATTTTTGGCGGGTTTATAACAGTTTTTTTTTTTACGCCGTTTATCGTGGGGGTTCAATAATGATTTACTTTTATTCTACGGGTTGTTACGGGCGCGGTGATACTATATATGTGGGGTTTGTGTTATGATTTACACTTTTTTTTTGAGTTATATGTCTCTTTATATGTTTTGGGGGTTTGGGGCATTTTTAGTGATTTATGACTTTATTTTTTTATTGAATAACTTTTTTTTTTACTTTTTCACCTTTATACCATGGGACATGAACAAGCAATCATCTGATTGCTTCTTCATGATAATATTCTGCAATACTGATGTATTGCAGAGTATTATCAGTGTCAGCCTATACACTTGCATAGGCTGGCACTGTGCCAGTAAGATGATGTCACAGACGCCATCTTACCGGCAATTCTTGCAAGTAACTCTGGGGTCCAGATCGGACCCCAGAGATGCTATAGCAACGATCGGCGCCCGCCGAAAACAGATCGGGGGGGCCGATCGTGGGAGAAAGACCCCCCAGATGCATGTTAGATGCCGCGGTCGCGCTGACCGCGGCATTTAACGGGTTAAGCACCCGCGATCGGAGACAACTCCGATCGCGGGTGTTACACTGGGGTGCCGGCTATTAGTTACAGCCGGCACCCCGTGTTTGCCGATGCCGGTTTGGCTCTGATCCAGAGCCGAGCCAGCATAAGCGCCGTGGCGGATATATCCGCCACTGAGCGCTAAGTCACTGCGCTCCGTGGCGGATATATCCGCCACGGAACGTGAGGGGGTTAAAGACCCATTTAAATAGATAACTTTTTGTTCAGGATTTCAGCTGCCCAAGTATAGGATGATACAAGTGTCTTTCTTTAGGTACATTGTAAATCTTCACAAGTAGAGGTTTTTGCATAGTTGGCATACTGCTTTTTATAAAGGTGTTGTCCCATTTCAGCAAATAAATGTTATTGTTTGTATAATGCAAAGTTCTACAATTTTCCAATATACTTTCTGCATCAATTACTATTAACGAGTTGTGATTTCTGTCCACTGGAAGTAAACATAGAAGCTTCCTATAGAAGGACGGCAAGCAAAGATCTAGAAAAACAAGAAAAATTGATACAGAAAGTATATTGGGAAATTGTATAACTTATCATTATGCAAACAATAACTTTTTGAAATGGGAATATCCCTTTAATAGTCTGCCTTCTCTGCCAGTTTGGTAGCAACCCTTAAAATTCTGGCATAGATCTCTGGAATGAATATTGTATTAATATATGTCAGTAGTACAGGCAGTCCCCGAGTTACGTACAAGATAGGGTCCATAGTTTTGTTCTTAAGTTGAATTTGTATGTAAGTTGAAACTTTATATTTTATAATTGTAGTTCTAGACAAATTTTTTTTTTGCCCCATTGACAATTGGAGTTTCATTTTTTTTTTTTATCAATAAAGCTTCATTACAGACACCTTACAGCTGATCATTGCAGCCTGGGACTAATGCAAAGCATCCAGAGAGCTTCATCAGAGGTCACAGTGGGCAGAGGGGTGCGTCTTTAACTACGGGTTGTCTGTAAGTCGGGTGTCCTTAAGTAGGGGACCGCCTGTAATGTGTTTTTAAACAGATTAAACAGATTAGAATTTTTTGGCTTTGTACCCATGTGGCATGGACATCTCATTCTGAATAAGCTTAATGTTGAGAGATCCTTTTGATTTTTTTTTTTTTTTGCATAATTTCGCTGTGATACAAAGTAAATAAAAAGCGATCTTTTGGATTCCATAATAAAAAAAAATCTGCGTGCTTCAGCTTCCCGTTTCATCTTCACACCATTCAGACTCTCCTTATTGGGCATTGCTATGCTGCAAATATTGTTCAGGAGTGGTTTGAAGAGTGTCCTCCAGACTCTGCAGATTCTCAAAAGGATCTACCCCCTTTATATGCTGTAGTACAAGTAAAAACGAATTTTTCAAAAAGGTCTCAAAAATATAGGATTATTCCATGGGTAACATTGGGTTAAATGTTTTTCAGGCCTTTGACAACTTCTTGTTTAGTCTTTTATGCAGTGCACTAGTGCAGAAAACCTGAACACAGCTTCATCGTGCTGCTGCATAGATCACTGCGTTGGATTCTTACAGTCCCTTACAGACATATTGCTGTGTTTCCTGTTTGGGAACTGGAGAAGGTACAAGTGGCCGGGAATGTACTGTATTTATTTCATAGAAACCCGGGTGGAGATATTCAGAGAAATTTATTAACAGCTTACAGCAGGTAAACCGTTTCTTGCTCGGAATTCTTCTGGCTAGACACTTCGGTCGCCATGAACAACTGGAACAATTGTGCTCTCAGACACTTTTGATGAATCTTCCCCCTATAAGAGCTCAGCTTATATTTTACCTTAGCAGTATATATGAGATTAAAGCTAAGCTCTGATTGGTTACCATGAGCAACTAGCACAGTTCTGCTCTCAGATAGTCTTGATAAATGAGGCCCTTTGTCTTTGGACTTCACCTTCATAGTGGCTTGGTAGGTTTTTTGAATCATTGTGCCATGCATAGCTCTCCATGTGCACAGTCTATAAATATTTCCTACATTAACATTTTATTTATCATTCATATATTGATCCTCCTATTGTCCATGTTGCATTCTTAATTCCAGCCAGCCATGCTGCATCATTCTTTTCCATACTCTATGGGGGGGAATTTATCATTATCATTTGCCTTTAACTTGGTTGTCTATGTCCATTTTTGTTTTATCTGAATTCATCATGAGAGTCTAATTTTTTTCCTTGGTTTGTCTCCTAATATTGGGTTTTATAGTTGGTCCTTATAAATTTGGTAGTGTTTTTTGTAGTATTTCTACACCAGGGGGCGCCTAAACAAAAATTTGTGCCAAAATCCTGAATTTAGTTCAGTATTCTGAATACTAGTCTAAGCAAATAATGAATTTGGCGAAAGCGGGGTCTATTTTAAAGTGACTTTGCACTGTCTTATGTTCATTTGGGCCAATGGACGGTCAGAAAAGTTTGTACCACAACTGCGCCAAAACAACTCCAAACATAGACAAAAAATGATAAATCGCCCTTTTGAATGTATTTTCACTATAAAGTCAAATATTACAAAATCAAATATAAATCTGCCCTATGTTCTTAGGGCTGACAAGGTAACATTTTGTCTGATCCAGCATGCCCGGCAATGAACGGGGGAAGTATTTTAAAAAATGCATGATGTGGTTACATTATTAAAGCTGGGATTTTATTAGAGCTGGACTGAGTGGTGTTTCTTGAGCATAAATAATAAATTGATCGGTACAAGCAGAGTTACCTCAGACATCTCTAGCAGCCAAGTCCGTTTCACTGTGCTTTTCAAGTCTCAAATCCTAACCTCAGACAACCTCCAATGAACAACGGTATTCACTTTATGTAGCTAAACAGACATCTAAAGCCATGTAACCTTCACTTGATAAATGACAAATGTAGTGCTTTTATTTCTGTACATAAGACGACCTTCTCATTATTATATGTATGGGGTTATTCTCCATTATCACTGTGTTGAAATCTAGCACAAGATCCCATAGAATAGTCAACTACAATCTTTATATACAAAAGAAGTCCCCTTTTTCCCGATCTGAAATCTTAGGATATTTCTTATTAAGTAATGCATACATCTATGGTATTATGTAATGTCTCTTACACATAGAAAAAGTAGCTTAACTACTTGGCCAGGACCATCATAAAGTTTCTTATAAAAACTCAAATTCGGCAGAGGAAAGCAAGAAGGTGCTAAATCCTGATCCCTTTCTAGGTAAGTTCCCTCTATTGGTACTTTTTTATTAGAATATATTTCCATACTTTCCCATATTTTCCAAGTATAACATTTTTAATTTTCTTTTAGATACTTTTTTTATCTTCATAAAAAATAAAATTCGGCTGGAGTATGATGTCAACATCTTACTGCACAAACTCAATGGGAGACATTTACTATGCCTTGTTCACCAGTTTTCTGGCAGACAAGGTATGCAGAAGTCATATTTCCCAAACTACGCACAACTTTCTTCGTATTTACTATAGTCTGCTGCGGAAAACCAAAGGAAACTATGGGGGATATTTATCATACGCTGGCGGTCGTACGCCAGCTTATGATAGCCCCGCCGCTGCAAATTCGCTTCTGCCTCTTGATGTATCAGGCTGCCAGCAGCGCAGCGTTTAACCTAGAAAAAAACGCAGCCGGCGACTTTTCACGTATGAAAAGTCGCCGGCAGCAGCGAGTGCCCTGCCGCCCCTCTGACGTGAAGGTGGCGGATTGGGGAAAATAATCGCAAAAACTAGCAACAACAACAATATGCCCCTATGTCTGAAATGTAAATTCGGTGGCGGAGCATACCTCCGGATTTACTAAGAGGCCGGAGCCTTTTAGTAGATCCAACTTGCAGTATACCAGACTGGAGCAAAATTCTGATTTACAGTTATTAATTAACCAGTTTATATACATTTCCTCCAATGTTTATTCTTCTTTAAGAAACTGAAATTACAAATTCCTACATATTATAATTGTCCTGTTACATGTCTTTCTCAAGTTTACTACAATGGAAAATATTTTTAGGGCATTTTCACATTTTTACAGCAGGAAAAATCATCAGCAGAATCGGCAACAGAAATTGGAGGCAGAGGTTTGCAATATATGCAACCAGCAGTTTGAACTGTAGAATCCATAACACACACACATAGATCCAGTCCATGGAACTAATCCACATTTGTGGCATGAATTTACATGCTGATTTTTTTCCCCCTAAATGCAGCATTTAATTCTGCTAGTTGGAAAATTTCCATCTAAGTGAACTATGACTATTCCCTTTTGGACACTTAGGGGCAAACAGTAAGGGGCAAAATTTGTGATGAAGCCCATTTGTTATTCGAAAGTAAAAAATACACTTTTGAGAAAACTTTACTTGCCAGATTGTATAGAAAACAGTGTATGACTGTCAATGTATATAGGTATACAAATAGGACTTGATAAAGAGGCTGGTATCTCACATCCAAGTAGATCTGCCATTTGATTGGTGTGAATGGAACACTGACTAAACAGTTGCGTATTTAGTATTTGCGGTCAGTCTCGCTACAGTTCCAGATTTAATATACAAAGAGGCTTTATGTTAAGTTGACGACATTTGCATCAATAAACAATGCAATGATTCATATAGCTAGAGCTCTGTGGTATTGATCATGCACATGTCGGAGCTTGTTTGTCCACTGCTATTGAAATTGGTTAACATTGGACATAGATTAGTCAAACAATTTTAGAGTTAAAAATACATGATGAAAAATGTCACAGGATCTGTCCAGAGAATCATTTATAACGTTCTTTTAATTGTGATGACAAAGGATAATGGACACAAAGGAGGAACAAGTCAATTGTTCCATTCATAGAAGAAGGGTTATTGATCAGCACCTGGTAAGTATATGATGCTCATACAATTAGAGTATGCGTGTTAAAGATAGACTAGATGTCTCCTTAGGCTATTACCATTTCATGAGCAGTCTGCTCAGATCACATCATTGATCATACTTTAGTAATGTACTTGTGGCCTCTTAGTGTGACCACATGTTCAATCCTGGATTTTTTTCTTTTTTTTTATTATGTGATGCATAATGTTATTTTCATCAGATCTTTAGAGTGATCCTTAAGCCCAGAAATACAAAATGTTCAGTTAAATTACTGTATATAATGCCCACCATGTCAGTCTTGCAGCTCCCCTTGCTCCAAATGGGTTTTGCACTATCGTTAACCTAAGAGGTCCACTGACTTTTACAGGAATGCTGTCCTTCAGAGTTGACCATCCTTTGCCTCTGTCTATGACAGCGGAGAGGGGATTTCTTTAAATTAGGTCAAGTTCCTATAATCCTTACTGAAGCTAAACTGAAGTCCTTCATTCAGACAAGACAAATTAAAAATATGACTTTCCTGAATACTAAGCTTGCTCTCATTGTGAATAGGCAATTAAATATTTCAGACTATTTGTATTTGCAACGAGCTGGAGAGTTTCTTAGCAGAAATGAGGTCTGGGTTGCCACCACATCTATAAAATGTAAAACTATCATAGTATGACTGGTCAGAACAAAAGAGTCCAATTTATGACTCTAGCAGTGTGTGGGCTCTGGATGTTGGCAGTGGTTCTCTAACCAGTGACTTACTGTAAACTTTTACTAGTCCCTCATTGTTAACTCTTCATGATCTAGAATAAATCATAGCTATTGGAAAGGTTAGATTTCTTGTACATTGCTAAAACAGTACATGCACCAGACTACACATTAGATGAAGTAGGTTCATTGTGATTTTCAGTTCCTCCTTGACTGGTGATGGTCTCTGGGATATTCTCTGCTCTTGTATATTTCTCCTTTACTCCACTTCTATAAAATGAATTCTGGAAAACATTAAAAGGATGTCCCCATTTCATCAATTTAATGTCTATATGTATTGTTAAAGTTGTATAATTTTCCAATATACTTTCTGTATCAATTCCTCAGGGTTTTCTAGATCTCTGCTTGCTGTCCTTCTATAAAAAGCTTCTATGTTTGCTTCCAGTGGACAGAAATCTGACCCTGGTCACACAGGTGCACGACTCATTATATCACAGAAAGCATCCTCAGAGCTGTGTGATTTAACGAGCTGTGCACCTGTGTGACCATGGTCAGATTTCTATCCACTGCTAGTAAACTTAGAAGCTTTCCATAGAATGACAGCAAGCAGAGATCTAGAAAACTGCAAGGAATTGACACAAAAAGTTTATTGAAAAATTGTGTAACTTTTTATAATACAAACAATAACATTAATTTGCTGTAATGGGAATGTCCCTTTAAATATGGTCTCAGTGTTTTAGTCATAGCCTTTCTCGCCATCACACAAGTCTGCAAGGTTCATTATGACTTTTTTTTTTCTAGAACATGGATTAGCACAATACAGCAACTATATACATGACTATGTAGGTTTAGTGAGTTGCATTTTTGAATGCTACCATAAAGTGTGCAAATTTAGAACAGAAAGATGTTTAACATTTACTTTTTATGGCAATCTACAAAATACTGGTCGATAATAGCAGTTGTCTAAGCAGCAAGAAAAGCAGTAAGAATTCAATTCTACTTTCTGTTTTCATTTGTTCCAGCACCATTGTGCCCAAAAGCCAATCTTTTTTGTATTCTTAAACTGCAGAAATGATGTGCCTTGACATGATATCACCATCGCAATCTATCGCTGGCCTTGGCCACACACCACTTAAACCAGTCATAGGCTGCATCAGTTATAGGTCTTGTGGTGATATCAATACTGCGGCCTCTGAATGGAGACACCAGCAATGACTAGAGCCCCAGAAATGGAACAGAACAGCAAATCTCCATTTATTGTAAACAATTTGGTCTTAATTTGTCTGATGGCCCAGAACTGTGTAGCTGCATACAGCAAACGGTCTGTCCATGGTATATTTTGGTAGAGTCATCCCACAACATGTAGATGAAGCTTTCCTAAAATTCCTTGTTCTTTGCTGGTGCTGTTATACCCTGCAGATCTTCCATATACAATATTAAGATGGTTTCTACCCTAGAGATATACTGTAGTGGAATGTGTATTGTTTGTAGTTATTCTGGTGGATCATCACTTCCAGTATGGTTACCGCCAAATTAGACGCAGAACCATAACACCAATCTGAATCTGTAGCTACCTTTATTTCCAGCCATAACCTTATTTGTTTACAAGATGGGGTCCCTGACACCCGTTGTGAATCTCATTCACGGGGAAAACCCCATTAAACTTTTCAACTTAACATGACATGTAATTTCAGCCACTATGAATTTTATTAACTAAGACTTGTGCAGTGTGACTCAGTATTCCTCTAGGCATGTTCTGCTTATGAAGAATGACAACCTCGTGTCACACCCCTTAAGATGGTCACACCTTGTGTTCAGGTATGGTATAAATATCATACTGGTTGCTGACTCATAAAATAACTGCTTATTGTGCTTAGAAGGATGTTCTGCTTGAAAATGAAGTTTATATGTCTATTTTATTCCAGCCTTTATTCCATTTTTACACTTTTCAGCCTCTGGTTTAATCAGGATGCTGCTACCTATGCATTAACGACGGATTGCCACATGAGGGGTCTTTACATATGGATGCACTTCCATAATGCAGGGAGTGTCAACCCTGGCTCTCAGTCACTTGGTCTAAAGGGCTCTGTGAACAGTGCTGCGTACACTGGTCATGGAGACCTTTTATTAAAGTGGTAGTCTCATCTGGGCATTGGCATTTATTTGAATTTATCCGCCATACATAAACATTTCTTCAATTGGATGCTTATAGTTTATGGATAATTTCCCATAAATATAACCATGATGTCCGTTACAAACAATATTGATGTCCTTGCTGTCTGCTGGAGTGATTGCTCAAAGAAACAAATAGTTGTTTTTCCATGAAGTGTCTTAGTGTTCATTACCGCAGCTGTGTGACCTGCAGAAACTCCGAGTTCAGGTGGTCCGGCAGGGATTAATAGCGCACGGATATAGGGAGACCATGATTAAGGACAGCAGTTATGTCCGAAATGCGTAGGTCTGCCGCATTAACTTTTTAACAGTGAGCATCAGCTCAATATATGTGATGTACTTGGTTTTTTTTTGTATTACTACTGTTTTGTATTGCTACAGACTTAAATAAACAATATGAAGTTTTAACTTTTGGCAACGAGTGCTGGTTCTACTTTACCTTTCCTTGAGGGATCAATAGCGCATGTCTGGCCACTAATGCCAGGGTGCAGGTGGTTGTATCCAAGGAAAATGATCTTGTTTGTAAGGGACCATATGGCTACATTAATCAAAATTATCTTCAGGTACATTAGAAGGAATATACACTCACCGGCCACTTTATTAGGTACACCATGCTAGTAACGGGTTGGACCCCCTTTTGCCTTCAGAACTGCCTCAATTCTTCGTGGCATAGATTCAACAAGGCGCTGGAAGCATTCCTCAGAGA
The DNA here is from genome assembly GCF_040894005.1 of Engystomops pustulosus. NCBI lineage: Eukaryota > Metazoa > Chordata > Amphibia > Anura > Leptodactylidae > Engystomops > Engystomops pustulosus. Next base: position 151,255,995 of record NC_092414.1, read on the forward strand.
TTTTGGTCCATATTGACATGATGGCATCACACAGTTGCCGCAGATTTGTCGGCTGCACATCCATGATGCGAATATCCCGTTCCACCACATCCCAAAGATGCTCTATTGGATTGAGATCTGGTGACTGTGGAGGCCATGTGAGTACAGTGAACTCATTGTCATGTTCAAGAAACCAGTCTGAGATGATTCCAGCTTTATGACATGGCGCATTATCCTGCTGAAAGTAGCCATCAGATGTTGGGTACATTGTGGTCATAAAGGGATGGACATGGTCAGCAACAATACTCAGGTAGGCTGTGGCGTTGCAACGATGCTCAATTGGTACCAAGGGGCCCAAAGAGTGCCAAGAAAATATTCCCCACACCACGACACCACCACCAGCCTGAACCGTTGATACAAGGCAGGATGGATCCATGCTTTCATGTTGTTGACGCCAAATTCTGACCCTACCATCCGAATGTCGCAGCAGAAATCGAGACTCATCAGACCAGGCAACGTTTTTCCAATCTTCTACTGTCCAATTTCGATGAGCTTGTGCAAATTGTAGCCTCAGTTTCCTGTTCTTAGCTGAAAGGAGTGGCACCCGGTGTGGTCTTCTGCTGCTGTAGCCCATCTGCCTCAAAGTTCGACGTACTGTGTGTTCAGAGATGCTCTTCTGCCTACCTTGGTTGTAACGGGTGGCGATTTGAGTCACTGTTGCCTTTCTATCAGCTCGAACCAGTCTGCCCATTCTCCTCTGACCTCTGGCATCAACAAGGCATTTCCGCCCACACAACTGCCGCTCACTGGATGTTTTTTCTTTTTCGGACCATTCTCTGTAAACCATAGAGATGGTTGTGCGTGAAAAGCAGTTTCTGAAGTACTCAGACCAGCCCTTCTGGCACCAACAACCATGCCACGTTCAAAGGCACTCAAATCACCTTTTTTCCCCATACTGATACTCGGTTTGAACTGCAGGAGATTGTCTTGACCATGTCTACATGCCTAAATGCACTGAGTTGCCGCCATGTGATTGGCTGATTAAAAATTAAGTGTTAACGAGCAGTTGGACAGGTGTACCTAATAAAGTGGCCGGTGAGTGTATATAGATGGTAGATAAATTAAATGTGAATGTCCAGATGAGACTACCCCTTTAAGCAAAGTCTCCATGACCCAGTGTATGCAGCACTTTGTACAGAGCTCTTAATATTCAGGGCTCAAAGTATAGGTCAATTGAGTGTCTCCCATAAAATCATAATCAAGCATGATGAACCAGGGCCACTTACTTATCGATCCAGGCTGTGTGACAGTGGCAAATCTTCTTATATTTGTTATCCATGACCTCCTTCCTTCTAAAATCAACTTTTAAAATTATGCTAATAAGCCTGAACGCCTACTGTAGCCTATCTGTGATCTGGATTTACAGGCTGTTACACTGTCTTTCCCTCCACCTGCTCACTTACTCAGCACCTGTGCAGTGAGCAGAAGGGAAAGAATAATGGAAGTCTAATGGATCTGTTTACATTAGGCCTCTGTTTATTATCATTTTACTGAAAGAAGATGATAACGGAGATCTGAACGAAGATATAAAGTGGTACAAAGATATTTAAGAAATAAGTATAAAATAAGTATATGTATAAGAATGTATAAAAATGCATACTGCATGGTATTTTTCTATATACTATACAGTTTATAAAGACACACAGAACCACGCCGTGATAATAACTAAAGGTACACTATCCTGGCCTCCATGGAGTGAATGGAGTCTTGTGAACACTTTCCAATAGTAGCTCTTCTGACGCAATTGCCGAATATAAGGCAGTGTGCAACAGCTTAACCATTTACTAGGAGGAAGACGGTATGTAGTCCTGTTTTTGGACTCTCATTTATTTTTACATTGCAGCTGTGTGTATGTCCCAATGTTCAATAAATTTGCCTTTTAACATGTTACAAGAAAAACTTGACTTTTAGAACAAGGTGCAGTATTACAGACAATATGACTTTTCAGTATTGAATATTGAGGAGGTGATGCTGTATAATGTTCCTGTTGACAGGCTCCTGTCTGGACAATTAGGGCATTTACTGGCTGGCTCCTATCTGGCAGCAGTTCAGTGAATGTGAAAGTCAAAGACATGGCAATTTAGAGCATTTCAGCCAGGGTGTAACCGAGGCATACTTGTATGGGACGTTTAATACATAGGAACAATTAGGTCATCAGGGTAAGGTTTGTCAGCCAAAACTCTAATGACTAACTTCCTTCATTTACTGACAAAATTTTCATGAACAAATTGTGCAATGTTTTATAACTATTTCTATCAAACAAAAACCATTATTTAAACTGTGTTCATTCATACTATTAAATATATAACAGCTACACTTTGGCAATAGTAACAAGAATAGGAATATTTTGGAGAGTATGAGTTTACCTTCAGGAAATAGGATTGGTAACCACCTTTTGACCAAAGCAGAATGAATAATATTAAATAAATGTGCATACCACTTACCGTATATATGCAAGCCAACTTTTTCTTCACAATTTTTGCAGAAAGAACACCACTCGGCAGTTTCAGTATGCACAATGTTCTTCATATTCCTGTAAGGGGCATTTCACTAGTTGGGGGAGGCTGCTGAGCATTTCACTAGTGGGGGGAGGCTGCTGGGCATTTCACTAGCGGGGGGAGGCTGCTGGGCATTTCACTAGCGGGGGGAGGCTGCTGGGCATTTCACTAGCGGGGGGAGGCTGCTGGGCATTTCACTAGTGGGGGGAGGCTGCTGGGCATTTTACTAGTGAGAGGAGGCTGAAATTTGTTTAACCAGGTTTTTGTGCTAAAATTAGGTTGCCTTGGGTTGTATTTGGGATTGCTTATAATCGAGTATATACAGTACTTTAGAATGAACCAGTCTGTACGCAGTATGTTGTAGAGTAGGGTGAGCAGCACAGACTAATATGTAATATAATGGGGCGAAATTACTTTTTATTTAGTGAATAAATAGATTTAAATATCTTTGTTACGTTTGGCCGTTATATAGGTGGTGCTAATGAGGGACAGCCTGTCTTGTATCAGTGTGCCTACAGTAATAGCTGTCAAACATTGAGCAGGATTACTAGGCTCAGAATGAGCAAATGTTTAAATGCAAGTTCCAAAAAACTAGCATATAGTATATTAAGTGCCATTTAACAAAAAATGTTTTTTTTAAATTAAGCTTTAGTGACTGGTGTACAGCAATACGCAAATCTAGGTCCCCGGTAACTTGTGTTATGTAGCAAAAGGCTGAGTGTTTCCCCATTTCACCTTCAGGAGTGAACGGCAAACAAATAAGGAGAAATGGATTTTTATTGGGGAAAACACCATCTCCAGATGTTGATGACTAAGACGGCAGTAACAACATGGACTGCATTTTGTATAAGAAAACAGAGGGGCATCCTGTTTTGTTAGCTTAGTAGATGCAGCAGAATAAGGATTACTCATATCCAACCTGAAGTTTGTTTTATCGTACCGTACAAGTTGTAGAATGTTACCATGACTTTTTAATTTACTTTAAATGACTTTATTTAGTTTGAGCTATGGGATAAAAAGTTGCTCACTATTTACTTTCCTATTGATTTTTACTGTGCTGTGTAATAACTTGGTGGTAACTTGAATGGCCGGAGAACCATTTTAAAGTAAATCTACCATTTGTTTTCATGCATTGTGGACCAAACCAACCTTGAGAATGCTGTAGTGACACTGATGCAGAAACATATCTTGTTTAATCCCTGATCTGAGTGGTTTTGTGCAAACAACAATTATAAAATTCAAGACCTTGAGAAAGCTATGTCCATACATGCTACCGTGTTCCATGGAGCTTCTGAACTGTCCAGACAGGATTAATTGTGCAGCAATTGATTACTTCTGCTTGCCAGGGACAACACGGTAAATACAGTGTTTTCTGAAGGAGTGCATAATTAGTTTAAGAGGAGAAGCGCTGGAGCAGCCACAGAAGCGCCAGAGCCTAATCATAATTTTATAATTTCTTTTCAGCAAAACCACTCTGCACACTTTACATTGGGTGCCACTTTTTCACACTGCTGATTTTCTTTTAAACAGTGACATGTTAGTGTAATTTATTTCATTCTGATCTGATTTTTTTTTTTTAAAGGGCATCTTTCAGATTACCTGATGGTAGAAGATTAATACTTACCTCCGCGTTTATATGATATGCAAAGTAGCCTGTGGTGCTTTGCAGAGCACCACCAGGCTCTACTATAATGTAATTTATTCACGCCCTGAACGAGAGTGTTCTGAGAGTCTGGCTCTCTTTTCAAATCTCGCACTGGGCAGCAAGTCGTTAGCGCAGGGAACGTTATTGTTAAGATTTTCACATTTCCTGCGCTGTTAGCACGAGATTTGAAAAGACATTTGAAAACGGAGACGAGCAGAGCACCATACAAAGTTATAGGAAATGAAGCTTGCTACAAGTGCGGACGGACAGGGAGGTAAGTAATAATCATTTACCACCAGGTAATCTGATGGTAGATGTCCTTTAAGTTTTAGTTGATCTGTTTATTACAGGTATTCCAGTGAAGAATAGGTTAGCCAGGGAGTCATGTGCAAGTGCTATCCATTTTTATTGCATTTTCTTTCGCCCAGTTGAGCTTTTCACTCCTCTAGACACTTATTTTATGGTAGGTACATAGAAGATGACATGTGCTGTCAATAAAATACTAAACCCTCTGCTTAGGAAATCAGACCTGTATGATCCCAGTTATGTTATATCATGTTATAAGGCAATGTTCAGTTACTTTACATGTATCCAAGCTTCTTGTAGTTTCTTTATGACGTTCTATATGAGATAAAGCTGTGATGGGAACCATAAATCAAACCACACACAGATAAAAAGATTAGGTGTGACTAGTTTTACTTTTAAGTGTTTGTAGTTTTACTTCTATTTTGACTCCTGTTTTGTATTAATGTGGTTCCATGTGGTGACACATGTGTCGGCCATCTTGCACAAATTGTTCCCTTTTACATACAATTTGGGGTCTAATATTTATTCTTTACTTCAAATACAGCACATTCTTCTCGACCCTGCTACTTTTTCCTTGTCAGATGAGAAATGTATGGAATTAAAAATCATCAAAGAGTTTATAAAATAATTTTTTACAGCAGCCCAGAAATATGGCCACCAGATTTTTATGTCAGCAGTTATCATGTCCCTTTATGAAGTGTCCCTTTATGGACGTGTTGACACTGTCCAGTCATGTGAAAGGTAACCTATGATTTCCCAATGCCATAACAAGGAAGCTGCAGTGGTGAGCTGCTGTCATCCATCAGAAGTTTGTCAGCACTCATGAACTCTGGTGTGGTGTATAACACAGGAGAGAGGAATGTATATAGCGGTTATTACTGCATATGATGAATGGTAAAGTAGTCACGGTCCATTAGCTCTTTAATACAGATAATAACCAGCAATGAACATTATTCCAACTATATTAATATATGCATACATATATTAAGACTTGTTATTGTGTATTGTGCTGTAGAGCATATGGAAAAACATTTGGCATTTCATCCTCTAGTGTACGAGCATAGGGCCTCTCCAAAACATGCTTCATGGTTGGCTAAAATGGAAAGAGACTATGGTGGGATCTTCCCAACACTACTTATTGTTTTCTGTCAATACCACGGTTCTATACTGTATCTTATAATATATAAGTGGCATTTACCCCTTCACGACTGCCATGCGGCAATGTACGTCCTTTTGCAAATTTCCCGTGCAGATTGGACCTTTATAAACATCATGACAGTAACCAACTTTGAACAACTATTTCTCCTGAAACCTGGCACCTAGAAACACAATTCTGGTGTCATATGAAATCGAAGAATCTCTCCTTTAAATGGTCTGTTCTACAATTTTTAAAATGGCAGAGGCGGGCTGGGGACTGATTTTTTTTAAAAAAGCTAAGTTGCACTCACCTTCATCCAGGACGGTGTCCTGCACTGCTGTATCGCCAATCCGTGACCCTGTTTGTCACAGGGTCAAGGAAGCTGGGTTGAAATCCGTTTCAGGCCGGTCAAGCTGGGTCATGCGCTGTATCATGCACTGAGATATGAGGATTGGTAGATATGTCAGACAACCCCATAATATGATATCTGGATGGATACCTCCCAAAACCAGAGATATGCACTCACAAAACAAAGTAAAAATGTTTTGATATGTAAAGCTTTCCAAAGATATCGTATTTAAAGAAGCACATAACAGAACTGTAAAAATTTACCTGGACATTCAGGCAACAGTGACCCTTAGTCGGGAAGTAGGAGTACTCCTTACCGAGACTGCCAATTAAGGCCGCCTAGTGGAGCATCAAGACTCCACACGCCCGTTCGGCAGCCTTAATTGGCAGTCTCCATAAGGAGAACTCTTACTTCCTGACCCTAGTCACAAGCCTCTCATTTAGCCAAACCAGTTCCCTATGCTGTACTGAAGAGATCCAACCAGGTCGTAACAGTGCTGTCTACAGTTGGGAATATGTTCCTTCTGGATTAGATTTATTGGTTTGGTTTTAATCCCACATGTCATAAAGCTGAAGGTCATGCTTGATGTCAATGGAGCTGCCTTGCAAAGTATCTAAATAAGGCATGGTTTTCCTTATCCCATACTGGAAAACTTTCCATAAATGACTCTTAGTCAGGAAGGGGTTGAATTCTGTTTGGAATACAGTATTGTTTATGGTTAATGCATGCCACATATTTTCTGAACACTGATTTCTCATTCTAGTGATGACATAGATGTCACTCTACTGGACCCCGTTGGTGTAGGGGACATAATAATGCTTGTGCACGAGCAAATACCTTTGAAAAAAAATTAAGTGTTTTTAGTAGTGGGTTTAATTAGCAAATTGTATTGTGTTACTTTTGGTGAGTTTGATATTTTAAAACTTCCAATTCTGCATCCGAAATCTGCTCTTGCAGAGTGTGATTCCTCCATAATTTTGCAGACCAAAAAATCCTGTAAATTAAAGAATGTCCACCTAAAGAGGTTACAATGTTGTAAAATAATAGCTACATTAATTTCCACCACAGTGATCACCACAATGACATGCCAAAAGCACCATGTGATTGTTCCAGCCAATCACTAGTCGCCATAATCAGTGATTGGTCGACATTTCTCCCCTATATATAAGGTGCAATGGTTATTAATACATAATTTTAAAACTATTGTGTCTGTTTTCTGAATTGTTGTTATACTAAAAAGAGGAAGTAATGATCCATTTATTTCAAAGGTGTATATGGTATTAATATGTATACGGAGGGGCAAAAAAATCAAATAAAATTATTTTAGATCTCTTATAGTCACCATAGTATTTGAGTACCTGGAGCCATTGATACAGTGATTGAAGGTGCAGATGTAGTAATTATATATGGGCACAAAGGCTCCTCTTCTAGGTGAGAGGACTCCTTTATTATGTTTCTCACATTGTATGTGGGGGGGAGGGGTGGTGGTAGAGCTAATTCTGCTTTTTGTATTAAGGCCAAAGCTTCAGATTATACCACTGCCTGAAATATTTTTCAGGTGACATTATCAGGTGTAAGTAAATTACATAGTAGTAGGAAGAGTTGGATCTCTTTGGAAAATAAGATGTATTGAAAACCAGACTCTTTGAACAGGCAATAGGCAAGGTACCACAGATTGTTTTACAACAACAAGGAATTGAATTATCAGGATTCTGTATAAAAACACAGAAACTTATAGTGCAACAGTGAAAACAACGATAGAGTAAACACAACTAATAAAGGCTATACGGCTATGCTGAGAGATGGAAACAGGTCTCTTATTTTGCTGACAATGTTCTCAGGAGATGATTTCATATGATCTGCTGATAATGACTCAATATTAGAACGTGTTACTATATTTAAACCCTTTACAGACATTGCTGGACTACACGTATTGAAATATTTATTTATTTCTTGGTACAAAAGTTGCAGAATAAGTCTTTCTGTTCCCTTATTAGGAAAAGCATAATGGGAAGCAATGATGAGCCATGGTTTTATCATTTGTAAATTATTGTAACACACAATAGAAGTTATATTGTAAAACCTAGCAATAATTTCTACAGTTCATCAGTTGGATGAGTATGGTAAGCAGTCTATGCCAACCCTTAGCATCCACAGCATAGAGACATGATAACCTCTGACTTTACCTACTCTGGCACAGAATTGTCTGGATGTAATGGGGGTGATGTATCATGTTTTTTTTTTACCTATGTTTGGCGTTGTTTTGGCACAGTTATGGTACAACTGCTGTTTTGAGACTTTCCAGTGAGCCAATTGAACATAGGACAGTGCAAAGTCACTTTGACATAGACCCTGCTTCCACCAAGTTGCATAGACTTGTTTTCTCAATAGGAATGAATTCATGAATTTGCAACTTTTTGTTTTTGCATAATTTATATAGTTTTTGCTCATTTTGACTCCCTGGTCTATGTTTGCCAACTTTTAATGTTTTTTTGGAACTTTTTATGGGACTGTTGCAAACAACCCCCAGAGCGTAAGACACGGCCAGCAGATTTATGAAGGACCAAAGCCACTTTAATCTGATGGCAGCGGAACTCCAAAGACAGACACAGAACTGTCGTAAGGAGCCGGTCTAATGAGAAATTCCCCCCCACTGGGTCTATTGACCTTTATCTGCTGATTATCTATGATACAGTTGTACTGCTACAGGTTAGATGAACTGTGACAGTTTCTCCAAGATTCTAGTGTCAAGGGGGACAAGGCAGCAGTATTTTAAAATGGAACAATTGGTTGGAGACCCTGTTACTGTTACTTATCCATTAGGATTTGAATAGATGTCATGATACGGATTTAGACACTATCCGGATTCATGTGATAGTGGAAGAAGCGGAATGTTTAACCACATGGAGGTAACATGATATTCATGACACATATTGTTACTGTATCTGTTATGATTCCAACGCTGAATTGAATTGCATTAAGGAAAACTGCAGATTTCCATCAGCGTAACTATTTTGTGTCAGTTTCAGAGCTTTATAAGAAACAGGTCATGGTTTTTATACTTTTTTTTTTTTCTGTGAATGATCTGGTATAATAATATAATAGTGTGGGCAGAAGGATTGCACAGTGAAAGCTCTGCCTGGTGCTAAAAATTCCACACATTCCTCAGCTACAGAAAGGCAGGAAACTGGAGTAAAATAGGAAATGTATTGAAGAGTTGAATAACTACAGCATTTTTCTTTCTTTTTTTGGTAAAAGTTCTTTTAGGCATTAAAAATGACAACAAGCCACATCACCAGTTTGTGGAGCTGCGTACCAGAGTGTTGACATCTGCCCCACATGTGAGCGCAGCCATATAGTGATTTTCTGAATACATTCCTTGCCCATAAGTGGAGGTAGAAGTTGAACTTGCTTCATTATTTTCACACTAGATTCAAGTTCTATTACTTTGACAGACTCTGTGTTATGTTGAAACTCTACAGATACAGTATATTACTAACCTAAGTGTTTTATGGGGTAAAGTTTCACAATAACTTACCATATATTTTATTAAAACGTTCATCTATTTTGTGCTATGGTCACTGAGACACCTTCCTCCTGTATGATTGTGCTGATGATGAGTCGATGAAGATTATGTTAATTGGGTTCACAATTTAGCAGTCAATTATCACCATCATTATTTAGTTCCCAATTGAATTACTAAGTTCCAAGCAAAGTCACTGATTTACATTGAGAATGACTTGTTGTTTTGCAGGTTAGCAAATATCCACATGAAAAATGGTAATTTCTTAATTCAAATTTCGTTATGTTTTTAATATCGTGCATATTATTTTTGTGTAGCATATGTATTTCGAAGTCAGTATCCATTCCATATGAATTTAATCTCCTAGTTATATATCTATCATATACCTGGCACAGACATTGTTTTGAAGGCTGGAGCTCAGAAGGCATTAATGAATGAAGTTGTCCTCGGGACAGATCCTATTAGTAAATACAATATCACAGAAGACATTGATCCAGTTTCCCAGCAATATTCAACGTGGTCGGAAAGTTATTAAAAACTTGATGATTGGTAATTGAGTATACCGTATATACTTGAGTATAGGCTGACCCAAGTAAAATCCAAGGCCCCCATATTTTACCACAAATAACTGGGAAATAACTGACTCGAGTATAAGCCTAGGGTGGGAAACGCATTGGTCAGTCTCCCCCAGTAATGAAATGCTCCATGCACCTCCCTGTAATGAAATCCCCTGCAGACCCCCTATTGAAATGCCCTGCAGCACCCCTATTAATGAAATGCCCTGCAGCCCTTCGGTATGTGAAACAATAAACTGACATACTCGCCTCCATGCGGCTGCTCTTCCTTCTTCTCTTCACTGGTAACAAAGCTGGCAGAGACACATCCATGCTCTCTGCCTGTGGTGCACACTGTGACATAGGCAGCAGCAACACCGCCGCATCATGGTGTATAGAGGTGTCTCTTCCCGCTCTGTTATCAGTGAAGAGAAGACGGAAGAGGAGCTGCGGGGAGCATCGAAAGGTGAGTATGTAAGTTTATTTTATTTTCACACACTCCTGTATAAGCTGATGTGGAGTTTTTCACCATATTTTGTGATGAAAAGCTCTGCATATACTCAACTATATACGGTATATCATTATGTAAATATTCATGTGCCTCTATATATCATTTGGGAGAGTTAATGTGAATCCCAAACTCGCTGGCCAAAGCCCCCTGAAAACTCCTGCAGGGTTTGAACCACCAAGTGGCCTGTCTGGCCAATTCCTGGCACATGCTATGGGTAGTGGCAGGATGAAGGTGGCATAATGGGGGAAATTGGCCCAGTCAAAGGCTGAACACTAGGAATTGTGCTTATTTCAGGTCTTGTATGCCAGAAAACTGTCTAACATGCCCTGATAAATCCTCCCCACAGTGTTTGTATTCATGGTTTTATGATCCATAATATGTAAGATATGATGGATTAGCAGGAAAAGGGATAGATGGAAGTGAGTGACTGAATGACTTCAGTATCAGATGATGTTTAGCTTCTTGATAGTCTAACCATGGAGACTCCTAGATTTGCAAATATGCGGTATGATAGAGTAATTTAAGTTTCCATGCCATTTGCCTGTGAGGTGACTTGTAGCTCCTATTTATGTAGTGACATCCATATCGCTTTATCAGCCTAACTACTTGTGCATTCTCAGTCCATTGTTTTGTGGCCCATGTGTCATTGGAATGTGATGTCCACTCACACACAGATAACAGGAGAAAAGCAACAAATACTGGTACAGGCAGAAATAGTACCTGCTATATAATCTGCGGCTCGGGAAGGCTGCTCATACATAGCTGGATGATCCGTAGAAAACCATAGAATCTATGGATGGGACAAATTCGACATTTGTGTGAGTGTGGCTTTAGATGTGTACAATCAATATAAATTTATCTTGATAGAAGTGCATTGACTACATTTTCACATGAATTTTTAAAAAATCATATAAAAATATTTATTGTGCATCATATTTTATTGTATGTGCCCCTTTTGACTACTGCAAAAAAATGTCTGTTACCTGAATTGAGGAGAATTCTGTGCAGCAGTGCCAAGTTGTTACAATAAGAAACACAAATGGATTCTCCGAGGATTCATGCTATTTTCACAATCATTTTACATTTAATTATCACCCACTTGCCTCATTTCAATTATCTGTTATTTAAAGGCTGAAACAATTGCGAAGATTTATGTAACAGATGGTTACGAACTGCAAAAATCATACATTAGGTGCAAATGAGAGAAAAATAGAGAAAAAAATAAATAAATGTATTGACCTACAAAGTGAATCTCATTATGGGTAATCTTGGGATTGGTATACTGGGCATTGTTGTGCTTCCATTTATTTAATGTGCGAAACCAGCCTTATGTTCAGTGTAGTTGCCACTCTATATTTTTGTACTTTTGAGGGCATCCAAGCTTTAAACTAAAATATACTGTAAGGCTCCGATGCCCATAATAAAACACATTGGGGGGATTTATAAACGCACTTGCGTTTATAAATAATAATGGTGTCTAAAATGCCGTTCACCACAGTTATCAAGACTTTTAGACCTTTTTTCTTGACTTGTTCAATTGAGGGGGTGTAACCTTAGAGTGATGGGCATGGCCTCGAGAGAAGAGGCTTGCAGAAAAACGTCTGGTGCACAGTTTAGAACAACTAAAAGTAGGTCTAGAGTGGGAACCGACAATCTAATGCTGCACCAGAATTCATCATCATAGTGATAAATCTGGCGCAGCAAAAGGCTAATGTTTTCCTGCTACAGACTGGCAGAACCAGAGAAACATTGTTAAAACCCCCAAAGTCTTATACTGCACCATAATTCATTATCAAGGTGATAAATCTGGTGCAGCAAAAGACTAATGTTTTCCAAATACAGACTGGCAGAACCTGAGACGCATTGTTACATGTGCTCCAGTGATCGAATAACACTGGAGCACATTTACTAAGGGCTTCTGGCAGATTTTGCAGATTCTATTAGGTATAAACTGCTTACAAGTGTATTTATACAAGATGTGACCCTTTTGTGATCCAGCTGCCCTAGCCACTATGCGACACAAATTAGGGGGCATTCTGCTGCTCAGTCGGACCGTGCACCAGATTTATCATGCAAAGTCTGTTGCATGTCTATGTTAAAAGTGCACTACAAGAAAGTTGGTGAACTCTGTCGGCAGTGCAGGAAACCTCAGTTTCTTGATTTCTGGTGCACATTCTGAAGCTGCACTATACAGAGGCAAACCGCCTTTATAGCAGTTCGTCAATAGAGTAGGGAATGCCGGTGACTGACAGGTCACCTGGCAGGATGTCGGCACTGCCCGACCAATATTAGGAGTAGATTGATGGCAAGGGCACCGTGTTGCAGGTATGGTCTGGTTCAATGCATGTAGATGGTGCTCAGCATGAGACAGGTAAGTAATCCATAAAGACAAAAGATAGCGGCACTCACCCAGGATTCTTCTTTATTCAACTTAGTGCATAAGACGTAGACGAAACGGCCCGTCGCCGATGTCTCTCTTGTGCTGCACCTCCCTGTCTTATGCACTAAGTTGAATAAAGAAGAATCCTGGGTGAGTGCCGCTATCTTTTGTCTTCTTTCGTCTTTATAGCAGTTCGCACCACTCTTGATACATCTGCCCCACTGTCTTATGATGCAAATTGAGAGTAGATGGGGTACCAGTAACATCAGAATGCACTCAAACCAGTCAATACTTCTACGTGCTTCTCTGACATCTGCTAGGACAGTGGTGGCGAACCTATGGCACTGGTGCCAGAGGCAGCACTTGGAGCCCTCTCTGTGGGCACCCAGGCCATCACCCCAGCATGAAGTTCACTAAAAATTACTCAAAGAATCTTCCTACAGAATCTTCCTACAATGATAGACAAATTTGCCCTCCTCCTTTCAACTGCGTTGGTGTCTTTAGGAGGCTGAACAATTTAAAGTTGTCAAAGAACAAGGAGAAATAAATTACGCCTTAAATTGCTGTGCTTGGCACTTTGCAATAAAGAAGTGGCTTTTGGTTGAAGTTTGGGCACTCAGGCTCTAAAAGGTTCGCCATCACTGTGCTAGGAGATTCCCATTTTCCTACCCTAGTCTTGAGAATATACTGTGTACTTTGTTACATTGTTCATCTTAAACATAAATATTTTTATTTTTTTATATTTAATTTGCTTACAAAGTGTTAATTTTTATACTTGGTGGAGAGAGGTGTCACTACCCAAATAACCACAAACCAGAACACAGTGTCGGACTGGGCCCACCAGATAAAATAATTCTTAAATAGCCCCCAGCAGCCAACAAATAAGGTTGTCTTCTGATGTAGCAATAGGTCATAGGGTTATCCAGTATAAGATTAGATGCTGGGTCCACTGGAGGATCTGGTTGGCTAGTACAACACGGCCAGAGTATGACCTTCAGACAGCCAGAACAGAAACTTACTAAAGCTCCTTTTAATGAGCAAACTTTATTATCAATAAATACACATTGTACATAATAAAGGTTCTTCGCACACATTTCTTTGGCTGTTTCATTTTTGTTTCAGGTCGTTTCATTTTTGTAATTAAATAATGGAAACATGCTTTTTTGTTGCTTTTGTTTACCATCAAAAATGCTGCTAATAAAATAGTAATGTTTTTTTTCTTCTCTTTCCAGGGCAGCAAAGGACATTACAGATACCACTGGCAGAGCCACAATGTTAAACACAGTGGAGTGGATGATATGGTCCTGTTGTCTAAAATTTCTGAAGATTCCATAGTGGAAAACTTGAAAAAACGCTATATGGATGATTTTATTTTTGTATCCTTTGTTTTCACTATATTTATACTACCACCTTCTACCAAACAATTGGGAAAAAAACAAGCAGATACTTGTATTAGAAAATTGTCATTAAATTCATCTTTGTTGGGACAAAACCTATAGTTACAAACAATTATTGAGTTAACGGTGGTGGGACACAAATACAGGGAAAGTCCCAGGGAAACAGAGGCAGATTAATGTAAACAAGTTTAAAGTGCATATTGAATACGGCCATAAAGGCTCCAACAGCAAAAAATAACTTGCACATAATGCATCTATTCCATGTAGGCATATAAAGTCTTACCCATGCTTACGCCCCCGACGTGCGTTTCGGCTACTGTAAGCCTTCTTCTGGGGGTGGCGACATCCGGGTTGGAGGTTACATAATATACGATTCATGGACCAATCAAGAGGTATAACTGGTTCATGTGATCACTTCAACCCGTGCATGCGCATACCGGTCCTAGACACGGTAACTTCACGTATCCGCTGTATAAACACAGTACTACTGACCAGCGCCTGCGCAATAGATCATTCATATCAAGCATTTAAACTCCATTAGTCAACATACGTGCATAAACCGGGTATAAACGCAAGCAGCATGATTTCTAAAAATAGATATAATAATGACCACGTTGTTACAAAACAACAGATGCTTAACTAGATAAAGTACCATGTGCAAAAATAATTTTATATTATGTGATGGTGGGAGGGAGGAAAGGGACATTTGGGGGAGTGCTAATAACGACCAATGAATGACCTGGGAAAAAGGCCACAGGGTCAGGGACTTTTAGCTCCTATGCCTCCAATACAAGCTAGCAAGGTAAAAGAACAAAGACATGGGCGCTCTCCTCGTGAAGTACAGTAAAAAATAAATTAATATAAAATTGTGCAACTAGGTTCTCACCTGGTGGCACAATCAATTGTGCATGTAATTATATTCCTGGCGAGAGATCTCTTTAATGTATAGCAGCAACGCGTTCGGTCCAGGACATGGACCTTCGTCAGGCCTGACGAAGGTCCATGTCCTGGATAGAAATGTGTTGCTGCTATACGTTAAAGAATCAGTTTATTCTCCACAATCCTTCTGTGAAGTTGATTCGGTTTGAGCTCCACTTTGATTCACTCCGATGAGGAGTTTAGCCTTTATCTACTAGCCAATAGTGAGACCGTGAGGAAGTGCCAGTGTGCACAGTTATAACTTACTATCTAAAGTATACATCATTTTATATAATTTAATTTACTCATGAATTTAGAACACATTACACGAAACAAACATGTGGTTTGAAAGACATACAACAAATATGGATCTGTGTGAATAAACGTTATTTATACAGCACGGATGTAAAATACCTTAATTTTGTATTGATAAAGTTCTGTAAAACCTTGCTTTTCCCTACTTAGGAATGGCTACAATGATAGACGGAGGCTGTGAACGCCTGTATCTAGTATGTCCAAATCTACTTCATTTATATTCATTCTGTTGTCCCTGTGGAAGGAAAAGCCATTTTTAGGTTGGTGTAAAGTGGTAACAGACTGGATGATAAATTAGCCACAAAAATGTCATCCATTATGTCAGATGTTTGGCAATGCGTACCACCAGAGAAGAACTAGCGCATTCCCCTCTGACGATGCACACTGCCAAATCTATTGCTGTACAAGGCTATTACGTGGTCACCAGCGCTCCTCACCCCCTTTCTATGTGTGCAATTCGTGATGAAGGTCCAATAATGACCAAAACATTGCATTATTTGGATTGGTGCACCTACTTCTAAATAAAGAGAATTAATTTGAATGGCCCAGGAGGGCCACATTTTCTTCTATGAATTAAATGGGGTGGTACCCTACATGAGCCTCTTGCTTCCCAGTGGAGTGAGGTGTGTGAATGTTCTAGCCTTTTTAACAAAAACCACTTCCACTATCCTCGGAATGATTTATTCCTTCTCAACCAAACTTTACGGCACAATGCAGCCTGGCACATGGCAATCCCCTGGCACTCACCAAGACCAGAAATATCCTTTGGTCTGCCAGATAGAGAAGCACGATAAATCACTTCAAGGAACAATTTTCCACAGACTCAAGTTTCTGTAAAGGCAGAGTCCCTGGCTAGGTGCAGGATACTATACACATGTGGCCATAGAACTAAATAAAAAATCCCTGAATTCAGTGATTGAGGTGGATCCCAATACTTGTCCACATAGTATATTTTATGTTTGTATATTCAATCACTTTATTAAGTGAACAACTGTTTTGTGGTGGGAAACGGGGACATTCCATTGATGTTAGTTAAGTATTTGAAGCCACAAAGGATTAGAATAGCCTCTAATAGACCTTGAATGAACTAATTGTTTTTGTGAGTGGTCATGAATGAGTGTTAAACTGTGCCGCTTAAAGTTAGGATTATTCAGCACGCGATCAAATGATGCCATTGTTTATCTACAAGCTCTTCTGTCCATGAGGGATGTTCTAGTAAAAATGTGTATATACAGACAGACCACAGTCCTCAGCATTCATGATGGTATACTTGGTAGACCTGGTATCATTGCTCACCAAACACTGTCAGATTATTTTTTTGTCGTTCAGTAGTCAGTTTTACTGTATACTAAATTTTGAATAGACTTTGTTCACTTTTTTGTGTCACCATGTCTTTTGTGTATGAAGTGTATTTCTTTCTCTTGACATTTATTGGACCATATTTTCTCTGCACTTCTGCTTTTTAACAACATATACATTTTGCTGAAAAGCCTAGTCTCTGCTAAGATGTTATGTTTCTCTACCTCCTTTATACCTTGTTAAAGGGAACCTACCACCACAAATCTACCTATAAAGGTAGATCGGGTGGTAGGTGGATTAATGGGACATGAGGATAATCCTCACGTCCCCACACTTTTTTTGGAACTTTTATCAAACTTTTATGCTAATTTTATTATGCGGCTACTGAGGCGTGGAGTAGCTGCATCTGAGGTTACACGAGGCGGCTACTCCACGCTCCGGTAGCCTATTTTCTCCTACTACTCACCATCTTTGGCGCGCAGCTGATCGTAGCTGCGCTCCCTCGTCCGACGATCCTGCAGTCTGCGCATGTGCAGCCCCGGCTTCGGAGCAGTGACCACGCGGGCCTGCTGTTCTGCGAATGCGCAGACTGCAGGATCGTCGGACGAGGGCGTGCAGCTACGAGCAGCTGTGCACCGAAGATGGTGAGTAGGAGGAGAAAATAGGCTACCGGGCATGGAGTAGCCGCCTCGTGTAACCTCAGATGCGGCGACTCCATGCACCAGTAGCCGCATAATAAAATTAGCATAAAAGTTTGATAAAAGTTCCAAAAAAAGTGCGGGGACGTGAGGATTATCCTCACATCCCATTGATCCACCTACCACCCGATCTACCTTTATAGGTAGATTTGTGGTGGTAGGTTTCCTTTAAGTGACACAGCATTATAATAGTAAATAATTTATACATTTCTGAAGTCCCTATTCAAACCATGCCTAAAACCAATGCTAAAAGTAAAACCTATGCACCAGTCCTTCCTGCAAACTAAACTTTGTATTTCTGGATTCTGTTCTGAAAAAAGGGCATGTTGCCTATTTTTTTTACTTTATTTTTTTTGCAATATCCTATGCCATAGGGGTAGAGATGAAGGAACCTGATGTTCGGATGACTAACCCGGATATTTTGCTGGATTGGGGGCTGAACAGCCAATCTGGGAAATCTAACAACTAGCCATGGCTATGATTGGCCAGGAGTGTACAAATTCTTTATCATGTTCTTAGGGATGGTAATTACTTGTAGCTTCATCCAGTACAGTTATGTCAGCTATGGGCTAAAGTATAAATGTAATGGAGAATTAACTACAGAATAGTATTAGTAATGTGTTGTGTACTAGTCAGATACCTGGAAGCTGCTTACCTTTGCTATCCTAAGCATTTTAGAGGCTGTTTCCAGATACACTCCATACACGCTTATCTTTTTTGGATTGTTTTTCTGTTGCATATGTGGATTTTAGAAGCTTATATTTATTAAATCCATGTATTAGCCTGATGCAAAAGCTATGACAATGTTTTGGTGATGACCTTAACTGCCTGCAGACATACATTGGTCCAGTCTTGATCTCAGTGAATCCATTTAAACAAATGCCTTACTTTGGAGACAAGGAGGTTGAAATGTACCAAGGAGCTGTAAGTATTACATTGGTTATATTCTATATCTATAGGAAGCTTCTATGTTTACTTAAAGTGGACAAAATCTGACCATGGTCACACAGGTGCACGGCTCGTAATGACTCACAGCTCTGCTCACTCTCTATGATACTATTGAGCCGTGTGACCATGGACAGATATATATATATATATATATATATATATATATATATATATATATATATATATATATATAATATTTATTTACTGAAATGGGAACACCCCTTAATGGTCTTGAACTAGTCACCATTACAGCACAATTTCAGTAAAACTCGCTGGTAACCAAACGTTGCTGTAGAGTGATGTCCTTAAAGTGATGTATACTCTTTATCAGAATCAGTTCAAGTAAAAAGAAGTTGACGCTGTAGATAAATTAGTTTCCTAGCAGCTTCCCTGCCAGGCCAAATGTGTCACCCTCTATAATATTCTACTGCAGATCCATCAGTTACATTATATTCAAGTGCATCTCCATAAATTACATTCCATATCTTTAGATGTTTGCTAGTGTATTGCGTAAAAAAAAATATGTAAATAGTGTTTTAACACAATATTACAATACAATGGCTATCTATGTATTCGGCTAAATTCACATCTCTTTTTTGTTTCTTTTTAATCGTTTCTAAAAAGCACATGCTACAATTTTTCCTGGACACTGTGAAAACATGTACATTTTTTTTAATATGCGAGTTTGTTCACAATCTATGCATAAAAAAAGAACTTTATCAAGATGACACTAAAAATGGTCAACACATTTATATTAATTTTGTACAAAAACACTTTCAAAATCTCTGCAACGTATGAGATGTATACGCCATAAAACCTATGGCATAGAACTAAAAGTCCATTGTTTTCTGCAATTCTTTGATGGAAACATCACAGTATGGACCTGCTGTTTGCTAAAAACAAGATGTGAAATTAGCCTTACACTTTTACTACTAATATAGTAGAGTGTCAAATACAACCAGGACAGTAATAAACTTACTAGACCATTGCAGAATCTGCATGTTCTTGCTTAGTGAAGATACATGATTCTTTTATGATGTAACAATATATCAGCCATCCATTTATTTTTACAGATGTGTGCAGTATATTATCTAGTGTACATTAAAGAATATCTCTATAAAAGTATTATTTGTGTATTTATAAATGTAATTTATAGAAGACCCTCCATAAATGAGGAATATGGTTTGGATTACAGACCATATTTCAGTGTGTTTGAGAAGATCAACAAAGGCAGCGATCAAACATATTTACTATTATTTAGCAGTTAGCACAAAGAGGAAATCAGTAAAAAGATAAAACAAGAAGTCACAGTTAAAAAAGAAAAAAAAAGATGAATCAAACTGACTGTACAATGAGTCCAATGAAATCCAGCTGGCCACTTCCTCTCCTCCCAGAATAGAATATTGAAGGCAGATCTGTTTAAATTCTGGTCATGTGAGGGCTGGCATATCACTTTAGTTTGTTTCCTTTATCCTGGCCGTACAAGACTTCATAGTCTCATAGTCACTTTGTTCTGAAACCATTGTACCAGTGTTGTATGATTTCAGAAATATATCTATGTAGAGCAAACCACAGATCACTAGTATTGTAGGTTGTAACTAATAACTGGAGATTTATTAAAAATCTTTTTCTGCCAGTGCAGGCATTCTTCACCTTTAGCACTTGCAGAGGCAGAATGCAGAGCTAGTTTGTGTGATGTATGTGATGTATAATTATATGTTAAAATTTGGGAATTACAAAAATAAAAAATACCAAGTCTACTTACTCATGGTCTGGTATTCTCAAGTTTTAGGGGTTTTCCTCTTTACTGTCCAGAGGTCATATAAACCATTTTAGTTTATATATGGCCCCTGATGGTTACTTTATTATTATATTCTATTGAGATATTAAATAAACTGTATTATAAATGTTGTGAAATACATTTAGAAAAGTTAATAAGTTAAGCGTAAAGCTTAAAGAAGTTGAAAGACATCTACTATCAGTCACGGTTACACCTGCGATCCTCGGTACGGATCGCGGGGGCACCCGTGCCTGCGTGTGTGGTTCCCTCTTCCCCTGGTTGGTACTTACCTCTCCTGACTCCTGATGGCTCTGTCACAGTCCCGTCCAGGCAGCGGGTCTGCTTCCTGGCTAGGCCGCGCGCTCCCGCACCGACTCTTTCAAGATTTAACGGGCTAGCGGCCTCCTAATTGGGCTGGCATTTCTGGACTCCTATATAGCTCAGCACCACCCTGCCAGATCTTCAAGTCCTTCCACTGAAGTGAAAGCCTCCTGGGAGTTTCCAGACGCCTCCATGTTTCCTGTGTTCCTGTGGTATTCCGGTGGTCCTGTGGTGTCCCTGTGGCGGTCCTGTATCCCGGTGGCCATCCCGAGGTCCTGCCTACCCTGTGTCTCTACCTTGGCTGCCACCGCGGACCTGGTCGCACCTGTGGAGCGACTTGGTGGCTCCCCACCACAGCAAGACAATAGCTCCCATCCCATGCATAAGACTGTGGTGGCATTGGGGAGCGCCTTCAGTGACCGACTGCTTCACCACAAGTGTGAAAGGGAGCAATATCGGATTTATTCCTCTCTGATGCGATCGGGCTGCTTCTCTTCCATTTTTTTCTTTTTGTTCATTTATCTCTAATTATTATAGTTCTATCATTGTTTGTACTGTACTTTCTGCTGCTATGAATTTCCCTACCGTGGGACTTATCTTATCTTTATTCTAGAAGCAAGGTTTTACCAAAGTGAATCATTCTATGCAATTACTTTATACATCTGTATGTCATATGTTCTGGCCACATGGCCACATGGCTAAAGTGGAAGTTTTTGGATATGACATGTTGCTTCAAATATGCCTAAATTTTATTTATATAACATCAGTTTCTTACAAAAATTTGAGCAGCCTTGCAACCCTGCAGGTGGCTGTAACAACTGTATAAATCATAACCAAATGCAGTCCCTCTGTTATTTAAGTAAAGATCTTGCCAGTCCAATATCTGAGTGACGACACGTGACATTGAGTATCTACAGGTTATCTATAATAAATGTATAGCATGCCAGAAATGCATTATCATTATGATAATTGTGACATAATGAGTTTGAGAGATAATTGATAGCAATTGATGTTGCTTATTAATGGAATTAAAAGATACTGCTTGATTGGAACGTTTAAAAACAATTGTATTAGTTAACTTTAAAACATGTGGTGTCTAGTCAAAAATCTCTTTTATCTTTCTATTTCCTTTAAGTTTTTAATTTTAATCGGTTCATCGCACAATTCCCCTAACCACATCTCCAAAGAAAATAAAACTCCTACCAGTTGAGACAATATGATTGATGGATGAATGCAAAATATATATTAGCTTCACTTTACACATTTTTCCTAAAAAGTTTCATTTCTTATAGGCTCAATATGAAAATCCACCTCATATCTATGCATTAGCTGACAACATGTACAGAAATATGATCATTGACAGGGAAAACCAGTGTGTCATTATAAGGTAAGATACTTGTCTATTTGTATCATTTCTTTTATGGAGATTTGTTTTTTTATTTTGCTTTTTTATGTTGCACTTGTACTGTTTTTTAGCTTTTATGTGGTCAATCGAGTTTATCAGCTCCCAAATCTCAATACACTTAAAGGGGTATTCCCACAAAGACAAGTTTCTTATATGTACTCAAGTTAACAAAATAACATTCTCTAATTCACTGTTATTATTAACAAAAATGGAGCATTTCACAGATATAAGTCCAACCTGTCTCTATCAGTCCTGGTGTGCACAATTTCAGTTGCCCGTAGACACGACCCAGTGACTTCTCACTTATGGTTGGGTGCCATTTTGGATTTCTGTGTGAGATCCTGCAGATGAGATTTATGTCTATCTCTGCTGTTTGCCTGTAGCCACGCCCCCCTGCATGGAGCTCAGAGACACTCACTGATCACTTCCTGCTAGGAGATACTGAGCAGAGAGAGAGGCTGCAAACTACAAGGAGATAAGTGATGCGGGGGAAGGGGGAGGCAGGCACATATCTGTGAGATGTAGCAGAGCTCACAGTGTAACAGTGTAATGGTCTATCAACCACTGTGTAATCATCTCATTCATCTTTGATCTGTCTCATCGCTTTCTCTGTGTCAGTGTTTTAGTACAATGTCAGAAGCCAGTTGAAAGTGTATTTACACCTGTACCCTGATAATGTAACCACATTGTCACCCCACAGAACTAAGTGGATAATACAGTAATGTGTCTGCTTAGAGAGTCCCTGGGATTTTGCACTGAGCAGCATAAGGAGTTATAGGAGCTAAAACAGCTATAAAACTAAGTAAAATAGTAAAGTAAATGGTTAAAATGATCTTTATTTAACATCACTAGGGGATTGAGATGTGAGAATTTTCTTTCATGAGAAAACCCCTTTAAACTGTTGTAGAGGACAATTTATAAACTTTCTGAATTCCTGATTTCCAATTCTGTTTCTATTTATCCAAATGAGTCTATCAGAGCACCAAAAGTAGATTTCTGTAGAAATAAGGCAGAGAAAGAAGAAAATAGGGCACTCATTAATATAAAAATACAATTTTCTGTAAATGATAGACCTGCATGCATTTTTATATACTGTCCCTTTTTCGCTACATTTTTGTAACCTGCAGATTTTGGCTTTACTTCCCTGTGCCATATCTCATGTCTGTGTGCATTTTTCTTTCCCAAGTTTGCAGAGTGGATGGGCTACTTTCTTCAAGACTCTGTTGTGTGTAAAGTCACTGAGGGAGGTGATACTTTTAGTAGTGATAACCTGCTATATGCTATAGTGGTGACGGATTAAAGCATATGATGACACCAGCTCCACATACAGTAGGTACAATCCTGAGGATAGACATGGTCACTCAGAGAATAAAGTTAAGAAAGCCTCTTCAGTTCCCCCAGAAAAAAGGAATTACTAATTACATTCTATCAGAACATAAAAAGTGCAGTTCTTTGGATAATGTTAGCTTAGTTCGACAACTAGGGTGGTCAGGAAATGACTAATTGCCTATACAGAAGTCCCCTCCAATAATAATATTTTTTCTATTTATGTATTTTACCTTACTTTTAAGTTGGTGTGTTCCACAATGTTTGTAAGATTTTCTTCTTTAAATGTTGCTGTTACACATGAGTTTGCCAGTGGACAAATGTGCTCCAATTCTCTCACATCCTGACATCCTTTGCCCAAACCTCAAAAGTTTATTATTCTTGGGAGAATAAATTGCTTATGATTCAGTCTATTTTTAGTTTAGATGAAGCTGTGATCACTGGCGCAAACCTTAGAGGATGCTCCCTGTTAATAAATGTCATAAGAGCACCTGGATAGCAAGTGGCTGATACACATGGGCATTGCTTTGTAGTCTACAACAGATCATTATCTATGGAGGATAAAGTAACTAATAAGTAGGAAAATATGATGATGTGTATACAGCCGGTGGTGCGTTGCACATTATTGTGATTTCCTAGAAGATGCTATTATATGTGCAAAACTACTTCTACACACACACTTACTGCCCTGCTACACACATACTATGTAAACACACAGCACTGCTATACATGTATACAAATTTTAATCCCCTAGTGATGTTTACAGAATAATGATTTTACCCTCTTACTCTACAATTTTACAATTTTATTGCTGTTTTAGCTCCTATAAAGGTTTAAGGGTAAAGAACCAGTATATAGGTTGCGCTGCTTATGTAAGGGATCTATACTGCTCAGTAGAAGTACTGTATATTTCATTAACAAAATAAATAAATATGAATTAGATATACTTCAACTCATGAATTAATAACAAAGAACATTTATTGCGTATACAAAACTATTGATAAAGAGAGTAATGTGGTAGGACGATGCGTTTTGGGGAGAACTTGCCCCTTCTTCAATGCATATATAATTTTTTGTGGGAGATCCTTAGCAGGTGGATCTTCGGTACAGAATTCATAAAGAGATCTCCTGTAACTCAGTGTTGGCTATTGTAAAATTCCAGAGTGTGGGCAAGTCATGATTTCTCTGTGCTATGAGATGCTGTGTGCTGACAATGTGCTTAGATTGTCATAATACAGGGTTTATCTACACTTTAATTTAGCTTATCAACATTCTACTAGTATCTGACACAGAAAAAGATCAAAGACGATGTGATCCTTGAGATGGATATAAAACACAATGTCACTCTCAGCTCTGCTATAACGCACACCAAGTCAGCTCTGCTATATGCCTCCCTCCCGGATAAAGACCTTATCTTGCTTGTAGCTAGTAAAGTAAGTCTCTGCACACTGCTGCTTGCTTGCAGTAAGTGTCTGTGTATGAGCTGGTCTTGTAATGCAGGGGGGAGAGGCAGAGAGCGCTGCAGCTGTACCGACATAAGAAGCTATTTATGAGAAGAATCTGACCATAGTCAGAATATTTATTGTTGGATCCAGGGGCAACCAAAATTGTAAATACCAGGACTGATAGAGACAGGTTGGAATTATTTCTGTGAAATGCTGTATTTTTGTTAACAGTGAATTTGAGAGTGTTATCTTGAGTATAATTTAAGAATCTTGTCTTCATGGGAATTCCTCTTTAATAATAGGTAATTCCATTGGCCGTGGTATATAAAAAGGAAAGATGGCTAGCTGAATCTTATCAAAGCTATGTATATAATCTCCTCAGCGCATATCACTTCTTTTATCAAATTCCAGGTTTTCTACATGCTTGTCAATATTTCATAGTAACACTACAATCTAAACACACTGTCCTCTGCACATTTCCATTTCTCTTTTTATGAATAGCAGAAAACATTCTACATTATATTCTTGTATATATATAACCTAACTTGTAAAAGAGCATCACAAGGAATGGTATGAAGGTGCATGCGCAAAATTTGCAGAGAGCCGGTGACATCATTGGCTCTCCGAATACTGTGTAGGCGGTGCCAGTCGGACTGGGGGTTGAATACGTTAAATTACGGCAGAGCCCAGAGGTTCTTTGCAGGGCACCTGAGGCTCATTTAAATATAAAAACATATTTTTATCCAAAATGCATTTGTTCAAAGATATACCAAAATAAGAATACTGCTAATGGACTTTTATATGCATTGGAGTGCTGGAGAAACCTTTACCTTTTGTTTGCTATTTTGACATCCTGAGGTGATCTGAGTTTGTGGACTTGTTTAAAAGAGGACCAAATCATGGCAGAGCATACAAGTGTGATGTCCTGTTCCGCAGATGTGCTGAAGTCATTCAAGGCAAAGGCCTGGACACGTTTTAATTGGTGACAGCTGTAACCTTCATGAAATTTTGTTCTAATCTTTCTCTGTGATACAGTCATTGCTGTTCCCTAATAGGGATCATTCTGTTTTTTGCTCAATAAATGTTCTATGTTCATATACTTTGGTCATTTTGTAAAACATCGTTCTAGTGGCATGGTGTACCCCTTACAAAAATCCTTCAAATTTCGATCAATGGACATTACTTTATTTCTGAAAAAATCATTATTATTGATTGTATACAATTTTCCAATATACTTTCTGTATAATTCCTCACAGTTTTCTAGATCTCAGCTTGCGGTCATTCTATAGAAAGCTTCTATGTTTACTACCAGTGGACAGAAATCTGTTCATGGTCACACATTTGTGCAAGAAAAACGCTCTATTGAAAACTGTGGGTCATTGAAATAAAATCGATGTTAAAAACTAAAACACTAAACAAAGCCTGATTTGAAATCTGATGGATCCGTTTTTCACTGCAATGGTCATGTGTAACCAGCCTAATGGTTGTTAGTTGATGTTTAAACCCATATTTGTTTTATCATTTTCAGTCTATGGGAGATATTTATCATATGCCGGTGCTTGTGCACAGCCCAATACAGCTCTGACATGGCGCAGAGGCCCTGATAAATATCCCCCTATGTATCAGTTAGTCTTTGTATTGCTTTTCTCTTTAATTGTAAAGTTCTGTTAAAGTAAATCAACTAGTTGCAAACACTAAAAAAACTAGAGCTGGTCACCTCCGCTCCTCTTCATCTTGATCCCAGCGCTGTCCTCCGCTAGTATTGACACGCTGGGATGACCTAGGAAAGAAACTTGTAATTAGCAGTACGGAGTGCGAAGACAAGATGTCCGGCGTTCTGGGCCACCACGTGAGAGCCGTGAATTCAGCCAGAGAGGGAGGAGCGGGCTGCATAAATAGCAGCCTGGAGCGCCGGACGTCTTATCCTTCTGCTTATCCTTGTGTTTTTGCAACTGGTTGATTTCTTTTAAACAAGCTGACACTATGGTCTGGAAGAGAAATGTCCTACTTTCTTCCAAGCATAAAACATAATGCTTTAAAAACATCTGACATCTAAATGTGTATTTCTTTCTCATCATTTTTCCTACTTAGTGGAGAAAGTGGTGCAGGAAAAACAGTGGCTGCAAAATATATCATGGGTTACATTTCGAAAGTATCAGGGGGAGGCCCAAAAGTTCAGGTGAGAAACATGGCTTTATACTTTGTATAAGATTGTTCAAAGACAGAGACATTGCATCCATGCTGGAGTATTATCTTTGTAAGCTTTAAATATTACTTCTGTTCTAGAAACGGTTGGATAAAAATAGTTTATTAGTACAAAAGCTTTCCAGTAGACATTTTGGCTACATATCACAACTGACTTCATGCTGAGACATAGGAACATTGGACCTCCAGCACTTCTAGAGTCCATAGAAAACAATGGCTCTTCTGAGTGGAATTTCAATGAATCTAGTTAACATATAATGCATTTCCAATTGTTATAGTGATCTATTATTTATATTTGACTATTGATCTAGTAGTATCAGTCTTTTGTTTCTTTCAATTTTTTTAAATAAAATTTAGAAATTCTCACATGACACAGTGATAATCATGTGAACCTGATCTGCTTTAAATCCGGTTTTCCGACAAGTATATCATGTCAATGGTTGTCTCCTGTTGTCATTTGCAGCATGTAAAGGATATCATTCTGCAATCAAACCCTTTATTAGAGGCCTTCGGGAATGCAAAGACCGTGAGGAACAACAACTCCAGCAGATTTGTAAGTTCCAGTTTCATTTTCATGTAAAATCTTTATATTGAAATTGATAATTAAGGCTCTTGCAAATAAAATAGATTTAGCACAGGGTTGGTTAAAGAAGCTAGCATTTGGTAAACTTAGAGTCATTTTAGCTGAAAACTAGAATACATTAACTGTAACTGTAATGTAATTTGTACTTCCCAAAAAGGGCTACTATTGGTATGAAAAATATACTGCAGTGGCCACAGGAGGAGTAAAGCTGTCACCTATTTAGTGTATAACCACTGCAGGTATGGGTTGTCCCAATAATCTGATTTTACATCTAGTTGCTAATCTAAAAACTAATTCTGCACCTTTTCTAGCTTACATATATGCGTGAGATCTTTAGCTGCAGACCAATAGAAGATCCATAAAGGCCTCCCTATATGTAAGATGGCTGTTCAACGACTCTCTCTGTCGAACTTGCATTTGTAATTAGAAGAGAGAACATTATCGGCCAACTAAGAATACATTCACACAGCCCTATGCCCGCCCCACCGCAGTCAGGCGTGCATAGCCCTGTGCGCTGCAGAGGAGGGAACACCTTCCCCCATAGCGTAAAGCGCCACACGGCTGCACACACGGGGAACGATAAAGAATGCTCTATCTTTTCCACGTGTATGGCACGGAGCGGTGCCACATACCGCTCCGTGCCGCCGGGCCGCCATTGCCCTCTGTGGGTATTTATATGATGAACAAAACATGCCTACATGAAAGGTTCCTTGAAACGCTAAAATAGAGAAATCCAGCCGCATCCAATCATACAATGGTACTGTTCAAAGATCAACACTTTGTCTTCGTATTAGTATTCATTTCATCACCTAAGCTACATTCTACAATGTTTATCCAAAAGGGAAAGTACTTTGAAATTCAGTTCAGTCCTGGAGGAGAACCAGATGGAGGTAAAATATCCAACTTCTTGCTGGAAAAATCTCGAGTCGTTATGAGAAATCCAGGAGAAAGAAGTTTTCATATTTTTTATCAGGTATGAAAACAAGCAGAAAATATTGTATTGTACTGTTATACTGATTATTACACAATGCTCACATGCTCAAGGATCTTGGATTGCTGTCAATTCTTAATTTTCAGTTTTCCCATTTGTGTATATATATTCATTCCAAGATCTTACTGACCTGCATAATCATACACTTGTCCGATGGGATGTTTGGGTGCTAATGTCAGATTAATATTATTAAGTGTTTCAAAACATACTCCCGTGTCGACAGATGTTATTCTTGTTTCACTCTTCTCTTCAGTGGCCAAAACTTGGCAATTGCATAATGCAATGATATGTGAAACTCATTATGTATCATCTTGTTGTATCAACATGAGTTACTCATTACAAGTCTATTTAATGCATTTTAAATCTGTCTGTATAACAAACAACAAAATCAACCTTACTTCTGTGTAAGAAGCAAAGGAGAAGTTCACAAAGTCCCCAATAAAATGCAGATTTTCAAGTCCACAGTATGTTAGATCTGAACAGTGGCATAACAAGACCATTGGGCTTGATAGGAACTTTGGATTTTGGACCCATATACCTAAACTCACACTGCAACCCCTTATCCTATTCATTACAGTTGAGGATACACATATATGCTATAAACGTATACTAAACGTATAAACATATACTCACTGCACAACCTCATACACCAGCAGCAGGTGCCCTTTTTGGTATACTGTCCAGCAGCTCTCATTAATAAAATGCCTGCACCAGCAGCCCCTTATTAATGAAATGTCCACTGCAGGATGGAAAACTATCACCAGGATGAATGATTGTAAACCAAGCACACTGGCATACTGGTGTGTTCCCCCTCTGACAGGATATGCTCTTCCTTTAGCTTCTTATGCCCTAGTTTTTGCAAAAAATAAAAGACTTTTAAAATTATGTAAATAAGCCCGAGGAGCTTCGTTCTCCATAGGTGTTAATATGCATAATTTCCTGCGGCGGTGTTGCCACCTGATGACATCATACAGTGTGCACAGGCAGAGAGCACAGACATGTCTTTTAATCAATGGTATGTATGTCTTACATGCATAACATCAATTCCCTTCTGCTCTGAGGAACAGGCTGAGGGTCCCCTCCATCCCTGGGCCCCATTGCAGCTGCACCACCTGAGACCACGAGTGTTGCCTGGTTCTGTCATTAATCGTAGTCTAAATTTTACTTTTTTTTACACAAACTTTAGCTGATCGAAGGAGCTTCTAAAGAACAAAGGAATGACCTTGGGATTACAAACCTAGATTATTATTACTACCTTAGCCAGTCTGGATCCTACAAAGTGGATGATATCAATGACAAGAGGGACTTTCAGGAAACTATGGTAAGAGAAACAATTACATGTCTACATTTAGTTCATCGTATGTGTTTGAAAAAGTTATCAAAACTAATGTTGGGAGGAGCCATAGTGAGCAACCATTCATATACCAGCTACCATGTTTTAAAGCCCCCGTGGTGGATTAAAGTTCTAACATGATTGGCTGGCTGGTGTCTTTGGTTGAGACCCTTTTATGGCGGTGAATATTTTTATATTTTAAGGTTTATAGGAATGCAGTAACATATATGACCAATTCAACCCCCTAGAATTAGTGGATTCCCCTACATAAAAGCAAACCTCATACCCTATTGTAAAATGCCTAGTATACTAATGCCCAGACACCTAGTATTTGCCATAATGGGTGTCCTTTTTTTTCCTAAATCGGGTAAATGGAAGTCTATTGATACATTTAATGTATACACCAAATGTTTTCCTGGCACATGTTCTGAATGAATTTCACAAACTCCGTGTGAATGCAGTCTAGATGTGATGAACTGGAACCTATAACTATTCTTATTTATGTTGCCTTTAGCACGCCATGACTGTTATTGGTATTTTTGCTGAAGAACAAGCGATGGTGCTTCAGATTGTAGCAGGAATTCTCCATCTGGGTAATATTAGCTTCAAAGAAAAGGGAAATTATGCAGCAGTGGAGAGTGAAGAGTGTAAGTATTACTGTGTATGGATTGTGTGCTTCAGAAGAATGTGACAAATCTATCGTGTCATAATGTTTATCATTGTACTTTGGCTCCAGATGATGATCTCCATTCTCCAGTTAGTCATATGTATAGATATCATTAGACAGGTTCCACCACTGGCTTTGGCCCTTTAATTATTCCATCAGCTGTGGGGGGTTTTTTTCAGATTTTTTAAAAAAGCATGAATCTGGCTTTAAACCGCACTGTACTAGGTTTGCTTCTATGTTTAAGCTAGTATAGTTGATTTGACTTTTTGGGACTTTTAATCACCAAATAGTCTGAAAAAACCTATGATAAATGTCCCACATATATACTGGAGATCTAAATGCGTGAACAATGTATAACACCTTGATTTTTTCAGAAATAATTTAAACTCCATTGATCATTATTGATGGATTTTGCCACTAGAACAGCATTTTACAAAATTAACAAGGTCTATGTGATTACTATAATTGGAGAACAGCGGAGATTGCACCACAGAGTAAGATTATAACCTTTAGAAAATTTAGTCACCAATTAGCAGGAAGTGCACAGATCTTGGCTCTGAATGAATTCAGCACATCTGCGGCCACAGGACATCACTGGTCTCTCACATTGCTTTGCTGGGATTTTGGTCCACTATTCTTCCATTGGGGGTTTCTTGGCCATAACTTTGTCAACAAGGATTTTCCAGAGGTTTTCTATTGGATTTAGAACAGGACTTTGGGCTGGTTAAAACCTGCTTTTGTAAGAGTGGCCTAATATTTAAACGATACTCAGCTTTTTTTTTCATTGGAACGTTTATCTTTTATGGGCAAAAATAGTTTAATTGAAAAATTGTGCTGAAAAACCCTAACTCGGCTTATACTCGAGTCAAGGAAAAACCGCGGCTCCGACATCAGGTCCTGGTCCGTCACAGTCTTCGTGACGTCAGCCGTATAGGCACACACTATGATGTCAGCTTGCGGCTGACGTCTTGGTGCCTGCGACCGACCGGGAGGGGCTGGCATGCTATATAATCGAGGGGGCAGGCAGGCAGGCTATATACTTGAGGGGAAGGCACCCTATATACTCTAGGGGGGCTGGCAAGCTATATACTTGATGGGGCTGGCAGGCTATATACTACAGGGGCTGGCTGGCTAAAAACTACAGGGGACTGGCAGGCTATATACTCCAGTGGGCTGGCAGGCTATATACTGGGGGGGCTGTGCCCAATGCATTTCCCACCCTCGGCTTATGCTCGAGTCAATAGGTTTTTCCAGTTTTTTTGTGTCAAAATTAGGGCTTATACTCGGGTCGGCTTATACTCGAGTATATACGGTACTTCTCTTGTTTGTTCTTGCAGAGATGCAGTTTTCCAGCTCACTGTGTATAGCTTAACCCTGTTATACTTAGTGCTTAGAAACACTTATTCTAGTTTATTGTCAGTGTGATAGGAATTCAGTTTATATTCAGAAATAAGCAACACATAATGGCAGATTTACTTACCCGGTCCATTCACGATCCAGCGGCGCGTTCTCTGCGCTGGATTCGGGTCCGGACAGGATTTATTAAGGTAGTTCCTCCGCCGTCCGCGAGGTGGCGCTGCTGCGCTGAAGAGCATCGGAACGCACTGGAATACACCGAGCCGGGTTGAGTGAAGGTAAGTGCAATTTTCACGACAGTTTTTATTTTTTAAATGCGGCGGTTTTTCCGAATCCGTCGGGTTTTCGTTTGGCCACGCCCCCTGATTTCCGTCGCGTGCATGGCGGCGCCGATGCGCCACAATCCGATCGCGTGCGCCAAAATCCCGGGCCAATTCAGGGAAAATCGCCGCAAATCAGAAATATTCGGGTAACACGTCGGGAAACCGTGAAACGGGCCCTTAGTAAATGACCCCCAAATGTGAGAGGTCAAGCTGCTTTTCTGATAGGGAAACAACAGCCCGCAGTGAGTGTGAGAAAAGCAGCTGCACAGGAGAAATCAAGCAACATTTTTAGAGAAATTTGTATTAGCCCAGAAGAGATCCGATAATAAAAGAAATTCCTTTGAATGTATACATGGCCTTTAAGACTTTCTGTATAATAGTCAGTTTGAGTCGTTGGTAATCAGATCTTTTGTCTGCCATTGAAACTTCCTTTCTATTATTTCATTGATATATGAGACAATTCTGTATAGGCATTAGATCACTTCTGCAGGATACCACAAAACAGAATAGCCCATTTATATTTCATGTAGAGAAATGGATATGCCTCCATAGCAAATGCATTGGTACAAAGCGACTTTAATGTCTGTAAGCATGTCCCCTGCCTTCTCATACAATCACACGGAGTCCTCATTTTGTGTCATCATTAGCAGTGATATACTGTGCAGATTGCAACAATGTGGCCACAATCTGTTGTTAATTTAGAAGAAAGAGTATGGGTGAAGTAAAGTTTGATTAGATTGTGAGCCCCATTGGGGACAGGGACCGATTTGGTAAGCTCTGTGTAGCGCTGTGTAATCTGTGTGCGCTATATAAAAAAAGGAACTATTATTATTAAAACAAAGGCTGTTCATCAAAACATTATTTTATGGGGATTATTAGGCAAAAAGATACAGAAAATAATTTGAACAAATTAAACCTGTATGGGTGCGGTCACACGGCACGTTTAACGTATGCGTTTAAAAACTCATTGCAATAGCTAAAGAGTGATTTGCCTCATTAAATGGCTGTTAACACGTGTGTTTATAAAATGCAAATGTTAACGCTTGCTTTAACAAACACATGCGTTAACTGTGATGTTAACGCATGCATTAACAATGCATTAACGGTTGCGTTTTGTAAACACACGTGTTAACAGGTGTTTAATTAGGCAAATCACTCTTCAGCTATTGCAATGCATTTTTAAGCGCATGCGTTAAACGCGACCTGTGACCGCATCCTGAATTGAGAGTATCCAATGAGGTAATTGAAATAAACTGTAGCTAAATCTGTATTCCCATTAGGTGTTATTAATATGAACAATTAGGATACATCTAGCGTTATCTTGATTAACAAAATATTCTGAGAAAATTCATTTATTTCTAAGAAATCACTACATTGTTTTTTGTGTGTTTGGTTTATGTGCTACACATTACAATAGTCTTATATTTTTGTAGTTTTAGCTTTTCCTACATTTCTTCTTGGAATTAATGAAAGTCGTTTAAAAGAAAAGTTGACAAGCAGACAGATGGACAGCAAGTGGGGCGGCAAGTCTGAGTCTATCAATGTGACACTGAATGTGGAACAGGCCTGCTACACCAGAGATGCCTTAGCCAAAGCTCTTCATGCTCGTCTGTTTGATTACTTAGTGGATGTAAGTATAATTTACCATCTTAACCCCTTAATGATGACCCCTGAGTAAGCCTACCTGACAGGCGATGCGTCATTGGTCATTGTCTAACTATTTACAGCAATGTAATTCATCTAGATCTTATATCGCAATATATTGTATATTAAGCTGCATATTCTGTGGTACCTACCCATATACATTTGCCTACTAAAGTTTGTTTTATCTTGCTGCATTTTCATGTCTGTTTATACATTATGGCCATATTATACTTATTGTATTTGCAGCCATACCTAGGTTATGCGGGTGAGGTTTACTCATACCCCATATCTGGGACATGTTTAAGTGTTTTTTACAATTATTTATGTCTTGAATAAAATATATTTCCTAAATGCACATCTTCTGTGTTATAATATTGA
This sequence comes from Engystomops pustulosus, assembly GCF_040894005.1. Classification (NCBI taxonomy): domain Eukaryota; kingdom Metazoa; phylum Chordata; class Amphibia; order Anura; family Leptodactylidae; genus Engystomops; species Engystomops pustulosus. Next base: position 151,290,270 of record NC_092414.1, read on the forward strand.
CCATGTTATATGTTCCCCATGAGGTCATAAAAGACAAATTTACCACTATAACTGGGGCATCTATAAGAGTCATTAAAAACACATTCAAGTACGTGGGCCTATTGTCAGTGTGGCTGTGAATAAAAAATTAAAACAAATGGCCTAAAAAATTATTTTGTGTGCATCTAGCCTCAGGCTACATTCAAATGATGTATGCCCGCCGTAAAGTAGTGAGCGCTGCTCACCCTGCCCCTCTCCATACAGTAACATAGGGCCCAGCGTCATATTCCGTAGAAAGATAGAACATGTCCTATCTTTCTACGGACTAAGGAACGGTAGGGTGCCATGAGGCCATTGAAGTGTATGCGGGACATGTATATGCTGTATATATGTCGGCCGCATATACGTCGGCTGTATATACGTCGCCCATATATACGTCCCCCATACATTCGTGTGAATGTAGCCTTACTCTGAAAATTTCCCTGGATTCCATATTGTTAGCAACACAAAGCTCAATGATGTGCAGATTACATAGAAGCCCCATGCAGATGGCAGGGGGCAACAGTGAGGAACAGAAGCAAAGTCTCCAGTGTCTGTAAGTCTACAGCAGACTTGTATAAGAAATCTCCTGGAATATTATAGATCACATTATAAGCAGAAGTAGATTTTCCTCATATGTGGGAAAATCCCTGTATTAGAAAAACATGTTAATACACAGGCATATACAGCATAATGCTGTAAAGATAAAAATGTGTATTGTGAACTTAAGTAGAAAATAAGACTTTGGACTTGTTTTATAGGAACTAAATGACTGCAATTGTCTCTGAATAACAAAAAAGCTTCCTGGAAAGAATGAAAACTACCAGAGACTCACACAGCAGATACAGCATTTTTTTCCCATGTATTCTAAAAGATTAATTTACTTGAAGTTGTATACCAGTTAGCGCACCCAGACATCATAGAGATGGGTGCTGGGCTTCGGTTGACACTCTATGTGCTGTTTGTGCAGGTGTAGATTGGGGGATTTTAAATGAAACAGACAAAAGATAACTTTTCCATAGGATATATAACAATTATTAAGCCTACCATTAGTCTCTGTACAGCAGTGACAAATATTTCTATTTCTATATTTCTAGTCAATTAATAAAGCAATGCAGAAGGATCATGAAGAATATAATATTGGTGTTCTTGATATTTATGGCTTTGAAATATTCCAGGTAAGTAAAATTAATTAGAGTTTTACACTAGTTCCTGTATGTGCAGTAGAATAATTTTTATCTGTTTGTTTTACAGAAAAATGGTTTTGAGCAATTCTGCATCAATTTTGTCAATGAAAAGTTACAACAAATATTTATAGAGCTGACTCTCAAAGCAGAACAGGTAATGGAACGGAGTTCTCTGTCTACGCCAACCTTTCATATAACTACAGGTTATATTCACTTGCTTATTAATACAAGACAAGTCAATAGTCTCTAAGCCACATGTGACATGAATGGCAATATTAGCATTTCCCTACCACTGTAGTCATACCACCTAGTAAACCCTAAGATATACAGACTTGCATTCAAGTTTTCCACACAATTTGTAGTTAAAGGAGTGTCCAAAGATTGAAAATCATGACTGCTTTCATCCAATAACAGTGCGACACCTGACCATGGTTTGTTATGGTATTACAGCTCCGATGTATAGAGATGAATAGAACTTAGTTGCAGTACCAAACAATACCCATGGTCAGGAGCGGAGCTGTATTTGGAAGAAACCAGCCATGTTTTTCAACCCCTGGTCAACCCCTTTAAGCCTTTTCGCTTAATTTTATTTAAATCTTAATGCACTGAAGCAAAATAGGTTTGGTTGCAGTGTGCACATAACCTTTAAAGTTAGTAAAGAAAGCTATACAAGTATAATGAAAGCCTGGAAAGTAATACACATTGTGGCTGGATCTAGTTTATGACTTCTTTAGCTTCACAATATATGAATATATGAAGCGTTATATGTGTTGGGTACATGATTTAGTCTTTTATTGTGCTCTGATATCAATAATTACAGTTGCTATGATACCATTAACTACAGTTGTTGCTTATTGTTGATGTTGCAGGAAGAGTATGTCCAAGAAGGAATCCGATGGACTCCTATAGAATATTTTAACAACAAAATAGTGTGTGACCTCATTGAGAATAAAGTGGTAAGTATAAAGAGGTTGGATGAACAATTTAGAAGCCCTTTACGTGAGCAACTTCTATTTTGATGCTAGATATCCTATAATGAATGTGTTTGTTCTGCTTTTACGTCTACTTTCAGAACCCACCAGGTGTTATGAGTATTTTGGATGATGTGTGTGCCACAATGCACGCTGTAGGAGAAGGGGCAGATCAAACTCTTCTACAGAAACTAAAGATGGCTGTGGGGACTCATGAACACTTTAACAGCTGGAACCAAGGTTTTATCATTCATCATTATGCTGGAAAGGTATGTTCTCAAAAGCCAAACTTACTAGTAGCTTATAAGGCTATCTTGGCAGAACGGGGTAACTGACATATATCAGAAGTAAAGGGAATAGGGAACCCCTTTAGATTAGTTTGATACAAGGAGTTTGCCCATGAAAGAAAGTTCTCACATTTTAATCCCCTAGTGATGCTTATACATTAAATAACCCTCTTACTTTACAGTTATATTGCTGTTTTAGCTCCTATATCTCAGGGATGGTCAGTGTACGATTCCAGAATGTGAGCATGGACTCTCTAAGCAGACACTTCATGATTCCTCTGTGCTACAAGATGCTATGTGCTGACAATGTGCTTAGATTATCAGGGTACAGGTTTATCTACACTTTCATTTACATTCTGAACGTTCTACCAGTATCTGACACATAGAAAAAGAGAAATGAGACCGATCAGATATGATGAGATCCATGAGTTGGATACAAAACACAATGACAATCTCAGCTCTGCTCCCTCACCTAATCAATAAAACTCAGTCAGCTCTGGTATAAAGACTTGTAGCTTGTAGAGCAAGTCTCTGAACGCTGCCCTTAACGCTCTCCATAAAGTGATGGAGTACTCCCCAACAAAGCATGGAGGGACAGGAAATATACATGCAAATCTTTAAGCATCATGCATATGAACACATGCATTTTGTGGGCCTGTAAGCAACAGTCCCCGTTCTGTTGCTTGAGGGCTGTCTGGCATCGGCACACATCCCCTACCGAAGCCTATAGGAAGTCACTGCCCTATTCTCAAAGATGGGCCAGAATAGGACACAGACCATCTTTTTCTTGCAGGCAGTTAGCACGTTCCCAGCTCAGTGTTATAATGTGCATCAAGGTACATGTACCGCAAATAAAATGTGCCGAATAGAAGTCAATTGGGCAGTGTGTTATCTGCTGTTTGTGTGGTTGACTCATGGCTATAGCATACGTTGTGTGTGTGTGTGTGTGGTCTCATCTCTGTGCATAATAGTACTGTCCTGCCTTTTCTTGGCTTTCTAGAACATAAAGAGCTTTGATTTAAAAGCCTCACTTAGATGACCATATTTCAAGACTTTGCATGTTGGGGCTTCTTGAGAACAGATTCCGGAAACACTGACACTTTGCTTGTACAGTCTTGGTAGTTTGGTACAGTATATCCCCTATAAAACTCGATAGGTTTCCAGAAGTGTAACTTTTATGACAAAACTAATTCTGTCAAACACAAATTCAATTAATCTACAATGAATCTGTATAAATTCTGCTCAGAGCACAGGTCAATTTTTTTGCAAAGTTTTCATTTTTTGCTGTTGACACTAAGCTTTTTGTGAAAGTGGCTTTATGTTTATTTAATACTCCCTGTGTGTAATGCATTTAGTTTAATTGCCTAAGAATGTGCTGACAGACGCTCACACGTTACTCTGCCCGCTCCTTGTAATAATCGTGTTGTGGTTAACACATTAAAACCGGAAAGCGGCTTTAATTTTATCAGCAGAAAGGACTTAAGTGAAATAAGAAATCAAAGAAATCTGTAAATTTAATTAGAGCCGGGATAGAAATACAACACCAGAATACTGAGCAAATATTCAAAAGTGGAACACTAACAGCATGCAGAGCTGGACTGTCTAGGAATAGTCGCTGGCTTATCCAATAGATGCTACTATATCCAGTAGCAGTGTATACATTTAGCCCCATAGGCTTTTGTTTGCACTGTTTGGTTGATTTGGTTAGATGAATATTCGCAGTGTCCTTCGCCATTGCAGGGCATCTTCAATTGATGGTAAAGAATTTGCAACTTCTAGATGGGTATTCATCAAAAACATTAGGCATGGCCTGGCACCTTGCCCTGTCAAGACAAAATTTTGCCAAGACCTGAAGGGTCTCAAAAATTAGCCGCCCTCCTGGTTTGTCCTGGGGGGCCGGGTCCTACAGGTCTCAGACCTTCAGGAAGGATGCCACCTAGTGGACACTCCATGGGATCTGATTCATCTTTGGGAGGGCACCACATCCCCCTTCCCCCAGTAAGGGCTATAGGAAGCTACTTTTTGAGTGTCTTCCAGTCTTCTTATAAATTCTACCACAATCGGGTCAAAGTGACTGGCAGTGCCGGAAAGAGCTTCAGGTGGATGGTCAGGATGGAGGAAGACTTGTAACTTTTTTTACCAAAAATCGAATATTTCATGAAATCAGGATAACATTCAACTTCCAGTCCTAATCTTTGAATCTCAAGGAATGCTGACATGTCAACACTGGTGTCTAATAACCTGTGAAGTTAAAAATATACCCATGCAAATTATCCTTCTTGAAAAAATATACCTTTGTACAGCAAACAACAAGGTATTTACAGTTGTGTTGTTTACTTAAGTTGTTGTGATCTAGGAAATTATATAGTCACATTGAGTGACCTCTGCCATTTGTCACCTTAGTATTAGTTTTTACATTATTTGAGGCCTTCCAGGGTAGTGAAGAGATTGTCAACCATACAATGTTAGGAAGTTGGAGAAGGTTCCTCACTATTGTTCATGTAGAACAATAGTGTGTTACTCCTTTCATTGCCACCTGCATCCTCCAGAGTCCTACAAAAATCAGGAGAAAAAGAACTGCCATAAGTGGTAATATACTGCGGGAAGCAGTTGTGAAATTATTTGTAAAACTGTCTGTGGGGCAGGATTCCCAATAGAAGAGCATTTACTATGAATTAAGAATTCACAAAGTGCTGATTACCGGTGTAATTGGTTCCCAATTTTTATTCAATTTACAGGTGTCTTATGATATGGATGGATTCTGTGAGCGTAACCGTGATGTTCTATTTACAGATCTAATTGAACTTATGCAAAGCAGCCAGTTGTAAGTATTCTGCATAAAATCTTTGCCTGTAGAGTATTTTTGCTTTATATCCTCACTATTTTGACACCTCTTAGAGCATTGTAACATTACATGGCCATTACAATACATAGTTGATCAATAATTGACCTGGCAGATGCTGGAAGTAATTCAAGTGAATAGGGCAAATCTTCAAACCGGCCGGATGTCACTGGCCTACAAAGAGAAGGCACCACGCTCATATACAGCCTCGGCTGTTTCACACTGATGATCAGCGATCTAATATTGCTCACTGGTAATAGAGGTATTATCTTTTATTAAAATACTATGAAATACTATTATTAAGATTGGTTAGCAGTGCCCAAAACGGCAGAGTTCAGGATTTTTTTTTTATTTTGTGAAATCTAAAATTAAAGAATATTGGGGGGGGGGGGGTGTAAGCTTTTACTCAAAAATATTTTTTAAATAATAACTTCTGATGTCAGATTCCATTAACTCACTAGCAGCAGAGTTATTAGATTCATTTGTGAACTTTGACCATAGTTCTTGCTGCTTAGGATATTGCAAATGATGCTTCTTTTTGTCTATATAAAAACCTACCGGGCCAATGAAAAATGTATTTGTTCACTGCTAGCTTTGTGGGTGTTTACACAATAAGTGATGGTGAAGAGCTCTTCAGATGTGTTCACATAGCACATGTAGTAAGGGTGATGAGTACAGATATGCAGATGTGCTCTATTGACAGTGATACTTATACCTATACCTATACCGGTGTGCACCATTGATACTCTTAATGATGGTAATGGGTATTTCTACAGCCGTGCTAAAATGTTCCTAGTAATGATAGCGAGTACAAAATTGACACTTGTAGTGATGGTGATGGCTACTTATACAGTTGTGCTTTTTGACAATAGTAGTAATGAGTACTTCCCATTGGTAGTACTGATTGACAATTGCAGTGTTGGTTACATATACTGGTGTGTTCCATTGACACAAGCAGTGATGATATACAGAGGTGAGTACATAAACATTTGTGCTACATAAGATATTGTAGTGATTACGTATACTCCTCAATATCCTGTATAAGAATTAGGTACACATACATATGTGCTCCATACACCTTAGTAGTGATGCTGCCTCATCATTTTACTAATCATTTTATTATAAACCACTTGAACAGCCTCTTCTCATCTTTTTATTTAAAAATAAACCCCTCCAAAGCCTTCTATTGGGGATTCTTTTGAAAATTAGTTTTATTTTCTTGTACCAAGGATTTCTTGACTTCCATGAAGTACGTTGTTGTTGATATTTGAGCAGCTATTGCATGACCAGTTCTTTCCTCCTGAATTGTACATAAAACCACAATCGAGAAAGAAAAAAATAGCAATTGTGGTCTACAAATAGTCTGAGTGGTTATTTTTCCCAACAAAGCCATAGAAATATGACAGTGTTTTGACAAACTAGAGCCAGAAATGAAAGGAATACTGGGTAAAAGCTGTCTAAAACCTCAGGTTTTCCCACAAGCTAATCTTTGATGACAGTGCCCAGCTGTTATTTATGTCTACGTAAAGTTGAAATTTGCCATGGTTTGGACTTCCTGAGGGTAGAGTCCCCTCATACTTTGAACACGGAGGAGAGCTGGTGGGGGAGAGGATAAGATTTTAAGTTACTATTTTCTTGTGGTTCTGGTCCAAGAGCCTGTATTTTATCAAATACTATAATAATATCTGGGATGTTTCATTATAGTTGACCTTTTTATTATAATACTGAAGCTGGGTCTGCAAGTTTACTGTGTGGATATATAATACCACATTTGGCCCTTATCCTATCCATGAATAATTCTACAGCAAAATGCTAACTAAGGATGAGCAAACTCATTAAAAACCAGATCTGAACCCACCCAAGTGGCTACAATCGGTTATGTGCTTGCACCTCCAGTAGCTGCAGGGATTTAAATGCTGCTTGGCAACTTCTAGTGAATCTAGTGAGTCCTGGGAACCGGAACTTGAAAGGTTTGTCACAAGCCTAAAATTTGCAGTTTGGATCTGCTCAGCAATTGTAATAACTTGTGCATTCATCCAGGTGTGACTCCTACTGGATACAAAGCCTTATCTAGAATACATCTTGTATCACCATGACTTGAGTGATTGACTTTATTGACTGACTTGAGTTATTTTTTTTAAAAAAAATGTTGTGTGGTAGAAGTTCAGTTTGAATTTATATGTGGTTTTTACAAATGAAATGACTTTAATCATACAGTTTATTACTATTTTTATTATACTTGCATTTTTTAGACCCTTCATTAAAGCTTTATTCCCGGAAAATCTTCAAGCAGAAAAGAAGGGTCGTCCTACTACAGCAAGCAGTAAAATTAAGGTAACTTTATAAAAGTACATACATGTGTGAGACTGTAAGAGTTATTTCTTGGCAGGATGAACAATACCTAGGTACCAAGAAAGAAATACTGTATAAATCTTTTATGGCCAACTTTATTATAGGTTGTTCTCAAGTAATGCTGACCACTAAGAATTTTTCATTATACATCTGTTTATTCTTAAAGAAACAAGCAAATGACTTGGTGAACACCTTGATGAAATGTACCCCACATTATATCCGCTGCATCAAGCCTAATGAAACCAAGAAACCCAGAGACTGGGAGGAGAGTAGGTATGGAACCTCATCAAAACCTGACAAAAATAATGTATAATTTTTTTCTATCTCTTTTCATCTTCTAAATAATATAAAAAAAGAACTTTGTTCTAAACTATATGAAAATGAAGTTCATTGTTGATGTGTTGTGACTGAGTTTTCCCGCTTCACATGGCAGTTTGTCATCATGCTAGAATTTAACATGTCTATATGGTATGCTTGAGAACCTTTTGTGTGTTTACGTTATTTTGACCTTTCCAAACTATTCTTATCCATGTCTATGATTTTTCCAAAGGGTGAAACATCAAGTAGAATATTTGGGTCTGAAAGAAAACATCCGTGTACGCCGAGCAGGATATGCCTACAGGAGGGTGTTTAAGAAATTCCTGCAGAGGTGAGGATAGCATTGCTCTGTTGTATGTTACATACAAGCTGGGGAAGTCTGGCATACCTGTTTGTTTGCATCACATAAGAACTATACTAGAGTTCCAAATGATTTTGCATGCCCATATATTATCTCATAGTTTTTGAGATAATTTCTGAAAACTGTGCATATTCAACTTCTTTCTGGCAATGTCTTTTCAAGTAAGGAAAAAACCTCAACTCCTAAGTAGAAATGCTGAACTAAGAGAAAGGTAAAAGGAAACTGAGAATCTCCTGACAGCGGTAAAGCATTTGCTTTGATGTTTTATGATTTACCCTCATGGGATAGCTATTTTTTATCTGTTTTTGTATTTACATAAAATCAGCAACTTCTTTTACTGTAAATACATGTCTCCTCCCTCGCCCATTAGTCCCTTCTTGGAAGTCAACCAAATAAAAACACTGAGGGTAAAGTGTGATTACAATTTGTCTTTGACTTGGTTGTTTATGTTTATCTGAATTCATCAAGTAAATCTATGTTGTATTTGTTTCTTTGTTTTTATGGTTTGTGGCATAATATTGCTTTTTCTGCATTTGTCGCAAAATGTTTTTGTTTTTGTTTTTTGTGCACATATCCCTCTGAAGAGCAATTGTCTTGATAAATTTAGTAGTGTTTTTTGTCCTATTTCTATGCCAGAGGGTTACTGGAGTCATTTTGTGCCAAAACATGTGACTTAACAAAAGGTCGCAAAACATGAATGCAGTCTCGCATGAAATATGGATTTGGAGAAAACCAGATCTATGTCAAAACCACTTTGATATGGTCTATTTTATTTGTTGCAATGAATACGCGCAAAAACAGAGTAAAAACCCACTTGCGCCAAAACATTGCCAAACATAGACAAAAATACTAATGATAAATTTCCCCACTGTGTTTGCTGCGTACCAGGGATCTGAAATATTCCACTTGCTGCAGCACCATTGGCATATGATCTGTATTTGTCACCTGTTCCATCATTGCTTACTTTTTTAAAATTGCAATATTGAAAGGGGAACTGAGCCAAAATGAAAAATGTTCTCATTATACTTAAAAGCATGTATAATCGTTCGCCGCACCCCTGTCTGCTATGCAGTCAATATTATTGTTGTTCTATGCATTAGGGAGTGGACAGTTTATCCTTCCACCTTACCAGACAGGAATGGGGTTTTCTTACATATGACTTCTCTTTAACTTAAAGAGGTATCGAGCTCGATCCATCCAACTATAATGAGGACAAGGTGACATCTATTAATAAAACGGCCTCCTCCATACTCCAGTTTAGTGGAGAGGTAAAGCAGGGGTAGGAACTGCACCTATCATGCATTTATGGCCCATGCTTTGGTTTTTCCATATGGATGATATTTAAAGATTATCCTTTGACATTTCAATAGCCGTATTTTTCTTGTGGTGAGGTCAGAGCCATGCAATTCCTAGAACCAGGGGTTTTACTCTGTATTAGACTATTCATCTTGGTTGAGCACCACTGTGAATCAGGATAATCCCCAAAAGCCTGCATCCCCTCTCCACAGAAGGATTGCTGATATCAGTAGTGCCAGTGCTTTATCTGTTTGATCAATTTTCTATAGAGGAATTAAATAATACCTATTGTTTCTATCATTTTGACAAGAAGTTTTAAAAATGACCATGAGGGGAGAAAAGGGAAGCAGTAGGTGCCTCATAATATACTTGTAGGGGCTAGTAAGGTTCTGGTGAGGTGTCTCACCCTAATGCAGGGACTGTTAGGTTAGTTGATAATGAAAAATATAGAGCCTACAGTAAGGAACTACCAGATGCAAACTGTGTATGATCTAGTAGATGTGTAGAAAAAAAGCTTTATTAGTTAGGTGCTACGTTTTTACGCTCCAAAATAGCATCTCCATCATACTCAATTCTTGTGTTGAAACGATAGCCCTAAGACACAGAGCTTTTTTCTTCACATTTACTAGATCATATACATGAACCTCTGGTTCTCTACTACAAGGCCCTATTTTATTTAAACTCGGCTATGCATTTTTTTAAACTCAGTGGCCCACATTTACTGATACTAAGTGTAGTTTGGCTAACTATCGTGCAACAGATTCATGGAGACTGTAGCACGGTCTTTATGAATTTGGTGCACGCTACGGGTGCCCAAAGTGCATGAACTGAGTGCAGTACCTTTTTTCGGATTCACGCAGTTTAAGTGGCGTAAAACACAATGGGGGGAATTCATCATTGTCTTTTTTTTGTCTATATTTGGCGTTGTTTTGGCGCAATTGTAGTACAAATGCATAACTTTGCGCCAAATTCATGATTTGCATTGACTAGTTTTCACAATATGAATGAATTCATCATTTTTTGATTTGGCGCATATGTCCATTTAGGCGCAAAATTATGCCAGTCCCCACCCTAATCTATGTTGCGACTTTTTTGATTTTTTTTTTTCCGACTTTTCATGCAGTCACAACAACCGTCACAACAGTCGCAAACAACCCACGGAACGTAAGCTGATTTACCAAGGGCCAAAGCCACTTTGGAGTTTTGCTGCAGCCAGATTCATGAAAGACATCATTAGACTGGCTGACTGCGACAGTTCTATGTCTAATTCTCCCCCATTATGTTTCAAAATAAATGTGGCGGCTGGTACAAATGAGCACCAGAACGCCCTTTCTGTGCTAAGTATTGTGTCTCGACATGCATAGTGCAGCCGCGACACAATACCAGCACAAACACTTTGTAAACGTTTATGTACTCTCTGCTCCAGAATTCTGGCACATACTGCATAATAAATGTGGGCCAGTGTATCTTTCGAGGCTTGCACAAGTTGACTTTATTTACGTAGTATTCGTCATTATGCTTACGATGTATTGAAAGGATAAAAAATTGAAGCGTAATTGTGTCTGGCAAATGAAAACATATCTATTTGTAGTTTTGGCAAGTTTAGCCTCAGCACGTAGCTGTAATTCAGGTTTAGTGTGTAACCCTTTGATTCAGTGACATCATTCGTGTCCTATGAGGTGTAATAAAATGAGTAGGTTGTGTAGAGAACCCGGAGGACTGGAAATGTGTGTTTCTCTATTTGCTGTTATTTTCTTCTGACAGCTTCCTGGCAGCACAGAGTAACCGGAGATGTGAATAGGCATTTCTGTGTAGTATTTTTTATTTGCATGAAAAGACCATAGTGAATGACTTCAGTGTTCAGTGTAGTCTTTGGAAATATTAATATCAAACTGTAATCTTTCTATCCTGGAACAGTCTAGAAACATGAAAAATAATCACTTCTCCTACTTTCAAAGTTCTATTACATTATTTTGTTACAATAGGTGATGGCAGATTTCAGGTTTTTTTTACAGGGTTCTGGATGGATAAAGATGGTCTATGTATCCAGCAGGATTTGCTATACTTTTAAACAACTTCTGATAGAGATCGGGTTATGGCAGTGAGTGAATAGATTCTACAGAAAAGAAGACCTTTTAGTGGAATGATGTTATAGTATTTTGGTCAGTTCTCTATGGAGGGCGTATTATCCCTATCGAAATTAGATAAGCAGGTCAATAGTTCTGCCAGTGACCTCAATGTTAATGCATGTATGATAGAGGAGGTTTTACTGATCAATCAGAACATGCTTAGTGATCATACAAGAGGGGTTTTGTCTATAGTCTGTATACAAAAGTGTGATTTGCCCTAGGGTTTTACAAGAGGAAGAGCTATAGGCACCATATATGATGAGATATGCCTATATTTGGTGTTGTTTTATGTATCTGTGTGTTAGTCATGTTTTGTTCTCACAAACTTCTCTATTCCATTTATTTTTTAGTGTGACTATGTAATTATATAATTTATTATATGTAGTGGGTCATCTGACACCATATAGCCTTTTCTCAGTTAGTTGTCTGATTACACCTGTATCCTGAATTGTTCTTCCTCTGACTGTAAAATACCTACTTAAAGGGATATTCTGGTTATTCCGTGAAAGCATTCCTATGTGTAAATGTCTCTACCTGCTTTCACATAACCACTTTTTCATCTACTTTAGTTCCATATGAGCTTTTATCAGTCTGAGGAGATAAGATTTCACGTGAGTCTCACGTGGCGCCAACACTGCTATCATGTGAGGGTTTTTCTTACTACATTCCACCTCGTCCGATTCACACTAGATACCCACCTTCTGTTAGACAGAGAAGGAGAGCATTGCGCATATTTGACCAGGCCCTACAAGAAACAATGAGTTGAAACTAAGGAAAACGGAGAGGAAATGTTGGGCAGTGTGGCCTACAAAGGTGACATTTTGGAAGAGAACTGGTAATAACACTACATTAAGGACAAACTTGAATACAGAAATTGCACAACATAGCTTTCGCTTCATGAGACCAGAATATCCCTTAGCACTTATTTCATCAAGTGTAAGATGATACCGTTGCAGAACATGTTTTTGTTACGAATTCAGTGTGGAAATCGACTACTACATACAATACCTCACCTCCTTCCTTAATGCCTCATACTCCATCTGCAGTATACTTTATACCTGAATTGGTCTCTGGCTAATTAAGCATAATCAATAAATAACATGCGCCCATATCTTTTGCTCCATTTGTCTAGATTGAAAGCTGGTCACAGGATACATGACTCCCCATGGCCCTTTTTCTTTATAAACTTTCAGGTGTTGTCTACTTTGCACCTCATTGTAAACAAGTATCCTGCTGTCTACATGCTCTCGAATAACATTGGCTCATAAATTACGCTGATTTGCTAAAAGCCTACAGTGGGGGTTTAGATTTCCCTCTCTGTACAGACTGTCAATTTAGCGTAACCTTTAGGAAGCAACAGTGCGTAAACTGTGCCTTCTAGAGGGTTTCTGGAGCATTATCATGAGACGCATTGGTCATCAGTATCAGATCAGTCGGCGTTGTGACAATCTGAGACCGGCATAAAGCTTAAAGGGGTTGTCCGCTTTCAGCAAATAATTTATATTGTTTGTGTAAGGCTACATTCACACTGCCGCATGGGGGATTTATATACGGCTGATATACGTCCCCCATAGATGGCAATGGGTGCATGACGCCCTATGGGAGAAGTATGGTGCGGCACCGTACCACTCCGTACCCTGTGAAAAGATAGTACATGTCCTATCTTTTCACGGCATATGGCACCGTGCACCATATATCCCTATGGAGAGGGGCGGGGCTGAGCAGCGCTCACCTCCTACTCCTCTCCTCGCACGCTGCCGTTGTCCGCTGTGCTTCACGGTTTTCTAGATCTCTGCTTGCTGTCCTTCTATAGAAAGCTTCTCTGTTTACTTCCAGTGGATAGAAATGATGTGTGTTTATAGAGACATTGGGGGAGATTTATCAAAAGTATCTTAGAACACAACTGTTCTAGTTGCCCATGGAAACCAATCAGGGCTCAGCTTTATCTTCCCACACCTGTTTATAGTAAAGCTGAGCTCTGATTGGTTGCCATGGGCGACTAGAACAGTTCTGCTCTCAGACACTTTTGATAAATCTCCCCCATGAACTGAAAGTTTTCTAGATCTATAACAATTAATGTTCTTTCAAAGACATTTTGCTTACTTCTGAAGTCCTCATTTGTGGTGCAACTCACTTTTTAAGAGGCAGATGGAGACTCTGACTCAGACATAGGCATGTCACCTCTTGGCTGTGACTGAGATTGGAGAAGAGCTACATTTTTTACCATGACAAAGTACATTAGTAATGAGGAAGTTTAGTGAAGATTATATCTGTGTGAGGTATTGTAATGATTATAACAATGATGTGTCAATGCACATGAATATATATATAGGTTTGGACAAATGCCATACATATTTGTAAATGTGTGTGTGTCCATTTGTGATATTTTGCCTATTCTCCATTGTATGATGTCCTAGACAAAGCTCCCTCCAAACTGGCAATTATATATTTTGTGCAATATCTTCTTCTCTACAATTAGTATATCATTATACCTTTTATATTTGAACCCACCTATTAATTAAGAATGTCTTTTCTGCTTTGTGTTGGGAGGCTGAAATAGAAAGATTACACATTTGTCAGGAATATATGTCACTTAAAGAATTCTAAAATATTCATGGCACATTGTTTCTGTCAGTCTATGATGATTTTCAATTAAGATTCTCTACAAGCCTTTACCATAAGTTCATTAATTGATACTTAGAAGAATCCCAGGAAATGGATGTACTACGGACCGGCGCTATAGTATTATAATTGCATACAGCTCAAGACGTTGTAAAGAAGTAAAATAGTTTCTTTTATTCTTAAAAACTTTGCAAACTCTGCGACGCGTTTCTGCTCCGGACTGGAGCCTTCGTCAGGCATAACATAATATCAAACAAACAGTCAGTTAAATACATTACCGTATTACCGGGATTCCGGAAGTAATTGGGTTCCGGTCACATGATGCTATTCAGTCCGGTTACGGGACTGCTCTCGGGAAATACAATTGATTCAATAAAAAATACTTTTTTCAATAGAAATGATACCTATGTTAAAATGACCTTTTTCAAATGTGATATACATTGTAAAATTTCTATAGACTTATGATAGTCATGTTTTGAAAGAAGAAGGAGGAGGGGATTTGATTGAATGGCTTAAAAAAAAAACCTCTTACCGGCGTCTCGATCTGAACTACGGATCGCCGGAGGGGACATAAAAAAGGCGTTCTACCTTCGTCGGAGAGAACGTACTGAAATAGGTGTCATACGTCGATGGATCCTAGGGCCACACGGAGGTGAGTGATGTTGCAATCTATTTGTGTTAGACAGATTCTATCACCTCGTTCAGGCCGTTGGGGACTAAAGTATTCAACTTGAAAATCCAGAAGGATTCTCTCCGATTTAGGGTCTTCAAGCGATTGGTATTCTTTGCATGAATTTGTTCTATCGGGGTTATTTTAATACAATTAAAATCGCCTTTGTGTTCTAAAAAGATATGCTTAGATAGACTCTGTTTTAGAAAGCCTATTCTAGTTTTGTGTCGATGACCATTCAGTCTCATTCTAAGAGACTGGGTGGTCCGGCCAACATATTGTTTTCCGCATGAGCAGTCGACTAGGTAAATGACAAAGTTTGAAGAGCATGACATTTTGGTCTTGATTTTAAATTTTTCGTTGGTGGTTTTTGATATAAACGTAGTTGCCCCCTCTTTTATTGAGTCACAGCATAAGCACAATTTGTGTCTGCATTTTTCAACCCCCGATTTCCTATCATTCAAATCATTTGGGATGAGTTTGCCTGTTTTTAGTCTACTCGGGGCAACTATATTTTTAATGGTGGTGGCTTTTCTGAACGTTATAAGTGGCTGAACGGGAAGAACATCCTTCAGAATTGGATCTTTCTTCAAGATGTTCCAATATTTTTTAAGGGTTTCTCTGATTTTAATATTTCCCCTATCAAAGGTGGTAATAAAATTAAATGTTGGTCTATTCAGTTCCCCCTCTTTCAGACTGTTCCTGTTGCTGGGTAGCAGGCATTCTTTTTGCGTTTTTCTGGCATATTTTGAGAAGGCTTCATTTATAATTTTCTTAGGGTATTTTTTCTCCCTAAATCTCCTTTTCAGGATCTTTGCTTGTGTCTTATAGTCTTCCTGGTTTGTGCAGTTTTTCCTAATTCGATGGAATTGGCTAAAGGGTACATTTTTTAGCCACTTAGAATAGTGTGCACTTGTAAATTCTAAAAAACTGTTACTATCTACACTCTTGAAATGTGTAGTAGTCACAATCCTATTGCCAATCGCTTCCAGTTCTAAATCAAGGAAGACTATCTTATCACGACTGAGGTTACTGGTGAACTTAAGACCCCAGTCGTTTTGGTTAAGTCTATCTACAAATTTGATAGCCTCCTCTTCATTTCCCTGCCAGATACAGAATAGGTCGTCGATATATCGTCTATAATAGACAATATTTTGTGACCAATGATCAGTGTTGTAGATGAATAGGGACTCAAAGCGCCCCATAAATAAATTAGCGTAACTTGGAGCAGCCCGAGTCCCCATGGCCGTACCCCGTATCTGGTGGTAGACCTGATCCTGAAAGTCAAATACGTTATGTTTGAGGACAAATTCAAGACCTTTGTAAAGAAAGTCAATTTGTTGTACTGGTAAACTGGTGTTATGTGTAAGGAACCAATGGATTGACTGAAGCCCTAGGTCGTGTTTAATGTTGGAGTATAAGGACGATATGTCTAAAGTTAAGAACATATAATTTTCTTTCCATTCGACCCGGTCAAGCTCTATGATTAGACTACTAGAGTCACGTAAATAAGAAGGGAGTTGTACTACTAGGGGTTGCAGATATAGATCAACATAGTGGGAAAGTTTGCCTGGCAAAGAGCCGATCCCAGAGATTATTGGGCGGCCTGGGGGATGTTCTTGATCCTTGTGGATCTTTGGCAAATGGTAAAAAACCGACAAGGGTGGATGCAAAACTGTGAGAAAACCTTTTTCTTTCTTATTCAAAATTTTATCCTCAAATGCATTTTTAATCATCTCATTGTATTCTTTTAGATATATGGGGGTTGGATCTTTCTTAATGGGTTTATAATAAAGGGTGTCACCAAGGATATTATGGGCTTCCTTAATGTAGTCATCCCTATCTTGAATAACTACTCCTCCCCCTTTGTCTGCTGAACGAATCACTATTTTGAGGTTGGAGCTTAGATCTTTCAGGGCTCTGAATTCGCCCTCTGTTATATTATTACCTGAGCTCTGCGAGGCTTTAATGTTTCTAAAATCGTCAGACACTAATGAAAGAAAGGTTTCAATATAATGACCTCTCTGCGGTAGAGGATTAAAGTTGGATTTTTTACTGATTTTTTGATGGAGGTATGGGTCCAAATCAATTGTTGTATCCTCTATTTTTTCTATTTTTTCTCCCCCCTGTTTTCTGTCTTTGATCAGAAAATATCTTTGTTGAGTGAGTTTTTTTATAAACATATTGAGGTCAACAAATAATTGGAAATCATCCGTGGTCTTAGTTGGACAGAGGTTTAACCCTCTTGATAACACTGATTTTTCATCATGTGTGAGGATATGACTGGACAAATTGAAAATTTTTACCATATTGGTGTTTTTGTCTGTTGTTCTCGGGGGGTTCTTTTCTATTTCTAAGGCTATACTTCTGGGTGGGTTCTCTTCCCCTTTCCCTTTCTTCTTTTTTCGCAAACAGCCTCTCCCTCCTCTGCAACCTCTGGTTCTCTTTTTCTTTTGATGGTTGTGGGGCTTGGTGTATCCAATGGGATGAAATATTTTAAAATTCTGTTCTGGAGGAGTGTGTGTTTGGTCTGTTTCGTGGTCGGCGTGATCGGGGGTACTGGGGTAAGACAAATGCTGGGATCCAAAGGTAATTGTAAAGGGGTGCTTGGTCGAGTGGGACCTAACTCTAAAAAAGAGCTGTTGCTGGTAGGAGATATAGTCTCTGAGATGGATGGTAGCTCTTCTGTATAAATCGAGCCTAGTTTATTATTAGTATTGATTGATGATTGCTCATTTTCATGTATTGTGAGCCATGATAGATTATTTAGTGCTAAGGGGTCTGCGATAGTCTCAGAGGTGGGTGGTATCTCATTGGTATTCCTAGCATTTGGTCTCGATGTACTCTTGGTTTGGGGTAATGAACTATTTGTGTGTATAATTTTTTTGGGGGTTTCTTTATGAGGAACATTATGGGGCCTTATAGCGTGTGAGGTCCTATTGGTGTTGTGAAAGGTTCTCCCCCCCGTTTTAGTGTAACTCGATTGATTGTTGGTTCGATTGTCCCTATAGTGTGGCTGCTCATCAGTCGTAGATAATTGATTCCTTGGATAAAATTGATGATGAGCCCGATGTTTTCGCGTATAGGTAAGAGCCCTATCTTTAGAGTTGTTACCATTAGGGGCCACTCTATTTCTATCGGGGATGTGACTCCTATCTGGTGGGGGGATGTGGAGACTATTTAATCTATCATGGCTCACAATACATGAAAATGAGCAATCATCAATCAATACTAATAATAAACTAGGCTCGATTTATACAGAAGAGCTACCATCCATCTCAGAGACTATATCTCCTACCAGCAACAGCTCTTTTTTAGAGTTAGGTCCCACTCGACCAAGCACCCCTTTACAATTACCTTTGGATCCCAGCATTTGTCTTACCCCAGTACCCCCGATCACGCCGACCACGAAACAGACCAAACACACACTCCTCCAGAACAGAATTTTAAAATATTTCATCCCATTGGATACACCAAGCCCCACAACCATCAAAAGAAAAAGAGAACCAGAGGTTGCAGAGGAGGGAGAGGCTGTTTGCGAAAAAAGAAGAAAGGGAAAGGGGAAGAGAACCCACCCAGAAGTATAGCCTTAGAAATAGAAAAGAACCCCCCGAGAACAACAGACAAAAACACCAATATGGTAAAAATTTTCAATTTGTCCAGTCATATCCTCACACATGATGAAAAATCAGTGTTATCAAGAGGGTTAAACTTCTGTCCAACTAAGACCACGGATGATTTCCAATTATTTGTTGACCTCAATATGTTTATAAAAAAACTCACTCAACAAAGATATTTTCTGATCAAAGACAGAAAACAGGGGGGAGAAAAAATAGAAAAAATAGAGGATACAACAATTGATTTGGACCCATACCTCCATCAAAAAATCAGTAAAAAATCCAACTTTAATCCTCTACCGCAGAGAGGTCATTATATTGAAACCTTTCTTTCATTAGTGTCTGACGATTTTAGAAACATTAAAGCCTCGCAGAGCTCAGGTAATAATATAACAGAGGGCGAATTCAGAGCCCTGAAAGATCTAAGCTCCAACCTCAAAATAGTGATTCGTTCAGCAGACAAAGGGGGAGGAGTAGTTATTCAAGATAGGGATGACTACACTAAGGAAGCCCATAATATCCTTGGTGACACCCTTTATTATAAACCCATTAAGAAAGATCCAACCCCCATATATCTAAAAGAATACAATGAGATGATTAAAAATGCATTTGAGGAAAAAATTTTGAATAAGAAAGAAAAAGGTTTTCTCACAGTTTTGCATCCACCCTTGTCGGTTTTTTACCATTTGCCAAAGATCCACAAGGATCAAGAACATCCCCCAGGCCGCCCAATAATCTCTGGGATCGGCTCTTTGACCAGCAACCTTTCCCACTATGTTGATCTATATCTGCAACCCCTAGTAGTACAACTCCCTTCTTATTTACGTGACTCTAGTAGTCTAATCATAGAGCTTGACCGGGTCGAATGGAAAGAAAATTATATGTTCTTAACTTTAGACATATCGTCCTTATACTCCAACATTAAACACGACCTAGGGCTTCAGTCAATCCATTGGTTCCTTACACATAACACCAGTTTACCAGTACAACAAATTGACTTTCTTTACAAAGGTCTTGAATTTGTCCTCAAACATAACGTATTTGACTTTCAGGATCAGGTCTACCACCAGATACGGGGTACGGCCATGGGGACTCGGGCTGCTCCAAGTTACGCTAATTTATTTATGGGGCGCTTTGAGTCCCTATTCATCTACAACACTGATCATTGGTCACAAAATATTGTCTATTATAGACGATATATCGACGACCTATTCTGTATCTGGCAGGGAAATGAAGAGGAGGCTATCAAATTTGTAGATAGACTTAACCAAAACGACTGGGGTCTTAAGTTCACCAGTAACCTCAGTCGTGATAAGATAGTCTTCCTTGATTTAGAACTGGAAGCGATTGGCAATAGGATTGTGACTACTACACATTTCAAGAGTGTAGATAGTAACAGTTTTTTAGAATTTACAAGTGCACACTATTCTAAGTGGCTAAAAAATGTACCCTTTAGCCAATTCCATCGAATTAGGAAAAACTGCACAAACCAGGAAGACTATAAGACACAAGCAAAGATCCTGAAAAGGAGATTTAGGGAGAAAAAATACCCTAAGAAAATTATAAATGAAGCCTTCTCAAAATATGCCAGAAAAACGCAAAAAGAATGCCTGCTACCCAGCAACAGGAACAGTCTGAAAGAGGGGGAACTGAATAGACCAACATTTAATTTTATTACCACCTTTGATAGGGGAAATATTAAAATCAGAGAAACCCTTAAAAAATATTGGAACATCTTGAAGAAAGATCCAATTCTGAAGGATGTTCTTCCCGTTCAGCCACTTATAACGTTCAGAAAAGCCACCACCATTAAAAATATAGTTGCCCCGAGTAGACTAAAAACAGGCAAACTCATCCCAAATGATTTGAATGATAGGAAATCGGGGGTTGAAAAATGCAGACACAAATTGTGCTTATGCTGTGACTCAATAAAAGAGGGGGCAACTACGTTTATATCAAAAACCACCAACGAAAAATTTAAAATCAAGACCAAAATGTCATGCTCTTCAAACTTTGTCATTTACCTAGTCGACTGCTCATGCGGAAAACAATATGTTGGCCGGACCACCCAGTCTCTTAGAATGAGACTGAATGGTCATCGACACAAAACTAGAATAGGCTTTCTAAAACAGAGTCTATCTAAGCATATCTTTTTAGAACACAAAGGCGATTTTAATTGTATTAAAATAACCCCGATAGAACAAATTCATGCAAAGAATACCAATCGCTTGAAGACCCTAAATCGGAGAGAATCCTTCTGGATTTTCAAGTTGAATACTTTAGTCCCCAACGGCCTGAACGAGGTGATAGAATCTGTCTAACACAAATAGATTGCAACATCACTCACCTCCGTGTGGCCCTAGGATCCATCGACGTATGACACCTATTTCAGTACGTTCTCTCCGACGAAGGTAGAACGCCTTTTTTATGTCCCCTCCGGCGATCCGTAGTTCAGATCGAGACGCCGGTAAGAGGTTTTTTTTTTAAGCCATTCAATCAAATCCCCTCCTCCTTCTTCTTTCAAAACATGACTATCATAAGTCTATAGAAATTTTACAATGTATATCACATTTGAAAAAGGTCATTTTAACATAGGTATCATTTCTATTGAAAAAAGTATTTTTTATTGAATCAATTGTATTTCCCGAGAGCAGTCCCGTAACCGGACTGAATAGCATCATGTGACCGGAACCCAATTACTTCCGGAATCCCGGTAATACGGTAATGTATTTAACTGACTGTTTGTTTGATATTATGTTATGCCTGACGAAGGCTCCAGTCCGGAGCAGAAACGCGTCGCAGAGTTTGCAAAGTTTTTAAGAATAAAAGAAACTATTTTACTTCTTTACAACGTCTTGAGCTGTATGCAATTATAATACTATAGCGCCGGTCCGTAGTACATCCATTTCCTGGGATTCTTCTAAGTATCAATATTTGTACGCTCCCGGGTCCCTGGTCCTCTGTGTGGAGCGTGGAGTGTCGAAGACCGGCTGCTTGGATCCATGTATATGACATGCTAGTTTGAATCATCCACCAGGTGAGAGTCTTTTGACTATCCACTTTAAAATATCACCTGAACAAACTATATTACACGAGGTTGCGCTCCTGCGTCTTGTCTTCCTTTTCTCTCTCACGGGATTGCTCAGAGATTCTCTGAGTCCCCCATCTCCAGGTAATTTGATAAGTTCATTAATGTTAACCCCTTAGCACTCACTGACGGTCAGTGGCATATACTGGGTGAGCCCTCTCCAAATAGACATGGGGTGTGCTGCCTATTGCAGAAAACACCCATCTCTAGCACCTGCGCTGGGTGCTAGCACTGATTACAGGTGTGAACACCTTAATTGCCCCGACAAAGACTGGGTTGAGTTTGGTTGTCATGACATCCTCAGGTCTTCCTCAGACCCAAGGCTGCATAGTTTCTGAAGATTCTGATTTACTGGCTCATTGTAACGAATTCTATGTAAAAGCACTATACAGTAGTATTGCAGTATATGGTAGGAACGATCAGACCAACTAGGATAAAGTACCCTAGTTGGTCTTAAAATTGTTTAAAAAATAATTATAAAATATTAAAAATCACCCCCCTTTCCATAGAACTAATATAAAAATTAATAAACAGTAAAAATTACAAACATGTTTATCAAAATATAAAAACGCTTATTGCCTGCAGTGAACCACATAACGGAAAATAGTGCCCAAATGAACCAACGGTCACATAGTCCTCAAATTGGTACCAATGAAAACGGCAGCTCATCTTCCAAAAAATAACACTGTACGCAGCTCCGTGTACCGAAGTATGAAAAAGTTATTAGGGTCAGAATATGGCGAAACTATTTTTTCATGAAAAGATTTGTGAAGGACGTGCGCCATAAATCCTGAAACTGGCGCACAATTGACAGGTTACTGCATTTAGTTCAGTTTGCACTAGTAAATGTGCCCCATAGTTTTAATTTGTGAAAATGTATAAATTTGGTATCACCGTGATCGTACCGAACGAAAGAATAAAGTACATGTTTTTTCACCAATTTCAAAACATTTGGATTTTTTTCCAGCTTCCCAGTACACTGCATGGAATTAGAATTATCGTCAATGATAAGAATTTGTTAAGCACAAAATAAGCCCTCACACAGCTCTGTCAATGAAAACATGAAAATGTTATAGATTTTTGAAGGTGGGGTGAAAAAAAATTACCGAAAAAAGGGTGCATTGCGAACAGGTTAACATAATCGAAAGTCCTCTTTGTCTCAGCAGCATGTGAAGGAATGGCTATTGATATCATAATTTCTAAAAACTATAGTGTATTTGTGGATTTAGGATTTATAACACACTAGAATTAATCTTTAAACAGTTTGAGACCTATTTGATTAATTAAAGGGGTGATATGGGCTACTTCTGAAACCAATTGGTGGATGGCAAAGCAGTAAAATTAGTGATTAATAATTAGCAATGCAGTCTTTTTTCCCTCCTCTTCCAGTCTTTGTCAGTTGGTAAAGGTCCATTGATCACTATGAACAATTCGTTGCCCTAGTAATCACAAGAATGTTGATGCAGCTCTTGTTTTTTTTGTTTTGTTTTTTAAGGTACAATACCTTGCCGCAAAAATATATGTATTTAAATCTTTATTGGTTGTAAAAAAAATAAATAAATAAAAACTGTTCTTAAAAAAAGCAGCAATTATCTCTGAGGAGTCCGAGAGGAAATGTTTGTGCACTTTAATAGGTTGGGTACAAACTATTATACTCTCCTTAAAAGAAAAGTAGCAAGGTTGCACGGTGTCTACTAAGATTGTATGTGAGAGAGAACATTTCCAGTGGGATTGCGAACCACCAATTAAGAGTCATTTGATAAAAGCCACCAGGAAGATGATTTATGGTGGTCAATTTTTTTACAAGTGGACCATATACTTTTCTTGCACAAAATACCTCTTTGGCCTGTATCCTATTCTGTGCTGACATAGTTCATAATAAAATGGTACAGCTCAAAAAGTTCCTTCATTTATCCAAGTGTCAACAAAAGGCTCTTTATCTAACAGAAACGTTGTACATCTGTCCTTACAGATATGCTATACTTACCAAAGAGACCTGGCCTTCCTGGCGCGGAGATGAGAAGCAAGGTGTCCTCCACTTACTGCATTCTGTTAATATGGACTCTGATCAGTTTCAGCTCGGCAAAACCAAAATCTTTATCAAAGCTCCAGAGTCGGTGAGTTATAAGGAGATTATTTTATATGTTATTTTTGTGTCAATGGGCAACTTTTAAAAATGTTTGTACTAACAGTTGAAATTAGGTTTTTTTTCTCTTTTAAGTTTACCCCAAATATAACTAGAAAAAGCTAGCAAACACTGCATTACATAGTGCTGCAAACGGACCGATCCGGTGTATTCATGAGGGGGAGGTCCAAGAAGGCTGTAACTGCCGCTGGCAGTCACCGCCGGCCTATGGTGTGGGAGGGGCGCTCTGGGGACGAGACAGAGGAAGGGGACCGCCCCCTCATGAATATATCCGACCGCTGTAAGCTTGGTCCATCATTGGCAGCGCTATGTAGTGCAGTGTTTGCCAGCTTTATCGTAAGGTTCCGATAAAGCTAGCAGTTTAACACTGCTACATATAGGGTAGGGCTATGGAGCTGCTTACCCTCCTAAAGGGTTTATACAGGGTGACAGGTCTTCTTTAAATGGCATCTACCACCAGGATGACAAATTGTTAACCAAGCACACGTACATACTGGTGTGTGCCCCTGTGGCAGGATCTGTTCTTTTAGATTCTTATGCCCTGGTTTTTATAAAATAAGAATAAATCCTTTATTTATATAGCGCACACAGATTCCACAGCTCTGCACAGAGCTTCCCAAACCAGTCAATAAAAAAGGCTTTTATAATTATGCAGACTAGCCTAATGGCTTCTGGGTCCAGAGGTGTTAATGGAGCCTAGAGCCCCTCAGGCTCATAATTGTTAAAACCTTTCTTTTCTTAAAACAAAGGCATAAGAGGCTTAAAGAGGACCTGTCACCCCATTTACCGGCACTAGGAGCTGCTTACTAAAGTAAGCAGCTCCTAGTGCTCGATCAAACGCTGCAGTGTTAGAGTGATAGCGTTACTGGAAACCTCCGGTGACGCTATCAAACACTGCGGCGATGTATAGTGTAATCATCGGACAGCTTGCAAAGCTGTCCGATGTATTCATGAGGGGGCGTTCCGAGGCGCTGTCTCTTCCCCGGACTGCCCCGCTCGCTCCATAGGCAGGCATTGACTGCCGCGCTAGGCGGCAGTCACCGCCCCTAGTCACGCCCCAACCCGGCCCCCTCATGAATACACTATACCCTGCCGCAGTGTTAGATGGTTTCCGGTAACGCTATCACTCTAACACTGCTGCGTTTGATCAAGCACTAGCAGCTGCTTACTTTAGTAAGCAGCTCCTAGTGCCTATAAATGGGGTGACAGGTCCTCTTTAAAGAAGAGCAAAATCTACCAGTGGGGGCACACACCATTATGTCAGTGTGCTTGGCTTAAAATCCCTTATCCTGCTGATAGATGTCCTTTAATGCAGGATATAGAGGACACAGATGCAGAGTCAGAAAAAGAAGGCATTGAGAAACATGTCTATGTTATAGTCCACGATTCACCAAATTATTAAAATATAAGAGCGGAGAAAAAAACTTTAAAGTGGGAAAACCTTATTTTTATGGTAAGCTGTAAACTATAATGGTATTTATGGGAGGATAATTTATCAAAACCATTTAAAGATAACAAGGCTGAGAGTTCTTCTGGTAACTTATCAACAATATTTTCTAAAGAATTACTGTAAAAACCAACCCATAATATAAGTGTCTTATGTGTATAAGTGTAAAAGGTTTGTGCTGTCAATATCTGTAGTGTATTTGTACTACTCAGATTTTGTTGCTGGTTTTGCTTGTATACAATTTTTTATCCTATTTATAAACAATGTATTTTTCTTTCAAAATTGTATAATTAGTTTTGTTTCAAAACAAAAAAATATTTACTAATTAATATTATTATTACTAGAATTATTCATTTAAGCAGGTTGCATAATTGAGAATCTAGCAGGAAGGTATAAGTACTCTAGCCTTCATATTGGCAAGATATGCCTATATAGGCAGTCCCCGGGTAATGTACAAGATAGGTTATTTAGCTTTGTTCTTAAGTTGAATTTGCATGTAAGTCGGAACTTTATACTTTATAATTGTAACTCCAGCAAAAAAATGTTTTGCTCTCTGTGACAATTGGATTTTAAAAATGTTGGGTTGTCATAAGAACCAGGAATAACAATAAAGCTTCATTGCAGACACCAGTGATAACTGTTACAGCTGATCATTGTAGAATGGGGCTAATGTACATTAAATTACCAATTACCAGAGGTCCGTTTGTAACTAGGGATCGTCTGTAAGTCGGGTGTTCTTAAGTAGGGGACCGCCTATATATGTATATTACAATCTGGTCTGTAGCTTGCCAATGGGTGGTAGGTTATCTGCAGAAAATATTAAATTTAATATCGGTCAATAAATCCTTCACAACTTTTTCTCATTATTTCTGTACTGAGTGTTCCCTTCCACCACATTTATCTTGTTTCCATATTGTGTATAACTGTTCATTAGAAGCAGTTCAGGCCAGAGACATCTGATACTCGGTCTCTGCATCCAAGATGTGACTTCCTGCGCAGGAACACACTTTTCATTTTATTTATATGTTTCAGTTTTTGCTTTGATAATTCCAACAATTTAAGTTGAGCTGGATAATTTTACTTAAAAACATTTCTTACTTTAGCGTTAGTGGGAAGTTTCAGGCTAGGTATAGCAGGTGGTTGTTCCATTAATTTTTAGTTATTTTCTGGAAAATTCTACCAGTACTGAACATAAATATAGAAAGTAGTGTGTAAATGAAATATGCTCTCACACCTTTCTGTTTGGAATTCTTTGCTTAGATTTTAGAAAAATGGGGACCAATATAGAATGGAGTTGTTTACTATAAGGGCAATTATACTATGGAAATCTCAACCAGAGGACGTTGCTATGAATGAGTAACCTCTTACCATCATCAGATGTACATGCCGATGCTGAGGGGAGCTTAAGGAGCATTCACTGTGACTGTAGACAACTCTGATCATGCACATTAAAAGAAAACTACCATTAAAATGAAGCATGATAAACCAGGGCCACTTACTCATAGATCCAGGCACTGTGACTATAGTAATAATTGTATATCTGTTATCCATGGCCTCCTTCCTACTAAAATCAACTTTTAAAATGATGCCAATAGGCCAAGAGGGCACTTGGGGCATTAACAGAGCTGTAGCTTCCCTGGCTGTTACACTGTGCAAAGAGTGCTTACCCCATTCCAATATGCGCTGAAACTTTCTCTGCTGCATTGAGATTACATCATGCAAAGGGGGGGGGATGTTCAGGAAGAGTAGAGGGTGAAACAGCCTGTGAAGCTACAGCATGGAGGGGCACTGGGAACACCCCCCTTCCTCAGAGCTTTTCTGGCTTATTAGCATAATTTTACAAGTTTTAACATTTTAGAAGGAAGGAGACCATGGATAAGAAATATAAGAAGAATACCACAGTCTGGTGTCTGGATCTATGAGTGAGTGTCCCTGGTTTATCAGGCTGGATTATGATGGTAGATTTCCTTTAAAACCTTAAATGCCATGGTCTGAAGAGATGTGCAGTTCATTGAAAGTAAAAGTAACAGAACGGCAATACCTCTCTTGGCCTGGCAACTGGAAGCCTCCCAGCTAGGCGATCCCCTTTTACCTTGCCTGTACCAGGCCACAATAATAATTGGGCATCTCTGTCATACAGTTCAAAATAAGTCTATATCCATAAGCAATGTAAGGATTTTATGTTCAAGACTCCACAGTGATAACTACAGTAAGAAGCTTTTAACAGACTTGCTATGAAGCACAACGTCTAAGGGGCTCATCTGAAGGACACCTCAATCATAGAGGTCTGACAGGCCGCTATAACATTGGTCACAATTGACACTGTTGTATTCTCCTAATATTTAACCTATATGGAGGACGCAGTAAACGATGAAATAAAAAATAATTCTAATGTTTATTTTTTTCTGCTTTCTTCTATCTTGTGTACCCACCCTGTTCAGACTGTGTCTATGATACTTACATAATTATTTTTGATCGCTTCCTTATAGCTTTTTCTTTAACAATGTTGTCTAGCATAGATTTTTACAATGTAACCTTGTCCATCAGTCACTATTTATCAGAGTATATATGATAATGCAGTTATTTTTCACTTTCCTTCTAGCTTTTCCTTATTATGGTAGTACTGGTCATGTGTAGTTGTCCTTCTGAGAAATATTTAGTACAGGCTATTGTTTCGGTACATGGGCACCTGTGACCTAGGGGCTATGTAATACATGATTTGATATAATAACTGCTACTAGGTTGATATACAAAGAATCATGTGTAGACTAATACCTGGTTAACCTAGAGAAGCATATTTATAATATTATTCACATACAGAGCTCTGTACTGGAAGCCTTCATGGTTGTCCAGGACAAAAATGGGCATAAAGACTAAGAACTTTTGTTAGGTCCCTTGTTTCAGGCCAATCGGAGCACTCTCTTAGTGGTTTTGCCATAGTTTGTACTTTAAGTCTATTGACAAGCTTCATACATAAAATCAATGTATAGGTGCCTATGTATACTAGGAGAGAAACATTTCTCTCTTATTACTAAGCTATACAACAGCAGCAGTAAATCTAGTTTCTCCATCACAAGTACAGATGTTCATGTGACGTGTCAGTCCCAGAAAGACTTTCTTGAAACAGCACTATTGGAATCATGTTATACAGGGCGGTGTATAAATACTGAATGGTGCATTTTTGTCTTCCTGACTTTGTTTATCACATTGGTAACATTATTTTCAGTGCTTTTCTTTTTGTATGTTTTGGTCTGCCACAAAAGAGCAAGCTGATGTGTACAAAAATGCCCATGCTGTCATTGAAATGTTATCTAAATGTGCTGTCTAGTGCAGATTGAGGGACTAGCCTGTTGTAGAGAGCTCGATACATCTGCGACTCATGATTACTGATCCTTAGTAATACAGAACTACTACAGATAGTAACCAAACCTGCAAAGCACTGATGAGATGTAATGGCATTGAAACTACACTACCTACAATTGGTTGTCTATTCCTTTTGGTTCAGGTACAGCAATGGCAACTGTACTGTGTATGTACCTTTAATTGTTCTGTGTTTAACAAAGAAGGGGGCGACCTACCAAGGTAACAGGGCAGCACAAGAGGATTATGGGAAGAAGAGGAGTAAGAAGTCAGTGAGAGAGTTCTAATGGTGACAGCAGGATGGTCTGTGCTGAGGAGTGCTTAGAGGAGCCAAGCAGAGGCAGAGTTAGTCAGCACAGTACAGTGCATGTTAGGAGCACTTTGAGGACAATAGCTTTCCAAGGTGTCCACTGTCCCTGAAGATAAATTTCAAGTACAAGTGTGAGATTTGTTTCTTTGGGTGCCGCCATCACCACAAGGCAAGTGACAACTCTATTCAGCCCTAGTTGGGAAGGGTTGAGCATCACGCTTACCCACAACACCTATCTGGTCTTGTAGAGTGTCATGAACTATTCCCTACAAGTCTTTATCCCTCTTTTGAGCACTTTATGTGGCGATCCTGGTTCTCCTGTTTGTGGCCTAGGGCAGTGGTGGCGAACCTATGGCACGGGTGCCAGAGGTGGCACTCCGAGCCCTCTCTGTGGGCACCCAAACCATTTACCCAGCACAGAGTTCACCAAACAAACTAAAAGAATCCTCCTGCAGTCCCAGTAGACTCAAGCTACTCTCAGCACTACACATAATTGTCTACTTTGGACTGCAGGAATAGCGAGAGTTGTCTAAAGGGCTGCATTATTTTTGGAGGTCCTCATGCTGGCCCCACATTTATTCCTTGTACAGGGGGACCCTGAAGAGAAGCTACAATGATAGTCCAAATTTGCCTTTCTTCTTTCAACTGAATTGGTGCCGTCAAGAGGCTGAAACGATTGAAAGTTGTGGCAGAACA
This sequence comes from Engystomops pustulosus, assembly GCF_040894005.1. NCBI lineage: Eukaryota > Metazoa > Chordata > Amphibia > Anura > Leptodactylidae > Engystomops > Engystomops pustulosus. The sequence continues at coordinate 151,319,987 of NC_092414.1, forward strand.
GTTAGTAATAACTTACTACTCAGACTGGTTTGATGGCACTTTGTGATAAATCATTGGGTTTTGGTTGAAATTTGGGCACTTGGTCTCTAAAAGGGGGAAGGGGCATGACAGTAGCACCTAGAAATATTTACATATTCCTTAACCAGAATCCCCAGCAGAGCATACATGGCCTTTATGACTCCGTACGGCTGTCATGGTGGCCTGCAAAGGCAGTCCCAGTAAGGGGGAAGAGGGGTATACATTCTTCTTGGAGGCCATAATTGCCCATGTCTGATCCTGGGAATGAGTGGTCTTTCCATTGCAGTCATAAACCACTTGTCCTGTTTTACTTACTTTTGTATTTAGAAGAAGAAAAAATACTGTGTTATTTTTTTAGATATTGTTATAGCTTTTATGGAACTCTTACCTTAGCACTTGTAAATGTTTGCAAATGTATTTACACCTTTCACCATTAGGAAAACAATACTATGAGATAATGAACTATAAACCATATTCTTTCATTCCTGCTGAAAAATAATATCAGATGTTTAGGGAAGAGTCGTAATCTTTAAGGGTTTATCCAGGAATTCTGGAAAATGGGGCTGGGTACTTCTAACTGGTTGCAGTTTCCCAGAACTACTGGTTAGGCTAGAAGTGTCAGAGGGTCACAGGACATTCTGCAGCCAGTCCGGACACAGTGACATCACATGTTATTCCCATGATAATTTAGGGTGTGTCTGGGTCTTTAACTCCTTTAGCTATTGATTCTTGTATGGAGAATGCAGGTCTATTAGCTTCACTTTCTGGAATAATAACACTTATTAGAAAGAGCCTCCAAAACTTCTAATATACAGTAACCTAAGAAAACCTGAGGAATCTCTAAATCCCTGCAGTCATTTTTATTACTTTGCTTGAGCTGAGAAGTGTTCCAGAAAATAATGGGTAGAATGGAAAATGTTGATTTAATTGCAGTTAAAGTTGGTTGTGAAGGTCTAGGTCTGTGGCTTAACTCAAAACCACCAATGAGTTTCAGAGACTATATTTAGGTCTCTGTTTTGAACTACTCAAGCCTAGAACATCCCAGGGAGGAATGTAATGCTGAATACCATTTCCTTTTCTTTATTCAGTAGATTGTGTCTATTTTGTTTTATAAACTGAATCTTAGCAAGTATAAATATACTGACTATGATGAAATTAAATTGGCGTTCATGCAAAGGTCAGAAATGATTTCCCGTATTTATTATCCATGAAAATACAGCGGGTTTTCCCACTAAGAGTACTTTTCTTCGGTTCCATACACACATCCGCATGAGCAGATGTGTGCTATGAGCTGCAAGCCAGCTCCTCACTCCTCCCCTCTCCATAGCAGCTGAGCGGCTGCGCTGCAAATCAGGGCAGGAATAAGAACTGCCCAGTTACCTGCGATGCGACCGCCCATGCACAATGTGCTTCTTTGGTGGCCATGAGCTAGCTTCCATTTTTGCATGGAGCCTAACGTCCACAGGAGGACAGAATCTCTGATCAGTTACTAATAAATCTATGACGGTAAACTTGGAGAGTACAGATGGAGAGCATACTCACAGTGGACTTTGTCTCTCAATAGTAAAGTGAGGCTTTGCTAAGCCATCATGGAATTGATGGCAAACAGTGGAAGTAAAAAGCAACATGGGATCTTTTGTAAGCAGACAAGAGCATCTTTCATCCATGCTTCTGGGTAAGGATGAGACGGACCCAATTGGTTACAGCCAAACCTCCATGATCTGTGCTGGCATTGTTTCACGGCTGTTAACCCTTTCAAAGCCACTGCGCATGTACGAACCGCTGGCATTTAAATACCACCGTTGACATATAAAGGGTTAACACCTGCAATCTGTGCTGGCTGGGTGTTACCAGTGGGGGTGAGCTTGAAAACTAAACCTGAACTTGTGGCTGAATATCAGGTTCTGGTTCGATGACCTGAACCTGCAATGTTCTGTATGGACCCAAGCAGTTCGGGTCTGCTCATCCCTACTCCTGGGCTATACTCTTCCATGCTAAGCTCCCTGAACCTAGAGATTAAGAGCATGCATAGTGGTGATGGAAAGTGGTGCTGCTCACCTCTCTTCATAGAGCATAGCTGGCGTAACATGGCAAAATATGACATGAGAGACAACGTGTGCAGCTCCATATCGGTCTCCGTTATGTTTTTATGAAGCCCTAAATGCTGTAATACGATATTACAATATTTGTTTTTTTAAAACACTGAAAACTACTACAGACACTTTACAGGATATCAAATAAACCCTTCTATAGAACATGTCTTCTGTAAGTAGTGGAAAGTGATAATTCATTTTAAATGGCTTCTTATCAGCATTAGTGTTGTGCATCATAGTTCAGCACCATTCGAAGAGTCTTAAAATAGCACATTTTAGTTTAAGATTATGTATGTGTGCTTCTGTGTCTTTGTATTATATTAAATGCTTTTGCGTTTTGCAGCTCAGAATGATGGATATATTTATAATCGGCATACATGCATTATATCTTCATATTTTATTTTCATCCTAGCTATTTCTTCTGGAGGAGATGCGTGAGAGGAAGTATGATGGTTATGCTCGAACAATCCAGAAAGCTTGGAGGAAGTATGTTGCAAGGAAGAAGTATGTTCAGATGCGAGAACAAGGTATTGCACAATTTAAATGATTTTGGATTACAATATTAAGAGGTTACTAAAGTGGTTATTCAGCAAAGATGCCACTATCACTCCATACATATAGTATGTTTTACATTTTTTTATAAGTTGTAATTCAATCTTTATAGAATATTATATTAATTACTAGAAACTATGTTCAGAATGTTCTAAATTTCCAAAAAACTTCTGTTCTTTTCTTCTTTGCAGCCTCAGATCTTTTCCTAAACAAAAAAGAAAGGAGACGGAATAGTATTAACCGAAATTTTATTGGTGACTACATTGGAATGGAAGATCACCCTGAGCTCCGGCAATTTTTGGGAAAACGAGAAAAAGTGGATTTTGCTGATACTGTAACAAAATATGACCGAAGATCTAAAGTAAGTAAAATTGGTTTTCCAGTTCAAGCATATGAAGTTTGCTCACGACACACAGTTTTAAACTCATTGAATGGCAACGTTTCATGGTTCATTCTAACCAGTCATCCAATCATGTACCTGACTCATCATCTCTTTAGCAGGATGGTCTACAGGCCAGCATGGTAGATTGCAGCTCTGGGTTCTTGGGACCAGTTCATATCTGACCAATTACAATGACAGTATTTTTAATGGGTTCACTCTGGTTTAATCCCACGCTAAAAAAAACAATCAAGCAAACATCATAACAATCAAGTTACTGTATGTTCAGGAGTATAAGCTGAGGTTTTTCAGTTTTTCTGCTGAAAAAAACCCACTCGAGTATTTAAAAAAAAAATGAATACTTACCTCCGGCGCTCCCTGCGGCTCCAGCTTCCAAGCAGCGCGGGAAGATGCATATGAATGCCCTCTGCCTTTGCACATACTATAACACAGGGATGTTACCGCTTGATTACATCATAGTGTGTAGGCGTAGGCAGGCAGAGCTCATTGACTCGCCTCTGCCCGCAGTTCTGGGAGGTCGGAGTCACAGGGAGAAGAGGAGGCCCAGAGGTGAGAACAACATTTTGCTGGACATTTTATTAATTAGGGGCCTGCTGCTTGGCATTTTCTTAGTGAGGGAAGGCTGCTGGACATTCTTTTAACTTGATCCCGAACACCCATTGACTATAAACTGCAGCGACGTATAAAGACATGTTCTTCTGCTCCTGCACTAATCGTGGCAGGACCAGGTGTCTTGGGAGAAGGGAGATGCTTTTGCGATCCTCATAGTATCATGCTGAAGCAGCCGGATGCATAGAGGAGGAGAGCCGGTACTGCCATTGGCAATGCAGACCCAGCAGTCGCATGATTGCCTGGTCTGTATGGGTTAATCAGACCCAGTCCAGCTCTGATGCAACATCTGCCCCCATAGAGGGTTGTTTTCCCATGTAACTGCTTTTACAGGTGCCCCAGTTACAAGTGAAAAATAGTAGTGGGAAAAAAAGAAAAATGTGGAAATGCCCCCAGGGGGTCTTTTATGACCTCTATGGGGACATTTAAAGTTAAAACACACACGTAAAGTACATATAAAAGTACACATTAATATTCCCCATTAAAACAAAAAATTCCCCACTACACTATAAAAAAATATTGCCATAGTTGTCCCGTTTGCCCTATGCACATTATATATCAAAACGATTGAAAAAACAGGAAAAAATATACTATATATTACAAAGAATTTATTTTCTCCAGTTTTAACCCCCCAAAACTAAAAATGGAAAAAGGGTCCCTTAACTTTTTTTTTTTTTTTTTTTTTACTATCCTACGTGTCACAAAAAAATGTTAAAGTTTTAGTTACTTGAAGTTTTAGGTGTTCCCTTTGTGATTTCCCCCTCCATCTCTGTGCTGGAAATCTCACAGCAGTAGTGAGAATATGGCAGATGGTGGGAAGTACAAAAAGAGGGAACGCGTACACAAGAGCTTTGGGGGGGTGCAACAGGCGATATCTAGAGGGGTTCTGGTGAAGCCACCAACAGCCCTTGTGCCGAATTTACAAAAAGACAAGGTTATTTATACATAAAATACTGTATTAAAGTTCATTACAAATATATCCCCCTATTCACACTGCTGGGAGCTAAGCAGCATGGTGAATGGTTAATAAAGTGTAAAATTGGTGCTAGATTTCAAATCAAAATATATTGAGGCATAAAGCAGCACGGAATCTGGCAATTTAAAAAAATAGTTTTTCCTTTTTTTCTAGGGAATTAAGAGAGACCTTATCCTAACTCCAAGATCTGTATACCTCATTGGAAGAGAAAAAATAAAGCAAGGCCCAGAGAAAGGAATGGTGAAGGAGGTAGTGAAAAGGAAGGTTGATGTGGAGCGTATTCTATCTGTGTCTTTAAGGTCAGTATCTATATTAAAAAGGGAAGAAGTTCTGAAACATGCTCTCTTCATAGACTGTAAGCTGTTGTGTGCAGGACTCTTATTCCGTTTGTATCATCTGACTATGGTTATTACTCTGTGTTAATGTCTCCTCCAGAATCTGTAAATTGCTGCAAAATATGATGGTACTATAGAAATAGAGTTATTATTATTATTATTATTATTTGTACAACTATGCAAAGGATATAATAATAATTTATAAATAATTCACGTAGTAGACCTGTAACTTGTCGCATGCATCGGCCAGATTATAACACAGTCAGGCTACATTAACATTGTGATGTAAATGCAATAACAATGGCCCGCATTTATTAACGCCTCTGCACCAATTTTTAATCTGACTTTGCTTGTTTGTTTTAGTGTAAGTTGCTTGCACATGTATTTATAAAGTGGCTGCACTATACCCGACGTGTCACAAAATTATGCACTGAGATGGGCGTTCCGGTGCACAGTCGGACCGTGCACCACATTTATCATGCAGTGTACCACAGAATTGTGTGGAGTGCTCTTTGTTAAAGATGCACCGAAAAAAGTATGTTTGGTGCATTCTGTTGGAGCAGTGCAGGAAGCACCAGATTCATGAAGAATGTGCGCCATAATCCATGACTCTGGCGCACCCTGCACCTACTGCAGTTTGCACTGTTTTTAATGAACGTGGGCCAAAGTGTAGAATTCCACATTTATTCACTGAATGAAATATCCCTTAATATAAAGAATTATCCAGCTCACTCAGTTTACCACCTGTTGATCGAGTTCCCCAGCAGAACTTTAATAGCACAATACAACAGCTTGTTGGAAAACAATATACTTCTTTATTCAATCCATTCATGTGTACACAGGACACTTCAAGATAGCAGCCTTATTCGTGGCTAAAGAAACGTATTGGCTGCTGTCTTGATATGGCCTGTGTATACCTAAACGGATTGAATAAAAAAGCAAATTTGTCTTCCGAAAAGCTATACAGTAATATCCTTAAATATATTGTTGGCTTATGCACTATTTAGTATATAGCAGCAATCAATCTATATGGAAAATTGTTGACCTATTATGAGAAATTAGCATTCACCTATCACAAAAGAGGGTTTTAAACCAGCACAACAGTGGCATATACAGAGAGCTCATCATACTACACTGCACCTGCTCACACGATATCCATCTGTGTGCCTTATGTATACAATAATATGGTGATTGTATATCTAGCTGTCTGTGCCAATATTAATATTCCCAGTGATGACATCTCTTGGTGTAAGAGGCAGAATGATTTCTTTATTGCTGTAGCAGAAGAATAATACATCCTTTACATTGAAACACATAAGCACACAGGGGCCGTGAAAGCTATTCATGGTTAGTTAGTGAGTGAGGAACATTGTTCTTGTAATCTTTCTGCTCTGCGTTAACACCCACCACACCTGGGACGTATTCCATAGAGTGCATCCTACTAAGCAAACGTTACTGAATTGCCTTCACCTAAGTTGGGCCTTTCTAAACTTTGTCCTGTCATTTCTAGCATGTAACATTACAAGGACTTTATTAGGAAACATTTGAGATAACTGTTTAGCAGAGATGGAGCAATGTGACAAAGTACTTTTCCAGGAAGTAGGCTGAGTGTCTACGACCTCTCTATGTCCCAAACACGCTACAATTAAACAGCATTTTGGGTCTACAGTAAAATGTAATTTTTCTGGAGGTGGAATTAGATAGCAGAATAACAGAATTCTGACAGCAGTAGCAGTATCTTTAAACGTGTTTTCTGCAACAGCTATGAAACATCTGCAAAAGATTGTAAGCCAATTGTCATGAGTAAGACAGCTGTCCAGTCCAAGTAAAAGTCTGCATAGGAGCGAAAGAATCTAGAAAGACTCAGTATTTCATACCCATCTGGCTCCCATGTGGTGACATCTGTTCAATCTTTTTAATGTTATTAAAAAAAGTCTTCCAGTAAAATCAGATGTTTCTCAACATCTTTTCTAATGGCTACTGCATTGTATGAGATATTCTAATGATAATAGACTGAGATTATTTAACAGTGTAAGGCTCCTTTCACACACACATTCGGCTGGAGTGGTGGGTGCTGATTACCCCTCCCCTCTCCATAGAGATCCCTGCTGCCAGGCCATTATGCCAACAGAGCAGGCTCTATCTTTTCTCCAATGACAGCATTGTACCATGACACTTGTATGTGTGCTGTGCACAATGCACTTCTATGGTGGCCGTATGCTAACTGCCGTCATATTCAGTCGTGTGCAAGGGGCCTAAGAGTATCACTAAATTTTAGAAATATGAAACATTAATCATATATTTCCAAGTTAAATTAGCAGCAAAAAAAAGACTTGAAGACTGATTGACCTTTACACTAGAGACTCTACAATGAACCTGACACCTTCACAACAGGCATGACTAAATGTGTCTATATAGCATAAGATCAAAATGATTAACACATAGAGAAACAATAACGCATGTGTTTAAGGCCCTTTTGCTCTTAGCTCTGCTATGCTATTACCAATGGTTAAAAAAAAAAGGATCATTATTTTTCCATAAATACAAAGAACAAAGTTGCAATATTGTAGATTTTGGCCTTTCTGGGACTTTTCATATGTCTTTGTGATTGACAGATCCATTTTTAAAAAAGTGTCTAAACTTTTATATTTTCAGTACATTCCAAGATGACTTCTTCATTCTTCATGAGCAAGAGTATGACAGCTTACTGGAATCAGTCTTTAAGACAGAATTTATTAGCCTGTTGGCCAAACACTATGAGGAGAAGACTCAAAGAAAACTACCTCTGAAATTTAACAATACGTAAGTAATAAGTATGTTCTAGTTGTTAGAATGCTGTCTAGTGATTTCAAGTAGAGCGTAAAGCAATTTCCTGCCGCTACTGATGGGTGTGGTTGTCCATATAGGCCTTAGACTAGGCATTCGGCCTGAAATCCTTTCCTGAACTGTCTGATCGTGTTTTTTCTGTGTAAGGGTTGATCTAGTTTTGTTGCCTATTGATGAAGCTGCGTTCTCCTCTCACTGGGCCCTTTCTTATTATCTGGAGTATTCAGTGTAATAAATAGTGACTGGTCTTGAAGAACACGTTCTAATACCGGCTTGACCTGCATTGTAACATTTTAATTATGGAGATTTTGGTCGTTAAATTCCTTCCCTCATACATACATACCTTGTTATCTGTAGCATCATAGACTGAATACTAATAGTCACATCATCAGTTCTCATGTCTGTAACTTGCTTTAGTGTGTAACTTCTGTTTCAGTCTTCCTCTTTATTTTCTTTTCTTATTCTTGCTCTGTTCCACACATGTAACATAATATAATGTTCTCAGTAGTTACCAGGACCTTCAGTATTACATCTACCACCGTGCCCCTGTACTGCCATTGTCATGATATACTCATTCTCCATATTGGTTACAGGTCTGATAAGTGGGCTAGCTCTTGGCTACATGTGATATTTGCTAACTGTGATCATTTGAGGAATCTGAGCCAATCACAGCCTTTTATCAGAGCAGATGTGTATATGGTTCTCATAGTACTTAGTTATTAGGAGAAATAGGACTGATGGAAGACAGCAAGCATCATCTATGGATTCATGGGGGAGATTTATCATACTACTTGTGATGGAAATCTGGCATCATTTGCACAAAAAAATCCAAGCTTTTAAACCAGTCACCAGTCACTTTTCCTGTATGACAAAGGGGTGAAGCTTTTGGATAGGTGGCAAAAAAGTCTGTGCAGCAAAAAATGATGTAGATGCGTCAAAACGTGGCAAAGTAAAATAGAATTCAGTGATAGTAATACACAGTCGTAATAGTAATACATGGCGAAAAGCACATCTCAACAGTCTTAAACTAAGCCTAAACTACGTTTATCATCCAGCATCGGACAGTGATAAATCTGGCGCACCAGAAGACTTGTCTAGTCTGACTCTGCACTAGTCTAATAGTACAGATTACAAATGCTTTATGTGTAATAACAAATTGCTGTATTGCTGTACAGTAAACATCTGGTACCCAGGACCAACCCAAAGAAACTTATTTGAAGTGAGAAGTAGCATGAACTATGCCAAATCTCCCCCATAGTGTATACAACCATAATGGTGGTTTTATTATATGCCTCCTATACACATAAAATACTTGTACTTTGGCTATTTCTCACTTTATCTTGTATAACTCGTATAATCATATCACTGTCTTGTAATACATTTAAGATTTTTATTTTGATGTTTCTTAGAAAAATTGCATTATTTTTATGTTTTTACTACAGACTTGAGATGAAATTAAAAAAGGAATCATGGGGTCCATGGAGTGGTGGAAGTGGCTCCCGTCAAGTGCAATTCATTCAAGGATTTGGTGATTTAGCCATACTGAAACATAGCAATAAGGTGCTCCAGGTCAGCATAGGACAAGGCCTGCCAAAGAATGCCAGTAAGTAGAGTAGTCCTGTATTAGGAAACTGATAGTAGAACATATACAGCCGGTCCCCTACTTAAGAACACTCGACTTACATACGACCCCTAGTTACAAACGGACCTCTGGATATTGGTAATTTATTGTACTTTAGTCCTAGGCTACAATGATCAGATGTAACAGTTATCAAATGTCAATAAAATACAGTTGTTTGTGGTGCACAGTTTGCCCCTTAAGGAGCTACTCACGGTATAAGACCGGTCCACACAGTCTTTGAAAAAGTCCACAAAATAGAGAAAAATATTTTCACTATGACCGGAGCTCCAAGGATTCTAAAACTTCGATGAACAGCACCAATCTTCAATTTCTCCTGCTGAAAGTATGTCACCATTCAGACTAGCACCATCGCACTCTCATTCTCCTCCTTTATTATATTGTAACTGGAAGAAAATATGCAGGCAGATGGTGTGGTACGTTCCAACAAGGTTAAAATTTATTCCAATCCATTATACTCACAAAAATCCAATAAAAATGCGCATATCACAAATTCACATAACGGGACGCTAGCTTTCTCTCCGCCCGACCCAGGGTTTCGCCGGCAAGGCTTCTTCCGGGGCGTTGCTGGAAGAAGCCCCGGAAGAAGCCTTGCCAGCGAAACCCTGGGTCGGGCGGAGAGAAAGCTAGCGTCCCGTTATGTGAATTTGTGATATGCGCATTTTTATTGGATTTTTGTGAGTATGATGAATTGGAATAAATTTTAACCTTGTTGGAACGTACCACACCATCTGCCTGCATATTTTCTTCCAGTTACAATATAATAAAGGAGGAGAATGAGAGTGCGATGGTGCTAGTCTGAATGGTGACATACTTTCAGCAGGAGAAATTGAAGATTGGTGCTGTTCATCGAAGTTTTAGAATCCTTGGAGCTCCGGTCATAGTGAAAATATTTTTCTCTATTTTGTGGAGTTATCAAATGTATCTGTAATGAAGCTTTAGTGTTAATATTGATTCTCATGACAACCCAACATTTTTAAAATCCAATTGTCACAGAGACCAAAAAAGTTCTGTCTGGAATTACAATGATAAAATATACAGTTCCGACTTACATACAAATTCAACTTAAGAACAAACCTACAGACCCTATCTTGTATGTAACCCGGGGACTGCCTGTACTCTATACATATTATACCCCTGCAAGATCTTTATTAACGTTTCACCGCTAGGGGTTAGAGACTTTAATAATTCACCATGTCTGTTGTATCTCACCACCAAAGGTTTAACATTTTGATTAATTTCATTTTCATACTTTTCCATAAAGTGACACGGATGTCGGTCTTTTGTACAGATTACATAGTTACTCAGAAGTATTATTAAAGAAAGTTAATTCACTTATCACACATGAAGCATATGAAGATGCTAACAATATGCTGTATTAATGTATGCATCTGTTACACAGGGCCAACCAGAAGAAACTTTGTTGAAGCGAGAAGTAGCATGAACAATGCCAAATCCTACCCAAGTAGGGCTGCCCCACCACCACCAGGTATGTTGTTGTAAAAGGCTAACATTTCATATAATTAACAGTTTAAGAGAGTCTATTAGCAGGTTGACCATGAAAAACTGTAGACAGTGTTAGTTATCAGTACTGTGTAGTCATATCTTTGTGTGTGTTTGTAGCAAACGGAATGTGAAATATTGATTAATATTCCAAGATTGTAGCTGGACTTAAAGCACTGGGGGAGTTTTCTCAAACTGATCTGCTGTCTGGTTTCTGCCTTTCTGCCATACTCCCTTACTTCTGCTCTGAATAGCTGATGTAGCAAGCTTCTTGTTGAGGATAGAAGCAGTCGCTCACAAAACAGTGGCGATGCCATGGAACGCAGAGAGCCAAAAGAACAACTGTGCTCAAAGTCCAGCTACAATCCTGGAATATAAATGCATTTCAACAGTCCCACTGTTACCAACAACACACACAGTTATGGTTACAAAGATCTCTAGGGGTGCTACCTAACACTGTCTGCAGCTCTGTATGGTCAGAACTTATATAGCTATGAAACAATTATTGGACATTTTAGACATTTGTTTAGGAGGTAACAGTGAGTAAGGCACAAGCTTAATGCCCCTCACGCTTGTATTTGCATTTAAATGTGTATGTTTGAGCGTCAAAATCTCATTTTATATTGTAAGTACAATTATCTAGTATTTAGTGCTTTTAGGCTATGCTAAGATCTATTCCAGTCATATTTAATAGTAGCCACAGCGATGGCCACTAGCTGTGGAAGTACAGGCCTGGATAATACAATGGCCTCCAGTACCACAAGTCTACAGCCACACTTCTACTCTAAATCTGTTTTGCAGTTCCTCTCATATTTAGGTCTGTTGCAGTATTATGACATCTTGGTGGCATTTTGTTAACCCAACCAACATAATTTCATATCATTACAATAATGCAATTTATGAGAGGACTCTGCAGTTACACTATGGTAATTGTTTCCAGCATCCTGCAATCCACACCAACTACTTCCTGTTCCTATAAATATGGGTTTGGAAGCCACCCCATGTATAATTAGACTTACCAAGCTTGTCATTCCCACTTATACGGATAAGAGACTCTGAATATAGCGCTGAGGTCATCTAACATCTTGGCTATGTGGATAAGACAAGCTTGTTAAAGTAGGTAAAAGTGCAGGGCGCGATCATGTTACATCTTGATAGGGATTGTGAAATAGGCGGCTTTGATTGTCCAATTTCAGCACATTTCAGCAAATAATTGATAGTTTGTGTAATGAAAAATTTCCAATACTCTTTCTGTATCAATTATTCACGGTTTCCAACATCTCTGCTTGTTGTCATGCAACAAGAAGCTTCATTGTTTACTTATTGTAGATAAACACCGGTCCATAGTCATGTGATGTCACACAGGCGCACGACTCGTTATAACACATAGGGGCACATTTACTTACCCGGCCCATTCGTGATCCAGCGGCGCGTTCTCTGCACAGGATTTGGGTCTGGACGGGATTTATGAAGGTAGTTCCTCCGCCGTCCACCAGGTGGCGCTGCTGCGCTGAAAATCATCTGAACGCACCGGAATACACCGAGCTGGACCAGGTGAAGGTAAGCGCTTCCCAAGCGACACATTTTAAATGCGGCGGTTTTTCCGAATCCATCGGGTTTTTGTTCGGCCACGCCCCCCGATTTCCGTTGCACGCATGCCGGCACCGATGCGCCACAATCCGATCACGTGCGCCACAATCCGATCACGTGCGCCAAAATCCCGGGGCAATTCAGGTACAATCGGCGCAAATCGGAAATATTCAGGTAACACGTCAGGAAAACGCAAATCGGGCCCTTAGTAAATGACCCCCATAGTGTTATCAAAGCTGCGTAATGCTAATGAGCCGTGCACCTGTGTGACATCACATGACCATGGACCAGTTTTTATCCACTGGAAGTAAACAATTAAGCTTTCTACAGAAAGACAGCAAGCTGAGATCTTGAAAACTGTGAGGAATAGATACAGAAAGTATATTGGACAACCCCTTTAAGTGATCTTTATTACTATCATTATTAAAAGCATTTTTAAAGTAAGCACTTTTCTATTCATCCATTAATGTATTGTATTTTCAATGTAGGATCCCACCAGAATGGATTGATACAGAATAACCAATATGGGCAGCAACAGAAGCCTGGAAGACAGTTTAACAATTCTAGGACATCACATCATCCTATGGACCACCCGTCTTTACCAAGGCAAATGGCTGGTGCAGCAGCAGCCAGGAATCCACTGCAGCCCCAGAGTTTGGATTTCCTTCGTGTCCCAGACCAAGGTGTTGCCGGGTAAGGCTTATTTAACAGATTAACTTTTCAATTGATTAATACCTATATTCTGCTTTCAACAGAGTTTAACAGTTCTGGTGATTTGTGTGTTCTTACTAAGGTTATAGGGAATCTGTCATCAGGATCGCACATTTTCACCTAATGAGATGTTCCCATACCCTTTTTACTACTATTTTCCAATCTGATTTTATGATTAACCTTACTGGTTCCACGAACATTTAAATGTATATAAGAGTATACCTGGCTCCTGCCAGCAAACTGCATCAAGTCACAGGGGCGTTGTAATCCCTGTGTCATCAACATTATCTCCTCTTTGGTCTGCTAGCTCTCTCTAACAGCTGCATGAGGAAGGAGGGCGAGAGCTAAGAGGAGATGATTGCAGCCTTGTGCCCCCACACCTTTTACTGGCGGGGAGCCAGGTAAATTTTGTGGACACTATGTTAGGGCAGTACTGAGTTTTTTGTCAGGACCTCTAGGTTCAAATAGGGGGCTGAGGAAACCATAGTTTTCTGTATGAGCACATAGCTTATGTCCCCATGTATTTTTATGTGTAAGCCCCTCATACATAGTCATATAGGTAAATACAGAGTCTTGGCTGCATTAATTGATATCACTTTTTGCCAAGTGAGTTAGTTAGCATTAGTGTCACAAAATGGAAGAGCTAACAGACTGGTACTGGGTAAAAAAGGCAATTTATGAAACAAAAGGACTCCAGCAGAGCCAAGGTTAAAATGAGATTCATCATCAAAGCTGTTATTAACAAAACCAGGTGTTCTCATGGACCATTGGCATAGTATCATACATAATCTATACTTGATTTCATAATGAAGAAAGGCGGGGGAAAAATAAGGACCCTGGAACATATTTATTTAATAAAGTATATTATAACATTTACTATTATCTGCACTATTCATTTGTACAGTTTTTTTGTAAGTTTAGTTAAGCTTTAGCTCTCTAGTGATGCATTTTCTAAAGTGCACAGCAAAAACATCAGTGTGCAGTGTCACAAGGGAGTATTGGGTGGTTTCAGCTGAGAAGGTCAGAATAACATCATGTTAGCGGGCACACGGGAAATATGATGAGCTGAGTATTCTACATTGATGAGTATCTGGAATAACTGATGAGTCCTGGAATAACTTTTCATTTGGAAACATGTACGATGATGACTTGTTTTCATTTCAATCTATCTGCTGTAAAAGTAACTATTTTTAGGAAATATATGAAATGGATTAGAAAGACATGTATAGGTTTAGAGGTTGAGAGAATAAGAGAGGTAAGAGGTGTTAACAGTGGAGCTGGAACCTGTCGGATATAACTACACAGGGGTTGTCCAGGATCACATATATACCCCCATCACTTCCATTTGCATACATGACCTGATGGACAACTCCTTTGAAGGGAACCTGTCAGTTAAACTAGCCCACACTAACTAAATATGTCTTTGAAAACTGCTATTATCCCCATGCATGTAAAGTCCCACAGTCTGTAAAGTTGACTAACTCTCTTTGCAAGTAACCTGATGTAAGTCCAATTATCATGTTTCCTTTGAAATTCCATCTTCTTCATTGACAAGGGGAGTGCTTTCTCTTCAGCTTGGTGAACTCTGCTCAGCTACCTTATCTCCCCCTTCCTCAGGAATAATAGAGATGCTGGCTGTGTGTGACTCTCTGAATATAAATCAGCTCCCTCATTCCTCCCTACCTCAGGAATTCTCTTCAGCAAGTCACATAGAGCACACATCTCTCTCATTCCAGAGAGAGGGGGAATGAAGTAGCTGAGCTGCGGAAGAGTAAGCACACCCCTTGTCGATCAAGAAGCCGCGGGCACGGCTGAGGTGGAAGAACATGAATGTACATAGATAGTGAGTCATCTTTGCGAACAGAATGTGGAACATTACGGGCATGGGGAATTACAATATAGGGATAGTTGGACTGCTGTATAATAGCAGTTCACAAAGGTAAGTTTTGTTAGTGTGGGTTAGTTGAACTGATAGGTTCCCTTTAAGCATTTGTCCCACAATTAAAAATCTTTAATTGTGTCCAACCTAACATGTACTGATTCCCTATTATTCGGAAAAGTGGCCTCCTTGCTACCCTAAACACTAGGTCCGTGGTGCGGCTGATACTCCTTACTGTATCCATGCTTGTTTTTTTTTTTATAGTGAAATATTTTGATTGAAGTCATTTCCTTAATTTTCTGCAATTTGCAAGGGACCAATAGTGAACATGTAGCTAAGACTGGACTGTGCACTGTACAGGAACGTAGTGATTGATAGTGGTTTTAGCATTTAGGTTGATCTTTTAAATGCTGACAATGAATAAAGAGTAAAGAACGTGTAATTGGTTTATACTAATAGGACTATAGTATTGGCAATACTGAATGCAGAGGAATAGAAAAACTGCACGAAATAGCAGAGTATTCCTGGAAACAATGTAACTACTACTATACTGTATGAATAGCTCAGCTACAACCCCAGGCCTGTGTGGTCTCCCATTTCAACTCAGATCTTTCCCAGATGATGTTTTAAGAAGCTGACCTGGAGTTTAGATCTAGCTGTATGGATTTGTGGAAGAAAACAATCTTTATTTGGCTGGTTTTAAGTTTCTGAAGACAGCAGAAAAGTAATTAATAATGTTTTAGTTTTAGGAGAATATCTTGCAATCAGTTTTTTTTTCTGCTGCACTGCAAATGGAGACACGGTTTTACTGTGAGGAACAAGAGACCACAGAAAAATTGCCCACTGCAGCTCAAAGACTCTTTGTACTCGGCAGCTGCTTCTGACCAACTTTACTGAGACAATGTTGATCTAACTACAGTAAGGGTCTAGTGTAAAACCGCAGGTCGCAATAAAATGTGCCATTAAACAAATATTACACACAAGAAAGCGGCCTGCTCCATGAAATTATACCTAGTCTGCAGAATGGCCTGATAACGGAGAAGCAGGAAATATATGTGTGGCTATACAAATTGTCTTAGAATAGGGAACATTGTGCATGGAAAGTTCTGCTTGATCCAAGAACAATATTTCCTGTACAGCATGGCGGTACTTGTATTGTACATGTAGAGATCTAGTTAATCTGACCAAGTCTGACATTATACCCTACATAGTTGTTGATAAGGTGCTTGATGATATAGACAGGAAATGAAGTGAGGATTGTTATAATTTTTGAGCAATTGTATAAAATAGAATTATTGTGTTATTGTCATTGAACCCCAGTTAAAATTCATACTGGTTATGCGTAATTATTGCTTGCTAAAGGTGGCCTTATTGTATAGCATTGGGTGATGACATAAAGGGAAATTACAGGTTCTTATATTATATTGTAGACTCCATTTCTTCAGTGTGTTACATTTTGGCAGTGAGGCTTATTTGTTGTACCAGTGGCAGCCTACAGGTGGCAGGAAAGGCCCTTTTTCTGCCATTGAAATTTCTCTTAACATTGGGGATGTAATCTTTGTACAACAGCTCCATCTATTGGTCAATTACTTGTATGATACAAAATCCAAAAAAGGGCATTCAGTAAATTATTTTTTTCCCTTATAGTGCACGTCGACAGACATCAAACCGCCCCCCTCCGGGTGGAGGAAGACCAAAGCCTCAGCCAAAACCCAAACCTCAAGTGCCGCAATGCAAGGCCCTGTATGCGTATGACGCACAGGATACAGATGAGCTCAGTTTTAATGCCAATGACATCATAGAGATTATCAAAGAAGGTAATTGTCTTAGCAGTATATCGTTGGTGTGCATGACGTGTAGCCTTCTCCAGGCTCACATCTCTTCCATTCGCAGGCTACATTCATGTATTGGGGGGTAGGATTGCTGTAAAATTAGGAAATGCGATAGTAATGTGAATTCAGTGATGTTTATAATAGTAACATATAAAACATTTTATTGACTCTTCCATGAATCAAAGTTTTCTGAAGTGGCCAAGTCTCTTGCAAAGGCTGCTGATGGCTATCACAAGGTGCTATTGTGTATTGTATGCTGTGAGCCCCTCCAGCTGCACTGCTTCCACGTTCTGTTTTTTTGCTACCTCTAATGGGAATTCTGTAGATTCAAATATCTATTCAAATCAGTGTCCACATATGTCTATATTAACTTCCGATTAGTGAGATGTTGGTGGGATAAGGAGATGACAGGTTCCCTTTAAGTCCACCTACAGTACCTTTTCACGGACCAACCACAGTCATGTGCCACTGGCCATAGGGTAGGTTTGGATTGGATTTTAAGGAGGTCTTCTGCATCAAAACCTACTTAAAAATGATGTCTTCACCTCATACAATTGCTTCTTCTTTCCACGAACAGAAAAAAAAAGTTTCTCGTGGAAGGCTGATTAGGGTTTAGTTTCGAGCAGATTATTTCATACAAACATAACGGTAAAATACGCATTTCAAGTCCTTACTATACTCTTCCTCAGTTGCTATCCCAACCATTATTTTACCTTTATGTTTGTATGATTCTTTTAAAAAGATTTTAATCACATTCTCGCTGTGGGGAAGATATTTATCAGGAAGTCCCTGAGCCTTTGCTCTAAAGTAGTTACATTGTACTTTCACTTAATGTTTCTTTTTGTTTCTCTCATGTGCAGACCACTCAGGTTGGTGGACCGGAAGACTACGGGGGAAACAAGGACTTTTTCCTAATAATTATGTCACCAAGATCTAAGATGGACTGGACCAATGAGACCTGACCCTGTAACCCTCCCCTTTTTGCTACCTTCCAGCGAGTGTCAGATTGGGGAGACGTGCCTCACCTTGTGGCACATTGACTGAGAAGCCCAAACCAAACTGTAGCACTGTGAGAGCTGATCGCTACAAAATACGGACACCAAAGACCTGAACTGGAAGATATTTATTACACTTGATTCTATTTGGGGACAATGTTTTTGCTGCCTGATGATGCATTGCTGAGCGGTGTGTCACGTGCCTCTCTAGTGGCATGAGGGTTATAGCGTGAATGAGTAGTGCTACCTAATGGTGGTTGTGTGATAGTAAGTGCCTCTTACGTTTACTGATGTTAAATTATACAAAGATTTTATATGCACAGTTCCTCTCTCCATGGATGAAGGAAACGTTTCATATGCTGCTAATGCATCACTAACCAATAGAGGAAAGTGTAATTGAATATACTGATACGTGAATACTTCCATACGGCACTGCTTATTGAAGAAATGTGTATTCACTGCACAGTTGCATAGTCTTCTATTGAAATATGGCTGGCCCATGTTAATACCTTGGTATAGAATGCTGTTATCTCGTTCTTTTAAGCTGTAAATTTATATAGCAAATCATATATACTGTACATATATATATAATATAATGTTATAACTCTTATGGATGTTTAACATAGGACATGACTGTATTCTTATGGCAGATTTTAGGGCTAATATATCAGGTACTTATGAATTGTGCACTTAGAACCATGTTTTTAAATGCTTTTAAGCCTTTGCTATTGCTTTTACGATGGAAATTCCATAGCTGTCGCAATTTCCTGAATACCGATTAACAGAAGCCAGCCCATTCTTAGCTGATTTGTCTTCTGCGTCATGTAATAGGCTATTTAATAAATACAATTCTGTTTTTATCCACCTTGGCCAAGCTTCTGCATATAGTAGTATTAACTTGGTTGTGTGTCTCTTCAGAACTTCACTACTTACTCGAAATGCCAGGGTATCACTAATGTTGTGTGGAATCTTATATCCATGGATTCTCCACTAGGAAAATATGCAAAGTTTTCCAGGATGGTATAAGGAAAACCACGCCTCTTTTAGCTACCTTGTAAGGCAGCTCCCTTGACATCAAGAATGACCTTCTGGAATAGATATACTGGCTTAGTTTTAATCCCGCATCATGTCATAAGGCTTCCTGAACGAATAGACTCTCAACTGTGGATAAATCTGTTCCGGCCTGGTTGGGTCTCTGCAGTAGAGCGTAGGAAACTGGTTTGGCTGAGTGAGAGGATTGTGATTTGGATCGGGAAGTAAGAGTTCTCCTTACAGAGACTGCTAATTAAGGCCACCGTGTAGGCGTGTGGAGTCTTCTAGCCATGGGGATTCTGGCAAAATATGCTAAGTTTTCTAGGATGGGATAAGAAGAGCTTTTACTTCCGACCCTGGTCACAGGCCTCTCATTTAACTCTGTTGCACCCTGATTGGGTCTCATCAGTACAGTGTAGGGAACTGGTTTAGCTGTCTTTAGTTGGGAGTCTGTTCCTGGAATAGATATACTGGTTTGGTTTTGATCCCACATCATTTCACAGGGCTTCCCGAAGGTCACGCTTGATGTTAAGGGAGCTGCCTTACAAGGTAGGTAAAAGAGGTGTGGTTTTCCTTATCCCATCCTGGAAAACTTAGAAAATATAATATGTGTCAGTGATACCCTGGGAAAATATGCAATCTTAATAATAATAATTCTTTATTTATATAGCGCACACAGATTATGCAGTGCTGGACAAAGCATGTCAAATTGGTCCATATAATATTGATGCTATTAAAGGGTTGGCAACTTTACTAAGTTTTTTTGTAATTTGTGGGGGGCGAGATATTGATCAAATATTCTGCATCACTTTATTAAAATCAAATGTTCAGTAAAGCCTCCTGACAAGTTCTCTGCTTGCTGTCCTGCTATAGAAAGCTTCATTGTTTATTTCAAGTGGACAGAAATCTAAACATGGTCACACAGATGCAGGGCTCATTATAACACATAGCTCTGATATAACTGAAAGCAAGCATAGAAGCTTTCTATAGAATGACAGCAAGCAGAGATCTAGAAAACTTTGAGCAATTCATACAGAAAATATATTGGAACATTGCATTATTTTTCACCATACAAACAATAATTTTAATTTGCTGAAATGGGAATACCCCTTTAAGCTTGTGTTCATAAGGTCCTGAAAGGTAGACTGGTCATGGACAGATAGCGATCACATGACCCTCCATCTGCGACCATTAAGTTATAAGACTAATAAGTTAAGACATTCCTGATCCACAGACATTAAAAGACATGTCTGAACCAGGGGGCTTTACCGTACATTTTAATAAAGCTGTGCAGAACCAGCACACACACATTAAAAAAAAAAACTTGAAGTGGCCTACCCCTTTAATAATATCCATCTTCGGGTCGGCAGCTGAAGAGGTGAAAGACCTTTCTGAATAATGGGCTTTACTTTAACCCCTTAACGACTTGGCCATTTTGCACCTTCCTGACACAGCCCTTTTTTTGAAATCTGACATATGTCAGTTTATGTGGTAATAACTTTGGAACATTTTAATATATCTGGGTGATTTTGAGATTGTTTTTTCGTGACACGTTGTACTTCATGTAAGTGGATAAATTAAGGCAATATGTTTAGTATTTAGTTATAAAAAAAATGGAAATTTGGTCAAAATTTTGAAAAAAATGATGTTTTCAAAATTCAAAAATTTACACTTTTTGGAAAGTTAGTCATATCACCAAAATAACTTGATAACTAACATTTTCCATATATCTGCTATAACTTGGCATCATTTTTCAAACATTATTTCCTTTTTTTTGGATGTGAGGAGGCTTATAACGTTAGGTGCTATTTTTCAGATTTTCACAAATTTTCGTCAAAACCTATTTTTGCAGTGACCAAGTTAGTTAGAAGCCATTTTTTAAGGACTTTATGATAGTACTCCCCCCACAAGTGATACCATTTTAGAAACTGCACCCCTCAAAATATTCAAAACAACCTTTGGAAAGTTAGTTAACCCTTTGAGCATTTCACGAGCGTGAATAATAAATGAACGTGAAATTACGGAAATCTAATTTTTTTTACAATATATTCATTGAACACTAAATTTTGCGCCTTCACAAGGGGTTAAAAAGGAAAATGCATCTCAAAATGTTTGGTGCAATTCCTCCTGAGTATTCCAATACCCACTGTGTCAATATACACTGCTGTACGGGCACAGGGTGGCACTTGGTAGGGAAACAGCGCTGTTCAGTTTTTAGAGGACAAATTTTGTTGAAATACTTTCCATGTGTCAGGATACAATTGGAGAGCCCTAGTGGTACAAAACAGAGGGGAACCCCAACAAGTGACACCATTTTGGAAACTACACCCCTTGGAGAATTTAGCAAGGTGTAATATGTGTATGTACCCCCAGGGGCGGACTGGGAATTTAAAGTGGCCCTGGAAAAAACTGTAAAAGTGGCCCCATTCTGTGGGCGGGGTCAAAACAAGTAGGCGTGGCCTTGTTATGTGGGTGGAGTTACTAAACTCCATGCAAACTGTTAGTAGATGGTCTAAATCAACATGTACACCACAGAGAAAGACACTCATACTGCCTCCTTGTAAAGGAATAACACTTCTATTTTAAGAGCACACAACTTAATACTGCCATATATGTACACTAAAAACATACTACAATACCTTCTCCAATAAACAAGAATGTAACTAGTATAATAATACTACTGCCCCTAAGTAAAATATATTGTAATACTGCCCCCAATGTACAAAAATATAACTACTATAATACCGCCCCCAATGTACAGCAATATAACTGCTATAATACCGCCCCCAATGTACAGCAATATAACTGCTATAATACCGCCCCCTATGTAAAAGAATATAACTGCTATAATACCGCCCCCTATGTACAAGAATATAACTGCTATAATACCGCCCCCTATGTACAAGAATATAACTGATATAATATCGCCCCCTATGTACAAGAATATAACTGCTATAATATCGCCCCCTATGTACAAGAATATAACTGCTATAATACCGCCCCCTATGTACAAGAATATAACTACTATAATACCGCCCCCTATGTACAAGAATATACAAGGTATACAGCCCATAGCCCCTGGTATACAGCCCATAGCCCCTGGTATACAGCCCATAGCCACAGTAATACAGCCCATAGCCCCTGGTATACAGCCCATAGCCCCAGTAATACAGCCCATAGCCCCTGGTATACAGCCCATAGCCACAGTAATACAGCCCATAGCCCCTGGTATACAGCCCATAGCCACAGTAATACAGCCCATAGCCCCTGGTATACAGCCCATAGCCACAGTAATACAGCCCATAGCCACAGTAATACAGCCCATAGCCCCTGGTATACAGC
Source organism: Engystomops pustulosus (assembly GCF_040894005.1). Classification (NCBI taxonomy): domain Eukaryota; kingdom Metazoa; phylum Chordata; class Amphibia; order Anura; family Leptodactylidae; genus Engystomops; species Engystomops pustulosus. The sequence continues at coordinate 151,342,319 of NC_092414.1, forward strand.
CCATAGCCACAGTAATACAGCCCATAGCCCCTGGTATACAGCCCATAGCCACAGTAATACAGCCCATAGCCACAGTAATACAGCCCATAGCCCCTGGTATACAGCCCATAGCCCCTGGTATACAGCCCATAGCCACAGTAATACAGCCCATAGCCACAGTAATACAGCCCACAGCCACAGTAATACAGCCCACAGCCACAGTATACAATAACAGCCTCTGGTATACAGCTCCTGCCCCTGGTATAAAGTCACCCCCACGCCAGTACATAAAAATAAAAACACATTAAACTCACCTCTCCGACGCCCCGACGCTGCTCCCTTGCTCGATCCCAGTCCGGCCGCGGTGACAGCTCCGTACGGGCCGGCATCGCACAGACCATGACGTCAGCTGCTTGCCGACGTCATGGTCTGTGCGACGCCGGCGCGTACATTGTTGTCACCGCGCCTGGACTGGGATCGAGCAGGGGAGCAGCGTCAGAGCGTCGGAGAGGTGAGTTTAATGTGTTTTTATTTTTACACCGGCCCCACCAGTACAGGACCGGCCCTAAACCAGTCGGCCCACCGGGATTTCTCCCGGTGGGTCTTATGGCCAGTCCGCCCCTGTGTACCCCTAAAGGTGTATGATCCAATCAGACCCCAAAAAGGAAAAAGGTGAAAATTTTCCCCAAAAAGTCACTTTTACCCCAAATTATTCTAAGCCAAAAGTGTCAAAAGATGAAACAATCCCACAAAATGTGTACAACTATTTCTCCTGGATGTAGAATTGCCCCACATGTGCAGATAAAATGTTGTATGGGTACACAGTGGGGCTCAGAAGGGAAAGAGGGATGTGTGTCTTTTAGAAGCCAAATTTGACAGAAATCTTATACATGGGTTAGGATGCATTTGGAGAGCCCTAGTGGTATAAAACAGAAGGGAACCCCAACAAGTGACACCATTTTGGAAAGTACACCCATTGGAGAATTTAGCAAGGTGTAATATGTGTATGTACCCCTAAAGGTGTATGATCCAATCAGACCCCAAAAAGGAATAAGGTGAAAATGTTCCCCAAAAAGTCACTTTTACCCCAAATTATTCTAAGCCAAAAGTGTCAAAAGATGAAACAATCCCACAAAATGTGTACAACTATTTCTCCTGGGTGTTGAATCGCCCCACATGTGCAGATAAAAGGTATGGGTACAATGTAGAGGGAATGGGGGATGTGTGTCTTTTAGAACCCAGAAATCTTATACATGGGTCAGAGTGCATTTGGCGAGCCCTAGCCCTAAAGGTGTATGATCCAATTAGACCCCAAAAGGAAAAAGTTGAAAATTTTCCCAAAAAAGTCATATTTACCCCAAATTATTTAAAGCTACAAGGGATAAAAGATGAAACAATACCCCAACATTTGTAAGACTATTTCTCCCAAATGTAGAATTGCCCCACATGTGCATATCAAATGTGATTTGGGTGCAAAGTAGAGGAAAAGAGTGATGTTTGTCTTTTAGAACCCAGAAATCCTTTACATGTGTCAGGATGCATTTGGAGAGCCCTAGTGGTACAAAACAGAGTAAAACCTAAAAAGTGACCCCTTGAAGAATTGAGCAAGGTGTAATATGTGGTGTAGTGTAATACAAGTGGTGTAGTGAGCATTTTGAACATACAGGTGGTTTTCCCAATATAATGTGCTATGGATGCCCAAGAATTTTTATTAAAATTTTATTACTCAGGAGTTGTATGGTATATCCTGAAACACTCCTTCATGCAGAGGCCAGGTTTCTCAGGGCAGGTTTCGCAATGGTATATAGTGTCTTTCCTAACCCCTCTTTTGGAACAGACTCTGCATCTTTTCTGAGTCCTTCCTTTAGATGCAGTCTGGGGCACTTCACCGGGAAAATGTTGCCCTGGAACAACACGGGGCACATCTAATCCAGAGGTACTGGGGACCTGTCCTTCCTGTCCAAATATTAATGCCTTAATCACCACCTCTTGAAAATGGAGGAATGATACAGCATGGCCTGCACATTGGAACAGCACGTAAGAGTTGTACAGTGCCATCTGTACAATGCACACAGCCAGCTTTTTGTACCATATCTTCGTTTTCCATAGAGCACTGTACGGCTTCAGCACTTGATCTGACAGATCACCCCACCCTTGTATTTATTGTAAGCCAGGATGCAGTCTGGTTTAGGGGTAGTGGTGGTGGTACCTCGTACAGGGGTGAGGGTGCTGGAGTTCCCATGAATGGTGGTCAGAACAAGGACATCCCTTTTGTCCTTATACTTTACCAACATCATGTTCTGATTGCAGAGTGCCTTTATGTCCCCCTTTCTAAGTGGCTGCCTAACAAGGGATCCCGGGAGGCCTCTCTGGTTTTTCCGTACAGTGCCGCACGCTACAGTACCTCAGGAGTTTAGGGATTGGAAAAGTGGAATGCTGGTATAAAAGTTATCCACGTAGAGGTGGTAACCTTTATCCAGAAGTGGGTGCACCAAATCCCACACAAGCTTCCCTGTAACTCCTAGGACAGGGGGGCATTCTGGAGAGCTAATTCGGGTGTCTTTTCCCTCATAAATCCTAAACCTATGGGTGTACCCTGTGGTACTCTCACACAACTTGTACATTTTAATTCCGTACCTGGCCCTCTTGCTTTGTGCCAAAATGGTCGAGGATTGGCCGAATTTTATATAGCTGGTCAAATGATGGGTCACTTTGAGGTGGACATTGTGCATTATCGTTGTAATGCAAAAATTTAAGAATTGCCTCAAAGCGTGGCCGCGTCATTGCGGTGCGGTAAATTGGAATACTGTAGAAAACATCAGTACTCCAATACTGCCTAACCTCTGGTTTTTTAACAATGCCCATGTGGAGCACAAGACCCCAAAACTTCATCATCTCTACTGCATCTACAGGGGTCCACCTAGAAAATGATGAAGTGGGGTTTTGTGCAAAAAATTGTTGGGCATATAAATTTGTCTGTGACACCATGAGATTTAGGAGGTCCTCAGAGAAAAAGAATTTGAAAAAATCAATTTCAGTGAGGCCGTCAGTGTCAAAATGAATTCCTGAGCTGCCCACGAACTCAGGAATTTGGGGCACATAATTTTCAGGGGGTGGGTTCCATGATGAATCACTTGCGGGCTGGGGAACATGCTTGGCGGTGGTCCTGGGGCGCCTTCTTGAGGGACCATCATCACCAGAGGAAGAGGAAGGGCAGTAGGAGGAGGAGGATGAAAAATAAAGAAATGGGGCATCCTCCCCTTCTGAATCAGTCTCGGCAAGGATGGCATAAGCCTCCATTGCTGAAAAAGATCTTTGGGATGTATTGGACATTTTTATTGGGGTGGGGTTTTGTGCTTTTAACACGTGTAAACTTTATTCAAGAGGGTGTGTATGTTGTGCTTCAACACGTGTGGGGCGAAGAAAGAATAGACCGTAACCGTAACTAGAACTTTTACTACAGGAAAAAAAAGCGACAAAAAAAGGAGCAAGTGCTGAACAGTAAGATGCTACTGATCAGCGCTCGGTTGCCGCAGCACACTCACAAGATGGATTGTGTGTGCAAAAATTATTTTTAAAAAAACACCTCTTTTTTACAACCAAAAAAAGCGACAAAAAAGGAGCATGTGCTGAACAGTAAGATACCACTGATCAGCACTCGGTTGTCGCAGCGCACTCACAAGATGGATTGTGTGCGCAAAAATTATTTAAAAAATCCCTCTCTTTTTACAACCAAAAAAAGCGACAAAAAAGGAGCAAGTGCTAAACAGTAAGATGCTACTGATCAGCGCTCGGTTGTCGCAGCGCACTCACAAGATGGATTGTGTGTGCAAAAACTATTAAAAAAAAAGCAGCAGTAAAAAATTGGCACTGTGCAAGCACAAGTGCCAACCAGTGATGTGTGTCACCGATCTGCACTTAGCGGTCACAGGACACACAAAACTGAGCAAAAAACAAAAATAAAAACCCTCCTGTGTAAAAAAAAAAGCTGAAGCTAAAGCTGATGCAAGTCACTGATCAGTGCCCAGCTTACAGGATGCAACCACGGAGGTGGTGCAGGGGAAAATACGAGAAAAAAAAAACTGCAACCAAAAAATGAGCACACGTGCTCGGCGTCGCAGGACGCACACAGGGAAGGGGTGGAAGGGATGAGGAACAGGGATTGATATAGGGAAATTAGGGATCACACAAAAAAAAAAAAATAAGATCACACAGAAGTGAGATCTTACTGTAGTAGTCACAGCAGCAATTGAGGATCACACTGGTGGTGCCCAGAAAGGTGCCAGCCAGCAATTCTAGAGGGTCCAGCAACACAGGGGGGTGATATACACTGTTCTGCACGCTGTCTCACACTAGAATGAGACGTGCAGAACAGTGATCACTAATTTGAACTTCCCACCTGAAATCCGATTGGCCGATCTGTATAGATCGGCCAATCGGATGTCTATGGGAGGTGGCATGATGCCACCAGACATGCCCCCTAATGATGATGATTGGTGCTGTCTTAGACAGCACCAATCATCATCCTGTGTTAACCTACATGACCCCCTGGTGACGTATACTGCTGCTATTGGTCGGTCGCATCGACCAACCAATAGCAGCGATCGTGGACGAGGGGGGGGGGGGGCGAAACCCCTCTGTACCACGAGGCAAGATGTTGGCTGTCAGGGACAGCCGCCATCTTGTCCCAATCGCCATGTCTCTAGACGCCGCGATCAGTAATAGCTGTGACATGCAGCATTCCAGTGCTATAGCATCGATCGTGAATCGGGGGGTGCGACGAAACCCCTCTGGTCCAAGAGGCAAGGTGGCTGGCTGTCAGGGACAGCCGCCATCTTGCCGCGATCACCGTGTCTGCAGTAGTACTACGGCGCGCGTCGGGAAGTCACTTCCCGCTGCGCCGTACTAGTACGGCGCTCGTCGGGAAGGGGTTAAAGAAGACCTGTCACCAGATTATGACCACCCTGACTAACAATGCTTGCTGATAAAGGGTTACAAGTCCTCCCCATATCACCTACAATTAGATGCAAATGGGGAACTGTACCTTAATTACAGATGTTTTTCTGATATGCAAATTAGCTTTTCGGACATCTGGGTCAGTTTTACAAAAAGATTGTTATCTTTCCAACGCACGAATCTTCCTATCTGTACGGCTAAGTAGTACCCTTGAAAAAATGGTATACCCAGACCTCCATCCCCCATCAGTCTATAGAGCAACTCCATCTTCATTCTTACTCTCTTTCTTCCCCAGATTAGTTTGTTCAATATTGATTCTATTAATTTGAAGAAGGAGTGATCTAGCCTTATAGGTGCGGAGGACAGGGTGTATAAAATTTGAGGCAAGAAGGCCATTTTAATCAAACCCATCTTGTCCGCTTTGGACATCATAAGTCCATTCCAGCCCTGTATTCTGTTCTTCACGTTTTTAATTAAGGGGACAAGGTTAAGGTGATAGAATTCCTCTATATTGTTGGACACCTCAATACCCAGATATTTAAATCTATCTACACATGTCAAACATCGTTCCTTGCTCGCCCATTCTCTCACTGTGTTGTCAAGGGGCATTATTTTGAAAATTTGCTCACCGAAATTTTTGTTTCCTGTAGTCCGAAGGCAGCACTGAATGGGTTAAGTCTATGATCTCCTATTGGACAGAAGATAATAATTAATTAGCAATAGTGATTGGCAGGCTGACTCCCTATAAGAAAACCCCAAGGCAATGAACACACGTGTTCTTAATGTAGCAATATCAACATTTATTGGGGGGCTTCAGGAAACAAAAATTTCGGTGAGCAAATTTTCACATTCCTGGTCGTCCTCAGGCAGCACTGAATGGGACGTGAGAAGCAATAAAAGAAAAGAAAGGGTGGGATAAACTTGAGGCAGCCGTACTAAGCACTCTTTTGCCAAAGGCCGAGCCTACCCCGGAGTCTACATCCAGCCCGGAGTGTTTTACGAAGGTTGAAGGGTTTGACCAGACTGCTGCTTTGCATATCCGGTCCAGTGTAATCTGCGCCATCTCAGCCCAGGAAGATGCTGTTGATCTGGTTGCATGTGCTCTGAGATTCAATGGGGAAGGAATATTCTCCAGCTGGTAAAATAAAGGAATGACACTTTTGATCCACTTTGCCAAGCTTGGTTTGCTTGCCCTTTTGCCCTTGTTAGGACCTCTGAATTTCAAAAAAATAAAGCTTCTGACTGTCTAAAGGAATCAAATTTTTATTTCTTTTTGCAGGTAGCATAGCACTGCTCTCTTCACATCCAGAGCCCAGAGTCTTATTTGTTCTTCATTAGAAGACTCCTTCCTTCGTTCAAGGCTAACTGCGAGGGAACCTTGGGAAGATAATCCTGGCAGTGTACGAAGGGTCAAACAATCGTCCATAATTCTCATGTATGGCTCTTTACACAAGAAGGCCTTGATCTCACTTATTCTGGGAGCAGAGCAGATGGCTACCAAATACCATTTTCCAGGAGAGAAGATGTAGGGCTATCTCCTGGATTGGCTCAAAAGGCTTCTGAGCGAATTGTTTCCTGATAACCGACAGGTCCCATGATGGAAGTGGAGAATAAACCAGGGGTTTGATTCTTTTAAGACCTCTAAAAAAAATATTTTGATAAGCAGTTTCACAGAAAAGACACCTCCCTTGGTAGAATTTATGGCCGTAAAATGAACCTTCAATGTATTGAATTTCAATCCTTTCCTCAGGCCATCCTCAAGGAATTGTAACAGAGCCGGAACTGCAGTAGTAGAGGTTTATTCATGGAGCCCCACTTGTCTGCAGATCTTCCTAAATCCGCTGATAAACTTTCACAGTTTTGGTTTTCTAGAAGTAGATAATGTATTCATTACTTCCTCTGAAAATCCTGATTTTCTCAGTTGCCCCCTTTCAGCTTCCAAGCCGTAAGGTGAAGATGGTCCAGGTTGAGGAGAAGGAGACTGTTCTGGTGTAACAGATCCTTGCAGAGGGGCAATTTCCATAATTTTCCTCTGACCTGGCTAGGAGAGAGAACCGTGACCTTCTTGGCCCATAGGGTATTATGGCCAGCACAAGCATTTTCTCTCTCAATCTTTTGAGGAACCTTCGGAATGAGCTGGTAGGGTAGAAACACATACTGGAACCAGTTTTCTCAGCTGACTGAGAGGGAATCCACAGGAACAGATTCTCCTGTCTGTTTAGGGAGCGGAATATTGGAAGTTGGGAGTTTTTGTTTGTCACCATCAGATCCATTTGGGGTAACCCCATTTTCTGGACCACTAGACTGAAAACTTCCTTGTTTAGAGACCATTCTGCGGGGAATGACCCGATTGCGACTCAGCCAGGCTGCTCTTATATTCAATACTCCTCTTGAGATGGATTGCTGAAATAGTCTGGATATTTTTTTCTGCTCATGAGATCAGCTGGATACATTCCAAGGATAGAGAACTGCTCCTTGTGCCCCCTGTTTGTTCATATAACTGACTACTGTTAGATTGTCTGAACGGATCAGAACTTTACGGATCAGAACTTTTAGGTTCTGGAGAACGCCTTGGAAGTACAGGAGGGTTAGATGGACCGCTTTCAGCTCCTTCAGATTCGCTGGTTCTGTTCTGGCAAAGATTATTTTCTCTGATTGTCTATATGAGCTTTTGCCCGTGGCACTGAATCCATGGGTAGCACCCCTAAAACAGACATTGCCTTTTGGATTGTTGATCTTGGAAGAAAAAACTTTTTTTTTTCTCTCTCTTCAGACTGATGGCTCTGGGAGATAAGGAGAGGGTATTGTCGCAGAGTTGATAATGAACCCCAAGAACTTCTGGCAAGTGGACAGGATATTCCTGTTGATGTAGGGCGGCACGGTGGCTCAGTGGCCAGCACCACAGCCCCGCAGCGCTCAGGACCTGATCCAAATCCCATCCAGGTCAACATCCGCAAAGAGCCTGCATGCTCCCCCAGGGCTCATGTGGGTTTCGTCCAGCTCCCCGCCTTCCTCCCACACTCCAAAACACACTGGCAGTTTACCCTTAGGCCCGAGATTACCCCAAATTCTTCCACCAAGCATATAACTTTGGGGATTGTATCAAGAGAATCCCGTAGAGATAAGACTACATCATTGCCGTAAAGGCATATTTTTTCAGAGTTTCTAATTTTGGTCGCTAGAGACTCCATATATAGATCAAACAGAAGGGGGGGGGGGCCTCCCTGCCTTGTACCACGCGATAATCCAAAAATTCCTGTATACTTTTCTCCGACCCTAATTCTAGCTGTCGGTTCATTGTACATGATTTTAACCATTTTAATAAATTTGCTCTCCCTCTACAGCCTGTGGATGCAGTCCCACGTCCTACGGCCCGGAACAAAGCCATTCTCATCTTTGTGTACTATTTCGGGTATAACTTTCTGCAATCATAACGCAGGCAGTTTTGCAAATATTTTAAGGTCTGTATTCAACAGAGAAATCGGACGATATGAGGCAGCATCCACAGGGCACTTATCTTTTTTTTAAATCAGGACTATACCTGCTTCCGCCATAGATTTTGTCGTCTTTCCATCTAAGATAAGTTCTTCAAATACCTTAATTAGCTTAAGGAGGAGAACATTACTATACTTCTTATAAAGACTGAAGGGTAAACTGTCAGGGCCTGGTAAGGTATCTTTATCAAAGGAGTGCAGGGCCAGCTTAATTTCCTCCTGAACTATAGGTGCATTCAGCTCATCCCTTTGTTGTGGGGTTACAACTGGGAAAGGGATCCCTCTAAGATATTCCTCCACACGTTCCTTGCTAATAACATTGGGGCAGATTTATCAAGTGTCTGAAAGTCAGAATCTTTCCAGTTGCCCATGGCAACCAATCACAGCTCCCCTTTAAAATATTCATGAGCACTGGTAAAATGAAAGCTGAGCTGTGATTGGTTGCCATGGGCAACATGAAATATTCTGACTTTCAGACACTTGATAAATCTGCCCCATTGTCTTCTGATTTATATAGTTCCAACAAAAAAAACATGTTGTACATCTAGGATTTTATTGGGGTCCCTTGTTATGCTTCCCTCCTCTCCTTTTATTGCCGTGATAAATTTTTGTGCATCCCATACGGAACTCAAATTTACTGAAGTGGAATTATTTCCTAGATACCACTGTATCTCTTCTTTCAAGATCTAATTTAAAGGACAAAATGTAATCCAGTATGGGTTCAATCTAAACCTTCTGACAATTCTCTTTTTCGATAGAAAATAATCATTACAGGAGAGTGGTCTGATATTGTAATGTTTTCGTAGTTCATTTTACGTATTAAATTAAAGAAAGAGACATTTGTCAGACACAAATCAATTCGTGAAAGGATTTGGTGCGTTTTGCTGCTACACGAGTAGGCTCTCTGCTGTCCATATAATTTCCGCCATACATCGTCACAGCCTAGATCTTGACATAAGTGAGATAACCTACTCTTCCTTTCAGTGTTTGTACCTGAGTTCTGTGTTGCTCTGAGTCTGTCCCTCTCTTCCTCCATAATCATATTAAAATCCCCCATAACCAGTATGGGGCAGTTACCATGTTTTTCCACAAAGTCTAATAATAAACATCGAACTTCAAATGTGGCAGGAGGTGGCAGATAGACAAAGGCCAGTATGATATTTAAACCATTCAATTTACCGTGGATAAAAATATATCTCCCTATCTTGTCCACTAAAACTCTGTCCACTTTCAAGTCTACATCTCTGTGTACAAGCACTGATACACCCTTCGAAAATATGTTACTGAAGGAGTGAAACTCTCTGCCTATCCATTTTTTCTTAAATCTGTGGTCTGAGTCTGGAGTCAAATGGGTTTCAATTAAGCACACGATTGCTGGGAGATGCTTATTTATAACATCAAAGACTTGCATACGTTTCAGTCTATCGCTGGAGCCTCTAATATTCCACGTTAATATGCGCGTCTCCCCTGCCATTCAAGAAAGAGAAAGAAAGAAAAAAACAAAAAAAAACCAAAGCCCCTGCCAGCGGGACCCCTCCCCCACCCCACCTGACCCATTTCCATCGCTCCCACCATAAGTCTCTAAATCTCCACTCTCACCTGATCCTCCCCTAATCCCAAGCCCAACTCCGCATTGTAAATCAGATCATGTTTTGTTAATTTTGTGTATTATCCCCTTACAACCCCTGTTGTCAGTAACGCTAAAGGCCCTGGTCTAACCAACTTGTTGCTTCTTTGGCAGTTGAAAAAAACAGGTCTTCTCATTGTATATAATACGCAACTTGGTGGGGAACATCACGGTGTACTGTACTTTTGCTTCCAGCAATCTTGTTTTTACTCCTCTAAAGCTAGCTCTTTTCAACTGCGTGTCCCTGGAAAAATCTGGGAAAACAGAAATTTTTGCATCTTTTAGTGCCTCTACTGCTTTCTCTCGACTTTGCCTCAGAATAAAATCTCGATCACGGGAGCTGATCAATTTAACAAGAGTGGTCCTGGGGGGAGCCCCCGGTGGCGGTTTTTTGAAGGGGATGCAGTGCCTCCTCTCTACCCCAAAGGTATTTGAGAAACCCTCACCCCCAAATGTTTCCTTTAACCACTTTTCTATCTGATTGGATATGTCTTTTTCTTTCTCCCCTTCTGGGTATCCAATTATTCTGAGGTTTGCCCGTCTAGACCTATCTTCAAATTCAATCAATTTTTCCTGTAATTTAACATTTTCTTTCCTATTTCGTTCTGTATCCCGTTTTATTTCTTTCATATTATTTTCCAATTCCTTACAACTGTCCTCAAAGCCTCTTATTTTTTCCCGGACCATATTTATCTCCTCTCTAATCAAAGTAACATCTGACTGAAGGGTGTTAATCTGACCATTGATTTTTTTCAATAGCTGTCTTGGACTCAGACAGAAGATTAAGTTTCCTTCACCACCGCTAGTATTTCTGCCAGAGTCTCTTTCAGCTCAGGCGAGTGTTCTTCAATCTGAGAGGGAGCGGCCCTAGCTCCCCCTTCATTATCCTCCCCTGATTCTTTGGGGGCCTGTCTAGTTTTAGCTAGAGAGGCCTTCCAGAGTATGTCAATACCCCCTCCAAATTTCCTTTGAGAGTTTCTGGGCCCCATAGTCTTAGCTCAATCCTCTTGGTCAACCCTCTTAACGTAATTTTTTACACTTGTATCAGTTCTTCTAGTCAGGTGTCAGCTATTTACAGGGGTGGGGGACCTATTAATGTATTGTTGTCGATGACCAATACCCACTGTGATCTGTGCACGTCAACCTAGAACAAGTTGCTCTATACCTCTATATTTGCAATGTTTCAAAACTGCAGAACATACAGGGTACCAGTTTCTAAGATGTCAAGGTGTATGGTAACAGCATGAAAAGACAAAAACCAGAGAGTGGATTGTCGCCACTCGGTCACTAAGTTGTCAAAAAACCATTGTACTATAAGTTACCAAAGTATGATTTATGTAAAGTCTCGGAGGGTTTTTTCTTCCAGATAGGTTTTCCTTAATTAAGTTCCATAACGTGTAGGTAACTTATAGCATTAAGTCAATTCAATCAGACACTAAGAGAGCACCAACACAATATATCTCACTGTTCATTTCAAACAACTTGTTCTCAAGGTGGCCGATAGCTCCCATAGGCGAATAATGTCAATGCTCAGTCGTAACCTTAGCCAAGGTAAGAAACACTGGCGATCAAAGAAGGAATCAATTTCATCTTACCCGCACTGTGGGAGTAGAGGCTTCACTCGTGGTCCATTCTCCTTCTAGTGAAGGGACTTGAGGCTCGTCGCACTACTCTCCGTTTCCAGTGTCTTCCGGCAGCATAGTCCTGGATTCTCCAATGCTCCGATACTCCACGTGGCAGGTTACCAAGGTGATGGATGGAAACATACACTGTTGGGCTCTGCTCCGACTCGGCAATATTGCTGGTGCTGCATTTAGCATCCCATGGGAGCTTTAGTAAGGGCAAACAGCTCCAGTTTGTTCTGAGCACCGGGTTATATGGCTCTGAGCACTTTGCTCTATGTCCCCCTGCGGTTTTAGTGCGAGGGACTCAGTGGTGCTCTCATAGTGTTGGGATCAGGAGCCTTATCCAGGGGACGCCACACACACACCTCCTGGAGGTCTTAGGCTAGAGGAGGGGGCGGTACGGCAATGTCGCCACGCACGCAGGTCACGTCATGAAGCAAAACCATGTTTAGCTAAAAGAAGGGTGTCAGCCTAGTTATTAGAGCTCTATAGAAACCGGTCACTGACTGTATACGTGCAAATGTGGTGACAGGTTCCCTTTAAGTTTAGCAATGGTTTTCGGAAATGTAATTTGAGGTATACTGGTGAATCACCTTACATCCTCGCAATACCACACAAAAAAAAAAAAAAAAAACCCTGAAGTAAAGTAGTCAACTCCCTCTTTCTGCATTAAAAAGACAGGATTCTTTGGAATTTGCTGTGGTTGCAAGCAAGGATAGGCCTCTTACAATAGAGCTTACAACTGCAGCCTTCACCCAGAACTGGCTGGCCATTTTCCATCAAAAGACTGTTTCCATCAAAAATCTGCCATTGGAACTTGCCATAAGAGCACTCTTACACTTGCAGATTTCTATCCGATTGAACCAAAAACCGGCCAAACTAATGGTGGAAATAAGTTGATTAGGATTCCTGGCAGATGTGGATTTAAGAATAATCTGAAATCCCTAAAAATGTGTCATATGTGAGAAATCTCTGAAGACAACATGATAGGAAATTAAAAATTTGAGTCGAATCAATCCATGGCCCAAGTGCATAACTTTACATTTCTCCACCCATTCCTCAAGTTTTCACAAATCCCTCTGTAATGCTAAGCTATCAGCCTCAGCATTAATCACAATTAACATTAATATTGAAAGCTGACTGTAAACCCAGCACCAAGACCCCCTCTGATCAGCAAGTCAGGCCCTATCCCATGGAACAGGCCCTAAGTTTTCTTTGTGGGAAAACCCCTTTAATGACAACCCTCTGCTTTCTATAAACCAACTGCTTACCAAACACACAGATTATTTTTTCCTAGTCCCATTTTGTGTAACCAACTTTTTAATGCAGCACTGTATCAAATGCCTTGGAAAACTCCAGATATACAACAGCCTCCACCAGGTCCAGTCTGGAATTTACTCCTAGAGCCAATCAAATAAGTCTGACAGGACTGATTCCTCATAAACAGATGCTGGGCAATAAGGTTATGTACTGTGAGATACTCAAGGATAACATCTAAAAAAACCCTTAAATATTTTCACACAGATGTTAGACTCACAGGTCTGTAGTTTCCAGGATCACTTTTTGTATATTGGTAACATTTGCTATGCACCAGTCCTATGAGCCAGAACCAGTCCTCAGGGAATCTTCAAATAGTAAAAAATGGTTTGTCTATCACAGTACATAGTTTATGCAGTACCCAGGTGTATATACACAGACACCATCTGAGCCTGGTGATTTGTCCATTTGTGGTTGTAAGGCGGTGATGTAAACCTTTCTGGGTTAAACTGTTGACATTCAAAGAATTTACATTAATCCTCATAGACTTCCAACAATGGATTTTCCTGCATAAAGAGCTGCAAAGGCAACATTCAATAGACCCTTTCCTCATATCCCTCCACAAAACATACCAAAAGCAGTTGGGAGTGATTTCTATGTATATATAAAAATTGCACCTGAGCTTTAGACATAGATATTTCTGAATGCCATGAATATAAAGTTAGGGTTTGTAGAATCCAGGACAATACCACCTTGGGCATAGGTGGTGCCACCTGTGATGTACAAGATGTGGTGAGGCAAGAGTTAAACCAACATATGCAGTTGTAAGACAGTCTTACAGTCTGAGGTTTGGTAGGCTGTTGAAAGAAGCCTGCCTAGCATATCCCCATAGTACCAAATAATAAACCACAGGTCTTAAAAAAGGACTTTATTTAAAATGTATGTTAAAGCAGTTGCTCAAAGATTGGATTATAAAAACATAAAACAGTATTTACAGTCAGCAGCATTAACACCTGAGGTGGCAGTGTTCTAAAAGTGCAAATAGTGGCGGTCCCCTGCTGATCAGTCTTAGGATGTAAGACTTGCTGCCAAGTCTGTAATAACTGGTGACATCAGTTGAGGAATGTTACTGATCTTCATTAGCTTGCTGCTGGCATATTTGTTTCTGACAGCCTGAAAACAAGACATACATTAGTTCCAAGCCAAGTTTTAACCATCAGATCTATGCTCTTTGTAGGAAGACATACCACATGCTTTGTCAGGTTCTTGTTGACTTTGGTAACATTCTTAGCCATGTGCTTCATCACCAGACACAAGTCCTCCTCAGTGTATCCAGTGTAGTGTTGCTGTGTGGCTCCCTGAAAAGCAAGCAGTAAGTCATATTACCTAGAAAACAACTGTAGAGGCTGCAAGCTAGAAGTTAGCCACTTACCCAGCTGTCCTGACCAAGGACCTTTTGTGCCAGACAGAGGGCTGCCGATGCAATTTCAGAAGGTCTGAAATGTACCATATCATAGTCCATGAGAGAAAGTTCCATCAGATATTTTGCAAGTGTGTGTTGTTCTGCATCAGCCTGTGATAAAACAGATGAGACCTTAAGACTTTAGTCATTCAGGAACCATTTCTAAGGTTACATTCACACGGCTGGGAGGGCATATTGACATCCACTGAGGATGAAGAGGTGACCCCCTCTTCCTGTGCACAGCTGTTCCCTATGGAGGGAAAGATCAGCCACATACAATTCCCCACAGATGGGTGTGTGAATGAGCCCTAATAGCATAGAAAATGTGATACTATGTTGCCTTCTCATTCAGCTCCTGGAAACTTACACTGCCACATTTTGATGCTCGTCTCAGAAAGTGGAGTGGCAGAGGACGTCCCAAATCAAAATTCAGCTCCCGCAACATAAGAATTTCCATTTCTCTAATCTGGGATGCACTATAAGCATTATCTGTGATGTAGACAAAGTCTGCAACCTCTGGGGTGTACATTTCTTCATACTTAGAAGCCAAGAGAAGTGCAGTCACTCCAACCAACTGAAGCTTTGAACGAGAAACAAGCTGGACCTATTTAGAGACATGAAAATTAGATTCCACAAAATAAAAAACCTATACAACCTACACACAACTAACACTTGCCTGTAGAAATCTATCCATGATGGCAATGCCCATGTAAAGAGTCTCCTGAAGCAGCTGGAACCTGGAATGAACTTGGACTAGCCAGTCTACCAGGATTGCCCTCATTCGTTCATTGACCTCCTTTCCTTCCAGGTGCCTTTGTTTTATTGACTGTTGAAGCTGAATACAAAAAGACAGTAAAGAAGGTGGGATACTTTAAGAGCAATACAATGTCCTGAGACCACTGGCAAGTCAATGATGTGTCTGAATGGGTACTTTAGGTGAATACTAAACAATGCTGGAGGGATCTAGAGCCTGAAGTTTGTGTAGCAAACTCATTATCCAAAAGTTGAAGCCAAGTTACCTCTAGTTGTTTCAGATAGTTGTAGATATCCATTACATATTCACTGCACAGTTGTGGGTTTTCACCATCTTCAGCATCAATATCTTCCACACTGTTCAGGGCTTCAGAGAAAGCCTGACAGAGTTCCTCTTCCTCCTTCATTGACACATCCATAGGAACTGGAGAGGATTCCTTCAATTCAAAGCGTAGAGTTGTTCAACTAGAAACATCTTCACACAGAGCAGAACTGTCACCAACCCCCAAGTGTAAAAGTGCATTCCCACATTTGACTAAAAACTGCAGTGTAATTAGTTTTGATGTTTCTTATCACAGGTGAATCAACTTTATTGAACAGGTCACCTGCTCTGTTAATATCTCACATCAAAACAGACTGGACTGCAGTTTTAGCTGCAACATGTGAATACATGCCAATAGCAGCTTAAATTCAGGAGACACAAGTTCCACTCCTTACTTAAATAGGTATTAGATCTAAACACCCCAGGAGACTTTGTAACCAATAATTGTGCACTTTATACCAAAGGGTTTTTGTGCTGCTAAAAAACCTGCCAGACATTGATTTAACACATTAAAGTTGACTAATTAAAACACATTATTTGTGATTGGCCACCACAGCCAGAAACCTACTTTTACTGGAGCTTCAATTACAGTCACCTTCACAGGGACAGCCTTTGGTTTCAGGTTGACATTTGCCACTTTTGTTGTTGCAGGTTTAGTTGTCTTCAGTGCTGCATCAGTGGCCTGTCAAGATAAGTACAATATTTGTTAAAACTACAAGCTTATTGCAAATATCAGTTTTCAAATGACAGCAGTATAAACTGCCTACACAAGTTAAACCTATAGCAGAATCCCCAACCCATTAATAGCAGATATTCACAATAGAAACTGCCGAATACAATACATCCTGCTGCTAGAACGCCAGACTACTCATAATGTGCATGGCCAGGCTGTTTTAGGTTTTATAACAGCATGTCTGGGTCTCTAAAAATGCCTAATGTGCAGTACCATCCCACTTAGCCATGTGTGCATGACAAATGCTTACTAGCCATAAGCTACATAACCTTTATGGCCATCGAACATATACCCATCCAGTACACAAACTTGCTAGAGACTATAGTGCAATAAACATGTAGTCATAAGCTGGCATGCACTACAAAAGGGAAAGTTTGTGGCCCATTACTGCCAGGAGAAGATGGGAGCGGTGTGTGCCACTCCCCATTTGCTGAGCATGTAGACATGGTGGGCTCACTGCTCAGAGACCATGCACAATAGACTTCTATTGGGACCACTAGCTTGCTGCAGTATGCAGACAACTATAGCCAAGGTACATGTATGACTACACAATACATACTTTTGCTGCAGGTTGCTTTCCTCGCACTGTCACCTTATTTCCAATCTCTCCCAGGGCAGCCCTCTTAACATTCAACTGGGATTTCACCCTCATCGCTCCAGTGATAGCATTGTCAGCCTCATGAGAATTCTAGAAAAAAAAAAAAGTTAAGCACCAGTTATATTTCAGGTCCAAAAGATCTGGAAGAAAGTAGTTAAGAAAGCTCTAGGGATAGAAATAACTAGATGCCAGGAGGTAGCATATACTATTCAACTAAATGTTGAAAGATACTGTGCCACTTCACTAGATCACTAAAAGGGCTCACCAGGAAGAACTCTTCTACTTTGTGCTGGAAAAAAATACAAGTTGAAGCTTGCAGTCATTGGTAATATAATTACAAACCTCAGTTTGAAGAAACTCTACCATAAGGGCCAGTTCACTGACAACTTGCACCCACTCACACCCAGTACAGCATTAGTTTCAATATGCATCAGGAGTGGTACAAGGGGAATGGTGGGAGTGCCAGGCAGAAGTTGTTTAGAGGCAAACATACTCTGCTCCAGCAAGGGCACAGTAGCCACCCACAATATCAACCTGTATATTTTGAAAGGACATCCACCAGGATAAAGGATTGTAAAACAAGTACACTTACATGCTGGTGTGCAGTCCCTCTGGCAGTATCTGCTCTTTTAGCTCATGTCCGGGTTTTTACAAAACAGCCTTGTAAGTTTGAGCCCAAGTGGCTGCATAGATGTTTATGGAGCTCCTCAGGCTCATTTGCACAACTTCTAAAGCCCTTTTCTTTTTTTTACCAGGGAATAACCTAAAAGAGCAGCTGCTGTCAGAGGGCACACACCAGTACATCAATGTGCTTGGTTTATAACCCTTGATTCTGGTGGTAGATGCACTTTAAACTCTTGGACAACCCCTTTAACACATTGCCTAACAAATTCACTCAACATCTTGGGTGGTGGGATCCATCATAGATACTAAGTTGAGTGAACACTTTGGACCTGTCACTTGTGCACAGTGCAAGTTTAAAGCCATTGCACACATTTACAGGCCCAAACTAAGAGTCACCAACTGCAGACATGAGAGATTCTCTGTCCAGCACAGGCCCATTAAACTGCAGGTCTGGGAAATACAACTTGTATGTGGGTAATGTGCTTACCAGAGGCTAGAAGCTGTAGTTACAAGCAGATCAGGATGGGGTCTGTCCCCTACTAGTTACACCTGTCAGCTACAGGACATCAATACTAATAACCATTAAAAGGGACAGGTCTCATGTTTACACTGGCCCCTGCACACAGGATCAGACGTAACCTGCTGAGCAGTAAGGGCCTAACCACAAGTGCAGGGGTGCCCGGGCCCTGATGGGTGGAAGGACAGGGCATGTCAGGCCGCTCCCCCAGAGCACAGCAGGTCCGGGGCAGGGACACGGGGCTGTAATCACCTGCATATGGCGGGGATATAACATCCATGATACAAGGACTAGGAGATGCCGCTACTCAGGACGCGGAAGCTGGAGGTTCCCTGTAGGCCTATGGGAAGCATCCGGCACAACACGGAGCCACAGGCGGCACTTACCTCAACAGCGCGGCGACTGGCCATTGCAGCGGAGAGACGCTAAACCACAAGCTAAAAACAAATCACTAACGACCACCGCGGCCTAAGACTCCACAGGACACAGCTGCTTCTGAAACACACAGCGCCGGCGGAATTTTAAATATTGCTCCTTGTTTTCTGATTGGCACGAACTTTTGTAAATGCTCCCTTCCTATTGGTTTATCAAGTTCAGTACAACGGAACGAGCAGCCATAGCAACCTATGGGGTGGCTCTCCGATGGGCACGTGACCCATTCCAAGCTGCCGTCATTGCTGGATGACGTTACTACGCTCCTGATCCACAGCTGTGGAAAACCGACAAGATTCCAAATCTCGTGAGAGAGGAAAAACAGCAGAGCATCATGGGAAATGCTTCTACGTCACGCTCTGGCTTCTCCGAGGGAAACAAATTCCGGCCTGTAGTGCGACTGCGCGGCTGGAAACCTTTGTGCTGCGTTATTTAGACTACAACATTTTTTTCCTTTGGAGAGACCAGTTTTTATATCATGTTTATAATTAACACCATCATAAACAAACTATAGAGGGACAGATAAGGGCCAGTTCACATTTGGGTTCAGAGCAGAGATTTCATTTTTCTACAGCTGTTTATTAAATTAAAGCTGTGCTCTGATTGGTTTCCATGGGGAACTGGAACACTTTTACCTCAGACCATAATAATAAGTCTCCCCCAAAGTGTGCGTACGGTCACCGCTTTGGTTTCTGACTAGCTATCAGTAATAAGGCATGGACCTTTTTATGTCCTGAACGTCACAAATGTGCGCAGCAGCCAGAGAATTTGCTGCAGCAATGGCCATTGTAATAATAGAGGACGGAGCCAACTGTGTCCGACAGGTTAGGCCGCGGTCACATGTACCGCTAGACGTCCGTTCATAACGCGACGCTAGCGCACAGGGGGAGGTCCTCGGCCCAAACACACATGCGTTTCCAGAGAAACGCATGCGATCGGCTTAGCAATCGCATGCGTTTCCCTGGAAACGCATGTGCATTCGGGCCGAGGACCTCCCCCTGTGCGCTAGCGGCGCTTTATGACGGACGCCTAGCAGTACGTGTGACCGCGGCTTCATCAGCAGCCGAACTTCCATAGGAGGAGAGCCGTGACTCGGCAGGCTTCTGAGGGAAGATTTCTATTCTGCTAGACCAATTTTTTTTTGGTCTACATTCTGACACTTTCCAGCTCAAAAACAAATGTAGAAGACACGTGTTAATTGTGTCAAAGTTTCCACACCGTGAAAATAACACCCCTTTTCGGAGCAGATTGAGGGTGCATTCACGCCATGCGTCGCATCGTGTGTTGCGTTTTTGGCTCATTCCACTGGCTTCAGCCTTGATCTCAGGGGTTTCTATTGTACTGATACCTCAGGGGCACCCCAACATCAGTCTAGTGAAAAGGGTGCTCCAAAAGCAAAATTTTGCTCCTTCCCTTCTCAGCCCTGCTATGTGCCCATCCTGTAAATTTTTGGCACATGTGTGGTATTTCCGTACTCGGGACAACCCACAGAATGATTTTTGGGGTGATTGTCTAAAGTGACATGAGTTGGGCACAATATATTAGGCACTAAAATGACATTTTTGAGATAAAAACACAATTTTTGCTCTGCACCATTTACTTTGCATTAGATTTTGGCTAGCATGTTCGCTGTAAAATGCTCAACCCCAGATAAATTTTTTGAGGGGTCTAGTTTCCTAAATGGTAACATCTTTGGGGGCTTTCTATTGTACTGTTACTTCAATACACTGTGGCACCACAAAACATTTGCAGTCAAATTGGCCTTCCAAAAACCCAATGGTACGAACTCTGTTCTGGACATCGCTGCACGACAAAACAGCAATTGACATCCACATGTCTGGTATTGCTGTACTCAGAAGAAACAGGGAAACATTTTTGGGATGTATATTTACCTCAAATTATTTCTGAATATGTCCATTTTAGGGCTAAATGAGAATAATCTTATTCAAAAATTTTAATTTCAAAATCTATCTTTGCTTCCAGAGAATTATTAAAAGGGTTAACAGACTTCTTCAATGTTTATTTGAATAGTTTGAGATGTTAGCTTCATAAAATTGTGTTATTGGTGGGGGTATATAGTACATAAGCCTTTATAGGGCACTTCCAAACTGAATTGGTCACCAAAAATTTAGCATTTTTCAAATCTCTTGAAAATATGAGAAGTTGCTACTAAAACTTGAAACCTTCTCAGATCAGTAAAAAAATGGAAATGTAAAACAAATTATGGAAATAAAAAGACCAATTGCAAAAGGTTCCTGCAAAAAAAAAAAAATGTGGTATGACTTTTTGTCTAGAAAGTAGAACATTTGAAACCTTGAAAATTGTCATTTTATTCAAATTTTTCCTAAATGATTGAATTTTTACCGGCCAAAAAAGAAATTGATCATCAAAATAATACCAACAAACTACAAGGTCTCACGAGAAAACAGTCTCAAAATCACAAGGATATCTTAACCCCTTAATGACCGCCCTATCGGGATTCTACGGCGGTCATTAAGGGTACTTCTTCTGACGCGACGCCTTTCTACGGCGCCGCGTCAGAAGAAGATTTCGGGACATCGGGTCAGTTTAGTGCCGGTGTCGGGCTGTGATATCACAGCCCAGACCCGGCACTAACACCCGGGATTGGAAAAACTCCGATCCCGGGTGTTTAACCCCTTACACGCCGTGGTCAAGCATGACCGCGGCGTGCAAGTGTGTCCCCCGTGGATCGGACCCCCCCGGTGTTCTTACCGGGGGATCCGATCCCTCCTGCCGCTGCCCCGGGTCCCGACGAGTGACCCGAGGCTGTCGGCTCCTCTTCTCGCCGGGTCCTGCCTTCCTGGCAGGACCCGGCTGTAAGTAACTGAGCATGCGCAGCATGCTCAGTTACTTACACTTTACACTGCAATACAAGTGTATTGCAGTGTAGAGGCTTGAATAAGTGATCGGATGATCGCTTATTCAAGCCAAAATGTGGAAAATGTAAAAAAGTTAAAAAAAAAAAATTAAAACTTTTTATAATATAATTAAATAAATAAAATAAAAGTCCCATAATCTCCCCAGTAACACATGAAATGCATATACAGTAAATAAAACACAAAAACATACATATTTGGTATCACCGCGTCCGTATTAATCTGTACAATAAATCTAAATCAATATTGAACCCGCTCGGTGAACTACGTAAAAAAAAAACTCGGAAAACTTCCCATAATAAACAATTTTTCATCAAACACCATCACAAAAAATGTTCTAAAAAGTGATCAAAAAAAGTTACGTTCCCTAATATGATACGACTGAAAAGAACATCTGTTTTCGCAAAAAAATAAGCCCTAAACCAGATCTGACAACAGAAAAATACAGAAGTTATGGCCCTGAAAAGTTGTCAATAGTAAAAACAATGCGATATTCTCCAATATTGGTTTTGCTCAGGAAAATTAAGCAAAAATAAGAAAAACTATATAAATGAGGTATCACCGCAATCGTAGTGAACCAGACAGATAAAGATAAAATATTATTTTTACATTACGGTGAGCGGGGGAAAAAAAAATGCTAACAATCCAAAATAAAAATTGATGATTTTGTTTGTGTCCCCCTTGAAATAGTTAATAAAATCTCAAGAATAAGCTTTAGACCCCCAAAATGAATTATATATACATTGTATCTCATCCCATAAAAAATAAGCCCTCATATGTTTGTATTACCAAAAAAAATAAAAATTTATAGGTCGTACAATGTGACAATACAAATCTGCTGTGAATGGCGCCTCCATTCATTCTATACTCGGCCGTGCGTCCGTACAGCAGTTTACCACCACATATGGGGTATCAGTACACTCAGGAGGAATTGGGCATCAAGCGTTGCAGTGCGTTTCATCATTTAATTTATTCTGAAAATTTCAGTTTTGGCCTAAATGAATGTATTTTCCAAAAAAATTCAATAGTTTCTAAATCGCAGGTCCATATTTTTTAACCCATGTGAAACACTTAAAGGGTTAATAGACTTAATAGAAGTTGTTTTACATACGTTGAGGGGTGAAGTTTCTATAGTGAGGTAATTTATGGGGTTTTACTATTATTTAGGCCTCTCAAAGTCACTTGAAAGCTGCATTGTCCCTCAAAATGTGAGTTTTGGCAATTTTCATGAAAATTAGAAAAATCGCACCTAAAGTTCTGCACCTCATAACATCCTAGAAAAATGACCGGAAGCATAAAATATCATCCCAACATAAAGCAGATATTCTGTAAATGTTAATTATCAAACTTTTTGGGTAATTTTACATCTTGTCTGGAAACCAGAACATTTCAAACTTGGAAAATGAAGAATTTTTACAAACTTTTGCCAAATTTTCACTTTTTTTCAGAACGAAATGCAAAACTTATCACTTAAATTTTATAACTAACATGAAGTACAATGTGTCACGAGAAAACATTCTCAAAATCACCGGGATATGTTAAAGCGTTCCGAAGTTATAACCAATTATCGTGAGACCGGGCAGATTTGAAAAATCGAGTCTGGTCATTGAGCTGAAAACTAGTGTCGGTGATAAGGGGTTAAAGCGTTGAAAAGTTATTACCACAGGAAGAGACCCTGGTCAGATTTTTTAAAAAAGGACTGAGCATTAACTTACAAACAGGCTGCGTCATTAAGGAGTTAAGGCTCAGCCCCATTTTTTGGATTCTGACTTGTGTCACTTTATATGGTTATATCTTTTGAACACTGTTACTTATCAAAGCGATTGTAAGACTTTTTTCCTTACATGTTGTACTTCACTTCAGTGGTGAATTCTGGATAAGTTTTGGGTTTATTTACCAAAGAAAGAAGCAATGATTATTTTTTTTAAAAATTTGGCATTTTCAAATTTTGAAATCATTGTGCTTTCAAGCAGATAGATTTACCTAAATAAGTTTTCCCATAACAATTCCCATATGTCTACTTTACATTTTCATAATTTGTGAAATGTCTGGGTAACATATTTTGATGTTATGTGGCTTACAAATCTAATATCTGTTTTCCGTATTTTCAGAATTTACTCTTTTTGGGATTACTGTTTTTATGGTTAGATTATCTATATTAGGTAACAGGGTTAACAGAGGAAGAGCAGAGGGCCCACAAGACGGCACATGTTCGGGTCGCAGCAACATATTGTTTAATAAAATTTTAAACATTTCACATTAAAAACCTCCTATATAATCAACCTATTTTCAAATCTGCACCCCAAAGTATCAGAAACAGCTTTTAGGAAGATTGTTAACCCCTTGAGATCTTCATAGTAATTAAAGAGGACCTGTCACCAAGAAATTTGAAAAAATGCTGTCATAAGACCCCAATAATGTTTTTACAAAACGCATGGGTCAACGCAATGTTAACACTTGATACAAAATGCAGTGTAAATGCAATGCTAATGCAAATGTTAATAGTAATATAATAATTTGGCAAATCACCTCTCCACAGCTGTTGTAATGCGCTTCAAAACAAAATGAAACCTGAAAGGTTTTTTTTCCCTTTTTACTTATCAAAGCAGTCTGGTAAACTAATCCTACACAGGATGGTGGGAATGTTGCCCATGTTTGTGGCTGAAGTCTTTTCATTGAAGTCTATGGGAACATTAAAAATACTTACACTACAAGTATCATCCTCATGTCATGTGCTTCTCCACGGGTCTGGGACAAGCCGTACTGATTGTACAACGCTCTGGAATAGTGTTCAATAAATAATCCTCAGTACAGTAGCACGTCCTTGGAACGTTGTTTGTGGCCCGTTTGTTATTGGCACGTATGTAATCTTAAGGCAGCAAAGGTTTTAGCACCCTGTGAGAGGAGGAAGTGCTCCTCAGTGTAATACCCTGTGAAGCTACAGCACTGAGGGACTCTGGTAACACCCCCTCATGCTCATTAGCATCATTCTACTGAAATATAAATATGTCCCTGGTTTATCATGCTTTGGTTTGATGCTGGAGCCCCCCCCCCCCCCCCCAATGTACTGGTCACAATAATGAATGAATAAAAGTAGAAAATCTCTAATACAATACAATTAGAAATATTTTATTTTAATAAGGAATGTTTATTAAACACAAACAGAAGTAGACAATGAAATAAAAGTTATATACAAAAGATTACAAATGTAATAAAACATGCATAGTGTTCAACAAACTATGGCCTGGCCGGCAGAAGAGGGGCAGCAAGTTGTAGTATGACTTCAGAGTTCAGATTAGGGATGCTGCTGATCCGATATAATTTTCGGCTTGCAAATTTGTTTTTAACATACTGAAAAATAAAATGAAAAAAAACAGTGATATAACCAGGCATTTCATATTAATTATCGTGTATGTAGAAATTAAAGGGATTGTTGTGCATGAGGAAATAATTTTAGATTACACATTTTGTTATTCATTACCACGCAGGTCCACTACACTTCCACCAACATTTGTGTTCATCATCAGCTACTTCCTATTAGGGCCTAGAGCAGTGATGGCGAACCTTTTAGCGGCCGAGTGCCCAAACTGCAAGCCAAAACCCCCCTTATTTATAGCGAGGTGCCAACCAAAAATGAAAGCAGTAACTTAATGCTTCCTATTCCTCAACAACGTTCGATCATATTGGCCTCCTGAGGACAAGCTGGAAAATTTGCATCATTTCCAGTGTCCCTCTGTACACAGAGAATCGTGGGGCCAGCTGGAGGTCCTCCAAAGATAATTCGTCCCTTCTCCCACTTCCTACTGTCCCAAGTAGCGAAGTAAGTATCAAAATATGACTGAAAGCAGCATCTTAAGTTACTTGGAACTGCAGGAAGATTCTTTGAGTCCTGTCTGGTGTGCTGGGGTGATGGCCCGGGTGCCCACAAAAAGGGCTCTGAGTGCCGCCTCTGGCACCCGTGCCATAGGTTCGCCACCACTGGCCTAGAGCCTCTCAACACAAGTATGTAGACCATGGTAAAAGTATTACAGTAAGATACACACAACAGGGAAAAATTGTCCGTGTGCCATCCATTTTTAGAGCAGACCCCACACTGCTCCATGCCAATCATTTAACAAACCATGTGACTGATCTGTCACAAAGTAGAACATGTCCTTGTTAGAACCTCTAACACTGAATACCAGCATGTATGTAGTGTAAGAAAAAGAAAGTCCTTCTGAGGAACTTCCCTACATCAAATTATGTTCAGGACAAATACAGTTTACTACATCCCAAGATGAAATTACTGCACTGAACTATGCTAGGTTGTATCGGCCACAGTTCACCTCATTTCAGTTAGGAAAATTGGTAAAAATTAGAAAATGATCAGTTACAAATTTTGCAAGCTTTAAAAAAAGTGTTTGTCCCTTTTAAAGAGCTCCCATTCTCCCACAGCACCACCTTCCACAGCCATTTTTCACAGCTTTTTTTTGTCTGGCAGAAACCAGAGGGAAATCCTTTTCATCCAGCAACATGACAAGAGGCGTAGGGTCCCAGGCCTTCTGAAAATTTTTCTCTCTTTTTTTTTTTTAAACCTCTTTTTATTTGGTTTTCAAACAAAAACATACCGTACATATAAAAACAATATAAAACATTCCCTTGTGAACATTTTAACAAGGTACATAGTGATTACATGTAGGCTACGTTATCCAGTTTTCTTGTGTCCCTAGTACATGGGAGGGTGACCTGCATCATCTTGTTCCTAGCGATCTTTGAGACCCGCTGCTCGGTTTGTGAAAATTTTTTATACCTAGAATGTAATACTTACAATAAATTGTGTCATGTTGTTGTTGACCTTAACTACATTCTTTGCAATATGCTGCATAACTGGTAGGAGATTTTCTTCAGTGTAGCCAGTGTAATGCTGAACTGTGGCATCCTGTATGGCAAAACAAAATCAGGTTCTTAACTCGTGAGTAGCATTTGCATGGTTATCATATGAATCACTCAAGAACTTAAAGTAATTATTATAGGAGAATAGGAGTGTTGGCTGGCCAAGATTTGGTCACCAATTATGATCCTAGGGAAGGGCTCTGGAACTGGAAAGCGATTAAGCTTTTAACAGTCTTATGGCTCATGCACACAAACGTGTGCAGTCCACAGATACCATACGTCTACCCGGTTCCTCAGACAGCACACTTTCTAGAGAATGTCAGTCCTTGCATTATAGCAAAATATGAGGCAAAGACTTCTTGTCTGCTGGCCAGACTGCAGCACCAGCACTGCTCTTGCTATAATCCACAGACTTCCATCTTCTACGGGGTGTGCAGTCTGCGGGGGCCAGTCTGACAGACTGACCATATCCAACTGTTTAAGTGCAGGGATGCAAACGTATGTATTCAGCCTGAGGAATGGGACCTGAATGCTGGTCAAATCCCATGGGCCAAACACATTGCACAGGTCAGCACTCCTTGCATCATACACAAATATGATGTAAGGTGCACCCTTTTTGAGCCTCCACTATGTCCCCCACTTTTTTTTTTTTTATAAAACTTCTAGCATTAGTGGTTACAAAAAAATTAACATATTAAAGTTTACCTGGCTCCCTGCCAGCTAGTCTTCTGTGTCCCTGGGAAGTGTTCGGCACGAGGCAGATATGAAAAAAAGAAAAAAAACAGTAGGGGAAACTCTGCTCCCTGCGGAACACAAGCTGGCAGGGAGCCAGGTAAACTTTTATACAAGTTACAGGCAGTCCCCGGGTTACATACAAGATAGGTTCTGTAGGTTTTTTCTTAAGTTGAATTTGTATGCAAGCCGGAACTGTATATTTTATCATTGTAATTCCAGCCAGAACGTTTTTGGTCTCTGTGACAATTGGATTTTAAAAATGTTGGGTTGTCATAAGGACCAGGATTAACAATAAAGCTTCATTACAGACACCTGTGATAACTGTTACAGCTGATTATTGTAGCCTAGGACTAAAGTACAATAAATTACCAATATCCAGTGGTCAGTTTGTAACTAGGGGTCGCATACAAGTCGAGTGTTCTTAAGTAAGGGACTGCCTGTATTTGTTTGCCATAAGTTTTATAAAAAAACAGTTTTGGGATAAGCTATTGTCATTTATTGTATGTGGGGACATGGAGGAGGCTCAGAAAGGGTGTCTGGTGACAGGTTCCCTTTACCTGCAGCACCAGCACTGGAACAGTTCTTACAGTACCGGTGCTGCAGTTTGAAAGGAAGACCTTGCCAAGCATTGTAGTTTATGAAAGTGAAAACTACTGTGAAAATGAATGCACAATACTTGCCACTTACCCAAGAACCAAGATTAAGAACTTTGTGTGTCAAGCACATGGATGCAGCAGCTATGATGGAGGGTTGATAGTGAACCATGTCATAGTCAACCAATGTCAGTTCCAGAAAGTATTTAGCAAGAATGTGCTCCTCTGCTTCTGCCTAGAATATTTACACAGGGGATATTTTGTAAATGGCAAATGCATAACAAATAGTAAAAACAAAACTAGAGAATCCAATATTGCAGTGATGGCGAACCTTTTAGCAACCGAGTTCCCAAACGGCAAGCCCAAACCCTCATTTATCGCAAGGTGCCAACCAAAAATCAAAGCATTTAATTGCTGTCTGTTCTTCAACAATGTTCAATCATACTGGCCACCTGAGGACACCAACAGTAGAAAGTAGGAGGGAAAATTTGCATCATTTTAGCTTCTTTCCAGTATCCCTCTGTACAAAGAGAATCATGGGGCCAGCAGGAGGTCCTCCAAAAGATAATTAGACCCCATTTACACATTCTCCCTCTTCCTACATTCCCAAGTAGCCAAGTAAGTCACTTTAGAATATCACTGAAAGCAGCATCTTTCCTTCCAAGTTGCTTGGAACTGCAGGAAAATTCTTTGAGTTCTGTCTGGTGTGCTGGGGCGATGACCCAGGTGCCCATAGAAAGGGCTTCGAGTGCCGTCTCTGGCACCCGTGCCATAGGCTCGCCACCAATCCAATAGAGTATCTGCACATGTAGTATAAACAAGCCTCTTTTAGTTGGTTTCTTATGCTTGTAGAATGGCTGTAGGTAAACCAATGGGTAAATCCAACACCATGTGCAGATACCCCATTTAATGCAAGGCTATTACTAGAGTCATGAACTTGAAAGTCACACCAAAGAAAAATCCCACACAACAACATACATGGCAGCATCTTGAGGCTCTGCGAAGAAAGTGAAGGGATAATGGTTTTCCGAGGTCAAAGCTCAGCTTATCAAGTATCTCTCTCTCCATTTCTCGAATCTCAGCTTTGGAAAAGGTATTGTCCGTTATATAGACTAAGTCTGCGATCTCTGGGTAGTACATTTCTTCATACTTTGATGCCACAAAGAGTGAGGCAACTCCTACCAGTTGGAGCTTACTCCGTCGAACAGGCTGAACCTGCCGAAAAAAAAAAAAAAAAGTGTAAATATTAGAAAGGGCAAACCATTCTTCGCCTTCCATTACAGAAAGATTCATTCCATTTCAGTGTCACACAGCAGTGCAACATCCCCACTTCAGGCCAACAGTCTACAGGCGCAGTTGAAGACTAGGAATGGCTAGTTAGCCGCAGTTGTCACGGTAGCCTAGTCCTAGTGTAGGCCCATGACAATCCCAGGAATGCACACAGAAGACAGAGGATTTTAAAAAATGTACAAAAAAAAAAAAAAATCACATTTTCTTTATTAGGAGAGCCCTTAGTTGACTGGCTGTGGTTGAATAAAAGCCAAACCAGAGGAATTTATTCACATCTGTAACAGGTAAAGATGAATTGTGGTCTATAACTAGCTAGGTACCAGAGTCACAGAGCCCATTAGGCTGCAGTCTCACGTTAGTGTTCCGATTCGGTTTTGTAACGGAATCAAAACGCACTGGGCCGGGCCACGGCAAATGAGACCTGGTGCCATTTAGTCTGCATTTAGACTCTGGGTGATGATCGTATGCAAACACATGGGTTCGGCCACAACCAATGCGTTATAATTCAGTTAGTTTTTTGATTCTGTTTTTTAATGGAATCAAAACGCACTGCCCGTGGCCGATCGCATGCGTTTGCATACGATCAGCACCCAGACTAAGTGCAAGACACCAGGTACCGTGGTCTGGCCCAGTGCGGTTTGATTCCGTTACAAAACTGAATCGGAACAGTAACGTGGGACAGCACCCAAGGGTGATGCCACACGTGGCGTTTTGAACCTGTTTTTGGTCTGTTTTTAAGCAGTCCGTAAAATACGCACACGTTAAAAAACGTATCCGATTTATGAAAACGTACCAGTTTTTTGAAAATGCATCAGCTTTTGACAGGTTTTACCAATTATCTTAATTAAAAATGGTCAAAAATGGATGAGTTTTCCAAAAACGCATGCGGTTTTTAAGGCATGCGTTTAACAGACTACTTAAAAACGGTCCAAAAATGGGTTAAAAATGCCATGTGTGGCATCACCCTTAGGCTGATCAGCCCTACTGGGACCATTGAGCAAGAGTTCCAGGCTTAAATTTAGTAAAGGTTCAAATACGGGACATTACAAAAGCAGGTAAATCACTGCGGTGGATTCAGAGTGTCAAGGTCAATCTTTTGCAATTCATAGTTTGTGCTCGGCTTCCCACCACAGAATACAATTAAAAGAAAACAGCAATTCCTGCTACAGACAGAATGTCCACTGTAGACATAGCATATCAATTCCAACCCTGGAATCCTGGACCACTCAAGCCTACCAAGTCTGCCATTTTGTTCCATGACGCTGTTAAATATATAAACATTATGCTACACACAATTTGTAATTGTATTAGGATCACATCCCTACCTGTAGGAAGCGGTCGATAATGGAAACAGCCATGTAAAGAGTCTCTTGAAGTAGTTGGAATTTGGAGTGCACTTGCATCAACCAGTCGATGAGAATGGCCCGCATACGTTCATTCACATCCGTTCCTTCCAGATAATTTGAACGAACAGACTGCTTTAGCTTAAAATTTAACAAAATAAGATATTTAGTGCAAGTCCCAATATGTTCACAATGTGTCCATATAAAATGGTCTGTGCCAATGAGGGTGGTGGCACACATGGCATTTTGAACCCATTTTTAGGTCATTTTGAAGCAGTCTATCAAAAAATGCATGCATTTTTTAACAGACTGCTTAAAAACAGCCTAAAAACGGGTTCAAAATGCTACGTGTGCCACCACCCTAATGTGATTTTGTCTAAAACATAAAAGAATGGGAGCCTGCAAATACTTTAATGCTGTATATGAAAGGTGCACTGGCTGGCATTCTAACCAGCAATCCATTCAATAGATTACGAAGGGCTACAGTATATGGCGGCTTCAGGGTGCGTTCACACATTGGATCGAAACCCATGTGTTTTTAAATTTTACCATTTGTCTTGTTACTCAGCAAGAGTTTTTCATCATTGCTTTAGGCTGCGGTCACACGTACCGCTTGACGTCCGTTCATAACGCGACGCTAGCGCACAGGGGGAGGTCCTCGGCCCGAACGCACATGCGTTTCCAGAGAAACGCATGCGATCGGCTTAACAATCGCATGCCTTTCCCTGGAAACACATGTGCGTTTGGGCCGAGGACCTCCCCCTGTGCGCTAGCATCGCGTTATGACGGACGCTTAGTGGTACGTGTGACCGCAGCCTTAAAGGAAACCTACCAGTTAGAATGGCAGGGGTAAGCAGTAAGTACCGAGCACCAGCTCAGGGTGAGCTGGTGCCGGTGCTTAGTGTCGTTAATGTTAATAACCGCTGTATCGCGGTTTTAACACTGTTTAAACTTTAGAGCAGAAGAGGCTTCGGCGCTGCGCGCGACCATGCGCGAGCAAGGTCTCTGGCATTTCCTATGTAGGCGATACAGCGGTTATTAACACTAACGAAACTAAGCACCGGCACCAGCTCACCATGAGCTGGTGCTCGGTACTTACTGCTTACCCCTACCATTCTAACTGGTAGGTTTCCTTTAACTGTAAGCAGCTGTGAAAATGGTTTTTAACAAAAATGCATGCGCTACCACTTTGTTAACGAATACATTGACATCACTTTAACTGTGCGTTTTGTAAATGCAAATGTTAACAGCGATGTCATTAGACAAATCACTTAGGCCACCGGCACACGTGGCCGAACCCAAAATCTCTCTTCAGCTGATGCAACGCGTGACTGCACCCTGAGGGCGCGTTCACACGTTGCGTTTTGACCTGCGTTTTCATTGCGTTTGAAACGCATATACAACAGCTGAGGAGAGGTGATTTGCCTAATTTCATCACTGTTAACGCATGCGTTAACAAAACGCATCGTAAACGCGATGTTAACGCATGCGTTAACAACGCGTTAACGCATGCGTTTTGTTAACGCATGTGTTAACATTGCGTTTACAAACGTAAACGGTAATGTAATTAGGCAAATTACCTCACATCAGCTGTTGTATATGCGTTCCAAACGCAATGAAAACGCAACCAAAACGCAACGTGTGAACGCGCCCTGAGGGCACATTCACACATTGCGTTTTCATTGCGTCAACGCATTAAAACAGCTGATAAGAGAAAATTTGCCTAATTACATTTTCGTTTACGTTTGTTAACGCAATGTTAACACATGCGGAAACAGGTTGCCAACATGTGCATTAACATCACGTTTGCGATGCATTTGGTAAACGGAAATGTTAACAGTGATGTAATTAGGCAAATCACCTCTTCTCAGCTGTTGTTTATGCGTTTTAAACACAATGAAAACGCAGGTCAAAACACAACGTGTGAACGCGCCCTGAGGGTGTGTTCACACGTTGCAGTTAAAACTGCATCACAATAAGCTTTGAGGTGGTTTTAGATGCAGTTTTGCCAATTAAACAGGTGAAAGACATGAACTGAACAGGTGAATGACATTTGTGGAGCAGGTTCCCCCTTCAAAATTAAATTCACTCGTTCAGTTCATGTCTCACCTGTTAAATTGACAAAACTGCACCTAAAACCACCTCAAAAATGATTGTGATGCTTTGTGTTTTTGACGCATTCCACTGGCTTCAGGCTTCATTACATTCCAGCAGGTCATCAAGGCTGAAGCCAGTGGAATGCGTCAAAAACGCAAACCACAGCGCGACGCAACACATCGTGTGAATGCGCCCTGAGGTTGCATTCACACGTGATGTTTTGGATGTGCCAAAACTTGTGTGTTTTTAAATGTTACAATGCATTTTGCTACTCTGGAAACTTTCTTCATTGCTGTAAGTGTAAGCAGCAGTTTTCAGATGCAGCTTTTGAAGCCAAAAGCTGGAGTGGATGTTACTGGGCTGAGACAAATAATTGAAAGGTGCTGCTCCTGCTTTTACTCCATTCCAGGTTTGACCATCAAAAACTGATTTTGTAAAACTGAACGTGTAGATGCACCCTCACACTTACAGTAGTGAAGAAAAAGGCTGCGGTCACACGTACTGCTAGGAGTCCGTTCATAACGCGACGCTAGTGCACAGGGGGAGGTCCTCAGCCCGAACGCACATGCATTTCCAGAGAAACGCATGCGATCGGCTTATCAATCGCATGCGTTACCCTGGACCGAGGACCTCCCCCCCTGTGCATGGTTCGGGCAGAGGACCTCCCCCTGTGCGCTAGCATTGCATTATGAACGGACGCCTAGCGGTACGTGTGACCGCGGCCAAACACATCCAGAAAAGCTAAACACATTGGGGGACATTTACTTAAAGTGTCGGTGTCTGCATTGGCTTTGTTACCGACCTGCTCTCGGTAAGAAGATACACATTTAATATTGTAGAGCTGTGCATAGACATTTCTGGCGCCGAGACCATTTTCTGTCCCCGAGACCATTTTCTGTCCCTGGGACCAAAATCTGTCCCGAGCACCAGAAATATGTCCAACAGTCCCTGCTAGACCAGTTTTCTTTTGGTCTACTTTCCGCCAGTTTACAGCGCCCAAAAATGGCTGTGACACATATTAATTCTGTCTGAGTTTCCACTCCGCCAAAGCCACGCCCCTTTTCGGAGAAGAGTCGGAGCAGACGGAAAAAGTCATTTTTTCTGTCCCCGACAGCTAATAAATAGGTCTGAGAGCAGAACATGTGGTGAGAGCGCCACAAAACTGGCGGAAACACCATAGTAAATGTCCCCCATTGTAATCTTTAAAAATGCATGCGTTCTGATGCACACGTTTCAATGCGTCTAAAATGCCACGTATGAATGCACCCTGAGGCCGCAGTCACACGTACCGCTAGGTGTCCGTCATAACTCGACGCTAGCGCACAGGGGGAGGTCCTCGGCCCGAACCATGCACATGGGGAGGTCCTCGGTCCAGGGAAACGCATGCGATTGATAAGCCGATCGCATGCGTTTCTCTGGAAACACATGTGCGTTTGGGCCGAGGACCGTCCCCTGTGCGCTAGCGTCGCGTTATGAACGGACGCCTAGCGGTACTTGTGACCACGGCCTGAAGGGGAAACCTGTACTACAAATGTCAATCACCTGTTTAGTTCATGTGTTTCACTTTTTAAAATAAGAAACTGCACCCAAAACCACCTCAAAACTAATTGTGATGCAGTTTTAACTGCAACGTGTGACCGCACCCTGAGAATACTCCGTTCACTTTACAAACCTCCAATTCTTTCATGTAAGCATAGATATCCTTGACATATTCACTGCACATCTGTGGATTGTCAGCATCTTCAGCATCAATATCTTCCACATTATTGAGAACTTCACAAAATGCTTGGCACAGGTCATCTTCATCTTTCATGGTTATGTCTGACTTTAACGGGACCTACAAGAGAAAGTTACAGATTTATAGTAAAGAAAGACTGACAAATCACTACACAGATAAGGGTGATGCGCTTTGAACGTGTTTTTTGCCCGTTTTAAAACAGTCCGTCAAAAAGCGCATGCGTTTTTGACCAGTTTGAATTAAGATAATTGGTCAAACCTGTCAAAACCAGATGCGTTTTCAAAAAACGGATTGGTTTTTTGACAGATGCGTTTTTTGACGGACTGTTTGAAAACGCAGAAGTAGGTTTGGAATAGTGGCTTGCAGTTTTCATTCAAGTTTTGCTGCCATTATATCCGGTTTCTTTGGGATAGAGTGAAATGGCAGTGCTATCCCTTCTTATGGTGTTCCAGTAGGGAAAAGGCCTACATGAGTGACAAAAAATAAAAATATCCCACAAACACATGTTAGGGTGAAGACACAAGTGAAGTTTTTAGGCCGTTTTAGGGCCGTTTTTAGTTAGTACGTTTTCAGATCGTAAAAATCGCATACGTTTTTGAAAAACGCAAATGCGTTTTTGACAGGTTTGACCAATTATCTTAATTCAAACTGGTCAAAACCGCATGCGTCTCTCAAAAACCCGCATGCGTCTCTCAAAAACCCGCATGCGTCTTTCAAAAACCCGCATGCGTCTTTCAAAAACCCGCATGCGTCTTTCAAAAACCCGCATGCGTCTTTCAAAAACCCGCATGCGTCTTTCAAAAACCCGCATGCGTCTTTCAAAAACCCGCATGCGTCTTTCAAAAACCCGCATGCGTCTTTAGGACGTTTTTGGGCCGTTTTTAGTTAGTGCGTTTTCAGATCGTTAAAAACGCATGCGTTTTTGGAAAGCGCATGCAGTTTTTGAAAATGCATGCGGTTTTGTCCGTTTTTAATTGCGCAAATTCAGAAAACCGGACAAAACCGCATGCGGTTTTTTTAAAAAATGCATGCATTTTTAAAAAACTGGATGCGTTTTTTAGCGCATGCATTTTTTTAAGATCTGAAAACGCACTTAGTAAAAACGGCCCAAGAACGCCACGTATGTCTTCACCCTTACACGTGGCACAGGAGCGTAATGCTGACGTCTGTGATTGTAACTATATAGTGGCCATTCTCAGGTAGCCAAATCTGGAAGGGAAAGTTAATTCATCTAGAAAAAAAAAGCCTTATAAAGCCTACGAATCATTTCATTATTATGGACCCTAGTAATTAGAGACATGTAAGTGGAACAAAACTTGAGAAATACTCTCTGCCAATAAAGACTTGATTTGTATTAAAAAAACAAAAAAATTTTTTTTATCCAAATGCCTTTGAATCACCTGAACTGATTGTTCTTAAAGGGAACCTGTCACCAGGAGACCCATTTTAGCTACCCCCCCCCCCCCAGTCCACACAGAGCATAGTACATACACTGCCAAAGAGTTTTTTATTTAAAAAAAAAAAAAAGGTTTTACAGAAAAAAAAAAATAATGTTATATAGGAACTTTCAGTGCCATGTGCTCTGTGACTAGGCACTTGTGACTTGTCACCTGGGAGTGTCTATAGAGCAGTTTCCCCCACCACCACCCTTGGGAAACCTCTCCCCCATGTGTCCTTTTCAAATATATTACCAACTCCCATCACTCAGGATTGGCTGTAGAGGAGCAGGGGGCATCGCTAAGCTGAATGACGGCAGAGCTTAATATATATAATGTTGTGGGGGAACCTGCTCCTCTATGGCACTCCCAGGTGAAAAGTTCCCAGTCACAGAGCACATGACATTGAAAGGTGCTATACAAAATTTTTTTTACTACAAAACCTACTTTTTATACAAAAATTCTTTGGCGGTGTATATACTATACTCTGTGGGGACTTGGGGGGTGCTAAAAATGGCTCTCCTGATGACGGGTGCCCTTTAAGTTTATTTCTGTAGGGCAGTGGTGGCGAACCTATGGCACTGGTGCCAGTCAGGCCTTCATGCCAACAGAGAGTTTGCCAGACAGGATTCAAAGCTTCCTCCTGTGGTCTAAGACAGCCCAGGAGGTGCCATGCTCAGCGCCATTTTACCAACACTACAGGAGGAGCGAGAAGGTGTGGATAGATATGGGTTATCGTTTGGGCTCCTGCTCTGGGTCCCCTGGAGGGAAGCTACAATCCAAATTTCAACATCTTTCTATTGTATTGTGATACAGCAGGGATTAATAAGTCACTACTTAAATTGTCATGTTGGCACTTTGTGATATGTAAATGAGTATTGGTTGTCTCCAAAAGGTTTGCCATCACTGCTGTAGGGTATTACTATTAAAGTATGTACTGCTTACATTACCATGATCTGCCTTTGAAGCCTCATTAATAGAATGCACTATAAATATGCAAAAAAAAAAGCGTAATAAAAAGTAGAACTGAAATGTACACAATTAAGTTCTCGTTCACTTGACCAGGTGCCGAAATGGGCCACAAACAAGGGAAAGTTTGCGGCCTAACTTTTGCCGGGTGGAGATGGCAGGGGTGAGCGCTGCTCTACCATCTCCATAGGAACCAAGGGGCTACACCGCAATGCAGGCACGGATAGGATCTGCTCTATAAGGTGTGGCGCTGCCACCTGCCATGGCAGCCTCAATGCTATGGCAGTCGTGAGCTAGCTACAATTTGTGCGACTAGTCAAGTACATCAAAACTAATACCTCAAGAATGGGCTCCGTCCAGATGACTTTATCTAGCAGATTTCTCTCAGAGGGTTCCAGCTTCATCGCCTTAACTGGCTTGGGCTTCTTACAGTTCTACATTGAAAAACATGTATATGTAACTTTTGTCATTCACACACCTATACACACACACACACACATATATACCGGTATATATAGATATACAAAGCAATTGTATTATAATATACATACCACAATGGCTTTGTTTGCTGGAATCATTGTTCCATTGCGTATTTCTTCAAGAGGGGGTCTGGATAATTTGTTTTTCAGCATTTTTAGCTCAACTGTTAAAGCGTTATCCATTTCCCAAAGCTGAAATTAGATAGATACACTCAAGTATTAATAGGATACATCAAAGCTATTTTGTTTCCTGCACTGAAGAGAAGCGTATTTAGGCACACCGCCATATAAATGGTTTTCCCACAAATCAAGTTAGGCCCTACCCACAGTGATAAGACTCCAACAGGGTGTCCGACAACCGCAGTCAGAATCCTTGCCATTCCCCGTGGTGAGCAGATTATCTGGTCGCACAGGACTGGGCTGCCC
The DNA here is from genome assembly GCF_040894005.1 of Engystomops pustulosus. Lineage (NCBI taxonomy): Eukaryota > Metazoa > Chordata > Amphibia > Anura > Leptodactylidae > Engystomops > Engystomops pustulosus. The sequence continues at coordinate 151,379,573 of NC_092414.1, forward strand.
CATTCATCTCTATGGAGCTGACTGAGATTGCAGAGTACAGCGCTCTGGGTGATCAGAAGGCATGGCTGCTCAAGTACAGTGCTCAGTAATATTAGACCCCTCCCCCTTCCTTTTCATGATCTGTGGGGGTCTCATCACCAAGACCCCCACCGATCACCATACGTCCCCAATCCTCATCTGCTCTGTCACAATATTCCCCACCTATACTTTTCATCAAGAATAACATTCATGAGGAACAAGTTTGTCATTTGAAATATTAACCTTTTAACAAAGTGGCACAAAGTAGAAAAGTAATAGAATTTTTCAAGTGGGTTTTCCATTCCCAGCTTACCACAGTGCTCCAGGCATCCATTGTAGTTAACTTTGCACTGAACAGCCCCTTCCAGTGTTGATTGGGAGCTCCCCTATGTGTTCTATTACAGAATCCTATTGGGTGCAAGACTTTCTGAGGGTGGAAACCATTTAACCCCTTTGGTACTAAAAAGGTTTGTTACTTGTTCAGGCTATCTACACGTGTTGCAGATTCCGTTCAGATTTTACCTGCATATTTTGGTGTGGAAAATCCAAAGTGTTATGTAATAGCAGTAAAGTGAATGTGTTTTGGAAAAAGAGATCCAGACAATACGTTTTTATTATTATTTTATTTTCCGCACCGAGGAACAATTTCCTTGAAGAAAATAAAATAATGATCATGTTACTATTCTTGTGTTTCCTTGTTTACTAACTAACTTGTGTTTCTAACATTGAAATGAAAGTCTGCTTCAAATCTGCAACAAATGCGGATTTGGTGCTGATTTTTGCTTGAAATAATGTTAGATCAGGTTAGGGGGCATTCATACATGGCGTTTAGCGCTCATGTTTCCAAATGCAATGTAAATTTTCTATTAACATTTGCGTTTACAAAATCGTTAATACATTGGGGCTCATTTACTAAGGGTCCGGACGCAACATTTTTGCCAGGTTTCGCGTTTTTTTCAGTTTTGCCTTGAATTGCCCTGGATTTTTGGCGCACACAATCGGATTGTGTCACATCGGCGCCAGTTTGCATGCGACACAAATCGTGTCGCAAGATCAGCACTCACATGCACCGGGAAGAAGAAGGTGAACTCCGGCGGACCTCAGCGGGGGAAGCGACACATGCAGGAAATTGGACACGCAATCTTAGTGAATCGTGGCAGGTCTGCGACAGCTCCGTGGGCAGCGCCTATTCTTTCTTCACGTGCGTCGGTGCCAGGTATGCTACAGCTGACATCACAAACTGTGCCGGCCGGACAGTGTGCACGGAGCTGTCGCGGACCTGCACCCGACATAAAGAAAGAATAGGCGTGGCCCACGGAGCTGTTGAGGACCTGCCGCACAAATGAAGATAGAAGAGGAGCTGCCCGGGGCGTCAGAATGGTGAGTAGTCAGTTTTGTTCTGTTTTTATATACCCGAGTATAAGCTGAGTCGGGAAAATTGTGCTGAAAAACACGGCTTATACTTGAGTATATAGGGTATATCAAAAAGGAGAAATTATATCATTTGCAGAAATAATAATTCCTGGAGACGTCCCCCGGAGAGAAATGTTTTTGTATAATAGAGTTTTTCTACAGTCCTTACGGCAAAACGTAATTCACTACAACCCCAAACTACTTCCTCTATTGTCGCAAGAGAGTAAGGACCTGAGACCTTTCTATGACTTGTTATCAAACCACAACACGTTTTGTAAGTCCCATCCATTTATACAGTGAAAGATGGAACTGCAAAAGCAATTTCCAACAGGCTCTTGGGTGAAAGTCGCTGTCCCCGTTTTGTTCTTATGGGCTATTGAGTCTTTGGCCCTGGCAATTTGTTATAATGGCGACATTATAGGGTAAGTGGGCAACATGGAACATAAATGCAGATCATATATTGATGTCGATAACAACACCTATGGTCTCGTTCCCTAACCTTTGCAGAACCCAAGATTTATTCTTAGCGATTTCAGGACTTCGACTTTACCATGTTAAGTCAGAGGCTCTTAATTTATCTTTGGCTGATACAAATATGAAACTTTTAGCTTTAAACTTTGAGTTCCAATGGCATAAAGATAGTCTGACATGCAGGGAGATTCAGCTTGCTCCATGAATTGATAAGGCCTCGGACACACGTACCGCTAGGCGTCCGTTCATAACGCGACGCTAGTGCACAGGGGGAGGTCCTCGGCCCGAACGCACATGCGTTTCCAGAGAAACGCATGCAATCGGCTCATCAATCGCATGCGTTTCCCTGGAAACGTATGTGCATTCGGGCCTAGGACCCCCCCCCTGTGCGCTAGCGTCGCGTTATAAACGGACGCCTAGCGGTACGTGTGACCACGACCTAAGTGGTAAACTTTCCCACAATTCTGACATTTCTGGAACAGGACCTGGCCAGATGGGCGTCTCATAATATCTCTTGGTTTGGACACATCCCTTCTCTAAAAATGAGGCTGTTACCTAAATTATAATTATGGTACTCTCCTAATTGCGGTGCCTAAACAAGTTTTGAACTAATTTCAATCAACATTATTTAGCTTTATCTGGGGCCCTCAGTGCCCAAGACGAACTCTTGTAACTCCAAGAAATTTATGTGGTTTAGGAGTTCCATGCTTGTCAAAATTTTACAGGGCGGCTCAGACAGCTTTTTAGTACCATTTCATGCGGGTCGGTAACGAACAAATGGTTTTTTCGCAGCATTGCCTCTACGTTTTATTCTGTTTCAACCTAATGAAACCCGGCAATATTGTCTCTCATATCTATCACACTCTTTGGCTCTCGGGAATAGGATATATGTCGCATTCTTTGGTCTCAGCCCATTACCTTCTCTATTTGATAATCCTAGGTTTTCCCTGTGTATGCAGAAGAGGGCTTTCTCATGGTGGACTAATAAAGGGTTCTTCAGGATTGGGGACTTTCTGCACCAGTCCTGTGTAAAATCGTGGGACTACTTTAAAGTTTTGCACGATGCACCCCCGGGTGAATTGTTTCACTATAATCAAATATTTACTATTGCCAGAAATCTGATTACTCCTCACTAGAAGTCTGTAAGGATGTACCGAAACACATACCCGATCGAGCCAAGGACTGTCCCCTAGCGCTGCGTTTGTATATGCAGCGCCAGCTGTATATGTGACCGCACCGTTAATCCCCCTACAGTGCAGGAACTCATTAGGGAACTTAATACGATATATGGATATGAGGGAGTGCATGGCATGCTAAAGGGCCAACCGATCGTTCAGATATAGCAACCATAGGCTTCCCATCCTGCCTGTGACACCCCTGAAACTCATGCCAATTCTAAAGGAGAGTAAAATATTTGGCAAAATATGCAAATTCATAGATACACCACATGTAAGTTGTATGTTATGTCCTAGTTTGTAGATCTCAAACTTGATCCTTTGTGCTGCATTACATGTTATATGCCTACTTACATGTTATATGCATACACTTCCATCATCTTTGGAAGTGTAAAGCTTTACTTAAAGGGGTATTCCGGGAATATGAGCGTCTGACACAAAAAACCATAATGATATAAATAAATAAATACAACAAAACTAAATGTTATTAGTTACAAAATGGAGCTTAAATAGTTTGATTTTATGATTCACAAAATTTTATGGTCTCTCTAAAGTAGGTGAAGTTATAACCAAGATGGCCACCAGTGGAAACTACAAGTCCCATGATGCTTTAGTTCTCAGTAACTCCTTCTCGCTCTTATGCTCTGCTCCCAGTGATGATGTAACAGATTGTCCTGCTCAGTTACCATAGTAATGATGTGTAACTGTCATCACTGCACATCACCAAAACACTGACCTTTACTGGATGCGCTGCAACCAACCAACTACAGCCAGGCAGGTGCAGGACAAGAGATGTGGACATGTGACCAGCGGCCATCTTCTGTCCTATGTATTCTCTGGGCGGAGGAAATTAACAAAACTGATTAAAGGGCCAGTAGCAATTTGATTCATTACAGTGATTGTCAACAGCATTTGCTGCTAAGGGGAGCAAAATTTTAAATAACAACTAATTACATATTACCATATATTTTACTGACTCATTTGTATATGAATTATGCAGATTCCTGGAATACCCCTTTAAGTCATTTGGCCTTATTATGGATGGTGTGTTACACATGCGACTTCAGCCAGATCCTTAGGCTGGTGACACACCTGTAGCATTTAACATCACGTGTTCCACTAGTGTTGTGCGCACAGGGGCGCGGGCTTGGCCCAATCGCATATGCATTACCAAGGAAACGCATGCAATCGGTAAACAGGCCCCTGTGTCTTGCATTTAAACAATACACCAGGATCTGCTAAGCAATCACATGAACGCAAATTGTCAACTCACTGTTAGGCCATGGTCACACATTCCACTAGTGTAGAAACGCATATGCGATTGAGCCAAGGCCAGCCCTTTTGTTCTAGCATTGCCTTATGAATGCAAAACTAGCGGAGAGTTTTTTCCCTTGCATTACAACCGCTGAGAACAGGAGATTTGCCCAAATACATTGCTGTCAACATTGCGTTTACAAATACAATGCGTTTGTTAACACCATGTTAATTACTCAAACCACCTCCTCTCAGCTGTTCGGATGCGTTTTAAAATGCAGCCTGAGGCCTATGACACACACAGCGTTTTTGTATATATGAATATTGGCTTTTTCAGGGTGCGGTTACACATTGCATTTTCATTTGGATTTCAACCCCTTGACATCCAGCACACATATATTAACAGGGTGGGCGCTGTCTACGGCGTATGCAGAGGGCTCATATGCCACAGTTGTTAGCTGGGAACCTTTGGGTGATGCCACATGTTTTTAGACAGTTTACTATGCATTTGGCCGCTTACAACCCATTTATCTATTAAGATACTTGGGGAAAAATGGATGTTTTTTTTATAAAAAAAATGCGTTTTTAAACAGACTGAAAATGCATGCTTAAAAACAGACCACAAACGTGATGTGTGGCATCACCCTTTTAATCCCCCCCGCAGCTGTCAATCAGTTGTATTGCAGTATATTGTAAGTAGTGACCCTTGTATAGGACATGCATGTTCTCCTCAAAAGCAACAACGAGAAATGTTATAAGGCTGCGTTCCCATGTTTTGGGTTCCTTCAGCAGTTTTTGATGTCCAAACTAGGTGTGGAGTGTGAAAAAAAGTGTAAGACCTCAATTATATGTTCTCATCTTATTATGATCTGCAAACTGCTTTTGGCTTCAGATACTACATCAAATCTTGAACGTAAGAACACAGCCTATGGTTTCCGGATTACAGTGATGACTGTGCTCAGTAGAGGTCATCAATATTGGATCAGGGGAAACTTGGCACATCTCAAATGCTAAACAGCTGTAAAAGTGGCCATATTACCTGGTATATGCATAGGCTTGTTACTGCTGCTCAATTCCATTCATTTTAATGTAAAAAGTCTGTGACCTACACATCATTGGTCTGAGTGCAGTAGAGGCAACAGCTTTCCAATTCCCACCAAACTTGGATAGATGATCACATTGAACCCCTTTCTACTTTGTTTTGATTCCGTTTTTCATAGGACTTCTGAGCAGTCTCAATTTTTTTGTATGCCTAATGGAAAATTGGATGCAAAACGATAAGCCAAACTCTTAGACCTTACACCACAAGCAAGAAATAAGGGCACACAGTCAGTTTTCATTTAGCTAAGTTTATTAAACCAAAAACTGTGAGTTTTTGGGAACCTTGAAAAAATTCTCTGGATGCATGGACACCTGCCATATAACAGCTGCTATTAAGACTATACATTTAATGTTAGAGTTGTTGGAGACTTCTTACCCATATTAGTAAGAACATGTACCTGGCTACTTGCTATTGGACAATTTGTTAGAGCGATTCCACAGAAGCAAAAAAAAAGAAAAAATCACGTTCATTAAAGAAATAAATAGGTGAACAGCAGTCTAAACTCCTTAATGTTGACATTTAAATATATTTGCATTGTGCTGAAAAGTGATTTAAAACACCTTTGAGGAAACCGAACAAAATGCGTGTCAAATATTTATTCTATGTTATTCTCAAAGCAGTGTGATCTCAGCGCCAAAAACAAGGTTATCTGAATCAGCACTTTTTTTTTCTCTTGTATACAGCAGCCCATATTTCCGAAATAAGGAATGTTTTCATACAATAGTTCTTTCTGACAAACTAAACCTATCATCCATACAAACTAAAAGTGAATGATTGATTAAATTAAAGGACATCACGGTCAGTAATGAACGAAATCCATGTAGCCTGGGACTATGTAATAACATACGAACACGCGCGCACACTCACGATTCTACCAACTAGAGCAGCTAGATCTTGCCTGCAAGTTTAGGGATTCACAAAGCCCATAAATGTGCAAAGAAATGCAATACGAGAAACCATGCAAAATACAGAGGAAAACAAACTGTAAAATAACAAAATAATGAAAATGGCAAGAAAAAGAAAAAAAAGGGAAAAAAAATGCGGTATAAATACATGAATCGTCCCCAGCTTTGTGAGCAGCAAGGAACCTAAACATGATCTGTATACAAATGGTAGTCTATAGCATTAGTTGTATACTGAGGCAGAGCTGACACACCAGATTTAATGCTTCCACATCTGTGCAGTTAAGTCATGCCATTTTTTTTTTTATTCTTAAAAGGAAAGTTTATTCTGGATTTCAACATAAGAGATGCCATCTTTGGTTGGCTGCAGTACCGAAGGGAGTGAAGGGGCATATTATTTATTGATTTGAGAAATGTCAACTATCAGTCGGAAGTTGAGCTTCAATGTCCACTCTACAAATGGGGCACTTTTTATTTGTGATCAGCCACTGGTCCACGCACACTTGATGGAAGAGATGCATACATGGGAGGCGCCTAGAGAATAAAAATCAAGAGGGAAAAAAAATGGTTAAACTCCACTCTTTCTTTACAATACACTCAATTATAATGTTATATGTTACGTGACAGCTTGTTGGTTCTGGTACAAAATCTATTTCACGACTTTTCTAACTATCATGAACTCATCGTTGGTTTATGTGGTTGAGGGGCCCAGAAAGCCCGAACAGTCATCTGCCACCCCCATAGAACCACTGATGATTTAGCAGTTAGGGAAGGTTGCCATCTCCTTATACTACATAAAGCACCCACAGACCATGCAGTAATTGCTGTTATATATGCAAATATATAGCACCCAGTATATTTAGAACATCATTCAACAATATCTCAATTTACCAGTACCCTGTAAATAATACTGTAAATCCACATATTCTATTAACTGTGTTTAATATAGCCATTAACGGGCATGTATAAAAGAGCGGTGAGAGAGCCACTCATCTAGACTCTCACCTCTACAACCTATTCTTAATGCAGGAGCCGGGCTTGTCTTTAAGATCAAATGCTACACGGATGCCTCCTGTCTGTGCCAGTGACAGCACGGGTTGCCCATATCCTTCCGAATACCGTTTAAAATAATAATCCTCATCCACAAAGTTCTGCATAATTCTGCACCTCCCTATCCCTCTTCTCAGTCTATCGCCCAACCCGTGCTCTTCAATCCAACAGCGATCTAAGATTATTCTCTTCCTTAATTCAAACCTGCTATTCATGCCTCCAGAACTTCTCTTAAGCTGCACCAATTCTCTGGAATACCCTACCCTGGGATATCAGACTAATACCCAACCTCCAAAACACAACTCTTTAGGCAGATATATCACATTCCCTAACTGCATGAAACGTCAACCCTTTTACTAATCCATTTTGTGTCCTCCTCCAATCTAATTAACACCAAATACCAAGCTAGATGCTTTCTTGCAGTCCCATTGACCGTGCACTCTGTATATATAATGGTGGCTGATGTCACCCCTTCTCCCTCTGACTGCAAGCTCATGCAAGCAGAGCCCTCACTCCTGTTCCATATATATAATATTGTGTTTACTGTGTAAGGTCATATTATTTGTGTATGTGTCCCCCATGATTTGTAAAGCACTGCTGAATATGATGATGAAATTGAATTTTACCTGACATCTTCACCTTCCTCTAATATAGAAAGGCAAATGGTACATTTTTCTTCAGTGTCTTCTTCAGTGGCTTCCTCCCCATCTTGTTTGCCATGCAGTTTCCTCTGTGAGAACCAATCAGTGGATACCTTATTAGAGATGAAATTATTGGCAAACTTTATAAAGACCAGTTTTTAGGAATGTGCATACATTTACCACAATACAGACAATTTCCCCAAATTTCTGCCACCCCAACATTTTCCTATGCGAATTGTATTCATTGACATTCTGGAATAGCACTAAACCTGCACTGAGGCAAACTGCATGTCTGAACTGCATTTATCTCACACTCTGGACATATAAATATTTATTTCCCCTAACCGGGACCAAAAGAAGGTTCCTTTATCCCATCTGCCCCTGTCAGATGTATGCCTCCAATGAAAGCCAGGAATGCCATCTATTCAGGATCTAATTCCATCTTTTTTCAGTCAGTTTCCCTCCCGTACAGAACGGGCCTACAGTAATATTCATCCTGTGTCTGAAAGTTCATTGATTTAACATGTAAATAAACAATTCAACTAAATTTGACAAAATCTATAGTGCAGAGGATAATAGTAAACTTTTTAATATAGTTTATTAAAGAAATAGGTTCCTTTGTCCATTTTACCCTGATTTTTTTCCCTATTTAAGCAGTTTGTGCAACTCTAATTTGGGGTCTTTTATCTCTCAGCTGTTAATGGAGAACAGGACAGAAATTTGTGACTTAACTCTTTACACTCTCTGAAAAGTCTAATATCATCATAGACCTGATTTGCCAAAGGAAATATTCTCTAGGTATGGAGAGAGTTAATCATTCGCCTTCTTATCTGTCTGTAGTGGAGGACCATCAGATTCAGAAATTTCAGATGCACTGCTCACTACATCAGCAGAAAGCAGCAGTAAAAAGGCACATAGAAGCTGCTATATTTAAATAAGTGTCACATGCTCTATTAATTTCAGATTTTTTTTTTAATACTAAATTTGCTTTCTAGATGCATTTCTTATTTAAAGGAAACCTGTCACCAGGTACCTCATTTTCACTAAAGACAGGTTGCAGGAGCCCATTACACCTGTATTGCACCTTTCTGCCTTCTCTGAGCATTTGCATTACGATATTATTGTGTGTTTTAACTTGCCTGGCTTCCTAACAAATTCCTCTGTTTAGTCTCAGGGGTGGCTCTCGGTGCATCTCAAAAAACAACATACGACTTGTCTGTGCTGCCGACTGCTCAGCTTTTAGCCCCCACCTTTGTGCTCCTCTACAGCTCCTCCCTCTCCCACTGACATCAGCTCATCAGGCTGTGAGCTCTACTAAGGAGCAGGAGGGAGGAGCTTTACAGGAACACACAGGTGAGGGCTGAGTGCTGAGCAGTCTGCAGCAAAGACAAGTCATGTGTTGTTTTTTGAAATGCATCCAAACCAAAGTCAAACCCAGGGACTTTACAGAGGACTCTGTCAAGGAAGCAAGGTAAATTAAAACACACAGTTATATTGTAATGCAAATGCTTAGAGAAGGCAGAAAGACATATTTGCAATATTTGCAGCTGAGATGGGCTTTTACACCCCATCTTTAGTGAAAATGAGGTCCCTGGTGACAGGTTCCTTTTAAGAAACAAAATATACTACTTGATGTGGAATAGTAGACCACTACTAGATTTAATATTAACCAGTTTAGAGGTCTTACAGCCTGTGACATTATTTCTATGCAATCTAATTCATTGCCCCTCTGTCCAGTTATGCAAAACTTGCCACAAAATAAATGTGTACAATGTTTATGAGGAGAAAAGACAATTTAACAACTCACCTTCTTATATTTGTGTGGGTATGTGCATCTCTCTATGGTCCCTTGAGAGGCACCACGATTGACATTTCCAAGCCGTTCTTCCAGATGGATAAGCTCCTGAAGAAAAAAATAAATCATAGGCATCAATGAAAAATAGAAGACCTCTGCACCTTGTGTCAGCAAGGGCTATGCTTAAAATGTCCCTTCACTCGCACATAAAATCTATTTCTTTTGCCTTTGTATGTACTTCATATAGTTTACAATAAAATTAAAGAGCTAAAAATGTATCCTATTTCTTATCACCAATCCTTTTTGTTGTAGATTTACTGCTCATGAAAGATGAACACTCATGCTGTATGAAAACCCAAGCAAAGCTCAGCATTCGAATATCCAAGCAGCTTTATACATTTAACTATTTCTCAAAATTTTAGTCTTCATAAATTAAGTGTAATTGTACAAAGGGAACTTAACTCTTGCCTTAAAATAAATATATAGATTATAATAGATTCACTGGATCAATTCACTGGAACATGACACCATCATTACAAAAAACCTCTGGCCCATTTTATAGTCTACAGTAAAACTGAATTCTTAACCTCTCCCTTCTATAGGCAACAAGGTACAAAGAGACTAAAGAAGGCTATAAACCTTCATTAGATGTAGCCATCCGCTTTTGGGGAAAGCAGGCACCTCATGTGTATGGTCATCTTAGAGGGAAGGGATCACTAATGATTCTTTGAATTCATCAAAACTATATAAGGAAATATAGAACTTTTTTCCAATCTGTTTTTAAGCGATGTCCAATTTAGTGAGCTGCCATCCTGCCGAAACTTCTCCTCTGCTGCGTTAACTGTGTTATGGAGGGGAGTATACAAGCGGTGACATCTACAGGCAGTAGTGGACACACTCATGGGGGGAGATCAGAAGTGTCGGAGAACACAACTGCTCGGTTTGCTCATGGCAGCCTAACAGAACTCAGCTTTCATTTTATAAACAGTTGTGGGAAGATGAAAGCTGGGCTCTGGTTGGTTGCCACGGGCGACTAGAACAGTTGTACTCTCAGACATTTCTTATAAGTCTCCCCCCATGGGGTTTACTAACAATTTGCTGTGTCTAACGTAAATGAGGTGACTGCTGCAAAGAAAACCCTAACAGAATGATCAATTGCAGGATATGCTACTATATATATTAAAGGGCACCTACCACCACGATTCTACCTATAAAGGTAGATCGGGTGGTAGGTGGATGTAAGGGACGTGAGGATAGCTCTTTTTAAAGCCCGCTAACTTTTAATAAACTTTATTCCCTTAATATGTAAATTTAGTTATGCGGCTACTGGGGCGTGGAGTAGCCGGGCACGAGGCTACACGGCGCAGCTACTCCACGCCCCAGTAGCCACGTTACTCCTCCTACCCTGTTGTGTGTGGCACGCAGCTCCTTGTAGCTGCGCGCCCCCGTCCGACATGCTGGCGTTCTGCGCAGAACACAGCTCCGAGGCCGGAGCTACTGCGCATGCGCAGAACTCCGGCTTGTCGGGCGAGCTGCGTGCCGCACACAACAGGGTAGGAGGAGTAATGTGGCTACTGGGGCGTGGAGTAGAAGCGCCTTGTAGCCTCATGCCCGGCTACTCCACGCCCCAGTAGCCGCATAACTAAATTTACATATTAACGGAATAAAGTTTATTAAAAGTTAGCGGGGACGTGAGGATTAGCTATGGCTATAACTTCCCCCTCCCCCGGAGAACTGCAGTGACGCCTCTGTGTGTTTGCGATATACATGGAAGCCAACAGGCACCATCAGCTTCAGTGTATATCAAACATGCAAGGAGGAGTTACTGCATTTCTGGCCTGTTATATAGGAGTTCACAGGGGCTATAGTACGCCCCTGGCAGAATTTGCTAGTAATTTACATATTTATTTATTTATTTTTTTTTAGGGCAAATGAGGCTCAAATTCACTTAAGTAGTATCACAGTACCCTGAAAGTCTACCACTGGAGCGCCTTTGGCAAGAAGTTTCTAGATGGTAGATTTCCTTTAAATATCAACCATGACGTCATGAAAAAAAAAATATATATCTTACAAGTTTTCAGTTATGTTGTTCCACTGAAAAGCAAAGTCTCTTGTGGGCAGTTTTAAAAAGGGACCAAATACAACAATACAAATAATACAATAAAATGATTTAATTAAAGATCTCATTTATAAAAATGTTTCACTTTTTTAAAAAAAAAGCCAATATTGTAATTTCCTAGAATTTAGTGTTCTTACTGTAGGTCATAAACGTAATTATTTTTCAGATGTAAAACCTGCTGCCCGCACATCACAGTTAAAAGGATTAGTCAGGAATAACAGAGGATAGGTCATCAATATTTGGGGTAAATTGCTCTTTGTGCTCTCCGATGTTCCTATTAAGGATACACAATGGCCAATGCAGGAACATCGCATCCACAACTATATAAACTAATTTGCTTATTTACTACGTCCAGTAAGTAGAGAAGCTGTGGTCTTACAGAAGGCAATGCTTGCTTGCTTTAAAATCATAAAACAAATTTATTATAAAAGTAGACGTAACAAACTTCACAACGTAGTAAATGGTAAATCCGGATTGGGTTTCCTGCCTAATAGCACATTCCACGGTGTTCATAGAAATCTGTTGCAAACCTAGAAATTGGCCCGTTTCTTGTACCTGGGCGACCCATATTAACACTCTGCATCTGATGAGGGGGAATAGTTTATTGTGTATCTTTTTATTACACTATTAACACAGCAACCACATGGAAATGTTCCATAGATACGTTGCTCAAAAACAAGACAGCAGAAAGCTAACATTCTGTTACAAACCTCAAAATTGCCCCTGAAAGGAACTCTGAATGACCTTCCATCCAATCCAGATGAAATGTAGCGGATGTGAGGGTAGCCCGCCATGTCTGGAACCTATTCAAATAGCAGATGTAAGTTACACTTTATCACAACTGCTTGGAAATGATGGCATTGATCTCTTTGCTGTTAGATGGGTTTATATTGATCTGCATCCATCTGGCAGCAAAAAGACTGCATGTCATGAAAAAAATATATATCAAAATATATACAAAACAGGTATCTACAGTAAAGGACCACAACCTTATTTAGTTTCTTCATTCACAGGAGAATTAAGTGGCCAACTACATGCAACACTGTGCATTACAAAACACAGCTACCGCCCCAACAGGAACAATGGATGCATCATGGGACCCAAACTATTTATGTACAATGAAGACAACCTTCCATGACGCAAGACAAAAACAGCAACACGCAACATATCAGACAGCAGCTCCACAAACCCTACAGGCTCTAGTACATACTACAATTGCCTGCCCAAAATATAACTTCAGGCAGGCAAATCCGTGACCATCTCAAGCCCCTGTCAACATCTGTCCAATCTAAATTCTTTAACAATTTGCAATAAAGGAAAATGAGAGACACTATAGACTCCATGGACACAACAATGCACTAACCCCAAAGACACGGAGTAGGTGTTGTTCGTGGACAAAGAAATAACCAATGTGAACCGAGAAACAGTTTGAAAACTAAAATACAGGTTTGAATTAAATATTAGCAATCTTATTCGCCAATAAGAGGACTCTTCCCATGAAAAGGTAGTCGAGTCTGAATCCGGCATGTTATAGAGCAGAAGAAGCCGAGCAGATTGAAATAAGGTTTGGTTGGAAAAAATAAGAACTCCAAATTACACCGCAGCTCTTTCCATACTTAAGGCAGCGTCACACAACCATGTATGTCTTTAAGATAAGAAATAAAATTTAAAAAAAAAGCAGACTGTCTGCCGGCCTTCACAGACTACAGTGCCTGGACTGATATGAGGCAAGGAGTCCCTTCTTGACAGCTTTAACAAGGATTACTGGGGTATCTGTGTAATATATATATTACAAAATGATGCAGAGGGCAATCTGGCCAGTGCACAGTCCATTTTTCATGGTCTGAACAATGTTGAATGCGGCAGTGGATAGTCTCATTCAATGATTGGCAGCTCAAATCATTGAGAAAAATCAGCAACTTGCAAGTTAGTCGAAGAACTATATATTTAAGGAAACCTACCATGAGGAATCTACTATAAGAAGTAGATCTGATGGTAGATTCCTCCTGCCCATCTCTGCCCTTATGTGTAATTTAATAATCCTGGAACATAACCCAACTGATTAAAAACAAACTTTAGTTTAGTAATATGTAAATTAACTGCAGTTGCTACTGGGGCGTGTACTACCCTGGCCGAGCACAGGGAGCCAAGACTAGTACACGCCCCAGTAGCCTCTGCAGTTAATTTACATATTACTAAAATAACGTTTAAAGGGGACCTGTCACCAGAGACCTCATTTTCACTAAAGACAGATTGTAAAAGCCCATGACACCTGTAGTGCAAAAATGGCTGTCTGCTTTTCCTAACCATTTGCATTACAGTATAATTGCGTGTTATGACTTACTCTTGCATCCTGACAAAATCCTGGGGTAGTCACAGGGGCTGGACTTTGGTTTGGATGCATTTCAAAAAACAACATGTGCCTTGTCTGAGCTGCAGGCTGCCTCCATCTTTGTGCTCCTGTACAGCTTGTCCCTCCCCCACTGATGTCATCTCACCAGGCTGTGACCTCTGAGAAGGAGCAGGAGGTGGAGCTGTACAGGAGCACAAAGGTGGGGGCCAAGCTCTGAGGAGGGAGTACTACAGACAAGTCACATGTTTTTTGAAATGCATCCAAACCAAAGTCCATCCCCTGTGACTAGCCCAGGATTTTGTCAGGGAGCAAGGTAAGTTATAACACAATTATATTGTAATGCAAATGCTTATAAAAGGCAAAAAGGCATATTTGCACTGCATGTGTGATGGGCTTCTGCAACCTGTCTTTAGTAAAAATGAGGTCCCTGGGTGACAGGTTCCCTTTAACAAGTTAGGTTATGTTCCAGGATTATTAAATTACAGATTAGGGCAGAGGCAGGGAGGAGGAATCTACCATCAGATCTAGCAGATCATAGTAGATTCCTCATGGTAGGTTTCCTTTAACCTCCATCTGCTTTATAACATACGGCTGGCACAAGGATTGCATGTTCAATGTGACAGGTTCCCTTTTATTTAGTTTGATGGACTGAAACACATTGCCACAGATTATACTAAAAATAAAACTCCATGAAAGATACACACACACCCTCACAAGTTAAAATGAGCACAGAATTAACACCTCCTGCCCTGTGCAGGATAACTGCATGACTGCAGACATCACTGTACGGAGACTGAATATCAGATGCAGAGTGTCAATGCCTAATTATTGTCATGGGGAGATTTCCTGCATAGCTACACAGCTTCGTTGAATGTAGGAAATGTTACTAGAAAGCTAGTAAAAAAGACATCATCAATGAGTTCACAAGATAATAAAAACATTTCTTTGCTTCATACTATTTTAATAAAGTCTTCAAACCCACATCCATGCAGTGTAGATAAGCTGATAAATGACTATACTGCTACTACTGACCACTATTCGCTGAGAATAAGCATAGTGACCCCCAAGTGTTATATAGGATCACTTTAAATGCTAGAAAATTTGCCAAGTAAACTTTGATAACATGTTAATAAGACGTTATTCTAATACTTTTATATCTATTTACTGGTATTGTCACAACCTCTCTGACTACGGTTCACCTCTCCATTTAAAAAAACAGGCATACATTTCACCAGCATAGGATCATGCCATTATAAGGCCTATGTAACATGCCTATTAGGAATTTAGATACAGGCAGACCTTGGGATACATACAAGATAGGTTCTTTAGAATTGTTCTTAAATTAAATTGGAAGAAATAACCCAAAACTGCACATTCCTATGCTAGTAAAATAATCTTGAAATGTGTGACTGTTCTTTGATGAAGATAAGAAAAAAAGGAGCTCACATTTTCTAAAAATACCTGCGTTTGTTACAGTGAGGGACACAGAGCTGTAGGGATGGGCACTGACAGGCTTAAACTCATGCAATAGGTATGGTCATTTTATGCAGTAAGTCCCTTATAGTTTGCCACTAATCGTTACAGCTCCATTTACTTCTGCCTTCCCGACATATAACCATTCACTTGCAACATTTTAGTTCAGAACATTGAAAGAAGAGAATCTGATGTAGTTAATACATCACTGTAGTGTAAAACCACTATTTATGCTGCTTAATATTGAATACACTTTCATCATAATACCAGCAGGTGAACACCCAGCCGGAAGTAAATCCTTCTTTCAGAAGGAAATAAAATTATTTAGTACATTATGCAATTCAATTTTTATGGAAATATCTGAAGATTACAGTAAACTGCAGAAATAATAATACTGCCATCAGCATACTGTACTATTTATAGACAGGAATTCATTGCATAGCAAGAAAACCTCTCCAGAAGAACAGATTTCCTGTGACCACACGTCATTTCCACCATATATAATTCACGCTGGCCATTGTCTTTAAGACCACAACCACCATTTCTCATTGCAGTTTAAGGCGGTTTTACTGTATATGATGCAGGGAAACATGCATGCCCTAATGTTTTCTACACAAAGCACCTAATCATCTTATTCTACAGAATCACAGAGAACACAACTTACCATTAAGGGTAGCGCCCCGAGCTGTAAGTGGTGAAGCCTTGGAGGTGTATGGTAGTGCGATAAATGGGGGTGTAAGGGACTGGTTTGGTAGGGTGCTGCAGTCACTCCAGTTTCAATTGCTATCTCCCTGCAAAATGCAAGCATCAAAATGACATTAAAATGTCCAAGTTTCTTTCATATAACACAAAAACTGTATAATTGGGCACAAAAATATATGGAAATAAATAGTGTAAACTAAAATGGAACATTAGTTAAAATTAGTAGAACTAAGAGGCAGAGGAGGAGTTCATGGCAGTGAACCAGATTACAGTTCCACATAGATTTTTAGGAAATTTTTATGTGGAATTATTTTGCTGTTCTCCACAATTATTTACAGGGCCTGAGGAGGCAGTGTGCGTCTTTCCTCTTTGTTGTTCACACATGGAGTGTTTGTTAACTACATATACAACTACAGACCATTTCATAGCATTTTTCCCTTTTTATTAGGCTGGTCATACACATTAGATCAGCTATGCTGTTTGTGCATGAAGCTGCTGACAGTAAATGCCCAAACAGAAGACCATGGCACACACAAAAATTAGTCCTTTTTCTTAATTTAGTGCAAAAATATTTCTTTAGAATGATAGCTTTCAACATAATGCATAGGTGCATAGGGGCAAGTATAACAGATCAAAAAATTATGAAGTTTCAGCCATCGAGACCTTTGTCAAGTTAGATTTGGATTTCTCATATGGCTGGACTGCCTTGTTGCGTAAAAGACAGATCTAACTTGACAAAGGTTGCAATGACCGAAACCTCGTAGTTTTTTGATCTGTTATACTTATCCCTATGCACCTATGCATTATGGTGAAGGCTATCATTCTAAAAATATATTTTTGCACTAAATGAGAAGACGACTAACTTTTGTGTGTGCTATGTTCTTCTCTATGTACACTTCTGGATTGAGAATCAGACTTTGAGCACCACCAGGGTCGTAACTTGAGGGTGTCCAGAGGGTGCAGTCGCAATTGGGCCCAAGAGGCTTAGGGGCCCATAAGGTGTCACTTTTCAATATGAGAAGACTAGTACTATACACCATACATTATAGTCAGGGGCCTGGCACAGACTTTGCACTGGGGCCCTACAGCTTCTAGTTACGCCACTGAGCACCACTAACCAAGAGTGTGCAGTCTCTATTGTTCTAAAAGCAAATACCTGGAGTCAAAAATCCAGCAGCAAAATCCTCAGCTTTTCTGAACCAATACATGCTCACGATCAATTTAATGACCACATCAATCCCTCATTAATCTACATTTGAAGATTATTTTTATATTGTGTATGTACATTTATGTGCATATATATTATATTTAAAAATATATTTAGCCTACTTACCAAGCTGACCGTTCAGAAGCCTGCCTGGGATGAGAGGACATAGTTTGTGGCACATGAATATGGTGGCCATGTCCATAGTTGGGATGCATTCTGTGCGGATGTGGCGGTGGGCGTTCATGAGCACGTCTAGAATGCAATGACAAGTAAAAGTTATATTTACCAGCAATGAACACAAATGCAGTAAAAGATGACAGATTAGTAGGAAGCTTTCCTGATGAATTAAGCCCTCAAGCCACCAACCTATTATATAGTACAGATGTAATTCAGAGTCTCCTAGAGTATAGAAAAACATCATTATGACCCAGCGATTAGGTATGGAAACATGGCACAGACATCGAAATTGCTTTAGCCATTTTTGGGATTTATTTAACCACGGTGTAACCATAGGCCTTCACCAAGACAAGATTCACAACATATCCATCTTATCATTTTTGACCTGTAAAATACAATTGATATGTTGTGAATTTTGTCAAGGTGAAGGCCTATTGTTACACCAGATTTAAATAAATCATTAAAAAGCTGAAGCAATAATTTGAATGTCTAGAAGAGGCTGATAAATCAGGAAAATAACCATCATAATAGACTCAAAATACAAAATAAAAAGTAGGATGCGTATATAAAATATAACAAATTTTATTAGGCAATTTATATTAAAACCACTAAAGGGTATACAAATAAACACATAATGGACATACAGACTGGAAATTTGGTATATATGAATGATGGTATACAATTCTAGTGGTGAAGGAAACATCCATTCATTCATATATACCACATTACCAATCTGTTTGTCCATTATGTGTGTATTTGTATACCCTCAAGTATTTTTTATATAAAATGATTGTCTAATAAAATTTGTTATATTTTGTATACGCACCCCACTTTTTATTTAGCATTTTATGTGCTTCCATACTTTATCAGGCTGGATTGAGAACTCTACATTTGCACCACCCTCGATTTATGAGTGTGAGGTACCTCCGCACCCATCTACTATAGGATACTGTGATTGTCCTGTATAAAACAGGTCAACTATAGATTGTGGACCCAAATCCTCCAGAAAGTTTCCCCAACTATCATTATAAAGCAAAACGTACGTAGGATGTTGCATCAGGCGTCGCCTTTGAACTTCCATTCTCTGAATAACTTCATGAGGGTGCAATCTCTGTGTTGCGGGTGCTGTTGCAGAAATATGATGGGACATGGACTGATGGGATGTAGAAAGATGCTGAGAGAGTGGAGCAGCAGCACTTGGAAAGTGGTGGGATGTTGGAGGAGGAGGAACAGGATGTGTTGAGGAAAGGCTCGGTAAAGATGGATGGAAAGGGGGCACTGGGTGTGCGATTACATAGTCCATCTGAGGAGGTGGTGGTGGGGGCGGAGGTGGTGGGGGCTGTGGAGGAGGATTGGCATGTGAATGAGGACAGGCAGATGTTTGGTGGTGGAGAGGTCTTGTAAGGGATGCATCTACAAAAACAGAATAAAATGAAATTATAATCTATAATTATGCAAACTTTTAATTTATATTTCACTGTAGCATTCTTTTAAATGAGAAGAATTTAGCCAAAAGGAAATATTAACCCACGTGCCTACAAAGCCATAAACAAATCTATCCATCCAGCCAGCATGCATTTGGAATTTTTGATAAGGCTCTGTTTAGGTTTGTTTGTACATTAGGTCCATTAAGCGAAATTCTGGAGTGAGTTACACGGGCATCAGTAAAAAAACAACATCTGAAAAAACAAAATGCTGTAAAACAGCACCTATTCTTCCCAAAAGCTTATGATCATATAAATAAAGGTCCAAATCATATAGATGTGTGCAGAGTCTTCTAATAGATCCAATAGTAGAGCATTGCACACCTCGTCAAGCCAAGTTTAGGTTGTATGTTGATCCAGTCCCTGAAAAGGTTTGTGGGAAAAGATTTAGTGTAACCCAAGATAAGGATATCTAAAGTGAAGCTCCATATTGATTATCAGCCAAAAAAGGGACTCCGCTTATTTGTGGCTCGAAGCCTATGACTTTAAAGACGATTTATTTTAAGTAAACAGTCAACTTTTAACATACCTTACATTATATACTCGAGTATTAACCGACCCAAATATAAGCTGAGGCACCTAATTTTACCACCAAAAACTGGGAAACCCTATTAACTCATCCTGTCACTGACCGGGAGCTGGTGCACATAAAGAAAGAAGAGGAGCTGCCCGGGATGTCTGAAAGGTGGGTACATATACACACATATGTACATACCGTATAAACTCGAGTATAAGCCGACCCGAGTATAAGCAGAGACCCATAATTTCAACACAAAAAACTGGGAAAACCTATTGATTTGAGTATAAGCCGAGGGTGGGAAATGCATTCGTCTCAGTCCCCTGTAGGAAACAGCCTGCCAAGTCTGTCTCCGATGCCCCGATGCTGCCTCGGGTCCTTCGGTCCTCTTCGGATTCTTCCGCTCCTCTTCAGGTCTTCGCGCTCGGCCGATGTCATTGTTTGCAAGTTGCCGGCATTGCGAGGGGACCCGAGGAGGATCCGAAGGACCAGAGCATCGAAAAAACATATAATAATAATTTAAAATTTATATACTGTATACCCAAGTATAAGCCAAGTGGGCAATTTTCATTACAAAAATTGTAGTACAAAATAAAAAAACAAAACAAAAAAAAAACACCCCCAAAAACAAAAAAAACACACACACACTAGTATATACAGCCAGAGGAAATTCTTAAAATTATATTTGACAACCCTACCTGCTGACAGTTTAGTGATATAATGGCGGTGTAATATTCCCATTTATATACAATTTTCACACAAAATTATAAATGGACAAAGATTTTTTTCCAACACAAACAATAAGTACTATACAATATGACCACATATCCAGCAGTCATAGTATTCAATACCTACATGGGGCATGCATAAAATGCCGACAGGAGGAGAGAGAAGTCTGGGGAGATGGTTGTGCCTGGGATACCATATTAGGTCCATAGCCATCAATAGCCATAGTTTGGGCTGTACTGGCAGTCGACTGATGTCCATAAACTGAAGACCTGGACGATGAACCAGGACAGCAAGGGTCAAAAGCAGAGGTGCTGTGAAAGCTAACACTTCCGTGGCTTCTTATACCATTATTGCTCAGATCCACAGGCAAGGCTTGCTGTAACATAAATATTAAGGCTATAAGAAAGAACCTGAATTCTGCATTACATATACATCAAAAACCCTTGTACATAACACAAACCTCCAAGTATAAACATAGTAAAATAATACATAGCTGCTTAGTTGAAACACAGAGTCAGTTTTGGATACATTCCCATATGTCCATTTGGCAAAACTACATTTTATATACAAATATATTCAATCTTCTTACCGGGTCGTGGTAGGTAGAAGAAGAACTGCTTGAGGCTCCGCAAGGCGGTGGGACAGGGGCATTTCTATCCACAGGACAGTGGGTGTCCGTGAAAGAAGGAGACAAGGGAACAGTAGGATGAGAACTGTGATGGTGGTGGTGATGGTGATGTGGAAAGTGGTGACTGTGTGTTGGATAACAACTTGAATGTGGATGTCCTAGGACATGGGGATTTTGAGATGATCCACCACAGGGTGAATGTTCAGGGCAACATGTTGGTAATCGCGGCATTGCTGGAGGGCCACCATCAGCAGTAGTGCCAGTAGTCCTTCTGGTATCATCTACAAGAGATATTAAAATCCACAGCTAGAACATGACTTGTGATTATATTTTACATTATTAGTGAAATTCACAAGCCCCACTAGAGCTCAACAGGTTCAAATTATGCATAAAGAGGAGATAAGGGACACGGATAATATGGTGGACTTGCAAATCACACGTTACAGTAGGATGTGGCCACCTTGGATTGACTTTCGAAATTCTGCAGACTTTCGGACTGAGGAGCATGTTGTCTCTTTTTCATCTTTGACCACTTGGATCCCCCTATTCTTCTTGCTGTTGTATGCTTATAACCGTAACCCCCCTGCTCTCTTCCCCTATGCATCTGTTTGCGGCTTGTCCCTTATGTTAGAATTGGATATTAGTCTGCCCCTTTGTTGCCTCCCCTACACATCTAGATGATAGTTTGACTTAGTTATGTTAATCCATACTTGATTTGAAGTTTGGAAACCAGACTGGACCTCATCATGGCCAGAAATTACCGGCATTGTTTATGCACATGTTGTTTTACTGGATAGTCTATGTGTTATTCCATTTCTATTTGCAAAACTTCACACCATTTATATGAAGCTTTATTGAATTAAAAATGTGTATTCAAATTTCAAGATTTCCTTCAGATTTCAGAACTTTTTATCCCCTGCATTGGACAGCATCTTTCATGGTCTTAAAGGGGTATTCCCAAAAGACAAGTTTCTTAAAAAGTACTCAGGATAACAAAATAACACATTCTCTAATTCAAGGTTAACAAAAATACATTTCACAGATATAATTCCAACTTGTCTTTCAGTACTGGTGTACACAATTTTGGTTGCCCCTAGATCCAAACTAGGATCTTCTGATTTTTAGATCGGCATCCATATTGTTTTTCTATCTGACGCTGTACTGAGCTGAAAAAAAGGAGTGTAAAGCTGCAGGCTACAGACAGATAAGATCTTTATCCAGAGGAGGGGGGAGGTACATAGCAGAACTGTGTGTGTTAAAGGTGAGTAAGCAGAGCTGAGAGTGTCATTGTGTGTTATATCCATCTCAGATCTCATAATCTCTGATCTGTCTCATCTTTCTGAAAGCGTATACAAACCTGTACCCTGATAATCTAACCACATTATCACCACACAGAACTAGAGGAATCATGACGTGTCTCGTCAGAGAGTCCCTGCCCACACGCTGGAATTTTACAATAACCATTCCTGAGTTATAGGAGCTAAAACAGCAAAAAACTGATTAAATTGTAAAGTAAGGGGTTAAAATTATCTTTATTGTGTAAACATCAATAGTGGATTGAAATATGAGAATTTTCTTTCATAGGCAAACCCCTTCGGCTGTGGCCATTAACTAAGGGTGAAAGACTAACAGCTTGAAGAGGTTGTAAGACAAATTATTTTATCCCCTATTCACAGGGTAGGGGTAGGGTTTGATTGCTCCTAATGTGAACCAGGGTTCTGTTCTTACTAACTGAAAGAGCATGCTCCTTGGCGGCCCATTCACTACTATGGGCCATCTCGAAATTCAGTGTCCCATTGGAAGGTGAGAGATAGCCAAGCACAGTACCCTACGTGCTTCTTCATGCAATTAGTTAGAACAGGACCTCCATTCTTTTGAATAGTGTGGTCTATTCTTGTGATCCCCACAAATTAGGTAGTTATCCCCTAGGATGTGGATAGGTGAACAATACTTTCTACAACCCCACCAGGTCAGTTCACACTTCAATATGTTATATGAAAAATGAAGAATAGGTGCAAAGCTTTCCATTATTTTGCAAGTTTTTAAAAATCCTGGTTTGAGGCTTATAATATCCAATGCAAAAAAATATCTGAAATATTATCACCTTTGAGGATCCATAATGCTGGACTGGGAAAAAGGGAGCTACTGCAGCTCAGAATATAAGGAATATCAGAAGTAAGGCTCAATGGTCATGGATACATTAACATAAGAAAATAAGGGAAATATTATGTGATTTCTAAATTTCCATTATGAATTTTCATCATTGCCTCAAATTTTTGTTGTTCCAACACCTTGTCACACACAGATGGCTACAAAAGTTCTGTCACTTTACAATGGGTCGCTGCAGTCTATTCATTGCTTATAAAGTAGCAGAATTCCCTTGGGAGAAGATTATAAAGCTCCTGTTGTACTGTAAGGTACATGATACAGTACATGCTGGATACCTAGTCTGGTTGACATTTCTATTTGTTTGGATCTATGCTAAGAATACGTAGGGAGATGTGTGTATGTTTCTCTTGGAACACATGTCATATGTCGTAGATTTGGCTAAAAGCCATGGATTCAAGGGAGACAGATGAGGTTAAATAGTTGTAAACTGGATGCAAGACAGAACTGTATGGAAGGTTGCAACTAGGTTATATCAGGGATATATATGAAAATAAGTCCCTCGAGTGACACCAGATACTAGTAGGTATCAAGGCAGTGGGCACCAGGCAATGGTGGAGTTACAGTTGATTACAGCTATCCTCAACAGAAAACCAGTAAGCTACCTGCTAGAGGTGTCTCAGATCCTGAAGGCATATCTAGGCTGACATACTGCTGGCATGCAAGGCCTTCGTTCATGACCAAGCATGTCCAGCGAGTAATGGTTCAACTCCACTTTATCACAGTATAATAATCCTTTAATTTCTTCTACCTCCCTCACAGTTACTTTGCACTTCAAATCTGGTCCGATAGCGGCATCACACACATACACACACCCCAACTGTGCCCTATATGTGGAGCAGACCCCGCCTGCATCACTGCCCTGAGCCCTTCCCCATCCATGTCTAGACACGATTGCCTGGGATGGGTTAGGGATGGAACATAAAGCCACCCCTCATGAATATTCCCTCCTCAGATTTTGGTTCAATATCACGACTATGCACTTATATGCATATTGATATTTTTATTTGTCTGCTATTTGATTCTGTTTTATAATAGGTTATATATGGATGTTTTATTACCGGACATGTGATTATTTTTTATGGGTAGTGTTATACTATTTTTACACCTGTGATATTCAATTGCATGGTTGATTTTTTTAAATGTTGGACATCTCCTCAATATCTATCTATTACTTAAAAGAAATACCACAATGTCACATAAAAAATGGAATAGTTGACCGCTTTCTAATGTCCTTTATTTTTCCTGGTTATCAGCATAGTGCGACTACAGCTGGGCACACATTGGACTTACCTGCTGTCACGCCTGTTGTACTGTTACTTGGTGGGACAGCAGGAGCATCAGGAACTGTTGATGTCTGACCCACTGAAGGTCCTAAAACAGCATCAGAGGCCGGCTCTGAGGTAGACGAATCACTGGAAACAGTGCTTACAGGCTGAGACTCCGTTTTGCCAGAGGTAGCTGGCACAACTGTAGGATCTAGGTAAAAAAAAAAAAAAAAAAAAAAAGGGAAAAAATGATATATATAATTTTACACATACATATTATATACACATCTATGGAATTATATAAAAACAATTACATTTTTAACATAAAACAAAAAAAAAAAAAAAATTGAAAATGAAGGTCAATTCTCCTGTCCAGCAGACATCACAGCCAATCAGATTCTGTAATGTTCAGTAGCGAATAATAATAATTCCTTTATTTATATAGCGCACACAGATTACACAGCGCTGCACAGAGCTTACCAAATCGGTCCCAGTCCCCACAGGGGGACGCAATCTAATCAACCTACCAGTATGTTGTGGAGTGTGGGAGGAAACCGGAGGAAAAATACAAACTCTTTGCAGATGTTGACCCTGGGACTTGAACCCAGGTCCCCAGCGCTGCAAGGCTGTAAGGTGACTAATCACTATTCTTCACATATAGCATAACATGGATCTAGATAGCAATGCCATGTGGGTTTGAGTCTTCCAGTATTGAACCCATTCGTATACAGAGTTACTCCCCTCTTTCTCATCGAGGGGGTTTCCAAACAATCTGCCCAACATTGGTAATGGGGCATATAAACAGGGAATTTCTTCATTAAATTAAAAATAGAAAAGTCATTTCCTAAGATAGACGTACCATCTTCATCTACAGTCAGGTCCACAACTTCGGTTGCATTTTGTCGTAGAGGCTGAATGACCGTGGAAACTCTACTGCGGCTTCTGTGTTCCTGGGACCTTCCAGATTGGGAACTGGAACTTTGACCCCAGTGAGACCGAGAGTGTCCAAGTGATGAACGTGATCTGTGCAAAAAACAAAAGGGCTTGTGGTCAAACATCTAGAGCTATATATTGAAGAAGTGGAGAAAGGTGGTCAGGCTGTAGATCCCTAATAATCACATACTATGGCGACCTTATAAAACCTTGAAATAAAAGCTCATTGGAGAAAACATGATGGATTTGCAGTCCTCCTGTCCATGACTAGGGAAAAGTTATGATAAAAAACAGGCAATGGCCACCTAACACCATACAACCCTTTTAGGGCACCAGCCTAGATTACAAAATGACTTTGATACAGGTGCGGGTTAGATGATCCAAGATGTATGCGTTCCCTCATATTCAGAGTAATATAAAAAGAACAGAATAATAGCTGTAAATCAGTGTACTAATGGTATAATAGAGATGCCTTCATATCAATGCACAGGCCACATACAACAAGCTCAGGGTTCATAAAAGCAAATATGGCTCTGCAGCCAATGTGCTCACAGCCCTAGCAGGAGATCACTGCGCCTGTCAGCAAATGGGTTAAATGCTTTCATTTAATTTGCTTTGTGTGTTAGGAGGAAACTGCAGAGCAAGCAAATTTCAGGAGCCTGTGGAAATGACTCCAAGCGCCTGTTTATACCATAGCAAGTTCCAAATGATCTGGGCCTCTTCCATTTCACACTGAAAACAGATGGAAGATTTAGTAGCTCCATGGAAAAATCCGCTATCACTTCCCATTAATGAGACACAGAGGCCAAAGAGTGAAGCTTTACTAATAGCCCATCCTCTGGTTACAGGATAACGGTAGTATGTATATAGAGTAGATCTATTGCCTCGCTGTAATTTAATTCTTGTAACTTGCACAAAATAATCTGCAGTAGTCTGGGAAATACCATGTTGCGTTGTTATTACTGACAACCAAGTATTTGCATTTCTCTTATCATATGGCCGCTTCCCTATGCAGTCCAACACTTATTAAACATGTGTAGTAATTCTTGGTATAGTGTTCATGAACCAATTCTGCAGGAGATTTTCATAATGGATTTTGTGGATATTTACTGAGAAAATCATTGTCGGAGGAGTAATCCACCTCAGAGCACACTCAATAAAGCTTCATTACAGACACCTTACAGCTGATCATTGAAGTCTGGGACTAAGGTAAAGCACTCTGAGACCTTCACCAGAGAGATCCGTCTGCAAGTCGGGTGTTCTTAAATAGGGGACCGCCTATACATGGTTAAGAGTCCTCTCTTAAAGGGAAGTGATAAGCAAAAATTGACCAAAAACAAAACACAACCATTATACGGACAAGCAGATTTGAATGATGTCAATCACAGCAGAAGGGACGTACTGAAAGAGCATCACTACACACTTCACGCCTCCATGACTTTTTACACTTCAAAGTTGGATATCCGCCACACTGGGCCATGAAAGAAACATGATCTGTAGGGAGTTAAAATGCTTCACAAGCTGCTGATAGCAGAATTTGACCCAATAAACCACTTACAGGTTCCCTGTGGTCAGGACAATCAGTATATGGTATTGATGGCGTGGTAATCCCTAAAAGGGTGGTTTCACATTGGCGGGTTTTTTTTCAAATGAGTGAAACAGATTGCTTTTCTCTTCCTGGCTTCAGTGATTTTTCACCGATCACCAAAGCCAGAAAACCAATCTGTTTGTGTCGATAAGTCAAAATGGGTTCCGTGAAAAATCACGGATGTGGAAAAAATAAAAATAATGCCATTGTGAAACCACCCCAAGGCTAAATTTACACGAACGTTTGGGAGACGTAGGTATGCAAGCTTGCAGCCGTACATAAGTCCCCCATAGACGGCAACGGCCGCATGGAGTAATACGGTACCTAGGAAGAAGATAGGTCATGTTACGGCCCATATGCAATGCATTTATATGCAGAAGGAAGGGGAGAGGTCATCCATCCTCCGCTCCATCGCGGCAGACATATATGCCCACACAGCCATAGCCGTTTGTTCTTAAGTTGAATTTCTATGTAAGTCACTGTATACTTTATCATTGTAACCCCCAGCCAATTTTTTTTTTGGTCTCTGTGACAATTGGATTTTAAAAATGTTGGGTTGTCATAAGAATCAGGATTAACAATAAAGCTTCATCTCAGACAGCTTTGATAACTGTTATAGCTGATTATTGTAGTCTAAGGCTAAAGTACAGTAGATTTCCAACATCCAGAGGTCCGTTTGTAACTAGGAGTCGTATGCAAGTCAAGTATTCTTAAGTAGGGAACCACCTGTATTAACAAAATGTTATTTTTGTCCCTGTGACAATTGGATTTTCAAAAATGTTTTACGGTCATGGTAACAAGGATAAATAAAATTTGATTACAGACACATTACAGCTGATCATTGCAGCCTGGGACTAAAGTAAAGCATCCAAAGAGCTTCACCAGAGGTCACAGGGGGTATAGAGGTCAGCCTGTAACTAGGAGTCGTCTGTTAGTTGCGTGTCTAAGTCAGGGACTGCCTGGATATATGAAGTCTCTGTACAAGGCTTTCCAGCTTAATAGAATGCTTAGCAACACTAAAAAAAAATTTAAGTGCGACCATAATTGACCCCTGAATTTGTGCGCCATTTTGTGCATATTGTTTCAATATTACAACTGTTAAAAAACAAAAAGGGAAGGAACATAATAATATTGTCCACATTGGCTGAAATAAAATTTTAAAGGCATATGCTGCTCCCAGTTCCTTGGGGTTCACCAGGAATCAGGATTTTTCAGGGCTTTTAAGCCAGAAAACTTCTGCACAAGCCCTGACGAGTGTGTAGATAACTTGTAGGGTTGTCCCTCAGTTCTGTTACCATGTACACAACTTAATAGGGCTCAAAATGTTCTATGATCTGTATGAAGAAGTAGAACTCTGGAGGACCCCCCTATCAGTGTGCGTTTTCCCTGGAACTTTTTTTTTTGGCCATATTCTACTTAGTAAAGCAGTTTAATACAGAAAAAGTTAAAACCCTATACAGCAATGTCCAACCTACATACATAATGATTGCAACACAGATAATTGGAAATATACGGTGGTAACGGCTCAAACCTGTATGTTTCGCCAACCGTGACAATTTCTACTTCACTGTCAGTTGAGGTAACGTTGATTTCTTCATTGTTGCCAGGGACTTGGGGTGTGGATGAAGCCTCAATGACTACAACGTCCTCATCAATGCTACCTGTGAAGATAAAGCAATAAAGTATTATTGTAAATCCTTCACATCTCCTCCCCTAAAGCATCCACATGCTTCACATATTTGTTGAGTGTCCCTGTACAGTCCTGTACAATATATAAGAACAGACATCTGAGGGGTAGGTACGTGGTGCGACCAGAAAAGCGGTCAGTTCCTGCTGCAAGAGGGACCAGGAAGTAAACATGTAAAAAAAAGTAATAAAGGCATCACCACATAAACATGTTACACTATGAATAGTCTTTTTGAATGGCAGAATCAAGCTTCATCCTCTCACACATTGCCTTAGCAATAGATTGCTTCATTTCTACCACTGCTTCTGAAAAAAGGTATTTCCATATACAATATTTATAGCATATCTACAGAATACAATGTCCAAGAAGTTTGTCACCTGATCACAAAGTGGAAATGTGGCTGTAATCACTGTAAGACCTCACGGGCCACAAACGGGAAAGTGAACGTTAGCGGGTCACTTCAGGTGGGTGGACACTGCACCGTGATTGGGCGTAACAAAAGTCTATGTGGTCCATGAGGCCATCTCTTCTAGGTCTTCAGGCATTTCCGGAGTGGATGAACACACAGAACAGGCACAGGTCCCTTATAGGTAAGCTATAAGGGAATGACATTCACCAGTTTCAACCACTTCTGGGTTTGCCTATAAATAATTTAATTGGGCCTCATCTATGAGAGTTCAGAACACTCTATGGCCATTTATGAAGCTTAATGAAGACCTGTCACCCTGAAAAACCCACCAAATGTGGCCCCCATAATCCTCCCCCAGTATGTCCAGTAAATTTATTTAAACCGATCCGACCTATTACTAAATAAGAGGTCGGATCGAGTATCTGGTGTGCTGGCAGTCGGCCTTATTCATAAGGGGGCGTGCCGACACACCAGCGGTCACATTGGTGGAGAAGCCGGCAGCATCACAGCGCTGTCGGCTCTCCGCGGTGCGGCCGCACTGCACTACCAGCGGCTGTGGCCGCAGCCTGGGCTTACATTACCGGCCGGCCGCGCCGGCTTATTTACAGCGGCAGCGATGCGATCCGGAGAGCCGGCAGCGATGCGATCGATGCTGCCGGCTTCTCCTACAATGTGTCCGCTGGTGGGGGCGTGCGGAGGGTCAGCACGCCCCCTAATGAATACCGCCGACTGCCAGCGCGCCGGATACACGATCCGACCTCTTACTTAGTAAGAGGTCGGATCGGTTTAAAAGAATTTACTGGACATAATTTTTTTTTTTAAATGGCTAGGGAGAAAGGGGCTGGGGGAGGATTATGGGGGCACATTTGGTGGGTGGGTTTTCCAGGGTGACAGGTCCTCTTTAAGAAAATGTGATTCTATCATAGTGGTCAAAAAGTTAGAGCCAGTTTTTCCCTAGGCTGGTGGCCCACAAGCGGGTTTAGTTCAAGAAACTCGCTCCATACGCTGGCAGGATTCTCCAGAATGAAACTGGCATTGGTGGATTAAACCTGGCAGGTCCATTTAGTCCTGTGGTTCAAGGTTGGAGCAAGTTTCCCCCATCAAGCTGGTCTTAGTCCTCCTCTAACAGGTTAGGCATGTAAACACTGGCCTCTTAAGAGGTAGGGTTCGGGATGGTCTAGGACAGTGGTGGCGAATCTATGGCACTGGTGCCAGAGATGGCACTTGGAGCCCTCTCTGGACTCAAAACCTCCTGCTGCAGTCACACGCAGCCCAGGATGTGCCATGTTCAGCAGTATTTTAAAGTGACTTGAAGTGCATGAGGTGTGAACAGAACTGGATTATCATTGTAGTCCCTTCTCCGGACCGATGATTCATCCTGTGAAGGGGACCTTAGCGGAAAACTACAATAATAGTCTGAATTTATCCTTCTTTCTTCTGTATTGGTATCCTCGAGACGCCAATACAGTAACCTGTATTGGCGTCTCGAGGATACCTGTGAGTTACTTTAAAGTAACCTGTGAGTTACTTTAAATTGGCATTTGGCACTTCGTAAAAAATATGTGGCTTTTGCTTGTAGATCCGGCACTCAGTCCCTAAAAGGTTCGCCATCACTGGTCTAGGAGATCAATTTTCAGCAGTCAGAGGTCTGGCATAGTTGAAATTATTCTTTTAATCCACTATATCAGTAGAAAGAGCAAGATATTCTTAGTAGGTATAGACAACTCAAATTGGCAAGGTGTAATGCTGCATAGTACCAGTCAGCGCTAAATGCCCAATCCGACTTTTAACTAATCTGCCAACAGGTGACACACAGGTCAAGAATAAGAGGTCATTCCAGCAGCCGTCTTCCAAGATCATGGGACCAAAGACTCAGTAAGGCAGGGAACTGCACTTTGGAAAGGCGGGATAAGATGGAATGTGTTTTTACAGGCAACACAATCTGAAAATCTGTTCTATGCATTAGAATTTTGCATGTCCTCTACAAATGAGAACACCATATGCTGCAAAATCATCATTGCACATTGTGTAGCAGCGGCCCAAGTTGTCAGCTTTGCAAATTTACTGAAAGGTCACATGAAACTCAAATATCAGCTGAAAAATACCATTTCTGTAGATCACAAATAAATGGAAAGTGTAAGAGCAATACTGGAGATAGGATATTCCCTGCTGATTGAGAGTGATTTGCCTTCATTATACTCAAACCACCTGCTATATCCGCTGCCACCCATGGCAACTAACTACTTAATGTCAGGCAGAGGGATTGATTCTAAATCTTTGCCAACAACCCACTGAACCTGGGGACAACCAACGTTTGATGACTATGAAAGTCATAGACGAGACTAGATGGGCCAAGATCTTTTGTTCAACACAAAAATATTGGGGGACCTTTATCATATGTAAGCATTTGATTGCGGCCCCCTGTTGTAGCACCAGATCGCATTTTTTGTTTTTTTTTCGAAAGAACGCAGACCGGCCCCTCCACACCCACATTGCATGGTGTATTTGCCATTTTAAATGCAAATTTTTCATTTTAAAATTGCAATTAATTCACGGCTTATAAAAGCAGTGTGATCATGTGGTAGCTTTTGGTAAATGCTTTTCTAACACAGAACATTATTTTACAGAAATTAATTTGTAGTGGGGTAAAAAAAAAAAAGTCATTTTTTTGTATGTGGGTTTAATATAAACATTTAATCATTTGTCATAGATCCATTCTCGCACATTGCAGGCTCCCTAGTGGCATCCCGTGTAATGTCTGTCAGCTCCTGGTTCATTACTGCTCTCTTAAAAGGTACATCTTAGCTGATATCCCTACAACTGATACTTTTAAAAAAAGGCAATATTTTTACTGGTATAAGATTTGGGATACATTTGTCCATATGACAATACTTACTAAGGGCCACATGACGACCATATATCATTTTTATTTCAATGACTGCTCAGAAAATAAAAATTAATTATTTGCTAAATGAAATAATGTTATTATGATAGGAACCATATAAAAATTTTCTTCAGTAAAGGGGTTTTGCCACCAAAAATGAGTTACCGGTAAGTCCTATTTTGTGGATATGTCCTAACTTACTGATTGGGGGGGTAAGGCCCAGCTTGTTTAGTGGGAAAACCCATTTAACCCCTTTGTGACTGATGGTCACAGGTGCCTGAATGTCCAAATACATTTTTGACAAACTGTTAAATGACGATATCTCTGGAAAAGCTTTACATATCATTTTTTGCAATTTTTACTTTGTTTTTTTTAATTCGATATGTAAAAAACTATCCTATTTTTTCTTTATAAAATTTGCCAAAAATTGACTACAAATTAGAAAAAAAGGAAGCTTTTTGGTCATTTTACTAAAGATTTTTTTAAAAGTTATTACTTTTACCAAGAGAGGTTATAAATATACAGCATTATTCCACCACCCTTTCCCAGGTTCAGTTACAGGGGATGCATGTACTTTTCCAAAGTGAAAGTCTTTCTTGCAGTTCCTTCTACATTCTCCCTTCAACTGACAGGATGGAGGAGGACACACATCAAACGCCTACGGTATATACCAGTGATGGCGAACCTTTTAGAGACCAAGTGCCCAAACTACAACCCAAGCCAATTCATTTATCACAAAGTGCCAACATGGCAATTTAATCACTAACTTATTGCTCCATGCTCTTTCAGATGTATCAGTGTCCCGAGGAAAAAAATACAGAAGCTAGAAGGAGGAGAAATTATGTCCATACATTCCCAATCCTCCTGTAGTCCCAGGCAGCGCTGTTGCTTAATAATAGCATTGAGTGTGGCAAATCATGGGCTGCCTGGGAGTGCAAGTAGATACCTTAAGTCCTCTTTGGTGATGGCCTGGGTGCCCACAGAGAGGGCTCTGAGTGCCACCTGTGGCACTCGTGCCATAGGTTCGCCATCACTGGTATATACGCATGTATAAGCAGAGTTTTTCAGCAAAAAAAATGGGGTGAAAATCCTCACCTCGGCTTATACACGAGTAAATTAAAAAAAACATAATACTCACCCTCCGGGCCCCCGGATCCTCGGCGGGGCTCCCGGCGGCTCCTCTTCTCGAGAATCTGGAGCAGCACCGAGAATTGGGGGTGAGCGAGTATCGCCGGAGGGAGAGTATTAAAGGGCTGTTCCCATTTCAGCACATTACAGTTATTGTTTTATGATAAAAAGTTATTGAATTTTCCAATATACTTTCTGTATAAATTCCTCATGGTTTTCTAGATCTCGGCTGTTTGTCCTTCTATAAAAAGCTTCTATGTTAACTACTAGTGGACAGAAATCTGACCAAGGTCACACAGGTGCACAACTCGTTATATCACAGAAAGTATCATCAGAGCTGTGTGATTTAACGAGCTGTGCACCTGTGTGACCATGGTCTGATTTCTGTCCACTAGTAGTTAACATAGAAGCTTTTTATAGAAGGACAAACAGCCGAGATCTAGAAAACCGGGAGGAATTGATACAGAAAGTATATTGGAAAATTCTATAACTTTTTATCATAAAAAGAATAACATTAATTTGCTTTAATGGAAATTTCCCTTTAAGTTTTTTTTTTTTTTTATGCGCTTGGCATACAGGGGGCTGGCTGGCTGTATACTACAGGGGGCTCGCTGGCTGTATACTACACCCTCTGCTTATACTCGAGTCAATAGGTTTTCCCAGTTTTAAGTGGTAAAATCGGCTTATACTCGGGTCGGCTTATACTTGAGTATATACGGTATATCTCCCGAACCCTTGCACCCAGAAACACATATTAAAACAGGAGAGTCTGCCCTTTAATGTGATATAAGGATTGTGTATATATGAACCAGATATCTCCACTCTTAAAGCTACAATCGGAATAGAAAGCTGTGCACAAAAATCAAAATGTTTTAGCATAAACTTTAATGGTGGAGATCTCTGGTTCTGTGAAGCATCCATGTACAATCCTTATATCATATTAAAGTGCTAGATTCTCTTATTGAAAATGACACCAATACAATGGACAGACTTTATCCACTGGAAGTAAAAATAGAAGCGTTTTACTCTATAGGCGGTTGTCACAGACATTATAGACACTACCTGAGGGAATTGCTGTTCCATTCTGGTGGTTTTCCCCAGGAGACACAAATATGTCCTCTTCTCCTTCAGTGGAAGAACTGGAGGCCGACTCGCTGCTGAGGTCATTCTCACTGGAGCTACTAGAACTGGGTAGCAGAGCATACTTCTGCCTTGCTAGCACTTCTCGCTTTTTTCTTTGCATTAATATCCGCTCTTTTTGTTTTTGTGTCCTCTGTATTGAACCCTTTTTCATAAAAGTCTTTCGATGCACAGGCCTCCTCAAGCTGTTGACTTGATAACAAGGCCTTTTCATGAGCATAGGCACAGAGTCTGACTGGGGACGAGGCCATTTTGGAGCCCTCGCACTAGGAGTTCTGTTAGGAGGATTTACTCCTGCGGGTGAGAAACGTCTAGGGTTGTCCTTGTCCTCATCAGAAGTCATTGTATCGGAATCACCAAAATGTGAACTTGAAGAAGGCGAAGATACACAGTCACTAAAGGAAGAATCATTATCATCACTTTGGGGCTCTAGTCTTAGCTCCAATAGTCTCTGATTTTCTTTACCAGCACAACTTTGGGTAAAGGAAGGACCAGCCTGCTGGCTTTTCCTCTTTTTTCGGACAAGGCCCTTCTCCTGATCTGTGCCGTTGTTATTTAGGTTTCTCTGTTGCTTATTAGAGTCACTGCAACAGTGAGAGAATTCGTTACCTACTTTACTTGCAATCATGTCCACGTCTGCTGGGAAGGTCCCTGCTGTCCCAGTACACTTAGGGTTCAGCAATACCCCTTTCAGATTTTCCGGTCTCTTTGGTTCATCTGAGGGAACTTCACGCTTCATATCCGCTCGTAGAACGTCTTGTTACTTACAGAAATAGACCATGAGTGGATTAGTGAGGTCCACCACAAGCTGAAAAGAGAACAAGAAATATCAGTATAAGACAAACTCTGTAACCGTAATAGCAGTAGAGAATAAAGCAGCCGCCAACACTTTCCACTGAATGTCATATTTTTAAAACGCTGACAAATAAAACTGCTGGGTCGTAGTTCAACAAATAATTGCCAACACAATTTATAGATCACCAAACATAGAAAGGACAAATAAAAACCTTTCCTTAAACTCAACTAGTCACGGCTATGAGAGAAAAACAAGAACATGAGTTCACTTCTACAGGAGCTGTAAGTAATAAGAATCCCATGCTGGGAGAGGGAGGTGATATCACGCAAGGTGTGAATATCCACCACTCACATGACTTCACCTCCCTCTCCCATGCTCCTTGCATAGGAGAAGGAGGCGGCGAGGGCGTGCATAATTAGCAGCCTGCAGTGCAGGACATCATGTTCCTGCACTCCATGCTGCTAATTATAAGTCTTTTTTTTTCTAGGTATCCCGGCATATCAACATTAAAGAAGACCAGTGCCGGGATTGGAAAGAAGAGAAGCGCGGGTGAGTATTTCTAGGTGTTTTTTTTCTTTTTCAAAGTGGTAAATTCCCTTTAATGAGCAAGAATATGGAACTTTTTGATTTTACCAATTGGCTGCAGTGAAACAAAGAGTGGAAAATTTAAAAAGGAGTCCGAATACTTTTCTTACCCACTATAAGCGTCAGTAGGGTGTCTACACAACAGACTGAAGAATGTATGTGTATGGAGGAATATATAGAAATACCATATATACTCGAGTATAAACCTAGTTTTTCAGCACAAAAAAAATGTGCTGAAAACCCAAACTCGGCTTATACTCGAGTAAAAAAAATATAGGTTTTACCAGGTTTTGTGGTAAAATTAGGGGTCTCGGCTTATACTTGGGTCGGCTTATACACGAGTATATACAGGTATTTGCTGAACAGGACTATTCGACAGCTCTCATGTCCATCATAAAAACAGATACATATTTTGATGTTGTAAAAGAAAAAGAAAAAATGAATAAAACATTTTTTGAGGGCTTTTTCATCTTGAAACCATGATGCCCTTTAAGATTCCATATACCAAATCCATCAGGCATAAGGCAAGCCTGTTCTGTTCTAGCAGACGGAGCAGCAATGTAAAAAGTGCTCGCCCAACCCTGGGCTATCGTATTATGCACCATGATCATAAAGATAAAAGTCAATGAGCAGGGTTGTGGAGTCAGAGTCGAATTCTCAGAAGTGGTAAAGCTCCTCCCCCACAGATCACAGTAAAAAGGCACTGGGAACACTTGCCTTTAAATAGCACTCCTAAAGTGACCAGAAAATCAAGATTCAGGTAAATAGCAAAGCTAAAGTTTTAATAAACTATGCATAAATCAATTGTCCAGTGTATAATCTCTCCCTATGCTGTGCCTCTAGTT
The DNA here is from genome assembly GCF_040894005.1 of Engystomops pustulosus. Taxonomy (NCBI): domain Eukaryota; kingdom Metazoa; phylum Chordata; class Amphibia; order Anura; family Leptodactylidae; genus Engystomops; species Engystomops pustulosus. The sequence continues at coordinate 151,416,212 of NC_092414.1, forward strand.
TGCTTTTTTCTGAGCTCATGTTTGTTGCTTTCAGTTGAGATGAATGTACATGCATTATACAACGCTCCTTCCCTATAGATCAGAGGGGAAGGAACGTCTGCACTTATATTAGAACTGCCAGAGTGATCAATCTAGACATGCCTTAATCCAGTTTTCTTTCTGTACACAGCTTTATGTTTTAGCTTGCTTTTCCCCAGAGTTCATTTTTGTCAAGGTTAGCTGATGAATTATGAACATTATCCATAGAATATGAGGGAAAATCTGTTTTATAACATCTCATATTTATAAATACACACATGAAAAAGTACTCTAGGTATAATATATAATGTTATATAGGTATAATATTTTTGTTATCTAATACTGCTAAACTGTATAGGTATTGTGATGTAACACACTTAGGCAATTCCTCTATATCCAGAAATTGTTAGAGATGTTGCCCATGTGGTTACTGCATTGCCACCAACCCAAGTCAGTGTAGATGGGCTGTTCTCTAGCGTAAAAATAATTTGGTCAGAATTGAGGTATTCTATGGGGAAGGAACTGATTGAGGCAATATGGTTTCTAAGAAAAAATTCATAGACTCACTGAACAAATATTCAGTACATTTTTGTTGAAAACGGTTTGCCCCCAAATAGGGTTTGGCATTATTACAATTTTTTAAAGTTATAGATCTAAGGTTGTACTTTTATATACGGTATTTTTTATGTTCTGCCTAAATAACTCAGTTCTTGTATCATAATGGTCATAAAAACACTGTATTTATCACATGCTTCAGGTTTGTCGTTGTTCGTGAAATTGAGAGGATGAGTTTCCAACTCAATAGCCCTGTCAGAGGAGACAACGTGATATCACATGTTCTATTATAAAAATAGTGGCAGACAGTAAGAGGTGAACAAATAGCAAGCAACACAGAAGCTGAAGGGGGTCGTATGGTTTGGACAAGTACACGCACACTCTGCATCTGTAGCATAACCTAGGGCAGTGATGGCAAACCTTTTAGACACCGAGTGCCCAAACTACTACCAAAACCCACGTATTTTTTGCAAAGTGCAATGCGTCAATTTAAGCAGTAACTTATAACTACCTTCTTTGTCACATGTTTAAATTGTATAGGCACCTGAGGACACCAATACCGTAGAAAGAAGGACTGCAAGAGGCCTTGAGTCTGGTCTGGCGAACCGTGCCCTGGGGTGATGGTGCAGGTACCCATAGAGAGGGCTCCGAGTGCCACCTCTGGCACCTGTGCCATAGGTTCGCCACCACTGACCTAGGGAATAGCAATGGACTTGTACTGTACATAGTTTGAACTGGTTAAAATAGGTGTATTAAATTCTTACTAGTTATCACTTTTTACTATTTGTTCTAAGAAACATTTAACTATAACTATCCTATCAAGTTAAAGTCTCACAGGTAATTAAAAAAAAAATGTTATGACATGACATAAGGCGGTTCCAAAAGATATTGTCTTTTAAAGCAGAAAAGAAGTGCAAATTTTGACCTGGCCATTCAGGTATTACCTTTGGTAATAAAAGGGTTAAAAATTATAATTGGGTGTCTTTTAGTGGCCATTCAGATGCACCCATTATTTGGCTTTTTGTTTTGCTGGCAAATGTAAAAGCTGCATCTTCATACTGCTTAGTGGCTAAATCCAGGATATGTAACCACAAAGAAAATTCTTATTCAGTGGAATGCCTAAGTGCTCACTTGTGGTCACCATCCAGCAGGAGTCATATGAAGAGATCACTTCTTTCCTGCTCTTACCCTATCTGAGGATTGCTTATAGTCCTCCATAAAGCAACATCAATAGATAAAACCCAATTGTGTAATGTCAGCTAGTTTTCCTGCCTAAACTGTAACCAGCATGTACAACATCAAGTAATGACCTTTCCTAAGATACAGCTCACCACTTGAAAAACAGGTTCTAGGCTTTTAAAACCTTATATTGGCATATCAAAATATACTTTAAATCATGCCTAAACGTTGAAGCCAAACTGTAATGCAGATGATAGTAAACCTTTTTTAAAGCTGATAAAGTGTTTAATGGCTTAACTTTTTCCTTATTCTTGAAGTCACAGGATAGACATATCTCCTCCCAAAGCTCAATCATCAAATCAAATATTCGGTAGGTATGCAATGACATGAAGCACAGCAATTTTTTATTTTAACAAATCAATAGCTCTTAACATGTACAACAACTTTGCCTATCACTTTCATTACATGTCCAGCAGTTTGTTGTCTTCCTCAGTTTAGCCTGTCCCTGCAGTAACTGCCTCCGCCAGCTGTGCTGCTTATGTCTCAGAAACCATATCTTGTTTACCCAAGAATCTTCCCTGTCCCCAGTTAGTCCCTCCATCCAAGCCTGCAGAACTTTGTCTATTTCTCTCCCCCCCTCTGTATCAGACCCTTTACCCCTGCCACCTGCCCGCATGATGCTAGCAGTACCACCAGTACCCCTCATGATTTTTTAACAAAAAAAGAACTTGGATACACATTGTCAATAAACACTTTGGGAATAATCAATATACGGTAGATCTTTATTATTACACACAGAATTAAAATGTAGCAAATTAGTAAAACAACAATATAAAAAGGTGTGTCCAGTCCTAAAAACTAAAAGTTATATTATTGTCAACTCCAAAGACGCCTAGAAGAGCTGGCAGCAAATTAAAAGGAGATCTACGGCTGTGTCTAGCTGAAAGCCCTCAAGAAAAACAGTGAATCACAGAATATATATCTATTTATCAAGGAGGTTTGGCGATAGATCACTGTTTATGTTCAGATATTACCTCCCTTATTTTACCATACTTTTTATTTTTTTTAATTAGGTTTAATTTCCCCCCATTTTTCTCAGTGGTTTTAAATGTCAAAACAAGTTTTTTTGAACCATGTCTATTGATTTCTATTGGCATACATAGAAGAGCAGTCGGTGTATCATAGTATGCTTCCAAACAAAATTTTGTGTAAATTACTATAATTATTATTGTTCAGCAAGTCTTAGGCTGCATTCACATGACTGTCGGAGGACGTATATTTACGTTATAGGCCGGCAATGGTCGCATGGAGTGGAATGCAGCTCACGTGTGGCACCGTAACGCTAAAAACACAGGGAAAAGATAGGACATGTCCTATCCTTCCCCGTGTTATGGCTCCGTGGAGCTCTATGGAGAGGGGAGGGATTCAACCCTCCTCTTCTCCATGGCGCGGGACGCATTTCCGTTTATCTACGGCCCGGTGGACATAAGTTTGTGGAAATGCTGCCTTATAAGAACACAGCAGATGTGTTTCTGTACAACTCAAAGAAGAGAAAAGAAGAAAACACCTTTCAATACAACCTAGCACATAGGAGTTGAGCTCCACATGGTAGGAAGGTAGGAAGGTCATATAGTCCAGAAACATTATGCTGGAATGTCATCTTTGGCAACAGATGGCATATGGAGATGAGTAATGACTTAGTAAAATCTCAGTGATAAATTTTGGTAAAGTCAGAAATGAAACAAAGGATTGAAGTAGAATCTACACACAAAAATGATGTGAAGGCACTAGAAAAAGAAAAGCAATGCGAAGAAAATACAATGACAAAATTGTTCAGCAGGCGTGAAATCAAGTGTATAGCAAGTAGTAAAAATGGATAAAAAATTAATTATAAAACCACACTTCCAAAAATTGGAAGGAGTCTTGGAAATAGAGAGAGTGGGGGTCTCTGATATACAGGAGTCAACCGCACATGCTTGGCCACCTCTCCGTTCTCAGCAGCTGGGGACTCCTGCGCCTGGGAGAGATCTAGGACAATTAGGAAATTTTTCAAAAAAGTGACTGCTACCATTTTAGTAACATATTTTTCATCGATCACCAAAATATTCCAAATTTACAAATCATTAATTGCAAATTATCTTTCTCTATTATGAGTTCATAGTATCATGGTTTACACGTTTAAAAAAAAAAAAAAAACACACATGTTCAAGTTCAACCAGAGGAGGAAGTTCTGTTGCTTCTCTGGGACCGGCTCCTTGTACAGCACTGCGAGCCCAGCATGTGAGGGACACTAACCCCTTCAGTTATGTTTTCATTCTGCTCCAAATCATTTTTGTGACCCTCTGGCAGCAGTATGAAAAATATAGGGGAGGTTTATCAGAAGCGAGCAGAACTATTCTAGTTACCCATAGTGACCAATCAGAGCTCAGCTTTTATTTTCCCACAGCGGTTTATTTAGTGAAAGCTCAGCTCTGATTGGTTGCATATACAAAAGGATTCACTTACTATGCACTTAGTGCAGCTTTATTGGATTGGAGGGCAGGAGTACAGTAGGCCCTGATCTTACACATATACCATAAATGTAGTGTGCGTTTATATGTATGATATATAGAGATACATATTCAGAGAGCTACTCCTGATGTTAAAAACCACAACAGGCCTCAGTTTGTGAAGAAAACACGAGTTCTTTCACAAACTATCAATTAGCTTCTGACAGAGGAATGTGTTTGGAAATCTTAAAGTGAGAGGGGGGCAGGGGGGACCTTCCTTGAGTCACAACCCTAAACTTTATATATACACAAAAAAAAGAGCTCTGAAGCACGCACTTATCTGCTCCAAGTGCTCACAGTGCAAGTCTCAGCACATAGTGACTCACTGATAAAAGGCGCTTCACGAGCCTCTATATAAAGGCATGTGGATAAACCTGGTGATCCCACCGAGCACAGACTAAGCTACAGGAATAAAAATAAAATGGAAGTAAAAAAGAAAACTCCATCAAAAGTTGGATGGCCACAGCCTCAGTTGTGTAGCAGCGTTAGTTTGCATGTGTCTGTCGTCATTCCAATACTTGTATCAATAATTCTTGTGCCATATGAAAAACAATAAAACGTCACCCATACTATACTTAGGGCTCATTCAGGCTGCCACATATACGTCCCCATAGACGGCAATGGCAGCACAGCCCCACACATGTGTGTGCCACCATTTTGCGCTGCACACCGGGAAAAGATAGAGCATGCGCTATCTTTTCCCTATTGTGTGGCTCTGCGCCCGCTGTTTCCTATGAAGGGACCACCTCCTCCTCCTCCTCCTCCTATCCAGCGCCTGCCCAGGCGGCATAACGCCGTGTGAATGTAGCCTTATCCATATAAAGTTTCTGTGCAGTTACCAGTCACATGACCCACCAGCAGCAGGACTAAGGATTTCATGTCCTGTGTCCTGCTGCAGTCTGGTGTATGACGGGGGCTGTGAACATACTACTGTATGCACACACTTTATGATAACCACTCCCATATCAGTGGATGGAGAGCGTGCAGAAGCTAGCAGGACACAGCATGTCAGAGGAAGTCAACTTTGAAGGGAGAAGTATATTGGATGTTTAAGGTCAAGGAGGCGGTGAAGTCAGGCTCTCCACATTGAAGATCACCTCCTCTGCTGTGATTGACAGGCCTGTGTCTAAGGACAAGTAACCGGCTTTTGAGAAGTCAGATGGGCAGCATGTGAACACTACAGTGCATCAATGATATTAGCACTCCACAGATGAGAGCAAAGATACCATTATTATGGCAGGGGCCACCTATAGTGGCATCGTGCCACCTCTGTACAAACAAAGAGCAGCAGCAGACTGGCAGCTCCACCACTGGATCACAAAGAAAAAAAAAAAAAAAAAAAAAAAAGATAAATTTAAGGTACAATATTTACATTAATTTTTATTTAATTTGTTTTTGATCCTTTGTAACCCCTTTAAATATTAGCTATACAGCTAAAAACAGAAAAGGTTAGTATGTAAACCAAAAAAAAAAAAAAAAAAAATAGTACTAATAAGCCATGGAAAACATAAGGACTGTTCTCACATTCAGAAGGACTAAACGGAGTTTGGCGCTGCTCCAGGATGGGAGTGCCCACGCCTCCCCCCCACCAGCCAGCTGCGTTATAATATAATTAACTAGAAGTAACAAGTGATATCTTCCACAGTGCAAACTAATTCAGGAAACCTTTTCCTGTTCTCCCATAACAGGATCATTAGATGTTTTAGAAGTTGTAAGCTATAAGTATGTGTATAACAAGTCCAGCAAATTGAGAGTTTAGAAATTTTATCCGGACACTATAGAAGTATAAAGGGAGCCTTAGGTGGCACTGGATCTCACCAAATAAAAGGCCTAATAGTGCAATGTATACTGTATGTCGCTTCACAGCGAGGAGATCTACCGACTCTGCTCTGTGCCGGAGGCAAGTACTGGTTCACCAGAATTGACAAGGAGTTCCCGGAATAAGTAGTTGCTAGCCCTTTATTCTAAACACAGGTTGCAACATGTAAAGTAAGAACGGTAGAGAGCTTGGAGAATAGACGAGTCTTCAAATTTATATCACCTCTGCATCACACGTAAAAATGACTAAAGCTTTTCAGTTTCCATGATCGCTCCCCTTCACAAAATGTCGTCATAACTCACACGTGTGAATACATTGACTACATTACAGCTAGCCTTATTGTTATTATTAGAAATATTCATTGTTTGCAATGTGCTCATGTTGCAATTTATGGCCGACTCGTCATTCCACGGTGACAACCCCTGCCTCCTCTTCACATTATAAGAGCTATTTTAACGTCTAGCGACAAGTCGTAAAATCTATCTTCAAATTTTTCCTTGCTCATTTCACCTTGTAAATTTCTTCTTCTTGCATCTCTGAGATAATCATCATAACCTGGATATTAGCATTGCAGATTTCTGACATATATCAGCAAATAATATGCTCCAATTAATTGCTTTCACTTCATGTAAAGCATTAGTAATAATTCCTGAATGCACATCTAGACCGGAAAATATAGAAGCTGAAAGACAACATCAACAGTGGCTTAGTGCTTGGGGTCCTGACTTCAGGACTGAATCCAGGCAGGAATAACACAAGGGTGGGGTCCCTGAGATCTCCCTGTTCCTGTGTGTCACAAAAATACCTGGCAAAGGAGTTTTATGGACAGGGACCACATTTTATGAAGTTGGCTTCCGTGTAGGATAGGGAAAAAAAAAAAATTGCAATGCCTGATGGGAACCATACTGAATGATAAAATTTTGTGGCTATAAAATACATCTCAACACAACATAAATAAGAGAGCACGGGAGATCCAAGGTTTACAATGTATAGATTTACATGCAGCTGCATTGCGATTCCCATCATAACCAGAAACAGCGCCAGGCCATAGGAACACGACACCTTTATGATATATTTTCCAAGCGAATATAATGGAATTTACAAAGGTCTCCCAAACCAACCATAGCCTTACAGCTAGTCTCATCAACTGTTGCCATAAAGCCTACCATAAAAAAAAATTGAAAAGAACGGGGCGCTTATTCCTAGATTCAGATACTGTAACTTTGGTAATCTTCTAATACTTGTTATCCTTCGTTATAAAATCAACATTTCAAATCATGGTAATGAGCCAGAAAGGCTTGGGGGTGTAACCAGTGCACCTCCTTGCTGCTGCTTTACTGGCTGTTACACTGCAGGAGCAATTCCCCTACAACTGTGTGCTGAAACTTCCCCTGCTGCAGTGAGTTGGATGACTTGAAAGAACTTATTTTAGTGCTTATCATTGTACCAGAAATTGGCATTATAAACGTTTGCACCTGCTGCCCACCATGCAATTTCCATGGAATTTTAGAAATGTGAAATGTTGCATAACCTGGAACCGAAACAGAACTGAAGCTGTGGTGGGTGGCTACACACAAAACCAAATACATTCGGATAAGTTTAAAAATGTGAAAATGGAAACTTATTCCTGTAAAAAGTACATTTTGCAAGGAATTGTATACTGGAAATCAAAATTAGAAAAACACACACATTTTCCTAAATTTCAAGGTCATTGTATAGTCGTATGTCTTTAAAGGAAACCTACCACTTAAAAAAGTGGTAGGTTTTATACACATATACATGGCACCAGCTCAGGGTGAGTTGGTGCCAGAGCATATTTTTGTTAGGGGAACAAAGCCCCTATCCCAGATTTAGAAGTTATATTAACTTATAACTCGGTGCACCACACTCGGGCACGGTACACCATGCGCGCGCCCGTGCGTGCGCCGGATTCTAAAGTGCTGGAGAGCCGGTGACGTCACCAAGCTCTCCGACACACACGTGCCTGCGCAACTTAGCACGGGGAAACAGAAAAATTCAGAAAATATAGTTAGAATATTTCTCTTTGTTAATTTTGCAAAAATCTGTTTTACTGGCCTGGGGTATCCCTTATTAAAAATGCCTCAAATTTTGATCAATGGCGATTACATTATTTCTGAAAAAAAAAAAATCAAGTGACAGTACAGGCGGTCCCCTACTTAAGAACACTCGACTTACATACGACCCCTAGTTACAAACGGACCTCTGGATATTGGTAATTTATGGTACTTTAGTCCTAGGCTATAATAATCAGCTGTAACAGTTATCACAGGTGTCTGTAATGAAGCTTTAGTGTTAATCCTGGTTCTTATGACAACCCAACATTTTTAAAATCCAATTGTCACAGAGACCAAAAAAGTTCTGGCTGGGATTACAATGATAAAATATACAGTTCCGACTTGCATACAAATTCAACTTAAGAACAAACCTACAGACCCTATCTTGTATGTAACCCGGGGACTGCCTGTATTCTCCAATTTTGATTTCCAGTGTATGTGTGGCTTTTACACATAAAGTAATGGCCAATTACTACAGAGGAAAACTGAATACACTCTAATAAAGTGCTTGTATCACGTATCCCCGAAATTAAGACAGTGGGGTTTATTTATCAAGGGTCGCACTTCTCACTGTCGTCAGACTATGCGCCTTTTTCAGGGATTACACTGCTTTCACAGGTATTTAAGAAGTGTCTGCGCTGGAATTTTGGCGCACACAGCTGCGCTGGCTTCCATGTGACACAAATTGGGGGGGGGGGGGTGACTGATTTGGACTGAGCGCGGGATTTAACATTTAAATTGTGTCACAGGCCCAAGTACTTACATGCGCCACTAAAAAGATGGTGAACTCTGTCGGACCTGAACAGGGAAGCGACACATGGATGATCTTCGTGAACTTCAGCGGACACCTAAGTAAATGTGCCCCAGTGTCTTATATTCATTTTTGCTCCTTAAGAGGCACCAGGTGTTATTTTCAGGAGAGGCCTTTTTTCCCCATGAACAAGAATTCACATTAAAAATTCAACATTTATTAATATATTGTAGTCCTGTCTTCACATACTGCACATCTCCATAACCATCTGAATTCCATCAATAAAATCTTGTAACTCTTTCACTGTGTACAACAATCTATGGTACCATAGAATTACCAAAATAACAACAACTTAAGTAACCCTTTAAGGACCTCGCCCTTTTTTGTTTTTTCACTCCCCACAATCAAAAATCTTTAACTTTTGGGGTTTCTTTTACGTAAAGAGTTGTGTGACGGCTTGTTTTCTGAGTAACAAATTACACTTTATAGTGAAGGTATTTATTCTTCCATGCCATGTACTGGGAAGCGGGAAAAATTTTTTTTTCAAAATGCAGTGATTAAAAACTTGTGTAGAAGTTTTTTTAATATATATTTTGCCATCTTCTAGCGCTTATTACTTTTCTATACTTTGGAGTACTGAGCTGTGGGTGGCATCTTTTTTTTTGCGACTTTTGATGAAGTTTTCAATGCTGCCATTTTTAGGACTGTGCGACCTTTTGACCACATTTTATAGATTTTTTTTATATTTTTCAAAATGGCAAAAAAGTGCCATTTTCGACTTTGGTCGTTATTTTCTGTTACTGGGTTAAATGCAGTGAAAACCCGTTATTATATTTTGATAGAACCAGCATTTCCAGATGCGGCGATACCTAATGTGTTTGTGATTTTTACTATTTATTTATATCAATTCTAGGGAAAGGGGGATGATTAGAATTTTTAAGTTTTTTTAATATACATTTTTTTTTTAAACTTTTAAAATTTTTTACTTTTAATATTTTTCAGACTCCCTAGGGTAATTTAACCCTAGGCTGTCCGATTGATCCTACCATATACTGCCATACTACTGTAAGGCAGTATTTGGGGATTTTCTTCCTCATTTATTACAATGTGCAGCCTCGGGTCTTCATGGCAACAGATCGCCGCTCCCCGATGACGTCACGGGGAGCGATGATCTCCAACAAGATGGCGGCACCCATGCACGGCATTTTTTTGAAGCCGCTGGCAACGATGTGCAAGCACCAATTGTGGGCGTTACCGGTAAGTCTTTGCCGCCATATGCAGCAAATACTTCCCGGCTATGGAGAGGTCTCAGCCCGTGAGCTCTCTCCATGCACCCGCAGCCGACCCATGATGGGCTATCACGTCATGGGTCGTGAAAGGGATAAGGACCATTATATCAACATTTTCTCTCTAAACTGTGAATTTCATGTATAGCAATAGCACTTTCCTTGAATGACCCCTTCATGTCCTGGTCGCTGCTTGCAACACATTTGCAGCGCAACAGTCAGTGATTTTATCCCATGAATTCTTCACCCATGTCACATCCTCTTATATTATCTAAATGATCTACTAATAATGTATGGTGTGTGGGGGAGCTGTAGCAATGACTGCCGCTTGGACTTATTTCAGGGGAGGTCTTATATTTCAGAGCTTGAAAAAAAAATTACACTAGGTCTTATTTTATTTTTATTTTTGATGGATGCCTTATTTTCTGGGAAACAGGGAATTATCTTGTTTCAGTAAAAACACATCTACTATTGGGCCAAGCCCCTCCCTCACAGCCGTTGCTATTATCCAGAGCTGTGCTCATATTCTAGCTTCTGGAAGCTAGGCAATTAAATCTCTTATGCTAATAAAAGCTACAACAAAGAAATAAAGCCAATGTACTCCCTTGTAAATGTCAAATATAAAAAAAAAAGTTGCTGGACTATTGGACTCTCCTGACAACTTTTACACCACTAAACCAGGAGTCATATGAAAAGGAGCTGAGAAGAATCACTTTTAGAAGCTGGAGGAGGAGTGTCCAGTGCCACTGCCCCTCCAACCTCTAAAGTGACTCCTCTCAGGCAAAAAGTATCTCTCTATTTCTTATAGATATATTTTTTATAGGTAAAAGGAGAGATTTCACATAATAGAAGGAATACTATAAAGGATTTTTCTTAACTCTCTCCAGTACCTCCAGATGTATGTCTGCATTAACCATAGTTTTCATGCACATGCCTGCATTATGGCATTTCATGGAATTACTAAGACTCTATGAGGAAACAAAAATGGTGCCTTGTGCTTCATTAAAGAGGTATTTGACTCTACATGCACAAGCCCGGCTTGCTTACTGGGACAAATCGGATTTTATTTTGAAATGTATACCATAAAACAATCTACAGGGTCTCCACATATCCATACTATTATTTGGGCTCTACAATAAATCAAAAGAATTGTCCAGTTAAAGAACAAAAGTATCAATTAATACTACAGCTCCATCACTGCAACTCCTTTGCCAAACTGACTGCAACACTGACACATCAGTAACTGCAAATCAACGACAGAGAATTAGACTGCATTCACACAATGCGCTAGAAATGCGTTTAGAAAGGCATTTAAAGCGCATTAGAAGAAACTTGTTTCTTGACGCACACATTTTTTTGACCAAAAGCACTTGTGTTGTAAAGTAGAAACACACGTTTTAGCTTTTAACAAGGTAAAAACTATGTTACTGCTTAAAGGGAACCTGTTAGGGCAATTTTTGGGATTAAGCCATCCACATGTCATTATGGACTGGTGGCTTAGTGCCCCGAATCGCCAGTTCCTATCGGAGTTCAATTTAAAAAAAAAATAATTTTTTTTTAAAAAACCCTCTTCCCTCCGCACACTGGGGCAGATTTACTTACGCGGTCCTGTCGCAAACCCGTCATTTCCGCACCAAGGTCCGGAGTTCACCTTCTTCCCGGTGCTTGTAAATGCGTGTCTTGAACACAATTCTAAATGTTAAATCTTGCACGTTGTCCGAATCTGTCGGGTTGTCCGACGGCCACGCAGTTTCTGTCACGTGCAAGCCGGCGCCGATGCGCCAAAATCCGATCGCGTGCAGCAAAATCCTGGGGCAATTAGTCGCAAAGCGGAAATAGTCTGGAAACCCGCCGAAAATGCGCTCCGCGGACCCTTAGTAAATGAGCTCCACTGTGCCGGCGCTCTGGTGCAAATGAAGCTGGAGTAGTACAACCCAGCATTGCAAAATTGTGTTGGACACCCCATGTTAAATGTGCACCAAAAATAGCAGTGCACTGTGTCGGGGCAGTGCAGATTGCGCCAGATTCCTGCAGAACGTGCACCATAAATCCTGAATCTGACGCCCCCCCCCCCTGCACTAAACACAGGAAAACTGCACATAATTCTGTTCTTAGTAAATGTGCCCCAGTGTCCACTACAGCCATGCAAAGATATAGCAAGGCACTACTAATGGGTAGTAAAAATGCAAGTACATGATTCTGCGTTTTATATTATTTCCCTCAATCACACAACATAAATATATTTTAAACCCAATTTTACCTTTTCTGCTCCTCACCTGAGCAGATCTCCAGTAATAACACTTGCTGCATTACATGTTCTGTATATGAAATACAGTAAACAAGTCTACAATGTGAAAACAGCAAGGAAACCCCACATCACTTTATCATGAAAATCCTGTAGAACTACATTTTATTCCGTAAATGTGTCAACAATGATCCTTGTTAAGACTTCCTGGATTCCGTAGGTAAAAAGAGGCAACAAGTTTCCCTCAATTATCAGAAAAAAAATTGCTACAGAAAAATTCAGCATGAAGTCATCACTAGTGGTAGACCATAAGGTTAGGCAGATCCCCCAATATAAAATGTGACTGGGAAAATGGCTGAGAATCTGCTTGATCAGAAATTCTCTGCTGGAGAACAACAAATGTAAGGCTACATTCACTGCCGTTGCCCGCCCGTACCGTAGCGGACAACGGCAGTGCACGGGGAGAGGAGGAGGTGAGCGCAGCTCACCCCCGCCCCTCTCCATAGGAAGTAATGGGGCACGGCGCCGTATTACGGCAAAAGATAGGACAGGTCCTATCTTTTTCCAGATACGGAGCGGTACGGTGCGGCTCCCGTAGGGCGCCGTGCGCCCATTGACGTGTATGGAGGACGTATATCGGCCGTATATACGTCCTCCATACGTTAGTGTGAATGTAGCCTTAGCCAGTATAATACCAAATAGTAACAATATAACACGTTAATAATAGAGTAATGTATCAAGAAATATGTATACAACATTACAAAATTATATACATTGTATACAATCTGTCATCTGTGGTGCGGCCTGTTTCTGTCCATTTTTTGGCCAACTTTAAGGCCACCTCCACACGTGGCGTTTGCGTTGCGGTACAAAATGCAATGCTCAGACTCCTCCTGAGATCACCTAATGAAGTCAGATTGTGTTTGTTAGTAAAGACGAAGCAAACACAAGTTTCACTAGGTGATCGCAGGAGAAGTCGGTGCACTGCGTTGTGATGACAGTCCTGTAAAAAGATCTAGTAAAAAAACTGAGAAGTGTTGCTAGTGTGAACACAGCCTATCGTGTAGATATGGGATTTCATGGATTTGGTAGTGACAGCAATGTGTCAACAGCCCCCTGTATAAATATACATACACAGGATAGATCAGTATAGAGATCCTATGTGTGTGACAATGTCAGCACCTCACCGTGTACATGTAATCCCAGGCCTATGACAGGCACAGAGCTGTGTAATACCTATCTCACCGAAAACAGACAGCCCATGCAGGGGCCAGCAGGAACTAATGGGTTAATGCTGTGAGATGTAAATACCCCCTCCCCCACCCAGGCAGCTCCTCGCCCACCATGTCAGCCTCCGCAGCCCCCGGGACACACACTGGATGCCCTTACCGATCCCGGTTACTCGTCTGCGGCCTGGATCATGACTGTGCCTGCCGTAGCCGGGGACAATCCGACCCCCCGCAGCTTCCTTCCCCACCCAAAGGGGCCGATCGCTTGGCTCTAACCCCGGTGGGGGATGGGGAGGTTCCTTTGGCGTATATGATAGAAGGATCCTGTGACGTTCTCCCCGAGGAACAGGAGAGAGGAGCCGGAGGAGGGGAGGCTCTTGTTTTAGAACTGCCCCCGGCCACCGCGGCCCGTTTCAGCTGAGCTGAGACTCGTCCTCGGCCCGAGCAACTGAGGCTCTCCCTTCCTCTCGCGACACTATAATGACACAACAGGGAAGCGGAAAAGCGAGAGACACATTACGACAAGTTGCTGTTCCGAGTCACGTGACGCATTCTAGGACGCTCCGCCGGCCATTTTGCTTTTGGGCGCCCGTCCTCTTTTCAAGCAAAGTTGTTGTGTTGAGTCGCTATGTGAAATTATCATTACCCTTGTATCTTCACACATAATATTGCGCTATAAATATAGTGGTTAGCAGACAGCACTCCTGCTACGTAAGGTATAGTTCAATCTCGTATAGGTCGGTGACACAAGCAGACTGAGAAAAAGCTTCCAATGCCAACTACAATGCTCCTTGCAGGGTCAGCTCCAGGTTTTAGTAGGGCTCTATGTGACAGAGCCTCAGTGGGCCACTTTGCGGTGAACACACATGGCGGTATTAAAAATTCAGAAAGAAACAGTCCTCTGTTCCCTTAAATATTCCATGGTATATCATACCAAATATCCCCCCTAACCCCCTATGGATGCATTAGATACAGCCAGCCTTACCCCCATCCTTATGTGCCCCCCCCCCCCACCATTCCTGGGCCCCAGCATTAACCCCTGTATGCTCAGTGCTGGCGCCGGCCCTGGCTCTAAGCATCAGCCATCATCCAAGGAGTCATTTAGAAGACCCTAATGCCCTAAGAACCAGGCACAGTGCACACAGTTATTCAAAAATCATCAAAGCTAGCCACAATTCCCACAGTCATTAATAACAGCTACGATTCTCCAAAAATCAGTCATAGGGCACAAAGGGTATTAACAAGGTCTCAAGCCAACTTCAAAGGAAATCTACCTATTAAGGTATATCTGATGGTAGGTTCCTAATAAAAGGGTAACCCCTAAACTATCTTTCCCTAATTCTCTAACACTTCTTATCCTGATGTAAACTCTTTTTTTGTCGAAAGAGAGACTGTCGTTCTATGTCCTTCCCCCATCCACATCTCCAGTTCTACTTGGTCTCCCGTGGTTGCAACGACAAGCTCCTGAGCTCAACTGGCGTACTGGTGAGGTTCTTTGATGGGGGATGGAGTGCCAGTCACACTGTTTGAAGGTACCTTGTCCCGTGTCCACTGTGTTTTCTCCAATGTCCTCCAAGCCTCTCTCTGCTCCATATATGGACTTTGCTGATGTTTTCTCGGAAAAGCAAGTGGAGACTCTGCCCCCACACCGTCCCTACGACTGCCCTATAGACCTGTTGCCGGACATCTCCTCCACGGGGTCGCATGTATCCACTTTCAGTGCCTGAAACCGCAGCTATGTCAGCCTAAGTGAAAAGGTTCATACACAAGTCCTCTTCTCCTGCCGGTGAAGGGTTCTTCTTTGTGGCCAAAAAGGATGGCTCACTCCATCCATGCATAGCCTTAACGAAATTACCCTGAAGAACTGCTACCCATTGCCGTTGATCACTGAACTTTTCGACCACCTATGCGGAGCCAAGGTCTTTACTAAACTAGACCTACGTGGGGCATATAACCTCATCCGCATCCGCGAAGGACACTTCGAGTATCTCGCCGTGCTGTTTGGACTCTGTAATGCACCAGATGTATTTCAGGAGTTTGTCAACAACATTTTCAGAGACTTGCTATATACCTGTGTCGTGATTTCTCAATGATATCCTGGTGGTCTCTATGCACCTTGCCTCCGGCGGCTGAAAAAGCTTTCCCTAGGCTGAAGTCTGGCTTTGCCTCTGCTCCAGTCCTCACACGGCCTGATACAGAGAAGGCATTCCAGCTGGAGGTTGATGCCTCTGCAGTGGGAGCTGATGCGGTGCTCACCCAGAAAGGGCCCAAATGCCAAAGACTTTATCCTCTGCAGAGAGAAATTACTCCATAAAAGACCGGGAACTACTGGCCATAAAAGTTACCCTAGAAGAGTGACGCTATCTTCTGGAAGGAGCTCACTATCCAGTCCGCATATACACTCACCGGCCACTTTATTAGGTACACCTGTCCCACTGCTCGTTGACACTTAATTTCTAATCAGCCAATCAAATGGCGGCAACTCAGTGCATTTAGGCATGTAGACATGGTCAAGACAATCTCCTGAAGTTAAAACCGAGCATCAGTATGGGGAAGAAAGGTGATTTGAGTGCCTTTGAACGTGGCATGGTTGTTGGTGCCAGAAGGGCTGGTCTGAGTATTTCAGAAACTGCTGATCTACTGGGATTTTCACGCACAACCATCTCTAGGGTTTACAGAGAATGGTCCGAAAAAGAAAAAACATCCAGTGAGCGGCATTTCTGTGGGCGGAAATGCCTTGTTGATGCCAGAGGTCAGAGGAGAATGGGCAGACTGGTTCGAGCTGATAGAAAGGCAACAGTAACTCAAATTGCCACCCGTTACATCCAAGGTAGGCAGAAGAGCATCTCTGAATGCACAGTACGTCGAACTTTGAGGCAGATGGGCTACAGCAGCAGAAGACTACACCGGGTGCCACTCCTTTCAGCTAAGAACAGGAAACTGAGGCTACAATTTGCACAAGCTCATCGAAATTGGACAGTAGAAGATTGGAAAAACGTTGCCTGGTTTGATGAGTCTCGATTTCTGCTGCGACATTCGGATGGTAGGGTCAGAATTTGGCGTCAACAACATGAAAGCATGGATCCATCCTGCCTTGTATCAAACGGTTCAGGCTGGTGGTGGTGGTGTCGTGGTGTGGGGAATATTTTCTTGGCACTCTTTGGGCCCCTTGGTACCAATTGAGCATCGTTGCAACGCCACAGCCTACCTGAGTATTGTTGCTGACCATGTCCATCCCTTTATGACCACAATGTACCCAACATCTGATGGCTACTTTCAGCAGGATAATGCACCATGTCATAAAGCTGGAATCATTTCAGACTGGTTTCTTGAACATGACAATGAGTTCACTGTACTCAAATGGCCTCCACAGTCACCAGATCTCAATCTAATAGAGCATCTTTGGGATGTGGTGGAACGGGAGATTCGCATCATGGATGTGCAACCGACAAATCTGCGGCAACTGTGTGATGCCATCATGTCAATATGGACCAAAATCTCTGAGGAATGCTTCCAGCACCTCGTTGACTCTATGCCACGAAGAATTGAGGCAATTCTGAAGTCAAAAGGGGGTCCAACCCGTTACTAGCATGGTGTACCTAATAAAGTGGCTGGTGAGTGTATATAGATCACAATAAGCTCCTTTATCTCTAGACTGCTCAGCACCTCAATTCACGACATGCTTGCTGGTCAATCTTCTTTTCCCATTTAAAGAAAAGAATGGTTGTTGCCACTCCAGTAGACCTTCTTCAGCTTCCTCCTGGCAAGAACTACTTCCGACCTTCTCTTTGGAAGAGGATACTACCTTGGGGACATTGCTCTCGTGTGGCCGGGAACCCCGTTAGTGCAACACATGGTCACCCTCATTTCCCGTTTCTACTGGTGGCCAGATCTGGTTAAGGATGTATGGGATTTTGTATGCTCCTGCACTTCCTGTGCCCGAAACAAGCCATCTCATCTCAACCAGCTGGTCTTCTCCTATCGTTACCAATATCCAGCTGCCTGTGGCCTCACGTGGCCATGGACTTTATCACGGATCTTTCCCCTTCCTCTGGTAATACCATCATCTGAGTGGTAAAAGACCGGTTCTCCAAGATGTCCCACTTTGTGCCTCTGCCAGGTTTGCCGTCAGCTCCACGCTCTGCTAGCCTGTTCTTCCCCAACATCTTTGTCTCAGATCGTGGGGTTCAGTTTGTTTCCACTGATTCCACCAACGTCTTTGAGGTCAAAGAGGTTCTGGACATGAAGATGGTGAGAGGAAAGCGGCTCTTCCCTGTTGACTGAAAGAGGTTAGGGATTGTGGAGAGATCATGAGAGCTTGAGCATAACATCCTGGACTGTACTGTCCTGCAAAGGTTTCTTCAGTCCAAGAAGAGGCTGAGGCCGATAGGGAATGAGTACTGTCACGGTTGCCTCTGCAACCCATGTCTCGGGTGCTTCCCTGTGTGCCCCTCAATGTTACTCACCTTCCCACGATCCAGCGGCGGCTCTGGCGCATGCGCACTAGGATGCGGGGACGCACGTGCCGGCTCTGCGAGATTTTAAGAACCAGCGCACCGCTAATCGGAGCTGGCCACCTGGTTAATTAATAAATAGCCAGCCTCTTCCCTTATGCCCCCCGGATCTTTGCACCTTGTGCCTGAGAGAATTTGGTGACAAGCCTGGCAGCTTTCATTACATGGAGGAGCATAGAACAAGTAACAAGTGGAAGAAATCATAAGTAAAACATTTACATGAACTGTATAGTGCTGTGTGAGCACTAAGGGTTAAAGGGCTCACAAAGAAAATTCTTAAATATACTCAGGATAACATAATAACACATTCTCCAATTCACTGTTATTAACAAAAAAATACAGCATTTCATTTAATTCCAACGTATCTCTATCAATCCTGATGTATACAATTTTGGTTGCCCCGGGATCCAACCGCAAATCTTCTGACTATAGGCGGGTAGAGAAGATTCTTCTCATAAAATAGCTTCTTCCGCCTGCGCTCTCTACCCCTCCCCCTCTATTACAAGACCAGCTCACACACATATACTCACAGACACGTACATAAACAAACTTACTCTACAATATATATGTATATACACCAGGCTGTATCTCAGGCTATGAAGAAGCCAGCAGCATGATAAAGGTATTGTTGTCAAAGGCTCTCTCCATATAACTTTTTTTATTTTTACATGTAAAGAGCTCTTTGATGGCTTGTTTTCTGCATAGCATATTGCACTTCATAGTGATGGTATTAAATATTCCATGCCATGTACTGGGAAGCGGGAAAAAAGTTCCAAATGCAGTGAAAATTGTGAGAAAATGCATTTGAGACGTTTTCTTGTGTTGGATTTTACGACCGACACCTGGGAGCGGGGTCTAAGTGGCACCCAGTTTTCACCAGAGACCGCGACAAAGCGGGCTGGACTTGCTCGTGCGTGGTACTATCAGGTCATTCCACAGGCACGATTTTGTCCACAGTGGCAGCCAAGGCGAAGTACAGAATCGTAATGCAAACTCTTGGTTCGGGACAGGTAGGTCAAAACAGGCAGCACAGGATCATAGTTGGGGATGTAGCAGAAGGTCAGGACAGGTAGCACGGGATTGAAGTCAATAACGGAACCGGGGTCACAGGAACCAGCACACTGGACCGCGGGGAGTGCGGAGACCGCTGCTGGAGCCGGGAGAGGTAAGGGAATGTGTAGGCAGGCGCCGAGGGCACAGGAAGGCACACAGGTGCGCCTTTGACCCAGGATATGGGTCGCAGGGGCATCTATGACAATTATGGGGCTCAGCAGCAGTTGTGTATTATGTACTGCAGCTTCAGTTTTACTGCTTGGTGGAGGGGTGCAAATCTGTCGGTTCGCCCTGTTGGTTAAATGACCTCAAAACTGCCCTGACCATGATGCGGCTTTTTTGCATGATAAACTAATGGACTGTTTTCATTTCTGAATTGCTAATGCTGCCAGTTGAGGTCACTGCAACGGGGCCCACTGAGGCTCTGTTGCCTAGGGAACGACTAAAACCTGGAGCCGGCCTGCCTCCACCAAGACAGTCTTGAGGTCCGTCACCACAGCCTGGCAAAACATGTCATCATTTGTTTCTGTCTCTGGTCAAAAATGGCCTGCCTGCATAAGGCTCTAATTGGTGTTGTTTCTTGAGCCTGTTGCTGGTGACATTTATATGCCTGCCTCGGTGGTGGCTTTGGGGAATGAAGAGGAGGTAGACTAATCTCCTTCACTTCACACTGTTCTTACGCAGCATCACCAGCTGCCCCCTTCTCTGCCTGCTCTAAAGGCTAATTTTGTAAGAACATAGCTCACTTTCTCATAGTGATCTGGGGATACACATTGTTATACCCTATCCTGTATGTATTATTTTATTAAAGGAAACCTACCACCACGGATCTACCTAGATCGGGAGGTAGGTGCATCTATTGGACAGCCGGCTTCACGGTCGAGGGTGCACAGCTCATCATAGCTTATCATAGCTGCGCGCCGAATATATCTAGTAGGAGGATCAAAGAGGCTACTGGGGCGTGGAGTAGCCGCGCCGTGTAGTCTCAGCTCCGGCTACTCCAAATCCCAGTAGCCTCTTTAGAAAATCTGCATATTATGGAAATAAAAGTTGTCAAAAGATTGCAGGGAAGTGAGGATTAGCCCTTAAAAGGGCTATCCTCACGACCAATAGATGCCCCTACCACCCGGTCTATCCTTTAAAGAAAGGGGCACAGTTTAAATGATAAAGTATTGAGCTGTCACAGTGGAAGAGAGGGTGCACAGCGTGGTCAGTTGTTGTGTAAAGGTTAGTCTTTATTTAGGAGCACAGTGTTATTTCAGTGAAATTATTTAAGTAAATTTAAGTGACCACTGTGTGGAAATGTGCTACACAGAGTTGATGACATTTGGGAAGCAAATTTTACAGAGATATGTCATGGCTGAGAAAAAATTATTATGAAATCCTGTTCTTGATGGAGCAAACATGACCTTTGAAATGCTATGTTCAATTTCTGCCTTGCTTGATCAGTATTGGTGTTACTGACTAACTTTCTATTCTGTACAACAGCTCTCAGCATGTGTAGTTTCATTAACAGACTGTCAATTAGCCAAATGTAGGGTAGCAGGGTATGTGGGTTTATCAGTTATTAATCTTTTAAGGCCATTTTCATTTTTGTTTTAATTTTTCACCCCCCATCTTTAACGACATATGAGGTATCTAAAAGTCACACGTTGCCTGCTCGAGTTTGCAGAGGGATCATGGGCTGCGTCCTCTCCATACACATATTGCAGCAAACACTCATCTGGGAGTGATGGTCTGTTGCTATGACAGCCTCGGGTCTTTGTAAGACCTGAGGCTGTATAGCAGCTGATCATTCGTTGCACATTGCAATCCATGATCAGTAAAATCCCCATATACTGCCATACTGAAGTATGACAGTATGTGCTAGGATCAATCAGACAGCCTTGGGTTAAAGTACAATAAAATGAAATATAAATAAATTTAAAAACCCCTAAAAATTCAGATCACCCCCTTTCCCTAGAACTGATCTTAGTTCTTTATTGAACAGCAGGCAAAGGCTAAAATGATAAACAGCAGATTTCTCAAGCTAGAAGAGTCATGGAGAGGCTGTCCACAGAAAGGTTAGACACAGCCTGATAGTAGATGCAGGCTGGGCTGCTGCAGGTGAAACTGAGATAATTTGGTGGAGCTGCAGTTCTGGGCTTAAGTCACCAGACTAGTCCTGGGTGCTAGGCAGATGGCCCGAGGCACTAGAAGTTCCTGGAAGTAATGGTAATGGTAACCCCCACCCCTAAACGGCTCACCAAGCCCCTTTTAACGCAATAAAGTCGGGTTACAAGAGGAGTGATGTTGGGGGACTGGCTGGCCTGCGGCTCCCTATTATATATTTAATAGTGAGCCTTCAGGAGCCAGAAGAGCTCTTCTTAGTGTTATTTGAGTTGGTATGATAACGAGGAAACCAGATTTATATTGGTTTAATTG
This sequence comes from Engystomops pustulosus, assembly GCF_040894005.1. Classification (NCBI taxonomy): domain Eukaryota; kingdom Metazoa; phylum Chordata; class Amphibia; order Anura; family Leptodactylidae; genus Engystomops; species Engystomops pustulosus. The sequence continues at coordinate 151,437,909 of NC_092414.1, forward strand.
TGTTTTAAAAGACTTTTACTAATAAAAACCTTTTGTACTAAAGAAAAAGGGGTTTATTTACTAAGGGTCCCGCGGCGACATTTTCTTCAGGTTTTCCGACTTTTGGGGGATCGTGCCAGGGATTGTGTCGCACGCGATCGAATTTTGCCACATCAGCGCCGGCTTTCATGCGACAGTAATCGGGGGACAATCCGACAGATTCGGACAAACTGCAAGATTTAACTTTGAATGTGTGTTGCAAGATCAAGGACTTACATGCACCGGGAAGAAGAAGGTGAACTTCGGCGACACATGCAGGATATCGGGCGCACGATCTTAGTGAATTGCGGCAGCTGTGCATTGGAGTTGGGGGACGCGCCTCGGGGATTACGCAGGGATGGGTAAGTAAATCTGCCCCAATGTCTTCATGTTGCCATATTCTGAAGAAAATAACCTTTTTATACTTCAGTGACAGGTGTATACAGACCTGTGTACATTTTTAAAAATATGTGCTGAAAAAAATCTTCCCTTATGGGGTTCACCGCCGGGAATAACTGTTTTAAATTTATTAACAACAGTACAAGCTGCACTATGTGCAGTTTGCCTGTGTGTGATGCTGGGTGTGCCAGATTCATGATTTGTGGCGCACGTTCTGCATAATTCAGGTGCCCACTGCTCTGCCCCAACAGAGTGCAACACTTTTTTTTGTGCACCTTTAAACCCTTCATGTGCTGCGCCATACATGTACATTGCATAAGTGCTGAGGCTGTATGAAGAGGGCTCACGGGGTGAGCTCTCTTCATACAGAGGTGGGGTTTAACCCCTTCGTTGCAGCCGACATTTAAAAGATGGTGATGCCCATGCGGCTCCCATCTTTTTTACGATCATTGCTCCCCACTCTGTCAGACCCAAGGCTGCATAGCATCTGCAGTTTCGTTAAAATGAACCAGGGGCTCATTGTAATGAATACAGTGTAAAAATGCCATAAACTGCAATGCAGTAGTATTGCAGTATATGGTAGAAACAATCAGACCATCTGGGATTAAAGTACCCTAGAGGGTAAAAATTGCTAAACAAAAGTTATAAAATAATAAGTTATTTAAATAATAATAAATTTAAAAAAACTAAAAATTCAAATCAACCCCCTTTTCCAAAATAATATTAATTCTTTAATTATATACACCTACAGATTACGCATTGCTGCACAAAGCTTGTCAAATTGTTCCCTGTCCCCATGGTACTCACAATCTAAACAACCTAATAGTATGTTTTGGAGTGTGGGAGGAAACTGGAGGACCCCCACGCAAACACGGAGAGAACATACAAACTCTTAGCAGATGTTGACCTGGGTGGGATTTGAACCCAGAACCTCAGCGCTGCAGGGCAGAAGTGCAACCCACTCAGCCACCGTGCCGCCCATAATATATATTTATATATCATAATAAATAGTTAAAACCACAAACATGTTAGGTATTACTGTTTCTCAAAATGCCCGATTTGTCAAAATATAAAAAGTGATCAAAAGGTTGCATAGTCCTCAAAATGGTAGCAATAAAAAAGTCAGCTCATCTTGTCAAGTGACATCTAACACAGCTCCTTACACTAAAGTATAAAAAAGTTATTAGCGTCAGGAGATGGCAAAACAATTTTTATTTACATTTTTGAAAATGTATTAAAACACATTAAAACCTATATTAATTTGGTATCCCTGTGATTGTACTGAACCAAAGGATAAAGTTGATGAATCATTTGGAGCGCAAAGTAAAAGTCGTAAAAACTGAGCCCACAAGAATGTGATACAAATGCCAATGTTGTTTTTGCCAATTTCACCAGATTTGGATTTTTTTCTCAGCTTCCCGGTACACGGCATAGAATAATAAATAATGTCACTGAGAAGTAAAATTTGTTACACAGAAAATAAACCATTACATTGCTTTTTATGTGTAAACCATTACACAGAAAAATGAAAAAGTTATAGAATTTTAAAGGTGGAGAGCGAAAAATAAACATAAAAACGCTGCATCCTCAACATAGGTCATGGGACACATTTCTGTCAGCCACTGCATGAGAAATCTGGTCTGGCTGGGCACCGGAACGCCCCATTCAGTGCAGAAATCTGTGTTGCGTGAGGAATTGTGCAGCCGCACCACGAAACGGTCGTGTACGACACAAATGTGGCACCCGCACTATTTAAATACCTGTGCAAGCAGTCTGCACCTAAAAAAACTGGCGCACAGCCCTTAGTAAGTGTGCCCCAACAAGTTTACAATTTTATTTGTTTATTTTCATATCAGTACTAGGGAAAGGCCGTGATTAGTATTTTTAATATTTTAAAGGCCTTTTTTGTTGCATTAGTCATAAAAGTGCCAGCAACCCTTGATAAATGTGGCTCAAAAAGGTTTTTTTGGTACAAATTATACCAAAATTCTGTAATAAACAGATTGATAAAACTGCCCCACTGTCTTCGTCTATAATTGCTACACTCCACATTTTGTTAGTAATTAATGCAGAAATCTGGTTCACTTTCATTAACCCCTTAAGGACGGAGGGTTTTTCGGCTGATTTCTCGCTCTCCAACTTCATAAATCCATAACTTTTTCATTTTTCCGTGTACAGACCTGTGTGAGGGCTTATTTTGTGCGTAACAAATTTTACTTTCCCCTAATGTTATTTATTTTAACATGCCGTGTACTGCGAAGCTTAAAAAAAATTCCAAATGTGGAAAAATTGAAAAAAAAACGCACGTGCGTCACGTTCTTGTGGGCTCAGTTTTTACGACTTTCACTCTTCGCTCCAAATATCACACCTACTTTATTCTTTGGTTCGGTGCGATTGCGGTGATACCAAATTTATATAGGTTTTATTGTGTTTTAATACATTTTCAAAAATTAAATGAATGTGTACAAAAAAGAAAAAAAATTTTTTGCCATCTTCTTAACTTTTTCATACTTTTGCGCACGGAAATTGTGTGAGGGGTCATTTTGAGGTCTCTGCGACATTTTGATCACTTTTTATTTCATTTTTTATGTTATGTAAAAAGGTGTAAAAGTCGCATTTCGGACATTTGGGCGCCATTTCCCGCCTCGGAGGTCACCGCCCGTAACCGTTTTTATATTTTGATAGATCGGCATTTTGGGACGCGGCGATACCTAATATGTTTGTGATTTTTACTGTTTATTATGTTTTATATCAGTTCTAGGGAAAGGGGGGTGATTTGAATTTTTAATATTTTATTATTTTTTTTTATTTTTTAAACTTTTTTTTTTCACTATCTTTTAGACCATCTAGGGTACATTAACCCTAGATGGTCAGATCGCTGCTACCATATACTGCAATACTTCTGTATTGCAATTTATGGCATTTTTGCAGCACATTCATTACAATGAGCCACTGGCTCATTGTAACGAATCTGCAGCTGCCAGATAGCCTCGTGTCAAAAGAAGACACGAGGCTACCATGACAACCGATCGCCGCCCCCCGATGACGTTCGGGGGCGTGGCGATCGAAAAAAAGATGGCGGCGCCCGCGCGCCGCCGTCTTTTAAATGCCGCCGGCGACTTTGCCGGCGGCAACGGGGGGGTTAATAGCCGCGATCGGTGCTAGCACCGACCGCGGTTATTAGCGGTGGGGGTTTTATGCATTATGCAAAAATCCCCACCTTTGTATGAAGAGGACTCAGCCCGTGAGCCCTCTTCATACATCCCTTATACCTCTGCGCCGTAGAGCTACGGCGCAGAGCGTTAAGGGGTTAAATGCTAGATACTGTATTCTCATGGCATGCAAGAGGCTTCTGAGGGGAATCAGACACCCACTGTGACACTTACTGGGGGGAAGGGGTTCCATTGCTCTGATAAAGTTTTTTAATACAAATAGTTAAATAAAGTAAAACTCCCTTTAACACCAACACTCCCTATACACATTTACTAAAGTACAAAAAGCACAAAATCACCAAAAACACCCCACATGTTTGGTATCGTAAAGTAACAATCTGTACAATAAATCAGACACATTATTGGACCCATTCAGTGAATACCGAAAAACCTGAAAAACTTGTCAAAATTTTAATTTTGCATAAAATTCCTTCACAAAAATGTTCCAAAAAGTGATAAAAAAAAGTTATGTCTGTCAAAATGTTACCACTGAAATGGGCAACCCAACATGCAAAAAAAAAGTCCTACAACAACGACGATTGTCCACTCTTAGCAAATAATTGGAATGCTTTGTGAAAAGTTATACAATTTTCCAATACACTTTCTGTATCAATTCCTCACGGTTTTCTAGATATCTGCTTGCTGTCATTCTATAGAAAGCTTCTATGTTTACTTCCAGTGGATAGAAATCTGTCCATGATCATGTGATGGACATTCAGGTACACGGCTCTTTATATCACACGGCCCTGATTACTCTCTATGATATAATGAGACATGCACCTGTGTGTCCATCAGATGATCAAGGACAGATTTCTTAAGATAAAAGATTTCTATAGTAAGGAAGCAAGCAGAGATCCATTAAACCATGATGAATTGATACAGAAAGTATATTGGAAAATTGTATAACTTTTCATTACACAGACAATATCAAATATTTGATAAAGTGGACAACCCCTTTAAAGTTATGACTCTGAAAAGATGGGCATATGAAAAGAAATGAGATTTTCTCTATATTAGTTTTTATTCAGTACAATTGTACAATATATAAAAAACTATATAAATGAGATATCAATATAATCGTAGTGATCTATAGAATAAAGATAATATATTATTTTTATGATACGCTGTACGCTCACAAAATAATACAAAAAGAATTCAGAATTCCTCCATACATTCAATAAAATCTCTAATGACCGACTAAAATAAAGTATTTGTAAAGGGCATCTAATCTCGCAGAAAGTGAGCCCATTTATGTCCAAATTGTCCAAAAAAAAAAAAAAGATTATATAGCCATTAAAAATTGACAATGCAAACCTGCTCTGAATGGTGCAGCTTCCCTTCAATGCCAATTGAGTATCAAACTTAAGGACGCAGCCATTTTACAGCTTAAGGCTCAGCCCCATTTTTTGTATTCTGACATGTGTCACTTTATATGGTTATAACTTTTGAACACTGTTACTTATCGAAGCGATTCTGAGATTGTTTTTTCCCCACGTGTTGTACTTAATTTTATTGGTAAATTTAGGCTTATACGTTTTGTGTTTATTTACAACAAAAAAAATAAAAAATACCGGTAATGAATTTCGAAATTCGAAATCATCGCGTTTGCAGGCAGATAGATTTACCACCTAAATAAGTTGCTGAATAACATTTCCCATTTGTCTACTTTAAATTTTCATAATTCTTGAAATGTCTGGAAAATTTATTTTGATGTCACGCGGCTTACAAAAAGAATATCGATTTTCCGTGTTTTCAGAATTGACTATTTTGGGGATAATTATAGTTTTGAACGAAATTTTAAATATTTAGCATTAAAACACCCTTTATAACCAACCCATTTTCAAATCTGCACCCCTCAAGCTATCAGAAACAGCTTTTAGAAAGATTGTTATGACATCTTCATAGTAATTGAATCAAAAAGGAGGTCAAATTTTGTCGGTTATACCTTCATTTAGCCCTAAAACTTACACTTCTCCTAAAAAGAGAAAACCCATCTTAGAATTGTTCTGCAATTTCTCCCGAGTACAGAGACCCCCCTCATGTGGTCGTTACTTGTCTTATGGGCGCACAGCGAGGTGCAGGAGGGGAGGAGTGCCCTGCAGCTGGTAGGATTTTACTTTCCTCGTTGGCCCATTTTGTAGGCTATAAAATATTCACTTTTACGAGTTGCTTTTTCCAGTGTTACCATTTTGGGGTTGGTATCTCCAATTGTTGAAAATTGAGAAACTTTCTTTTGAGGTCAGGAGTAGAAAAGCATCAATTCTGTACTGGATTTTGTATTTTTTATTTTTTTGTGTTCACTGTATAGCCTAATAATCATGACCCATCTTTATTCCATGGGTCAATACGATTACGGGGATACCAGACTTGAATATTTTTTATTATGTTTTACTAAATTTGACAAATAAAACTCTAATGCGGGGAAAAATCTATCATTTTTGCATCGCTGTCTTCCAAGTGCCATAACATTTTTACTTTTTTGGCTAAAGAGCTGGTTGATGTCTTGTTTTTTTGCGGGAGATGTTGTACTTTGCACCAGTATCATTCTGGAGTACACTTTTTATTGCATTTTTTGTGGGATTAAATAGGTAAAAATCATAATTTTTGGTGTTTTTTTAAAAGTTTTTTTTTCACAGCGTTCATCGTACAGGTTCAATAATTATTCAATTTTATTCTATGGGTTGTTACGAACACGGTCATACTATATATGTGGGGTTTGTGTTATGATTTAGACTTTTAAGCGTTATATGTCTCTTTAGGTGTTATGGGGCTTATGGACATTTTTATTGATTTATTAATTTATTACTTTATTTTTTATTGAAAAACATATTTTTTTTTACTTTTCTACTATTTCCACCATGGGACATGAACAAGCAATCATCTGATTACTTGTTCATGATAATATCCTGCAATACTGATGTATTGCAGGATATTAGCAGTGTCAGCCTATGCACATGCATAGGCTGACACTGTGCCTTTAAGATGACGATCCCAGGGCTGCCATAGCAACGTTCGGCGCCCCCCCAAAAACTGCTTGGGGGTGCCGGTCCTGGGGGAAAGACCCCCCAAAGGCAAGTTGCACTGATGCGGCATTTAACGGGTTAAACACCCGCGATCGGAGCCCACACTGACCGCGGGTATTACCCCCGATGCCTGCTCAGCTCCGGTGCAGAGCCGAACCGGCTTCGGCTCAGCGCTGTACTGGTACAGCTTATCGCGGGAGCCCCCACAGTTTAAATACAGGCGGTCCCCTACTTAAGGACACCCGACTTACAGACAACCCATAGTTACAGACGGACCCCTCTGCCCACTGTGACCTCTGGTGAAGCTCTCTGGATGCTTTAAAATAGTCCCAGATTGCAATAATCAGCTTAAAATTGTCTGCAATGAAGCTTTATTGATAATTCTTGGTCCTATTACAGCAAAAAAATTTGAAACTCCAATTGTCACTGGGGCAAAAAAAAAAAATTGTCGGGAACTACAATGATAAAATATACAGTTTCCACTTACATACAAATTCAACTTAAGAACAAACCTACAGTCCCTATCTTGTATGTAACCCGGGGACTGCCTGTACGTGGTTAACCAAAAAATTAAACACAATTTTGTTTCAACCCCTGTAAAACAATTAAAGTGTTAACAAACTTCATAAAATTTGTTTTACATACGACGAGGGGTGTAGTTTCTAAAATGGGGTAAATGGGGGTTTCACTATTATTTAGGCCTCTCAAAGTGACATAAAATCTGAGCAGGTTTCTCAAGGGCATGATTTTGCGTGTTTTTAATGAAAATGTGAAAAATCTAAGCCTCATAATATCCTCCAAAAATGAGAGGATGCATAAAAAAACCATGTCAACATAAAAGACATTCGTTAAATGTTAGGTATCAAGTTTTTTTGCTGTTATGACTATGTGTAGAACATTTTTAGAACATTTTAATTTTTCTAAATTTTCACCAAATATTCAGGGTTTTTTTTCAAAGTAAACACAAAACATACCACCAATGTTTCAACTAACATGAAGTACAAAGTGTCACAAGAAAACGATTTCAAAATCCCCTGGATACTGTAAGTTATAACCACTTATAGTGACACATGTCAGAAAAAATGGGTCGTGTCAGGATGGTGAAAAGTGGCATTGGAGGCAAGGGGTTAAATGGAGATTGTTTAACAAGTATATTTGCTTTGCCACAATGGATATATTCTTTGTTTAACTTTCACATTGTAACTTGTATAGATTTACCTGTTTGGCAAATGCCATATGACACGTTTAAGATCACTCTGAATCTAAATACGTTCAGGAGACACCTAGCTATACAGGTAAGACTGGATATTACTGAATACTTTAACATCTAATACTTTCTTTTGCATATATAATGTTCACTTGTAATAGTCACAAGATCATAAATGTATTTAGAAATTAAACACTCTTTTCTACCCTGTTTCCCCTAAAATAAGACATCCCCCAAAAATAAGACCTAGTACAATATTGTTCAGGCTTAGAAATATAAGGCCTCCCCTGAAAATAAGACCTAGAGGCAGTCATTGCAGCAGCTCCCCCCACACCATACATTAGTAGTAGGAAATCTTTTAGAGGCTGCAGAAGGTTGTGACATGGGGAAGAATTCATGGAAGAAAATCACTTGCTGTTGTGCTGCAAATGTGATACCAGCAGCTTCCAGGATAAGAAGGGTCATTTATAGAAAGTGCTTTTACTAAACATGAGAGACTGGGGCCAATGGTTCTAATAGAAATAGATCATAAGAAATACAGCCTGAAATTCAGAGTTTGGAGAGTCATAAGGATGTTAGATAATTTTTGTTCAATGATAAATGTAAATTCTTGTTCATGGAAAAATAAGACATCCCCTGAAAATAAGACCTAGTGCCTCTTTAGGCGCAAAAATTAATATAAGACACTGTCTTATTTTCGGGGAAACAGGGTAGGTGATGTAGAAGGTATAAAACACTTTAGTATGTGTAATACTATGTGTGTTGATATGCATACAGGCGGTCCCCTTCTTAAGAACACCCGACTTACAGATGACCCCTAGTTACAAAAAGACCTCTGGATTTTGGTACTTCACTGTACTTTAGCCCTAGGCTATAATAATCAGCTGTAGGAGTTATAAAAACATACGGAACCTTTCTTGTACGCAATCCAGGGTCTGCCTGTATAAGTGATTTAGAATTAGGCTATTTCCACCAGGTTTTGACAATTTCCAGAACTGTCCAAAGTGTCTGTCAGCCATATCCTCCTTTTTCTCTTCCCATTTTCTAAAACTTAATATTGACAAAACTGAACTCATAGGGGCTGATTTACTTACCTGTGCACTGGAGTTCTCAGAAAGTGCATTGTCCGATGATATTACACTATGCCGCGATTCACTAAGGCCCCTTCCACACTAGCGAGTGTGATGCGATGAACTCGCATCACACTCGCAACGCAAGCTGCCGGGAACGCACGGCCCGAACGCTGCACCGCGGGAGTGAACTGACATGCTGAGTTCACTCCCGCGGTGCAGCGTTCGGGCCGTGCGTTCCCGGCAGCTTGCGTTGCGAGTGTGATGCGAGTTCATCGCATCACACTCGCTAGTGTGGAAGGGGCCTAAGATTGTGCGATCGATATCCTGCATGTGTCACTTACCCGCTCAGGTTCAACAGAGTTCACCTTCTTCAATGGTGCTTCTTTTAGTGGTGCATGTAAGTGCATTGGATTGCGACACAATTTGAAAGTTAAATCTCTCAGTCCAATCAATCAGATCGTCTGACGGCACAACCCCCAATTTGTGTCGCATGGAAGCCAGTGCAGCTGTGCTAAAAAATGATCGCGTGCGTCACAATCCCAGCACAGACACCTGTCAAAGCTGTGCAATCCCCGAAAAAGATAAACAGTCTGCCAAAAGTGCGATCTGCGACCCTTAGTAAATGAGCCCCATAATCTTTCCTCCACGTAACACATCCCTCCAGACTGACCTAACCATCACAATTCATGGCTCCACACTCTCCCCAGTTCCTAAAGTCTGTTGCCTTGAAGCCACCTTTGACTATGCCTTATCCTCCTCACACATACAGTAGCCCCTTACTACAACCTGCCGCCTCCATCTGGAGAACATCTCTTGCATTTGACCCTTCCTCAATCCAGAGTATACAAAATTACTAGTCCATGCCCTCATCATCTCTCGCTCGGACTACTGCAACACTCTTCTCTGTGGTCTCCCAGCTAACTCTAACACCCCTGCAATCTATCCCAAACTCTGCTGCCCGGCTAATCCATCTGTCTCCTTGATTCTCCTCTCTGCCAGTCTCTCGACTGGTTACCCATTGCACAGCAAATTCAATTAAAATACAAACCATGACCTACAAAGCCATCCACAACCTGTCCCCTAAATGATAACCTATACACACAGACAGTATTTACCAGCATATAGTAACTATATAGTAGTAGATACCAGTCCAGCACAGAGACTGCAGTGTAATCCAATGATTTATAGATGAAGTCCTTGATTTTGTCTCTTCCCTTCTGTCTGATCTTCCAGGTAACTTCTTCCAGCCATGACACATCTCTGTGGGTTTATAAAACAGACATGGTTGTCCTCATCCTATATACCTCTCTCACCAGACCCTCACATACAAAACTGACCACACTGTGCCCCCACATGTATACCCCACACACTTCAACTGATCACACTGTGCTCCCATATATATCATATATACCCCTCACACCACAATTGACCACACTGTGCACTCACATACATAGGTATATCATATATTCCTCACACAATACAACTGAGAAAACTGTCCCCTACATAAATCATATGTGCCCCTCACACAACAACTAACCACACTGTGCCCCCACATATATTATATTTACCCCACATACCACAATTGACCGCACTGTGCCCCCCACATATATCATATATACAGTATACCCCTGACACCACAACTGACCACACTGTGCCCCCCACATATATCATATATACCCCTCACACCACAACTGATCACATTGTACCTCTCACATATATTATATATACACATCACACCACAAGTGACCATACTGTGCCTCCCACATATATCATATATACCCCTCACACCACAACTGACAACACTGTGCCCCCACATATATCATATATACCCCTCACACCACAACTGACCACACTGTGCCTCCACATATATCATATATACCCCTCACACCACAACTGACCACACTGTGCCCCCAAATATATCATATATACCCCTCACACCACAACTGACCACACTGTGCCCCCACATATATCATATATACCCCTCACACCACAACTGACAACACTGTGCCCCCACATATATCATATATACCTTTACACCACAACTGATCACATTGTACCCCTCACATATATTATATACACCTCACACCACAAGTGACCACACTGTGCCCCTACACATATCATATATACCTAAGCAGTTTAAAAAAGAAAAAAAAAACATATATACCCCTTACACCACAACTGACCACACTGTGCCCCCACATATATCATACAGTGTCAGACTGGCTCACCAGAGGAACGGAAGATCCTCTGATGGGCCCTGACGCTGGCACTGTGTGACTGCAATGTAACTCAGATCTCAAAAGGCCTAGGCCTCTGCTTTTGCATGTACTGTGTGTGGCGCTGCTTGTTCTGGCAATGACATCATGCGCCTGCGCTTCGCTGGGAATAACGTTCACTTAGGTCAGAGGAGTGTTAATTCCTGTGCCCTGAGTATTGTGTTATCCAGGATGTGGGGACATGATGGCGGCATCTTGTCTGCCCACGCGACTTGAATGGATGAAGCGTAGAGGGCTGCTGCAAACAAGAGGTAAGTATACATTTTATTTGTTTTCTTGGGTAAAAATTTATTTTTGGCTACAACATGGGCTCCTCTACTTTATGCCTGCTGGGGGACCCTATTACTGTAGCTACAATGTGACTATTTTGACTATGGGGAAGCTTGAATTTTGTTTTCTGTTGGTCCCCATGTTACTATATAGGAAGTAGTTGGCACTGTGACTACATGGGTGCTGTGGGAAACATATAAACATGTTATTGTATGGCTACTGTGTGCCACCTGTTAACATTTGGCTTCTCTGGGGGCATCTGGACTTTATGGTTGTGGTTGGGGGCCTTTTTGCTATATGGATAGTCTGGAAAATTATTACTATATTGGCTATTGAGCAGTCACTGTTCCTATATTGGCTACTGTGGGTGGCCTATTACTATATTAAGTGCTGTGGATGCACCTTTACAATTATTGTGCAGGTACACTGTTACTATGTTGCCTATTGTAGGTTGATTAAATTGTGAGCCCCATTGGGGACAGAGACCGATTTGGCAAGCTCTGTGTAGCACTGCGTAATCTGTGTGCGCTATATAAATAAAGGAATTATTGTTATTATTATTGTGGGAACCCTGTTACTATATTGGCAATAGTGGGGATTTTGTTACTATATTTGCTACAGTGGGGGCACCATTACCATATTGGGGGTCATTTTTAAGGGCCCGATTCGCGTTCTCCCGACGTGTTACCCGAATATTTCCAATTTGCGCCGATTTTCCCTGTATTGCCCCGGGTTTTTGGCGCACGCGATCGGATTGTGGCGCATCGGCGCCGGCATGCACGCAACGGAAATTGGGGGGCATGGCCGAACGATAACCTGACGGATACGGAAAAACCGCCGCATTTTTTTTTAAAAAGTGTTGCTGGACACGCACTTACCTTCACCAGGTATAGGATGGTGCATTCTGGCGGACCTCGGGGAACTTCAGCGCAGCAGCGACATCTGGTGGACATCGGAGGAACTGCCTTAGTGAATCGCCGGAAGACCCGAATCCACCGCACAGAACGCGCCGCTGGATCGCGAATGGGCCGGGTAAGTAAATCTGCCCCATTGTCTATTATTCGCTTACATTTCCCCTATGTTAGTGTATATTGGCTATCATTATTAATCTCCCTACCGTGGAGCCCTGTTGACTACTTTATTGGCTACTGTGGGGGGCACAATTACTTTTCTGGCTAATGTGGGGGCACCTTTACTATTTGGGTTATTGTGGTGGCATAACTGTGACCTCATGGAGAACAGGGGAACAGTATTTAGTTTGTGATACATTGGAAGAAATGATTATGATGATGATGAAGTGAGGAACCTAAATTTTTTTTTGTTACTAAATCTGCAGATACACGTCTTGGCTGTATACCTCTGACATGGAGGTGTAGGTTATAGAAGAAGATGAAAGAAAACTCATCCAATCATCTCATCCAAGTCACCAGATTTACAGTAAGTGTTGAACTCACAATTCTGTTGTATCTCTTGATGTACTTCATCAGCCATACATGGAATTCCATGGAGTGGTCCACTGCTGTCACTCAGAAGGTAAGATGAATCAATAGCATTACAAAAAGTCTAATAGTAGTCCATGACTCATTGTCAACCAGGTGTTACCATTCTCCCTGTATGTAGTATGTGTTATACAGTTATAATTGGACAATTTCACAATGGTAACACCATACCTCCCAACATTTCTGGAAGGGAAAGAGGGACAAAATGGCGGCATGCGTAACATTAACATTTTTTTTTAACCAGCTTGAGATTCAAACCTAGAACCTGCACAGTCCATGTGCCATAATAACACAGAGCCTCTATACACTAGGCTACAGGCTCAGCAGATAGCAATTAGATGATTTTTGGTAACTAAGAGCTGTTACGTGTTACTGTTACACTGACACAGACTTAATGCACTGATATATAGAGTGGGAACTTCTCAGAGATTATTATTGTAATTATTCAGACAATTATTATTTTTTTTATTATTATTATTATGGAGACGATTATTATTATTTTTACTACGATTAATAATAGTCTCCATAATAATACAAATAATAACATTTATAATAATAATAAGAGAAGATCCCTCTCTATATACCAGGGCATTAAGTCTGTGTCACAGTGTAACAGTAACAGGTAACAGCTCTTAGTTACCGAAAATCCCCTGACAGGTAATCACTGTGCTTATAGCTTAGTGGATACAGGCTCTGTGTCTCTATTTATAAATTTATTTAATTGAACCTTGTGTCTGGGGAATCTCTAGGAGATGTGGAGACCCATATATGGACAAATGGTGATCTGAACCTGATGACGTGGTCCCTGCTCTCCACTAACCCGACACATCTATTAAAAGGATTCCCTGCCCGATGTCTGTAGAAGGCATTCAGTACCGCAGGTTCTGGCTTTGAAAGTGTTTACTAGTTGGAACACAGAGCCGGGACAACCACAGCCACCTGGATCTGGAGGGAATATCCGTGACAATCTCCCTGCTGCCCATGATGCGGGGCAGAGGTAAAAAAAACGGGACTGTCCCGGCCAATCCGGGATGGTTGGGAGATATGGGTAACACCCAGTTTTCAACATACACAAAGAGAAGCACAATCCAGTATGTGCAGAAAAGGGTGATTTAGAATGGTCTTTTGATGAAGAATACAAGTACTTACAGAAACAGACACTGGGAGTGACGTCAGATCTATCTGAGGACTGTGTCCTCTTATATAGTCTGCAGGGTGATAATACACTGCATACATCTAATATCTGACCACTATATACTCACTGGCATTTTTTATAGTCCCTCTCTAGATTTCATTCTCAGGTCCAACTCTCATTTTAGCAGGTAAGTAGATACACCAATCCCATAATTCCCTGCTTGGTTCTGATGTTCTATTTCTACAGTGAGATTAGATCTGGCACTGTATGTATGTATTGAGCCTGTCTATGGGGCTGCAGTTATGTACTGAGTTTGTCAGTTTGGGTAATGGAATGGTAATAGGAGCATTTGCTATGTCATATTGGCATACTGGCATTTTTGACCCTGACAATTATATATGCTAGGCCCCAATGAATTTTAAATACAGGGCCCAATGAATTTTATATACTGCCCCCTTAATTATTTAATATACCGGGCCCCAAATAAATTTAAGGTACGGTCACACGTCCCTACAGCGCATGGGTAGTGCCTCACCTGATCTCATTAAAATTGGGGGTGGGCCGTCGGATGATCCTACAGATTCAGACAATGGGGCAGATTTACTTACCCGGTCCATTCGCGATCCAGCGGCGCGTTCTCTGCGGTGGATTCGGGTCCGGCCGGGATTCATTAAGACAGTTCCTCCGACGTCCACCAGGTGGCGCTGCTGCGCTGAAGAGCATCGGAACGCACTCAAGTTCACTATTCCTAGTGAAGGTAAGTGCAAGCTCCGCGACACTTTTTCTTTTTTAAATGCGGCGGTTTTTCCGAATCCGTCAGGTTTTCGTTTGGCCACGGTCCCCGATTTCCGTCGCGTGCATGCCAGCGCCGATGCGACACAATCCGATCGCGTGCACCAAATTCCCGGGGCAATACAGGGAAAATCGGAAATATTCGGGTAACACGCCGGGAAAATGCGAATCGGGCCCTTAGTAAATGACCCCCAATGTGCGGGATTTAACATTTAAAATTGTGTCGCAAGCCAAGCACTTACATGCGCCGGGAAGAAGAAGGTGAACTCCGGCGGAGGTGATCGGGGAAGCGACACACAGGATATCGGGCGCATGCTCGTAGTGAATCGCCGCACAGGGCATTCTCGTCGGACATTCTGGACTGGGGATCGCGCAGGGACCGGGTAAGTAAATGTGCCCCATTATATGTACTTAGTACACTTTTAATTGGTTTTAGATTGTCTAGCATCCCTGTGCTGGATGAAATATGTGTTGTTTGGTTTAAATAAAGGATTATTGTATATTGTCTCATGACACATTGGGGCTTATTTACTAAGGGTCCGCAGACCGCATTTTCTTTGGCCTCTGCCTCCTCCTCCAGACTCCTCTCTCCTTCACCTACATATTCCTCTGTCCTCCTCCTCCAGACTCCTTGGTCCTCCTCTTCCAGACCTTTCTGTCCTCCTCCTCCATACTCCTCAGTCCTCCTCCTCCAGACTCCTCAGTCCTCCTCATCCAGACTGCTCCGCCCTCTTCCTCCAGACTCCTCTGTCCTCCTCCAGACTCCTCTGTCCTCTCCCACCTGACTCCTCTGTCCTCCTCCTCCAGACTCCTTGGTCCTCCTCCTTCAGACCTCTCTGTCCTCTTCCTCCAGACTCCTCTGTTCTCCTTCTCCACACTCTTCTATCCTCTTCCTCCTCCAGACTCCTCTGTCCTCTTCCTCCTCCAGACTCCTCTGTCCTCCTCCTTCTCCAGACTCCTCTCTCCTCCTCCAGACACCTCTGCCCTCCTTCTCCACCAAATACCTCTGTTCCCCTCCTCCAGACTCCTCTGTCCTCCTCCTCCCTCAGACTCCTCTGTCCTCCACCTCCAGATTCCTCTGTCCTCCTCTTCCAGACCCCTCTGTCATTCTCCTCTAGGCCTCTCTGTCTTCCTCCTTCAGACTACTCGGTCCTTCTCTTCCAGACCTCTCAGTTCTCCTCCAGACCTCTCTGTCCTTTTCCTTCAGACTCCTCTATTCTCCTCCACCAGACTCCTCTGTCCTCTTCCTCCTCCAGACTCCCCTGTCCTCTTCCTCCTCCAGACTCCTATGTCCTCCTCCTACTCCAGACTCCTCTGTCCTCCTCCAGGCACCTCTGCCCTCCTTCTCCACCAGACTCCTCTGTCCTTCACCTCCAGATTCCTCTGTCCTCCTCTTCCAGACCCCTTTGTCATTCTCCTCCAGACCTCTCTGTCTTCCTCCTCCAGACTCCTCGGTCGTCCTCTTCCAAACCCCTTGTCCTTCACCTCGAGACTCCTTTGTCCTCCTCCTCCAGACTCCTCAGTCCTCTTTTTCCAGACTCCTCAGTCCTCCTCATCTATACCCATCTGTGCTCCTCTACCAGACCACTCTGTCCTCATCCAGACCTCCTCTTCTAGACTCCTCTGTCTTCCTCCTCCAGACTCCTCTGTCCTCCTACAGACACCTCTGTCCTCCTTCTCATCCAAATACCTCTGTTCCCCTCCTCCAGACTCCTCTGTCCTTCACCTCCAGATTCCTCTGTCCTTCACCTCCAGATTCCTCTGTCCTCCTCCTCCAGACTCATTGGTTCTCCTCTTCCAGACCTTTCTGTCCTCCTCCTCCAGACTGCTATGTCCTCCTGCTCCAGACCTCTCTGTCCTCCTCCTCCAGGCTCCTTTGTTCTCCTCCTCCAAACTCTTCAGTTTTCATCATCCAGACTCCTCTGTCCTCCTCCTCCAAACTCTTCAGTTCTCATCCTCCAGACTGTTATGTCATACTCCTCAAAACGCCTAAGTTCTCCTGCTCCAAACCCCTTGTCCTCCTCCCTCCAGAAGCCTCTTCAGTTCTCATCCTCCAGATTACTTTGTCCACCTGCTCCAGACACCTTTGTCTCCCTCCTCCAGACTCCTCTGTCTTCCTCCTCCAGACCCCTCTGTCATTCACCTCCAGACCCCTTTGTCCTCCTCCTCCAGACTCCTCAGTCCTTTTCTTCCAGACTCCTCAGTCTTCCTCATCTATACCCATTTGTGCTCCTCCTCCAGACCCATACCTCCCAACATTTGTGAAAAGGAAAGAGGGACAAAATGGTGGCAAGCCACACCCCCAATCACTCCCTGGCCACGCCCCAAATTTTAGCCATATTAAAATAATAAAAATCATCTCAATAAAAAAAAAAAAATTATACTCATTGGGATTTGAACCCAGAACCTGCAGTGTCCATGTACAATAATAACACAGTGCCTCAACCCACTGAGCTATAGCCTCAGTGAATAACATGGAGGAGAATTTTGGTAACTAAGAACTATGACTATATACTGCCTTGGTATATAGGGAGGGATCTTCTCAGATTATTGTAATTATTGAGACTATTATTATTATTATGGAGATTATTATTATTATTATTATTATTGAGATGATTATTATTTTTACCATTATTAATAATCATCTCCATAATAATAAAAATAATAAAATTTATAATAATAATAATAATAGTCTGAATAATTACAATAATAATCTCTGAGAAGATCCCTCTCTATATATCAGTGCATTAGTCTGTGTCACAGTGTAAATGGCAGATAACATGTCTTAGTTACCAGAAATCCTCAGCTCTGTATCACTGGGCTTATAGCTCAGTTAGTAAGGCTCCTGTCTATGGTGCAGAGGGTCCCAGGTTTGAATCTCAGCCTGGGCAAAACTTTATGTAATTTAATTAAATAAAGAGCTTGTGTCTGGGGAAGCCCTGGAGACCATATATGGACAGATGCTGAACAGACCTGATGACGTGGTCCCTGCTCTCTCTGCTAAGCCGACACTTCTCTGAAAAGGATTCCCTGCCTGATGTCTGCTCTGGGGAACCCTAGGAGATGCAGTGACCATATATGGACAGATGCTGATCTGAAGCTGATGACGTGCTCTAGCCCGACACTTCTCTGAAAAGGATTCCCTCCCGATGTCTGTAGAAGCCATTCTGTACTGTGAGTTCAGACTTTCAAAGTATTTACTATGCGGACACAGCGCCAGGACCTGGGGGGAGAATCCGTGACAAACTCATAGCTGCCCGTGAAGCGGGGCAGAGGTAAGAAAAACGGGAAAGTCCCGTCAAAATCGGGACGGTTGGGAGTTATGCAGACCACTCTGCCTTACTCCTCCCTCCTCCTCCTCCAGACTGCTATGTCCTCCTCCGGACAAGTCTTTCCTCCTTCAGACTCCTCTGTCCTCCTCCTCCAAACTCTTCAGTTCTCATCCTCCAGATTCCTCTGTCTTACTCCCCCAGACACCTCAGTCTTTCTCCTCCAGACTACTCTGTCCTCCTCCTCCAGACTCCTCGGCCCCCCTGCTCCAGAATCCTGTCGTCATCCTCCAGATTCCTCTGTCTTACTCCCCCAGACACCTCTGTCTCTCTCCTCCAGACTCCTCTGTCCTTCTCCTCCAGACTTCTCTGTCCTCTACCTCCAGACTCCTCGGTCCTCCTCATCCAGAACTCTTTGTCCTCCTCCTCCAGACCGCTCTGTCCTTCTCCTCCAGAGTTCTCTGACCTCTTCCTTCAGACTCCTCTGTCCTCCTCCTCCAAATTCTTCAGTTCTCAGACTCTTCTGTCCTCCTCCAAACTCCTCAGTTCTCCTCCTCCTCCAGACTCCTCCGCCCCCCTGCTCTAGACCTCTAGTTCTCCTCCCTCCAGAATCCTTTGTCGTCATCCTCCAGATTCCTCTGTTCTACTCTCCCAGACACCTCTGTCTCTCTCCTCCAGATTCCTCTGTCCTCCTCCTCCAGACTCCTCCGCTCTCTTCCTCCAGACTCCTCTGTCCTCCTCCTCTAGACTCCTCTGTCTATCACCTCCAGACCGCTCTGTCCTCCTCCTCCAGACTCCTCTGTCCTCCTCCTCCAGACTCCACCGCCCTCTTCCTCCAGACTCCTCTGTCCTCCTCCTCCTCCAGACTCCTCTGTCCTCTCCCTCCTGACTCCTCTCTCCTCCTCTTCCAGACCTCTCTATCCCCCCTCTAGACCGCTCTGTCTTTCTGCTCCAAACTCCTCAGTTCTCCTCCTCCAGACTCTTCTGTCATCCTCCTCCAAACCCCTCAGTTCTCCTCCTCCAGACTCCTCTGTCTTTGTCCTCCAGACTCCTCTGCCCCCTGCTCCAGATCCCTCGTCCTCCTCCTCCAAACCCCTCTGTCCTCCTTCCAGGCCCCCCTGTTGTATCTTCAGTCCTTTTTGTCACCCTTCCAATGCCCATATATCCTGATTCCAGGCCCCCCTGTTGTCCCTTCAGGCCCCTTTGTCTTCCTTCCAGGTCCCTATGTTCTCCTTCCAGGCCGTTATGTCCTCTATTCAGGACCCTCTTTACTTCTTCCAGGCCCCTCTGTCCTCCTTTAAGGCCCCTCTATCCTACGTTCACAGACGTGTACCACTGTGAGTGTTAATGCCATCAACATCTTACAGATGCTGATGCCATTGTTCGGTAGTAGTACATCGTACATCGTATTATACCATAGTAGATCCTATGGGTGCAGAGGCCACTGCCACAGAGCCAGGTGCTGGTCCTCCACCAGGCCAGTCCGACCCTGCATCCAATGATCTTAAGAATGGGGTATATTTTATAGTGAACACATGTGGAAAGAGCTCTATTTATTTCTATAAGACTTACTTGAAAAAGCTGAGTACAGCATTCAGTTAGCTGTGGTTACCCATAGGGGGTAAATGTTGTGTGAGGCTTAAACACATTCTGCTCATAGTTATTAACATTGGGGAAGCAGTGTCTTACAAGTATACTACACCACAATTGTATAGCAGTATACTCTAGGAGGCCTAAAATAAGTAAAATACTCTAAATTCAATTGAACCCCCTTTTCCTATAACACACACATGAATATGTAAACAAAATTATATACATTTTTGGTACCCTCCAAAGTCCCTAAATGCCCTATAAAAATGTAAATTGTTATCCCATACAGTGAAAACTGTAACTGAATACAATGTAATCAAAAGATTTTATAGTTCCCCAAATGTATCAATAAATATGTGGAATTCTACGACTAAAATTAACCTCTACAAAGCATCCCCAAAATCTTTATAGCAGGCCTCGCTTTATTAGGAGTACTAGCCTGCTGGTTCTTTGACATCAAAAGGCATACTCGCACATGCACGCTACACCCCTCCAATCCACTGCCTTCTGCGTTTTGGTTTCCATTTTAAAAAAAAAGGGATTGTTTTTTTAATTCGTTTTTTCTTATTCCTACGATCTGCTCAAATATTGGAAGGTCTAACAAAAGATGTAAAAATGGTTACTAATGGTCACTATTGCAAGCACATTAGAATCATTGGGAAATAAAACAATATAAAAAATATTAAATAAAAATGTTCTTCCATTTTTAAACAGAAACTGCAAAAAGTAAGATGGGAACTGTCTCTAAGTAACAAACAGCATTAGGGGGTGGGGAATAAGGAGGCAGCAGGTGTGGTTGAAGTGCTCATAGGGGTTTGGTACCAGAGCCCTTTAGCCTAATCAACATAAAAATAAAAGTCCTTTATCAAAAGGGTATGGATGCGGTCACACGTACCACTAGCACTACGTTTACAAACGCAATGCTAGGGTACAGGGGCGGGCCCTGGCCTAAACACATATGCGCTTCTATGGAAGCGCATTTGATCAGTACCCAGACCCCTAAGGGTGCTGTCACGCGTTCTTGGACCATTTTTAAACACACAGAAAATGCATGCATTTTTGAATGTTTACCATGCGTTTGGCTGGTTTTAATCCGTTTAACAGCTGCTTTCACTTCCAGAAATAAAGTCAAACCAGCCAAACGTATGGTAAACATACAAAACGCATGTAACTTAATCACTTTTCTGTTTCTTGCCCCTAACATTTGGAAAGTGAGGATTTTTTTCATGTTCTGTTTACAGTGTTTGTTATCTGCCGGGCCCATTGTACAAGTATTACCTAGTGGCAGTATAGAATTTTCCATTCAATAGATTGGGAAGGTAAAAAACTATTTGAACAGCAGTGAAATTGAAAAATACGCAGTTGCTCCATTTTCCTATAGGCTTTGGGGGATATTTATCATACTCATCGCTTGTGCGCATGGTATGGTAGCCTCCCTCCTGCTCTGGCGCAGCCTGATACATCAAGAGGCTTTGGCCTCTTGATGTATGCGGCGAGGTTCTGCGCATCGATAATTTCTACGAGAGGTCCTGCCTGCCGTAGAAATAAACGCAGCCAGAGAATTCTCACATCTGAAAATTCATCGGCTGCAGCGAGTGCAGGTGTGGGGACAGTAACGTCCCGCGCCAGCCCACTCCGGGACTGCCACGCTCTCCCCCCCCCCTCCACGCCCCCCTGCTGGCGTGAAGGTCACGGATTGGGGTAAATAATCTCAAGTGCTAGCAATAAACTAGCATTTGCGATTATTTCAGGGCTTCTAAGCCACTGACGTGGTGCATAGGCCCTGATAAATATCCCCCTTTGTTTCTATGGTTTTCATTGTGAGAAAATGACACCTCCACTTTATTCTTTAGGTCAATACAATCACAAATGTTCCAAATGTATGCAGTCTTTATGTTTTAATACCCTTTTATTGAAAGAGAAAGAATATGACCATCTGATACCAATAACTTTTGTAAATGATAAAGGAATGATTTTTACTTCTGCGCCGTTTATAATACAATGCATGAAATACGGACAGAAAAATATAAGGTTATCCCCAGCAAATGACGTAGTGATTCCCCATTCTGCACACACAGTGGCCGCATATCATTGTATATCATGGCGGAACCCCGCCCCCATGGACGTGCGGAGGCGGCGCCTGAGACGCTGACGTCACCGGAAGCAGGCTCATCGCTGTGTAGTGTGTGCTGCGGGCTGGGGCCTTGCAATCGCTATTCCTAGTGCGGACTTGGTGGTAGAGCTGCCGGTATGGCGTCTTCCAGCAGCCCCTCCGAGCGGAAGAGAGTGACGGATTTGCGCGTTATCGACCTCAAGTCCGAGCTGAAGCGGAGGAACCTGGATGTGACCGGAGTGAAGAATGTGCTGGTGGCCAGGCTGAAGCAGGTAGGCCCAGACCTGTGTGGTCGGGAGGGGGCGGGATTGTGGATTAGGCCGGGGGCAGCTGCTGCGGCGTTGTCTCAGTGTCGTGCATCTGCTGTGGCGGCTCTAAGGGGGCGATGTTTCTGTAACTGTGGGTGTCGTTACCTGAGGCCGCAGCAGCACAGACCGTAAAGATTTCGTGCTCCCCCAATTCACTGAAAGGCGGGTTGTGATATGTGGGAAATACTGCCCTGTAGTACAGCTAACCCCCAAGGTTATTATATACCCTCTATAAATACACTTCTTGTATGATGTGCTCCAGAAGATCAATAAACCTCTACTGATTTGTCCAGTAACTATGTGCACCTTGTACTTCTGTAAGAAATGCTCCTGGCTGTGGATTATAGGTAATGACTGCGAAACGAATGGAGCATTAGACTAGACTATCATGAAACCAGATTGATCTGTGTCTGGAGCAGTATCAGACTGTACCATGTGTTACGTGATACTAAAGGTTATAATTCAATGGTTAGCTAGTCCCTACTGGAACCCAGGAATAGCACATGGCCAGCTGCAGAAGAGGAGGATGGGTGTCTCTCACCCCTCCTCTGTCCATATATCCTCTGTCCACTGTAAAATATGATATTCCTTATATTTTTCACAGCAGCTGCCAGGTTAGTGAGGTGAGACGGAGTTCGCTCACTGCAATGTGATCGGTTGCCACAGACTTCTTAGGGGTGCTGTGATTTGGCCTAGAATTGTGCGTCCAGATCATTGGCCCCCATGTGGTTGTGTGTGAGGCTTTAGGTGGAGTTATTAAAGGGAACTTTAATCCTGTAAGCTACAAATAGTACCTATTAGTGGAGTGTAATCGCATTAAATTATGTACTTTAAGTTACTGTTGGCATCATTCACAAAAAATATATTTTTTTTTCCATGGCATTGCCCTCTGTAGATCTAGTCAAGGATGTTGCGGGGGTTCTTCCATACAGTCAAGTTGCCTGACCTTCTCTTAGTGGTTCATAGTCCTTACCTAGCCCATACTCCAGCGACTTTGTCCTCCTCTTTGGAGATCCTGGGGGCCATCTGCACTGGCACACTTCACATGTGCCACTTTACTGCATCACAGTGTGAGTCTACTGAGGCAGTGCACGTGTGCTGCTCCCCTGAAGTAGCACGGCTTAAGGGTGAAGACACACGTGGCGTTTTTAGTGCGTTTTCACATTGTTAAAAACGCATGCGTCTTTGACCAGTTTGAATTAAGATAATTGGTCGAACCTGTCAAAAACACCTAAAAACGCCACGTGTGTCTTCACCCTAAGGGAGAAGTGAGTAGGAAAGAGCAGACTCAATCCCACAATGCTGCGAAGCGGCACATGTGCCAGTGGAGAAGGCCGGTGCCAGCCCTGCATGTTTTGGGTAACTCTAAAGCGGCGGATGATGTCACCCAAGTTTGCGCTGGGTAAGGCTTGGCAGCTTGACCGTATGGCGGAGCTCCTTGCCTCCTTGGCTGGCTCGAAAGAGCAATGAAACATGAAAAAATAGTTATTTTTAACAAATAGTGCGGACCGTTGTATCCATAAGCATGCAATTTCACACCACTAATAGATACTGTTTGTGGTTTATGGGGAGACCTGTCTTGACATGTTTCCTTTAATAGCTCCACCTAAGGCCCCATATACACGAGTGTATCGGGGCCCATTATAAGACAATTTTCGGCTAGATCACAGCATCCATATGGCACTTAGTCACAGTGTGGTGAGCGCATGACCTGGCGGCTGCCATGCATGATATGGGACATTTTTATTATGCCGTATTCTGTGGTGCCAGGTTCTCTTCAATGCGTTCTATTCTCTGGAGAGCACCCTGTCTCATTTATCAAAACTTGCAATCATTCCTTTTGTAAACTGCTGTGGGAAGTCAATGCATATTATAAAATGCCACAGTCTAAATTTCATAGTATCTCTAGACCCACCCCTTGGATATAATTAAGAGCAATAGGAATTGTGCGCCTGTCTTAGCTTCTTTCCGCTAAAGACGTTTTTTGATTTCATGTTAGATGTTTTTACTCCCCACTTTCAAAACGCTAACTTCTTCATTTTAACATGTTCAGAGCTGTATGAGGTCTCATATCTGCATAACAAGTAGTAGTTCTTGGTGAGGGTATTTATTATTCCATGCCTTGCACTGGGAAGTGGGTAAAAAAAATTGCCTATGCTATGAAGTCGTTAAAAAAGATCGCATTTGCGCCATTTTCTCGTGGGCTTGGTTTTTACGGCTTTCACTGTATGCTTCAAATAATACATCTACCTTATTCTTTGGCTCCGTGTGATTGTGGGGATACTACATTATTGTGTTAATACATTTTAAAAAATTAAAACCTTGTGTACAAAAAATACAGTTTTGCAATTTTGTGACGCTAGTAACTCTTCCATACTTCGGTGTACAGTATCATATTTTGAGAGGTGACACCCATTTTTTTAAACTTCTGTTTTAGGGAAAGGTGCATGGTTTGAACAAAGGTTTTTTTTTCCATTATTTCAAGTGTTAGGCCTAGTTTCAAGTACCCTAGGACAGTGGTGGTGAACCTATGGCACGGGTGCCAGAGGCGGCACTCAGAGCCCTTTTTGTGGGAACTCGGGCCATCACCCCAGCACATCAGACAGAACTAAAAGAATCTTCCTGCAGTTCAAAGCAACTTAAAAGATGCTGCTTTCAGTCATATATTAAAGTGATACTTACTTTGCTACTTGGAACTGTCGGAAGAGAGAGTAGTAGACTGGACCAAATTATCTTTGGAGGACCTCCTGCTGGCCCCATGATTCTCTATGTACAGAGGGACACTGGAAAGACGCTAAAATGATGCAAATTTTCCATCTTGTCCTCAGGAGGCCAATGTGATCCAAAGTTATTCAGGAACAGGGAACAATAAATTACAGCTTTAATTTTTGGTTGGCACCTCACAATAAATTTTGGGGGTTTTGGATTGCAGTTTTGGCACTCGGCCGCTAAAAGGTTCACCATCACTGCCCTACGAGGTCTGATGATTTATACCATATACTTCTGTATGTGGACTTTTCACTGTATATTTAATTTGTATCAGTCACAGTATGCTCAGGCAGTCATTGCTATGGATTCTTGGCTCTGCCCTCATTAATTTTTTTGTCCACTTTGTGTATGTCCAGCCTTTGACAAGGGGATAGCTAGATTCCTGTAAATTGAATGTGCAAGGATTGTACCATATGTGCTCTTCCTTCATCCTTTTACAACTGATATTAATTAGACACAAATTATAGTCCAGTGATGATGTGCTGTTTTTGGAAGAAATATATATTAATATATAACATGTTCGCCTACATAGGTATAAAAAGATGGACACATGACAACATCACAGTATGTGTACATATATACACACAATGAAACCTCTCCAGAAGATCACCTCAAAATCACTGGGTTTTTTACTTTTTTTAAGCTGCCCCTTATCAGCAAAAGGGTTGCACTGTATATATTCTGTGCAGTGTGTGCAGGATCTGATGCTATTTATTGTAATTAATGGGAAGCCTGAGCTCTGTCTTTGTGCTGGATTTAAACTTTCACATGTACACAATTCTGCTGCATTAACTTTCAAACACAAATAGCTCTGCTACATGCCATTCCTGGGATTGGATGCTTTGACATCATTCACACTTTAGGGTTTGTTTGTTTTTTTTAACATGCTCCCAGGGCTGAGATTCTCCAGCACCCAGCAGGTTGCTGATTAGGAGCATGCACATCTGCTATTAATAAAAGTAATAATAATCATTTATTTAGCACCATCATATTCCGTGGCGCTTTTCAAATCATAAGGGTATAAATTAAATACTCTATTACAGAGTACAAAGGGTCATATGGAACAATAGGAGTGGGGGCCCTGCTCACAGTTGTTCCATAACTATAGCCTGTGGCAGGTTCTAGGATTAATCTGGGCACCGGATATTGTGGGAGGCTGGACCTTCCTGGTGTACAGGTTGTGTCTGCGGGGCCTTTTATATGAAAGCTATACAGCAGGGTTATCATTGTCCTCTGTAGCCTCTCCTCCTCCGTGTGATGCTGTACTGAGGGATCATAGGACTGTGCCTAGTGATTTGCTGATCAGGCACCACAGGATCCTGTCGCTCACGTATACGATCGTACAGTACAGTTTTGGCGTTGCCAATTATTTTAATGAAAATATTGCTTGTATTATATTGATTTGGCTCGGGTTCATTAAGAAAACTGCTAGCACCGCCTCCGGGTAGATGTTACATTTAGTATCAGTATAGGTGAATGTGTCATGAAACTAGACGCTCACACATAAGGATGCTGCCTCCTCGCAGCATCATCTCCCGTGTAACCAGAGAGGAGAATGCCTGTAGTCCGATCCCGTTACGTACAGCGCCACCTAGCGGAGGTTGCTGGTGCGCTTTGTGATTCAGCCCTGCGGAACACGTGACTCTCCCATCCGGGGCTTTCAGAGCCAGTTCGTCACGTGACGAGGCGACATCTCAGCGGCTGCACCGAGGGCGAGTAAAATGGCTTCATGTGGAGGCAACGCCGAGATGAAGAAGGTGTCCGAGCTGCGCGTCATTGACCTCAAGTCCGAGCTCAAGAGGAGAAACCTGGACGTGAGCGGCGTGAAGACCGTGCTTGTGTCTCGCCTCAAGCAGGTAGAGGGGGCGCGGCGCACTACAGGCCGCCATTCCGTAACTGCAAGGCCTCCCCGTCACATGTCCGCCCCCTCGTCCTTCATCTGCAGCATCGCCAGGGTGTCTGCATGTACACGGCCCCTTCCACTGCACAGACTGCCGCCTGCCAGATGATCAGCTCTATCTGGGCAATCATTGTTCCTGGCCTGGATGCAGTTACACGGTGCTATTTCGATTGTCTGGGAATAACGATATCCACCCTTCTCAGCCCAATAAGTAATTTTGTGATTCCTTCCAAATCAGTCCCTCAGCCTCCGGTGACTGGGGAGGTAAAGCAGGGAACTTTCTTAAGAAAATCTACCAGCATAATAAATCAGAATCACTTAGGGCCCTGGAAGATGAATGGTGGATGTATATATGGCCGCATATACCTCCTCCATTGCTGTCTGCGGCGCCCGTGTGCTCACCGTGCTGTAGCCGCAAAATAAAGCGTGCTCTATTTTTGGCTGTAAGAACGGCCGTGCGCCACTATTCTCTATGGAGAGGGCATTCGCTTCTCCTCCCCTCCAGTGCACCCGATGTATGCCGCTACGGCCAGGCAGGCACACAATCTTTTTATTTCTCTTTTAATATCTAATTTTATAATTAAAGTAATGTAGCTGAGTGGTTTAGGGGGCTGTTACAAGAGCCCCTTAGTGATGTCTATTTACTCGTTGTTACAATGAATGGAGCATGTCTCCCCTGCATTTCCTCCTCCTGCTGCTAGATTACACAGGAGGAGGAGAAATGTTCTGCTCATTGTAACAGCCTAGAAGGAAGGAGACCATGGATAACAAATATAAGATGATTACCACAGTTGCAACATAGTCCATAGGCCTAGCCTTTATCGTGTCTTTGGGGAAGCTTGGTCCCAGGTAACTGAGTGGCTAGCAGAGCGTTAAGTGGTTTTAGCGCTTTGTACCAGGTAATGGAGGCCTCCTCCACAGCCTGGCAGGTGGAAGGTATAAGAAATGGAGGGAGAGGCTGAAGATGTAGGTTTCTCCCTGGTGCAACCCTGATGTAGATATCCCTAGTGTTGGTGTCCTTTGGGCACCATTGGTGATAAACAGCCCTGCACAGGGATCACTCGGAGGCAGAGAATGTGAAGCATCCTTTTAATGCAACTCGGCAATGGCTTCAACAGAATAGAGATGGCTGGTTGGATTTTGTTCTCCAGGAATTCTATCAGCTTTGTAAAGATAGCCTGCCGTCCTCTGCAGCCTGAAGCTAAGACAGACTCCTAAGGGTGGTTGTCTGCTTGGGCCTGGTCTCCGCACAGTGTGTCAGGACAGTGTGCCACAGACGCCTTTACTTCCATGAAGCTCTGTCTCTAGAGGAGCTCTGGACTGATCTGGAACTTTCCAGCTACAAGGGGGAGGGGGGTGGGTTGTTAACTGCTCTTGTGAGGTGGAAAGCACATTAGCCAACTAGCTCTCTTTTCGCATTACAAAAGTAACATCACATCTGATTTGGTCAATATTATTAATCTTCCTTCCCTGGCAGAGAATTACCAGCTGCATTACCGTTATCTAGCACTTGGTGCCCCCAGTGAGTTGATCAGACTCCCTAAGGAAACTCTCTTTCATGGGGAGGGATTTCGTTTCCCAACACTAGACATAACCCTTGCATTGGCAGGGGTGTTGCACAGTCAGTGCCTGTATCTGAGTAAGTGTCCCTTGTTTATTATGTTGGGTTTTGATGATGGATTTCCTTTAAGGACCACACCCATTGCTGTTTCCATCAAACTTTCTTAAAGGAAACCTACCTCTTGAAATGGCAGGTTTAAGAAGAAAACACCGAGCACCAGCTCAGGGTGAGCTGGTGCCGGAGCTTATTTTTGTTAGTGTTTTAAACCGCTGTATCGCGGTTTAAAACACTTTTTAAACTTTATAGCCGGCGCAGGGAGGTACGCGCTCGGCGCTTACCGTGCACGCGGCTCTCCTTCACTACCTATGTAGCCGCGCGCATGGTAAGTGCCGAGCGCGTACCTCCATGCGCCGGCTATAAAGTTTAAAAAGTGTTTTAAACCGCGATACAGCGGTTTAAAACACTAACAAAAATAAGCTCCGGGACCAGCTCACCCTGAGCTGGTGCTCGGTGTTTTCTTCTTAAACCTGCCATTTCAAGTGGTAGGTTTCCTTTAAATGACTGAAGCCTAAATGTGTGTTTTTTTTTGTGTTTTTTTTCTTTTTTTAAAGATTAGAAATTATGCACAAGTTTCAGTTGAACCATTGTACAATTTTAGTGATATCTGCAGCTCTGTGTCTTTTGTTTTTTTTCATAAAATGCTCTTTTCTTTTGTAGGCTATAGAAGAGGAAGGAGGCGACCCTGACAATATTGAACTCGGTACTGGGGGTGATACTCCATCAAGGAAGCAAATAAAGAGCAAAGGTGTGTATAATGAGAATAATAATACTTAGCAAATTATAGGGGACATATTCAAATATATTACAGTACAAACAGTCATATGAAATATTAGGAGTGAGGGTCCTGCTCACAGGAGGGATAAGGGGGTGACATAAGAGGTATAAAAGCTTGTATAATGATCCAGTCATTCTTTATAAGGGAACGGAATAAAATAATTTAATAAATAAAGATGATGATGCTGCTTGAACCAGCCATAAGTTGTCATATTGACAAAGTCCAAGGTGAAAGTGACTGCAGAGAAGCCTGGAATTTGGCATATATATGGTGTTTGCCGGAAGATTGACTGGAGGATGACGACACAGAATGAGTTAGTAAAGAGAGCGATAATATTTCATGCAGTTAGTGAGTGTGGTAGGCTTACCTAAAGAGATGAGTTTTAAGAGCACGTTTGAAACCTTGGGAGGTATAAATTACTTCATATGTAGAATTTGAGGCTGGACTTTCAATAAGTCTTTGTCTGCTCTATTTTCCTAAAACATCACACCTATTAGTGATGTAAAATACCACAGTGGCCCCATCATTGTCTGAATATTCCCGAGGCTGCTTTATTTAAATTATAATCTTATTTTTAAGAGCTAATTGTAAAAAGTCTGTTCATGTGGATTAACACATATTTATACATCTGACAAGACTACAAGAGTGTCACAGATACTGACTTGACAGAATTGGTTTTTGACTACAGCTGCTCTTAGCCCGTTCCACACTTGCGAGAGTGATATGATGAACCTGCATCACACTAGCAGCGCATGCTTCTCGGATCTCCCGGGCCGAATGCTGCAAACCGGGACTGAACTGTCATGCTGGCATGAGATCCAGGCAGCACGCGTTGCGAGTGTGATGCAAGTTCGTAGCATCACACTTGCAAGTGTGGAACGGGCTTTACTATCGGCCTAGAGGTAGCTGGCGACCTGTGTCTCCTCCTATCACAACCAAATAGAAGGTAGAAGGTCTCTTACCATATGTTCGTTCTTGGGATTACAGGTAAAAGGCAGGAAGCTGATGAGTCTGGTTGTGAAGCGTCTATGGAAGAAGATGCATTTAAGGTAAATCTTGCTTAATTATTGGTGCTTTGATATAACATTATCTTTTTTTATTTCCTTATCCAGGAAATCCTGGCCCAATAAATAAAAATCATATCTAACATTATTTGGGCTAATTATTTAAGAAAAGCACTCCATTAAAGGGGTTGTCAAGTATTGTCAGAAGCAGGTGCTGTGTGTAGTGGCCTGCAGCTGTTGATGCAGACTCTGCTCCCAATGTTTGCACTAGGATCCATCCCTGCTGCTATGACACCTAGACACTAGCCACTAGACAGCATAGATGGGTTTGGGGAAGAGTCTTCAACTTCACTGTTCAATGCAGCAGGTTTAGTGTTTCTACAGCAAATATGGCCTATTCTGCAAATATGTCCTAAGTTTGAAATCCAGGCTGACTATGAGCAAGTTGAGGGAGGAAGCCATTGAAGCAACAGCTTTTCACAGGCTTTAATTGGAGCTAGAGTTGCTGTTAAATATCATATGTTTTTTTTGTAGAGGCTTAACAACTGGGTCTCTTCTCTGGTCGTGAGAAGGATTTATAATTTCTATAGGACTGTCAGAACAGTGTGCACTTTGCACCACAGACCTCTTATACATTGATTTCAAATATGGTTCCCTTTTTGTGCACTAATTTATGGTCAGTGGACCCCCAGCAATAATACATTGTATGAAAAATATATAAATGTCTTAAGTAAAACTCGCTTAGGGAAGTCAGGACGTTTTTCTTAAAATGTCACCTGCCTAATGTATCTGTCAGAAGAAAGGTTAATGGCAAGCATGAGAAGGTTATTTTGGAAGCCGCCTTTTCCTTTGATATAAGTATGTGTATTCTCTCCTGGTTCACTAGGCTGTTTATGTATTTTGTAGTTAGGTGTAGTCTGGTATGGTGATCCCCTATATTTCTCCGTCTGACTGGGTCACGGACCATGACTTAGTTGAAAAAAAGTGTGGGATTTTGTCAAGTACTTGTATTTAGTGTATCCCTATGGATAATTCCCCTCTGTCACTGCAATACACAGTCCATAAACTATAGAACAGTGATGGCTAACCTATGGCACTGGTGCCAGAGGTGGCACTCAGAGCCCTTTCTGTGGCCATCGCCAGAGATGACTCCAGGTATCTTCCTGCGGTCACAGATAGCCCAGGACTTGCTGTGCACAGAGGTATTTTAAAGTGACAGCTCTACCAGGGACTATTTTCTGCTGGATTGGTGTCCTCGGGTGCTGGTATCAAAACTGTGACAGAGAAGGGAGTATAAATCACAAATTAAATTTCTGTGTTGGCACTTTGCGATAAATTAGTGGGTCTTTGTTTTAGTTTGGGCACTCAGTCTCTAAAAGGTTCGCCATCACTGCTATAGAACATGAGGTTTAATTACTGAAGACCTGATCTTTTATAAAAAGGAGACTGCTCAATATGAAGGTATATATCATCTGTACAGACACTGATGTGAAGGACTGCACTTAATTGTGTTTAGTTTTCTAAAAAAAAAAAAAAAACACATATGAGATTTGATAGATACGAGAAGCCTCTACACATAACACTTCTCAGCATGTGTACTCTATACATACATTTCTTAGCAATTACAGAAAAGTTTACATGTTTTATTTATTAAAATTAGTATTGTAAAATACTTCAACACTTCCCTTAATGTCAGAAAGACACCAGAACTAAAATAGAATTGAATATATGAATGAATTAGATTATCTGACTAAAAATATTAGTAATTAGTCATTTTGCAGCTCCTTTTACTTCAAATAGGAATACAAGTGATTAATGCGCTACTGTCAGCTACTTTTTATTTTATTTTTTTATGGAGCTGTAACTTTAGAAAACGTGTTCGTTTTCGTAGGACAGTGTGAAAATATTGACAGTAAAAGGTGGTATATAATCCTATTTAGTGATATGTGAATCAAGCTGTGAAGGTTCATTGTGTGTAGTCTCAATTTATAGTCAAAATATAGCCCTCTAGTACAAATTAGCTCCTAACGTTTGAGAGGTGAAGATGGCGATCATAGCAAACACGCGGGATGCATTGTTATAATGGCTTTGTGTATACTGTTTAAAACACCAAGATGTCTTTAAAACATTTCATTGCTGTTGATGTTTTTGTGCAGAATCCAATGCCCCCCTGCCTACCCACCTGAATCAACTTGTTCAGCAGAGCAGCAACAGTCCTTTACTTTGTGCTTAATTATATAGGTGCAGCAAGCATTGTTTTAATATATTATAGGCTATAGCATTAGTAGTCCGAATTGTGAGCTTTTGAGGGTTTTCCTTTTAGAAGCATGGAGGCATATGTTCTTTGGGAAGGACTCTACTTTTCTATGCTGTGGTGATGCATTGTTTGAGCGTTTGCCACACTATGCAGATCTTATAAGCATGGGCAATGTGGCTTGGATCTCTAACCTATCCTGTGCTAATATAAATTTGGCTCAATAGAACATGCAGGTCAAGTTCTGGCAGTTATGTGAGGTGTCCACGATGGGTTAAATGACCTTCTAAGCAAAGTACGATTTTGCAGTACCTGGTCACCCTAAGTGCAAGTGGGTTGATCTGTAGGCTACAGACGTCTATGAAACCTGCACTTCTCTGGCAAACAAATTGCATACCCTTCTTTCACTGAATGGATACGACTTACTTGGAACATTAAGATTCACATTGTTTGCCTTTCTCAAAAAAGGATATTGAGATGGAGTCTCAAGATGTAAGTGATCAAGATGCTAATGAAGACTTAAAGGAATCTGAAGAAAATGAAGAACAATCTAAATCTGTCACAGTGGTATCCACAGAAGACGAGATGAATGATGAGTCAAAGCTTACAGACGAGGACACTGAAAGAGAACCTCAAAACCAAGTATGACGTGTGGTTACCTTCCAATCACAATATAGTATTATTAATGATATGCTGATGGAGATAGCTAGGCCTTCCTTATGCAAGTATATTGTCTGCTCCCCCTCCAGGAGTTGAAAGGACAACATTCCCACTGCTAGGAACAATTATTTTGTGGCTGCTGCTTGCCATATATTGCGTTCTGCTTTTCCATTCCATGTTCTCTTAATCAAAATAATTTTTATGATTCCAAATCTTTCAAAATTTCAAGCTTTATCAAGATTGATCATTGTGGTCTTTCCATTTGTACTTGCCCAAAATTGTTCTGCATAAGTTCTGCTAATGCCCAGATATACTTAAAGTTCTTTCCCATTGTTGAACACCAGGAAACTGTTGTTGCGGGAGATAACACTAGGTTATGGTTACAACCCCACTAACTGATGGAAAGAAAAGTTGGCATTATTGTATTTGTGCTGTCGAAAAGTGAATTTTCAGTGGTTGCTGTTTCACTTTAAAAGCAGATTTCTAAAAACTAATTAAAATGGAACAAGCTTTTTTACGTCCTGCAAGTGTGACCATAACATAGAATGTAACGCTCCAACGTGCTACTGGAGACCACTCGGATTTAGGGGTGTATATGGCTCAATTCACTTCTCCGTTAGATCTTCAGTTATTTCCTTCAGTTTATTTTAGCCAATACCTGTAGTGATGGAACACACAGAACAGAAGAGAATCTTTCCCGCAACTATACAAAGATGAGGTATAATGGTTAGACCTGCACCTTTTCTGTGTTTCACCACTGCTTGTTTTGACTCAAAATACCTGATGAATTAACTGAAGTCCTAATGGACAAGACCTGGATCTAAATTGAGTTTTCCCATTGTCATTTATGTCGGTATGAGACTTCCACACAGTTCCGCCTACAGTCTGCTTCATCGGCAGCAGAAGCTTTTGTCCCTTTGGACTCTATCACACAAGTTCTACGGTCACATGACCCAGCTATAAAGAGGGCTCTATGAATTGACAGATAGAATTAACAAAGGTTAAAGCCAAATTACATATAGATATCTATATCTGACACAGTAGAACCTTGGATTACAGGTACCCTGGTGTGAAAGTCATTTGGAAGACAACCATGCCTTTTACAAAAATGTCATCATACAAGCATTATGTGAGTCCTCCCCACCCTCTACTGTACTGTAACTCCCTCACAAAATTGTGAAACATAATATTAAAGCATATTCCTGGAACAATTATGCTAGTTAATCCAAGGTTCCACTATATGTGTATTTATAATCAGAAGTGCCTTATGCAAAACTGTTCAGGGATCGGGTTTAATTTTATAAATGGCTGTGGGAAATTGAAAGCTGAACTCTGGTTGCCCCAGACAACTAGAACCGATCAGCTCACACTTTTTCGCCAGGCAAAACTAAGCCAGGTCTTAATTAAGTGAATTGAAGTTTACTGTTCTCTCAAAATTATGAAGGCACTGGTGTGAACTCTGCCCTTCGCACCCCTCTATGCCCCCCAGCAAGCCCATGTGGTGTTGAGGGGGTGTAGTCGCTAACTTCTTGCGTAGAAGCAGTGATAAATCTCCCCATAGTGTTGTGAGTGGTCTTTTACTAGGCTTTACTAATGTACTCAATTACAGTGTGCAGTGCTGACAGAAGGCAACAATAGAGAGGCCATCTCTATTAAGAATTAATCCCCCGAGCGAATCCAGATATAACAATATAAATTCTAAGATCTATATGATCTAGATTCCAGATCATCTCACAGTTTGGCCTAAAGTATAACAATCCTTTATGCTGTACGCTGTTCATAGTACATGGGTGAGAAATGGCTACCATCCAAATGTGTGTTGGGTAAGTGTTTGCCAGTAATGGTGACTTAACTTTACCTATGCCTACAATGGACTTTACACTGTTCTCCAGGAGTTGTTAAAACCTGTAAGAAGCTTTGTGCTAAGAGCGTTGAGCATGTTGTACTTTAGAAATATATAGATCTTGGTCTTCTATTTTGGTTTGGGTATAATAATTTAAAAATGCATATGTCAATGGGGATGAAGTCCAACACATCAGACGATGGCTACGTAAAGCATCATTTTCAGTCTTTGAAACATTTGTAAATCCAAGTCACATTGACATCCCATTCATTGGGATTAATATTTCTGCCTGTGTGCAACAATGTCCTTTTATATTCATGACCATGGTCCACTTTTCAGGGCGTTTGTTTGCCTTCTCCCCATGGTGTGTTACTTTAAAAGACCATTGTCTGTATATTTTCTTTGTATGAAATATGTAGTTAACACCTGCTTCTCCAACTTAACCCCTTTTTTGTTATTTTTTTTCTTTTGTTTAGGATAATGAAAATCAAGAAACTCAGGCTTTCTCCGATCATGATGTGGTTCCTGATGTAAGTTTTTAACGTTTGGAAATTAGGACACTTATTGGTTCTGCTATGGCTAGCAAAGGCTTTGTTCATACTGCTGATCTCTCCCTCAGCCGTGGTTATTGTTTTGGACCGCATTAGTAGTACAACGTTCAGATTCTCTTGCTGGTAGAATGACTTGATGGATTTGGCTTCACATCGTGGCTCATTACACACTGATAACATGATTATGATATAAATGTAACCAAGTCATTTACCTCCTCTGTACTGCCAAGAGCAGGGCAAAAAAAATGCAACAGTTTCCTCCGATCGCAGGCATTAACCCCTTTCACGCCGCGGTCTCGTGTGATCGCAGCATGCAAGGGTCCCATGCGCCAAATCGGATTACACTGTATTACACTGTATTATGTGAAGAAGAGCTTGAACAAGCGATCAGAGGATCGCTTGTTCAAGCCAACCTGTTAAAGTAAAAAAAAGTTAAACACGTCATATATAAATTTATTTATAAAAAGAATTAATTAAATAAAGTTAAAGTCCCCTAAACACAAACATTCCCTATACATATCTAATAAAGTAATAAAACACACAAAAAACCCCCACATATTTGGTATCGCCGCGTCCGTAACAATCTGTACAATAACTACGTAACATTACTGGACCCGCTCGGTGAATGCCGTAAAAACAAAACACGAAAAACTTGCCAAAAATGTCAATTTTTCATAAAATCTCTTCACAAAAATGTTCTAAAAAGTGATCAAAAAAGTTATGTACGCCAAAATGGTATCATTGAAAAGGACAACACGTAAAAAATAAGCCCTAAACCAGCTCTGTCAACCGAAAAATATTAGCGTTATATCTCCGTAAAGATGGCGATGCAAAAACAAATGAGATTTCCTCTATTAGTTTTTTTCCAGTAAAATTGTAAAAATAAATGAAAAGCTATATAAATGAGGTATCACCGTAATCGTAGTGATCTGTAGAATAAAGATATTATAGTATTTTTAGTGTACGGTGTAAAACCCCCAAAAAATACAAAATTGACAATTTTCTTTTCACCCATACATTCAAGAGTTAATAAAATCTCATTAATAAGCGAATGACCCATTAAAATGAAGTATGTGTAAAGTGCATCTCATGTCGCAAAAAATAAGCCCTTATATGTCCAAATTGCCAAAAAAAATAAATTGTATAGCCAATAAATAGTGACAATGCATAATCTGCTCTGAATGGCGCAGCTTCCCTTCGATGCCCTGGCGTGCGCCAATACAGCAGGTTACCACCACATATGGGGTATTGTTTTACGCGGGAGGGATTGGGTATCAAATTTTGAGGAAGGCTTTGGTATTTTATCCACTGAGAATTTGTAAATTTTTTGAAAAACACATTAATTTAGCCCAAAAAAATGTACTTTTAAAATTGTATCCGATTTTGTTTTAACCCCTGTAAAACAATTAAAGGGTTCAAACCTCATAAAAGTTGTTTTACATATGTTGAGGGGTGTGATTTCTATAATGGGGTAATTTATGGGGTTTTACTTTTATTTAGGCCTTTCAAGTGACTTGAAACCTGAGCAGGTCCCTCAATAGCAGGATTTTGGTTTTTTTATGAAAATGTGAAAGATTTGCACCTAATGTTCAAAGCCCCATAGCATCCTACAAATATAAGAGTATGCATAAAAAACCCATGGAGGCATAAAGTAGACATTCGGTGAATGTTCGTTATTAAGTTTTTTTGCTGTTATGACTCATGTGTGGAAAAAGTAGAACTTTTTGAAGTTCGAAAATCGAACTTTTCCAAATTTTCACCAAATATCTGATTTTCTCATAAATAAATGCAAAACATAACACCAAAATTTTTCAACTAACATGAAGTACGATGTGTCACGAGAAAACAATTTTAAATTCACTTGGATATGTTAAAGCTTTTCTAAGTTATAACCACTTATAGTGACACAGGGCAGATTTGAAAAAAAATGGGCCGTGTCAGGAAGGTGAAAAGTGGCTTCAGCGTTAAGGGGTTAATAACCGATTAAGGACCGGGCCCTTTCCTGTTTATTCATGTCCATTTTTCGCTCCCCACCTTCAAAAATCTGTAACTTTTTTTAATTTTTACACGTAAAGAGCTGTGTGACGGCTTGTTTTCTGCGTAACAAATTGCACTTCATAGTGATGGTATTAAATATTTTTTTTTGTAATTAATATTTTTCAAAATGGCAAAAAAGTGCCATTTTCGACTTTGGGCGCTATTTTCCATTAAGGGGTTAAACTCATTGAAAAACAGTTATCATATTTTGATCGGGCATTTTCGGACGCGTCGATACCTAATGTGTTTATGATTTTTACTGTTTATTTATATTTATGTCAGTTCTAGGGAAAGGGGGTGATTTGAAATTTTAGGTGTTTTTATTATAATTTTTTTTTTTAAACTTTTTTATTTTTCCTTTTACTATTTTTCAGACTCCCTAGGTTGTCTGTACGATCCTATCATATACTGCCATACTACAGTATGGCAGTATATGGGGATTTTCCTCCTTCTTCATTACAATGTGCTATCAGGACATTGTAATGAAAGGGTTAAAACGAAATGGCCTCAGGTCTTTGGAAGACCCGAGGCTACCATGGAGACGGATCGCCACTCCCCGATGACGTCACGGGAGCGGCGATCCCAGGTAAGGTTATTTTTTTGAGGCTGCCGGCAGCCATCGCTGTGATAACACCCGCGATCAGTGCTACCGGTGAGCCTTTGCTGCAATATGCAGCAAAGACTTACCGACTATGGAGAGGGCTCAGCCCGTGACCCCTCTCCATGCATCGCAACCGACTGCCGCCGTGAATACACGGCGGGCAGTCGCGAACCAGTTAAAAAAACACAACATCCATTGATTTATATCAGGAACCTTAAA
Organism: Engystomops pustulosus; assembly: GCF_040894005.1. Lineage (NCBI taxonomy): Eukaryota > Metazoa > Chordata > Amphibia > Anura > Leptodactylidae > Engystomops > Engystomops pustulosus. Next base: position 151,476,327 of record NC_092414.1, read on the forward strand.
ATAATATCCATTTTATCTTTAAAAAAAATTTAATGAAAATTGCATTTGATAATCAGGTTCTATGGTTTATTTATTTATTTTTTTTCTTTTATAATTATAAGTAAAAAAATGGACACCTTTTAAATATGTAGATTTAAAGGGGTTTTCTGAGTGTTTTAAAAATCCAGGGAAGGAATTCAATCACTCCCGGGGTCCCGTGGGACACCAGTGGCCTTGTCCTAGTGCCTGATGTAGTGCTGGTACAGGGGACCAGGTGGGCGGAAGTTGTCGGAGTGTAGCTTCCATGCCCCTGTAAACATAGAGAGGTATGACTGCGGGTGGTGCAGGGCATTGAGAGCAACTGACAGTGAGTAGACTTTTTTTTTTTTTTAATTTATTTTAAGAAAGCCCTCCCCAGCTCGTCTCCTAGATTTTTAGAACACTTGGATAACCCCTTTTAAAGGAAATGTACAAAAGAAATGGAGCCTGATAAATCAGTTTGACACTTACTCATAGATCGAGGCACTGTGACTGTGGTACCGTATTTTTAGGCCTATAAGGCGCACCTCTAATAAATGCCTGCTAAGACATCTAGGTTCATGTATAAGGCGCACTGGAGTATAAGGCGCAGGATCAAATGCAGTACCTAAAAATGGCAGAACTGTGCACAGTTCTAGCCAGCTGCACTTCCTGGGAAACTTGTCTTCAGTGTGTCAGAGAGCTCCGATCTCAGAGGTATGGGCTGCTGAGGGTTAATGCAGGGTGATGCAGCAGGGGTTAAGCGGTCTCAATCTGCCCCGCTCTTTTTTTTCTCATTTTGTATCATTTATGTTACGGTGCCCTTGGCTACCGGTTCTTTAGAGAGCCTAGGAGTTGCTGCAGTAACCTTAAATTGTACCTTTTGTACAAACAACAAGAAACCTTCCCCTTATAAGATAATTAAAACCACTTACCCACAAGTGGTTACCAGGTGAGCACCCATTCTCTCACCACATTTGGCACCGACTTGTCTTTACGTTATTACGCGAGGCGCTTTCCGTTGTTTTTGTTTACCTTTCCCCTGTTACAGGGCTGTCAGGTATGGGGGATTGTTTACTGATGATGATGATTGCCTGTGGTCGGCACTATGGCAGCTCCGGTTTCTCCGTGCTAGGGGAGGGCAGGATGGGCACAATGTTAGTTGTGCCAGGGCACTTCAGGAGCTAGGGACCCTGTATACTGTGTGGGAAGGTGCAGGAAATTTCTGGGGATGGGGCTTTTAAACACTGGTAAATGTACAGTACATCTTGTCTGTAGTACATTTCTGTATAAGTTCATATATAAGGCGCACTGGCCTATAAGGCGCACCTTTGATTTCTGAGAAAATTAAAGGATTTTTGGTGCGCTTTATAGGCCGAAAAATGCGGTAATCTTATATTTGTTATCCATGGCCTCCTTCCTTTTAAAATTATAATAATGAGCCATTAGGGCTCTGCAGGCTTTAGCCAAAATACCTCTTAAGGCTTTCACACAAATGTTTCCAAGCCATGCAAATAGGTCCATATTTTGACCCGATCCCACGGGCTCATCACATTTCAGAGTATGGAACTCTATTGTATAGTAATATGAATGGACGAACAGGCTTCTGTGCATGTAGGGGTTTTTGTGTGGAAAATCTAATGATCAGCAGGGAGATGATAAAGCATTGCTCATTGTTTTTCATAAAAATAAGGCCGAAACACGTGTCGTGGCTGAGAAAAGCAAGGTAGAAGCAGTTTGCTACACTTGGGAACAGGATGCTTGCGGGTTTATGAGCAATCTCCTTCTAACAAGCAAAAGGCTGCTTATCTACAGAATATTACAAGACAATTGGAGAAATGGGTTGTCTACAAAGCTTCACAACAATCTCCTCAATCCTCCAAATAAGGAAAACTTAAGTGGTCTTTTAGGTTATTTATTTATTTTTTTATATAAATAAGATCAGTCCATGGAAATTCTGGTAACCACACAGTATTTGCAGAATAGGTTTTTGAGATTGGTGCGGTGGAATTATCACCATATAATGGGAATGTAAGAAAACTTGCTAAATCTTATTCCCCTAAACAGATTTGTAGCACTTTATCACTGTTTCAGCGCTGGATCATGACGAGAATCTTAACAAAATGTACTGCAATGAACATGCCCAGTCCATAGCTGAGTAGTGCTGTATCTAAAATGTTTTAGACCATTAGTAGATCAAATGAATGGCAGCGACAATCCTGTCCTTATATCGTTATTGTTACAAGATTAGTTGCCATATCAATCTTTGTTTTCCCTCTAGTTTGGATAATTGGTTATGTTTCAGCAGCAGGGACAATTATGTATATCAATTCTTGTTCTTAAAGGGCCAGCATAATGAATATAAAAACTAACAGCAAGTTAAAAAATCATTTTCTTACAATGTTTTTTTTTTTTTTCTAGGAAGGTGAAGAGGATGAGCATGAAACTAAAGGTTAGTGCATATATTCAACATTTTTGTTTTTAGTATAAAATCTAGAAATTCAGATTCTAACAATTCCAATTAAAATCAAGAAAAATCATCCTCAGCTGCCTCATGCATTGTGGACTCTGTTAGCACAAGTAGTGATTTTTATAGTTTTTCTGAAAGGTAAGTTTGGACTTCAGGTTTCCGTTCAGCATGCCATTGTGATCTGGATGCTTGCCCTCTTGGAAAACGTCTACATGTGGAGGACTACTACTTATACACTTGCTACCTACTATTACTTGGATTTTGTGCACCGTTGGATATATGGGATTTTGTAGAATATCTGGAACATGTGTACATGGTGAAGTCAACAGGAATATACAGTCGCTTAAGTTGTGGAAAGAAGTTGTAATGGCTACTTGTTGCAACACTGTTGTAACACAGACTGTGCTGGAGCTCAGGAAGTACCTGTATGACTGCAATTGCTATGTCCAGCAGGGGCCATGGACGCTTTATCAGTAATCTGCATAGAACCATTGAACTGATGTTGCCTTGAACTTCAAGGACTACGTTTGAGATGGGTGTGACTGAATAATTGGTGAAGAACTTCATGTCATTGGACTTGGCTTTTGAGAAGGCATCAGGTTGATCTACTAAAGGAAGAAGAGACTGACCAGCAGTGTGTCATGCCATTTCAAGGAATGCCTCTGACTTTCATGAAGATTTCTGGATTCAGAGCCCCTTTTTGATGAAGCACAGATGGAAGCCAGCCACCCCGGAGCCTTGTCATGTGTTATGCTGTCTTTCCATGAAGAATGTCATCTTGTTTGTCTAAAGTTTTTAAGCAATGTTTACTGCTAACCGATTTATTTTCTCTAGGTCCTGCGCTACACATTGAATTTGTTTAAACTTCTTATTTTGCCATGTTTATTCCTGTTAAATCCTCTTAGATATAACAGGTTCTGGGGATGGTACACAAGAAGTATCTAAACCTGTTCATTCAGAAGAAAATGGATCAGAGCTGGCTGTCAATGAAGACACAGAAGCTAGCACTTGTCTGAAAGAAGCAGAGGAGGATAATGTTTCTGTCACACTCCAGGCTGAAGATGCCATCACTATCGATTGTGATGGAGACGACCTCCTAGAAACAGGTAAAAATGTGAAACTTGCAGATTCGGAGACATGCAAGCCCAAGGATGAGGAAGAGGCGACTCGCCCCAAGGATGGCCTGGAGGATAAAAAAGATAATAGGTCGGAGAACCAAAAAGATGAAAAAGAGGAGAGTGTTAAAGGAGATGGGGTTAAGAAGGAATCCAGAGAAGGTTCAAAGAAAGCTGAATCTGGAGATAAAGAGAAGGATTCTCAGAAGAAAGGTCCGTCATCTACAGGGACCTCTGGTCAAGCAAAGAGGTTTGTTTTTCTATGTCAGTTCATTAAGATACTGATTACCAGCGTTCACTAAGAGCACTCTACATTAAGGGGTAGCATCAAGAATATATGTAGCACCTTGCCTTGTGTGTGTATAATGCTTTTTGGGCCTCATAAGTTCCTTTTTTATTTTTTCCATTTATTTTTTATTCCAAGATCTTCCCAATTTGTTCTACTGCCAGCAGTTTTATTTTTATTTTTCCAAATTGACAAGTTTCTAAAAACTCCTTGTGATGATGGTAAGGAACAACTGCCCGTTTGAACACAAAATGAAGTCAAGTCCCATTCTTGAATTCTGGAGAAGATTTGCCATATTTCTACACTGAATAAATTTGTCAGGAAATCTAGATCTTCAGGCTTCCTGGGGAAAAAGATCAAGAAGCTTTGAGGGAAACCTTTTTGCTCCTCTAAGACTCAATTGAACCTTTGCAAGGTGTTTTATTAGTGTTTTATTGGTTTGCATAGGAAATGTCATCCAAATTCTCATTTTATTTTCCTAATAATTTGCCTCTTGCAGCTCTTCCAAGGATACGAAAGACAGCAAAACCACATCTAAAGATGATAAAGGTATGTATTCCATCTGTACAATGTTTAATTTGAAGCACTTGTTACCAGAATTTTTCCACCCTGACAATGCCTTCTGACAAAGGTTTAGAAGTCTTCCCTATATTGCCTAAAATTGGCTGTCCTTGAGGCACTCTACCTTACCGTATTTTCCGGACTATAAGGCGCACTTAAAAGCCTTGGATTTCCTTGGAAATCCAAAGTGCGCCTTATAGTCCGGTGCGCCCTATGTATGGCACAGGGCAGCGGACCATACTTACATAGGTCCCCGCTACCGGAGACAGCAGATCTCCAGCGGGAACTGTAGACCACGCGGCACGAACAACTTCTGCCGCGTGGTCTGCAGTTCCCGCTGGAGATCTGCTGTCTCCGGTAGCGGGGACCTATGTAAGTATGGTCCGCTGCCCTCCTCCACCTCCCCCTCACCTTCCCCGCGTCGCTGCGTCTCGTCTTCGGGTCCTGTCTCTTCTCGTCGGGTCTCCGCTCCGCCCCCGGATCTCCACCACGCCCCCGGACCCTGCGCCTTATAGTCCGATGCGCCTTATATATGGAATTATTACATATATAAGGCGCATCGGACTAATGCATCTTATATTCCGGTGCGCCTAATGGCCCGGAAAATACGGTAATTAAAGTTTCCTGGCTTTCCTGACTCATAGTGGATTTTTGGAGGATGAGGAGGAGTAGAAGTCCATTGAGGCTGCTGTGATTGCATGTGGTCAGATACATGCATGGGGTACAGCTTACTATTGTTAAGAGGCTAAAGCACCTGAGATGTCATCCTGGTCACATGGCATGAACTGCTAAATAGTAAGCAGGTATAAGGCGTGGGGAGGAGTAGATGGGACGGCTGAGCAGGGAATGCCCCCTCTGATTCCAGGTAATAAAAGATAAAGTTGAAGCTAATGTCGGTTACTAGGACTCTATAGGGACCTGTGACCGGCTGCCATAGACTTCTATAGTAGTGATCGTCTCTGGTTCACAACCCCCTCCCCCCTCCGTAAGGTCATGTGCAGATTTGAAGGTTGTGATTGTCACTACAACAATGCCTTCTTTACAATACATGTGGAAAACTAATATAAAAAAAATCACATTCAGCTATTCTCATCTATGTTGAGTAGGTTCATAAGGATCATGGCATCCTTATGAATAGTGCACTTATGGATCATGGCATCGTTATCTGACTACAAACCTGGTTTGCAGGCTGAAACCATGGGAAGCACACGGCATATATTCTTAGGACCAATAACAATCAAAATCCACTTAAAAAGTCAGCATATCCTAGCCTCCTCCTGTATAATGATCCTCTTTTACCTGAAATTCCAATGGAATCTGTCCCATAATTTACTGACAGCTGAGAGATAAAGGATAATGTTCCTAATGACTGAACTGTTAGACCCTGGAAAGTCTCCTCACCCCAGGGTTAAATCGTCAAGGGGATATTCTCTAGGTATGGAAAGAGTTAAAATTCAACCTTCTCTGTCTGAGGTTATTAGATTTATGAAAGCGTTCAGATACTGTACACTGAACGAGAAAGAAACAAGACACAGAAGCTGCTATTCTGAAGTGTATTACAGTGTGCACGTAACCTTACAAGTGCTCTGTGCGGCATAACTACAAGATTGTCTGGGGCCGAAACATGCTTATAAATCTTGCTGACTGACCCTTGTAATAGGGCAGGGTTATAGACTAAGAGGATGTTCTCCTCTTGTGAATATTTGAGAATAGGACCTGTCGCTTCTTCACCTGATACAGAAAGATTTATTGCAATGGCAGTTCTCTCTAATTTGCTAGCAAAAAAAAAAAAAATAGGTTTCATTGTCAGACCCAGTCCGAGATGATTATCAGGGTTCCCTACTTTGGGAGCAATGGGATACAGACTTGTCACAGGCAATGAAGTGGACTTCTTTCAAAATGATTTGAAACAAATTGTAATATCTGATTATCCCTTCAAATTAAAAACAATGATCTCCAAATTGTGACACTCACCTTTTTTTTCCCCAGTTGTTCTCTTCTATGACTGCTTGTCAGAAATCTTTGTTCGCAGAGCATTAGGGATGGGATCTATATCGTCTTAAAACTGTGCCCACTACTCTCTGCCATTTTACATATGATACCTTGTGCTCTTTCATGAGTGAGCTCAGCAACTACTTCATGAAAAATTCAATAAGCAAATCCCCCACTGCAGGGTGGGAGGGATGGGGGAAATGTATAGGAGGAATAAGTTGTCTGAGCTGCAGAGTGGTATAGAAAATGACCCCAATACCATTTTAACTCCTGTTATGCCATTTCATTCTTTTATGCTTGCCATATAAAGCAAAAACTGATTATGAAGGGCCGGCCATCCAGTGAACACAGTAGATCCTTATGATGTAAGGGGAGATATTACTTAAAATATATTTATAGGGAGTACAATTTCACCTCCCTCCGCTGTTAAGTCTTGCTTTGTAATACATATTGTATAGAGATGGGTGCTTTGGATAGTGATCTTTACCCTGCATGTACATGTAATAGGAATCCAGGCGCATCACAGGATAATGTACGAAGAGTGGTGCTGCTTGCTTTACTTTGGTTTTTGTCAAACACTGTACTGTGTTGGAGGTTACAGGAATGCAGAAAGCCTGACTTTGTGTGGCTGCTTTTTTTGTTTGGTTTTTATGCTGGGGTCAAATGTAATGTTTCCTTGTTAATACATCTGTGTATGAGTGGTTAAAGCAAACCTGTAATCAGGAATATAATTTTTAGCTTGTGACAGGTTCCAATAGTCTATGGTGTGCAGATTTTTAAAACCTCTTTCTGTCATTCTGAATCAGTTTATAAATTTTACATTTGCTGTTTCCTTGCCACCATCATGTTGAGTCCGGTGGTGGGGTTGTCTTGGTCTCATGCATTCTTCCTACTACGCACCATCCCCTTCCCTCTCCTGCCTGCTTCATTCACATAAAAAATAAAGATGGAGAGCGCTGAAGGGGGGTGGAGGAGACTGGGGCACAAGAACTTGTGCTGCTGTTGGTGTTTGGAATAGGCTATTGGAACCTGTAACCAGCTAAAAATGTTATTCCTGGTTCACTTTAAATGGGTTGTTTGAGACGCTGTGAAAATTGGGAGGAAGGGGAGGGGGACGGAGGTAAGTACAAGTTTTTATTTTATCTATTTTACATAGGGTCTCGGACAGCCTCTTTAAGGTGTACTGCACTATAAGGTGTATTTCCACCTTGAACAATAGTCGAAAAAGGTATCAAAGAAGTGGCAACCAGCTCTAAACTATTCCCTATTACCCAATAGGCTTCAGTCAAAATTTTTACATTTGTGAGATTGACACAAAACGTTCAAAGAAAAATTTCAAATTAAGAAAATGCCAAAAATTTAAATACATGTGCCCCATACAATAATCTATAGTACACTATACAGAACGCTATTACTTAAGGAGTAGATACTGTAGTAGTATACTGGTTTTGCTATTATCTCGCATCATGTCATTAGAGTTTCTTAAAGTCATACTTGATGCTCATTCATGGTAGCCAAGAGGCAACATTTTCCTTATCCAGTCCTGGATTTTATATTTGCATATTTCCCAGAATCTCCTTGTGAAGTATCAATGGCGGAAGTCTCCACACACCTGCAAGGCGGCCTCATAAGTCTGAGGAGAACTCTTACTTCCTTGACCTATAAAGAACAACCACAGACTTGAGTGTTTCAGAAATGGTTGTAATACTGCAATTGTTTTTATTTTTTATTTTATTTTTATAGGAAGTACTAGTGGTACAAGTGGAAGCTCACTGAGAAATCTTTGGGTCAGTGGACTGTCATCTAATACAAAGGCTGCAGATTTGAAGAATCTCTTTGGGAAATACGGCAAGGTAAAATATTTTTGTTGCTTGTCCAAAATGGAAAGAACATAACCCTTCGTCTGCGGCATCCTATGCTGGTGCACAATAAATGTCCCACTCCTTGTATTCATAATTTTAGTGCTGCCTTCTCCCTCTGTATAGAGATTTACACGGCAACATCTCCATTATAGTGAGCAGAGAGCAGATTTCCTCTGATTATACTGGACACAAAGTATATGCCCTCTGTGCTCTGTCAGCAAATGGGCCAATATTCTTTTGTGCATTTTTGTCCTGTATGAAAGCAAACCCCTTACATAGTGAAGCATGGCCTGGTAGATCTGCTTCATACTTTATTCTTTTATTCTCCCAGGTTCTTAGCGCAAAGGTAGTTACCAATGCTAGGAGTCCAGGAGCAAAATGCTATGGGATCGTCACAATGTCATCTAGTGCTGATGTGTCCAGATGTATTTCTCACCTCCATCGTACAGAGTTACATGGACAACAGATATCGGTGGAAAAGGTAGGGTTTTGTTTTTGTTTTTTCGTTTTAGTTGTACATTGAATGATTCCTCCTCAAGACTTGCATTAATAATATCTCTCTCTCCAGTGGAAGAGTGATACTTCAAAAAGAGATCAGAAGAAAGAATCTGATGAGAAATCCGGATCTGGCCGAACCTCTGGAGAGAGAAAGTCATCAGGAGGAGACAAAAGTAGCAAGTAAGTATTGTGTTTGTGATATCACTTGGCTCTATTTCACTTTTCTGGCTATCTGTATAATAATTATTTTAATTTATCAAAAGACCCTCAAGTTCTACTAAAAAAGAAGACAAAAAGTCTGACAAGACTGAAAAGAAAGATGGCAAAGATGCCAAGAAGGATGGGAAAGAGGGTGATAATGGGGCTGGAGCTTCTGCCCATGATCCTACAGACAAGAACGAAGACAGAAAACGTCCAGGTAAGAAAATGGTCTGAAATGTGAACAATAGAACCAGTTGTGTTTCCTAAAGGACACCTAGTTTATGATGTCCTCATATATACTGGCCTTAAACACAATTGTATTAAACAGTCCAAATTCTTTTTGACCAATAAAAATAATCTGCAAAGAATTTGTGATCTATTTAATTTAAAACACATTTCAACTATGAACAAGTCCACAAGGGAGGTCAGATTACAGAAGGCTTTTGTACACCTTCTCCACAAGCTTTGTAAATATTCAATGTGAAAATGAAATGGAGCAGGGAATGTAACTCCCCAATTTGTTCACAGTAAGTTTGGAGCTAATCAGACGTTTTGTTTTCCTATTTATTTCTAATTTAAGAAATATGGAAATAATGAGCATAGGATGTTGCACCTAAATGCCTTAGTGAGAGGATTTAATGAAATGTCATCTTTTTAAAAACTCCCATAGGTAAAAGCCCAGGACAGATGGTAGTTATTGACCAGACAAAAGGGGATCAAGGTTACATGCGTCCACCAATGAGAAGAGGAAGGTTTGATAAGGTGAGATAACAGCAGCTATGTTAGTGGGAATAGTTCTCTACATATACCGTATTTTTCTGACTATAAGGTGCACAAAAAAATCCTTTGACTTGTATATGAACTGTACTGGCAGACAACAGCTACCTTGAACTGGGCACAGGTCTGCCATCTGCTGGTAATTCATCCTTATAATCAGGTGCACTTTATTCAGTGCGCCTCATATATGAATTTAGACGTTTTACCAGGCATTCATCGATGGTGCGCCTTATAGTCCAAAAAATACTAGAATTCTCTACCTTGGTGATAAAACCTATCAAGATTCTCCATTGTAACTTTTTTGTCCCAGTATAAGAACTCAACAATCAGTCTCATACCACCAGTTATGATTTGGGATCCCATGTTTGTATTGAAATGGAAAGTTGGATTGTAACAGGTTTACAATTTGTAATGATAAAGAAAGGCAAGTGTTTTCTAGTCTGTCAGCCCTCAGTCATTGTATGGGAGAATGATTTTTGATCGATTTCAAATAGAACATTGGATTCCCAATCTCCTAGTTTGGTTGGCAGTTGTCACTGTGCGGTTTTAAATATCAATCACTTATTTGTTACATTTGTATTTTAGATGAGACCAAGAGAAAGATTTGTCCCAAACAAGATGAAATTTCGGGATAAAAAAGACATCATAACTTTCCAAAAGATGAAAGCCCAAAGACTTAGAGAAAATGTTGAACGTTTGGAGCGGTTACAGCGATACCACAGAGCGGTTGAGCTGCGAAGGTAACCTATACACGAACACTTGCAACACTGCTGTGCTCTCTAAAGGCAGTGACTGCCAGAGCTAGATTTTATTACTTAAATGTTTGATTTCCATTCCCAATGAAGTTGTGCATTTCTCCCACAATTACCTTGTATCTAACAAAATGAGTCAACCTGATGAGATATTTTGTGATTGTAATGAGGTTGTCCAGCTCTTGGTTGTAAATGGCCATTCCGATGCCCATAAGCTGAATTTGTGTGTTTTTTTCCCCCCATGGTTTAGGCGGAGAGAAATGGCCGAGAGGGAGCGCCGGGAACGTGAGAGGGTCCGAATAATGCGAGAACGGGAAGAACTTGACCGTTTACAAAGAGAACGAGAGAGATTAGAGATAGAAAGGCAAAAGTTGGAACGTGAAAGAATGGAGCGTGAACGTCTGGAAAGAGAGCGTATACGTATTGAACAGGTGAGCATATAAAGGCATCATAACTGGTACTTCTGCCCTGCTAGACTCTTCCACCCGGTTAGTCTATAATATATCAGGATTGATCAGTGAATTCAGACACCATCAATAATGCTTAATTTTTTTGTCTTGCGCAGACATACATATGAATTTGAACTTTTAAGGTTATAAAGGCATGTCAATACATTGGTTTGTAGAGATGTGTGCAGATCCCAGTATTGATATACATTTCTGTTATAGCATGGAAAAACCCCTTAAACTGTAGAAATGGTATGTACATCTTGATGAGAGTTCATGATAAGACATGAGTTTAATCACTTCACAGGAGCGGCGCAAAGAAGCTGAGCGCATTGCGCGAGAGCGAGAAGAGCTACGACGTCAACAAGAACAACTTCGCTTTGAGCAAGAGAAGAGAAACTCTTTAAAGCGGCCACGGGATGTTGACCACAGGTAAGATGAGGGGGGAATTGGGTAAATTAATGGACATTAATAGCATGTGTACATCTATTTGTATCATATATTGCTAATCTACAATTTTCCCCCTTGTAGAAGAGATGACAACTTCTGGGGTGAGAACAAGAAAATGGCGATGGATACAGATTCGCGTTTCAGTCAAGGTTCTGATTACGGTAGACATCAGCCCAGATTCAACGACTTTGATCTTAGAGAGCGGGGTCGGTATTCAGAGGGATCGTCTGCATCATCTTTTGAAAGGTAAATATCAGAAGTTAAGTTATACATTGAATTTGCTTTCTAGAATGTTTGTGTGATTAACATTTATATTTTATGCAGACGTGACCGCTTTGTAAACCAAGGGGAAGGCAAGAAGAACTTTAACAAGGGTTTCAATGATTCGAGAAGAAATGAGCCGCCACCACCACGAAATGAACCACGGGATGCCGACCGCAGAGACCGGGATGAACGTAGGCCTGTTGGTATGGACAGGCCAGGGGCAAACCGATCTGAGGGCCCAGGCCATGAAAGGAGACTCAGTAATCCAGATATGCAGCATGGACGTCATCAAAGAGATACTCCAGGAAAACCACCGCGGTCAACTAACTGGAAAGATGGAGGATTGGGAACCGATAAGCGGGAGCCAAGGTACTTCAGATTGATTCTCTATGGTAGTTGTCTAATTCCAGCTAATGAATACAAGTGAAGGCCTTGTATAGCGAAGATTACAATGTAATACGACTGTGATATTTAATAATGTAGATCATTCCAATTCATGTACTTCTCCTCTACTCAAGATGGGTTTGTTTTACAATAACATTCCCGATGCTAACCACATTTATACATCTTTAAATAGAAGTGACAGACCTGGACGAGATGTTCCTGGTCATTCTGCCAGAGGTGGGCATGGTAATCGTGGTGGGAAATCCGGCTACAGTGGCAGAGATGGTGATCGTGGAGCAATTGTGGGAGACCGTGGAAGTGGTGGACACGTAAGTATTGCTTAAGTCCCCCTAGTGAAAGAGTATAAAAAGGTAAAACAAAAGTCTAATGCAGCTCTTGATATTTGCATTCTAGCATTACAATGAAGGAAGACATATTGGCCCTGGACGTGATGGTAATGGGCCAAGAAAGGAATGGCATGGTCCCAATTCACAGGGTAGTGGATATGATGGCAGAAGGATGCCAGATGGTCGAAGTGGCATGATGTCATCGCATTCCAGGTATGTAATTCATCCAGAAAACCTGTTTATTGCCTGATATCTCTAAAGTTAGTTTGGCTCTGGGACATGTACAGCAGCTCCAAAGAGATTTCACTGTCATATTCAGAACCGCTCTGGGCTGCAGCCTCTGCACATCCCCAGAGTTTTCTTACTCCTTGCATAGCAAATACTGACGTGGCTGGTTCCTCCAGCACAGGAGCATAAGACAGCGGCAACTAATACAGACAACTGGAATAACCAGGTCTGGGCATCCTCTACACACCTCACTGGAGCCAGGGATAACGTGTGGTATGGGAAGGGAGTCGGAGGGATGGACTGGGTTGTAGTGGACAGACTGAACTGCTAGTGACTTTGTACCCTGCCGATGGATTGTGGTGCTTGTTGCTCTGCATACCTGTTCATTACCTGTTTTGGTTCTTTCCTAAATCGTTTGGGTAAGAAGCAGTTGTAGAAACTGTCCAAGTTTGCTTGTGATCTAAATATTTACAGTGCATTTTTATAATTTGTTATCCTTTGATCATTTCAGTAATTCTGCGATCAACAGAGTTGTGCCGATGCCAGGATCCATTCCCAGAGGAAGTGGTACTGGATTCAAGTCCTACAAGGGAGCTCCTCCCAGGAGATATTAAAACTTCTGTTACCGGTCTCTCAAGATAACTTATTCAGTTGTTATATACCTTACTAAATTCAGCTGGACTTTAATACAGTGAATTGTCCCATTTTGTGTTTTGTTTTTTAAATAAATGAAAAAGAAATAATCTTTTTTTTTTTAATTTTTTTTTTCATCACAAAGGACTTTTATTTGTGGATTACACTTAATGAAAGTTACGTCCTCCCTTTGTATAAATAATGCAGACTTCATAACATTGAGATCTTTCTAAACTGAAGTACAGAGGGGTATTTATATGAAAGCTAATGGGGTCACCGCAGAGATAAAAACCTGCATCTGATGGGCTATAACCTATTGAAGTCTTGGTATAACCTAGGTAAGGGCACACATTACCACCTTTCCTTATTGTGGCCTGGCTTTTTATATAGGCGCAATATTCTAAAAGAAAAGCCACTCTCCTATTTCTATATTTTTTTTCCCCCAAATTGTAGTATAATATAAATAGAATTTTTTTTTTATACTCTTACATTGGAACCTTACATTGAAGCCTCTAAACATTGTATAGTGTTGTGGGTTTTTTTTGTTTTTTTAATTTGCTCTGATTATGGATACAATGTTGTGTTTGTGAATTTAAGCCACAGAACAATGTGGTCTTTGTTTTTTTTCTTCCTCCCTTGATGTCTTGTCACTTATCGGTGGAAAATAAACAGGTTTGTTTTTTTTTTTGTATGTGATTGCATTTTATTTGCATATTTGCGGCCCCATTCATTACAATGGGCAATACGGCCATCCACTTTAATGGCTGTATTGTGCACCAGACTGTACCATGAGCGAGACAGTCTCCTATTTTCCCCCTCACACCACGACCGCACCTAACCGGAGAGAGTGGTCCGCTCACAGGGACAGGAAAACCAGGACTTTTAATGGAGCAGCCCCACCTTCATCCTTAAGTGGTTTCCTGCCCCTGACTGTGGCCCAGGGAGCCTTGGTGAGTTTCCATTGCGCGGTAAGAAGAGGTATGGGAGTCCCGGGCAGACAATTATTGTTACCCGCCTGAGGCTTACCACGGTGGATGGAGTCCTCAGCGGGGTGTAATGAAAGTGTTGCGGGTCGCAGCCTGAGTCTGGAGGGGCTCTGGTGCGTCCTTTGTCCAGGAGGATTGTACGGAGGAGTGTCGGCGGCGGTTGAGCATTGTGAGTGCTGCCAGCCAGCGAAAATGGCGGAGTGTTGCGTCTTTGTCCCACTTCCAGCGGGGACTGAAGGTGAGGCATTAGCAGGTGTCCCACTTGATGGATTGTGTCAGAAGGTGGCAAATTTAAATAGGAGACCCCACACAGGAGTCCTGTGTGTATTCTACACTTGCAGTCGGCCACAAGGTCTGTTACAGCTCAAGTCTGCTGCTCTACTGCGGTCAGAGGACCCTGGAAAGACCGCTTTTCTCCCCACCAGATCGAGATGATTTTGAATTGAAGGTCTTAGAGATTCGATGGATACCGCTATGGTAAATGCAGTTAGTGTGATAGTTCGCTTAGTGGTGAGTGCGGCATTACCAAGCCTTTACACTGGTTCTGATGGTCTCTTATGTGATTATCCAAGATGGTTGCCTTTTGTATCTCTTCCCCCACTGCGCTTCAGAGTAACATCTGTGTCAAGTCTAAAGGCTCAACAGGCCATATAGATGGAGGTGAAGACCCTAGAAGGGTTTCCCTTCAGGAGCAGGGTACAGGGTTCTATTCAACTCTTACTACCATGTTCCCATTTGTCAGAACTGTCACAACTACCTGAGTGTGGTGGTAGCGCTGGAAGGCATTCTTATACAAATTGAGTTCAGGGCCCTACCCTCTGGGGCAGCCATAGCTCCAAGGGTATTCACGAAGCTGATATCGGAGGTAGCTGCCTATATAGAAAGGCATCATGTGATCTTTGTGCCATATCTCGACGACTTTCTCCTCGTAGGAAAATCCATAGAGGAACTATCAGTCCACATAAATCTGGTCCTGGGAATCCTACACCATCTAGGGTGGATGGTGAATCTAAAAAAAAAAAAAAATCATTCCTTACACCTTCCAAGTCGAAGATATATCTGGGAATCTGTTTGGATTCAAGTTACCATGAGTCATTCCTTCCTCCTGTAAAGGGTCTGAAGATAAGAGCCTCAGTGGAGGATTTGTATAAGGAGTCTCCTACAATAAGGGTGATAATGAAGGTTCTAGGCCTCTTCACGGCAGCCACACCAGCAGTGCCATTGGCAATGTTCCACACAAGACCCTTGCAGCTGCATATCTTAAACGATGGAGACCAAGCCAGCCTAGAACGGAAGATTCCAAAACCTCAGGGAATACTAGACTTCCTAGGGTGGTGGTTAAAGGAGGAGAACCTCCAAGTGGGCAGATCATGGAGAAAAGACCACTGTACATGGTAATGGACACAAGTGCCTGGGTTTGGGGAGCTCAGGTGAAGGAGCTTCTATTCCAAGGGGCATGGAGCAAGGAGACTCAGAGGATGTCCTCAATACAAGGAATTAAGAGCCATCCTGGAGGCGATCAGACAATCCTTGCCAATAATTCAGGGGATGGATCTGATAATTATGTCGGACAATGTGACAGCAGTAGCCTTCGTAAATTACTAGGTAGGTACCAGGAGCGAACCTCTGATGGCCTTGACAGATCAGATTGGCGTAGACAACTTGAGATTGCTCTCAGCTGTGAAGATTAGAGGGAAAGAAAATCTGAAGGCAGACTTCCTAAACCGTCACCTTCTGCGGCAAGGAGAATGGTCCCTCCACAGGGATGTATTTTGCAAGACATCGAGGCTTTGGGGGTGGCCGAAGATAGACCTGTTGGCCACCAGGAGAAACAGACGGGTCGAGCAGTTCTGTTCTCTGAGTCATTCTAATAGCTCCTTTCCGGTCCAGGAGGGCATGGTTTTCAATACTGTGTCTGATCCTTGGATCCACCTAGAGGCGCAAAATAGTCTGTCCCAGGGGCCGGTATTCCACCTGCAGATTGTGAGCCTCCATCTTGCGGTCTGGAATTTGAAAGGCGCATCCTGATTGAAAAGAGCCTGTCAGACAAGGTAATTACAACTCTACAGAGAAATTGAAAGGTTGTTACCTCTAAGATTTATTTTAGAGTATGGAGAGTATTTTCTAACTTCTGTAATCCAGAAGAGATAGATTTAGGTCATCCAAATATAGCAAGGATTTTAAAGCCAGCCACTCTTTAGGTCCAAATATCAGCCCTTAGCTCATTATTTTAATCTCCCTTAACCTCCAATCCTTGGATAGCCCGATTTATTAAGGCAGCATCTCGTATTGCTCCTTTAAAGAGATGTACAGTTCCTCCTTGGGACCTCATGTTGGTCCTAAGTTATTTGTTTAAGGATCCTTTGAGCCTCTAGAAAGGTGCCCTATAAAATGGTTAATGCTAAAGGTAGTCTTCCTAGTGGCAATTACTTAGGGGAGATCTCGTTCCTATCCTGTAGAGCATCTTTCACCAAGATGTTGGAAGATAGGATTGTGCTTACAACAGACCCGGCCTTTTTACCTAAGGTAGCTTCAAAGTTTCACCGGTCGCAGGAGGGAGATTAGGCTCCCTTCCATCTGTAATGATCCATCTACAGACAGGGAGAGAGAGTATAGTAAGCTGGATGTGAAAAGAGCCATTAACCCCTTAAGGACGCAGGGTTTTTCAGCTCATTTCTCGCTCTCCAACTTCAGAAATCCATAACTTTTTCATTTTTCCGTGTACAGACCTGTGTGAGGGCTTATTTTGTGCGTAACAAATTTTACTTTCCCGTAATGTTATTTATTTTAACATGCCGTGTACCGCGAAGCTCAAAAAAAATTCCAAATGTGGAAAAATTGAAAAAAAACTGCACGTGCGTCACGTTCTTGTGGGCTCAGTTTTTACGACTTTCACTCTTCGCTCCAAATAACACGCCTACTTTATTCTTTGGTTCGGTGCGATCGCGGTGATACCACATTTATATAGGTTTTATTGTGTTTTAATACTTTTTCAAAAATGAAACGAATGTGTACAAAAAAGAAAAAAAAATTTTTGCCATCTTCTGATGCTAATAACTTTTTCATACTTTGGCGCACGGAGCTGTGTGAGGGGTCATTTTTTGCGAAATGAGGCGACGTTTTCATTGCTACTATTTTGAGGTCTGCGACATTTTGATCATTTTTTATTTCATTTTTTATGCTATGTAAAAAGGTGTAAAAGTCGCATTTCGGACGTTTGGGCGCCATTTCCCGTCTCGGAGGTCACCGCCGCCCGTAACCGTTTTTATATTTTGATAGATCGGGCATTTTGGGACGCGGCGATACCTAATATGTTTGATTTTTACTGTTTATTATGTTTTATATCCGTTCTAGGGAAAGGGGGGTGATTTGAACTTTTAATATTTTATTAATTTTTTTTCTTTTTTTTTTTCACTATCTTTTAGATCATCTAGGGTACATTAACCCTAGATGGTCAGATCGCTGCTACCATATACTGCAATACTTCTGTATTGCAATATATGGCATTTTTGCAGCTCATTCATTACAATGAGCCACTGGCTCATTTTAACTAATCTGCAGAAGCATGGTTTGACCCAAGGCTACCATGGCAACCGATCGCCGCCCCCCGATGACGTTCGTAATAAAGATGGCGTCGTCGTCTTTTAAATGCCGTCTTTTAAATGCCGCTGGAGGCAATGAAAGGGTTAATAGCCGCAATCGGTGCAAGCACCGACCGCGGTTATTAGCGGTGGGGGTTTGCTGCAATATGCAACAACTCCCACCTTTGTATGAAGAGGACGCAGCCCGTGAGCCCTCTTCATACATTCCCTGTACCTCTGCGCCGTAGAGCTACGGCGCTGAGCGTTAAGGGGTTAAATTTAAAACATATCCATCACCAAGGCACACTAGATTGGTGCCGTTTTAGTCAGTAAAGGGTGGCGGTTGGAAAGGGGAGAAAAATTAGAACTTGGACAAGATATAAATATTATGTTATACTTAATTTACCATATGTTTATCATGAAAATGTATGTAACTTTAGAAATTATTTAATAAAACTTATTAAAAAAAAATAAGTCCCCACCCAGCATCTTTCCACCAGTGTTTTCCCTGTTCCCACAGGGTCAAGATGGATGGAAATCTCTCCCTTGCATCATCCAGGTGGTGGGGGAGGGAGGAACACATTACATACGTGCGGTCCAGGAACAAGCCATGCGGATCGGGTCCACAGGTGGCTCTGGCCCTCTCTGGACTTCCCTGCCCGACCTGATTACCGCTCATCCCACAGGCATCTGACACCTAAGGGAGAGCGGTTGCGCTCCATGCACCTTAAATGATACTCTGGAGTTCACACGGAGTCAGGAGGAGTACTTCCGGCGCAAACCGGAAGTGACTTTTCAGAGCGTGAATGCCGACTGTGGTTTTCAACAGGGGGATGGGCTCCCCAGAAGGTACCGTATATTCCGGCGTATAAGACGACCTGGTGTATAAGACGACCCCCCTACTTTCCTGTTTAAAATATAGAGCTTAAGATATATTCGCCGTATAAGACTACCCCTTTTCCAACGCATATAAAACACCGGTAAAAATTAAAAAAAAAAAAAGAGATTTGAATTTAACACGGTCCTTTTTTTAATGTAAATTCTTATGACATGCAGGTTTATAGCAGGAAAACTGTCGCTACAGCACAGCCCAGCCCCCAGTAGTATACAGCACAGCCCCCAGTAGTATACAGCACTGCCCCCAGTAATATCCAGCCAGCCCAGCATTAATAGAAAATAATAAACTTATATACTCACCCTCCGGTGGCCCCAACCTGCAGCGCTGCTCCCCCGTTGTCCGCGTGGGTCCTCTTCTGCCTTCGGCGCCCGTCTTCACTAACTTCGTGCCGGGCGCCGCCATTGTTCTCCCCTGGACGGCGCCTAGTATGACGCGCCGCTGCTGACGTCATACTAGGCGCCGCCCCGGGGAAAAGCATGGCGGCGCCCAGCAGAAGAGAGAAGACTGCGCGGAAGACGATACGCGCGGACATCGGGGCCAACGGAGGGTGAGTATGCACCCGATGTCTTTTTGAGACTGCCGGCAGCCATCGCTGTGCAAACACCCGCGATCGGTGCTAGCACCGATCGCGGGTGTTACCGGTAAGCCTTTGCTGCAATATGCAGCATAGACTTACCGGCTATGGAGAGGGCTCAGCCCGTGAGCCCTCTCCATGCACCGGGACCCACCGGTATATACGGTATTTAATTCAGAGTTTTTAGCGGGTACATTGATCTGAGGTCTCAGTTCAAAGTATTGTTCTGGGTACACTTGCAACTTTGTGTTAACGCTTCCCTGCCGTCACAGACATGTCTGAAGGCTCTCTCCACCTGCTGGTACCTGTAAGTGTGCTGGAGGAGTCCCTTAGATGATATGATAAGTGTTTGTTTATACATATGGATCTCCTGCAACAAAATCTTCAACTCCTTCCCTTCTAAGAGGAATCTGGTGAAAGGGGGAAAGGCAAGGAGAAGAAGCAGGAGAAAGGGAAAAAAGTGGCCAAATCTTCTGATATTCAGAGTTGCACAAGATATAATATGTGCTTTAATAAGCTATCTAACACGTACAAGAAACCTATATATAAATGGTGCATAGATAAGATAATGTAGTACAAGAAAACCTCATTCATGGATGAGCTTAAAGGATTTATTGAAGAGAAATTTGTATCTCTTGCCACAACCTAGGCACCTCACTCCCCTAAAAAAATGCCTGTGTGGGTATAAACCTTGCTACACCTGCATCCTGCTCAGAATCTTCATCTTGTTCTTATAAAGGCACTGAAACTACCCCTACAAGACTCAGAAACTAGATACCTATTGCCAATTAAGGAGATGGACAAAATATTTAAAGCCATAAGAGATACACTTAATATTGAAGATGTTGTCCCTCCTAGATCAATAGAAGAGGATCTCTTTGGAGATCTAAGGAGTAAACGGAAAAGGGTATTTCCTGATAACAACACTCTTAAGGAATTGATTTCTAAAAGTGGTTACTGTTTGAACCTAACGATTCAAAAATTTGTGACGCATGTCCTAAGGTTGATGTACAGGTGTCAAAAGTATCTAAGAAAGTAGACCTATTATTTGAAGATGCGGTACAGCTTTGAGATCCTATGGATTGAAAATTAGAAGCACTACTTAATAAGGCCTGGGATGCTTACATGCTGAATCTAACCGTACAGCTACCTGTGTACCCAGAACTCTACTTTTCTGGCTTAGAGAACTGGAAAACCATGTTAAGGAGCATACACCCAGAGAAGTAATTTTGGAAAACATTCCTTTCCTAAAATTGGTGGCCGCTTTTCTTGCAAATGCCTCAGCAGAATCTATCAGATTCTCAGCCAAAGAAGGCGCCTTCTCTAATGCCTCCAGAAGAGTTCTTTGGCTAAAACAATGGGGAGGAGACATTCGTTCCAAGACAAAGCTGTGCCGAGTTCCATTTCCCCCCTCTCACCACGACAGTACCCAACCAGAGAGAGGGATCCGCCCCAAGGGACAGGAAAACCAGATCTTTTTAAGCGTGGCTCATCCTTCCTTCTTCAGTTGTTTTCCTGTCCCTAACGGGGATCCAGGGAGTCTCAGTGAAGCTCCGTTGAGTGGCAAGAGGGAGAATGGGAGTCCCAGGTACCCAGAGGTGGCCGAGCATGTCCCTCGGTGCGATGGAGGCTGTGGGTCGCAGTGACAGCCTGCAGGTGTGGAGGGGATGTCCGGAGTCAAGGCCGGGGGATTGCGCGCTCCGTTCTGGTGCAGACCGAGAAAAAAAATGGCGCCAGCCCCATTTCCGCCGGAGACTGGAAGTGGGGCAAGGAGAAGCGTACCACGTGTCCGGATGACGTCACCAGGCGGGAAATTCATATTTCAGGTCCCACACAGGAGTCCTGTGTGTATTCTACACCTGCAGCCGGCTACAGGATCTTTATTCAGCTAGTCTGCGGCTGTACCTTCGTCAGAGGACCCTGAAGGTCAGCTTATTCTCCACCAGGCGAGGATGAGCTCAAACGAGGGTGGTAAAGATTTGGTGGACACCGCTATGGTAAATATGGTTTAGTGGGATAGTCCACTACTAGAGCCTTACTAAGTCTTTAAACTGGTTCGGATATTTTTTTTGTGATTTTTTATTAGAGGGAAGAGACGCGTAGGGGGAAAACTACCACTAAGTCAAAAAAATTGTGTTTGTAGGATTTGTGGAGATCACCTGCCAGATTTGCATCTGAAACCAAATTGTGATCAACGTAGATCAGGAGCAGTCGGCTTTGTTTGAATCTATGCGTGCCTTTATCCAACAGGAGGTGCGTAGTTCTGTGCAGGGGATAAGCTCTAGCCCAGAAGATCTGTCATCAGACTCTGAGGAAGAAGATAGATCAGGTAGAGCCTTGTGCCCAGCAGAAGATACAGAGCATTTGATAAAGCTGGTCAAGGCTACAATGGAGCTAGAGGACGAGAAGGAGGAGCGCTCAGTAACGGACATCATGTTCCAGGGATTAGGGGAAAGAAAGAAGAGAGTTTTCCCCATTCATAACAACATTTCTTCCCCTATCAAAGCTGAATGAAAGAAATTGGAAAAGAAAGTGTTTTTCCCTAGCGCCATGAAGAGGAAGAACCCTGTGGCTCAAGAATTGGACAGGAGACTTGTCATCTAAAAGTCACCTATGTAATATCCCTTGTGAGGGAGAATTCCTTTTTGGATCCACATTAGATAAGTGGCGGATAGGAAAAAAGGATTCCCTAATACAAAACCGCCGGGGAAGTTTTTTCGTCCCCCAAGGCGTTTCAAGTCACCACAGAGATCTGGGGACAAGAAGGATGGAAGGAGATCCTCCAGAAGATCCAAGGGCTTTATGTTCTCGCGCCCTTCAGACTCCAACAAACGTCCTAATCAACAATGACGCCAAAGGACCTGTGGGGGGAAGACTCTCCCTGTTCAGGGAGAAATGGGAGAAGATCTCAGTGAGTCGCTGGATCCTGGGAATTATCCAGGACGGCATAAAATTACCTTTTGTGTCCTTTCACCCACAATGCTTCAAAATAACATCAGTGGCAGGTCTGGAGACCCAACAGGCTTTAGTGTCAGAAGTAAAGTCCTTACTTCAGAAGAAGGTGCTCAGAAGGGTTCCACTTCAGGAACAAAGGGAAGGGTTTTACTGAACCCTATTCTTCGTAAAGAAGCCGGATGGTTCCCTTCGAACTATAATAAGCCTAAAGCCTCTGAATCAATATCTACAGGTAGACAAATTCAAGATGGAGTCTATAAAATCGACAACAGATTTACTTTTTCACAACTGCTACATGGCCTTTATAGATCTGGCGGATGCATATTACCACGTCCCCATTCATCCGAGTTGCCAAAAATATCTGAGAGTGGCGGTGGTACTGGATGGCATCCTCACACACCTCCAGTTCACAGCCCTGTCCTTTGGAGTAGCTATAGCTCCAAGGGTATTCACAAAGCTGATATTGGAAGTGGCAACGTACAGAAGGAAACATCAGGGGATTTTCGTACCATATCTCGACGACTTCCTACTAGTGGGAAGATCAGCAGAGGATTTAACAGATTAGATAAAGGTGGTTCTGGAGATCTTACACCATCTGGGATGGTTGGTGAATTGGAAGAAATCCTCCCTTACACCCTCCAGAGTAAAGGTATTCCTAGGGATTCAGCTAGATTCCAGGAACCAAAGATCCTTTCTCCCCCCCCCGAAAGAATTCAGAAGTTAACAGCTTCAGTAAAGGACTTATGCAGGAAGAGTCAAGGAATGTCCTCAAACTACAGAGAGTTGAGAGCTATCCTGGAAGCGATCAAACAGTCCTTGCCAGAGATTCAAGGGAAGGACTTGAAGGTTATGTCAGACAATGTGACAGCAGTAGCTTTCATAAATCGCCAGGGAGGAACCAGAAGAAAATTTCTGATGGATGTGGCGAATCAGATCTTTAGGTTAGCAGAAATCAACTTAAGATCACTCTTGGATCAAACAATAAGCAGCAACAAAACTATTTCATTGTAATAGTCATAGTTTCAAACACAACAATGGCCTACAGCATTCAATAGAGCTCAAACAAATTCCTAGCAGAATGCTATCAAAAAATATATTAATAAAACTTAACTTTTAATCAAGCCCTTCCAATAAAATTAATACCCAAGTACAAATACATAGAAAATGTTCCTAGTGGAATAGACAAATGTCTCATATCCAATAGGTCAACAGATGCACATTAGTCATATTTTGCATGATCAGGTAGCAACATTATATGAAGTAGGGAAGGAAAGAAACAGGTTTGATCTCACCAGTCTTCACTCGATCAGTCGGGTGCGCAGGCTATTCAGAAGGGAGATATTGAAACTTTCCCTATTTTAGCCCTTACTGCAACCCTGATCCCGCTGTTAGTAACTCCCAGCCCTTACAAGGGCGGTCCCCACAAAAACTGCCCCTACATGCAAACTAATGCACCCTAAATAAACACAGTTGTTAGTATTCCTTATTCCCTACGCGTTTCGTGCACCGTTAGATGCACTCCTCAGGGGAAAATAGCGGTGAGCTACGGTGTGTCCTCGATCTTGATCACATCGGCGCTCCTTATTCCTATATGCAGGCGTTGGCCCTATAAGATTATTTATTTTCTATTTAGAGTGCGAGCAGTGGCTCCACTCAGCCTCTTTCAGGCTGTCTGCACACAAGGTTTGTGTCTGGCGTCGGCGCCAAATTCTGCGCGCGTGCGCCTAAAAAGAGCCGCGTTGGCCCGCCCACTTACCTCCTGCAGGCCGATCATGTGACCTTGCAGCGATCACATGGGGCCGTGGGCGGAGTCAGTAACCAAGGGAGCGAGAGACAAAACGTCATTAGTCCTCCATCGTCACTGACAGTGTTCCCTCCCCTCACCGTGCGTTTCTTAGATCATATCTATTATTGCTATTGGGTGGGCGGGAATAAGGGGACACTTCTTCTCTAACAGCCTGCAATAGAATGTTCAAGGGGCAATTTTTTACACATTAGTCCCTCGGCTGGGCTGTTAGAGGAACCACAAATGGCCATACTTTGGATAATGGCTAAATCATTTTTAACTTCTTAATGTAGTTATGGCAGAGCATTTTATGCTTAAATAGATTATACACACAACAAGGTATTAGAGGTACTGCTTATCTTATGGTGATGGAGGGTTCTATGAAAAAATGACAAAGTGACAAAATGACATGGATCACTATGCCAAGAAGGTGAAAAGGTTAATATTTTACAAAAAAGATGTAAAGTTCAACAGTTCATTTAGGCCTTTGGGGGCGACCGTATCCAGAAGAAAAATCCATTTCGTCTCCCGTTGTAAAATTAATCTGTCCCAGTCACCCCCCCTCACTGGTTTCTGAACTGCTTCAATACCATGAAATTTAACTTTGCTCACGTCCCCATTATGAACCTGATTAACGTGACGGGCCAGAGGTGTATCTCTTTTATGTGCAATATCCCCTAAGTGCGCACCCACTCTCCTTCTCAGCTCGCAGATGGTCTTCCCAACATATTCAATCTTGCAATCGCATATAGCTCGATACACCACCCCTTGTGTTTTACAGTTAATGAACTGCTTAATTTTATGGGTGGTACCCGTCACTGTAGAAGTAAAGGAGTCGCATCTTAGCATCTGGGGGCAGGCAATACACCCACTACATTTAAAGTTACCAGTAGTTCTGGTTGATCCACTAAGCCATGTGCTGTTTTGACTCTGAGTGAAGTGACTGTGTACTAGCCTATCCTTTAATGATCGCCCTTTTCTATAGGTTAACGTTGCATAGGGGCTCACTACTTTCCTTATATCCGGGTCCATTAACAAGATGTCCCAATGTCTTTCCAGTACCCTTTTTGCATCACTTGCTCCATTATCAAATGTTGTAATTAGTCTGATCAGTCTTTCCTCTTTCACCTCCGTTTGTTTTATGAGGAGTTCATGACGATCTTTTAGGAGCGCATTTTGGTATGCTGCCTTTAAGATTTTATCCGGGTATCCCTTTGCTTGAAATCTGAGGCGCAAGTCATTTGCTTGTTTTTTAAAGGTATCTGTGTCCGAGCAATTCCTTCTCAGACGCAGATACTGCCCCCTAGGGATGCCACGTTTAAGGGGTAACGGGTGACTGCTCTCCCACCTCAGCAAAGAGTTCGTCGAGGTGGTCTTGCGGAAAATCTCTGTTGTCAAGGCTCGATCTTTGTCTATGGTGATGCGCACATCTAAAAATGGTAGGCTCTTATCAGAGCTCTCATGGGTGAAACGTAGGCCTACTGGGTTTATGTTGAGGCCGTTCACAAACCGCATAAAATCATCAGGGGGACCACGCCAGATCACAAAGACGTCGTCTATGAATCTGTGCCATGCCTCGATTCTCGAGGTGTCTGGTGTGTCCTCTTCCCCAAAAACCATAGTTTCCTCCCACCAGCCCAGGAGCAAATTGGCATAGGTTGGCGCACAAGGCCAACCCATCGCCGTGCCCCTGAGCTGGTGGTAGAATCTGCCGTTAAACAAAAAGAAATTTCTTGTGAGACTAAATTGTAGGGCCCTCAAGATAAAATTATTGTGATTCTCTTGCTGTACTCCTCTTGACCTTAAAAAGTGTGCGACAGCTTCAAGGCCCATACTGTGGGGTATGGAGGAGTATAACGCCTCGACGTCAACACTTCCCAGTATATGTTCCTTATCCAGGGAAATCCCCTCTAGTTTGGTTAAAAGATCTAAGGTGTCCCTTGTATATGAGGGGAGTGTTAGGACAAACTCTCTTAGAACCTTGTCCAAATAGATCCCCAAGTTTTGGGTAATATTCCCTACCCCCGATACAATGGGGCGTCCCTTTAGGGGGGACAACCCCTTATGTACTTTGGGAAGGCTGTAGAATGTCGCTACTACAGGATTCTTGGGTAACAGAAAATTAAATTCTGATTCGTCAATAAGGCCATCATTCTTAGCTTCTCTCAAAAGGGTATTAAGTTCCCTCATGTAGGCATTAGTCGGATTCGTGGAAAAAATGCGCTCCTAAAAGATCGTCATGAACTCCTCATAAAACAAACGGAGGTGAAAGAGGAAAGACTGATCAGACTAATTACAACATTTGATAATGGAGCAAGTGATGCAAAAAGGGTACTGGAAAGACATTGGGACATCTTGTTAATGGACCCGGATATAAGGAAAGTAGTGAGCCCCTATGCAACGTTAACCTATAGAAAAGGGCGATCATTAAAGGATAGGCTAGTACACAGTCACTTCACTCAGAGTCAAAACAGCACATGGCTTAGTGGATCAACCAGAACTACTGGTAACTTTAAATGTAGTGGGTGTATTGCCTGCCCCCAGATGCTAAGATGCGACTCCTTTACTTCTACAGTGACGGGTACCACCCATAAAATTAAGCAGTTCATTAACTGTAAAACACAAGGGGTGGTGTATCGAGCTATATGCGATTGCAAGATTGAATATGTTGGGAAGACCATCTGCGAGCTGAGAAGGAGAGTGGGTGCGCACTTAGGGGATATTGCACATAAAAGAGATACACCTCTGGCCCGTCACGTTAATCAGGTTCATAATGGGGACGTGAGCAAAGTTAAATTTCATGGTATTGAAGCAGTTCAGAAACCAGTGAGGGGGGGTGACTGGGACAGATTAATTTTACAACGGGAGACGAAATGGATTTTTCTTCTGGATACGGTCGCCCCCAAAGGCCTAAATGAACTGTTGAACTTTACATCTTTTTTGTAAAATATTAACCTTTTCACCTTCTTGGCATAGTGATCCATGTCATTTTGTCACTTTGTCATTTTTTCATAGAACCCTCCATCACCATAAGATAAGCAGTACCTCTAATACCTTGTTGTGTGTATAATCTATTTAAGCATAAAATGCTCTGCCATAACTACATTAAGAAGTTAAAAATGATTTAGCCATTATCCAAAGTATGGCCATTTGTGGTTCCTCTAACAGCCCAGCCGAGGGACTAATGTGTAAAAAATTGCCCCTTGAACATTCTATTGCAGGCTGTTAGAGAAGAAGTGTCCCCTTATTCCCGCCCACCCAATAGCAATAATAGATATGATCTAAGAAACGCACGGTGAGGGGAGGGAACACTGTCAGTGACGATGGAGGACTAATGACGTTTTGTCTCTCGCTCCCTTGGTTACTGACTCCGCCCACGGCCCCATGTGATCGCTGCAAGGTCACATGATCGGCCTGCAGGAGGTAAGTGGGCGGGCCAACGCGGCTCTTTTTAGGCGCACGCGCGCAGAATTTGGCGCCGACGCCAGACACAAACCTTGTGTGCAGACAGCCTGAAAGAGGCTGAGTGGAGCCACTGCTCGCACTCTAAATAGAAAATAAATAATCTTATAGGGCCAACGCCTGCATATAGGAATAAGGAGCGCCGATGTGATCAAGATCGAGGACACACCGTAGCTCACCGCTATTTTCCCCTGAGGAGTGCATCTAACGGTGCACGAAACGCGTAGGGAATAAGGAATACTAACAACTGTGTTTATTTAGGGTGCATTAGTTTGCATGTAGGGGCAGTTTTTGTGGGGACCGCCCTTGTAAGGGCTGGGAGTTACTAACAGCGGGATCAGGGTTGCAGTAAGGGCTAAAATAGGGAAAGTTTCAATATCTCCCTTCTGAATAGCCTGCGCACCCGACTGATCGAGTGAAGACTGGTGAGATCAAACCTGTTTCTTTCCTTCCCTACTTCATATAATGTTGCTACCTGATCATGCAAAATATGACTAATGTGCATCTGTTGACCTATTGGATATGAGACATTTGTCTATTCCACTAGGAACATTTTCTATGTATTTGTACTTGGGTATTAATTTTATTGGAAGGGCTTGATTAAAAGTTAAGTTTTATTAATATATATTTTGATAGCATTCTGCTAGGAATTTGTAAGATCACTCTTGGCAGTACACATAAAGGGGAAAGAAAATCTAGAAGCAGATTTTCTGAGCCGTCATCGCGTGAGGCAAGGGTAGTGGTCCCTCCACCAGGATGTCTTCCGCATGATATCAAGACTTTGCGGGCGGCCAGAGATAGACCTGTGTGTTGCCACCAGGAAGAACAAGCGGGTCGATCGTTTCTGCTCCCTTAACCCGAAAGATCATCCAGTGACCCCGGATGCCTTCTCAATAACATGGAATTTCAACCTCTCTTATGCTTTTCCTCCCCTGTCTATCCTTCCGAAAGTTCTGAAGAAGATAAGAGAAGATCAGGCAAGAGTTATTCTGATAGCACCCTTCTGGCCCAGGAGGGCATGGTTCTCAATACTGAGGGAGCTCTCAGTGTCAGATCCTTGGATCCCCTCAGAGAGGCAGGATCTACTCTCCCAGGGTCCAGTATTCCACCCACAGATAGCAAATCTCCATCTGACGGCTTAGAATTTGAAAGGTGTATCCTGAGGGAAAAGGGCCTATCTTATAAGGTAATTACAACTCTATAGGGAAGCAGAAAAGTAGATACCCCTAGAATTTAATTTAAGATTTGGAGGGTCTTTTCAGATTTATGTAGTCCGGAACAGATAAATCTAGACCGTCCAAACATAGCCATAATTCTAGACTTTTTACAGGTGTGGTTATATAAAGGGTTGAAGCCAGCTACCCTTAAAGTCCAGGTGTCAGCCGTTAGCGCCCTGTTTGACTCTACCTTAGCTTTTCATCCTTGGATAGCCAGATTTATCAAAGCTGCGTCTCGGATGACTCATTTTAAGCATTCTACAGTTCCTCCTTGGGACCTCACTTTGGTCCTGAATTATTTGCTTAAAGGGGTATTCCAGGAATAAGGATAATCTGCATTTAGAAAGTGCATTAAAATCTAATGTAATATGTAATTGATTGTTATTTTCAATTCTGCTTGGTTTAGCAGAAAAAGGATTTTGACCTAATGTTTCATAGTTTAAAAAAACCTACTGGCCCTTTAATCCGTCCTGTGCCTTCCCTCCACTGGGAGAGGACACAGGACGGAAGATGGCGGCTGCTGCTGCTGACGTCAGACGTTTGTGTCTGCAGCGTGAGGTCAGCTCTGCCTCTTCCACACTCTCTCTCGATCTGAAGCTGGGCTGGTCACATGACCTGCCATTGCCTCACACAGCAGAGAGCACAGCTTCCAGCTCCTCTGCTCCGTGTTGATTGCTACAAAAAACAAAGTTTGCAACATTGTAGCATGTAATCAGGTACAATCCATCTCCTGTATCTTTATTTAGTTCAATAAATAAACTTCACTTGTACCTCAGACAAGTGGATACAAGGCATATCATGCATAATAACATACATGCTCCATAATCTAATAAAGAAATACATAAAATGTGTACATCTATAGTAATGAAGATAATTGAAAATGTATCTCCTGTCACTAGATTTAGAGTATATATGAATATATAATGTATGTAGAATATGTATTATATATGGATATGGGATATTAATATATAGTTAGAGTAGATGTACATAGGATGTAGATAGAGTATGTGTATGTATATATATATATATATATATATATATATATATATATATATATATATACATAGAGTATATATATATCCTAAATCCATATACAATACATATCTTGAAACTATATATATTCATATACTGCAAATGTCTCTAACCCCTATAAATATATAGTGTCAAGATGTGTACTGTATATGGATTTAGGATATGAATAAATAAAGTGTATGAACATATAGTACATATCTATATACACAGTTCATGTAGTGTATATATCTTTATTCCCAATCCATACTACACATATCTCTAATCCTATCTCTATACTGTATATATTTACACTCTACCCATATATTGTATATACACTATCCACATGCTGTATATATGTAGTATATGGATAGGACATGTAGATATATACAGTATATAGATAGGGAATATATCTCTAATCCTATTTATATACATAAATATACAGGCGGTCCCCTACTTAAGGACACCCGACTTACAGGCAACCCATAGTTACAGACAGACCCCTCTGCCCACTGTGACCTCTGGTGAAGCTCTCTGGATGCTTTAAAATAGTCCCAGATTGCAATAATCAGCTTAAAATTGTCTGCAATGAAGCTTTATTGATAATTCTTGGTCCTATTACAGCAAAAAAATTTGAAACTCCAATTGTCACTGGGGCAAAAAAAAAAATTGTCGGGAACTACAATAATAAAATATACAGTTTCGACTTACATACAAATTCAACTTAAGAACAAACCTACAGTCCCTATCTTGTATGTAACCCGGGGACTGCCTGTATATATATATATATATATATATATATATACACACACATATATATATACATATATATATACATATACACATATATACATATACACATATACATATATATACATATACACATATATACATATACACACACATATATATATATATACATATACACACACATATATATATATATACATATACACACACATATATATATATATATATATATATATATATATATATATACATCCTATCCATATATTGCATTTATCTATATATACTATATACACTATATGCTCCTGGGACCAGCAGCGCTCAGCCTTCTCCACTAGTTGGCTACTACCATATAATAATACATAATCAATTTAAAAAAAACTGGTCTAAGCATGATTCGCACATCCAAAGTGCAGCAGTAATTAATTATGTGGTGCAATCTGCACCAATGGCCCAAATTTATCAAATGTAGTGCAGTTTGGCCAGATTTATTAATACTGAGGCAGTGTGTTTACCACACTGTGATCAAGTGCCATAGACCTCTATGGGGGCTGTGATCTGGATGCAATACGGTCGTGTGAACAATAACTGGATGCACATAACAGTAGGAGAAAACTCCCTAATGATCTTGATAAGCTGAGGTGCTGCTGTATGTTACTACACTTGAAATGAAGATAAACTGGTTCAAAGCATCCAAACGCATGCGGTTTTAAATGGACAGAAAACACTTGTTTTAAAGCGATCCAAAGACGTGAGGTGTGGCAGCATCCTTAGGGAGCATGTTGCGTTTTCATTGCGTTTGAAATGCATTAGAGCAGCTGATGAGAGTTTATTTGCCTAATTACATTACGGTTTGCTTTTGTTAACGCAATGTTAACACATGCGTTAACAAAATGAATGTGTTAATGTTTTTGTAAACGGAAATGTTAACAGTGATGTAATTAGGCAAATCGCCCTTACTGAGTAGCAAGAGCAATTGCTAAACAGAGACTCCTGTGGATTTCTCAGCTTAGGATGGACTCTTGGTTTTGGTTTTCTAATATTGATGCAACTACTAAGCAGGATACTGATGTGTAAAACTAACTTTAGGGGTGCGGTCACAAATCATGTTTAACGCATGCGTTTAAAAACGCATTGCAATAGCTGAAGAGTGATTTGCAGTTAACACATGTGTTTACAAAACGCAACCGTTAATGCATTGTTAACACATGTGTTAACATCACGGTTAACACATGTGTTTGTTAACACAATGTTAACACATTTGTTAACATTTGTAACAGCTGTTTAATTAGGAAAATCACACTTCAATGCCTTTTTAAATGCATGCGTTAAATGCAACGTGTGATCGCACTCTAGGATGTAAGACTTCTTGGACACTGAAACATGGACACTACTGTTTGACACCATCCATGCTTTGGCAGGAAGATGTAATGATAACCACAGACAAACAAAACAATGGTAGAGGGAAAAATGTGATTTATTAGCTATTATTACTGGAGTATTACTGGACTGGGATGATCACCTTGGAAACCACTGGGAGCAGGAGAGGGAGGGGCTATAACTGACATATCTGTGAAGATAAGTAAAAGGTCAGGAAGACATGTCTCATACTAAAGGCTCATGGGACTTGTAGTACTGAGTGTCGGCCATCTTGGATATGACTCCACCTACTTTACAAACCCTATAAAGGTTTTCAGAACATAAAAACAAACTAAGTAACCTTAATTTTGTGATTGTTGACACTGTGTATTATTGTGGTAACATAATTATAGCATTATTGTTTTTTTTATCAGAGGTTCATATTCCTGGAATACCCCTTTAAGGAACCATTTGAACCTTTAGAATCTTGCCCCCCCCAAAATGGTTAACATTGAAGGTAGTTTTCTTAGTGGCAATTACTTCGGCCCGTAGGGTAGGAGAAATCTCAGCACTATCCGGTAGAGCACCTTTCACAAAGTTTTTTGAGGATGGGGTTGTTCTTATGACAGACCCAGCCTTTTTACCTAAAGTGGCTTCAAGATTTCACAGGTCGCAGGAAATTAGACTTCCTTCTTTTTTTGTAATCCTTCTACGGATAAGGAGAAGGAATTTAGCAAATTAGATGTCAGGAGAGCTATCGAGATTTATTTAGCAAGGGCTAAAGAATGGAGAAAATCAGATAGCCTGTTTGTTCTTTTTAGGGGAAAAAATAGGCCTCAGCTAGTACTATTACTAGATGGATCAAGCTAGCCATTATTTCAGCCTATGAGGCAGCCAAGCTATCTGTACCAGAAGGGCTGAAGGCACACTCTACCAGAGCAGTTTCCCTTTCCTGTGCACAATTTAGAGAGGTGTCAGTAGGCCAGATCTGCCAGGCTGCCTCCTGGTCTTCTCCACACACCTTTTATAAGCACTTTAGACTGGATGTGGCGGGTGCACATGAGTTGCCATTTGGGCGAAGAGTGTTGTCTTCGGTGATCCCTCCCTAGTTTTTCTATGTTATTCTTGCTGTTTGGGTGCTGTCATGGTGAGAGCGGGAAACCTGTAATTACTCACTGGTAATTGTGTCTCCTGGAACCACGACAGCACCCAGGGTATTCCCACCCTTTATTTTTTATTTTTTCTCCCCTCACATCTTTTTGTTCGGTGTGCGCATGTGGAACAGGGAGCTTAACATAACCTTGGTGTGAGGTTCACATATAAACGTATGGATGTGTCCGATGGTGGGAAATAACCAGGAAATTAAGTCCCATACAGTCTTTGTAATCCACTGAAGGAGGAAGGATGGGCCAGGCTTAAAAAGATCTGGTTTTCCTGTCCCTATGGGCGGATCCTTCTCTCTGGTTGGGTGCTATCGTGGTTTAAGGAAACACAATTACCGGTGAGTAATTACCGGTTTCCGGTGAATCAGTCTTTGGTCCAGACCTTCATGCCATAGTAGAAAAGGCAGATGACAACAAGATGGGCTTCCCTGGGGAAAGGCAAACATGGCCACTGGAGTTACCCCAAGGGAGTCAGAGGACGTGGTTTCCTATTCTCCTCACACTCCTTCCTCAAAAAGTAAGAAACAATGATGCCAGGGTTGGGGGAAGACTTCTTTCATACACTTCACAGTGTGAAATAATAACATCAAATCTCTGGGCGAGAGACATAATCAAAAATGAATACAGGATCGAATTTTCTCATCTTCCCCCTCAGAAATAATTAAATCCATCATCATCATCATCTGCTTCCACGCAGGTCACTGCAAGAGGTCCAAAACTTACTCCAATTGGGGGCCATCCTTAGAGTCCCCACGGATCAAGAAGGACAAGGGTTCTACTCCCCTCTATTCAATGTGAAAAAACCCAATGGTTTAACAAACTGCCTCATAATAAATCTAAAGGGGTTGAACCAATTTGTCAAATACAAGATGTAGTCGGTAAGATCAGCTATATCCCTCATATACCCAAACTCTCTGATGTGCACCAGAGATCTAAAAGATGTGTATTATCACATACAGGGGCGGACTGGGAATTTAAAGTGGCCCTGGAAAAAACTGTAAAAGTGGCCCCATTCTGACCACATAAAAAGTTAAACCTACCATATACCTTTCTTACCACGGTGTTGGTATCTATCACGTGTAAACTTACACTTGAGTTAACGATATATCCCTTATTTGTCTACTGCTCCTCCCCCTCTAGTGCAGGGCTAGACGGCCGAGCACAGGGTGAGGTTCTAGATGGGGTCGTAGCTTCATAGGGCTGCGATCCCGTGTTGAGGCCGCAGGGTGCATATAGATCCTCTCATCGCCTCCCCATTAGGGATATTTAGGACTATAGAGGTACTTCTGAGATTATCTCAAGGTTTTCTCTCCCCCTCCTCTCCCTCTGCATTTCTTAATACCTTTTTCTTTTATACTTATCTCTTACCGTCCGTTGGTGTCTCCCTCTCCACTTCTACTGTTGGTATTTCGGTTCTCCTTATTGATCACGATCCAACTTGGAGAATTTGAAACGTCTAATACCTTCTCAGCAGCTGTTTGTCAAAACGGAATAGGCATACAGTAAACTACTCAGGTTTGAGAACCATCTGGACATTTAAGTATTCTAGCATACAAATACTTTAAATAGTATTATGCTGACTGGCAAAGCCCCATGAGAGCTGTTATCTCATTGTTTAATATTATTACCATTTTTCCACTTTTTATGATTTTGGATTATATTAAAAGCTAAGTTTTAAAATTGTTTTCTCACCCTCTGTGTACTTACTAGTTTTAACAAGATAGGTTTAGGGGGAAGGAGGTCTACACTATCCTCCCCAGTATACTACCTCCCATACAGCCATATATAAATTCGCTAAGGAAGGCGAAAAACTGGCACCCATCGGGCATCCTACATGCTGGGGTCATGAGAGGCATGACGGTCACAGCCATTGAACACGTCATGCGTCCAAACAGAGGGGGTAATTGGAAGAAAATACTATTAACACGTGAAGCCTTCTGGATCTTGAGCCTTGACACACGTTTTTCCAAGGCTCTTAATCATAAACAAGATTTGTTATACATTTATTAAAACCTGTCTCACAAACAATTGTTAGTCTGGACGTAGTTAGCCCAGGACACACCCCCTACAGGGCGTGATTCTCCACGCCGGAAGCCCGGAATCACGAAACACATGCATTTTGATTTAAACTCTGAGCGGGCTAAAGCAGACAAGGTATGACTAAGGACTGACATAGCGATAGTCCGAAACGCGTTACTGCTGTACATTGTGTCCTGTACTGCATGTGCTTTTACCTTCCTTTTGCATCCATGTCTTTTTGCATTATGGAATTTTTTATATGCTGAATACATTTTTGGATATGTTTTAACAGCTGTTTTTTCCCATGGAACATTTGTTGGTGCTGGATTCCCACCCTTTCTTTTTGCTTTATCCATATTACCACTACCTGGATCTCCAGAGCAGTGTTTGAGAATTCTCAGTGCACCCGGGCCAGTGGACATCCTCTAAGAAGATTGCAGCCTGTGGTTGGTGAGCCGTTACCAAAATATCTTTTTCTTTGTCTTATTTCTCAATATTGTCCCCGGCAATGGTTTAACGTGCTCCCCATTAAAAACTCCATTAATATTTATCTATATATGCATGCTAAATATTGCAAGTTTTTGAACAAGCAGTGCTGCCACATGATGAACTCTGCATATCCACTGTTGCCGATGGCTTGAAATTATGCCATCGAACATACTGTTTTTTGTTTCTACTACCACGGCCGAAATACAATATTCCAAGGGAATTTTTACACAAGTAAACAACCAAACTTTTTTCTACTTCTGCTGATTATTACATTTTTCCCGTTTACCATGGATGCAACCACGAAGAGCACACCGACCACATTACTTCCCTTGGACAATCCGGATCGTATACACAAGGCTCAAGCTCTTTTCTCTCAAACTGACCCCAGCCAGGATGTGGAGTTTCAAACACGTCTTTTTCGTAAGCTAGAGGATTTATCTATCAGTCAACTGCGGATGTGGTGGGATTACACTACCCTACAAAATTATACCTCCAAAGAAATGATCCCTCGTGGGCTTTGCATCAAAAAGTATCCATCAACCGCTCAAAATCAGGAGTTTGAAACCCAATGGAATAAAATTCTCTCCTCGTGTTCCCTACAGTTAATGGAGCTAATCATACACAGCGAACAAGAACAGCTACAATCCATTCAGGAAGAAATAAATCAGCTTAACAATCAACTACATCCATTTGCTGAGTCTGAGCAATATATCGATATGCAACAGAAACTCAAAGAAAAACTGGATACTCTAGAAACCCAAATAACTAAAACCAAAAAGGATAAATTTAGCAGGGACTTAGAAGATTATGCAACAAATCAAGTGTACAACCATCTCAGTCAAGATATAAGTCAATTCTAAGACGTAAACCAAAACGCAGGAGGTCTAAACCAAAAGTCACTTTTTCATCTTCCGAGTGTGAATCGGATCCTAACACTGACACATCCAACGTTGAAATCGTTCGTAATTCTAACTCTGGAAATGTGTCAAAAAACGACATAACCAATGCAAAAAAGCCTCCAAAAAACAAAGAAGAGCAGGGCGAAAACACCCCAAAAGACATACAACCGAGGACCTATACGACTCGACAAAACAAGAGCTAATTCAAAAAATACAAATCCTGAACTCGAAACATATCAGGAGTCTACACTTACTCCAGTTGCAGATTCCAGATTAACAAGTGTAATCAACTTGTCAGCTTGCATCTTAACACGAGAACAATTACAGGTATTGAATAAAGGACTAAGTTTCTCCCCCACCAATAGCATGAACCTTTACTATCAAGGATGTTAACAAATTTATCTGTTTACTGACGGTAAAAAAAAAAAAAAATTTCAAAGTATTGATGTTGAGCCTTCTATGTCTACATCCATCAACTCTAAAGGCCAAGAAAAATTTTATTTAAAAGATACTTTTCAAGAACATATAACTCTTACAAACCTTCTCGATCTGGACACAGAGGCGACCAACTCTACCACTATATTAAATACGGCTTATGCAATAGCCACTACCAATCCCTCTTTTTACCCCATCAACACCAGATCCATAGAAATGGACATTTTTCAAGAAAATGTGGAAGAAGATTTAAAAAATCTCTCAAATAACTCCTTGTCTACACCCATCAAGAATAACGGCGGTTGGTGAGCCGTTGCCAAAATATCTTTTTCTTTGTCTTATTTCACAACTGCTATAATACTGCCCCCTATGTACAGGAATACAACTACTATAATACTGCCCCCTATGTACAAGAATACAACTACTATAATACTGCCCCCTATGTACAGGAATACAACTACTATAATACTGCCCCCTATGTACAGGAATACAACTACTATAATACTGCCCCCTATGTACAGGAATACAACTACTATAATACTTCCCCCCATGTACAGGAATACAACTACTATAATACTGCCCCCTATGTTCAGGAATACAACTACTATAATACTGCCCCCTATGTACAGGAATACAACTACTATAATACTGCCCCCTATGTACAGGAATACCCCTATGTACAGGAATACAACTACTATAATACTGCCCCCTATGTACAGGAATACCCCTATGTACAAGAATACAACTACTATAATACTACCCCCTATGTACAAGAATATGACTACTATAATACTGCCCCCTATGTACAGGAATATGACTACTATAATACTGCCCCCTATGTACAGGAATATGACTACTATAATACTGCCCCCTATGTTCAAAAATATAACTACTATAATACTGCCCCCTATGTACAAGAATATAACTACTATAATACTGCCCCCTATGTACAGGAATATAACTACTATAATACTGCCCATAGCCCATAGCCCCTGGTATTACAGCCCATAGCCCCTGGAATTACAGCCCATAGCCCCTGGTATTACAGCCCATAGCCCCAGTATACAGCCTGCCCCCGCTATACAGCACCAGCCCCTGGTATACAGCCTGCCCCTTGTATACATCCACCCCCACGCCAGTAGATAAAAATAAAAACACTTTAAACTCACCTCTCCGACACCCCGACACTGCTTCCCTGCTTGATCCCAGTCCGGCCGCAGTGACAGCTCCGCACGGGCCGGCGTCGCACAGACCATGGTGTCAGCCGCTTGCCGACGTCATGGTTTGTCCGTATGTTGTTGTCACCGTGGCCAGACTGGGATCAAGCAGGGGAGCAGCGTCGGGGCGTCGGAGAGGTGAGTTTCACGTGTTTTTATTTTTACACCGGCCCCGGACCGGCCCTAAACCAATCGGCCAGTCCACCCCTGATCACATACCAATTCAACTTTCCTCTCTTCCTCTCAGAAGTTCTTGACATTTACTGTCTTATCCCTGGAAGGGGAAATTTACCATTTACAATATTGTGCACTACCTTTCGGGATTTCTTCTGCTCACAGGATGTTCTCCAAACTAATGATGGAGGTAGTTGCTTTTCTAAGAAATCAGAATGTGTCTATCGTTCCTTACCTAGACAACTTTCTAATTATAGCCAGAACCAAACCAGATATAGTAAGGTCTCAGGATTTTACAATTTCCACACTCACAAAGCTGGGATGGTCCATCAACTTCCAGAAGTCTCCTCTTACTTAGTTAAATTTTCTAGGAGTAATTCGGGACTTACATTGTCAAACTTCTTTTCTTCCACAGGACAAGTACCTACCGGTAAATCCGTTTCCACTAGTCCACCATGACGGCCTATAAATTCCTCCCTAGAACTTCTTGTTTTTTCTATTTTATTTTGGTGTGTGATGTAACATACTAAATACAGTTTGCATCCATGCCCGGTGTGGTTATTTGGTAGTCACTGGTGGGAGGGAACTTTTAACCTATCTCCTTCCTGTTCCCACAGAGGTCAAAGGGCATCCTCCAGGTAGCCATCATGGTGGACCAGTGGAAACTGATTTACCGGTAGATATTAAATCTGAATTTATGGCCAGAATACAGCTGCATATACGGAACAGGAAAAATCATATAGTCATGTGCACGAGGCTTTAATGAAAGGTTCATTAAACAATGATGGAAGTGGAAAGGGAAGCTCAGTCTCTTACCACTTTCTTAACATTTTCCTAACTGCTTTTAATAAGTTTAACTTTTATGAGATGTTTTATTTTTTTCTTCATGATTATAAGAATCTCTCTTCACAGCAGAGAGGTGTGTAACTACCATTGGAGCAGGGGTCCTGGTCATCCAGCACATTACAGTTGCAAAACCCCTGCCGATGCAAGACAGAGGGGTTGTTGCGAATACGTCCCACCATGTAGCTTGCAACCTGTGTAGGGTCTGATCAACCCCACAGCAGGTCACTACATAACACAGGGGAACACTGCAGCGGTAGAGTCTGCCTGGTAAGGCAGGAGTTTATTGTTGAATGTGATGTAATATGTGTTAACCAATCACATCAGTTCATGTATTGTATCTGTAAGCTGGGATGCGATTGGAGGAGGAACCACCACTTGACCAGTGGGAGTAATAAAACCCCTGGTCAGGAAAGTTCTAGTGGAAGAATAGCAGAGTGAATCTAGTTAGTCAGAGTGCAGCCAGAGCTCAGCTCACTGCCTGAGCAGCTCTGAGGAGCTAGTGAAAGAAGCAACCCAGGACAAGCTGAAGCATCCTACTAGGACACAGCTACCTCCCAGCCTGCCATTGCATCCAGGCTGATGACCCATTCCTGTGGTTCCATCTCCAACTGCAGCCCCAGCATTCTACCTTTTGTCAAGGCACGTTGCTACTGTTCCTGTCGGTTCCAATAAAGAACTGTAAGTTATTTTTGTTCAACGTCTGCCTCCGTCTGGTCCCTGCTACTACGGTTGTCACCATCATGGGCACCCTATCCACCACACAGAGACTCATACTCCAGACCCCAAAGGGTTGCCCCAGGGAGAACTACTCTAGCAGCCTCTCCCTTATCATTTCTTTCCAACACCACCCTGCTGGAGACCTGCCAGGCTGTAGGACAGCCCTCCGGTTCCCCATACCAAGCACCGTGACACTAGCATGCCTAAGTTGCAACCACCAGCCACTCAGGTATTCCAGGCCCCGGCTGTCTCCAGGCCCCAAGAAAAGGCTAGGCCCCAGTGGGGACTGTTGCACAGTCATGGCCAAAAGTTTTGAGAATGACAAATATTATATTTTCACGTGATCTGTTGCCCTCTGGTTTCTATGTGTGTTTGTCAGATGTT
Organism: Engystomops pustulosus; assembly: GCF_040894005.1. NCBI lineage: Eukaryota > Metazoa > Chordata > Amphibia > Anura > Leptodactylidae > Engystomops > Engystomops pustulosus. Next base: position 151,516,506 of record NC_092414.1, read on the forward strand.
TTTTTATCACATACAGAAATACAAGTGCAATCATATTATGAGTAACAAAAGCTTTTATTGACAGTTAGAATGAGTTAATGCAGCAAGTCAATATTTGCAGTGTTGATCCTTCTTCTTCAGGACCTCTGCAATTCTCCCTGGCATGCTCTCAATCAACTTTTGGACCAACTCCTGACTGATAGCAGTCCATTCTTGCATAATCAATGCTTGCATTTTGACACAATTTGTTGTTTTTTGTTTGTCCACCCGTCTCTTGATGATTGACCACAAGTTCTCAATGGGATTAAGATCTGGGGAGTTTCCAGGCCATGGACCCAAAATCTCTATTTTTTGTTCCCAGAGCCATTTAGGTATCACCTTTGCTTTATGGCAAGGTGCTCTATCATGCTGGAAAAGGCATTGTTGATCACCAAACTGCTCTTGGACGGTTGGGAGAATTTGCTCTTGGAGGACATTCTGGTACCATTCTTTATTCATGGATGTGTTTTTAGGCAAGACTGTGAGAGATTCCCTTGGCTGAGAAGCAACCCCACACATGAATGGTTGCAGGATGCTTTACAGTTGGCATGAGACAAGACTGGTGGTATCACTCACCTTGTCTTCTCCGAACAAGCTGTATTCCAGATGTTCCAAACCAGGGCCGATTCTAGCATATTTGCTGCCTGAGGCGAATATTAAAATGCTGCCCCCTGCCCCCCCTCTCCCTGTTCAGTAAATGCAGAAAACTTTACTAACAATTAACAACCCTACAGGCAGCTCCCTGACACTGTGTGACTGACTACAGGATCTGGGAGTCATTAGTGGCATCTAGTACCTTGTAGATGACAATCTCTTCCATCAGGAGGACTTCTCTAATCGATTACATATCACTGCTGAATTCACAGCCAGATATCTTCAGCTCCGTGCAGCATCTCCACCCGGCGTCCCTAAAAATACCACAGTCACTTACAGTATAAAGTCTCCTGGATAACAACACTGCGCTCCTAAATAATATATACTCCTCACAACACAACTGACCTCACGATACCCCACATATAACACATCCCTTCATTATATATATATATATATATATATATTATATATTCTACTGGAATTATAGCATGCTAAGCACCAATCAATATACAACAACCCCAATTTATTAATACAGACCCCCTAACATTTGGTTTACATGATGCAAAGTAATCTATTGTATCCTATAACTAATACATCCCACCCTGTTATTATGTTACATGTGAATTTATATAGAGTGCTACCCTGATTAATGTAAATATATAACACCCCCTAATGAATATATATATACAATTTATTTTTATAGGCCCCCCCCCCCAGTATAAACAGTATCCGGCCCAATATAAATATATACAGCCCCCCCCCCAGGAAAATAAGAATCTGGCCCCCCCATATAAATATATACAGCCCCCCCCATATAAAAATATATACAGCCCCCCCAGAATAAACAGAATCTGGCCCCATATAAATATATACAGTCCCCCCCCCCCCCAGAATAAACAGAATCTGGCCCCATATATTTATACAGCCCCCCCCCCATGTAAATATATACAACCCCCCCAGAATAAACAGAATCTGGTCCCATATAAAAATATATACAGCCCCCCCCCAGAATAAACAGAATCTGGCCCCCCATATAAATATATACAGCCCCCCCCCCCCAAGTATAATAATAAGAATTTGGCCCCTCATATAAATATATACAGCCCCCCAGGAAAAATGGGATCTGGCCCCTTATAAATGTACACAGCCTCCCCGTAAAAAAAAAAAAAAGGAATCTGGCCTCACATAAGCATATATAGAAGATCTACCCCCTACAGGAGTAATCGCCCCCTAATATACATATATGGCCATTTGATTAATTGATTGGACAATAAAAATAATCAAACTTATACTTACCTTTGAGCAGGGTGCTCCCACGGCGCGTGGGTCCCGTCTTCAGGCGGCTCTTCTGGCAGCCACGGCTCCGCTGAGTGACACTGCACTCCGCTGTGTGTCACTGCACGGTACGGAGCGACGCCAGCAGCCGTAAAGGCACTGTGTCGCTCCGCATGTAAATCACACCTGTTTCTTAAAGAGACAGGTGCGATTTATCTGCAGGGCGATTCGGGCGCCCAAATCGCCCACATTGGAGCGGCAAAATGCCGCTCTTAAAGAGGTCCGCATTCTGCCGCCCGAGGCGAGATTTTCATCTCGCCTCATGGCAGATGCGGCCCTGTTCCAAACAATCGGAAAGGAGATTCATCAGAGAAAATGACTTTACCCCAGTCCTCAGCAGTCCACTCCCTGTACCTTTTGCAGAATATCAGTCTGTCCCTGATGTTTTTTCTGGAGAGAAGTGGCTTCTTTGCTGCCCTCATTGACACCAGGCCTTGCTCCAAGAATCTCTGCCTCACAGTCCATGCAGATGCAACGACACCTGCCTGCTGCCATTCCTGAGCAAGCTCTGCACTGCTGGTAGCCCGATCCCGAAGCTGAAACACTTTTAAGAAACGGTCCTGGCGCTTGCTGGTCCTTCTTGGGCGCCCTGGAGCCTTTTTGGCAACAATGGAACCTTTCTCCTTGAATTCCTTGATGATGTGATAGATTGTTGACGGAGGTGCAATCTTTCTAGCTGCGAGACTCTTCCCTGTTAGGCCAGTTTTGTGCAGTGTAATCATGACTGCACCTGTTTCTTTAGAGATAACCATGGTTAGCAGAAGAGAAACAAAGCACTAGCCTTCTTTTAAAGTGTCCAGTGGTGTGATTCTTACTTAATCATGACAGATTGATCTCCTGCCTTGTCCTCATCAACACCCACACCTGTGTTAATGGAGCAATCACTGAAACAATGTTAGCTGCTCATTTTAAGGCAGGTTTGCAATGAAGATGAAATGTGTTTTGGGGGAAAAAGTTCATTTTCTAGGCAAATATTGACTTTGCAATTTATTGCTGCCTGCTCCGGAAACCCTCCTATAACCATCTCCCCTCTGTTTTGGAGGAGAGAGAATTGTGTCCAGCAGGTGGCAGCATTGTGGGGCTACTTCCTGCTACCAATGCAGAGAGGGAGAGGACACAGGAGAAAAGGGAAATAATTTTTCTGCCATCATTTGCCTAAAAAACCATTGTGCTCCTTTACATCATGTCAGTAGATGTGCAATATTTTGTATCTGCACACCACAAAGCAGTTTCAGCCAAAGTGCATAATAAGCAAGATAGCCCCTGCAGCCTGTAATTGCCACAGCCTCTACCTTGTATCCTCATGTCCCTCAGCATCACCGTGCACATGCTGGGGCACATTTACTTATCTGTCCCGTTGATGCTACCAATCCGGAATGTCCGATGAGGATTCGGAGCTGCCACGATTCACTAAGATTGTGCGTCCAATTTCCTGAATGTGTCACTTCCCCCCGCTGAGGTCCGCTGGAGTTCACCTTCTACTGATCTTGCGACACAATTTCATTTTTAAATTCCGCAGTTTGTACGAATCAGTCTGTTGTCCGACGACTACGCCCCCCGATTTGTGTCACATGAAAGCCGGCGCCAATGTGCCACAATTCGATCGCATGCGCCAAAAACCCGGGGCATTTCAGGGAAAATTGGAAAATTCAGGAAACCCGATGAAAATGCGTCTGATGAACCCTTAGTAAATGTGCCCCACTGTGTCCACCTTCTACTTCCCTAAGTCCTGACAGAGCCTTAAAGGGATTGTCTGGGGCTTAAAAATAAACTACTCCCACTCGCCTCCTCTGATTCTCCTGTTCTGGTGGTGTCAACCTGACAACTGCTGCATGCCTGCTTCTGCCTGAACTCACATTCTAGCAGGTGTGTACAAGTGGTTGGGATAACATCACGGCCTATGTAAAACCGAAGCCTATCAGTATTATCACTTTTTCTAATGTATGGATATTCTGTAAAAGTCCAGTCCATGCCTCTGTCCCTCAGTGTGGTTTCCTGTCCTTGTGGGATCCCAGGAGTGACCTCTGTGAGGTTCCTAGGTGAATAAAAGATCATCCCCCCCTCCCCATACGGTATAGAATACTGGGTGATTACTGGTGGTGGTGAGTACAGCCTTCCTGGCCCTAAATAAGTCCTAATCTATGGCCTCAGTACCCTTTCTTTTTGCCTACTTTTAGAGTGAAGAGGTTGTCCCTACTAGGAAAGCATCAAAGAAATTAAAAAAAAAAAGTGTGTACGATTTGCAAAGATGGTCATCTTCATATGATAAACCTACCTGTGATGTTTATATCCAACAAATTTGGGCACAAGAGTCTTCAGTAATGTTTAAATTCCATTTGCTTCCTTATTCAAGATGAGGTAAAAAAATTCAGTCAGAAAAGCTATTAAAAGACCAGCTAGAGCAGGGGTAGGGAACCTATGGTTCGGGAGCCATATGTGGCTCTTTTGATGGCAGCATCTGGCTCTCAGACAAATCTAAGACACACACAGCGATGATCACTGGATGCAGGGAGGGATGTTACCACTGCCAGCGTCCTTTGTCTGACCAAGGTGCCATCGCCACCCCATTGCTTAGATGACAGCGCTTGTGTCATAGAGTAGAGAATCATCCACTCTTCCCTATGACCGAAGCAATGATGGCAGCGGCGCCTGGGTCAAAGAGAAGAGCGCAGGAGTGATGAGAAGCCACTGAAGGGAGAGCAGATAGTTAGTCAGAGAAAAAAAGGGAATACTCACCTATCTACTGTGGGCATGTGCTAGAGCTACCTATCTACTGGGGCCTGGGGGCATGTGATGTGGCTACCGATCTACTGGGGGCATGTGCTATGATTACCTATCTACCTTAGGCATGTGCTGTGACTACCTAACTACTGGGGAGCATGTGCTGTGACTACCTATCTAATGGGGGCATGTGGCTACCTATTTACTAGCAGGCATGTGATGATGCTACCTATCTACTGGGGGGCATGTGCTGTGGCTACCTATCTACTGGGGGGCATGTGCTGTGGCTACCTATCTACTAGGGGGCATGTGCCGTGATTACCAATATACTGGGGGACCTGTTCTGTGGCTACCTATCTATTTGGGTGCATGTGCTGTGGCTACCTATTTACTGGGTGTCATGTGATGTGGCTACCTATCTACTGGGGGTGTGTACTGGGGCTACCCATCTACTGGGGGTATGAGCGGTGGCTACCTAGTTACTGGGAGCCATGTGATGTGGCTAGCTATCTACTGGGGCTACCTATTTATTGTCGGGCATGTGCTGTGGCTACATATTTACTGGGTTCCATGGGCTGGGGCTACCTATCTACTGGGGGACATGTGCTGTGGCTACTTATCTACTGGAAGGCATATGCATATGGTACGGCTCTCACAGAATTACATTTTAAAATATGTGGTGTTCATGGCTCTCTCAGCCAAAAAGGTTCCTGACCCCTGAGCTAGAGGTTTTGTCTCTCCCGGACCATCTAAAATTTATATGTCAGATTCTGATAATGAAGAGGTTTGGTTTTGTTCAGACTCAGAGTAAGTCACTCTGCTCAGTTACTCAGTTATTCTTGAATTAGGTTGGATAACGAACCTGAAGAAGTCTTCCCTCATACCATCAAGGTCCGAGATTTTTTTTCTACCCTAGGAGAAAAATGAAAAGATCATCTGCCCTCCATAAAGACAGTAATGTCTTCCTTAGGTCTCTTTACTGCTGGCATTCCAGCTGTTCCGTGGCTTCAGATACATGGTCAAAAGTTATTCATGCTAAAAATCTGGAAAGGGGGAGTGGGTTGTGTCCAGCCTAGACCAGAAAGTACTTCTTCCCATAGAAATCCTAAAGTCTCTAGAATGGTGGTTGTTGACTCCAAATATAACTCGTGGCCTTCCGTGGAAATAGGGTGCAATACAAGCTCCAGGGGCTGGGACGCCCACTTGAAGAGTCATCTGCATCTAGGAATATGGTCCAGTCTTAAACAGAAAAAAAATCTTCAAACTTCAGGATTTGGATGTAGAGATATTGGCGCGTATTTGCTAAGGTCGGCGGACAGCACAAACGCCAGATATTCCAACGATTTTGGATTTGGGCTGCACTTAATAGGGTATTGTGTCACACGTGGACAGATTTTGGCACAATCGCTCCGGCTTTCATGCGGCACAAATTGGGCAGCGGGCCATCAGACGATCCGACGGATTCGGACAAACCGCGGGATTTAACTTAAAAATTGTGTCACAAGCCAAGCACTTACATGCATCGGGAGGAAGATGGTGTACTCCGGCGGACCTGATCGGGGAAGCGACACATTCAGCAAGTCGGGTGTACAATGTAAGTGAATAGCGTCACAGTGCATTGTCATTGGACATTGCACTTTTGGGATCTCCTCCGGACGGGGTAAGTAAATGTGCCCCATTATCCGACAACCCTACCACGGTAGACTATTTAATTACTAAGGGGGCACCAAAAGCCCTACGCTAGTGAAGCTAACCTTCAACATCTCCCGGCTTGCGATGACAGACTTCTTAAATCAAACCAGGTTGCGCCACTGAGAATGGTGCCTCAAGAAGAAAATCTTTCCTAAAATCACAAGCCTATGGGGAACTCCGGAAATAGACTTTTTTGCCACTCGGGGAAACAGACAAGTCCAAAAATTGGGGCATATTCACTTACTCGTCCGGAGGAATTTCGAAAAGTGCATTGTCCGATGACAATTCACTAACATCGTGTGCCCGATATCCTGCAGGTGTTGCTTCCCCGCTCAGATCCGCCGGAGTTCACCATCTTCTTCCCGATGCATATAAGTGCATTGCTTGCGACACAATTTTAATCTTAAATTCCACGCTTAGTCTGAATCAGTTTGATTGTCCAACGACACCCCCCGAGCCGGCACCGTGCCAAAATCCGATCGCGTGCGACAAAATCCCCTTCTAAATCCCTGTCCAAGCAGCGCAATCCCCGAAAACCATGAACCGTCCCACGGAAATGCACCCCATTCTGTTCCTTGAATTCTCAAAACAACCATTGGAAGGTGGATGCATCGTCAGCAAAATGGGAGTTCAAACTTCTTTATACTCCCCCCCCCCCCCCCACTAATGCTTCAACCGATAATCCTGAAGAAAATCAGGAGGGACCCATTAAGGAGATCCTAATATCTACCTTTTGCCCGGAGAGAGCTTGTCACCTCCAATACATGGATACTTCCAGAAGTACTGGAACTTCTATCGCAGGGGCAAATTAATCCTCCCGGGATCAACAGGCTACACCTGACGGCCTGGCACTTGAAGGCTAATCCTTTTGAGAAAGGGTCTTTCTACCACCTTTCACAGCACCAGAAAAGTTGTGACGTCATGAATTTATTTTCTATTTTTTTTTTTACTATGAAAACTGTCAATCTGTGGAATAGCCTGCCTCAGGCGCTGGTCACAGCAGGGACAGCAGAGAGCTTCAAGAAGGGTCTAGATGCCTTTTTACACCTAAATAACATTAATGGCTATGTTATATGGAATTGTTTCCCCTAAATCCCATCCAATCCCTTCTCTTCCTAGGTTGAACTTGGTCGACATGTGTCTTTTTTCAAATGTATAAACCATATAACATGGAAAACTTTCTTTGCATTTTTTCAGGATCCAAATCTCGATCCGGATCAACCAAACTTCACTAAAATATTGGATTCATACATAAAGGCCTTGACAAGGGTCTGAAGCCTGCTAGAAGTGCTACACTCAAGGTGCAAATTTCCACTCTTGGATCTCTTTATAATAGAGCCCTGGCTGCTCATCCCTGGATAATTAGATTTATCAGAGCTGATTCCAGTATGACACCCCTTGAGAGTTACTGTACCCTCTTGGGACCTTTCTGTAGTACTAAAATCCCTGGCCCACCATTTGAGCCAGTTGAGGAACTCTCACTTAGGCATCTAACATTAAAAACGGTCTGCTTAGTGGCAGTAACTTAAGCTAGGCTAGTAGGGGAGCTTGCAGCCTTGTAATGTAAATCCCCTTAAACAAAATTCCTAGATAGTAGGGTGATTTTCCTGACTGACCCAGGTTATACCTCCTTCCTTTTTGAGAACCCTTCTACTGACAGAGAAAAGGAATTCCATTGCCTGGACGTTGGACGGACTATAGAAGAATATTTACATAGGACTGGCCATATTTAAATATGATTGTTTCTTAATTATTTTCAGGGGGAGTAAAGCCTTCTCAAACACTATAGCTAGATGGATCAGACAGACCATAGCATAAGCATAGTCTGCGCAGAATTACATATACCATGTGGATTGAGGGCCCATTCCACCAGGGCAGTATCTACCTCTTGGGCAGAGTTGAGAGAAGTCTCCATAAATCAGATTTATAGGGTTGGTTTTCTCGTTATACTTTTTTCACACAATATTGTCTAGATATAGCTGGGGCTCAAGAGCTTTCCTTTGGACGTAGGGTCCTCTCCTTTGTCTCCCCCTAGTGGTGTCATTCTTTTTATTCTTTCCGGCGGTGCTGACAGCCCCCCTAGTTCCCTCCCTTCTCTCTTCACATCTTCCTATTCTGCGGGTGGTGTAGCATAAAAAAATAATGAGTGCCCTTTGTCACTAGATGTTATAGTGTTGGGAAAAATCCATCAAGTCTCTTATAGTATCTCTGAAACATACTGAGGCACGGAGGCATGGACTGGACTTTTAAAGCCTGGGTTCCCTGCCCCTGGGGATGTAGTATCTTTCTAAATGTTAAAATATATGTTTTATATGTCCCCCACACAGTATTTAAAGACCCCTAGGGGACACTTCCAAAGGTTTTTTTTCTCTTGAAAGTTTTCCACTATAACTGGGGCATCAACCCTATGTGGGGGTTGATGTCTGAGATAGAGCTGTACTGAGGCTGATCTGACCATCATCATCAGTCATGTGACCGCTGGGTCTACAGAGCCAGCCTCAGTGTCTTAACTGCTACTTCAGGGCTATTTAGTGGTAATAAAACACTTCTCACTAGGGTGCAGGAGAAACTTCAGGGATGCCGAACTTGCACCAGCTAAAGTCTTTTTTTTGTCAGTGTGTGGTCCAAGAGGATTTAATGAACACTGCGATCTTCAGTTATAGTGGCCATTGTGTTTGACGGAACTGATGACAAGAGATGTTTTTCTTTTATTTTTAGGGAGTTAAAAGTTGCTCTTGAAGGACTTTTTTTTTCTCCGTACAAAAAAACTGAAGCCTGACAGATTTGGAAATTGCTGAGAACTGATGCGTTTATGTATACATTGAAATCAATGGTTGATTCTAATTTTTTTCAATTTTTCATTTTCTGATGGTATAGAAAAACTGCAAGCACAGAGGTAAACTTTCCCTAAATAACTTAGTCAACAGTATAGGTAGTTAATAATAGATTGTGGGGGTGCAGTAGTGATGGGTTGTTCGCTCTTTCACATGAACAATTGTTCACTTAACTCCACCCCTATTCGGCTCACCAAAAACAATCCGGTTAAAAGTGGTGTGGAGTGAGGGACTGGCTGGACTGAGGCTCCCTATTTTATATTTAGAGTTTGAATCATTTTAGTAGTTTATACAAGTTTAATTCACATTACTTGTTTCCCTGTTAGAAGTGTGTGGTGAGTCCCAGGGGAGGGGCAGCTGCAGCCAGTATGTGCCAGTGTCAGTCTCCTCTTCTCCACAATCATGCACCCCCCCCCCCCACTTTCTGTTATGTGCATTGAGCAGGCAGGGAAGGGAGAGGGATGGTGGAGAGGAGGAAGAATGCCTGAGGAGAGACAGGCACACACAGGCTGCAGCAACCACGCACAATTTAACACTCAAACTGGCTCTACATTATTTTGCATCAAAAATATTATTTTATCCAGAAATAGAATACAACACAATGATCAGTTTTGTAGTGCTTTATTTTAAATAATTTAGATTATAACAATTCTTAATGGGTTAAAGTTGACATAGGAACTTGTAGCTTTGTGTTTTGCACTATTATCCCCTATTAGTCTTCAAAGCTGTAAGAACTGATTCCATCAACCAGCACAGATACAAAAACATATATACATATAACATAAAAAACCTAGTAACACATTCAGACATGGGTGCTGTGCTGCAGAAATAAAATAAATGGATATCAGTGCAGAGATCCAGTTACAGGAAGAATGCAGGAGTAAGGCTTCATGCACACGGCCGTTATATTGGGCAGACTGCGGCCCCCGTAGAGGTCTATGGCACCCCACCATGACCTAGTGGCTGCTCAACTGTCTATGGAGAGAGGGGAGGGGCAAGGTGCACTCAGCCCTCTGGGACTGCAGGAATATCAAAGCTGGAATATAGTTGGAGATCCTGCTACAATGATAATCAAATTTCACCTTTTAACCCTATTGGTGTGTGTGTGTGTGTGTGTGTGTGTGTGTGGGGGAGGGCATAAATTACAATATGAGGTTCCCTGAGGCGCACAGGTGAGGTAGCCGAGTGCCCCAGGGTAATTAGCATAACTTTTCTAACATTATATTTCCGCGATCGCAGGATTTAGAGTTATAATAACAGAAGTCTTGAGGTACATTGTTCCTCAGGAACTTCTTATTAGGGCACATCTACCACAAGAAAACTACTAGTGAATGTCCTTTAAAAGGCTTCTGCACCTTTCCCATAGGGAGAAACAAAAAAAGAGGAAATCTACATTTTTAAACTTGTACAGTTTCACATTGTGATACTTTAGCTTATATTGGAATTACATGAATTTGTGTAAGGTTTCCCCAAATACAGTATACAGAAATGCATATTAGTCAATTACTGCATCCATGGAATGTTTAATTAAAAAAATAGAAGAAAAAGAAATACCCATTAAAAAAAAGGGTTATACACCATCCCAAATACTTTTTAGGCTACTTTCACACGCGTAAGTTGGGGCCTGGGATACACGGCCTGAGTGTCAGCCAAATTAATAAGCTGAACTGAGCAGACAAGGGGGTCTCACAACACAAGTCTATGTGGGCCGTTTTAGAATTCCCCCTTGTCCATTTCCACATAATTGGCCGCATATGAATGCATTTTACATACAATTCAATTGGGTTTCCAATGTGTTAACGTTGTGATTACGCAAACCTGTTGTAAACGCAATGTTAACCATTGTAAACACGGTGTGTGTGAACGCGGGTGTGGATGGGAGAGCTGTCCTCAGGGAGGACATTTTTACCTGAAGACATAGTCATTTTAGAAAGGCCTTTGTCAGCCATATGAATAACCCCGATAGTTATTCTACATTACCTGGCTGCACGTGTTGGTGAAGGTGCACATGGCCTCCACAGCATATAGTACAAGGTATGCAGCTGCACTGTATAGGTCTTCTTCATTCTACAATACAGTATAGAGATTAGGGATATAATAGTTTGCACTACAGGTCTCATTTACATTTCTAATACATTTTAAAATTTGTATGACATGTGTATGCAATATACATGTTAAACGGATCCTCAGCAGTTTGGACGATACAAAGCTGAAGGCAGTTCAGCAGCCTCAGGGAGCCGAGTATCCATATCCTGCGGTGTATCCATATCCTGTGTGTGGTGTAAATGTATTTTTGCTAAATCTTCTACTCTAGGATTGGAGCCACTTGATATAGTCTGCAGCTATGTATGGTCAGAACTGCTGACAGATTCCCTTTATGTATATTTTGTCAGTCACCAGATATACTTCAATAAAGAAAACCGTATAAGACAAATAACTACCACCAGCATACAGCGCTCCTCCACCTTCTGCCCACAAATGTGTTTGGCCCATGTGCTGGTCCGATCCAATGGACCAAACATTAAAGAAATATGGTGCAAGAATGTGTCTGCTGGCCGAACTGCAGTGAAATAAATGCAATTGGGAATGAGCACCACTTCTGAATACATTCCAACCAAACATTGTAGCTAAGGCCGGTGCTACACGTAGCGCTTTGTCTGCACTTGCAAATGCAAACAAAGCCCCGCCCACCGGGGCGGGCCTCGGCCCGATTGCATCAGCGTTTCTATGGAAACGATCGCAGGCGTTTCCATAGAAACGCCGATGCGATCGGGCCTCGGCCCGGCCCAGTGGGCGCGGCTTTGTCTGCGTTTGCAAGCGCAGACAAAGCGCTACGTGTGGCACCAGCCTTAGGCTGCGTTCACACGTGGCGATTGCACAATACAACCGCTGAGGAGAGGAGATATGACCAATTACATTGTTGTTAACATTTGCGTTTACCAAATACAATGTTAACACATATATTAACATTATGTTAAAATCTGGTTTGTGTTAACATTGCGTTAACACATGCATGAATATTACATTAACGTTTTGTAAACACAAATGTTTACATCAATGTAATTAGTCAAATCTCATCTCCTCAGCTGTTGCATTGCGTTACAAAAGGCAATGTAAACGCCACGTGTGGGGGCAGCCAAAAGATTTTTAACTAGCATAATGTAATCTCTAGCTTCAAACTCTACAGTAGAAAAGAAACTATAACAGAAATATCAGGAGAAAAAGAAACATCTGCTATAACATAGACATAAATTAGGTTCTACATTTCATCAAAAGTTTTTAGAAGTAAAATCCCAGGGAACCAAGGCTGATATTTACACCGAGAAACAAGCTTCAGCCTTATATGAAATCTTGCAACTTGCAATCGTAGCAAAAAAATGTAGTTTTTACAATAGGATAATAAAAAGACACAAATGAACATGAATCACAGACTGATTGTCAATCCTAGGGCCATAAAAAAATTGATAGTGACGTTATCCAGAATGCCCAAAGCAGCGTAACAAATACATGGAGGCATTGGAGGAGATTTACCATCTATTTAGACAGCCGAATAGACAATCTTAGGGCCTTTCCCACAAACAGATTGCATGTGCAGGCGCGATTTACCGGACCCAGCCTAAAACAGCTGGACTGAACTCCTCAGTTCCGTAGTTCTAGGTTCAGTCTGGTAAATCCCACTCGCACTCAAAGTTTGTCGGTACAAACTCACTTGTGGGAAACGAGATGAGAACTTGTTAATGATGGCCTGGTCTAATCTTACATCTTTATTAGCTTAGCCAGAAATCAGTTCTGAAACTACTCTTAGAACACACCTATCTTCTGCAAACTAACTTCTTTAATGAAACCACACCCCTTTCTGTACAGTCCGAAAGTTGGAATGGTTCATAAGCGCACACTACCATGCTTGGTCTATGAAACGGACCATGTGCTGGGCAGGTATGACGAACAGTGTCCAGGATGGGACTCTGAGGATCACAGTGCTATATACCGTATATACTCGAGTATAAGCCGAGGACCCTAATTTTACCCCAAAAACCTGGTAAAACCAATATTTTTTTACTCGAGTATAAGCAGAGTTTGGGTTTTTCAGGACATTTTTTATGCTGAAAAACTAGGCTTATACTCGAGTATATATATGGTAATACCAGGTGTCCCTGCTTCCATGCAAAGCAGCACTAAACTGCAATCATTATAACAGCAAGGGAAGAAGAGACATGTATCATGTAACAATATGGTGCACATCCTCTGCACTGCGGTTGGTCAGAGGAATCCAGCCAGCGCACTATTTTTTTTATTAAATCTCTCCCAATGTATCGTTGTTTGTTCACTCTTACACAAATCTAACACAGGTTAAAACAGATGACTAAGAACCACATTACGTAGCTACATTCTTTAGGCCTCCTTCACACACGATTTTCCAGCACTATTAAACACTTCTTACAAAATTTTAAAAACCCACAAAAAAAAAAAATACTTGATTTTTAATGCTAAGGAGAATGCTATAGGAAAGATGGTACAGAATGGATGCTGTACCAAGAGAGCGCAGCAGTATAGGGAATTATTGAAACCTTTCTGTACACAGGACCTGTGGCCATCTTTGTCATTCTCCTCCAAAAACTTGGCTACGGAATTGTTCAAGATCAGATTTCTGCAAAATACTGCGTGTGTGATTCCAGCCCAGCCACAAACCTGTGCCAACTGCAACATGTAAGTCTAGCTTATTGGATTACCAAGTCTTTTCCTAAAGTTGGTTCTTAGCCTGGAGAAACACAAACCAATCCATTTGTATAATCGTGTCCCCACATATACAACATTATATACAAGAAGAAGTCACGCTGGTCCTAAATATTAAAGTGTATGTGTCATAAAATCTGCAAACCTGATATTTTTAGGCATAAAGCCCAGGTAATTATTCCCTTACTTACATGTTACTATGGGATAATGGGGATAAGCAGGGCTTGGACCAACCAGACGCCACCATGTGACACATCACCGGTGATACAAAAAAAAGAGCAAAGCATGCTGGGACATCATACTCGTATGCCCGTTATACAGTATATCTCCCTTCGCCTGAGACTTACCTGACAAAAAGGTAACAGTTTTTTTGCTTCCTGTGGTCACAATAGTCTGCAATATTGTATGGCTAAATATCATGAAAGCTAGGAAATATTGAAAAAGATGTAGTGACGCCCCTCTTGTTCCAAAACGGGGAACAAGGACACAGGATATTATCACACAAATCCACACAACCATTGTCTGAACATGTCTGTAACAAATCCCCCCTTTCCAAACTGAAACACGGCTCAGGGGGTTTCAGGCACAGATGGCTTATAACCGGTGTCTCCTTCCTACAAGATGCCGCTCCATGGCTTCAGAAAAGGACTGTTACTGCCGTTATAAAATGACACAAGAATTCTTTTCCTTGTCTTTGGGTTCTTTCCTCTTCTTCTCGCTGCTCCCTGGTGGTCGTCCAGTAGAGGGACTCGCGGCTGGTGGAGACGGCTGTCCCGGCTGTGGCTAAAAAAATAAATAAAACAAAATAAAAAGGTATATATCATATTCTGATTATTATATACAAGTGTAATGGAATCTATATATTCAAGCAGGACATTAATCGTAACCTTGTGGATTTTGACAAAGATTTTAAAGGTCGATTATACAAATAAATGGGCTCAATTTTTGCTGAATGGGATCGATCATGCATAGTGACAGTACCAAGATGTACACAGGAGTGGACTGCCCCATCTAGCATGCCAATAGGCACCAATAGCACATAGGAACATGGCTTGTTTTCCTGACATCCCCTTTAAGCTCTTAGCTACTGTTGGCTTTATGTCCAGTCAAAGAATGTAATGGTGAAAAATTTCATTTAAAGTGTTAAAGGGGTGTTCCCATCTCAACAAGTAACGGATATTGTTTGAATAATGAAAAGTTATTTAAATTTCCAATATACTTTCTGTATCTATTCCCCATGGTTTTCTAGATCTTTGCTTGCTGTCCTTGTATAGAAAGCTTCATTGTTTATGTCCAGTGCACAGAAATATGACCATGGTCACACAGGTGCCCAGCTCTGCTTTCTCTCTATGATACTAACAATCTGTTCACCTATGTGACCATGGTCAGATTTCTGTGCACTGGAAATAAACAATGAAGCTTTCTATACAAGGACAGCAAGCAGAGATCTAGAATACCATGAGGAATAGATACAGTAAGCATTTTGGAAAATTGTATTATTTTTCATCAGTAAAACAATAGCATGCATTTGTCAAAGTGGGAATACCCTTTAACCCCTTAAGGACGCAGGGTTTTTTCAAAAATTTTTTCAAAAATCCATAACATTTTCATTTTTACGTGTACAGACCTGTGTGAGTGCTTATTTTGTGCGTAACAAATTTTACTTTCCTGTAAGGTTATTTATTTTAACATGCCGTGTACTGCGAAGCTGAAAAAAAATTCCAAATGTGGAAAAATTGAAAAAAAAAAACGCACGTGATCACGTTCTTGTGGGCTCTGTTTTTACGACTTTGACTGTGCACTCAAAATAACACCTCAGATTTATTCTTTGGTTCGGTGCGATCGCGGTGATACCAAATTTATATAGGTTTTATTGTGTTTTAATACATTTTCAAAAATTAAACGAATGTGTACAAAAAAGAAAAAAATTTTTTTGCCATCTTCTAAAGCTAATAACTTTTTCATACTTTGGCGCACGGAGCTGTATGAGGTGTCATTTTTTGCGAAATGAGCTGATGTTTTCATTGCTACCATTTTGAGGTCTCTGCGAAAAATTGATCATTTTTTATTCCATTTTTTTATGTGATGTAAAAAGGTGTAAAAGTCGCATTTCGGACATTTGGGCGCCATTTCCCGTCTCGGAGGTCACCGCCGGCCGTAACCGTTTTTATATTTTGATAGATCGGGCATTTTGGGACGCGGCGATACCTAATATGTTTGTGATTTTTACTGTTTATTATGTTTTATATCAGTTCTAGGGAAAGGGGGGTGATTAGAATTTTTTATATTTTATTAATTTTTTTTATTTTTTAAACTTTTTCTTTTCACTATTTTTTAGACCATCTAGGCTACATTAACCCTAGATGGTCAGATCGCTGCTACCATTTACTGCAATACTTCTGTATTGCAATATATGGCATTTTTGCAGCATATTCATTACAATGAGCCACTGGCTCATTGTAACGAATCTGCAGATGCCAGATAGTCTCGGGTCAAACGAAGACCCAAGGCTACCATGGCAACCGATCGTAACTTTTTAATGTCTTTTAAATGCTGCCGGCGGCAACGGACGGGTTAATAGCCGCGATCGGTGCAAGCACCGACTGCGGTTATTAGCGGTGGGGGTTTTCTGCAATATGCAACAACTCCCACCTTTGTATGAAGAGGACTCAGCCCGTGAGCCCTCTTCATACATCCCTTATACCTCTGCGCCATAGAGCTACGGCGCAGAGCGTTAAGGGGTTAAGGACTTCATAAATTCTAATTTTCAGAAATTCAGTGTCAAACCTGAGGATAACCTACAAATTACATCAAGGTTAGTTGAAAAGACTTCCGCCTCTTGATGTATCGGGCTGCCAGCAGCGCAGCATCTATCCTACGCCGGGCAGGCCATGCCCCGCGCCGGCCCACTCCCACTGGCGTGAAGGTGGCGGATTGGGGAAAATAATCGCAAAAGCTAGCAATAAGCTAGCATTTGCGATTATTTCAGGGCCTCTGCGCCACTGGCGGTGCGCAGAGGTCCTGATAAATATCCCCCATTGTGTTTAGGACAAAATGGCTTCTTGTAAAGAATTTTGACAAAATGGCAATTCTTATCACAGGCTATTCTTGACTATCCCTAAAGACCATTTCTGAAAATATATTTTTGTAGAAACTTTATGAAAAGAATTTTCAGACAAGGTAACGGCTATGACTTTAGCACATCTTCTATCTATAAAGCATCATTACACCTATTCACCAGATCAGAATATGTGATTTCAGGTAAGTTACCGGCTGAGGGGCAGAGGCGGCTGCCTGCTCCTGTTCCTGGTAATACTGCGAGGCTCTCCGGTCCTCCTCTTCCTGAAGTTTTTTAGCCAATTCAAGGTCACTGATCCCTTCTGGTATCTGCTCCCAGTCAATGTCCTGATTCTGTTGCTCTTGTTGCAGCGATAAAGCCATCAGATAGTCCTAACAAAGATAAAGATCATCAATACATGTACTGCCCAGGGTGCAGCGACATGGGCCTCTTGTATCATAGAAATCTGCAGTAGAAATAAACCAGTGACACATCAGACAAATCGAAAATCGGGTGCACCACATTTATAGGCTGCTGGTCCATAGTCATGTGATGTCACAGAGGTGCACTGCTCGTTATATTACGGAGAGTAATGAGAGCTGCCTGATACTAACTAGCAGCGCACCTGTGTGACATCACATGACCAGGGACAGATTTCTATCCACTGGAAGTAAACAATAAGCCTTCCTATAGAATAACAGCAAGCAGAGATCTAGAAAACTGAGAGGAATTGATACAGAAAGTATATTGGAGATTTTATGACTTTTCTTTACAGAAATAATATCAATTATTTTCTGAAAGTGGACAACCCCTCTTTAAGGTTTCATTTGACCTTTGTCATTTACACACAGTAACTATAACTTATAATAATATCCTGACATATAAAATTGCACAATACAAGGAAATAAAGGCTCTGCTGTTCTCTTCTGGAGACAATATAAATATATTGTCTACTTCAGCACAATTCTAATATCAGGTAGAAGGCGTCTAGAGAGTTGCATCTGCAGTATGCCTTCCATTAAACTCCGTAACAGCAATGAACCACAGGATACCAGCATCATTGTCCAAATACACACATTTACCATCTCTGCAGTCATATGGAAAGCATATTGTTTTATTGTACCTTCCATCCCAAATACACCACAATATAGCAAAATATATAAGGATGAGCACTGTTCCTGGAGCCTTCATCAGTTCTAGAATCAATTCCCTGATGAAGCAAGAGTAGAGTTTAACCCCCAGTGGTGATCAGTGAGAGTAAAGAGAAATACACTCCCCTTCTCCCCTTACTTTATATATTGACTTTTTTTGGTGGTGTACACCAGTGCATGGTCAACATAACAGTATTTATTCTCTTTTACTAGTGTTTAACCCCTATTTGACTGCCATATAGCTATATACATCATATTTTCACAGACCATGTGCAGATAGGACAGTTACACTTCATCACAGTGGCCACATTCAAATAGCTATACATCCTGAACCCTGGCACCTAGAAACACAATCTAGGAGAATCTCCCCTTTAATATCAGGATTGTGTGTGGATGCTTCAAAAAACTGGAGATATTAAATTTGCAGTACAAAATTACATTTTAATATTTAATATTCTGTGAAACATCCAAACACAATAAATTAAAAAAAGATTCTCCTGTTTGATATAAGACCACAATTGTGTTTCTAGGTGCCAGGGTTGAGGACATATAGGTGTTTGATGTATGTCCCCCTCCAGCCTATCAGCTGAAGGCAGAATGTAGAATGAGCAGCAGGAAAGACTAAGCTTACAGTTTACAGAATTGCAGAAGTACATGCAGGGTGCATGTACTTCTGCAATTCTGCAAACTGTAAGCATCTGCTGCTGAACCTGGGAAAGGGTGATGGAATGATGCTGTACATATTTAGGGTGCATTCACACACGGTATGCACGTTGCGTGCTGGAGAGGAGGTGACCCCATAAGAAACAGCACTACACGGCCACACAGCCGGGAAAAGAGAGAGCATGCCATTGACGTCTATGGGGACATACATGTGGCCGCAAATTTAAGGCTGCATGTACGTCCCCCCAGACGGCCATCTGAATGAACCCTTAGGTTAATTAGAAAATTCACAAAAAAGCACATTTCTAGTAATTTATCAAATAATTTTTATAAAGAAAAAAAACATGTAATCAATAAAACAATCCTATCGTGTTACTGTTGCACGGTCATAAAAATAACAAATTAAAACTTGTTTTTATATGTTCAGCTTTTCCAAAGATATTGTCATTTAAAGAAGCGCATAGCAGAACTGCAAAAATTGACCTGGACATGAAGGCATCAATGACCCTCAGTCACAAAGGGGTTAAAGAGAACTTTTCCCATTTCCACCAACTCCAACTCTTAACAGCTGTTGGTCTACAAATTCTGCAGTGGCTGAAATTTTCCCTCTGTTATTATTATTGGTTTTCCACTGCCAGATGGGTGGTGCTTCACCATAGGACAACCCAGTAAAGAGAATAATTATCAAATGGGGAACACAATCCACCATGGTTTTCCTTGCCTATGTAAATAGCTTGGCTCTGCACATCTGACAGTAGTGCTGAATATATTGAAGTGTTGTACAACGGCTACTGTGTAACGAGATGACAAAGAAGATCAATGTTGTAATGCAAAATTATGCAGCTGTAACGCTTTTATGTATAAAACGCAAAAGCATGACAGAACGTCAGACACCTAGTCTGAACACTGTGCAACTGATGAAAAACTGAACATTTAATAAGGACAACCCTGCTGATGGATTTTCTTCCACACTGTTTCCAGTCAATCACGCACAAGCAGTCGAGTTACACATGTGGGATGTGTCGGTGTGGGATATTTGACATTTGTCCCTTATGTAAAAAGTATGCACAGCTTAAAGGTAAATTATCATAAAAACTATTGCATTAGTTCAACAAAATGTGCAGACGGTAATTACTGGACATTTCACAGGAGCATTAAAAACCTGGCTAATCCTCAATGCTAACACTGAATGTCAGCACACATGGAGGCCGCCATCAATTCAGCGCATTAGAGATGCTAAGTGCTTTACTTTCCTAAACTCCAGTCTTTCAGTGCCAGGCTGCAAACATGAAAACAACAAATAATTATGAGGTGCCAGAGTCATCAGCGCTTGTCACAGAGCAGATAAATAATGTATGGAAGCCTCCTGCGCCAGGCAGTGATATGACAACAGCACTCCATCACCGCTCACATCAGTAGGATCCCCGCACTAATGGCAAAAATCAAATAGAATTTTCAAATTGATTCTTGGAATAAAAAAAGGTAATAAAGAACCCTGCGTGGAATCTGTTACAACCCTCTGATTAAACGGGAGGCCATGCCGGAGACAGAACTCCCATAGAGGGCATCATAGTCATGCTTCATCCCCACAATCATCAAGTGTTTACCATTTAAAGGGAACTGGTCTGCATTTCTAATAGGTCTGTGAGTGATCAGGAAATTCTGAAATTTATAAAACGCTAACAGGGGGTTACCATTGCCCACTATGAAAATTACTGGGACACAACTCAAATAGTAACAAGCAGTTGTTAATTTATTAGATTTGTAGATGGAATAGTAGAAAAGCAGCACAATGCAGAGTTCTCAGAAAAAGACGCCCTGGATAGTCATTTCATGCAGAATAGAGCAGACATGTCCTCTTTGATGCAGGAAGTGCTAGGTTGGGGGGTTCACTTTCAGCCGTTACGAAGCAGGACCTGCTGCTTAACCACTTCAAGCATTTGGGTGCTATGGGGGTCTCCAGAATTATTATGATCTGCTATGGGTCCGCCCTATTATTATCTGCTCTGAATGTTGCTGGGGTGCTATTTATTGCTGTACTGTGGCATTTATCATTTTTGGAATTCTAAATACTGATGTGGCCCCTTAAAATGGGTATTCTCATGAAGACAAGATTTTTAAATATACTAATGTGGAAAAATAACACATTCTCCTGTCATCTCCTGCCAGCAACAGTAGTGTGCAGAGACTTACTGTACAAACTACAGATAAGAGGGTATAAGCAGGGGCAGGAAGTATAAAAGAGGTGACTGTGTGTGTTATAGCTGAGATATAACAGAGCTGAGAGCGTCACTATGTTTTATATCCATCTCATGGATTTCATCATCTCTGATCTGTCTCATCTCTCTTTTTCTATGTGTCAGATACTAGTAGAAGGTTCAGAAGCTAAATAAAAGTGTAGATAAACCTGTAACCTGAATATATAAGCACATTGTCAGCACACAGCATCTCATAGCACAGAGGGATCATGAAGTGTCTGCTTAGAGAGTCTCCGCTCACACCCTGGAATCTTACACTGATCATCACTGAGATAAAGGAGCAATAAAACGGACTAGAATTGTAAAGTATGGGGGTTAAAAATTATCGTTATTGTGTAAACATCAATAGGTAAACCCCTTTAAGGTGTTAATATGATTAACGTTTTGTTATATTCAAGACTAAAAAAGGACCTATAAAATAAAAAAATAAATAAAAAAGTAATAGGAATTTCTTTTCTGTTCATCTAATGGTGCAAATACCTGATCAATCTGGTCTTGCTGTCCTTGGTACACAGTCTCCGGGTCAGATGGTGGTCTTAGGTGGAAATCAGCATCACAGAAATTACTGTCTCCATCCACATTATGTAAACTTTCCCATATGATGTTTTCTTCGGTCAGAAATCCCTGGTCTGTAACAAGCAAGTACAGCAGTCCCTAAATGATAAAAGCAAGTTGTAAGAATTCATAATAATGGAGGGGGAAAGGAACTACTTGTATTATATAATGGATACACAACAATATATTCTTACACTGTAAGATTTTATCTAGAAACTCAGTTCCCAATGAGAACTAAATCAAAAAAGTAAGGTGTACTGGGAACAACAAATCTTTATTTACCGTATATATAGCGCCATCATATTCTGCTGCAAGCAAAATAAGACATTACAGAGCAATAACACAATAAGAATGAGGGCTCTGCTCACAAAAGCTTACAATGTATGTTCTGTGCTCAAGTCGTAAATGCCCAAGTGTCCAACATACATATATATTTTTTATTTAGCAAGGGCCATATGTGGGAATAAAGACAACAGGCACCTTCCCGGCAGGCCATAGACAAGTTTGGATAATATTAAAGAGTAACTGTAAAGGTAATGAAAAAAATAGCTTTAGCAAACCTGGGGAGAGCCCTTGATAATGATTCCAACAATACCATACTTCTGGCTTCTTCCTAGCCTTAGCTACAGCCTGGTATATCTATCAGCCCTTCTTATAAAACCATATTCAGCTAATCCTGTATGTAGGTGGCACTTCACGGTTGTGACAATCTAAAGGCACTAAAGCCAAAGCTCTGAGGGCATTCACATGAATCAAGACAGCATGTTTGTAATTGGCCGACCTGAAGCATGTGATGAGTCACGTGCTTGTTATATCATTCAAGGTCTTGTTTTCTTATACTCCTCTACTACTCCCCTTCCCAACAAACCTCCTATCATCTCCAGATGTCCTATACAAAACCCCATGGTTACCAGGAAGCATGGCAAATGGAGATTAGCTTGGGAGGAAAAGGTAAAATCTCTCCTAGCTTAACATCTTTAGATAGCTAGTTAGAGTAAATTAGGGAATTCATTATTTTTGCATTGTGCAGAGTTAGGAGAAAGTTTTTATATGTTACAGTTCTTTAAATGTAGTGCTTTAGACATGGCTGGTGCAGTCCAAACATATCACCACATCTGTCTACAGGTGGTATAGCAGCCCATCACCGTTTACCTTAGTGGAGATGAGCTGCAATATTAAATACAAACAAGACAGGTGGTGCCATATTACGAAAGAAGGCAGCTGTGTTTAATTGTTAGTAAGGCTAATAGTAAGTTCACACCTGCATTTAGCAGCAGGCTTCGTTACACATTCCATTATTAATAGCAGAAAAAATGGTAGCAGTCTGTCTTTTTTCTGCTATTAATAAACAGATGCATAACAGAAGATAATTGAAGGTCAGTTAAGGTCTATGGGGAACAATTTTAGTTTCTGCCATACTCTCCAAAATCAGAGGGTTCACAGAAGGCTGAGATGCAGGTGTGAACTGGGTCTAAAAACATGTATTTGAACATAATGTGGCAACACTTTATGTATCTAAAAAACAAATTAAAGTAATACCAAGGAAGGCTAAGTGTTTTACTACCCACACAGCAATGAAGGCATTAAAACAGGTCAGTAATAAGTGCGCCTCTATCCCTTGTGCTACCTTGGTGAACATTTATCTTCCATGCTGTGCATTTTGCCGTTTATGTGATAATTTGATAGAAAGATCCTAGGTGGTATTTTGGCAAAGCCTTCTCAGCATTTCACATCACAGCAATAACTCAGAGACTCAATTATAGCTCCGAAAAATAGCATATAATTCACTATTTGTGGGTCTACTCAACAGAAATATGTTCATTTAAGTAGGTCGTCGCAGCACAAAATGGATCTTGCAGTATTAAACCAAACTGCACAAGTTCACGGTCCATGAACGGCAGCAATTCTCTGCCCATGACAATGAGCATACCGATATAATAACACACTATAGCATCCAGATTAAATTAGGCAACTTGGCTTTCCAATTAATTCTGGCTCAGAAGCCGTGAAAATTTCACCTCTCTTTATCCAATGAAAAATTAATATTATTTTAATGACAATCAACAGGGATCCTGAAACTCTCTCAGCTACGGCTTTTCATATGCTCGGCTAATTATACAGCTATTCATTTCTCACTGAGGAAAGAGAAAAGATCGGGAAAGTCAGCTTTTATGGTACAAAAGACCATCCGACAGATAGCTGCATCATATCCAAAACCATTATTGTACCCGGGGGCACGAGTACCTTTGTTTTGGATTTTTTTTTTTTTTTTTGGTGACTTTTCATGGTGCATGTGCACTTTTGGGATTTTTGCACCTAAGACAACCTTCTTTCAATGCTCACCTTGGGCAAGTTTTCTGCAGAGCTGTGTATGAGCTTGTTTTCTGTGTAACAAATTGCACTTCATAGCGACGGTATTTAATATTACATGCCTTGTACTGGGAAGCGGGAAAAAAAAATTCAAATGCAGTGCAATTGCTGAAAAAAATTATTTGCTCCATTTTCTTGTGGGCTTGGATTCTACTGCTTTCACTGTGTGCCCCAAATGACATGTCTACTTTATTCTTTAAGTCGGTACGATCTCGGGGATACCACATTTATATAGGTTTTATAATGTTAATTTTCAAAAATTAAAACCTTCTGTACATTCATTTTCTGTTCATTTTGCAATGTTCTGGCGCTAATAACTTTTTCATACTTCAGTGTACAGCGCTGCTCACCCCTCCCCTCTCCATAAAAAAAAACAGCGCCGCACACACGGGGAAAGATAGAGCACTGCCGGGCCGCTATTGCCATTTATGGGGGCGTATACCCAGCCGCAAATTTGCAGCCGGATATACGTTCCCCAAAGGAGCATATGTACATGTTCAAGAGAGGCCTGGATGACTTTCTGGAGAGAAAAAATATCACGGGTTATGGGGATAAAACATTTATTTAATTCTTAAAGGTTGGACTTGATGGACTTGCGTCTCCTTCCAGCCTTATATACTATGATAATATGATACTATGAAAGGGTTGTGTGGATGAGGCCTTACACTATTACACAAGCTTAATGCATTGGTATATAAGTTCTTCCTAGAAAATCACTATACATATCAAATATCAATATTAAAAACAAAAAGATTATGTGGTGATATATAGTGAGATTTCTGAGAAGATCAATCTCTATATACCAGTGCATTGAACTTGTGTAACACTGTAACTGTATGGAGAGAAGTTAGATAAAATCCTCCCAATGACAACCACTAAGTCCATAGTGACAGCTGGACACATTTATTACAAGGACTTCCTCTCTGCCCGATATCTTCTAGAATAAGATTCCCCTGCACACAGCTCTGATATCTCCCTGTTTGATATCAGAGCAGGGCATACACCCATACTCAGCATCTAAGTAAGTAACAGCAGAAACCAGTTCAGCATTTACGGAAAGTGTTCTTTCATAAACCATACAACAAAACGCTACAAAATAAAGCATATTACATTTGTTATTATAAGACTCATACTTTAAAAAATGTGATCTAAAGTTTAAAGGACACCTGTCATCAGGTCTGTGTCACTTGTCCTGTCACTACTACCTGCTGGAGCAGCTCACAAGGATCCCATCCCAGCCTTTATCTAGTTATTTCATACATTAATCATTGTAAAATCATCTATTTTTTATCATGTAAATGAGGCTGGTCACATGGTCAGAGGCAGTGATGTCACCCCTGTTACCCCTCCCCTCTCCTCCCCCTGCTCATGTCTGTGTGTAATGTATAGTAAAGCATTGCTAGTGTGTGTGCTGCATCTGCTGACATGCTGCATCCTCCTAATATACAGGTGAGAGACACAGACATCAGCTACACATGAATCTGACATGTTCTGCTGTAACATGGCTGCCTGGAGCTGCTGTATCTCTCCTATACACACACACACACACACACACACAGGCTGCAGGGGGCGTGGCCACCAGCACCAGGAAGCACATCATTATACAGCCTCACATCATTATACAGGCTGTCAGTCATGCACTGGGGGTGTGGCTGTGCCTCCCACTCATGAATAAGCTGGACAGCTTGAATATGCTAATGCTTCATTGGACATTTCACAGGTCATTTGCATACAGCTTTAGGACCTCATTGCTTAGGTTTACAGGCATGTAGAGGGACAATGAAGGGATAGAGGCAATGCTCTCTAATGGCAGTTAATGAAAATATATTTAGTTTAGGGGGGTTATTTTGCATGACGGGTTCTCTTTAAAGATTTAAATAAGCTGATAAACATCCAGACACAAGTCTGGTACAGTTTGTAAAAGGTCTTCGATCCAAAGATTCACCTTCCTTTAACATTCGTAAAAATATTGTCCATGTGTCACCATATGGAAAATTAATGCTATCCATCAACCAACTTCGATCTAATGTGTACCTATCTAGTAGTGGATGAAAAAAGTGGAGAAGTATAGCTGTCCTTTATACCTTCCGTCCCTTAAAAAACAAGCAACATGCAAAAACTGTATTTGGAATCATAGCAGTAAATGTATAGACTGCTATAGGCTGGCAGGTGTCCTGGTACCACTTGTCCTGCATAATGTTACATCCCAGCCCTCAATGATCACCTGCAACTGGAAATATAAAAGGTGAACTAATGAGAAAGAGTCCCACAAAACTCAGTCCTCCCAGAGATAACCCACCTTATATTTGGTCATGGTGCTAAAATGATTGTTCCTGAAGAAAACACAAAGCTCTCCTTCCTGTAGGGTTGAGGTCAGCTCGCTAAGCCCATGGAAAGTCAGCTGGGTGGCTGTGCTATTTAGGAACTGTTCTGCTACAAAACCTACAAGAGAGCACAACGATGAAGAAGTCAGGTCATGGACTGAAATACACAACCCTACATTGTAAGATGTATCATTAACATGTTTCAGAGAATTTTCCAAACCAAACACATTAAATGATCTCTGGGATATGCCCTAGCACTTATGTGACGGCTCTTAGACTGTCACAGCAATATGAAGTGTCACCTTGTAAATATGTGCTTTGACCTCTGAATATAGATGTCTGGCATCTCTGGTCTCTGCCCCTCTATACAGCGCTAC
This sequence comes from Engystomops pustulosus, assembly GCF_040894005.1. Lineage (NCBI taxonomy): Eukaryota > Metazoa > Chordata > Amphibia > Anura > Leptodactylidae > Engystomops > Engystomops pustulosus. The sequence continues at coordinate 151,543,190 of NC_092414.1, forward strand.
TAAGCTAAATATACACAAGATAAAAAGGTCTGACCATCATTTAACAAATTGGCATTAGCTACTTTTGCATCAAATGGAAGGGGAGCTAAGGATGCGGGCACTTTACATCATGTGCAACTGTATAATGCTATGCTCCAATCACAAATTCATAAAAAGGTAGTCATACAATGGAAACACTTAGTTAAAAACAGTGCATAACCAAAGAATGGTTCTTTGGTTATGCACGGTTTTTAATTAAGTGTTTCCATTGTATGACTACCTTTTTATGAATTAGTGATTAATAAATTAAATAAAATAAGCAATCATAATTACCTCATGTATATAGTATTTATTTGGGTCAAAGTTTTTTGGATTTGATTAGCTACTTTTGGTTGAAAATTTAGGTCAAGTGTGTCCTATACTTAAAGGGAACCTGTCATCGGAAACTGGCCTAGTAAACTACTACTAGTAGGTTGTCTAGCAGCTTTACATCTTCTATATCATGTTTCTTTTATGGCCCAGCATGGTTCCATCACCCAGAAAATGAACTATGAGGTGAAATGTAAATTGGTTGTATAAATTCAAGGAGGTGGAGAGTTTAATAGTTAAGTAAAGCTCTCCCTGCCTCTGAACACCTCCTCCCATGACTTACATAATGCACCAGACTTCAGAAGTTCTGGATAGCGATGTCTGTGGGTGCAGGACCATCAATTACAGTGAAGGGGGACATTCTGAGACAGAGAAAGCTTGACTTCAGTGTTAAAGTTTCCTCCTCCTTGACTTATACAACAAATGTAAACTCACTTCAAAGTTGATTTTATGGATGATGTCATCACCCTGGGCCATGAAAGAAACATGATCTGGAAGGTGTTCAGCTGCTTGACAACATACTGGTAGTGGTTTAACCACCTTTCAATGTTCAATGACTTTTATATCGGCTAGCTTAGTCTGTTGGGTTGCTTGTGCAGGCATTAGTATGTACAATCTAACCGATGGGCCACATTATTGGCAATCAAAGTCTTATGGGCATAAGCACGATTACAAAGATATCTTTTCCAGAAATTCTGCCTTAACAGATTTGGATGTAAAGTTATTAAGAACTTTACAAAAAATGTAAACAATAAACTCCCCAATTTTGTGGACATGGCCCCATTTCCCATATCTGAAAATAATTTTTTTTTTATACGCCCCGTTACATTTCGATAAAATGCCATCTGAATTCTATTTAGGATATGAATATTATAATATTATATTATTTAGCAATTTAAATATTATTCACTCTGCGAACTATTCCCCTTCATCCCTATTAATTCTTTATTTGGATATATAAAATAACCTTTTGATAAAGTATTATGATCAAACTGATTTAGAGTCCTAGAATGGTTTTTATTCCTTCCGACCTGATTATCACTCTCAACCCCAACAATTTTTGCAGTTCTGTTATGCGCTACTGTAAATGATGATATCTTTGAAAACACTTTACATATCAAAAAATTTTACTTTGTTTTTTTAACATCATATTTGTGTCTAACTTTATTAGGATAGTTTTATAGTTTTATAATTTTTCCAATTAAAAGTATGTTTTAATAAGTAATAAAACTGAATAAACTTTAACCAAAAGATGTTATAAATATGTACAGCATCATTATATCACCCTTTTCTTAAATTCAGCTACCGAAGCAGAGGGTGCATGTACTTCTACAATTCTGCAAACTGTCTTTCCTGCTGCTCCTGACAGGCTGGAGGTGGGGACATTTCATTTTTGAGAGTGTATATTTCTGTTTCTATGTAGTATCCATACACAATCCAGATATCAGATTAGGTTTAATATGACACATAGTATGACACCTATATTTTGTTTTTATGTGCCAAGGTTCAGGAGATATGTCCGTTTGAAGTTGGTCATTGTTATGACTTTTATAAATGTGTTTCTGTAGGGGGCATGTGCAAATAGGAAACGTATAGCCGTATGGCAGTTGTGAAGGGGTTAAGCTGTTTTTTGAAAAACCAGTATCCTACCTTAGACCTCCAACAATAAGACCAGAACCTATTTGTATTGCTAGGGGTGGATGGCTGATAGGCACCCCCTGTAACATCATCAGAGGGCACCAATCGGTTTCCATTAGCCTGCTAATGATAGTGCCGATAGACAGGCTATTAGAGATCAGCAGAAAAATTACTATATACAGGCATTCCTCGGGTTACATACAAGATAGGGTCTGTAGGTTTGTTCTTAAGTTGAATTTGTATGTAAGTCAGAACTGTATATTTTATCATTGTAAACCCAGCCAGAACTTTTTTGGTCTCTGTGACAATTGGATTTTTAAAAATGTTGGGTTGTCATAAGAATCAATATTAACACTAAAGCTTCATTACAGACACCTGTGATAAATTTTATAGCTGTTTATTGTAGCCTAGGACTAAAGTACAATAAATTACCAATATCCAGTGGTCCGTTTGTAACTAGGGGTTGTATGTAAGTCGAGTGTTCTTAAGTAGGGGACCGCCTGTACTGCAATACTGTAGTATTGCTGAATACAGTATGAGCAATCAGACCATGCAGGGTTAAAGTACCCTAGAGTAGTGATGGCAAACCTTTTGGAGATAGAGTGCCCAAAGTACAAATAAAACCCACGTATATGTCGCAAGGTGCCAACATGACAATTTAAGCAGTAACTTATTGATCCCTGCTGTATTACAGGTTTCGTGTTGGCATCATGAGTTCACCAATACAATGGAAAGATTATGGAGAAATTTGGATTGTAGCTTCCCTGAAGAGGAAGAATCAGGGTTCCCAGAGGAGGAGCTCCAACAATAATCTGTCTCTATCCACACCTTCATGTTCCTCCTGTAGCCCTGGCAGTGAAGTATGTTGCTTTAAAGTACAGCAAGTCCTGGGCTATATTTGACCGCAGGAGGAAGCCTGGCAAACTCTGTGTTGGAGTGAAGACCTGGGTGACCACAGAAAGAGCTCTGAGTGCCACCTCTGGCACCCGTGCCATAGGTTCGCCACCACTGCCCTAGAGGGTCTGAAATAATAGTAAAAAAAAAAATGTAAATATTAAAAAAATTAACCACCCCCCCCCTCTTTTCCCTAGAACACACGTGGTTAGGTATTACCATGTCTCAAAAAGCCTATTTTATCAAAATATTTTATTTTTTAAATTCAGACCGGCTCTGAACACTGTAACGGAAAATAGGACACAAAAGTCCGAATTGCCACTTTTTTACAATTTTTCTATTCATGATTATTTGAATACAAACTGAACAAACAGTCATATAGGTCTCAAACGGATATAAATCAAAATGTCAGCATGTACATCAAAAAAAATTACTCTTTACATAGGTCCCTACATCAAAGTGTGAAAATGTCATTGGCCTCAGAATTTTGCAAAGTTGTAATATTTTTAAATCTAATAAGCTAAAATAATATTGCAAACCTTATAAAACCTATATAAATTTGGTATCCCTGTGATCGTACCAACTAAAAGGGGGTTGTCATTTGGAGCACACAATAAAAGCTGTAAAAACAGAGCCCACAAGAAAACGCTGCAAATGTGTTTTTTTTTTGTCAATTTCACTTAGAATTTTTTCCATTGCATGGAATATTAAATGGCGCCACTAAAAAGTACAATTTGTCCCACAGTTAACAAGCCCAAAAAGATCTCCGGTAATGGAAATATAAAAAGGTTAGCGCTTTTGGAATGAGGGGAGAAATCTAAAAACGGAAAAAAAAGTCCTGAAAGTCCTATTAAAACAATAAAACTTTTGTGAAATCTAAATTTTGGTTGATAGGATTCATAAGCATTTAATGAAAAAACTATTGCTACATATTTTTTAAAAAAACAGCAAATTTTAAAAATTCTAAATGTTCTGCTTTTGATTGATGATTTGCTTCTTGGTGACATTTTGCAGATCTATTTTTTTATGATGTTAAAAAGCTTACAAACTGAAATGGTCCTCTTTATGTGGTGGTAACTTGTGCACAACAATGCTCCAAATGGTTTTAAAGCATGGGTTTTGGGTATAGCTAACAAAATAACGCATGGATGTCCCCATTTTCGAAACTACACCCAAAAAAATTATAAGGACTGTAGTAAGTAGTTTGAGCCACATTTTGATACATAACTGGTGTTTTGTTTTTACATGACTTATAGGGCATATTTTTGGAAATGCATCCTAATGTTCATTTTGTTGTTTCCTATTTTGTTCCATACCTCTGCTCAGGCAGCATGTTTTCTGTTTGCCCACACAGGATTAAGGAATACCCTATGGCTTTGAGGACATAGCATGAATAACGTATAGGCCCCACTCCACAGGATTTGTGCCTAAGGAAAATTGTCAGAAACGACCCCAATGTCATGGGCAGACGCCATGCATAAAGACAACATGACGTTGTGGAATGTTATGGCTTCTGTCTGTCACCCTGACCAAACGCAGGGTAAGAGGTCCTCTGGTTTCTGAGAGCCAAGGCTCTCAGGGGAGGAGTAGAAGTGCCCCACCATAAGCGATTGCTGTGATTGGTCATTTAGTGCAGAATGACAAATCACAGCAGAAAGCAGGCTTTCCCCCTCTGAACTTCCAGTATCACTATCTGATCTTCTTATTCTCCTTCACGGAGAAAGGAGATCAGATGCCTATAGTAACCCTCCACACCATAAATCCCACCACACCACATACAATTAACCCCTTCACTGCTCAGCTGCATACCTCTCCTCTCTGTGGTCTCCTCTCCATTTTTATTTAACTTTGAAGAAATCCTAAAGGGCTAATAAAGCTCCTAAAAGCCGTTTTGAATAGTTTAAGAGGTGTAGTTTCTTTAGGTCCAATGAAATGACTTGAGAAATGAAACTGCCCTTAATAAAATGAATTTGGAAATTTTCTTGAAATCCTTTCATTTCTACCATCCTATAGGTACAAAAGAATGTTGCGCCCCTCAGGCGCCGCAGTTATTTTTGTTCAGAGGCTTAGCTGTTGCATACAGCCAGTTACCTGCATGGATCGCACGGGCTCTGCTTCTAAGCCCATGCAATCGTCATGACGGTGCGCTAAATACAAGCTCACCATGCCGGAAGGGATGTTCTGAAGGGACACATGAGAAAGCTGTCCTTCAGTACTTATTCTATTTCATTTGAAACATATTTCTCATATTTAAATTAGCATTACAGTACTTTGGGGTTCAATGTCATATGTGTTAATGAAAAGGCATAGTATTAGACATAATTTAGGGATGAAGGGTAGGCACAAAATCAGTCGTTGACACACATCCCTTGCATTATCAGGACAGGAGTCACACTGATACACTTGTGTTGTTCATAATGGACACAGAATTTTTTGTAGGTCCGTCTCTTTTCTTCCGGTGGAGTACACTTCATAAGTGTAATAACTTTGCTGGTCTTATTTGCATTGGATGTAGTTGTACTTGTTCTTTAAAAAGTAGCCGATTTAGAATGTTGTTCAAGATATTGGACTTGATGCCCTGTTAAGTAATGAGTTGTAGAGCGCTGCACCGCACCTTATTTAACCATAGGCAGAGGTCAAACTAACTTTTTAGCTGAGGAGGAACTCTCAGAAATTTTCAGTAATACAAATAAGTAATTCTTAGGCCTATTTAGTGTTAATAGATGAATATTTATACAAGAAAATCATTACAGTCCCCGTTTTATGTGGTTAAAAAGCCAATTCTAGTAATCCTTCATCATGCATTAAAGGGTGGCAACCGATTTTTCATCTCCTCAGAAATTTCTACCTTCAGAGCAGGCTAGGGCTGATGCACCAAAAAACCCAGACCAGGCAAGGGCTAACGCTTGTACAGGCATTATAGTGACCTTTAACCATAGGTGTGATTTTCTCATAGCATCTGGGAAGCCAGGTCCACCCTCCCATAAATTGGTTGTATTCTACTTCACGTACAAGATTGAGATCTGTGGCACTGGACCCTCTTACAGGAACTTGAGAGATGCTGTCCTCACACAAGGATAGGGAAACTCACATACAGTAGTTTACTTCATAAAAAGCGATCATCTAGGAGGGGGAATAAAAAGTCCTATATATTTTTGCCATTGTTCTGGGGATGGGAGGGGAGAGATTTAAGAATCCTTTCCCTTATAAATTTTGATTTCTGCGAGTATACCTACTTTCATTGTCACAATTATTTTCATGCCATATTTTTTACTTTTGCTTGGCAAATACAGTGTAAATCTGAGCATCCCTTTGAAGAGTACTAGTAGTACTAGTGATTTAAAGTGAATCTGTCACCAGGAAAATCATTTTGCAGCTGTTGCCACAGCATAGGCTGTTGTAACCTATCACCAACTAAAAATGTAGTCAAAGGGAAATAAAAGGACACATCCCCACCGGTACATCCAGTTGTCACACTGTATTTCTACATTTCCCTTGGCCTGAGTCCTCCCTATTAAGGGCAGTGTCAGCCTATTGGGTGCCACAGTCAAACCCAAGGGTGTAACTGAAGATACTGCGATCTACTGCAATAACAATAGCAGTAAAGAAAGATCAAAACCAACTTGGTAAAAAAAGAAAGGATAGGTCATGGCTGTAGGACTCTGATATCTTGTCATGAGCGACTGTCCCGGTGCAACTGATGTTTCTATGGAATCAATGTTACATCTAGGGGTCTCTTGGCCCCTAGGCCCAGCCGTGAAGTTGTGCTGATGGTGTACCTGCTACATCATGTGACACTACCACTAAACTTATTTATACTAATAGAGAACAGCAGTGATGGGAGGCTACGCACTGGACCAGAGCTAAGAAATATGTACTTTTGTTATTTAAATAGATCCTGGATGACCTGTTTAGTTTGTACGGCCACCTTAACCCTAACTCTATTGAGAGGCAAATCAGGTTATCTGTAAGTCACTTGTACAGTAAATGAACTTTAGCTTTGTTATATCTGAATGATTTCTTTGCAGCTTAAACTGAGGACAAATGAAAGTCAAATTCCCACTGACATCAGATTGAGCAATAATAAGCTAAAAATCACTCACCCACCTTCACTAACTAGCTCACTGTTCTCTGACTGCTTGCATGAAATAATCTTCTCCACCAGCTGGTTGTAGCTGCAGTTACCCACAGCCGTCACAACCTCAGCAATCTGAGAGATGAAAAACAACAAGGAATCATAATGAGAAAATTGCTGAAGCTACATGAAAAGAGCAGGGATGTGATTTATGTCCGTAGATAAACTTTGATGTGACATTAAATAAAAAAAACTTAAAGGCTGCAAAGAAAACAGGAGCAAATCTGCCGCATTTCAAAGTATCTACGCACGAAAAGACTTATCTTATGAATTCAGAATCATATGGAAAGGAGGAGGGACAGCGTCAGGCTTCTCAGCCACTGCAAGGGCCTTAGTCAAGTCCCTTTGCCTGCCTCAGTTTTTCGCATATGTTACCAACTTTAAAACATCTAGAAACAAGTTTGACTATTATGTAGGTAGGGATAACAATCTTTTCGGTTTAGGAGACTGCTTACTGCTGTCCCACTTTCACTAGTTGATGGGCGGTCGGCAAATATTATTGGGGCATTGGAAACTGCTCAGCCATTGCTGGCACTGCCCTTCACTGTCTACCCCACCAATCAGATTATTATCCCGTATCCTGGGGAGGGGAGTATCATTTCTCTTTTATAGCAATCTGGGCCCACTGGGACTGGCAGTTCATGAATTTCCTTCTCATAAACCTCCTACATTCTAGTAGCACAATCATTCATTTAGGGACATTTGGCATAATTCCAACTATTTCCAGCCTCTTTTACAGACTTTGGGAATCAGTCCCAACACCTTTCTCTATTCTGGAGAGAAAATGAAACTAAGTGAATATAACCATTTCCAAAGCTGCAGGGTAGGCGGATAGAGTCATCTCAGGTGCAGCGGTGATCTCTCACACTACTCATTTAGAAACTAGCAGATACAAAATATTAGACTTAATTTACATGCACATGTATTTTATTGTTCAGATTTGTTTTGTAGCCTAAACATCTTGCTAGCCAAAATATTATTCTTATGCAACAGTAGAATTGATAAAATCAGATAATTGCCAACACTTAGAGAGCACGTACCTCTGGATCCACTAGCCAGCCATGGTATAAGGGTATATCAAGAAGGTCAAAGACTATACATTCGGGTGTGTACTCAAAGACTCTCACTCCAGTGAACTTCACATTGACGTCAAGGCCAGTCTGTAACTTGTGCAGGATCGCCATGGCATCACTCATATTCTGCAACAAAAACTTTTATGTTACATTTTGCAGAATTGCTAGAATATTTTGTATGGACATTTTTCATGCGATCAAAAATCTAATTTTGCAGTCATATGTAGTACATATAAACAACAACAAAAAAAACAACCTGATTTTATCTCAAAAACTCTCATGAGAAACAACTGCAACTTTTTCCAAAAAACAAAACATGTTTTAATAAGAATGGAGAGGGGATTCCCTATAATTCCCAATTTATTCAAAGGAATCAATGGGGCACATTTACTTACCTATCCGATGGAGTTCACAGAAAGTGCATTGTCTGACGATAATGCACTGTGCCGCGATTCACTAAGATCATGCGCCTGATATCCTGCATGTGTTGCTTCCCCGCTCAGGTCAGTCTTTGTGGTGCATGCAAGTGCATTGGCATGCAACACAATTTGAAAGTTAAATTCCGTGCTCAGTCCGAATCAGCCGGACCGTCAGACGGCACTCCCCCCAATCTGTGTTGCATGGAAGCCAGCGCAGCTGCGCCAAAAATGATTGAGTGAGACACAATCCTAGCACAGACACCTGTTAAATACCTGTCCGAGCGGTGCAATCCCGGAAAAAAAGTGCACAGTCCGACGAAAGTTCAGCACGCAACCCTTAGTAAATGAGCCCCAATATACTTTCATTACAGAGACCTGTCAACAATATGATGCATATAGTACATTTAAATAGGGTAAGAACCTCTCTTTAGGTTAAAAAAAAATGCTGTCTTAAAATCAGGGGTGAGCCTTGTGAACCTGTCACCATATTTTTCACAAATACAGCTAGTGACAGGTTCACATGGTACCCTATTTACTAAGTGTGACCCTTCTTGTAACTAAAAATAGTTTCCTTCAATTTCCCATAGAATAAAATTTGTAATCTTACCTGGCATATAGCCGGATCCTGAGCAAGTCAGAGGGGGCATAACCTCCTATCCTCATTAATTTCTACTCCTTGTCATTTAACCAGGGTGATGTCATCTAAGGTGTAACATTTGTAAAAATCTACCCCATGTATGTATCCGATTACATGAAATCATAGCAGCCTCCATGAAGGATGGGGAGTAGTAAAAGTCCATGGAGGCATGCTGGGCCTTCATGTGATTAGATACATACATGAGGTAGATTTTACAAATGTTAGGGTAATGTCATCTAAGGTGTTTACCCACTGACTTGCTCAGGATCTGGCTGTATGCTAGGTAAGATAGCAAAGTTGATTTTATGGTGATGCAAGGAAAACTATTTTTAGCTAAATTGAGGGTGGCATTTAGTTAATAGGGCTCTATGGGAACCTGTCACTAGCTGTATTTGTGAAAACAGGGTGACATGTTCCCAGCACAGAATTGACAGCTCATGGCCAATACATAAGGCCCTACAGCAGCGACATAGTAGATTATTCAGCATCTGACCTGTAATGCATCGACCTACAACCTACTCTGAAGTGCTATATTGTAGAAGGTATTTGGAGATTACCTATTCTGCACCCATTTACAAAGTAAATCACGCTCAATCCAATGGCGACTAGACAGTAGAATCAGCTATTTTTCTATTGTTTTGTGAATCATATTTATTCGTAAAAACTAATAATAATTTAAAAATCAAAGTTGTTAATTTTATTTTTATAACTAGTTAAAAATGATTTGCGAACCAACAGAAAGATTACAATAGGAAATAAAAGAATAGAGAAAAAACACTAGAATGTAAATTTGTACTGGGACTAGCAGTTAAATATAGCTTTGTTCCAGCTGCTTTACTTTGTTCAGCAGTACCTCAGTGTTATAACCAATTCATGTGGAAAAATTAGGTTAATGTGCTCTTTTTATAGGTACTTCTCTGTTGCAGTAATACAAGTGAGCAGCTACTATACAAACAGCCAGAAAAGAACTAAATACACTTAGATGCATAGACATAAAAGAATACACTAGCTAAAGCTATGTGGAGATTATTACATTTGGATTAAGGATTTTTTCCCTTTCTTGTTTTACAAACTATTAAAGAAAGTTTGTTAGCACAACTGCAGATAGTACTAGGTATTGCCCCTGCAGATCTGTGTGACCACACCTTATGGAGTGTTTAGTAGCTGCATCTATTTTCAAAGATTTCTCCAAGTGTACTGGCGGGTGGTTTTAAAACTGTGCACTTAGTTATCTGCAATAGGTAGCTTCATAGCCCCTCCCCTCTCAGCGATTGCTGTACTATTTAACCAGAAGCATGCTACAGACACCATCAATCAGAGTCCTATCCAGCTTTAGCATTGAGAGAACAGGATCCCCTGTAGAACAGGGCCAGTACGTGGCTGTGAAGGAACAGCGCCTGTGCCAGCCTGATCTACTATTACGGTGATGGACCATAGTTTACCAGATTTCAAGTATACCTTCCCATAGGCATAATACTATTTGCAGAAATTAGACAGTGGCCATATACAGCGCACGGTGTTGTAACACGGGGAAAGATAGGACATGTCTATCTTTTCCCTGTGTATGGAGTGGAACGGTGCTGCACACGTGCGCCCATTGCCAGCCTATGGGGGACGTATGTGCGGCCGCAAGCTTGCTGTCGTACATACGTCCCCCTAAAGTCGTATGAATTCAGCCTTAGGGTCCATGCACACATCGAGCGCGCTGGAGAGGAGGAAAAGTGAGCACTGCTCGCTCTTCCCCTCTCCACAGAGAATAGTGGCGCACGGCCGTCATTACGGCCAAACATAGAGCACGCTCTATCTATTTTGCGGCCATGGCACAGTATGGTACGGTATGTTGTGCTCACCATACCCAGTCCTGGTGCCATAGACAACTATGGTGGGCGTATATAAGCCGTTAAATTTGCAGCCGTATATACGTCCCCCATACGTTTAATCAACATGGACCCTTGGACTATTAGCTCTTGTGAGCAGGGACATCACTCCTATTGTTCCATATGACTATGTTTTTACTCTACGTATCATATTATTATAAAGAAATTATTATTATAAGAAATATGAGTATGATAAAAATTCACACACAACCTTCTGAAGGTGTGATCTGAGAAAAGTGCTTGTAGGATGGAAGCAGAATCTTTATGGGCGATGTTACAGTCCTTGTATAGCGTTGGAGTTTATGTCGCTACCAATCATGTAATCCACTTAACATGTACCAAATTCATTTCACCTCAACACAATTTGAGCCATTCTCAGAGGGTAAATATCAAGCACTTCTCATGGGAAGAGCGCCAGTTGTGATCAGACAAGTTCTTATTTCATTCCTTATAGATTTACATTACTGCCTCTTTCTTCCTTCAGGAACTTTTATGAATGCAGTAAGTAAAAAGCAAAACTTCCCCAGTAATGTGCAGCCTCAGTAACATCTTTCAAAGGGTTTGACAGCACAAAGCACCTGATAAAAATTAGAGCTCGGTTATGGCCTATAATAAAGCAAATCTGCAGCAGTGATAAATGCCCCTTCAGGTAGAAGTCTCACAAATTACCCCCCTACAGCACAAAGCAGTGCTGAAAGAAGTAATAACGTACATGCACCATCTTACTGTAAATGAGATGTGAACGTACAAGGAGGAGGACTACAAGGCCAGATGTTCACATCCACCAACCCCAACATTATATTCAAATTAACACATTTACCTGCGTTACATAGAAAGCAGATAGTAGTGCATTTCTTAAACTCTAATACACAGAATATTTGAGACATTTCTTTTTACTCTCCGTGCTGACCACAGACACTGTTTCCTTGGAAGCTAAGTGATCCATGTATATAATACCTTACAGCCGCTGTGCAGGCTTACAGTCACATGTGGTACCCAGAGACCAAGAGTAAGGAGAGTCATGGACGAGCCCTATTCTTATTAATACAGCTTGTGCACATTACTCCCTGGATGTACACAGCGGTCCTGTGCACAACTAACATGCATCCAGATCTCTCTATGCAAGACAAGTAAGCCTGGACAACCCCTTTAAAAGGCAAGTTGCTTAATCTAAGGTTCTTATTAAACCCGGGCAGCCTCAGGGAGTTATATGTAGGGGGTGTCACGGCGAGGACGCCGCTGCCTCGTCACGTGACTTGCAAATGTGCAGGTTAATTTAGCCTACTCAAACTTGCGCTCACCTTTCACTCAGGACACAAATTGAGCATAAATCACACCTCATACAGCTCCAGCACTCCCGATCCGCTGCCACCACTTATTGCATTTATACAGGGACCAATAATTGTCCCACTCTACATCAACTCTTCCTTCTCAGGCAGTCACCTTGTCACACCACTAGACATGCACACTCAGCACTCTAGCAGTCACACAGCTAACCACACTTTACAATGCTATGAGTTCACAGAGCATACAGGGACCAAAATTAAAGTAAAAGCCTTAATTACAAAAAAGGTGTTCAGTGCATCAGAAAGATATTAATAACAAAATAATTACAAAACAAAATGACACACAACACGGCAAAACAGTTATAAAATAACTTCATGATCTCATAAGAAGCTGTCTGGACACTTCAAAAGATGCCAATTGTCATATAGTCCAACAAAGTTAGTAATTGCCCTATAGTTAAACAAATCTTACACCTTGAAGATTAATATTTAATTGACAGGGGGATTGGTGCATTTAGATTTACCTCTATAACCAACACTGAGATTCTTAACATGGGTTCTAAAAGGGACAGAAATAATGTACATGCAGGTATAGAAACACAAATGCCAACCATCAATCCCCATGGTATATAGCCAGCCAACCAGCCCACATGAATATAGCCAGCCAACCAGCCCACATAAATATAGCCAGCCAACCAGCCCCCAGGAATATAGCCAGCCAACCAGCCCCCAGGAATATAGCCAGCCAACCAGCCCCCAGGAATATAGCCAGCCAACCAGCCCCATGGTATATAGCCAGCCATCAATCCCCATGGTATATAGCCAACCATCAATCCCAATGGTATATAGCCAGCCAACCAGCCCCCAGAAATAAAGCCAGCCAACCAGCCCCCAGGAATATAGCCAGCCAACCAGCCCCCAGGAATATAGCCAGCCAACCAGCCCCCAGGAATATAGCCAGCCAACCAGCCCCCAGGAATATAGCCAGCCAACCAGCCCCCAGGAATATAGCCAGCCAACCAGCCCCCAGGAATATAGCCAGCCAACCAGCCCCCAGGAATATAGCCAGCCAACCAGCCCCCAGGAATATAGCCAGCCAACCAGCCCCCAGGAATATAGCCAGCCAACCAGCCCCCAGGAATATAGCCAGCCAACCAGCCCCCAGGAATATAGCCAGCCAACCAGCCCCCAGGAATATAGCCAGCCAACCAGCCCCCAGGAATATAGCCAGCCAACCAGCCCCCAGGAATATAGCCAGCCAACCGGCCCCCAGGAATATAGCCAGCCAATCGGCCCCCAGGAATATAGCCAGCCAACCAGCCCCCAGGAATATAGCCAGCCAATCGGCCCCCAGGAATATAGCCAGACAATCAGCCCCCAGGAATATAGCCAGCCAATCAGCCCTCAGGAATATATCCAGCCAATCAGCCCTCAGGAATATATCCAGCCAATCAGCCCCCAGGAATATAGGCAGCCAACCAGCCCCCAGGAATATAGCCAGCCCCCAGGGATATAGCCAACCAGCCTGTCCCCAGTATATAGCCAGCCCATGGCCCCCAATATATAGCCAGCCAGCCCAACCCCCCCCCACAGTATAAAGCCAGCCAGTCCATAGCCGTGGCTGACATAATAGTGGGTGGGCCAGCAGCAACAGTTCCTGTGCTGGCCGTGCACACCCTATGATGTCACCAGCTACTGACGTGATAGTGTGTGCATGGCCAGTGTGCACCCACTTGCCACTGCCGGAAGAAGAGGACCTGCGGGGGGCATCGGAAAGGTGAGTATTGACTTTTATTTTTTTTACTCTGATTTTGCGTCTTTCAGCACAAAAATGTGCTTGAAAACTAGGCTGATATATAAATAATGGGAGCCAATGGGAGGCGTACAGAACACCATCTGCCACCCTAGTGTTGTGTGAATGGGGCTCCAGGCTCTGTTCACATATCATTTATAGTTTCCCTTTGACATTTTTTGGGTGGATAAATTGCCTCTGCATTCCTATGATAGAAGGCTTTTCCCACCACTCATTGCTATCCATGAAGTTAAAAGGGCTTTATTGTTGGATAAAAGAAGTGCTTCTTCTTCCCATGCATTGCCAGAACTTGTGCACATGACTCTTATTAACCAGATAATATTGGAATCTGCTCAGAAATATTAAATGGAAAAGGAGAAAAGCTGTCTCTCTGCCTGTGAACCAGAACACAGAATAGATGTGATGGGAAGCAGAGCTGCTGGAAAGAACCATTATAACTAACAATTAGGGCTAATCATTATTGATCCAGGAGATAAGATGGAAGCCATTACCTGCTCGTAATTCAGGCGCTGAGCCTCAGAAATCTCTTTTGGTTTTGCTTCCAAAATGTAGTCTCCTAAAAATGAAGGAAAGAACATACTGAACTCATAAAGGATACAACATAGCTGAGAAGCCCAAGTTAACAGAAACAAGAATACATTTTACATCAAAGACCAGCAGAAATATTTAAAACGTTATCCTTGTGCTCAGCTATCACGCTCATGTTTACCTATTACACCTATTAAGTACCAACACAATGCACAGAAGGTACAAGCTGAACATGTTGTGCTCATAGGTGAAGCAGGGAGACAATACCAAGGCAAGTTCTTGCTTTCCTATGCTGGTAATGTAACTGAAGCGCGTTAGAGCTGACATCCAATAATAGCCATATGCACACCATGAGGCAGATCCATCACTAGGCAGGAACTTACTCCAGTTTTTAAACTGATGGCTTTTGCACATAAGATTTATTATAGTAGCTTACACAGATTGATAAATGTAGCCCACGTCTGCAGTTTAAAAAGTTAAAAAAAAAAAAAAAAGTCCCCTGAGCATTAGAGGACTGGAGTGAATATACACCAAAATTTCAGAAAACGTTGCATATCATGTATATGCCTATGACATGTATATTCACATAAGTCTCAAATGAGTTGCCTGAAATGAAAAGTAGAATTCCCCAAAAAAAAGAAGAAAAAAAGAAGTGAAACAGTTGCACATTTGGCACATGCAACACTTTTGAGAGCAAAACTACTTCTAAATAGAGATTTTTGTTTAACTGTATTTTTATTAAGAATAAAAGGTTTTATACATTTTACACGTCGTCATCAGAATTATGTTTTCATTATGAGAAAAAAGGCCAACAGAATGCCTGGGTGTTCAGCCTCAGGTCAATAATCACAAACATCAGCAGTAGACTTTGCATCTGTTCCAGGCTTCATACAAAAAAAAAAAAACTATCTCAAAATCGGAAAAGGGGGCTCTCTTGGAGCCAAGAAGATATAACACACTTAGAAGTATTGGGGAGACACTAGACATAGATACAAGAGGAGGTAAAGGAGAAGGGGAGGTATGGAGATCTCTCTATGAACTATATCTGCACTAGGTCAATCATTTCCTTGGCCCATCGCTCCCAGTAAGTGTCCCAAGGGGCCCAGACCGCGGAGGAAAGGTCTACTTTGTCGTTCATAGTTACAGTCATAGATTCCATGCTCCGGGTCGCTCTCACTTGTCAGGAGGGACCTTTTGGTAGGAGGGTTCGACTTTTTCCAGTGTTGTGCAATCGGACACATGGGCCGGACCAGCTTTGTGGATAACTTAGGTAGGGGTTGTGGTGGAATATTGAGCAAATAGAACAGAGGGGCCAGAGGTATAGAGATTGAGAGCATCTCATGAAGCAGGCCTCTGAGCTCCTCCCAAAACGGTTGAATACGTGTACAGGACCAAAAAATATGTTGTAGAGTACCACCCGCCTCCCCGCAGCGCCATTTGTCCAGGCTCTCATGGAATATCTGATGCAGCTGGGCTGGCGTATGATACCAAAAAAAAAGCAACTTATACTCATTTTCCTTATATACCGTGCATGTCGAAGTTTTAGCTGCATAATGCAATATACGACTCCAGGTCTCCTGCGCAATTGGCACCGGTACTATTTGCTCCCACATATAAGAATGGGAGACCACTGCTGTGGGGTCCGGATGTAGAAGCATTAGATAAATGTCTGAGATGAGCCCTGACGTATGTGTGGCGGTTTTGCAAAGATATTCAAAGGGGGTGGGCTTAGAGACTTTGCATCAAATGGCGGATTTGCAGGTAGTGATATTGGGAAGAGGATGGAATGTCAAATGCGAGGGTGCGAAAGAGAAGAATTGTCCTGGAGACATGGTCCACCACATGTGCAAACCCAAACAAACATTTGGTATGCCACGGTCTAATTGTCGGTCCTGTTATGGTATGGGGCATACGAGGCGTATTAAATAAATATTAGGACATGTAAAAAGCATAGCAATAGGCATCTTACTTTCAGGTACCAGCTCCATCAACTTTTTGGTCCTTTAATAAGTGCTGCTACACGCATTGAGTTTATTAACTTATTACTTATTTATTACTTTATGGTTTTTGGCAAGCTTGCTTACCTGTCTGTCCCCAAGGGTAACCCCTGAAAATACAGTTGGTCACTCTTAAGGAGGGTTGTGAGCAGCTCAATAACCGGGGTGTTCAGCAGCAGGGAGAGAGGGCAGCCCTGGAGAGTTCCCTCACCAAGATGGAAGTAAGGCACTCCTACGGACGTTAGACTGCGGCCACAATAAATAGCCCCACTCCAAGGTCAAGTCTTCTACCCCTGGAAACCCCTTCTAAACATATTAATGAAGGATTACTGACCTGGAATGAAACCAGCCCCTAGGCCCACAACAACCTTATTCAGCCATTGGACCAATACCACAATGTTGTAATAAGATTTTATTTGGACAACGCAGGTTTTCTTTCTTGTGTAGAACAGCTCATATAGCTATAAACTACTGATGCCACTCCTGTACATTTGCCAGCACCCTTGATCTCTGTAATCAAAGTTCACTATACAATGGGAACTTTGTTAGACCTAGTCCTAATGCCATCACTAAAATGCCTTGAATAGTTTTGTTATAGCATCACAGTTTTTAAGCATTAACCATAGTTACAGCCCAAAGTATTAAAATATGACTACTTTTGAACATAAGGAATAAAATGAAGTAACTTGGGTGGACCTTGTACATTAAAGTATTAAAAGCGCTGAGTGGGGGGGGGGATCTACACAGAGGTAACATACAGAATTACAATGATGAAAGCTACCAGAGAAGGAAGGTCCATACAGTATGTGCATGGTGCTAGAATTCAGAATTTATTACAAGGTGACTGGTGTGCAACACATTCTTCATTATAGTAACACCTGGGTGGCTAACAGAACTTGGAGTGCGTCCACCAGTATGTCAGTATGTTCGTTTTACAATGCTTCATCCTGGTGTTCTTTAAGATGATGTTCTTTAAAAAACAGTCGGCCCCCAGAGCTGCCTATAGGCACTGCCTTAAAGATGGCGTCTATGATGTCATCTTAAAGGCACAGTGTCAGCCTATGCATGTGCATAGGCTGACACTGCTAATAGTCTGCAATACATCAGTATTGCAGAGTATTATCATGAACAAGCAATCAGATGATTGCTTGTTCATGTTCCATGGTGGAAACAGTAAAAAAGTGAAAAAAAATCTTATTCAATATAAAATAAAGCAATAAATCAATAAAAATGCCCATAACCCCATAACATATAAGAAAGATATATAACACAAAAAAAAGTCATAACACAAACCCCACATATATAGTATCACCGCATCCGTAACTATCTGTAGAATAAAATTATATCATTATTGAACCCGCACGATGAACGCTGTAAAAAAAAAAAAAAAGATTTTTTTTACCTATTGAATCCCACAACAAATGCAATGCAAAAATGATAGATTTTTCCCACAATATGGTTTTATTTGGCAAATAGTAAAGCAAAAGAAAAAATATTAAAGTCTGGTATCCCCATAATCAACCATAGAATAAAGATAACATATTTATTAGGCTATACAGTGAACACGAAAAAAAAAAAAAGTAAAAAATCCAGTACAGAATTGATGCTTTTCTACTCCTGTCCTCAAAAAAAGTTCCTAAATTTTCAACAATAGGGGAGAGACCAATCCCAAAATGGTAACACTGGAAAAAGCATCTCATCCCGCAAAAAAAAAAAAAAAAAATGCCATCACATGGCCCCAGTAACAAAAAAGAAAAAAATTTAATGGCCCGCAAAAGAGGCTAATGAGGAAACTAAAATCCTGGCAGCTGCAGGGCGCTCCTTCCTTTCTGCGCCTCGCAGTGCCCCCATAAAACAAGTAACGGCCATATGTGTGGGGTCTCTGTACTCGGGAGAAATAGTAGAACAAATTGTATGGTGGGTTTTCTCTTTTTATCTTTTGGAAATGTGTAAATTTTAGGGTTAAATGAACTTATAACCAACACAATTTGACCATTCTAAATTTCACCTCCATTTTGATGTAATTACTATGAAGATCTCAAGGGGTTAACAATCTTCGTAGAAAGTTGTTTCTTATAGTTTGAGAAGTGTAGATTCGAAAATGGGATGGTTATATAGGGGTTTTTTGACGCTGAATATGTAAAATTTTATTCAAAACAGTATTTATCTCCGAAATAGTCAATTCTGAAAATACGGAAAACCTATTTTTGATTTTTAAGCTGCGTGACATCAAAATAAATTATCCAGACATTTCAAAAATAATGAAAAATGTAAGGTAGACATATTGGAAATGTTATTCAGCAACTTATTTAGGTCGTAAATCTATCTGCCTGAAAACGCAATGATTTAGAATTTCAAAAATGGCACATTTTGCTGAGGACATTTCTTTAGATGGGTCGGGGGTCTGCTGGGGACATTTCATTGGATGAGGGGAGCACTGCTGTGAACAATTTTTATGAAAAGCCCAAAGGCAAGGGGACGCTAGGTTTGTGTGGGGCTTGCTATTAAAAAATTACAATGTCCCCTTTTCTGTGGCGGTCTTCTTATCAAGACTTTAAAAGAGAGTTACAGTAAAAGGGGCACTATATAGGGGGGCTGCAGGAAAGGGGGCATGTTAGACCAGGGGCTGCAGGAAATGGGATGTTATATGTGTTGGGGGTAGATATGAAGTATTTGAGGGACACATAATTTTTTTTTTTTTTTACAATGACCATGGTAAGAGGGTTACCCGGCCCCTGGAAAAAATTTTAGGTGCAGGGGTCACACACACGGAAATGATTTCCACTGTGTGTAAGCCAGCTGCCTGGGTCACAAATTATAAAGCAGATCCTATTCCGGCATGTCTTTGGCTCAGGTTTCCTATGGTCATCAGCACATGAGCAAAACTTGCAGGTTGATGACACACTGCCAAACAAGTAACTTGTTTGTGGGCGAGAAAAAAAAAGCCACATTTATGTGCAGGTGTGTGTATCACGTTTTGCTTCCATCTGACATTTCTATCTTGGAGGGTTTTTTCCCTCAATTAAATGTACAAAAACATTATAGCATGAAAATATTTCCTTGTGGCGGTCCACTGTATTACAAAATACCACATTCTTAGATAAACTAGAAAAAAACAGTATGCTGGTTACGGAACGGGGTGGTGACACAGAATCAGATTGTGTTCTACACAAGATACCATTTATAAAAGGGGGAAATAATCCCTGGACGTTAAAGTGTGATAATGTTTTCATCATTGTTACTCACAGATCTATACCACTACCTCTCATACATGTATGAGCTATTTAAAGCGTTGCTTCATGTTTTGCAAAGAGCTGTGGTGGAATGACGTTCAGAAGATGGCAATTATCAAAACTATAACTTGCGTGTTTTGTTATTTATAGCCAGAGTGTATAACCTGTCATTTGGACTGGGCAGCAGCTTTAAAAATGGATGACTTTAAGCACTTGATAAGCACAGGATCCTATAAACAGACAAGTGTCTGGTCAGCCATAAATACTAAAGGAAAAGACAAAGCAGGAGCAGGAGGTTAGCTGTCTACAGGTCCTGCTAAAGCTCAGAGATTTACGCTTTGTCTGCTGAATTCAACCTTCTGACAATTTTACGTTCATGGGATCTGACTGGTAAGGAATGGAACTAGGAGAAACAAGTATTGGATGTGATCAATTGTTCCTTTCTGATTCCTTTCACCGTTTCTGATCTATATGAGATGTGTGTAAAAAAATTTTTAAGCTACCCTGAGCTCTGAGGTTACCCGCACCAAATGTGGCCAAAATTGTCCGCAAACAAACTGAATTATAGTCTACGATTTGAGAACATGTTTTGCCTAGGACAGTGATGGCGAAGCTTTTAGTGGCCGAGTGCCCAAACTGCAAACCAAAACCCCCCTTATTTATTGTGAGGTGCCAACCAAAATTAAAGCAGTAACTTATTGCTCACTGTTCAACAACTTTCAATCATATTGGCCTCCTGAGGACATTAACACACTAGAAAGATGGAAAATGTTCATAATTTTAGCTTCTTTCAGTGTCCCACTGTACACAGAGAATCCTGGGGTCAACAGGAGGACCTCCAAAGGTAATTCAGCCCTGTCTAATTCCCCCTCTTCTCACAGTCCTAAGTAGCGAAGTAAGTATCAAAATATGACTGAAAGCAGCATCTTTTAAGTTCCTTGGAACTGCAAGAAGATTCTTTCAGTCCTGTCTGATGTGCTGGGGTGATGGCCCGAGTTCCCACAAAAAGGGCTCTGAGTGCCGCCTCTGGTACCCGTGCCATAGGTTCACCACCACTAGCCTAGGACATGCTCTACTTATAAACGGATTGGTCACACAGTCTGATAAAAAAGGCGGAAACAGAATCATTTAAAAGTATTGCATGTAAATCTTCCATTTGCTTATCAAAGGTTTATAAAAATAAAAATCTCTACTGCAGTAATGCTAATTCTCACAGGCTTTGAGTGTTGCCATTAATGCTCCATTCAGATGGCAGTTTTCTGTTCAGTATTTTCATTAGTTGTAAGCTAAAAACAAAAGTGGAATGAAGGCACAGAAGACCTGAAATTCATCCATTATAGATTTCTCTTTTGACCATTCACTACAGTTTTTGGCTTACAAATACTGAAGGAAAAGCACTAATAAATATAGGTCCCATTCAGACATCAGTATTCTGATGTTTATGTATACAAACATCCCATTCATTAACAATCAATTTCCTCACACAGGAAGATCTAGCTGTTAATTATGCAGGAGCCTCTCAAGTCAGTCAAGGGAACTTGTTACTTCTTCATAGCTGTCTTCTCTACCCAGAATTTGGCTATTAAACAGGTTGATGTTTGTGGCCCGTTTTGACTGGGAGTGGAACGGCCATGCCGCAATCCAGGCAAGGATAGGACCTGCACTAGAATTTGTGACACAGGCATCCAGTTTGGTCAGTGTGGATAGACATGGGGACTGCGCTATGGGGACTGTGCTAGGCCCCATATACGTTCTCGTACATATAGCTTTACGGGTATGATATCATATTTCTGTAGAAACAGAGCTTCTGTTGTGGATTTCATCTGAAAATGCTTAGAAAAGAAACCCCATGGACCCATTATAGCTAACCAGATATGTCAATTTAATTTATATGTGAAAAAGTAAAAATGTGTAAAAAAACTGAAAATAAAGTGAATAAAAAAAAAAATGACCTGTTGATTCCAATACCTATATATGAAAACAACAGAAGGACATACATGTGCACATGAAGCTACGTCCACTGTCCTTCCTCCTGATGGCCACGTAGAATATGGAACAATCGGTTCTTAATGCTACAAATGTCAGCTCTATACTTTTATCTACTAGATTGATAATAGTTTAGAATCTTTAAGATGGAGCACAACAATCTCCATATGTTAGACAGAAAGGCAGATGTAATCTTCTACTTTTAGTCTGTTAGATAGAAGTTCGACGCCACAGAGAACCATCAATTAGTTTTATGTTCTATAGCATGCCACAACAAAAGGGAATCATATTGACACAAATCTGAAATGTATGGTCATATCTGTAATCAGAAACCTAAAAACAGAAACTAAATTGTTGGAAATCTATAATGTATGGTCACATCTGTAATCAGAAAGCTAAAAACAGAAACCAAATTGCTGGAAAACTCAGAATTACAGGGATCATAACGTGTCTGGTTAGAGAGTCCCCGCCCACACTCTGGAATTTTACACTGACCATCACTGAGTTATAGAGCCTAAAACAGCAATAAAACTGAGTAAAATTGTAAAAATTATTGTGTATATACCACTAGGGGATTGAAATTTGAGAATTTTCTCTTCATGGGTAAACCCCTCTAAGGCGGCCTTGCAGGTGTATAGAGACTTATAACCCCCCTCCACTGGGGGATTCTAGGAAATATGCAAATACGTTTCCAAGATGAGACAAGGACAAAAACTGCCTCTTTATCAACCTTGTAAGGCAGCTCCCTTAACTCCAAGAATGACTTTCAGAAAGCCTACTGACGTGACGTGGAATTAAAGCCAAGTATATATCTGTTTTGGAATAAATAATCCCACATCATGTCATTAGGCCTCCTGAAATTCATGCTTGATGTAAAGAGGCTGCCTTACAAAGTAGCTAGAGGCGTGGTTTTCCTGCCTCATTTGTATATAGCTTTCTTTATAGCTTTCTATGAAACAGAATCATGAATAGAAATCATAACTGTATATTGGAAGTAAAAGTGCATTTCTCTACAACATACTGCCAGCTCATTATTACACTTCATGGACATGGTGGACCCTGTTTGCAACCTTAAGTGTCTCCGTTTTGGAGCCCCTCTCTCCCCATTACTTGCAGGCCACAGGGACTGATTAAGCTTGGTGGGGGCCCTTGGATGCAAAATCTGGAGAAGCCCCCACCAAGTGTAGCATACATACTTGTCCTCCTGCTTGATATCTACTATCTACTAGTAATGCATCCATATAAAGCCGCCAATCCCCTAGTAATACATCTATCACCCCCTGCCTAGTACTACATGTATATAGCCCCAAATAAAATAAGAACATTGTACTCCCCCTCCCGTGTTCCCCCAATGCGCGACAACCTCCTCTTCTCCGGCGGTGTCTGCGTACTATTGCAGGTGGTACAGTTTGAGACATCACTGCGCCTCATGTGTCAGGATGCCAATGTCCTGTGCATAGCTCCCTCCTATGCCTTAAACAGAAGTTTACTGGCTCTTTGTGTGTACATTTCCACCGTCTGTAGATCAGGAAACATTGTCTGAATCGCCCGCACTTGGTGGGCGTACTCTCCAGGGCCACCACCAAGTGCGGGCGATTCAGACAATGTTTCACTCTAGATTATAGGTTTTACTTTAGATACCAAGGTCCCTAAACCAAGAAATAGTGAATCACAGGGAGCTGCCATTCACAAAGGCAAATGTATTCTACAAAACAACATTTTCTCTTACCTAAATACTCCATGAGCTGTTCTGCAGTGATGATCTCCATCATGGGAGGTAACTTCACCTGCAAATGACAAACAAACATTTCTATACATTCAATTGCTTGATAATGCTTTATTAAGATTTATAAGACTAAAGTAGAGGGAAAAAAAAGCAGAAACGCTCTCATAGAGTGGTGAATTCCACAGCTAAAAGCCCAGATTGTGTCCAGCCCCCAACCCCCTATATGTGGGAGATTACCAGGACCAGGCTGTCATAAGCTTTCATCCAGTGGGAAGGAATAAATGAAACTTGGGCAAAAATCTAACAAATAGGCGCACAAAGACACTTGCATCAAGGGCAGGGCAGTTTAAAGGGAACCTGTCATCAGAAATTGGCCTAATAAATCACTACCAGTATGTTGTCAAGCAGCTCAACAGCTGCTACATCATGTTTCTTTCATGGCCCAACTTGGTGGCATTATCCAGAGAATCATCTTTTAAGTGAGATGTTAATTGGATGTATAAAGTCAGGGAGGTGGAGAGCTTAACAATGAAGTCAAGCTCTCTCTGCCTCTGAACACCTCCTCCCATGTGATTGACATCATGCACCAGGCTCTGGAAATCTGGTCACATGATGCCCTGGACACAGGACCATCAATTAAAGTGAAGGAGCGTTCTGAGGAAGGGAGAGCTTGACTTTAGTGTTAAACTCTCCGCCTGCATGACTTCATAAAACCATTTACCATTTACATCTCACTTCTGAGTTGATTTTCTGGATGATACCACCACACTGGGTCATGAAAGAAACACCATCTAGAAGTTTCTCAAGCTACTTGACAACACACTGGTAGTGGTCTATTGAGCTATACATTGGATCTTTAATAAAAATCAATAAAATTGAACCATTCATTATTTTAATTTTCCAGTTTTTACCAGTGAAGCCAAGACCTAGCTGTGGTGACCTCACTGGGCTTCACTCCATCATGAGAGCCTGATGAAGTGATTATGGTAACAGAAAATGTCATTGAGAAAAAAAGCACTTTCCTCTGACAAAAAAAACAATACTTGTATTCACTTGTTTGCGATAATTGCTGTGAAGTTAGTGACCATTTAATGTGAGAAAACAGGCCTTCAATTACATGCTGGTCAGAGAGATGGAGCAAGAAAAAAAGAATGTTATACTTGTTGTACTGTAAAACGTGATATGTTATCTGTTAACCCCTTAACAATGTATTATTACTTGCTATATATCCCTGTATATCTTGGACCACTAAATGTTTGTAATCCACTATATCAATTAATTAAATATTCCATGCAGTGTACTGGGAAGCATGAAGAAAATTCCAAATGCAGTGAAATTGGTGAAAAAATTCCGGGACTATCCCTTATTATATTTTGCTAAATCGGACTTTCAGGAACACCGCGATACCAAATATGTTTAGGATTTTTAATAATTATTTATATCACTTCCAGGGAAAGGGGGCGATTTCAATTTTAATATATTTTTTTACTTTTTTATTTTATTACTATATTTCAGACTCCCCAAAATTTAACCTTTTTGATTGATCCTACCACGTACTGGCAGTATATGGGGATTTTATTGATAATGTATTACAATGTGTGTGTATTATGTATATTACTGCTGGCAGCTATCCCAGGGTTAACACCCACGATCCGTGTGTTACCAGTGTTTGCTGCAATAATATATATATATATATATATATATATATACATACATATACACACACACACACCACAAGCCCTCTGCGAACATTCGCAGCCAAACGTCATTAAGGAGTTAAAATAAAACGGAATGGAAAAAAGTGGGGAAACTTCTGTGTGAACCTGCCATTAGGTCTAAAGGAAACCTGTCATAAGGAGCCCTTTTTCTGGCTCCCTCATGTTCCAAAGAAAGATGTCCACATCACCAAAGTGTTTTTATAATAAAACAGTTTTTTTCCCAATAAAAAGAAAAGTGTTACCTTTCTCTCTGACGAGTGGTTTTCCTCATGCGTCTATTTGAAACAGAAGGCATATGTTTATTTTTTTAATTTTAATAAATGAAGGACACATGAAGGAGCGGTTTCCTAAAGGGGCGATGATGCAGGAACAGCTTCTCACTGGTCATTTCCATTGGACACAAGAGAAAGGTAAACTTTCCTCTAACTTTTCTTTTAAACTGAAAAAGAAAGTTTTAATTTAAAGACACTTTGGTGATGTTCACACTATTATCTATGGAGACATGGGGGAGCCAGAAAAAGGGCTCCTGATAGCAGGTTCCCTTAAATTGTGAAAACCCAATGACAGGCTCCCTTTTTAACCCTTTAAAGACCTGGTCCTTTTTTTTTTTCATTTTTATTTTTAAATTCCCAACAATCAAAGATCTATAAAACTTTCTTTTCTTACATGTGAAGAGCTGTGTGACGGCGTGTTTTCTGCGTAACAAATTGTACTTCATAGTGATGGTATTTATTATTCCATGCCATGTACTGGGAAGCGGGAAAAATCCAAATGCAGTGAAATTGGTGAAACAACGCATTTGAGACGTTTTCTTGTGGGCTTGGATTTTATGGCTTTCACGCCACAAATGACATGTCTACTTTTTCCTTTGGGTTGGTACGATCACGGGGATAACAAATTTTGTATAGGTTTTATAATGTTTTCATACATTTACAAAAATTAAAACGTTCTGTACAAAAAATTTTTTTTTGCCTTCTTCTGGCGCTAATAACTTTTTTATACTTTGGTGTACAGAGCTGTAGGTGGTGTCTATTTTTGCGACTTTTGATGAAGTTTTCAATGCTACCATTTTAAGGACTGTACGGCCTTTTAATCACTTTTTGTAGATTTTTTTTATATTTTTCAAAATAGCAAAAAAGTGCCATTTTTTCTTTGGGTGCTACTTTCCATTATGAGGTTAAACGCAGTGAAAAACGTTATTATATTTTGATAGATCAGGCATTTTCGGATGCGGTGATACCTAATGTGTTTGTGATTTTTACTGTTTATTTATATTTATATCAGTTCTAGGGAAAGGGGGTGATTAGAATTTTTATGTTTTTTAAATTCTAATTTTTTTTTCACTTTTTTAAATGTCTACTTTTACTATTTTTCATACCCCCTAGGGTACTTTAACCCTAGATTCTCTGATTGATTCTACCATATACTGCAGTATGGCAGTATATGGGAATTTTCCTCCTCATTCATTACAATGTGTGAATCACACATTGTAATCAATGGATTAAGACAAGACAGCCTCGGTTCTTCGGAAGACCCAAGGCTGTCATTGCAACAGATCACCGCTCCCTGATGATGTCACAGGGATTTTTGAAGCCGCTGGCAGCTTTGCGGGTGGCAATGTGCGGAATAATGTGTGGGATATGCAGCAAAGACTTACCGGCTATGGAGAGGGCTCAGCCTGTGGGCCCTCTCCATGCACCCGCAGCTGACCCGTGATGTGCTATTACGTAATGGGTCGTTAAAGGGTTAAGTAAGTTGGGTTTGATTTATCAGAAGTTTCTGAGGTAAAACTGTTCTAGATGCCCATGGAAATCAGAGCTCAGTTTTATTTTATAAGCATGTGTGGGAAAAATGAAAGCCGAGCTCTGATTGGTTGCCATGGACTAGTACAGTTCTGGGTTCAGATTCTTCTGATAAATCTCCCTCAGTAAATCCAAACAGATTGCAGAATGGTAGAATTAAATGTAGACCCGAGAGGTGTGAGCAACTCCATTATAAGTGACTTATCTTGAATGTCCTGATAAATATAATCTATTATATTTGTACATAATGTTTACATATGTGTATTTAATGTATATATTTACAAATGTATCATAGTTGAAACATGAAATGAAATAATTAACCTTTGGTCATCAATAGTGGATCAACAGAAACCACAGATTTTTGCCAGGTACAGGTAACTAATGTGCATAAAAGTGTCCCGACTCAAGAGCCATACATCAAGACAATAAGGGCTTAAAATGAGACCACCTCCCCAAGCATTATGAACTGCTAGAGACAAGTTGGAGAGAATCGTACTATGACTTAAAAAAAAATAAAAAATAAAATTCTGTCTGTTACATAGTTTCAGAGATGTGGCTATTTTAAACCGTATGCAAATAAGGCACTTGGTACAC
This sequence comes from Engystomops pustulosus, assembly GCF_040894005.1. NCBI lineage: Eukaryota > Metazoa > Chordata > Amphibia > Anura > Leptodactylidae > Engystomops > Engystomops pustulosus. Next base: position 151,570,894 of record NC_092414.1, read on the forward strand.
TTCTAATCATGCCTAGACCACTCTGTCAGATAAGCAAGGGAGAAGAATGAAGTGAAACTATGGGAATATTAGTTGACCAACAGCGTCATTTGAATACAGATTAAACTGGGAATAACTTGGAAATTGCATTATGGACAGAAAAAATATACATACAGACGGAAACCCGACTTACAGACAACCCATAGTTACAGACAGACCCCTCTGACCTCTGGTGAAGCTTTCTGAATGCTTTACTATAGTCCCAGACTGCAATGATCAGCTGTAAGGCGTCTGTAATGAAGCTTTATGGATAATCCTTGGTCCCATTACAGCAAAACATGTTTAAACTCCAATTGTCACTGGGGCCAAAAATTTTTTTGTCTGGATCTACAATTATAAAATATACAGTTTCGACTTACATACAAATTCAACTTAAGAACAAACCTCCGGACCCTATCTTGTACGTAACCCGGGGACTGCCTGTATAATGAAAATCACAGTTTACTTCTTTACAGCATGTTGAAATTACAAGTGGAGTTGAGGATTACTTGGTGGAGGTTTTAATTGAATATGTTGTAATTCAACAAGTTTGATCATTTAAAGGGTAATTCCTTCCTGAAGGGCATTGAGATGTAATTTAATTCATCTGCTCTAAAATATATATATATACATATACACACATATACATACACATTTCTTCAATTGGTTAAGATGATAATTTCCCATGTCGTGCGATAGAAACAAGATAGTTGTCTTTGGATACCACTACCCCTGCGCTCTTGACGCATGCACTATTGAGTCCTGCCAACCACGTGGATTCAGTGTTCCCTATCACAGGACGGCTGTAGGGCATACAGTAACTCCTGGTCATTTCATATTGACAAACAATTTATTACTTTGTGCTTCCACTGCAGCAGTGGTGGCCGTAACCAAGGACAATAATCTCGTTTCTAAGGGACAACATGGCCACATTTATGGGAAATCATCTTTTTACAGGGACATTTTTTCTAATAACATGCAATTGAAGAAATGTATCTATATGGCAGGTGAATTCAATTAAATGTTAATGCCCAGATGAGAGTACCCCTTTAAATTCTCATGGGAGACAGGGGGAGATAAACATTCAATGTTGGCCATTAATCCAACAATTACTAATGTGTATAGCTAGGTATCAATAAAATCACTTTTCCAGACGGTGTTGAACAAGGGCTTATGAAGATCATTAGAGCAGCACGTGAGGCAGACTTCATGAAGAACGTTAATATGCATGTAGTGTAGATGACATCTACTAACTGTATCCCTTCACCGTGTCTATTCCTAACACCAGATCAAATGATTTTTTTCGAGCTCATTTCCCTTCAGTGTGGTTGATCATTACATACTAAGTGAGCATCAGAGAAGATCTTTGGAACCAGATTTGTTCAATTTCTCCTTTAAAAGCAAATAACACATCAGAAGTGACATGTGATTCATTAAAAATATAATATTCTTTCTGAAAGAATCCTCATTATTCTAAAATGGCAGGAAGTGACTCTTAGCAACAAAACCATCCCCTGAGGAAGCCCGCTTGACGGGCGATACACGTGGGGCACATGTGATATCCCGGTTCCTCCTGCCCTGCACCTCTCTTTTTGGTAATGTGATTTTTATTTTTACTCAGCACTCTACATTTATATTATTGTCCTTTACCATCATCATTTGCTGTTACATGATATATGAATTCTATATTGGGGCTGGACTCTGGGGGATCTTTGTTCGGTTTTCCCTAGCAATGGGACTTTTAACTGTTTTTAATCTCTATGTTTGATATTTAATGAATAAAGTTTATATTTTCCCCATAACATCTGTCTTTCTATCAGTTCAAATTTGATTTATTGTTTCAGATGTTGTAAATATAATTTTGCGACCCATGTTTTGCAAGTTAGCAACAAAACCTCTGGCAATAGCTGAATCACACACAGACGCCCATAGAATGATGGCCAATGGAGACACACGGAAATATCTAGGTGGGAGATTTCTCACCAGAAACCTCTATGGCAGATGGAAAGCATGCAACATACATGACAGAGAGATATAGATAGATTTTATTAGATAAATAGTTGTTATACCCTTAACAACCAGTTTTCAGTCCTAAATTAGAACAGTTTTTCATGGATCACTTGTACATATAAGCTTAGGAGGATCCATGAAAGATGGAAGGAACCATTAATATTTCACAGCAGAGAATCGGCTGAGGAATTCGGAGGATGGAATAATTAGGCATTTTTTGTGAGTTAGTAACTGCTGCCCTTCAGATGTATTATAGTGGCTTAGACTGTGTTACGGTGGGTTGACCACACTGCAGGAACAAGACTCCTTGCATCATATTGATCTATGATGCAAGGAATACCTGCTTCCCCTTATCACATTGTTGGTTTCCAGACAATTCTGTACTAGATTTCGTTTTCTAGATCTATCTTGTACATCACCCGGAGACTGCCTGTAATACACCTACATACTGTGAGAACACTTTCACAAAGTACAACCTATTAAAAAAAACGTTTGGGAAACAGCTTTTTTTATTCAATTTGTTCAAATTGTAAGATAAAAGAAAATAGGAACAGAAAGAAAAGCGATCAGAGCTAAACACATATTCCCTTATGGTTTGCCTGAATTAAAGTAATAAAAGACATATCTTATAATAATCTATACATTCCTTAACTAATTTACGGTAGGTGTGTCTTAATGTAATGTATGTGAATCCCTTATAGATTGTACAGCACCATGGAGTTAATGGTGCTCTATAAATAAATAAATAATTATAATACTGTCAGATGGGCGGAGCCCGGCTGTCTGCTCCAGCTCAGGACGGCACATATAACACCAGATAGCGTAATTACATTCTTCAATACCCAATATGTCACTTAGGTTCTCTATTGTTGGATGAATGATACTGCATTGGAGTTTTCAGACGCACTATTTTGAGCTGTAGTTTTTATTGGGACCATCTTGTGCATACACATCTCTGAGCACTTGTAATTTTGATATGGCATGTCACGTCACTACTAATGCCTAAGGGCTTATCCACACATAACCTATTTCCTCAGCAGGCTGTGATTTCCAATGATGGTATACTGACCATTTTTAATCAGTCCTTATTGTGTCCGTATTGTTTTTATTTTCACGTTGATAAGTTTTCCACCAAAAAAAGCCTGATGGGTTATATTGGAAATATAATATTGGAAAGAAAAATCACTTCCCAGCATCTGTGGAAAAAAAATGACTCATCAGTTTATTTTGTAAATTGATAAACCTCTATTGCCATCCATGATCTGCAAATGGGAATAAACTAGGACATGCTCTAAATTTTTTTCAATGGACCACGGAAAAAAACTGAAATGTGAAAAAAAGCACACAGAAATTAAAGGGTCGGTATGCGGTCATTGAAAATTATAGATAACATACTGAAAGAAAAAATGCATGTGTGAATAAGCCCCAAGAGTCATTTCCACTTGACATGTGGATGCCATTATTCAGTCTCTTGGAGGCCATAGCAAGTCCTTAAAAACCAGACTCTGATCTGCTCTTTGACGCCCCCTAAAGTGTTTTCAGGTTGACTTTCAGTCACCTAACTTATGAGAAGTCTTCAAACTATTCTTCTTGTAGTACGGACATTTCATGATTTTTAATAGTCAACAATCTATAAGTGCTGATGGCAGCTCCCTCCATGATGAGGATACAAAAATCTAAGAAAAGAGACTCGGAGACCACTCTGAAGTCTGGAGATCTAGTCTGGGCGATGACACATATAAACAGGCCCCTTACAAAGCAGTGTCATGTTTATTCAGGATGATTACACCAAGTTGCTTTTGTACAACCTACCCCATGCTTAGTTCCATACGTGCACCTTAAATGTCGCAAAAAAAAAAAAACAAAAACATGCAAATCAAAGAAGAAAAAAAAAAACAACGGCAAATTTAGAAAGATAAGTAGCACTGCTAAAGCATCTCCTCTTCAGCCAACTTTAAAAAGTCACAAAGAGAAACAAATTATACATGTGCACCTCTGTTACAAAAAGCTGCAGCGATACCCCTACAACCAAACAAAGTGTAAATAAGTTTAATGAATATGTTAAAGGAAGAAAGGAGTTTCCTCCTCCTGTGCCATCACAAACCCCAACTTTTTGCATTGCTTATAAAGCAGTGTCCCACTGACTCTGGTGTAGCTCAAATTTTATGTTAATAGTTTTCCCTACATAGATTGTTCTTGTCTTAATGTAATCCCTTATAGATTGTACAGCACCATGGAGTTAATGGTGCTCTATAAATAAATAAATAATTATAATACTGTCAGATGGGCGGAGCCCGGCTGTCTGCTCCAGCTCAGGACGGCACATATAACACCAGATAGCGTAATTACATTCTTCAATACCCAATATGTCACTTAGGTTCTCTATTGTTAGATGAATGATACTGCATTGGAGTATTCAGCCAGAGATCCTAAAATATTGGACATGAATATAATACATGAAAAACGGACCATGCGCTGGCCAGATTTCACAGAGAGACCACAGTGCTTAGAGTATAGCATGATGTACACTGCTCAAAAAAAAATAAAGGGAACACTCAAATTACACATCTCAGATCTTAATAAATGAAATATTCTCATTGAATAAAAGTTAAATGTGCTGACAACAAAATTACAAAAAAAACATCAATGGAAATCACACTAAAGGCTGCTCCAACTTTGATGTAATGTCTATAAAACAAGACAAAATGAGGCTCAGTATTGTGTGTGGCCTCCACGTGCCTGTATGACCTCCCTATGGTCTCCAGTGGTGCAATGTGACATTGGTGGATGGATTGAGACATGATGCCCCAGATGTGTATTCAGGACTGGGGAACGAGCAGGCCAGTCCATAGCTTCAATGCCTTTATCTTGCAGCAACTGCTGACACACTCCAGCCACATGAGGTCTAGCATTGTCCTGCATTAGGAGGAACCCAGGGCCAACCGCACCAGCAATTAGCCAATCTTGGTGTTTTCTGGCAAATGCCAAGCTTTGTTTTGATTTCTGCTCTTAAACTGCTATTCCTTAAATGGACTCAATCAAGAAGACTATGGGGGTCATTTACTAACGTTTCGCGTTTTCCCGACGTGTTACCCGAATATTTCCGATTTGCGCCGATTTTCCCTGTATTTCCCCGGGATTTTGGTGCATCGGCACCGGCATGCACGTGACGAAAATCAGGGCCGTGGCCGAACGAAAACCCGACGGATTCGGAAAAAACGCCGCATTTAAAAAAAAAAAATGTGTTGCGAAACTTGCACTTACCTTCACCAGGTATAGGCCGGTGAATTTCAGGGCATTCCAGCAGGCCTCGGGGAACTTTAGCGCAGCAGCGACATCTGGTGGACGGCGGAGGAACTACCTTAGTGAATCGCCGGAAGACCCGAATCCACCGCAGAGAACGCACCGCTGGATCGTGAATGGACCGGGTAAGTAAATCTGCCCCTATATCTCTTAAGGAAACCGATAAGTCTACTGGACATTCTCTTTGTTTGCTTTTGGATTTGCTTATTGTCTTTTGGAGCGGATTGATGTGTGCAGCCCAAGGTGAGCTGGTGGCAACTTTTTTCATAGACCATCCTGCAGGGTATGGGGCTGTGAGCATAACCCCCATCAGTGGACGCTATCCTCATGGAGTTGGTTTCTAACCGTTTGTGCAGACAGATACACATTTGTGGCTGCCGGAGGTCATTGTGTAGGGCTCTGGCAGTGCTCCTCCTGTTCCTTCTTGCACAATGGAAGAGGTAGTGGTCCTGCTGCTGTGTTGCTGCCACATCTCCCGCTGTACTGGCCTGTCTTTTGGTAGCGCCTCCAGCATCTGCACACTACAATGACAGACACAGTAAACCTTCTTGCCACAGCTGGCATTGATGTGCCAACCTGGATGAGCTGCACTACTAGGCAACATTCAAAATTGACCAAAATATTAGCCAGAAAGCATAGGTACTGAGAAGTGGTCTGTGGTCCCCACCTGCAGAACCACTCCTTTATTGTGAGTGTCTTGCTAATTGCCTGTGAAACTTATTGTCAATCAGTGCTGCTTCCTAAGTGGACAGTTTGATTCCAGATAAGTTTGATTTACTTGGAGTTGTTTAGGTGTTCCCCTTATTTTTTGAGCATTGTATATATCACTATGAGGCACAGAGTCCCATCTTCTGCATTGTGGTCACCAACAGAAATCTGAGCAGGTCATGGTCAGTGATTCATGGACCGAATATGGTCCCATGCCACCGCCAACGCCTATTAAAAGAGGACCTGTCAAGGTGATTTGGGACACTAATCCTCCATGTGTCGCTATTAAAGTAAAACATTATACTTACCTAGTTCTGGTGGACGCTGCCTACATTTGTAATTCAGGGCTTACTTAGTTCTAAAATCAACTTTTAAAATTATGCTGATGAGTCTGAGCCTAACCCTTACCCCTCTGTGATCTGACCATATAGGCTGTTATACTGTCTCATTGTCCCTCAGCACTTGTGCAGTGAGCTCGTCCGGTTGTATTTTAGAAGGATGGAGGCCAGAGATAATAAATATAAGAAGATTATCACAGTCACACTGCCTGAATCTATGAATAAAGGGGTATTCTTGTCTGGGCACTCACATTCAGTTTAATTAATCTGCCATATATAAACATTTCTTCAATTATTAAAAAAATGTTTCTGTGTAAAGATAATTTCTCATAAATGTAGCCATGTAGGCAGGACTCAATAGCACATCTCTGGCCATTGCTCCCATAGTGTGAGGTGGTCGTATCCGAGGAAGCTGATCTCGTTTCCAAGGGACAACATGACTACATTTATGAGAAATTATCTTCACACAGGAACATTTTTTTTAATAACATCTAGTTGAAGAAATGTTTACATGTGGCAAATTAATTCAATTTAATGTGAATGCCGAGATGGGAATACCCCTTTAAGTGTCCATGATTTATCAGGGTGGATTTTGATGGTAGATTTCCTTTCAAGCTACTGGGCTACCAAGATAAAATCTGTACCAGGCCCCCAACTATAATGTATGACTTAAAGGATTCTTTAAGGAAGAGACAGCTTAAAAACCTGGTTAAAACTGTACCCATTCATCATTTTGGTCAGTCACCTGTAGATAAGATGGGTGGCATCAGTTTAATCCTGGCTTTTGCCCGCCACTAAAGGCACCATTAAAGGGATTGTCCGGATGAGGACATATTATGTTATAGTCTAGTCCACAATGGACAGTGTATTGGTAATAATGGTGCACAGGGTAATGACCCCCTATAAGGATTGGAGTAAATGGGGTGAGCCCTTCCATAGCAGGGGACATAGATATAGTGTAATGTTCTTGCCATACAGGGTATATACCTTCCATGCCAGCAGCAGCACGTTCATGATGGCCAGCAGTGGGCACGGCCCGTTCTCGTTCTGGGTGACGATGGGGGTGCTCTGCTCCTTCCAGCGGATCCACTTGATGTGGTAGACGGACTGCCCCGGGTAGCGCTCCCGGGCCGCCTGCGCCTCCTCCTCGGCCGCCTCGCTGTTCAGCTCGGAGCTGGGGCAGGAGATGAGGTTGGAGAAGGACTCCAGGGAGTCGCAGCTTTGGGAGGCGATAGGGATGCTGTGGCCGCTGCTGCTCGGTTCGTCTGGGGTGCGGGCGGCGGGTGACACTGCTGTCTCGCCGAGTGCAGGGCTCGGCTCCGGGGCCTCTGCGGCCTCCTTCTGCCCAGGAGCAGTCGCCGGGCTGGGAGCCGGTACTCGCTGCCGGGCGCTGTCATCCCCGGGACACTCAGGCTTCGCCACCTCCACATCTGTCTTGCCGGGGTCCGAGGCTACAGAGGTCTCCTGCAGCACACTGCCCCCGGAGCCGGCCGCTGCCCCCGGGCTCTCCATCACCGGGACTCGCCTAATGTTTACCGGGACCACAGAGGCTCCTCAGCAGCTGGTCCAGACGCCATGACAGCCCCGCCCCACAGTGACGTCACGTCACAGCTGTAAGCCTTCTCCGGATGTGTACAGGAGGCAGAGTGTTACTGTCCACATTCTCACATATCAATAAAGTTTTATAAGCGGCGACAGCCCGGTGTGTGCTGAGGGGCATCTCACTGAGGCGAGGGGGAGGGGCCGGTCCTGATGCTGATAACATGATGATGACGTGCACTGTAATGTATACACATATACAATGAGGAGCAGATGCTGTTATACACGCATGCGCACCACTTAGCTCTGTTATTCGCGAGGATCTGTTGCTACTGCCGTGCGCACTGAAGACCTTAATAACCTGGCGGGGAGAACCCGGGCTGCCAGCATCACTGCCAGGCAAAGAGGAACTAAGCTGTGTATCAGTGCTGCACCTGCGGTACAAGATGAAAGAATGTGAACAGACCCCGAGCTCAGCGCACCCTTCCCGCGTCTCTACCCAGTGCTATTTACTTACTTACACCAGTTCATGACTGGACCATTTTCCAACATTCATTTCATTCAAACAATTTGTGAATGGTGTTCTAGTGATTGGTAAGGATATGTTTTTATGATACAAAAGTTCTTAGTCATAACGCGTCTTGCTATGACTAAGGACCGTTGTCTGAAACGCGTCAACATGATTTCTGGTTTTCTGCATGGCTTTTAATATGAGGAAATAAAGAAATGACGTTTTAGTGCTGGACTTTCCTCATTATCCTTGTACACCCTGATCCGGTGTTCGTCCCATGCACATGGAGTTTGTTGGTGGGATTGGAAGTGGTCCTGGTGGTAAGAGGGAGCTGGAGGCTACTATAGCACTCGGTTTTATTTGTCAAATCACTTTCAGTATTCACCAACGTGTTGCACTATAGTCACAACAGAGACGTGTTAAATCCAGTGAAGAATCCACAGTCCGGCAGACAGAGTTTATTCTTTCTGGTTTATAGGTAATGGGTTTGGGCAGTTGATAAATACAGATCAGGACACGTGGTACTGAATCATCTATAAGTCCAAGGTCAGAAAACAGGCAGTGTAACAAGAAACATATTTGCAGGAACATTTGCCTAAGAAGTTTCCTGTGGGAATATAGCCCACAGGTACAGAAGATTGTCTGTGGGTAGACTCTCTATCCACTGGCAGATACTATCTTCCGACCTTCCCACCTCATTCAGAACTGTGCATGTGCTGTGAACAAGGAGAAGTCCTATATGGCACCTAGTGATGAGTGAGTTGCAAAGATGCAGGATTTGAACCAGGAGAAGTTTGATGTCTCCATCAGAGGGAGGTTCAAGGAGGAATAATGAGGCGGGTATGTGTGTGTGTGTGTGTGGGGGTTACGACAGTGGAGGAGTACCATAATAGTTCTCCAGGAGCAAAGCCAACACCCCAGCTGCATCAGGAGGATCATATGCATATTTGCAACTCTCCCATGACAATAATGAGTATAAAGGTATAACAGCAATGCCTAGAGTGGAGTACAGCGCCCACTGTCAAGAAAATAAGTGAGGGGAGGCACTGCTGGTATCTATAGCACTGATGGGTGACTAAATAATAATAAATAATGTTACTGCATGAATTGTACAATTATTTTCCTAAACATCTAGCACTCTTACTGTAATATGTGGGAAGTACATTGGGCTAGAGTGCTTGTTATAATGTCACTGTGGTGGGGTTTTCTTGTAAACCAAAATCATAAAGGGATCCTGTCACCTTGCCCCTACCCAGCATTAAACCCCTTTAGGACCTTATCTTGATCTTTAAATGGGTTTAGGGCCTAACCTGCTGATCAGTAGGGGTCTCTGTGATAGAACAGGGGTCTGATATACCCCCGTCACATCCTGAGATGAGACCACCACAGATCAGCAAGTTAGCCTAATTTGCTTCATGGGACAACCCCTTTAATGTTATCCAATTTCCTTTTTTTCCTAATGTTTTCTACTGTAGCATTCTTGTAAAAATTCACTTTTGTAAAAAATTATTTATAAACACACATGGGAAAAAAAAGAAAATCGATTTTTGTCACTTCCATGTGAATGGAAACATAAATTCAAGGCTGCAGTCCTGCGCCTTTACTCGGCCGCTTTGCACTGAAACCATCGCTCTTCAGTGTGAGAACATCTCTTGTATACACACAAATGCGTCCCTTACTGCACAGCACAGTGATAACTCCTGTTAGTTCTATGTATCTGAAAGCCCAGCCAGCTAAAAGTGCCATGTGCGCCATACGCCTATGAAGCTGGCGGCTGATAGCAGAGGTTTAGGATAGCTGGGGCTAAAAAAAAAAGATGCATAGCGCATGAGAAACTGCTGGGGAGAATGGCGCACCGAGAAGAGGTGCATTCGGTGCGGAGTGGCCATGTGGAGGCAGACTGCATGTTGACTTTAGGTTTCCACTAACATAGAAGAAATAAAAGTGGATTTTTACAAGAATTCTACAGCAGAAAACATTAGGAAAAGATTAGATTGGAAACCATTAAAGAACAGATAAAGTTCTACTTGGGGTTTGTGGGGGAGGAGCAAGTTGACCGGTACCCGTTAAGATTTTGGTTTACAAATAAAAAAACACATTGAAGTTATAACTTTAAACATTGTTATGCATTTTTATGCATTTTATACCACTTCCTTTACGTCTTTTATTTTGTCTTGTAATTCTTGAGTTCAGCCATTAGGGGGCACATGGCCTTACCAGAAAGCTTTCCCACAGTTCTTTGCCTTTGAGGCTATGTATTCTGCACTAGACTAGTAGTACTGCCATATGACTAGCATGAGCTCAACAAGTGAAAATGTTTCAGTTGCCAAACACCTGAACTAGAAATTTAACCCCTACAGGACCTCTTTTGGCCTTAACCCTTTCAGGACCTGGCCCTTTTTTGTTTTTTCATTTTCATTTTTCACTCCCCATGATCAAAAATCCATAACTTTTTTATTTTTCCATGTCCAGAGCTGTGTGACAACTTGTTTTCTGCGTAACAAATTACACTTCATAGAGATGGTATTTATTATTCCATGCCATGTACTGGGAAGCGGGAAAAAAATTCCAAATGCAGTGAAATTGGTAAAAAAACGCATTTGTGCCGTTTTCTTATGGGCTTGGATCTTACGGATTTCACTGTGCGCCCCAAATGACAGGTCTACTTTATTCTTTGGGTCGGTACGATTACGGGGATAAACAAATTTATAAAGGTTTTATAATGTTTTCATACATTTAAAAAAAATTAAAACCCCCTGTACAAAAATTTTTTGGGGGATTTTGCCATCTTCTGGCGCTAATAACTTTTTTATACTTTGGTGTACAGAACTGTGGGTGGTGTCGTTTTTTGCGGATTTTGATGACGTTTACAATGTTATCAATTTTAGGACTGTACGACCTTGTGATCACTTTTTATAGAATTGTAATTTTAAAAAAAAATTTTTTTGAGGTTGTTTTTTACGAGGTTCACTTTGCGGGTCCAATAATGATTCTGTTTTATTATGCAGATTGTCACGGACGTAGCGATACCAAATATGTGAGGGGTTTTGTGTATTTTATTCAATTTTACTGAATAATAACTAATTTTGAAAAAATTTTGTTCATTTTAGCATCACCATCTTTTCATATGCATAACTTTTTTATTATTCGGCTGACAAATCTGGTTAGGGGCTTATTTTTTGCGAGAAGAGTTGTCCTTTTTAATGGTCTCATTTTAGAGTGCATAACTTTTTTAAATCACTTTTTAGAGCATTTTTTTAAAGGACCGTGCAGGTCCAGTAACGATTCTGTTTTATTATATAGATTGTTACGGACGCGGCAGTACCAAATATGTGGCGGTTCTTTGTGTGTTTTTTTTATAGTTTATTAAGTGTTTTTATGGGAAAGTGACATTTTAGGGGCTTATATTTTAATGTATTTATTTTTAATTTATTCTAATGTGTAAACTTTTGTGTTTTTCACTTTTTTTACTAATACAGGCAGTCCCCGGGTTACATACAAGATAGGGTCTGCAGGTTTGTTCTTAAGTTGAGTTTGTATGTAAGAACTTTTTTGGTCTCTGTGAAAATTGGATTTTAAAAATGTTGGGTTGTCATAAGAATCAATATTAACACTAAAGCTTCATTACAGACGCCTCTGATAACTGTTTCAGCTGTTTATTGTAGCCTAGGACTAAAGTACAATAAATTACCAATATCCAGAGGTCCGTTTGTAACTATGGGTCGTATGTAAGTCGAGTGTTCTTAAGTAGGGGACCGCCTGTACATAGTTGAACTTGAACCAGCGATGCTCTGATCGCTGGTTCAAGTCCATTACACTGCTCTACAATACTTATTCATTGTAGAGCAGTGTAAACTGTCTGACTGCCTCGGACCTCAGGCAGCCCCGGAGCATTAGGCAGACTTCGGGGCTGCCCAGAATAGGATCGGATCCCCCGCTAAGCGGCACGGGGGATCTGATCCATAGCAGAAACACCCTTACATGCCGCGGTCATGCATGACCGCGGCGTGTAAGGGGTTAACACCCGCGATCGGAGTCGGCTCCGATCGCGGTGTGTTACAGCGCAGTGTCAGCTGTGATTGACAACTGACAGCCGCTGCTTCTGGTACCGGTTCCGTTCGTGAGCCGTACCTCCGCATTGTGTGTCCAGGTGTGCTAAGTATCTAGCCACCGGGACGTACTATAACGTTCAGGTGTGCCTAGGGGTTAACAAATAGAAAAGATCTATTCTTCATTTTTATATAACAATATACAATATTATAATGAAACTACTCTAAATCTAAGTAATGCACAATGCAATAGTGAAAAAGGTACTGATGAGCCAACATGTACCAGCAGTGTCAATGGAATAAATACTTCTGCCATGGAGGCTGCTTTTTTAAATCCTCTGTCAAAAGGGAACATGTTCCTATAGGAAACCTTTTGAAGGGGTTGTCCAACAGCATAAAAAAACCTATTGGTGGCGGGGAGGGTGCTGGTTAAAAAAATTACTTATCTTTACGGTCCCTCCCGGCATCCCATACTGCCATCACTCCGGTCCTTGACCCATGTAAACAAACAGGGGCACGGAAGCCACACTGCCTCCAGCTTCCGGGCTGGCCAAATTTCATGTGGCCAAGTGGGCGACTCAACGCAGCGAGGCTGTGTGTTCCAGTTCGTTTACATGGTGCACGGACCGAAGTAATGGCAGCGCGGGACACCGGGAGGGACTGGGAGGTAAGTGAATGTTTATTTTTTTTAACGAGCCCAGCCTTATAGGACTTATAACAGGTCTTTATATTGTATAGGAAGACATTTATCATATCTGGCACTCTCTGCACAGGGTGTATGATAAATGCCCCCGCCCCCCCACTGCGGATACATTATGCGGCTTTGGCCTCTTTATGTATTTGCCACTGTGGATACACTGCTGGGAATTTCAGGCTGCGGTCACACGATCCGCTAGGCGTCCGTTCATAACGCGACGCTAGCGCACAGGGGGAGGTCGTCGGCCCCAACGCACATGCGTTTCCAGGGAAACGCATGCAATCGGTTTATCAATCGCATGCGTCTCCATTCGGGCAGAGGACCTCCCCCTGTGCGCTAGCGTCGCGTTATGAACGGACACCTAGCGGATCGTGTGACCGCGGCCTCACGCATGGCTGGGATTGTGTAAAAAGCCTGTGAACTTCAAATCTGAAAGTTTGTAGGCTGTGGCTAATGTGCAGATGTGGGGATTAAACGCCCCGCACCGGCCGACTCTGCTGCTGGCCTTGCCCCTTCCAAGACCACATAGGGTAGAGGTGCTGTAGTCACCAAAAAACACTATTTAGGCCCCTTCCACACTTGCGTTGCAGATCACGTCAGAGTCTGATCAGGGAGAGATCAGTGTTTGGTCAGTGAAAAACTGACATTTTGCATCAGAGATCAATCAGTTTTCAGTCAGAGTTTGTTCAGTGTCGAAGGTGAGTGTGTAAGTTAGTTTTTTTTATGTTCTCGGTAAACTGCGGGTTGGCTGTGTACTACATGGGGCTGGCAGGCTGTATACTACTGGGGGCTGGATGGCTATATACTACATGAGGCTGGCTGTATACTACATGGGGGCTGGCTATATACTACTAGGGGCTGGCTGGCTATATACTGTTGAGGGCTGGCTATATACTACATGGAGGCTGGTTGTGTGTATACTACATGGGGGCTGGTTGTATACTACATGGGGGCTGGCTATATACTACTATCGGGTAGCTGGCTGTATGCTACATGGGAGCTGGCTGGCTATATTCTACATGGGAGCTGGCTGGCTGTATACTACTGGGGGCTGGCTATGTACTACAGGGGGCTGGCTATATTCTACTGGGGGCTGGCTGACTATATACTAAAGGGGGCTGGCAGGCGATATACTACTGGGGCTGGCTATATACTGGGAGGCTGTAACCAATGCATTTCCCCCCCTTGGCTTATGCTCGAGTCAATAAGTTTTTCCCATTTTTGGTGGTAAAATGTGGGGGCTCATACTCGGATCGGCTTATACTCGAGTATATACGGCAAGTCTCCATAGATGGCTTTAAGTGGTAAATTTTGGCTGAAAATTTTTGTGTTTATTTTATAAAATTTAAAAATGAAATGCCATTTTCAAAATTCTAAAATATCTGATCGTTATCAAAGATCGGTTTCAGAATTGACTTTTTTTGGGATCATTATTGTTTTTAATGAAATATATAATAATTAGAAACCCCTTATGTATCAACCCATTTTCAAATCTGCACCCCTCAAACTATCAGGAACAGCTTTTAGGAAGATTGTTAACCCCTTTAGATCTTCATAGTAATTAACTCAAAATGGAGGTGAAAATTAGAATGGTTTAATTATTTCGGTAATACATCCATTTAGCCCTAAAATTTACAGATTCACAAAAGATAAAAAGAGAAAACCCATCTTAAAGGGAAGCTGTCACCTGGGACCTCATTTTCGCTAAAGACAGGTTGTAGAAGCCCATCACACCTGGATTGCAAATATGTCTCTCTGCCTTTTCTAAGCATTTGCATTACAATATAAGTGTGTTATAACTTACCCTGACAAAATCCTCTGTATAGTCACAGGGGTTGGGCTTTGGTTTAGATGTGTTTCAAAAAATAACATGTGATTTGTCTGTACTGCAGGCTGCCTCCATTTTTTGCTCCTGTACAGCTCTCCCTCTCCCACTGATGTCAGCTCACTAGGCTGTGACCTCTGTGAAGGAGCAGGAGAAAGGAACTGTACAGGGGCACAAAGGTGGGGGCCAAGAGCTGAGGAGTGAGTAACACATTCAAGTCACATGTTGTGTTTTGAAATGCATCCAAACCAAAGCCCAACCCCTGTGACTACACAGAGGATTTTGTCAGGGTGCAAGGTAAGTTATAAGACTCAATTATATTGTAATGCACATAAAGGCAGACAAAAATTGTGCTGAAAAACCCTAACTTGGCTTATAATCGAGTCTATAAAAGAATAGACACTGTACTCACCTTTCCGACACCCCCTACAGGTCCTCTTCTTGCTTCCGATGCTCTGATGTATCTTCGGGTCCTCTTTGTGGACTGCGGCTCCTCTTCGGGTACCCTTGCAATGCCAGCGGCTCACAAGCAATGACGTCGGCAAGTGGCTGATGTCAGTGTTTGTGCTGGCTGTGCTCGAGGACCTGAACAACCCGAAGAGGAGCCGAACGACCCGAAGGTGCATTGGAGCATCGGAATGGGCAGCACGGTGGCTGAGTGAGTAGCACTTCTGCCTTGCAACACTGGAGTCCTGGGTTCGAATCCCACCCAGTTCAACATCTGCAAAGAGTTTGTATGTTCTCTCCGTGTTTGCGTGGGTGTCCTCCGGTTTCCTCCCACACTCCAAAACATACTGGTAGGTTGATTAGATTGTGAGCCCCATGGGGACAGGGACCAATTTGACATGCTTGTGCAGCGCTGTGTAATCTGTGTGCGCTATATAAATAAAGAATTATTATTATTATAAGCAAGAAGAGGATCTGCAGGGGACATCGGATAGGTTAGTAGTGTTCATTTTTTTAATTATTATTGCTTGGCACACTTGGGGCAGGGGCTGGCCAGCTGTATACTGCAGGGGAATGGCAGGCTATAAACTGCAGGGGCTGGCAGGCTATATACTCCATGGGCTGACAGGCTATATACTAGGGGGACAAGGGCTGGAAGGCTACATACTGGGGTACTAGCTGGCTATATACTGCAAGGGCTGGCAGGCTGTATACTGGTTTGGGCAGGGGCTGGCAGGCTGTATATTGGGGGGGGGGGGCTGGCTAACTATATACTGCAGGAGCTGGCAGACTATATACTGAGGGATATGGGCTGGTCAGCTTTATACTGGCTGGAGGCTCTGACCAATGCATTTCTCACCCTAGGCTTATACTCAAGTCAGTAGGTTTCCCAGTTTTTTGTCAATTAGGTACCTCGGCTTATACTCGAGTATATACGGTATATAATTTGCTGGGCTTTAGTTGGTTCATGGGGCACATTTTTGAGATATCAAATATTTGTTTTTCTGTTAATATTGCCACGGGAGGGCTTATTATTTGCGGAATGAGATGCATTTTTCAGTGTTACTATTTTGGGGTGACTATGCCCTATTGCTGACAATGTTTTTGAGCTGGGGCGGGTGTTAATTCTGTAATTGATTTTTGACTTATTTTAGTGTTCACCATATACCTTAAGCAATATGTTTGTTTTCTCAACACGATTACAGTGATACCAAATATCTATATTTTTCCTTACGTTTTACCAATTTTGTACAATAAAACCTAATGTGGGTCTAATGTGGCCTATATAACTGGATGAGAGCTTTATTGCTCATGTGCTTTACAATTGTACCATTTTTGTATTGATACTGTTTTTTTATCACTTTTTATTGCATTTAATGTGGGATAAAAAAGGGAAGCATAATTTTTGGTGGGTTTGAAAAGTTACAGATGTAACAATACTACATTTGTGGGGTTTGTATGGTGATTTTCACTTTTTTTAAATTGTATATGAAAGTGTAATGTGTAACTGGGCTTTTTGATTAATTTATTAGTTAATTTTCTTTTTCATTCCGTAAAAAACTATTTTTTTTTTCACGGTTTTAACTTTTTTACTTGTCCCACTATGGGACATGAATAAGTAATCATTTGATTGCTTGTTCATTATAACACCCTGCAATACTGATCTTAGGTCAGACCCCAGGGTTACAATAGCAACAATCAGACAACCCTCCGAAAAAGCTGCGGGTGGCACTGATTGAGCAGCAGTATTTAAAGGGTTAACACCTGCGATCGGAGCTTGCTCAGATGGCAGGCGTTACATGGGGATGAAAGCGGTAGATTACCACGATTCTTGACCCCGACTTGGGTGAAGAGCTGAACCGGCATTGGCTCCACATCGTACCATTACGATGGGCCGCTATTAGCTGGACTGGAGCAGAGTGGCCAGTGGTTAATTATCGTTGCTTTTTTACAGTTATGATGAGTCCAGAAATTTTCTATTATTAAGGCCTCATGCACACAATAGTTTTTTTATGTGCAAGAACGGCCACTGCAAGTTTTTTTTTTAGTATAAAAAATGTCCAAATTGACATTAATGGTATATACAGCTTATGTTTCTGATACAAAAAAAATAGAATATTTTCTAAATTTTTGCCAGTCTCCCCATAGAAGTCTATAGGAGTAAAAAAAAATGGGCAGCATACGGTATTGACCACCAAATGCAGCCTGTTCTAGTGGTGGGTTGCCCAGAAGACCACGTCACGTGGGCCCCAGCCCACTATAGTTTTTTGCAGATACAGCCCGTTCATGGTGGCATATGGGTTACATATTGGTGACACACCACCTGTTTTTGTGGCCAGAGAAAAGACCGCAGAAACAGGACCACAAAATGCATATGGTGTGTGCATGAAGCGTAATTCATTCATTTGACCATGATGTAGCGACTTATATATATATATATATAATTAAAACATCCCTTTTAAAGGGCTTGTCTAGGCCACTATGCAATAGCAATTTATAGGATAGGTAGCAGTGGGCTGGTTGTGATGGGACACCCACAGTGAGCCACTGCTATAAAGTATGGTCATGAGCACAACTCCGTCCATAGTGGCTGCCAGGCTGCGTTACACGCACAGTTCTCATTCACTCCCAGGTCTGTCCGATAAAACCACAGCTCTTCGGAGACCGCCCGCCCGCAGGTCAGCTACTTAATGGTTAGTATTATAGAAGCCTGAAAAGTACCTTTCATTTGTTTAGCTTCTTTAAATACAAATAGAAAAATAGGGGGGAAAAACATTAAATTCTATAAAACTATAATAAATATATATATACATTTTCGTGTTTTTTTGTGATTAAAACAAGCAAATATAATCAATAAATGTATTGTATCTTACAGATGTAGAATGTATGCAGCAGAAGAACTGCATTTACTGCATCTGCATAAAGTACTACTCACTCTCCCGTCAAAAATATTAAAAGAATGAAAAACCTGAAAAAAAATGGTTTTAAAATAGCATTTTCTTGTATGATCTCATCGTACTTCTGCTTCACACATATATCGTGGCTATAAAGAGCGGCTGTCACTTGATGCAGTCCACACAGTGCGCCGGGACACCATTGTCTCCATTGTCATCCGTCCTCCTGCTATCCCCAGGACTCGGCTCTAATCTCAGCATGTGACGTCACTACTGAGCTCTCCCAACCCTCCATCTAATCCACCCACTCCGGGGACTAGGGGGTTAATTGATACAGAAGTCGACGCCCGTGATGTCACTGATAACCGCGCCCCGCCCCCATCAGTGTGCGGCACCTCCCAGGGTGGCTCACTATTTGGCAGGAAGTTGAGAAAGGACACTGCGCGTGCGCAGAACATGAGGAACCTGCTGCCTCTTAAAGGCATACGATGTTGTATAACTGGTTTTTGTTATGGGGGCTATAAATGATAGAGTATCCCTACATACCAATCCTATAGGGTGTATTGTCTATACAAGGCTGCTTACGCTTGAATTTCTTTAGAATTATTATTGAGTCATACTAATTTGCCATTTCAATGTATACAGCTTAAAATCATTTTTAATGGTTGAAAAATATTGCTGCATTCTTCAGAACTGAAACCACACCTGACCATGAATTTTTAAGTTTTAACTTTTTTAATTTTTACCATTTTTCAGACTCCCTAGGACCGTGGAGGCAAACCTTTTAGAGACCAAGTGCCCAAACTGCAAACCAAAGTCTATGTAATCATTGCAGAGTGCCAACATGATTATTTAGCCTAAAATTACCAACAAATGCCCCTCTCTAAGGGGCGAATAATAATCTAGTATAATGATTAATATGTAGAAGGCAGGGGAGATGGTACGCGTGCCATAGGTTCTCCACCACTGCCCTAGGATGCTTTAACCCTAGGTTTTCTGATCAATCCTACCATATACTGCCATACTACAGTATGGGATTTTCCTCCTCATTCAATCAAATGTGCAAATCGCACATTGTAATGAATGGGTTAAAACGAGACAGATTAAGATGGTGGGGGCCCCTGGCACAAAACCTGGTGGGGGCCCCCATTGAATGTAGTCCAGACAGGGAACAGCAATCGCTATATACAGGCCCCCAGCAATAACAATATACAGCCTCCCCAGTAATCGCTATATACAGCCCTCCAGCAATCACGATATACAGCTCCCAGCAATCACAATATACAGCTCCCAGCAATCACAATATACAGCTCCCAGCAATCACAATATACAGCTCCCAGCAATCAAAATATATAGCTCCCAGCAATCAAGATGTACAGCCCCCCAGCAATCAGTATATACAGCTCCCCCAGCAATCACTGTGTACAGCCCCCCAGTAATCACTATATGCAGCCCCCCGCAATCACTATATACAGCTCCCCCAACAATCACAATATACAGCCCCCCAGCAATCACTCTATGCAGCCCCCAAGCAATCACTATATATAGCTCCCCAGCAATCACTATGTACAGCCCCCCAGCAATCACTGTATACAGCTCCCAGTAATCACTGTATACAACCCCACCCAGAAATCACTATACACAGTCGCAGTATACAGCTCCCTATAACTATATACTGCCTTCCTATTATAACTATATATAGGTAAAATAATAAAATTGTACTCACCTTACCCTCTTCCCCCAATGCACGGCAACCTCTTCCCTCGTGGTGTCAGGATACTGCCCTTGAGCTACGACAGGATGGCAGCGGTATCAGGACGCCACCATCTTGTCATAGGCTGATTGTCTATAGGAAAGCAGGGAACTGCTCCCTCACTCTGCTATAGGCTAAAGTCTCTGAACCGGCTGATGACGACTGATGGCGGCTCCCTGATAACATCATGGGGAGTGACAATCATCACAAAGACGGTTGCTTTGCCGGTGGCGAAGGATGGGATTACACCCGACTGCGAGTGTTAGGGTGATGCCACACATGGCGTTTTGAACACGTTTTTGGGCCGCTTTTTTTAAAAATGCATCAGTTTTTTGAAAATGCATCCGTTTTTGTCCGTTTTAATTGCGCAAATTCGGAAAACTGGACAAAAATGCATGCGTTTTCAAAAAACTGCTCAAAAAAGGCCCAAAAACGTGTTCAAAATGCCATGTGTGGCATCAACCTTACTGGTAAGTGTTTGCTACACTTTGCAGCAAAGACTTACCAGTTATGGAGAGGGCTCAGCCCGTGAGACCTCTCCATGCACCCGCACTTGATGCACGCCATGCTATTACAGCACATGTCGGGAAGGGGTTAAATGGACGGAGTTCATAGTTGCGACACCACAAACTACAATTTTTTCAATACCTGGACCAGGTGCGTAACTAGGAGAAGTTGGGCCCAAGAGCAGAATTCTGAATGGGGCCGATAATACAAAAAAATGGAGTTCATCGAGCACTATGATAAAACTTTTTGCTTTACTCGTCAATTATTAAAATCTTTTTCATACAAGTAAGTGCATATTGCTGACATGTTTCGAGCCTTTACGTTGTTCTTAGTCATAGCATCTGAATGGGGCCCCCTTACCCTTGATTTAATTACTATGAAGATCTCAAGGGGTTAAGAATCTTCCTAAAAGATGTTTCTGATAGGTTGAGGGCTACAGACAGTTCAAAAATTATCAAAACGTAAAGCATATGGGAAATGTTATTCAGCAACTAATTTAGGTTGGAAAACTATCTGCCTTAACGAGATCATTTAAAATTTTGAAAATGGCCAATTTTTCAAAAAATTAATAATTTTTTCTTTTTTTATAATAAACACAAAAATTATCAGCCAAATTTTACCATTAAAATGAAGTACATAATGGGGAAGATTTACTTACCCGATTTATTTACCCGGTCCTGTCGCGATCCCGCGGTGCATTGTCTGACAAGGATTCTGGTCTGGCGTGATTCATGAAGATCGTGCGCCCGAGTTCCTGCATCACCGCCTTCTTCCCGGTGCATGTGAGTGTTTGATTTTGCGACACAAATCCTTTATTAAATTCCGTAGTTTGTCCAAATCCGTTGGGTTGTCTGACGGCCACGCCCCCCGATTTCTGTTGTGTGCAAGCCGGCGCCAATGCGCCACAATCCAATTGCGTGCGCCAAAATCCCGGGGCAATTTGGCACAAAACGGAAATCGTCGGGAAACCTGACGAAAATGCGTCCAACGGACCCTTAGTAAATGAGCCCCAATGTGACGAAAATCAATCTCAAAATCGCTTTGATAAGTAAAAGGTTAAAAAGTTATAACCATAAAAAGCAACGCTTGTCAGATTAAAAAAAAATGGGTCTGAGCCTTAAGCTACAAACTGGCTACATTTTGAAGGGGTTGACAGATCATATTCAAGCATACAGCATAAAGACACCCACACACCCACACACATGTAATATATATGTGTGTGTGTGTATATATATATATATATATATATATATATATATATATATATATATATATATATATATAATCGAAAAAGCAGCAGCACAGTCCAGGTGAGAGGTTGCAATGGGTGCTATCCTTGACCCTAACCAGTCAGAGTCCCATGGATATTCAATCAATGAAAATGGCAGCACTCCAAAATAGTGAAAAAAACTTGGTGTTTATTCCACCTCCCGCAACGTTTCGGCTGTTGTTCAGCCTTTGTCAGGCTTGACAAAGGCTGAACAACAGCCGAAACGTTGCGGGAGGTGGAATAAACACCAAGTTTTTTTCACTATTTTGGAGTGCTGCCATTTTCATTGATTGTATATATATATATATATATGTATATATTTATATTATATATACACATACATATATACATAGTATATACGCACATACATACAGTAAATTCATACTCTATTAATATGGTCTATTTATCCCTTTAAACTTATCTTTTTACCTCTCAAATTATATATGGCTGTTAAAGGTTTCTGTGACGTTTCCGGCCAGTACCTCAGAGACTTCACAGAGTGTAAACATGCGGCATGAACCCACTGACATGAGCCTGATCTTGATTGCTAGATTGATGTTTTTCAATTGATTTTTAAAAGTGTGAATTTCCTTGGTTACCTTATTACAGCTTTGTAGTGGTGTCATGTTATTTGGGAATTAGTACCTTGCCTTTACCCTGATCTGCTAATTATTTTTAAAGATTTAGTGAGTCTTTAAGGTTGTCCCAGGGAGAGCTGAGTGATGGTGTCTCTGATCTAAGGATTTGCTGCCATTCTCATGGAGCAGATACTTAGTGAATGATTAAGTGTATGAATTTAATCCTTAAACTGTGTACCATATTTCAAGAAGCTTCATAGCTAGATCTAATCTTTTTTCGCAGCAAAGTGCAGTTAATTCTATGTCACTGTATTAGCCACATATACCTACAGGCTATGTAAAGTATAAATAGGTTGCACTAATGCGTCATAAGAAGATCACCTGTTGCGTTAATTAACTCTTCAACTATTTTATCCATGTTACTATCTATATCAAATATACACTTTTCATTCTGACCACTGACCACCTGACACTTTCTTTTATGTAGAAATCACTTGTCTGGCCTATTTACAGACATCACTTGACCATTGGGACGCCATAGCTTAACTTTTTTCATTCCCTTCACGACGACTCCTGTACAGTCACAGAGCATGCTTGGAGAACTCTTATGTAGCCATAGAAGTATAATAGTCATGTCCTGACTACAGTTTACAAAAAAAATGGCCGAATACAACTGTCCTGTCATTTATACAACATTATAAACACTGTTCAAACAAGCTCCCAAAGTGATTTTAGCCAAAATGCAAATGCATGTTATTGCTATCCGTTGATTCAACATACAGCACAGGGACAAATGAATTTCAATAGAATCAGATACAGATCCATGTCCCTCCGTGAGCCAAATGTCCAAGCTGCAGCTGCCAATAACTGTCTGCTGCCGAGGGGAACATATCTCACTATAGAGCTCTATAGTGGGACAAGTTAGGAATCTCCCGCCTGCCACATACTAAATAGGCCAAAAACAAGATGTAAAGGTAGTCTTAAAGAGAACCTGTCACACGGTTTTACCCCTAAACTACTTGTCCCCTCAGGTAGGGTATGAAATGTCTTTTCCAGAATTTCCTCTTTTGTATGAAATCTCCCCCATTTACGCACAAAAATCTCCCCTAAAGTCAAGCAGATATGACTCTTTTCACATCATCTTTACAAGAGATGAGTCAAGTCTAGTGGTTTCCGGGGGAGTGTCACTTCAGAAAACCCTATCTTCAGCTCTGGCTTATGGCGGAGATACAGACAGCTAAATCCAAAGTTGGTAATGCAGCAGCAGATAAAGATCTAGTTCCCTTCTATTATTTAACTGCCTGTATGTCCAGTTCTGTAGCACATAAATAAATAAAGCATAGTAAATTGAAGTATTAATTTGATGTGCTGTGATTTTGCCACCCGCCATGGGTAGAGCTTAACCTTTGCATTGCAAAGGTTGAATTCCGTACTGTGGCCCGCCGAAATCAATAACATGTCACTTATTTACTGAAGTTTAAAAAAAGTACTTGTGCACCAGTAATGAAATCTGCACCAGGTGCGACCTGCAGTAGACTTCAGCAGTGACCTACACCAACGTTTTGAAAAGTGGCACGACTGGTGCAAAAGGTAAAGGGAACCTGTCACCAGGGACCTCATTTTCACTAAAGGCAAGTTGCAGAAGCATTTGCATTAAAATATAATTGTGTGTTATAACTTTTCTTGCACCCTTACAAAATTCTCGGGTTGTCACAGGGGCTGGACTTTGGTTTGGATGCATTTAAAAAAACAACATTTGACTTGTCTGTGTTACGAACTCCTCAGATCTTAGCCCCTACCTTTGTGCTCCTGTACAGCTCCTCCTCCTGCTCCTTCACAGAGGTCACACACAGCCTGGTGAGCTGACACCAGTGGGAGAGGGAGGAGCACAAAGATGGAGGCAGCCTGCAGCTCAGGCAAGTCACATGTTGATTTTTGAAAAGCATTCATACCAAAGCCCAACCCCTGTGACTACCCCAGGATTTGTCAGGATGCAAGAGTAAGTTAGAAGTATCCCCCGGCCCCACGAATGTTTTGAAAAATGGCGTAAAGATATAACAGATCTGTCAGTGGTGGAATGGGTGGACTCATTACATATGACCAAAAATATAATTAAGAATATGTCCTACATTGTCTCCCAGACTTTTATTGTGCATAGGGTGCACATGACGCCAAAACAAATGAATCATTTCTGGAAAAAAAGTGAAGAAAAGTGCCCACGGTGCAACCTGATAGACGCTGATCTTGTTCACATGTTATGGAGATGTCCAAAACTGCATCGCTATTGGACAGGTGTTCTTGACAGACTACAAGTAGTATTTAAATGCAATATTCCTCCAAGTCTACAGGTTTGCTTCTTGGGTTCAAAAATAGGTTTAACCCCTTAACGCTCTGCGCCGTAGCTCTACGGCGCAGATGTATAGGGAATGTATGAAGAGGGCTCACGGGCTGAGTCCTCTTCATACAGAGGTGGGGGTTGTTGCATATTGCAGCAAACCCCCACCGCTAATAACCCGCTATTAACCCTTTCGTTGCCGCCGGCAAAGTCGCCGGCGGCATTTAAAAGGCGGCCATCTTTATTCCGATCGCCGCGCCCCCGAACGTCATCGGTTGCCATGGTAGCCTCGGTAGCCTCGGCCAGTGGCTCATTGTAATGAATGAGCTGCAAAAATGCCATATATTGCAATATAGAAGTATTGCAGTATATGGTAGGAGCGATCTGACCATCTAGATCAGTGATGGGCAACCTTTTGAGCTTGGTGTGTCAAAATTCGCCAAAAAACCGAGCATAACTCGGGTGGTGTGTCACCATGACAAAAAAAACATAATTTTGTGATATTTATAGTTTAAATAATAAATCTGTATACTATTTAACTTCTAGGGTACTTTAACCGTAGGTTTTCTGATCCTACCATGTACTGCCATTCTACAGTATGGCAGTATATGGGGATTTTCCCAATCATCTATTACTATGTGCAAATCACACATTGTAATAGATCGGTTACAATCAGACAAGTGTGGAATTGCTTAGTAACCTGTGAACTTTCTGTCATGAAACTTCACAGGTTATAGCGAGGGCGCAGGCGCCGCTGTCTGCATCTCCCTTATGCCATCTTGGCATGGAGAAGGTGTGAGGAGCAAAATAATCGCAATGTCTGGCGATTTGCAAGGCGTTGCAATTATTTCAGGGCTTGTAAGTCACAAAACTGACACATAAGTCCTGATGACTGTCTTCTATCATACAGTTCACTGACCTTACTTACTATTTGATGAGAGTTGTTGTCCTCCCTTGCCCCTGCTGTGGAGATGGTCAGTGTAGAGGTGGCAGCTGCTGGGACATCACACAAGGCAGCAGCGATGTGACCTCTGACTTGCTGCCATCCTCCCCCCACCACAACTATCAGGAGCTGCAGAGGAGCCTCCTGGGTGTATGGCCGGGTCACCTCTCCTGCTGTGCCCCATGCTGATACCTGTGCTGACTGGAGACACTAGGCACAGCTCACACATGGGGAGGTCGGCCCGGGGAGGAGGAGGGGGGTGCTGGAAGCTCAGTGCAATCTCTCAGCCTCCCGGCTACTGCACCTGGTCATGTAGGATGAAACTTAACTCTCAGGCAGCCGCGTGTCAGTGAAAATGGCTACGTGTGTCAGCACTGACACGCGTGTCATAGGTTAGCCATCACTGATCTAGATGGTACTCTAGATCAGTGATGGCTAACCTATGGCACTGGTGCCAGAGGTGGCACTCAGAGCCCTTTCTGTGGGCACTCAGGCCATCACCAGAGATGACTCCAGGTATCTTCCTGCAGCCCCAGACAGCCCAGGACTTGCTGTGCACAGAGTTATTTAAAAGTGACAGCTCTACTTGGGACTATTTTCTGCTTTATTGGTGTCCTCAGGTGCTGGTATCAATGAAAACTGTGACAGAGAAGGGAGTATAAATTACAAATTAAATTTCTGTGTTGGCACTTTGCGATAAATAAGCGGGGCTTTGTTGTAGTTTGGGCACTCGGTCTCTAAAAGGTTCGCCATCACTGCTCTAGATGGTCTAAGAAATTGTGGGGAAAAAAAAGAAAAAAAAAAGTTTAAAAAATAAAAAAAATTAATAAAATATTAAAATTCAAATCACCCCCCTTTCGCTAGAACTGATATAAAACATAATAAACAGTAAAAATCACAGACACATTAGGTATGGCCGCGTCCCAAAATGCCCGATCTATCAAAATATAAAAACGGTTACGGTCGGCGGTGACCTCCGAGACGGGAAATGGCGCCCAACTGTCCGAAATGCGACTTTTACACCTTTTTACATCACATAAAAAATGGAATAAAAAATGATCAAAATGTCGCACAAACATAAAAATGGTAGCAATGTAAAGTTCGTCTCATTTCGCAGCTCCGTGCACCAAAGTATGAAAAAGTTATTAGCTTCAGAAGATGGCCAAAAAATCTTTTCTTTTCTTTTTTGTACACATTCGTTTAATTTTTGAAAATGTAGTAAAACACAATAAAACCTATATAAATTTGGTATCACCGCGATCACACCGAACCAAAGAATAAAGCTGAGGTGTTATTTTGAGTGCACAGTAAAAGTCGTAAAAACTGAGCGCACAACGCACGTGCGTTTTTTTTCAATTTTTCCACATTTGGATTTTTTTTTCAGCTTCGCAGTACACGGCATGTTAAAATAAATAACATTACGGGAAAGTAAAATTTGTTACGCACAAAATAAGCCCTCACACAGGTCTGTACACGTAAAAATGAAAAAGTTATGGATTTTTGAAGGTGGAGAGCGAGAAATAAGCGAAAAAACCCTGCGTCCTTAAGGGGATAATTTGCTCTCTGAGGTGTGTTGCGAATGTATTAAAAGGTCTCTTAGTGATACTGAGCCATTGGAAGGATAGAGAGGCACCTAACATCAAGGTTTGGTAAGATAAAGTGGATATCCTCTTTTTTGCTGAGAGACAGGAGGAGTTTGATAGTGGTGTAAAAAGAGATAGGATGAGGGACTTATGGCTGAATAGATCTAGTGAACAACAGCCCTTGTAGTATCTATTAGAAAATTACAAAGACTCCTCTTGTTTATCTGTAAAAGTAGATGGTCCAACACCATGTATCTCTTTAGGTCTAGGTTATTCGTCAACTGCCAGGGATTGGAGGGATGGGGGGGGGGGGGGTTAAAAATTGTATAAATAGTCTGTTCTCGCTGAATTTGATGTAAAGGAACTGTTTATGTATGTACATCGTGTATTCTGTAATGCTTTTCTTAAAATTAAAAAAAAATTAAAAAAATAAAAGAAGAGTAAGTTAGAACACACAATTATACTGTAATGCAAATGGCTAGAAAAAGCAGACAGGCATTTTTGCACCGCAGGTGTCATGGGCTTTTACAATCTGTCTTTAGTGAAAATGAGGTCTCTGGTGTCAGGTTCCCCTTCAAAATGGGTGTAAGGGTAAATGTATATAGTACTATGTTGCTGCAACTAAAAGCTACCTGCACACGAACATGGTACATTGTTTGTGGCCTTTTTGTCATCATTGTGCAAGGTCCACAATAAAAATGGAAAAGAAGCTACATGGGACTGTTAACCCCTTAGTGACGTGGCCTGAAAATGCTCTTACTCTAGTACAGTGGGCAGTGTGCCAGGCATTGAAAAAAACAAGAACAATGTTTGTGTGGATGTAGCCAAATACTTTAATTACTTAAAGGAACCCTACCATTTGATTTAATGCATTATGAACCAAACATACAGTGAGAAAGCTGTAGCTACACTGATGCAGGAACATATCTTATTTAATCACTGAGATGAGAGGTTTTGATGAAAAAACAATTATAAAATTATAATGAAGCTCTCTTGCGCCTTTTCCTGGCTTAGAGGTTCTCCTTTCACATTAGTTATGCACTGTACTGGAGAATGATGTAATCATTATGATATCCTGAGAGGCAGAAGTAATCAATCGCTGCACCATCCCCCAGCTGCGGTTTATGAGTGATCCAGCTCAGGTTTATTAGTTCTGTCTGCACAGTTCATAAAGTTCTGTGTGTAATGTGTTTATGTAGGCATCCATCTTTCCCAAGGATCTGAATTTTATAATTGTTTTTTTTCAGCAAAACAACACCCCGCAGAGATTAAACAAGATATGCTTCTGCATCAGTGTAGAAACAGCATTCTCAAGGTTTGATTCACAATGCATCAAATCAAAGGGTAGATTTTCTTTGAACTAAGTATGATAATTTTATGGCTCTTGACAACTGCAGCACAAGTTTCAATAATATCAAATATCCTATGCTGAGAGCAAGCATGTTGTATGGTCTGTTATATGTCAAATCAACATTGTATTTAATAGAGGTGATGCCAAAATAAAAACACACAGTGGCTGATGCCTTGGTTTATGCGTTTGTCAAAAGAGCAGAACCGTTGGGGATATGTAGCAATCTGCACAGGAGCCTAACTACAGTGGTAGCAGCCATAGCAGTGTGCACATGAGTATATAAATGAGTGTGTACAGGGCCGGATCAAGGTTGGTGGGGGCCCCTGGGCGCAAAATATGGTGGGGGCCCCCATCGAATGTAGTCCAGACAAGGAACAGCAATCGCTACATACCACTCCCCAGCAACCGTTGTATCCAGCTCCCCCAGCAACCGCTGTATACAGCTCCCCCAGCAATCACTATATACAGCTCCCCAGCAATCACTATATACAGCCCCCAGCAATCACTATATACAGCCCCCAGCAATCACTATATACAGCTCCCCCAGCAATCACTATATACAGCTCCCCCAGCAATCACTATATACAGCTCCCCCAGCAATCACTGTATACAGCTCCCCCAGTAATCACTGTATACAGCTCCCCCGGCAATCACTATATACAGCTCTCCCAGCAATCACTATATACAGCTCCCCCAGCAATCACTGTATACAGCTCCCCCAGCAATCACTGTATACAGCTCCCCCAGTAATCACTGTATACAGCTCCCCCAGCAATCACTGTATACAGCTTCCCCAGCAATCACTGTATACAGCTCCCCCAGCAATCACTATATATACAGCCCCCCATGCAATCACTATATATACAGCTCCCCCAGCAATCACTGTATACAGCTCCCCCAGCAATCACTGTATACAGCTCCCCCAGCAATCACTGTATACAGCTCCCCCAGCAATCACTGTATACAGCTCCCCCAGCAATCACTGTATACAGCTCCCCCAGCAATCACTGTATACAGCTCCCCAGGCAATCACTGTATACAGCTCCCCCAGCAATCACTGTATACAGCTCCCCCAACAACTGCTGTATACAGCTCCCCCAGCAACCGCTGTATACAGCTCCACCAGCAATCACTGTATACAACTCCCCCAGCAATCACTATATACAGCTCCCCCAGCAATCACTATATACAGCTCCCCCAGCAATCGCTGTATACAGCTCCCCCAGCAACCACTGTATACAGCTCCCCAAGCAACCACTATATACAGCTCCCAGTAATCAGCATATACAGCTCCCCCAGTAATCACTATATACAGCTCCCCCAGCAATCACTATATACAGCTCCCCCAGCAATCACTATGAACAGCTCCCCCAGCAATCACTGTATACAGCTCCCCCAGCAATCACTATATACAGCTCCCCCAGCAATCACTGTATACAGCTCCCCCAGCAATCACTGTATACAGCTCCCCCAGCAATCACTATATACAGCTCCCCCAGCAATCACTGTATACAGCTCCCCCAACAATCACTATATACAGCTCCCCAGCAATCACTATATACAGCTCCCCCAGTAATCACTATATACAGCTCCCCCAGTAATCACTATATACAGCTCCCCCAGTAATCACTATATACAGCTCCCCCAGTAATCACTGTATACAGCTCCCCCAGCAACCACTATATACAGCTCCTCCAGCAATCACTGTATACAGCTCCCCCAGTAATCACTATATACAGCTCCCCCAGACATCACTATATACAGCTCCCCCAGCAACCACTATATACAGCTCCCCCAGCAATCACTATATACAGCTCCACCAGCAATCACTGTATACAACTCCCCCAGCAATCACTATATACAGCTCCCCCAGTAATCACTATATACAGCTCCCCCAGCAATCACTATATACAGCTCCCCCAGCAATCACTATATACAGCTCTCCCAGCAATCACTATATACAGCTCCCCCAGCAATCACTGTATACAGCTCCCCCTATATACTGTCCCCCTATAATAACTATATACAGTCCCCCTAAAATAACTATATACTGCCCCCCTATAACTATATACAGTCCCCTATAATAACTATAGACCCCTATAACTATATACAGCCCCCTATAGTAACTATATACCCCTATAACTATATACTGTCCCCCTATAACTATATACACCCCCTATAATTACTATATACTGTCCCCCTATAACAATATACAGTCTCCCTATAATAACTATACACTCCTATAACTGTATACAGTCCTCCTATAATAACTATACACCCCCTATAACTAAATACAGACCCCCTATAATAACTAACTACATACAATCCCCCATAACAACTATATACAACACCCTCCCCACATAATAAATATATACAGACAATCCCCCTATAATTAACTATATACAGTCACAGATAAACTAAAATTGTTCTCACCTTCCAGCGTTCCCCTGATGCGCGCCGTCATCATCTTCCTTCTCGCACTGCGCCGCTAGCAGGGGGCCGCCATCTTTGTTTATATGCGATCGTCTATGGCAGAGCAGGGAACTTATTGTTCCCTCGCTCTGCCATAGACGAAAGTGAGGAACATCGCACGAATCGGCCGGGGAGCCCGAAGCCAACTACACTGTTGGCGATTCGGGCGGTCGTGTGACCGCCCGAATCGCCCACATTTGGTGGGGGCCCCTTTAAAGGGCTAAGTGGTGGGGGCCCCGGGGCTCGCGCCCCGGGAGCCCCGCCTATGATCCGGCCCTGAGTGTGTAAGTGTATGAATGTGTTCACATGAGTGTAAAAATGTGTGGAAGAGTGTATAAAATATGTATATTTTCTAAGGCGTGGGGTAGAATCTGCTATGGGGCCCTGCCTCTTCTAGTTATGTCCCTGAATCTGCCTATGCCAGAATACTGGAGTAAATTGCCTTGTGCTACATTTATTTAAGATTTAAGACCATTTTTAGGCATTCACCAAAAAAGGGGCATGTTCTCAGGTAAAAGGGAATGTGGCCTTGCAGGAAATAGTCCATGCGCCAGTAACTTCAATATTGTGGCGCAGCAAAGTAAACCAATTCCACTGCACCCAGAAGACTGGGGGAGATTTTCTGGCACACAGGCTATTTCTTGCCCTGTTGCGTTGAATTGTGTTTCAAAACTACATTCAAACAGCACGTGAGTAGTGGCCTCAGGTTGTACACTATGCATGTGAATTGCAGCAAGTTAAGCTGCTACAGTAGCATTTAAGTTAATGTGATTTTGTGATTGTAATCTCGACAATGCTAACCTTCAATGTCGACAATGCATTTTTTTCAGTGAGGTAATTGTTGTGCGATCCAATAATTAGCATATCACATTTCTACACCAGATAAGCAGATTTTTTGTTTTGATGTGTATTTTGCAACAATTTGTTTCAGAATTGATGTTGGGTAACAGATGAAAAAAGGTAAAATAAAATCAGCATGCTTATCCACAATAAAACTTCAAGTAGCAGAAATCTGCATGACTAACATTGGAAACGCATGCAATTCAGGCAAACCCCCCTCTCACTTGCGTTTTAGATGCGTTTAAAATCGTGAGAAAAACGCTACGTGGGAAGGCGCCCTCAGCCCTTCAATGTGTGATTATGTAAGGGATTAATTGGATGAACTTTTTCCATGTTGATATTATATGAGTGATTTTCAGTGATGGCAAACTGTATGCTAGAAAATTGGTGTACAAGCCCTGAAAAAGTCGCAATTCCTGGCTCATGGCTCATTTAGGCCGCGGTCACACGTTCGGCTAGCGTTGCGTTCATAACAATGCAAGACACCAAGGCCTGGTTACCAATCGCATGTGTTTCACTGGAAATGCATATGCGATCGAGCTGAGGCCCGCCCTTTGTGTTCTGTATTCTGTACAATATTCTGTACAATATAGGACAGTGATGGCGAACCTATGGCACTGGTGCCAGAGGCGGCACTCGGAGCCCTTTCTGTGGGCACTCAGGCCATCACCAGAGATGACTCCAGGTATCTTCCTGCAGTCCCAGACAGCCCAGGACTTGCTGTGCACAGAGGTATTTTAAAGTGACAGTGCTACCTGGGACTATTTTCTGCTTTATTGGTGTCCTCAGGTGCTGGTATCAATGAAAACTGTGACAGAGAAGGGAGTATAAATCACAAATGGAATTTCTGTGTTGGCACTTTGCGATAAATAAGCAGGTCTTTGTTGTAGTTTGGGCACTCGGTCTCTAAAAGGTTCGCCATCACTGATATAGGATTTTCTGGCACACAGGCTATTTCTTGCCCTGTTGCGTTGAATTGTGTTTCAAAACTACATTCAAACGGCACGATCGAGCTGAGGCCCGTCGCCTTATGAACGCAATGCTAGCAAAACGTGTGTCGCGGCCTCACCCTCTTATGAGGGAACCTGTGGTATTGTGGACCATCATGGAATGTTCCTGCCCCGCACTTGTACACTACCTATAGTCTGTGCCAGTAACAGGCTATATTAGGCCAGACCTGACGTAGGGACAGGGGGAACATCCCTTCCCTCAGGTTTTTTTGGCATCTAATTTTTGACAAGATTTTCTTTTCTTTGTGGATGTGAAAAAGAGGTGTCATACGGTAGTGAAAAAAATTACAATAGTGACACAACACGGACTAAAAACATATGCCTTTTTTTGTGTAGCGTAAAGCTCATTTCACACCATTCCTTACCTCCATTAAAAAGGTAATGAATGGAGGTCTAATTAATCAATTAAAAATCCCATTGACATTAAAGTAAATTTTATGTCATCCGTTATCTTCCATTTAGTCACGTATCCATTATCTATGTCTTATTTTGGGATGGAAAAAATGAAGGTGGCTCCAGTACTTTTCCTCCGCATGGATAACGGATACCAGCCAAACTGACCATAACCCATGGTGTAAAATTTACATTGATGTCAATTGGATTTTTAATTAAGTTCAACCTCCATTATAAACTTTTTCACTGAGGTAAGTGACGGTAGTGACAGCCTAAGCCATAATATACATGACGCTCAAGTCTGACCGGTGTTTGTGGATATAACGTTCTATCAGTCTTCATTTTAAAAGTAAATTCCCCATAGAAGGTGCTTATCATAGGCCTGTGAGGACATGTGTGTGAGGGAACCATGAACAGTCGTTTGTATGGAAGAACGTTCCCGCTTCCAGTAAACACATCTGTCTCTAGGCATAGAAAGGGTTAACCGGGGCAGCTCAGTATTTGTCAGGCGGTCCATCGTGTGGGCGGGGCTAGCGCGTGTGACGTCAGGGGAGGCAGTGCTGACTGTTTCCCTACCCCTCGTCGGATAGAGCTGGTCGGGACACCGGGAGCTTCCGCTTTCCCCTGGAGCTTGCAGGGGAGAAAGCGCTGAGTGCCGCGGCCGCGGATCGTGTCCATGTGTGATTGCTGACACCCGGGGAACATGGCGATCCTGAGGCTCGTGTTCCTGCTCTCCTGGGCGGCCAGTTCGGGAGGTGAGATGGGAGGGGGACTACGGGGCCGCTGCACTGTTATTGCAGCCCGGCTATCCCAGGAGGGGGCGGTGAGCAGCATGTGCAGCCCCCTCCCCTGTGTAATAATCTGCCCACACCCAGCCATTAGTTTGCCAAGTGCAGCAGGGCACATGGCCAGGCTGGCAGCGCCTGCCCCAGACACACTGTTGTTTACATTCAGTGGAGAAATTCTCTTCTTTTGCCCCCATTGGCTGCGGCACACACGTCTATTGGCGCAGCTCCTGCCCATTGTTCACCAGCTCTTTGTCACCTGCCCCCAGTGCCCGCTTCTGGCACATGTCATGGTGGTGTGGCACCGGTGTATTCCTCTGTTGTGTCTGCCTCATGTGCTCTGTATTGTGCTGTGTCTGCTGCTCCCTGTGCTCTGTATTGTGCTGTGTCTGCTGCTCCCTGTGCTCAGTGTCAGGAGAGGACAGTGCTCCAGTGTAGGAGAGGATTGCTGCAGACTTCCCAGCACCCACCTCTGTAGGCGGTTGTGGGGGAGAATAAGGAAAGATGGAGGCTTTGAGGCGTTCCAGGACCTGGAGACGGTGGATCTGCTGGATTTGTTGTGACTTCTGCCTGATTTTTTTCTCCCTCCTCCCCTTTCCCACTTAGTCACAAGCGAGCTGCGTAACCCATTGTGTTCCCCCTTCCTTCCATTATTGGTGTGTGTTGGTATGAGCTCTATGTACATTTGTTTACATGGTGCAGGCTATGGCTGCCTGTCTTATCACTGATGGAAAATAGTGGATCAGAATGTTATCATTCCTTATTAAAGGTTCTGTGCTGGGTTTTTCAGGGTCCTTTTTACCATATTCTTGTGCGGTTTGCACCCAGAGGCGACATGGAGATCTGGATAAGTCAGTCATCTTCCAGCCTCTTCTGCTGCAGTCACTGCATATCCTGTTAGTGGAATGATGTCATTTTTATTATTTTTTTTTTTTATGGGAAATGGTCAGCATGGGTTTTGTAGAGCTATGTCCTAATTTCCTTTGTGTGTGAGTGTGATATATTGTAGCAATATAGTAACATGGCTCAGAAAGCAACATATGACACATTATCTCTTGTCTGAAGCCACAAATACTTCCTGTTCTTGTATGTTTTCTTTTATGTTTCTAGTAAGTTGTTGTTTTACTTCTAGGATGTGACTCTCTACCATTGTAATTGCCGTTCATCTATAGAATTGGTTAGGCATAGTGTGATGGAAAGAAGCCAGGAATGAAGATGTTTGGAACCCTAACTTGTTAAGGAGAATTTACTATTTTGAACCTAAGTAATGGGAATAGTCATTCTCCTAGGATTTACATTCATTGCAGGCGCATAACTCAAGTGGTAGCAGCCACTTTGGGGCCCGCAGTTTCTGGGGGGCCCCATAATCCGGCCTTACACTAAAGAATGGAGGATGTGCACTGTTATATACATATTATTCTGCAAATTGTACAGCATAATATGTATATAACATATATGTGATGTGTATGTGATGTATATATGTTGTATATGTGTGTATCATTGATGTGTATATGGTGTGTATATACTATACGTGTGTATATGCTCTATATGTGAGTATAAATGTGTGTAAGAGCATGACTTTGTGTATGTGAGTGAACTGTATATTATGTATGTATAATATATATATATATATATATATATATATATATATATATATATATATATATATATATTTATGTGTATATATATATATCTATTTATTTATGTATGTGAGTGTAATATGTATATTTGTGGAAAGGGGGACCCCATTCAGAAGTCTGCTATGGGGATCTGCCTCTCCTAGTTAAGCGCCTGATTCAGAGAATTTCTAGGAAGAATTTCTGTTTATTGAATATTGTGACATTTCCAGTAAATATTTTTTCTGTTAACTTGTTTCCGTTTGTTAAAGCAGATTGTTAAGGTGCTACAACTTAATTGTTAGTTCCAAGCATCATCAATATTTAGATTTTAGAGTTAATGATTTTATCATGTATTGGGCAAGGTTCACACCTGTCACTCTGCTCCATTAAAGAAGCAGAATCATAAAGCTTACAAAAGTACCAGATATTTGGTGTTAAGGACACTTATAAGTCTAAACATCCCATAGACTGAAAGGGGTCTTTTGGTCCTTCATCTCAGTGTTTGTCATTTTGGTACATGTAAGTCCATCCTCTGCACTGTTGCTGGTCTGTGATATCTAGGCACCACACAGCCTGTTTTTCATAGATCATGTGTCATTGCCTTACATTGAGAAACTTTTTGTTGACTATTTAGGTGGAAGCTCTGAGGATGTGTACATAGCCTGTTGGAAATATGGTAGTAAAAAGAAAAGATAGCAGCACTCTAAGCTTATAACGTGATCAAGGATTTGTGGATTTATTCCATATTAGCACTTGGTAATCTTGGGGACATATACTGAGTTGCCAACAAGTACACCTGACATCAGAGAAAGACCTATGTGTACGGGGGTCAGGGACACTTGTCACAAGCCCTGAAATGAGACTGATTAGTGAACTGCCAGGCACTCAAATTATTTCCCCCTTTATGGAATGTGGACAGGGTGAAGGGTGGCTTGGCCACCGGAGGACAGTGGCGGTGCTGGGCATTCTTGCGCACTCGTAACAGCCAGCAGACTTTGAAAGTTTAAAAGCTGCGCCTCAATTCTGGTGGAAAATTATATGCCAGTGGTGCCGGAGGGGCGGGAGACTTCATCATGGGATTCATGTCCCCAAAAAGTTTGATTTTTATGATGACTTGAGATTCTTTACTGTTCTGAGCCCTTCTCGACACTTTAATGCATAGTGCTTATTGTACGTGCTAATTTATGCCATAAAAATGCAGGCGCTATGCCTAACAGGTGTAGATTTCCTTTCTGTCATCAGAGGCCCAGAGATGCCTTGGTGTTCATCATTTGGGCATATCTCATACAATCGAACAAGGCATCAAGACTGGTATATTTTTCATGAAAAATATCCTCATTGTGGATGGTTTACCTGTCATGACCTTTCCTGTTAAGTTCACCTGAATCTTGTCTGACAAACACAAAAGATCTTTAATGGTGGCAAACTTCAAAGAGTGCCTGGGCACTGTGTGAGCAGAGACCAAAGGAGCAGGATGAAAGTGAAAGGATGAAAAGTGATGGTATATCTGATGAAATAATGTAGAGCCATAAATGGAGGGTGTAGTAGAGGATGTCATGTGCTCTGCAGTCACACCCTTGCTCCAGGCCTTATCTTTCACTGCAGGAAACTGCTTGTCATTATTAGTTACATGAGGTTATGGAGACTTGGACTAGGTTTACTGTAATGCTATATCACATGTAGTCAAATTTTAACATCTAAAGATAAGAAATATTTGTTAGCTGGTATCTGTCCAAAGTCTAGGTAAATGTGCTGGAATAGAGGGATTTAGGAAAGCTCACACTTACTTGTCTTTACAAGTTCGCAACTGGAGAAGAAAAAATACTGAGAATCTGCCTACCATTCATTTCAGTAGGGGGCAAAGATAAAACCTTACCCATATGGCCTCTTTGGTCTTGTCATGTTGGCCTTTTAGGTTTCATGTCCTTATCCTTGATTTATATGCTTCTTGGTCGGCTCTTCTTCCTTCCATTAGTGTCCATCATACTCCTTTATGCACGGCCATATGCATTAAGCTATTCTATAGATTTTAAAGGGAACCTAAAAACGTGCACCACTGTCATGTAGAGCTATGGGCATGCTCTCCACACATAAGCTATGTGTGCATATCCCTACACTATACTGAATAAACATCTTATTGTTTTTCTCGAGGAGGTTTGCTCAGTGATGTAGGAGTCAGATCACATTTATAGCGGAGCTGTAGAGCGCTACATCTTAATGATGCATAAAGGAAGTAGGTTGTATCCAGAGACATTGTCAACTTCCCACTTCGCCCACACATACATTCGAGGTAGAATTTCTCAAGACATTGTCAGTGTGCTTTTGCATTCTTAACGTGCTTTTGAAGAACATTGTATTTTTCTTTGCATTCCTCTAGTTTATATAATGAATCAGGAATTACTTAAAGTAGAAAAAGTACCATTGCTTTATGTTTACTTTTTCTACTTTAACGAAATCTTCCCCCTCCCCTTGCTCTGCTCAGTGTAACATCCAGTGAAAAGACATCACTGAGGGGCTCTGGAAACGCCTTCCTGAGACATTTATTGTTGAAGGAAGCCATGGATAACAAATAATAATAAGATTACCTAATTCGTGGTACCTGGCTTTATAAGTAAGTGTCGCTGGTTTTTCAGGCTGCATTTTTAACATGGAGCACTGATGGTCTGTCCCCCTCCTCCTTACTAACAATCCCTTTCAATCCCTATTATTCATTCTGTATTTGAGTAATTGCATCTTCCATATGAATTTACCTCCCTAGCCGGACGGTTATTCCTCACCATATACTCTTATATATGGTGAGGTGTAACATTATTTTCACTATAGAAACAATAACATTTAGTTGCTCAGTTGGGACCATACCTTTTAAATATTACTGACATAAGAATTTAGACTCAAACTATACATAAATAGTATCTAATCCTAGGCCCAAAATGTAGATTCTTGACATCATGACCATCAACGGGGTTTTCCACTTTCACAATTAATATTGTTTGTGTAATGCAAAGTTACACAAAGTACATTGGACAATTGTATATCAATTTGTCACTGTTTTCTAAATCTCTGCTTGATGTCATTCATCAGGAAGTTTCCTGTGTACAGAATTCTGTCTGTGGTAAGTACTGAAGTGGAGAACCCCTTTAGCTGTCCTCTGCCTGTTGACTACAGCGGTGGGCATGTATATCACTAAGTCTACAACAAATACGTATTTGAAGCCATACAGAGGCAAATGAATCCTTAGAGGGGTTGGCCACTTTACGTCATGTGTTTTTATAATGTGTAAGAGTGCGGGGCAAGATATAAGGCAAGATATAAGTTAAAGATCAAGGGTGATCTTTAACAGTCCATGAGCAATCGCCCTGCATGGACGTTATGATGATAGTCATGAAAATATAGGAAGCTTCACTTTACATATCATGAAAAGGCTACAGAACTCTTAACTGGTTTTACCAATATACATCGAATACCCTGCCCTCCACTATTGGACACATTACCAAATACATAAGGTTAAACAGCCAGCCCCTTTAAGGAGACCATAACATAGCTGTAAATTAATCAACCTTGTCACAAGAGTTCTCTTATGGCTTTGTATAGGATTATGTAATGTTACTGTGTGCATTAGTATTTGTAAACATGTAAGCTTGCATCTTCTAAACCTGCAAACTTATTTCTAGTGAACTAAATGCTCAGACCAGGCTGAGAACTTCATAAATAGCCATTTGTACTGGACATGTTGAAACTTGTTGGAGGAAATGTTAGTCAGACCAGCACTGTCCACGCCCTTGTACTGATGAAATAGCCTTTAGTCTGTTGGAAACAAGAAAACACCCAAGGGTCATCTGATCTTTGCCTAGTGCAACAAAAACTGCAACTTAAAGGGCACCTACCACCACGAATCTACCTATAAAGATAGATCGGGTGGTAGGTGGATGTATGGGACGTGAGGATAGCCCTTTTTAGAGCTAATCCTCACGTCCCCGCTAGCGTAGCATAAACTTTATTGCCCTAATATGTTAATTTAATTAAGCGGCTACCGGGGCGTGGAGTAGCCGGACACGAGGCTACACGGCGCGGCTACTCCACGCCCCAGTAGCTGCTTTCCCCCGCCTACCCTGTGATCTTCGGCCGAGAAGCCGGAGTTCTGCGCATGCGCAGCAACTTCGGCCAAGATGCGCAATCTCGGGAACGAGGCCGGAGTTACTGCGCATGCGCAGAACTCCGGCTTCTCGGACGAGGGCGTGCAGCTGCCAGGAGCTGCGCGCCGAAGATCACAGGGTAGGCGGGGGAAAGCAGCTACTGGGGCGTGGAGTAGCCGCGCCGTGTAGCCTCGTGTCCGGCTACTCCACGCCCCCGTAGCCGCTTAATTAAATTAACATATTAGGGCAATAAAGTTTATGGTACGCTAGCGGGGACGTGAGGATTAGCTCTAAAAAGGGCTATCCTCACGTCCCATACATCCACCTACCACCCGATCTACCTTTTATAGGTAGAATTGTGGTGGTAGGTTCCCTTTAAAGAAGAGCATTCACCACCTGGTTTGGTGGTGATATCAGTCCCAGTATCTGACCACTGTAATCTGTGTTCTGTCAGAGAGGAGGAGCTAGAGCTGGAGCCGTGTGTTATGCTAATCTTCTCTCATACTGTCCAATCAGCAAGAGGCAATGTCAGAGAAGCTACTATGAACGGTAGGGAGCTGTGATCTGGAGTGTGAGTAAATGGAATGTACACACAGTGTGAACGTAAACGTGTTGTGAGAGCAAAGGCAATGTGAACGCAAATATGATAACTTAATGTAAACATGATATGAACACATATGCAATGTAATCTCAAACGTAATGCTACTGCAAAAGCGATCTAAACAAAAAACATGATGTTTACATGGTGTTTGCGCATACATCGCATTTGCTTTGGTTATGTGTCGTTTGCATTTATGCGTTGTCTGCCTTTACGTTTACCTGGCATTTGCATCTCGCTTTTATGTTCTGTCAGATTACAATGGTCAGGACTCATCTCTCCACAACAGATTAAGTGCTCCTTAATCTGTGAAGCAGCCCCTACAAAATTGGTGTTTTCATCTCCACATGTGAGGTGGTGTAAGGTCCAATTTATCCAGAATAAGTCTAATAAAGGTTTGGAAAAATTGGATCTGTGAAGGGGTTGCAAGCTGCTTTTTTAACCTAGGGGGAGGAATTTTTAATCCAAATTTATTAATCCGAAGTTCTAAACATTTATTAAATTGCTCCATAAAATATTTACATGCCTGTGTGAGATATTGGTAGCCTTTTTATTTAAGCTGCAGGATGAGTTTTCTTGACATTTGGGTTCTGTTAAAGTTTGTTGTGCCAGGATCTGGTATTGTTGATGGCAATAGTTGAAGAGTTTACAGCGTTACTTATGAGTATTATTGGTTTCCACTCCAATTCACTAGAAACTTGACAGACTCCACTATAGGTCAATAGGATCCATCAGGATTTGTGGTTCCATTTGACATTGGAGCTGTCACAACTCTGTTAAGAAGACAAGCCAGGACTATAATCTGACCAGAGCCTAATGTGTGGATCTTTGATGTAAAGTTATAGTACTTAACAGCTAAAATGACAATTGTCAGACATCTGCAGCTTTGTCATTTGTTAGATTTGTATCCTTGAATGTATTGAAGCTTTTTTATGTGTGGGTGTTAGAAGGAATTCTAAGATCTTGTGTGAAATAATGGGCAGAGTAAATAGCGGGAGTGTTCACATGATCTCGGGTACCACACCTAGCTAGTTTTATATTTTGTAGATGTTATTTTGATTCCTTTCAGTGTCCTTCTTAAAGGCAGTGCAGTACACTTGAAGATTTATACAAGTGACAAAGCCTATTGTTCCTTCCCATGACTGATGGCTGGTGCTGTCACACAGCAGCGCCCCTGACACTGCGAGAACAGACAATGGCTCATCTTCCCACCAGGCTTTGTAGTGTAGGAGGGTCTACGGCACATCACAACTAGCTTTGTTAGGTGCACTCGGCCATTCATGAAAGTGCTGATACAAGCATTTATTTATCCTTTCTGATAGTTTGATCTATGCTTTAGCAAATTTTAATGTATATGAACTGAATAGACTGTACACATTACATAAAGGGCTGCTTTGTTGGACATTGCCATCTTTGATCACTATTGTAAAGCATGATATCCACGTGTTCTGACATTTGACTGAAATACATTACATGTTAATTTTATCTTCATTTGTATTTCAGAATGCTTTCAGCTTTGCTACATTGTCTGTAGGCCCTGTTTATTAATAAATAAAAATTTTATTTTATACTTGTATATTATATATAAATATAACATTGATTATATTGAATTACTTTCTAAATAAACACATACTTTGTTTGCAGAAGCAAATTTATACCCTAAAGATGCGGTCACACATACCGCTAGCGCTGCATTTACAAACACAGCACTAGGGTACGAGGGTTGGACTCTGGGTTCTGGGTACCATAGAAACGCATATGCGATCGGGCCGAGACCCTCCGCCGTACCCTAGCGGTAAGTGTGACAGCACCCTATTGGACAGATGACCCTTGTTAAGTCGGGGTTACCTGGCTAGTAAAATACTGGTTTGTGACTGAATTTTCACCAATTGATTTATCATCCCATACGCTTCCTTTAGTGCTGTCTGCAAACTCTTTCTGGATGTTTTGTATACATGTCTCTACATTGATAAATAGGAGGGGCCTGTAGCAGGAGATAATGGGGCACATTTACTTACCCATCCTGACCCAATCCCCAAAAGTGCATTGTCCGACCGGAATGGATCGTGCGCCCGATATCCTGCATGTGTCGCTTCCCTGCTTAGGTCCACCGGAGTTCACCTTCTTCTTCCCGGTGTATGTAAGTGCTTGATCTTGCAACATAATTTGAAAATTAAATCCAGCGCTCAGTCCGAATCAGTCAGATCGTCCAACGGCCCGCCTCCGATTTCTGTCTGATGAAAGCCAGCGCAGCCACGCCACAATCTAATTGCATGCGACACAACCCCCAGTTAAATACCTGTCACAGTGGCGCAAATCCTGAAAACATCGGAAAATTTGATGAAACTGCATCCGTGGACCCTTAGTAAATAAGCCCCTGTGACTGCTGCTCCCCTCTCCCTGTGTATGTCAGTGAGATGGCCGGAGAGAAAAAACATACTGGAGGCTGCCATTAGGAGGGACTGAAGGAGTGAGAAATAGGAAGTTGTGTATACATGTAGAGTGCAGCATGGGGAGAACAGCTGAAGCTCTCACAGGAGGCAAAAACACAGGTACATATACATGCAGAGTTATGTCTAATGGAAGAAATTTATTGAATTGGCCAACCCCTTTAACTTTTATACTATGATGTTTCTTGGCTTTCAAAAAGCTTGTGTCTATATAGAACAATCTAAACGCTTGTTCAACCTATGACTGGTGACAAGGATCACATAATTTTTGCAGTTTCTTTAATATAATCCTTGGAAGACTTATTAACCTCTTTGGTGAAGTTGGAGCCATAGTGTGTGGTCACAAAGGGCATTTCTCTTGCATTTAGAAACGTAATCCAACTCCCGGGATGGTGCTCAGTCCGATCGCATATGCGCTACCATAGTGGTTTGTGACTGCTAACAAGCACCCGGTTCTAAATGCAATGTAAACTCCTTGCGTGACTGCTCACATGGTGCCATGAGGACAGATTTTGCAGAATAGAAAAATAAAAGCCCATGTGAGGGTGGCCTTAGGCTTGGGGTGCATTCGCACGTGATTCATTTTTAAATGCTTTGCAGAAACATGTTTTACATGTGAACATGTGTTTAGCTGATTTGAGAGCATTTTTTTTCATTGCTGCAAGGGTAAGCAGCAGTATCAACAGTTTCATGGCTGCTTACACTTCCA
Organism: Engystomops pustulosus; assembly: GCF_040894005.1. Taxonomy (NCBI): domain Eukaryota; kingdom Metazoa; phylum Chordata; class Amphibia; order Anura; family Leptodactylidae; genus Engystomops; species Engystomops pustulosus. The sequence goes on from NC_092414.1 coordinate 151,614,562, forward strand.
GCAGTGAAGAAAAACCATTTCAAACCATCTAAATGCATGGTGACGTTTAAAAATGCATGCATTTCTGCAATGCTTCTAAATAGAATTGCAAATGGAACTTTTGGTGACCAAACCCTTGTGTGCCCGAACGTGTGTGTGCACTACACCTCCGGAAAACCACCTTGCCTCGGCTGGTGGACATCGGCTCCGCCAGCTGATGTCACCGCAATCCAAGTAGGATTAGGACCTGTACTACATTTTGCGGCAAAGTCTAATGGTCATGTTGCATGAAGCCTTAAAGGGGTATTCCCATGAAGATCAAATTCTTAAATGTACTCAGGATAACAAAATAACACATTCTCTAATTCACTGTTATTAACAAAAATACAGCATTTCACACATATCATTCCAACCTTCCTCTATCAGTCCTAGTGTATACAATTCTTGTTGCCCCTGGTTCCGACTGTTAATAATCTTACTTTAGGGTCAGAGAAGACATATTTTTCTCCTGTCTGACGCTGCACTGGACCTATTTCTGCCTGCAGGCCCCACTCTTGAATTCCAGGACTATTGATGGGGGTGAGTGACTGGTCAGAGGCTCCCTATTGTATATTTAATAGGGAGCCGTTCAGGAGCCAGAAGCGTCTGCTCTTCTTAGTGAGCAGAGCCTAAAGATCCAGCTTGCTAAGAAAAGCCGGAATTCCCATCACTATCCAGGACTAGCTCACACAGACTTCCTGCCTGCAACAAGCACATTGTGAGGTGAGTAAAACTACAGACAGATAATGTCTTTATCCAGGGGAGGGGAAGGTAGGCATATCAGATCTCACTGTGTGTCTAGCTGAAATGTAGCAGAGCTGAGAATATTTTATAATCAAATCTCTGATCTGTCTCCTCTCTCTCTGTGTTAGATACTAGTACAATGTTCAGATGCTAAATTAAAGTGTTTTTAACCTGGACCCCGATTATCTAACCACATAGCATCTCACAGCATTAAAGGGATCATAATGTGTCTGCTTAGGAGCTAAAACAGCAATAAAATTGAGTAAAATTGTAAAAGTAAGGGGTTAAAAATTATCTTGTGTAAACATCACTTGAAATTGATGAAATGTGAGAATTTTCTTTTGTGGGAAAACCCCTTTAAGCCGTGTTTCTATTATTTTCTTTTATTTTCTACCTTAGTAGAACCTAAATAGACTGAAATGAGTGACCCTATTTGGCTTTTGTCAGCTTATATTCCTGTGAAGTGTGGAGGACAGCTGAAATAATAGGTGCTGTCATTGTGTTTCTTGTTTTGTAGCTGGTTTTGTCTTGCAGGCTTCCTTCCTTTTTCCTGTTTTCCAGATAGCTTGCAGAATCCCCCGCTGCCCCCGAGTTCTCTGTAGTAGTCCCCATGCAATCCAGCCTATTAATTATTGATGTCTGCAATTTTCCTCCTTTTCAGAATTCTGAGCTCATGCTTTTCTTTGTCTCTCCCTTGGCTTTTTATGCAGTCAAAGTTTTATTTACTACTCCTTCATTGTTAAGTTGTTTGGAACGTTAGATGTCCACAGCCATTACAGGTGTACAATGTTTTAGTATTGAGGTTTTTGTATGATTGTACAGATTATACAGTATAGGTTTGTGTCTATTTTATGAAGCTTTATGAAAGGCTACTTATTCCTACTCTCTTCAGATCTTTAGAAACATTGGCACTCGTAATCTGTGTCAAAGTTGCTGTATGCGCACCTTAAATCTGTGACAAAGTAAATTAAAAAAAGTAAAAAAAAAAGAAAAGAAAAATGCAGGTTTAGGATCTCGTCCACAAGACTTATTATTTTTGTGGCAATATCCTACCCCTTTTGCAGTTTGAGCTATTTGGGAATTGGTTTGCAGTCAGCTTTCAGGAATAAAATGTAAACTGGAGATCAAAATTGGAGAACAAAACTCTATTTCCGAAATGTTAATGTCATTGTGTGATTATATCCAAACACGAGTAGAATATCATATAGCAATAGCTTTTTAGCTTATTTCTAAGGTTCCTTCCTAGCAGAGGCCTGTGCACTTCCTACTGATTGGTGACTGTTATAACTAAATTTTCTGAAGGTTATAATCTTACTCTGTGCTACAGTCTATGATGATCTCTAATTATTCTAAATGCCTAAACCTTGCTAAATAAAGGTTATATGTATATATACTTTAGCAATTTTGTAAAATGCTGTTCTAGTGACATGGTGTACCCCTTACGAAAAATCCATCAAATGTGTGTCAATGGAGATTGGAGGTTAAGTAGAGGTGCCTGTAGCTGAATAATAGGGTAGATTATCTTTAGTTTGTCATGTTACTCATTTGTGTGTACAAAGCAAACACATCTCAGTTATTCCAGTTTGCTCATTAAAAAATAATGTTGGCTTTCACATGTTTCTTGTATTGTCGGGGAGCACTGCTCTTATTGCCACCTCCGATCTACTGAGCAGGTGCTCATCGTATGTGAGAGGTTTTTAGTTGGATTAGAAAATACCTTGTCTTATTAGAATTATGATAATTTTTATGTGCACCAGTTTGCACAGGGCCTATTTTTGGAAAGGTTTGCATAAATGAATGTTAATTAAAAGTTTTTGAGTGTTACAGTATTAGGACTGTTTCCATATGACTTGTACGGACTAATGCCATGTTGCCTATCACAAGGGATTCAGCAGACATGGATTTCGGCCATACCTTATAAGGCACATTGAGGGTGTCTACAGCTACCATCATTAGGTGTTAAATCATATCATTGCAATCTTATGTATTTATTACTGGTGTATACTATTTTTCTTCTGTGTACTGTTTCTGCTACTTTTTGTCATGGTCACCGCAACCTGATCATTTATCTTGCCTGGCAGGAGTCTCCACTCCCCGCATCATCTTGGGGGTGGGGGGTGGGGTTGTTGATCGCCATCATGGCAGCCCTGAGGCCCGATCAGGACCCCATGGCTTTCCTTAGACGACATCTTACAGGCACTGCCTATGAGACACTCAGATGATTGCTTGTTAATTTGCCATGGAACTAATAGAAAAGTTAATAAAAATAAGCTTGAATAAAAATCGTCTAAATTATAACACAAAACCCACATATATAGCATCACTGTGTCTGTAACAACCTTATTGATCCTTATTGAACTCGCATGATGAACACTTGAAGTTAATTAAACCCACCAAAATTAATGACTTATACTTATTTCATCCCAATAAAATTGCAATACAAAGTGATTAAAAAAACATGTACTCCAGAATGATACTGTTGCTAAGTACAACATGTCCCTCAGTAAACAAGCCATCAACCAGCTCCATAGCCAAAAATGTTATGCTACTTGGAAGATGGCGATTCAAAACTGATAGAACCCCCCCCCACCCCCAATATTAGGCTTTATTTGTAAAAAGTAAAAAAAAATCCACTACAGAATTGATGCTTTTCTACTCCTGCCCTCAACAATTTGGAACAATAGGAGATACCCACCCCAAAATGGTAACACTGGAGAATGCGTCTTAATGCGTCCACACGTTCAGTTTTTCAGATGCAGTTTTTAGAGCCAAAAGCAGGTGCGGATGATTATGAGTTGAGACCGATAATTGAAAGGTGCTGCTCCTCCTACTCTTACTCCATTCCAGGTTTGAGCATCAAAAACTGCATCTGAAAAACTGAACGTATGGTCGCACCCTCAAGCTACAAAATGTCATTAAGGGTTTAATTATATATAGTTATGTGTTTGTCAAATACAATTATTGACTGAACAACCGCTGTGACTCTCTTTATTATTATTTTTATTTTCCATAAAAGCAGAGGCCAGATATAAATGACTAGAAACATTTAAATGCCTATACACATTGCATGTTTCAATAATTTTTGACCCTTGTGACATGTTATTTTCTCCAGTTGCGACATGCACTAGAGACTGATGTTTACATTCCGGCCCCCTTTGTTTCTTCCTTTGGATAAGAGCGTGGCATTATGGGTAATTCTCTCTCCTGCTACCACGAGGCACAGCGACATTGTGCGCTCACCGTCGCTGATTAATTTATTCATCTCTTATGGAGCTCTGACTCATCTGGTCAATAACACAACACATTCTTGACAACTCCCACACACACTAAATTTTCAGAAATGTGAAGTCTGAGCGCTGATATCTGGAGAATGTTTAGCTACGTTCCAGTCTGATTGTAGTTGTTTTTATCTTTTTTAAAGGTCGGTATGTGGTTTATTTTTTGTTTTCTCTTTACATTTTCTAGAATAAGGTAGAAATGCAAAATATTCTGGAGAGCTGGGCAATTCTCTAAGGATCAATTAATAGAATAACAAACCAGCATCCGCAAAAAAGAGAGAAGGGAGATGGCAGCGCAAATTTTTTTTAGTATCGACACAGAAACTAGGAGGGCATGCTACAGATCCAAAACCTGCAATGCTATTACTGGACATTTCGATGGGATTTGTATCAGTTCCGTTCACTGTTACTGTTATTCAGATTAGCCCTTTGTACATGTCCTTCTTCCTGCAAAACAAAAGCGCTCTACTGTAATTATGAGTACAGTTCAGCTCTACAGTTTTTTTTGGACTGTAACTTCATGAATTACACTATCCCGTCCTATGCACTGTGACTGGCTGCTCTGGTCATCTCTGTGCTGCAATGGGGGTACATCAGACCCCCATTCTCGTGATCCGTGGGGTTCCTATCGCAGGGAGCCGCACCTCCGCCCAATCTCATTAGTTTCTCCAGTGAAGCGCTTGCCGTTGTTTGGGAGTAGGACTGCAGCTGAGGTATGCTTATTGTGTATAACATTAGGGAATACTCGCACACAACCAAGTAACCTCCACATCCCTCCCAGTTCTGGGAACTTACTATGGCGCCCACTATTGTATATCATGGCCAATTTAAATGACTCCCAGTACTGCCATTTTCTGCATTACATAACATAACTATGGTGTCTATTTAGTATGTATGGATGTAGAAAATCCATATGCTCAGAGGCATTACAGTGTGAGGCATTTGAATAGCCACTGTAATAAATGCAATGCATCACTTTCAGTTATCCCTGTGCGTAGGTGGTGGTTACATTGCTACTTATCACTGGTGCATCCATCCGGTTTGCTGCTTATTGTGGTTATTATGGGCAGCCCTGTAAGTCGTAAAGTCTCTATACCTTTGACCATGATTACTTAGTATAACATGTCTAGACTAGAGTGTAAAATAACATAAGTAGTCGATGGCAGTAGGCGTCAGCTATTCAACTAATGGCATCTCTACTTGTATTCTATTAGTCACTAATCTATATGTATAATCACTATGTAGTATATAAGTTAAGTTGAATGTATATGACAATAGAAGAAAGAAGTGGTTAAGGAAAAGTTAAAGCCATCCACTATCCAAGCAGTAGGAAATAAATCTGAGCAGAGTAGTGATGGTATTTGTGACCACTGCCCCATTCACATGGGACCATCAAACAGACCATAGCACAGAAAAGTAATTTATGGGACAGCCCCCTTAGATAAATATATAAATGTACTAAATAGTTTTCCATTTAAAAAAAAATTCAATTGGTTTGCTCTTGTGGTGCGGTCACAGGTTGCAGTTACAAGTGCGTCAAAATCAGTTTTGAGGTGGTTTTAGGTGCAGTTTTGTTAATTTACTAGGTGAAAGACATGAACTGAACGGGTGAATTTGACAAATCATGGAACAGGTTTCTGCTTCAAAATCATTTGCCTGTTAAATTAACCAGTTCACGGGCTGAGCCCTCTCCATAGCCGGTAAGTCTAAACTGATGACAACGTATGCGGTTTAAAAAAACTGAATGCTTAAAAACGGACCAAAAACACCATGTGTGGCATCACCCTGTGTTTGGTTGGATTTGATCTGTTTCACAATTGTCTACACTACTTCTAGAAATGTAGATAAACAAGTTCAAAGCAACCAAACACATGGTAAACATCCAAAAATGCATGCTCTAAAACGGTCCAAAAACGTGACGCGTGGCATCACCCTAAACGCTGTCTTTTGAAGATTGGTTGCCCCTATTAAAGGATATGTACCATATTGTTGCAGATCTTATTTACCAGGCACACTTGCGTGCTGCTGTGTGCCTCAGTAAACAGGGTCCTTAGTTTTTTTTTGCTTCTAATAGCTTAGTTTTGGAGAAAATCTTTTAAAATTATGCAAATAAACCTCAGGGGCTCCTGTCTACCTCTATTAATAAACGCCTCTATTCTCATTTGGCTACTCAACGAGATGACTGTACATGTGCGGGAATTGCATATGGCCTTCTGACGTTACCGGCTCTCTGGCTAAGGAGGGGGAGAGGAGGTGGGCAGGGATACCAAATGGAGGCATCAATAATAGTTGCTGATGTTGCCAGAAGGCTTATTTTCCTAATTTTTAAGACTTATTTTTTCCCAAAATAAAAAAAAAACAAAACTAAGCTGTTGGAAGCAAAAAGTACAATGGACCCTGTTTCAGATGGCACAGAGCCGTATGTAAGTGAGCTTGGTTTAGAAGCGCTGCATCCATGTGGTAGATTTCCTTGTAACGGAGCTGGGTCTGGTAACGTGCTCTCTAAGAATCTTCGTATTTGCCTTTCCTTTATTGAGTCCATGTAGGATTCTGTTTATACACTGTCTTGTGTATCGTGCACACAGCTCAAATAAACACTTTCTTAATTAAAGTTCAGCTGAAGTTTCCATCTCCTCCCCTTCCGTGGCGCGCTGATATTTAATCAGCAATGCGTTTTGCAATCTGTCTGTGCTAGACGTGACTGGTTTTCTTGAAGTACCTGGTTGGAGTGGAGGAGAGAGTAGTGCGAGTGAATGGGGTTACGTGATGATGCCCCTAGGGATATGATTTTTTTGTAATCTACTTTGCAATGTAATAGCTGATAGGTATGTTCTCTTGACTTGCAGTAAATATACTGGAAACATGCAAACCTTCTCAGTTTAAAAGGCTTTTTCCAAAGAGATGTATTCCCTATCCACAAGAATAGGGAGAGTCTTGTCATGGTGGAAATCACTCCAATAATAATCAGTTATGTTTTGGTTAGTATAAGTTAATTTACTTGTCATGCTCATTTAAAGAGATATTAAAGATATTGAGTACAGAAGAAATGGCCGCTTTTGCTGTGTTTGTATGACTTGCACAATTGTCAGGGTCATTTCAGAGCATACTGCAAACAAAGCACAGGGATGTGGGCTTTGCCAAGAGGGTGGGGCTTGGCAGTGTGTTATTCTGTTTCAGGGAAAACAGGGAGGAGAGGCTACTGCTACAGCCAGTTGTCTTAAAGGAAATCTACCATCACAACCAAGCATGATAATCCAGGGACACTTACTGATAGATCCAGGTACTGTGACACTGGTAATCTTCGTAAATTTATCGATGGCCATCTTTCTTCTAATACCAATTTTTAAAATGATGCTAATGAGCCTGAGAGGTTCGGGGACCTTAATTGTCAATTTTTAAAGCTGGTTACAGGGTAATTAGGGGAAATGTGGACATGGCTGATCTCTTGGGACACATAATATTTAGTTACTGTTAAAATATAGCAAGACACAATTAAATAAAAATTTGTATTTAGTTTTCATTTAATGTCCATAGGATGTAAAATAATCACAAAGATAACTACTAAAAAAACAGATCAGATTGTTCTCTGATTGCTGCCACTCCCTTCCTGTTCAGTTAAGTGAGACTGTTAATGTACTTTTTAGATGCAAATTCAATGATGAAATCCATTCTTGGATCTTTAGAAATGTCATATCTGCCCGTTTTGTTTAGAGTGATTCCGTTTTCACTTCCAATCCTATTCCTAAATCTTTCCTTTCTTGGAAGTTTAAGATGTATAAAACGATGACCTCACCAGAAAATGCCATGACCTCCACATGTGAGTGGACGGTCAGCTGCTGCCCTCTGTAGCAATGTATCTACAGACAATAGCTGCCTAGTAGAGAAGGTTGGCTGAAGACTTTATTCACAAGAATGTGAGAAATCTACATTTGCAGAATGAATACCTCAGTTTTTCATGGCTGAGGATCAGCTCGGTCATGTGAATATAGTCTGGTAGTGAATTCTAATGCTGTTTTGTTCTTTTTTGTTTCTTGGTGTAATTTTACTTCCCCAACGCATTTTCAATGTTATACAAAAGTTTTCTGTTGTCTTTAGAGGCAATGAAACTGTTTTCAGATAAAGTATTAGTCTAGGACATCTCCAGACTGTGCTGTGTGGCTTCACTTTTAGATATTGTCAGGTTGTCAGACTTGTTGTATTTGGGAGATTTGGATATTGGCATTTCGGGCATAACATTTTATTCACCGCTATTGATTTTGGTAAATCTTTCTGAAATAGACTTGTCACCCAGTGTAGGCCCTGGCAATATACAGAAGAGATCACGTCCTATGCTGTAGATGGTGATTAGCAAAAGGTAAACAAGTTTTACTCAGATAATCTGCTTACATCACATTTAGAGTCTTAAAGGACACCTGTCATCAGGTCTCTGCCACTAGTCCTGTCACCTCTACCTGTTGGAGCAGCTCACAAGGATCCCATCCCAGCCTTTATCTAGTTATTTCATACATTAATCATTATAAAATCATCTTTTCTTTATTATATAAATGAGGCTGGTCACATGGTCAGAGGCAGTGATGTCACCCCTGTTACCCCTCCCCTCTCCTCCCCCTGCTCATGTCTGTGTGTAATGTATAGTAAAGCATGGCTAGTGTGTGCTGTATCTGCTGACATGCTGCATCCTCCTAATATACAGGTGAGAGACACAGACATCAGCTACACATGAATCTGACATGTTCTGCTGTAACATGGCTGCCTGGGCTGCTGTATCTCTCCTATACACACACACACATGCACACACAGGCTGCAGGGGGCGCCAGCACCAGGAAGCACATCATTATACAGCCTCACATCATTACACAGGCTGTCAGTCATGCACTGGGGGTGTGGCTGTGCCTCCCACTCATGAATAGAGTGGACAGCTTGAATATGCTAATGCTTCATTGGACATTTCACAGGTCATTTGCATACAGCTTTAGGACCTCATTGCTTAGGTTTACAGGCATGTAGAGGGACAATGAAGGGATAGAGGCAATGCTCTCTAATGGCAGTTTATGAAAATATATTTAGTTTAGGGGGATTATTTTGCATGACAGGTTCTCTTTAAGTAGATTATGGAGTGATTGCAGTATAGTTTGTAAGATTTTAGAATAACCTGTTTTATTGGCCTATTATCATTTAACCGCAATTGTCAAACACCCTAATATAATATAATATTTATGACCATATAAAAGGCAGGAAATGCTCACTATCCTCTCCCTACAGGCAAGATGGTACTATAGCTGCACAACTCTGCTGAGGCATCATGGGCTTTATGGTAATGCAAAGATTTCATCTTCTAAGAAGAGAAGGCTTATGTAACATTTTCTTTCATGACTTGGTAAATTTTGATAACTTTGTTTTATACCTGTAATTATTTGTTTCTACAGCTGTTCATTAAAATGGTCAGTTACTCCTGTAAATAATTTTCTACAGGGATCTTAATAAAAGGTCTTTCGCTGTCGTCATAAGATAGAATGCTCTAAATTCATACTTTAGGGACACCTGTCTATTCACCTTTCTGTGTATAATCTCAAAATTTACATGGTACTTTACTGGCCTATCATAAACCAAAGTATGATTAATTGTCCTGTGTTTACTGCCTTGTATTAGAGCAGACTCCTTGCTATGTCCTGGGTGCAAAATTATACAATACTAGACTGAGACCTTGGGAAGCGTCAGCGTATGATGAAATCCCTGCTCCTCTGATGCCGGATACATCAAGAGGCTTCGGCCTCCTAAGTATCTGCCAGGGCGGCCACAAAGCATAATAATAATAACAATAATAATCTTTATGTGGGGCCATCAAATTCAGTAGTGCTTTACAAATCATAGGGGACATATGCAAATATAATATTACCTTAAAGAGTACAAACAGTCATATGGAACAATAGGAGTGAGAGCCCCTTCTCCCTGCTTACAGACTATGAGGATGAAGGGGGACACGAGGTATAAGAGCTTGAATAACGGTCCAGTCATTCTTTATATATACACATATGAATGGCTGCATATAATCCTGGTAGTGACTATCCCATTCCTGTATAATAAAGCTTTATAAACTGCAGCTTACAGTTTATGAGGATGAAAGGGGTGACACGCGGTAAAGATCTTTTTGCCAGGTCTTTTTGGCACATTTTTTGTACTGAAAACCTCAGCTTACTGTATACTAGAGTATACAAGGTATATAAATGAGGTATATAAATGTGTTAATGTGAGCAGCCTATAAAGTGCTAAAAATCCATAAGAAAATCTGATGATTTTATGTGTTTGCCTTTTAAATAGTTAATAACACCTCATAAATAAGCTATAGACCCCCATTATGACGTTTCTAAGTATCTGTACGTTCTTTTTTTTTGGCCATGCAAATAAGCCCTCATATGTTAGTATTACCAAAATTAAAAAAAAAAAAAATATATATATATATATATATATATATTATACAATTTTATAGCCTGTACAATGTGACAATAGAAATCTGCTCTGTATTCCGCTGCTTTTACTCAATGTCCAGCCGTGTGCAGTTAAAGGGCTGTTCCCATTTCGGTAAATTGTTTCTAAGAGGAAAGGTTATACAATTTTCCAATATACTTTCTGTATCAATTCCTCACGGTTTTCTAGATCTCTGCTTGCTGACATTCTATAGAAAGCTTCTGTTTGCTTCCAGTGGACAGAAATCTGACCATGGTCACACAGATGCACAACTCATTATATCACACAGCTCTGCTTACTCTCTATATGATACTAACAAGCTGTGCACCTGTGTGACAATGGTCAGATTTCTGTCCACTGGAAGTAAACAATGAAACTTTCTGCAGAGTGACAGCAAGCAGAGATCTAGAAAACCGTTAGGAATTGATACAGAAAGTATATTGGAAAATGTTATAACTTTTCATTATACAAACAATGGCATTTATTTGTTGAAATGGTAATACCCCTTTAACAAACACCTGTGAAGTATTAGTGCACACACAAGAAATTGGTTATCAAACTTTGCAGAGCATTTAATCCATTGTGAAAGTATACATTCCATTGGCGTGAATGTATGTATTCTCCCCAAAAAAAATTAGTTTGTATTACAGTTTCTATCACAGACAATTACAGTGGTCTTAAACCCTGTGAAAGGTTTAACAGACTTTGTAAAAGTTGTTTTACATACATTGCAGAGTGTAGTTTCCATAGTGTGGTTATTTTATGGGGGTTTACTCTCAAAATCACTTGAAAGCTGAGTTGTCCCTCTAATGTGAGTATTGGTGTTTTTTTTATGAAAATTAGAAAATTTGCCCCTAAAGTTGTAAGCCTAATAACATCTTAGAAAAATGAGAAGACTCATAAAAAACCATGTCAATATAAAGAAGACATTCTGGAAATGTTGGCTATCAAGCTATTATTTCTATCCAGTTGGGTAGCTTCCACAACTTTCCTTTTAGGAAATATATTTAGAGCTGTAGATGTACTCATTAGTGACATATACTCATTAGTAATGGGGATGGGAAACGGCGTCATCCCGTCATGGTAACAAATAATGCATGATTTGGAAGCCCTTTGATCATTGGGGGGGGGGGGTGTCTGTTATGCCTCGTAGGGCACAATGGCATCTGCACAATGGCATTGACTGATAATCAAAACAAGTAATAAATATAGCAGTACCATAAATCTTATATGATCTTTACTTTTGGGTTGGCCTGTTTTCCACCACATGACCGAACCGGAAGCTACAAAAGCAAGTGTGAATGGCCTTTGCGTCACTTCCTGTGGCAGCAGGAATATCTGCTTCTCCTATTTGTTTGGCCACAGACTGGATTTAGTTTGCACAAACATAACATTATTACAGTTGGTAATCTAGTATGCATGAGAAATGGCTTTTGGTTTCTAGATGTGTAGGTTCCCCTATCATACTGTCTGTGCGGCCTGCTGGCAATTTTCTTTTTGCTCCGAGGTTTTGCAGCGCTTGTAATTTTTTTTTCTTTTTCCTCTTTTCATATATCAAGTGGATTTAACTGCATGTGTATGGGGGAGGAATTCTCCTTACTGGCAGCTTTTAAAAACGCCAGCGAAACAATAGCATGCCCATGAGTGATGAGCTCGAATTTTCTCTCAAGGCAAAGCTTCGTTTTCTTTCACCTTAACGTTTTGCTTCCAGGCAAGAATTGTATTTTTAATACAGTATTTTATATTAATCTTAGATGAATCTTTCTCCTGCATTGACTGGACCTTCATCTCCATGTGTGTGTGTATAATACAGTATATATGCTATGTCTTGGGTATATTCCCTGATTGAAAATGGTGGCAAAATGGATTGACCACGTGTGAAATTTCATGTACTCATGAATGAAGCAGTAGTTCTACTGAAGGACTTTTTCCCATTTCTTAAAGGCGTTTGCCCACGAAAGAAAATTCTCAAATTCGAATCCCCCTAGTGATGTTTACACAATATAGATAATTTTATCCCTTTACTTTACAATTTTACTCAGGATCAAAAACATAAATAAAACTATCACTCGGTGATGGTCATGGTAGGCGTGGACTCTCAAAGCAGAAAGTTCATCATCCCTCTGTAGTATGAGAAGCTGTGCGCTGTCAATGTACTTAGATTATTGGGGTATAGGTTTAACTTCACTTTCATTTAGCCACTGAACACTCTACTAGTATCTGACTGAGATGATGAGATGCATACAACACATAATGACACACTTCAGCCCTGCTACATCTGAGCTATAACATATACACAGTACACACAGTGCCCCTTCACCCCCCCTCTCCCACACTGACAGGAAGTGTCAGTGTGTGAGCTTGTCTTCTAATGTTCATGAGAAGAACCTTCCCTGACTGACCATGGGAGATTTACGGCCGGACCCCGGCCACCCAAAATTGTATACACCAGGACTGATAGAGACAGTTTAGAATTATATTTGTGAAATGCTGTGCTGTATTTTTGTTAATAGTGAATTAGTGTGATATTTTGTTATCCTGAGTATATTCAAGAATCATATCTCCGTGGGAATACCCCTTTAACAACATTACTTAAGCTCTTAGGTCAAATGCACATGATGTGTATTGAAGAGGTTATCCCTTATCCATTGGGCACTCAGCAATTTCCATCAGCTCCATAGAGATTAATGGAGCAGAACGGTCATGCGCGACCCTTGTTGTTGTGATCTGTGGGGGTCTCATCATTAACCCCTTAAGGACGCAGCCATTTTACAGCTTAAGGCTCAGCCCGATTTTTTGGATTCTGACTTGCTTCGCTTTATATGGTTATAACTTTTGAACACTGTTACTTATCAAAACGATTCTGAGATTGTTTTTTCCCCACATGTTGTACTTCATTTTAGTGGTAAATTTTGGCAGATAAGTTTTGCGTTTATTTACAAAAAAAAGAAAATATGATAAATTTTTTGAAAAATTTGCCATTTTCGAAATTCAAAATCATTGCGTTTTCAGGCAGATAGATTTACCACCTAAATAAGTTGCTGAATAACATTTCCCATTTGTCTACTTTACATTTTCATAATTTCTGAAATGTTTGGATAATTTATTTTGATGTCACGCGGCTTACAAATAGAATAGCGCTTTTCCGGATTTTCAGAATTGACTATTTTGGGGATAAATACAGTTTTGAATGAAATTTTACATATTTAGCATCAAAACCCCCTATATAATCTACCCATTTTCAAATCTGCACCCCTCAAGCTATCAGAAACAGCTTTTACGAAGATTGTTAACCCCTTGAGATCTTCATAGTAATTGAATCAAAATGGAGGTGAAATTTAGAATGGTCATACTGTTCCCTTATACGTTCATTTAGCACTAAAATTTACACATTTCCAAAATATAAAAAGAGAAAACCCACCATACAATTTGTTCTGCAATTTCTCCTGAGTGCAGCGACCCCCCACATGTGGCTGTGACTTGTTTTATGGGCGCACAGCAAGGCGCAGAAGGGAAGGAGGGCGCTGCAGCTGCCAGGATTTTAGTTTCCTCATTGGCCCCTTTTGAAGGCTATAAAATTTTCGCTTTTTCGTTATTGGGGCCATGTGATGGCATTTTTTTTGCGGGATGAGATGCTTTTTCCATTGTTACCATTTTGGGGTTGGTATCACCTATTGTTAAAAATTTAGGAACTTTTTTTGAGGGCAGGAGTAGAAAAGCATCAATTCTGTACTGGATTTTTGACTTTTTTTTTTTGGTGTTCACCGTATAGACTAATAATCCTGTTATCTTTATTCTATGGGTCGATACGATTACGGGGATACCAGACATGAATATATTTTCTTACGTTTTACTAAATTTGTCAAACAAAACCCTAATGTGGGGAAAAATCTATAATTTTTGTATTGCCATCTTCCAAGTGGCATAACTTTGTTACGTTTTTGGCTACGGAGCTGGTTGATGGCTTGTTTTTTGCGGGACATGTTGTACTTTGCACCAGTATCATGTCTGAGTACATATGGTTTTTTGGTCGCATTTTTTGTGGGATTGAAAAGGTAAAAATCATAATTTTTGGAGGGTTTATAACAGTTTTTTTTTACGGCGTTTATCGTGGGGGTTCAATAATGATTTACTTTTATTCTACGGGTTGTTACGGACGCGGTGATACTATATATGTGGGGTTTGTGTTATGATTTAGACTTTTTTTTTGAGTTATATGTCTCTTTATATGTTTTGGGGGTTTGGGGCATTTTTAGTGATTTATGACTTTATTTTTTTATTGAATAACTTTTTTTTTTACTTTTTCACTTTTATACCATGGGACATGAAGAAGCAATCTTCTGATTGCTTCTTCATGATAATATTCTGCAATACTCATGTATTGCAGAGTATTATCAGTGTCAGCCTATGCACTTGCATAGGCTGGCACTGTGCCAGTAAGATGACGTCACAGACGCCATCTTACTGGCAATTCTTGCTAGTAACTCTGGGGACCAGATCGGACCCCAGAGTTACTATAGCAACGATCGGCGCCCCCCGAAAACGGTTCGGGGGGGCCGATCGTGGGGGAAAGGCCCCCCAGATACTTGTTAGATGCCGCGGTCGCGCTGACCGCGGCATCTAAAGGGTTAAGCACCCGCGATCGGAGACAACTCCGATCGCGGGTGTTACACTGGGGTGCCGGCTATTAGTTACAGCCGGCACCCCGTGTTTCCCGATGCCGGTTCGGCTCTGATCCAGAGCCGAGCCGGCATAAGCGCCGTGGCGGATATATCCGCCACTGAGCGCTAAGTCACTGCGCTCCGTGGCGGATATATCCGCCGCGGAGCGTGAAGGGGTTAAGACCCCCCACCGGCCAGCAACTTGGGCCCTATACTGTGGATATGGCATAACTTGTGTTCGTGGGAAACCCCCTTTAAGTAATTTAGCAGCAGATCCAGTGAGATTCCTACAAGTAAATCCACTGAACACTGTATAGTGTACATACAGGATGTATATAGTGACTAGCCTGGCAGCTTTCATCTCATGGTAGTAATCAGAAATAAAACAGTTACATGAAGTGTATAGTCATAGTGATGTATAAAGACTAAGGATTCATGGCTTTTCTGCACTGTGAGTGCAAGGAGTAAATTTATGAACAGTTTTAAAAATTTGGTGCCCTATCTTTTAGGTTCAGTGCACATCTGCATCTTGGATTTCCATCACACTCTCTATTTAAAGGGGTTATGTCACCATGTCTAAACATATTTAGTTAAGTTTTTAATGCATTTAAAAAGTCAATTTAGCATCTTATATTTATTAAAAACTATCAGGTTCTCAAGAACTTTTTATTTTATATTGGTTGCTGGTATTAAGAACTGAGGAAAGCAGGGTGTAGGGCCAGCCCCCTCCTGGTCCCATGTCAGGAGGTTCGGGTGGTGTCAGAACTGTCTCTGATGCTGCACTGAGTGCCAGTAGGTGCTTTCTCCTCTGGCTTCTGCTGTGTACTGTAAGCAGAGATGTGCTATCAACAACTAAAGCTTCCCCTTAGGCAGCTCGAGGTCCTTCTGCTCCATGCCCCCCACTCTCCCCCATACTGAAGCACCTTAGCAGGGCAGAAAAACTAGTATGTGTACAGCTCTGCAGTGTAAAAGCTGGATGTACAACTTCAAGACCCCTTCACACACATTGAAACCCCATCATGAAGACCAGCTAGAAGCAAAGGTACATGTGTTTGTAATATTTCACATGTGTGCTATGGTTATAAATTCTATTAATTCACATAGTGTTTATCATGTATTATAACTTATACATATTATACACTATGGTCATTAGGGAACATTTGATGTAGTATGATTATCATGCGTTTTCCGATGCATATTTGTTGTGTTTTTGTTGCATAATAAAATGCATTAGGAAAAATGCATGCATTTTGGTGATAACACATATTTAGGATATGTTTTTTTTCCCTAATTCTTTTTAAAACGCAAAAAAAAAACCGCCATGCGTGAAAGTGGCCTGAGGGTCTAGGTGCAGGAACGATCACTTGAATGGGACCCAGAGCAAATGAGAGCATCCTGCCACTCCATTCAATTGTAATGGTGCAGTCACATGCGTTTCTGGTCCATTTATCATAGCCTGTTTTTAAACGCACTGAAAACACATGCAGTTTTATGTGTTTACCATGCATTACGCTGTTTTGAATCCGTTTCTCTTCATTTCTGAAAGTGTAAGCATCATTATTATTATTATTAATAATAATAATGATAGCATTTTCATAAATGATTACATTTCCTGTAATAAAGAAAATGCATTCAAACCAGCCAAACTTATGGTAAACCTGCAAAAACGCATGTGTTTTCAGTGTGTTTAAAAACGCACTAGGAACTGTCCAAGTATGCACCATATAACCGCACGTCCCACGTTAACCCTTTGAAACAGAATCAAAACTCACTGGGCTGGCCGACGGTCGATTGCATATTTATTTGTATGCAAATGCATGCAATCGGCAATCAGCACCCAATGTCTTGCATTTACACAATACAAGACACTGGGTGCTGATAAAACATACAAACGCAAATGCAAAAGGCCGCACCAGTGCGTTTTAATTTCATTACAAAACGGAATGCAAACACTAACGCGTGACAGCACCCTAAGAGATTGTTGGAAACTGCTGAGCACTGTGCTCTGGTATCTGTGGCACTCTCCTCTAGTGAATAGGAGTGGTGGAGATGCCTGAGTGCTGTGTTCAGCAATTTCTGACCTCCCATAGTATTGAATGAAGGAGCAGAACACTGTAAGTGATATTAGGACCTCTTTCTGTGAATTTCTGGGGGTCTTATTCTCATGATGGTTGGGGGTCTATACCTCTTATAGAAATTTTGGGCAGCTTGTAAACCTTCACTTGTGCAAGTTCGACCCACTTGGCCGAAATCTGTACCTGGACAGAAGGTAATTTGAGTAACAATATGCGACTTTTCAACTGATCGTCCTCCATTCTGATAGTAGATGGAAAGATGGACATAATGGGACACATATACTTACCCGTCCATGCGCGTTCCCCGATCCAGAGTGTACGACTGTAATGCACATTAGATTGTGCGCCCAATATCCTGCATGTGTCGCTTCCCCGCTCAGGTCCGCTGGAGTTCACCTTCTTCTTCCTGGTGCATGTAAGTGCTTGGCTTGCGACACAACTTTTAAGTTAAATCCCACGCTCAGTCCGAATCCGTCGGACCATCCCTGATTTGTGTCGCATGAAAGCCGGAGCCAATGCGCCAAAATCTGCTTGCATGCAACGCAATCCTCTTCTAAAACCCTCTCCCAGCAGCGCGATCCCCAAAAACGTTGGGGGAAAAAAAACAGACGGAAAAAGCGGCCGTGGGACCCTTGGTAAATAAGCCCCAATAAATAAAAGCCTGTCTAAAAATTATGAGAATAATTAGCTTTACACATGAAAAATTACAGTAAATGTCTGTCGCCCTCAGTAGTCAAACATAGGTTGGCTAAGATTTTGTAATATGCTTTGGAAATATGATAGCTGAGCAATGATTGGTTGCTATTGGCAACATAGGCCGTTTTACTGTAAGATATATTTAGTAGATAAGGCCCATATGAAACTTTTTTAATGAGATAAATAATATTCCGTTTTATATAAACATTTATTTGTAATGTAAGTATAATGTGACTAGGATGGGAAGGTACAGGAAAAAGAGTGGGGCTTTGGTATAGGTAATAATAAAGACACATGATTTCCATTATATTTTCTATGTTGGGTATTAGTAAGTGCAGGGACTAGTACAGTAGGGGGAAGGATACTCTGCAATCAGTGGTGTAGGGAAAGCCAGCGCGTGGTATAACTGCCTCAGTGCTGTGCATGCGGCTTCTTGGCCCCTCCCACATTTGTTCCTTGGTGACACAGAGTAGAGGCCGCACAAGCACCAGAATAACAAATAAAAAGGTATTTTGTATTGAAATTAACCATTATAAGAACATCTTCTGAATATTTGCATCTCTTTGGGAGGATTTTTAAAGCAAGTTTGCTCATGGCATAACCCCTTTAAGGAGAGCATTATGGAAACTAAAACTGAAGGTGAATGTAAGCACTCTTGTACTTCTTAGACTTGGGACCTTCCTTTATCTATCCATTGTAAATGGCAGAAAAAAAGACCGACTGCCGCACACTTTTTTTTTTTTTTTTCTCCCTGCCATTAATAATGGATTGTGTAACGGAACCCGATGGACTCGGGTGTGAACTTGGCTTTGTATGTTCTGAGAACTTCTTTTTCCATTCTAACCCTGTACCAGAGTGAGGTTGAGACAAGTTTTGTAACTTTTTAAAAAGTTTTTGTTGATGCTGATCAGTATTTCCACCTCCCTGGGACTTCCCTCATGTCACATTGTGGCTTGTCTGCTGGCATCCGGTGTTATAACCTGCCCTGTATCAACAAGTACAATCTGTGTCTTTCAGTGTGTTAGAGACTTCTCCCAGCTATCATTGCAGGTGTGAAGTGTCTAGATTATTACGTAAATGGTCTAAACTAAATTTGTGTTTTTTTTTCTTTTTACTTTTTTTAAAATTATTTTTGGACAGTGTTTACCAGCTATAAAGGAGCTTATGGAAGATAAACTTGCCTAGAGAATTGTGCCAAATTTGGTGCATTTTTGTTTGTAAATACATGCTTTTCCCTGCACTTTGATACATTTCCATTGTTTCTCTGGTTAGCAGGTGTCTGGAGAAAAACATTCTAGTCCTGTCTTTGCGGTAGTAGTAGCACTATGATTTCATGTTTTCTAATAGTTGTAGAAAAATAGTTTTAACAAGTTTGATCAAGGGGAATTTTGCCTCCTTAACAGGGAAAGGAATACAGATGCCTTTGTGCAAAGAGAATATCTTTGTTTGATGCTACAGTTCTGCCAGTTTTAGTCCCAGCGGGGACCGGGGAATCATGTTCTCAGCTGTGCCCTTTGTCTAGAAATGTTTACAGAGGAGGAAAAGGGAATTTGTGAACAGTCATGTTCAAAAATGTGTAAAATCAGTGACTGGATCCAACTTTATTTGCATTCTTTTCCCTTATAATATTGGGTTGTTAAGTAGGTAATGTGCTTTACTTAATAATGATGCATTTTTGTGTCACTAGAGTTTTCAACTGTTACCAACAAACTTTGCTTTTGGGGGGAGGTTTTACAGGTTTTTTTTTTTTTGTGTGTTTTTTTTTGTGTTTTTTTTTTTTTTTGGTGCTAATCTGACCTAGTAGTTTTCTAACATTTTGAAGACTCTTGCTCCTTCTGCAATAGGTCTGATCTTCTTTTGTGACCTTAAATGTAAAAGCTTTGTGCTTTTACATAGCATAACTAAAAGATCCTTGGCTCCTTGTAATGGCAGAGGGAATCCCATCTTAATTGCCTGGAAAGGATTTGTAGGCATTAAAGCCAAGCAGATGGATGGGGTATATTAAAATACTGGCGTAGATTCTGAAATCTCAAACTACAGTGTTCATATCTTTAAAAAGTATTTGCTCTTGTGATAATATCTATTAAAAAAAAATTTAAAAAAATTCCGTGGGGTAAAAAAAAAATCTAACCTAACCATAACTCAGCAGATTCAGTTTAACTTATGAATTCCTCCACATACGTGTCACAGTTAAATACTACTGTTAGATAGAAAGTGCTTATGACACCACTGGTCCCAATTTATCTATGACTAATAAGAGATTTTAACTAGTCTTCCATCAGCAAATTAGTGTTTAGATGAGATTTTTACTTTGTATATCAAATGATGAACACTAATTCTTTAGTTTTATGATAAATGTTGGTGTGAAAATCTTTCCTGTAGGAGAAAACAATTAAAGGGAGATGTAATTTTACAAGTAAAGTTTATCTGTAGCCTGAGGGTGTGCTGCCATGAGATGGAATGTAATAAAACCACATGTGAATACATACAGATACTCCCAATCCTTCATTCACATACTTTGATTTCCCACCAAGTTGTCAAAACTTATTTTACTTTTCCCATTTTCTTTCTGACATTTGGATGACATTATTTTATTAAGAAATAAGCATGCAATAAAGCCGTGTGCTATATTATTTATTATAATGCATGTCATTTTATTAAACATTTTCACTATAGCAGTGGCTAAAAGGGGGAATGTAGCATTAGATAGGAATGACCATGTTGTAGTTTCCATGACAAATTATGCCACGCTGGCTATTCGACTGACTGAAGATGTGCTGCTTAAAGTTTTTGAAGGAAAGAGAGGATGAGATATTTGCCTCCTATAAAAGGCACCAGTGAGGGCAATTTGGTACACTAAATAGTTTGGTCTTGTGGTTTAGTGTCCCAAATCGCCCCTGTAACATATCAGTCTTTGACCACTATTAAAAATATGTCTACCTAGAAATGAGTGCGATAAGTTGCTTGAACTCCTCTCTGGTGCTTCCTTGGTTTGTTGCGCATGCGCTGTATCTGACCATGAGCATTGAAGCTGGACTGGAGAAATTCTCAATTTAAATTTTCCTTCTCTAGATTTTTTTTTTTTTTTTTTTACTTGACGGTTTTGTTTTTCCAGCAATAAAGTAAAATGCATAAATGACATGAAATGTTTGGGAAACAAACTATTAGCATTTGTTAGTAATTGCATTCATTTCAGTTGATTTAGTATTTAATGCGATGCTTATAAATAGTTTTCAATGCAGTGACTGGAAAGAGTCTCCCAGAGGGTCCCTCTCGTCTATCCTTGTGTATGTTAGAGTATGCCAGGTTACTTACTGGAAGTCTCATTTATCATAATGTGATGCCTTTCATTTATGAGGAGTATCTAACAGCCTCCTTGAAAGTGCATTTCCACACAGAACGACTCTTGTTGCTGATAAAATATGACAATTTGGCTCTCCAGGGGTGATTGGCAGCATGCATTATCATCATTACACTTTGGATGGGAACTAGTCGGTTTAAGGCAGCAGAGAAATGGCACAAATGTGAATTTATCTCCTTGGCTCATCACTTCATCAAAGTAATTTCCCAGACATCCACCGACTCTACGTTTCTTCATTTTCACTCACTTTTACGGAGGATTTGCATAACTAGTATGCAAGCCTGGCTCTTAGACTTATCACTGGCCATTCTACTTTGAAAACAAAGCTATGTATAATTCAGTCACGTGTACGATTTGGCCATCCGCAGTCTCCAGGATGAATATCTTGAGACCGATTTGTTTGAGAGCGTCTAATAAGATTTGTGTCTAACTGTAGCCTCAACCCTCAAGATGTCACGTCAAAGCGCAAAATATCAAACTTCCTCCTGGTCTTGTACATGCTCCTGTTTGTCATTTTAAGTTTCGTGTAACTATTGATGCCAAACTCTGGGTTAAAAAATTTTGGTGCTGATTTGATAAAAGTTGTATTATCCAATATGAAGCCATTGTAATCTATGAATCTATGGGCCTTCACAGAGCCCTGGTGCAGGGTTAGGCTTCATTCACACTGCTGTATGGGGGGGGGGGCGTATATACGGCCTATATACGTCTCCCATAGAGAGCAATGGGCGCACGGCACCCTACTGCAGCAGTATGGAGCAGCAGGCGTGCAGCGCCGTACCACTCCGTAGCCCGTGAAAAGATAGAACATGACCTATCTTTTCTGGGCATACTGCGCCGTGTTAATCAATCGAGAGGGGCGGGGGTGAGCAGTGCTCAAGTCCTCCTCTCGCTGGCGCCGATGTATGTCCGCCGTGCTATGGTACGGCGGGAAATGCCAATGTGAATGTAACCTTAGGCAAAAGTTTTTATACTTTACAGTTGTACTTTAAGTCTCCCTGAACACAATTGTTTTTTTCCCTTTGCTATCTGTTCAAGTCATTCCTAGAGGCTCACTCAGATGGCTGAGATGGCAAAACTCTGGCCACTCACATGCCTTCGACACACAAGCTTCAAAAACGGACCATTGATCTATTTGGTGACCGGTGAAACTGGATTTGCAAAACTGGATTAAAAAGAAAACTTTACAAATATGGCATTTCTGAAATGTACTTGTAAGAAACAAACTTTTACAGGTACTGTGACTACCACTTTTTATATGTTGCAATGAAAAAACAAAACATTAAAGCGAATCTGTCACCATGAATGTCATTTTCTATTTTTGTTTGTTGACAAGTTACAATAGCCTATGGTAAGCTGCGGCAGTCTGTGCCTGTGTCTCCTCATGCATTCTCCCTCTCCTGCACAACATCCCCTCCCCTTCCTGCTCAATACACATGGCAGGAAGTTGGGAGGGGTAATAATAAACTACTGAAATAATTCAGGATGCTGACAAAGGCATTTTTAAAATGGACATAGCTTAAGCTATTGGAACCTCTAACCAGCTAAAAATGACATTCGTGCTTTAATGTTTTGGGCCCATCGGCTTTTATTCTGGAGATGCTACATGGGAATTGTAGTCATGGCTAAATTGTAATGTTTGTAAGGGTCAGGGTTTAGCATTTTAGCTTGCACTGATTGTTGCGAGGTCCATTATACAGTTTCTAGGATTAAATTAGGAAAAAAAAATGTTTCTGGGAAAAGCTGTGAATTCCCTCAAGGTCTTGTTGCTGATTCACTGATGTGTGTGCAGTAACAGTGCTGAGCAGGAAGCGATACTGTACGTTATTTACCCAGCAGTAATGAATCACACCCTCTAGGTGGAAAATCCTCAGCATTAGCAACACCTTGACTCATGCTTCATGTACTCAACATGATCTCCCACTTGAGCTGCATGATGCCCAGATGTAGTGTAGTCATTCTAGTGATCAGGCGGTTAAACCCTTAATGTTCGGTTTTTGGAAATGTCTTTACACTGACTGACTACCTTCTACATCGAGTAATGTTATAATATTACTGTATTTTTATAGGGTACAACATATCACGGCCATAGTTCAGATTAGTGCATTACTGTTTTCTCCAGTAAGTTTCTCTCTCCAGCACTTATTGCTTCTCAATGTAAGGGTAAAGCATCTCAAATAAGAGCCATTAATACGTTGTTTCCAATTTTCAAGGCCAGCATTTGGAAAATGAAAGCGACTGTTGTTTTGTCAATGCACGTGATATTCCGCCTCATTAACATCACATATCCTAATGTCTAAAACCCAAAGTTGGTTAGTTATGAGGTGTCGAACCTTTCCTGAATAAAAAAAAGTGATAGAAGAATTCAGATGAAGGAAAGCTGTCATGCATGAAAGATAAATGAATACACAAAGCCGCATCAGACCCAGAGGGACAAAAGATTAGAGGACATTAGAATCCATTTACTGGGATGTTCTCAAAGGAACAAGTAGCTACAAGAAGATAAGGAAAAACAACAGATGTCCTTCCTTGAGGACAATTGCTTCTTTAGTATTTTGAAACAAGGACTGGAATCTTAAAGGAGAGGAGGCTGTTAGTGGCTTGAATTTTGTCTGGTGGAAGGTTTCCTGGTGACTTGAAAATTGGCAAGGCATAAAGGGGCGTCACAGGTGAAGGGTTGATATTTAGATATCTAAAATGTCTTTTAGAGATCTAATAGCTCTTTTTATTAGAACATTACATTTTATCATCATTGTAAATCGGTAGTCCCCAACCTTTAAGTAATAAAGGATCACTGCACACAAACAATTTTTTTAAAGGACAGGTTGGGGGGGGGGGGGGGCTATTGTAGATGTTAACTGTTTAGGTTTTTTCATTTCTTGGATTTTTTACAATATCCGTGTACAAATGAGTGAGTAGACACCAGTTTATTCACTGTAGCTGCAGCTCTTTAAAAAGGCATTTACTGCACTGGGTCACACTTGTCAGATTCCAGATTAAAGGGATATGAAACAACTGTCATGAAGTCTTGACAACCATGAAATGTATCATAATAATGTCATAGTTCTACTGTAGTGTTGTCAATAAATGACAAGCAATCCAGAAACCATCTGTCATCTACGATAAACATCTTTGTATGTCCATACCTGCTGGCATCTCCCCACAGTCAGCCTATGCAGCGCTGGCACTGTATGGCACAGATGCCCAGTGTGATCAACCTGTAGATGTTATATGTAGTCAGTGAGCGACTACTGATGCTCATTATTGTCTCAGGGCATGTAACTAGATGACCTCATGTGCTGTTCACGCAAAGGTCCACACTGAAACCAGTGACTGTTTTGTGGGAGGATTTGGAAATATATTTAAGAACAAACTGCCTATAAGTTGAATTTGTATGTCTTTCGAAACTGAATATTTTATATACCCCAGCCAAAATGGGTTGTCGTAAGAACCAGGATTAAAGGGGCATTCCCATCTGGGCATTCACATTTCATTTAATTCATTTGCCGCATGTAAACATTTTTTCAATTGGATGTTATTAAAAAAAATGTTCCTGTTTTGAAGATAATTTCTCATAAATGTAGTCATGTTGTCCCTTAGAAACGAGATAGCTTCCTCGGATGTGACCACCTCACATTTTGGGAGCGGTGGCCAGACATGCGCTATTGAGTCCTGCCTGACCACCTGGATTCTGCGTTTATTACCACTGAACAGCTGTGGGACCTGCAGTAACTCCTGGACATTTCATATACAAAAACTTTTTTCTTTGTGCGTTCCCTCCAGCAGAAGTGGCCATATCCAAGGAAGCTATCTCGTTTCTAAGGTACAATATGACTACATTTATGAGAAATTATCTTCACACAGGAACATTTCTTTTTTTAAATAACATCTTATTGCAGAAATGTTTATATATGGCAGATTAAATTGAATGTGAATGCCCAGATGAGAATACCCCTTTAGCAATAAATCTTAATTGCAGACACCTTTGATAACTATTACAGCTGTTCATTATAGCCTGGAACTAAAGTACAGGAGGTCCCCTACTGAAGAACACCCGACTTACAGACGACCCTAGTTACAAACAGACCTCTGGATGTTGGTAATATACTGTATTTTAGCCCCAGGTTCAAATGATCAGCTGTAACCGTTATCAAAGGTGTCTGCAATCAAGCTTTATTGTTAATCCTTGTTCTTATTACATTAAAATACAGTTGTCAAAGAGACGCAAAAAAAATTGGGGTTAAAATTACATAGAGTAAATATACATCTATGTATGTGTAATATATATTATATATTGCTGTGAAATAGAACTCTTGGCTTGTTCAGATCACACTATTAGTATGTATAAAAAGCCTATCCATTTTTCCTGACATGTACCTTTGTTAGTACACACTACTAGTTACACTACAGTCGGGATATATGCAGAATGTGTTCACGTGCAAAAACCAAACATAAATGTAACAGTCACGTTTGCAGCCATTGCTGTGTCACTATATCAAATGACTTGTTGGCTCGCAGTCAGCAATGCCTGAGGCAACGGCTTAGTTTTGTGTATGGGGTTGGGTAAACCATACTGGTACACTTGCCAAATGTTGTACTGTATGTTTAACTACTAGCAACACCTTGTTGTATGTTACATGGAATTAACTTCTGTTTTATGTTTATTTTCAGGTCAGTATGGAAACAAATTGAATAATTATATTAAGCATTATGAAGGATTGTCTTATGACATGGACTCCTTACACCAAAAACACCAACGTGCCAAAAGAGCAGTGTCCCACGAGGATCAGTTTGTACATTTGGATTTTCATGCCCATGGAAGGTAGGAGCCAGCTTTTATGGTCATTGCTGAACTGTTATGCTTATAAGGGGTTTAATGTGTGAGCGTCCCACCGCTCCATTATCATGAGTCTCATGGGCCCTCGGTTGTTATTTTAAAGATTAGTGTCTACAGTATATTGGAAAAATTCCTTTAAATATTATTGCAAATTCGGGATAAATGCAGAACTTATGGTATTTATTACATCATTATTTATTTGTCCAATAACTGTTAAAGGGGTTGTCCTGAGGGTGAAAAACAAAGCTTTTTTCTTCTAAAAACAGCGCCAAACCTGGCGTGCGGACTCTGCTGGACTCTGTATGCAGCTCCATTGCAGAAAGCAACCATGGTTTTTGACTTTTAGACAGCCCTATAAGTAACTGCACTATATACCTTTATTCCAGTTTTGGCAGTGTTTTAAGAAAAGAATAAAACTTTATTAATCCCGTCGGGAAATTGTTTCGTGCATCACTGCTCCAGACATTACATAATATTGCAACATTACTTTTTGATTGGATACAGTGAAAACCAGAAGGTTACATACACTACATATAAAAAGACAAATATCAACAAACAAAATCAGAACAAAATCAAAAGACCTTGTAAAAATGATGGCTGAAGCTGGCAAGAGTGTGTCATTTAACGCTGTGAAACTAAAGGATTGTGACAGATTGTTTGCAAATGTACACTGGTACAAAGACCTTAATTATTGCGAGACCTGTCCTGTGGTCTGACAAAACTAAAATTGAACTGTTTGGTCATTATGACCATTGTTACGTTTGCAGTATGGCTGTGGAGGCCCTAAGCCAAACCTCAGTTTTCCAAACGCTGACTCCAGCTCCACCAAAATGGTGTCCACAGTCCTGTTTTCCTGGTCACTCTAGCAGTGCAGAGATAAATGTGGCCATTCCTTCCCATGGCATTATTCCTCTAATCTATAGCAGAGGAGCTTTACTAATGAGCAAGTACATAAAGTGCAGTCACATTTATCTAAACTAAAAGGGGTACAAGGGTACACAACCCGTGCCGACAGGCTACATGCAGCCCATCAAGCCATGAGTTCTGGTCCGCACCCTCCTGACAGTCCAATGAGAACATCCATAACTGATGGATCATTGGTGCAGGAGGCCGGGTAGCGGTGAGTGCAGCTGATACGTTCTCGCTGCTCTGTGTTCTGACATTGGTTGTGTGCATCGAGGCCTGCACCAGTTTTTGCAGCTGTTAGAGCAGATAGGAGATGAAAAGTTCCGCTAGTCGGTCTGTGGGTGATTTCTCATTAGGCGGATCCTTGGCACTGTACTAGATCTTTGCAGCTCCACTGCCCGTAAGATTTATTAAAATTTTTGGCCTTTTATTAACTTCTTGGTGCACCAGGTCGTTATAGTACGTCCCCGGGGCTACATGCTAAGCGCACAGGGGCGCACTATAACGTCCTGCTTCTGGCGCCGGCTCACGAACGGAGCCGGCACCAGAAGCAGCGGCTGTCAGCTGTCTATCACAGCTGACAGCCTGCGCTAACACCCGTGATCGAAGCCGACTCCGATCGCGGTTGTTAACCCCTTACACACCGCGGTCAAGCATGACCGCGACGTGTAAGGGTGTTTTGCACTATGGATCCACTTCTGGGCAGCTCCGAGGACTGGCATGTGCCCCGGAGCTGCCCGATCTCCCTGGCAGTCAGATCCCTTCCGGGTCTGACTGCGAACTGTCTGAGCATGCGCAAGCATGCCAGACAGATTACACTGCTCTACAATAAAGTAGTATTGTAGAGCAGTGTATTGAACTTGAACCAGCGATCAGAGCATCGCTGGTTCAAGTATGTAGAAGTTAAAAAAAAAAAAAATGAAAAACACTGAACATTACACATTATAATAAATAAATACATTAAAATATAAGCCCCTAAAATGTCACTTTCCCATAAAAAAAATACATAATGTAGTATAAAAAACACAAAAATGCCCCTGCGTATTTGGTATTGCCACGTCCGTAACAATCTGTATAATAAAACAGAATCGTTACTGGACCCGCACGGTAAACGCTGGAGAAAAAAAACGCAAAAACGTTCTATAAAAAATGCTCTAAAAAGTGATTTAAAAAATGTTATGCACTCTAAAATAAGCCTACTCAAAAGAGCAACTCTTTTCGCAAAAAATAAGCCCTTAACCGGAATTGTCAGCCGAAAAATAAAAAAGTTATGCATATGAAACGATGGTGATGCTAAAATGAAGATTTTCTCCAAATTAGTTTTTACTCAGTACAATTGAATAAAATAGACAAAACCCCAAAATATTTGGTATCCCTGCATCCGTAACAATCTGCATAATAAATCAGAATCGTTATTAGAACCGCAAAGTGAACCCCGTAAAAAAAAAAAGCTAAAAAAAGATAATTTTCAATTAATGCCCTATTAAAAAAAATGCTCTAAAAAGTGATTTAAAAAATGTTATGCACTCTAAAATAATACCACTAAAAAGAACAATCCTTCTCGCAAAAAATAAGCCCTTAAACAGATTTGTGAGGCGAAAAATAAAAAAGTTATGCATATGAAAGACGGTGATGCTAAAATTAACAACATTTTTGCCAAATTACTTTTTAATTCAGTAAAAATGGGAAAAAATAAATCTATATAAATGAGGTCTTTTCGTAATCATGGCGACCCATAGAATAAAAATAATATACTTTTTTTTATGGTATGGTTAACGACCAAAAAAAAAAACCATAAAAATTTCCCTAAAAATTGATGATTTTCATTTCCTCCACCTCCGGGGCCGGAGCTACTGCGCATGCAGATACCGGAGGACTCGGACGAGGGCGCGCAGCTACGAGGTGCTGCACGCCGAAGATTAAATGGTAGGCGGAGTAACGTGGCTACTGGGGCGTGGAGTAGCCTCATGTCCGGCTACTCCACGCCCCAGTAGCCGCATAAAATTTTTTACATATGCCTGCAATAAAAGGGCTATCCTCACGTCCCATTCATCCACCTACCACCCCTTCTACCTTTTATAGGTAGAATCGGAGTGGTAGGTGCCCTTTAAGGCCAAAAGACGCTGAGTCCCGTAGGGGTTAAATTTGTGTTACTGTGCTTGCAGTAGGCAACTTTTTGCAAGAAAAGTTGCAAAAGAGTGCATAGAAAGTCGCAGCACATATGCCAGCAGTGTAGTGGATTGACTATGCAGTTTTACACCACTACAGTATATTGAGATGGTAGAAATAGTCCTGTGTGTTTTTTACTGATGATAAATAAACCTCAGTATGTATATATGAATGCATGTGTTTGTGTATGTATCATTTAAATATAGATACAAACATATATAACACTTATAAAGGTAGTTTTACTCCTTAAAAAATGTCCCAGGCAGATAAATCTGTGGTGATTTTCTCCCCTCTTCCTCTACCTGAGCCTGTATCTGTACTATGCTAAGTTCTTGTAGCTTGGATTTAAAGGACACCTGTCATCAGGTCTGTGTCACTTGTCCTGTCACTACTACCTGTTGGAGCAGCTCACAAGGATCCCATCCCAGCCTTTATCTAGTTATTTCATACATTATTCATTGTAAAATCATCTATTCTTTATCATGTAAATGAGGCTGGTCACATGGTCAGAGGCAGTGATGTCACCCCTGTTACCCCTCCCCTCTCCTCCCCCTGCTCATGTCTGTGTGTAATGTATAGTAAAGCATGGCTAGTGTGTGTGCTGCATCTGCTGACATGCTGCATCCTCCTAATATACAGGTGAGAGACACAGACATCAGCTACACATGAATCTGACATGTTCTGCTGTAACATGGCTGCATGGAGCTGCTGTATCTCTCCTATACACACACACACACATGCACACACAGGCTGCAGGGGGCGTGGCCACCAGCACCAGGAAGCACATTATTATACAGCCTCACATCATTATACAGGCTGTCAGTCAAGCACTGGGGGTGTGGCTGTGCCTCCCACTCATGAATAGAGTGGACAGCTTGAATATGCTAATGCTTCATTGGACATTTCACAGGTCATTTGCATACAGCTTTAGGACCTCATTGCTTAGGTTTACAGGCATGTAGAGGGACAATGAAGGGATAGAGGCAATGCTCTCTAATGGCAGTTTATGAAAATATATTTAGTTTAGGGGGGTTATTTTGCATGACGGGTTCTCTTTAAACTTGCACACAGGGCTGTCAGCAGGGTCAGGCTGTCACACTGATGTCACTGTATGGGATCAGGCTAAGGCACTGATATCATCAGTGCCCTGTCACAGCAGCCCATGCTGAGAGCCGAGTTTGCAGGGGGGATCCTGACATTACAGGGATTCCATATGATAGTAGATAATGTTATGTGCATCATCCCTGCATATCTCTGTATATAGAACGCTGATAATCGTGATAATATGGGCTGTTACCAGATCACTGTTGTATATGATTTATAGAAGAACAGCAAGGGACGTATAATATAATGTGCTCCCTGCTAAATAGTTTTTTATTTTTTTATTTTTTTTATATATATATATACACCATCTATTAAAAAAAGGATAATTGAAGGAAAAATTTAAGGTCCCCTCTTCCCAAAAAGAAAAAAAAACTGCAATTTAATAAATAAATTTAAAAAAACTTAGTTCATACAACACAGCAACCAGTAATAGATTGATCTGGGGTTCTTTTGAGTCATCATTAATCTGGTCTGGAGGGGTTTAAAGGGATTGTCCATTGTCCAATGGTTGCCGGGACGGTGTTGCTTAAAATAAAAATAAACATTTACTTACCTCCTGTCGTCCCGCGATACCATTGCTCCATTCCTAAACAGGGGCACGGAAGCTGCACTACATTTGGCTTCCTGATGGGTGGGCATGGTCGGCCACCTCGCCCAGGCGGAAGCTAATTGCAGCGCAGCTTCCTTGCCCCTTTTGTTTACATGGGCCAAGGACCGGAGCAATGGTATCGCGGGACGACAGGAGGGTGCCGGGAGGTAAGTAAATGTTTATTTTTTTGAAGCAACCCCCTTCTGGCCACCATTTTGTTTTTTCAGACCGTCACGGACAACCCCTTTTAATGTATGGAGCAGGTTTTTCTATAAATGCCTAATTTAGCTATTTAAACACAGAAAATCGCATTGTATGTATTCTTACATGTTAAACGTGTAGGAGTTATCTATATACATTACTGAAAATTTCCTCCTTGGCTAAAAATACTCCTCAAAAATGTTAAGGGGAGTGTTATTACCCTTCTGGACCTTTTGTTAGTGGCTGCTTTTCGTTTTGGCTTTAGTACAGAGGTGATTTCCCAGAAACCATATGACGTTTCATTCCTTACCACTCCTTATAGAATGTGTATCTAATACCTGCAGTAACACTCCCTGTCCACCAGTCATAGAGGAGACCTGTTTTATCTGCACTGTAACCCATCACTCCCTGTTTCCTTTCTGGTACTTCCCAACCCCCCTCCTTACTTGTTATCAGTACACCCAGACTTGTACAACACTGACAATTATGAGCGGTGAGTTTACTACAGATTAGATAGAACAGATCTAAGCATTGGACATATGAGTAACTTGTGTTATCAAATATGAACATATGTACACCACTCATAATAGCGGAAACAGACTTGTGTTAACAGGAAGGTGAGATCTAGATGGAATATATGCAAAAATAGTGGGTTGCCAGCCTTGGGCTCTCTGTACACATGTCAATTGATGAGGAAATAAACCAGACATGTTTGGTGGTGTTGTGTTTTTTTTTGGTTTTTTTTTTCTCTCATCAGTTTAACTTCCAGTTTTCACCAAAGTCCAATTAACTATAGTCTAAGTGATGTGTGGAATAACGGTGTATTCTACTTTATAGCTGATCAGCTGCACAGTACTTTAAAGAAAATCTACCATTTGTTTTTATGCATGGTGAACCAAATATACCTTGAGAATGCTGTAGCTACACTGATGCAGGATCATATCTTGTTTAATCCCTGATCCCTGAATGGTTTTGCTTCAAAAGCAATGATAGAATGATGATAATGAAGCTTCTCCTCTTACCCTAATTATGCACTGCTCCAGAGAATGATGTAATCACTGTGTTGTCTATAACATGCACAAGTAATTAATCACTGCTCTATCCCCCAGCTGCTGTATATAAGTCATCCATCACGGGTTCATTAGTCCGGTCTGTACAGTTCAGGAAGAGCCATGAAACACAGCAGCCAGTTTGCACCCAGCTTTCCCAAGGTCATGAATGTTATAATAGTTTTTTTTAACAAAACCACTTGGACCACTAAACAAGATATGCTTCTGCATCAGTGTATGATGGTTCTCAATGCATAAAAGCAAATGGTAGATTTTCTTTAATGGATCAGTGTCCACAGGTTTATTTTAAAGTATTGCATTTAGTGTCATCATGTTAAAAAAATGAATGGCACATGTGCGATGTGTATCTAGCCTTACTCTGACATTTTAAAATGGTTTCCATATTTTTAAAGTTTTGGGATTTTAATATAGATTTGAAGAGAAACAGCCTTACAAATGGAACAATTATTTCCTCAAGGTTCACAAAACCTGGCATGTATAGATGTGAGAAATTCTTAGGTGTGAACATCTGGGGGCTGAGGCCCTCAGTGACTTCTAAATATGGCGGTAACAGTGTGATTTTAGCTCTGCTCAGCTTCCCATCAGGGTGATGTCACACATATCGCTAGCAATGTGTTTTGCATTGTTTACACGTGGTGCTCATTCCCGGTTGCCTTTGTTTCGGTGGATCACAAGCCACTCTCCGTTCTGGTTTCATTGCGGTTCAAAATGCAATACAAGCAGAAAGTGTGTGTGACTGTATTATTATGCAGTTACTTTATTTTTTTTTATAGCTTTTATTACCACTGATTTTGTTTTACTTCCCTTTTCTGAGGAAAAACAAGCATTTACTGTAAGCTATGGGCAATGTGCAAGTCTCTGGCATTATGTAATGTGGTTTAAGATGACCTCCTACAGAGTTTATCGTGTATTTAAAGACGGGTCTAAATTACTGGACCTTGGAGGAAGTAAAGGGTGACTTCATGCTAAAGGGAGGGGTAGCCCGTGTTCATGTCACCAGCGGATAAGAATATATTTTGGATGAATTGGCTCTGAATGCTTGCTGTTAATGTTCTTTATGAAGTAAACTGATGGCATCTGACTGACATGTTCATGTGTTCTCTATTCAATAATATTCAGAAAGCTGTGGCTGAGCCTCCGGTTTACCCCGCACCATGCAGTAGCGGGTCTACACCGTGGTCATTCTTACTGCGTTTATGTTGCAGGAGATGCCTTAGTAATTGACTTCTATATAGACCAACAGCTCGATCTGCCAATGGAAGATTTCTTTCTAGGGTTTTAAGGGATTTTTAAAATTATTTTTGATCACTTGAACCTTTTCCATGGGCTCCTTATGGTAATATTAAAGGAGTCGTCTCAGATGGAATTTTTTCGGCTGAGCCTTTATGTACAAACCAAAGCTGTCAGTGACCTGAAGCGCCAAAGAGGTTCACTGTGTCTTGAGAATACAAAAAAAGCCCTATTTTGGACAACTTTTCTTTTAAAGAGTAAAAAAAATAACCCTGTGCCATCTGATGGTGGTGACTGTAAAAAGAAAAATCCAACCAAGCCCAGGGTAGTTCCTACTACAGTAGTGTCCAGTCTGCTCCATGTTCATCAAAGGCTCTCTAATGGAAAGATAACGTTGTCCAGCCACTGTGCAGCATACAATTGCATTTAGAGTCCTCCAGGCCCATTCATTTGAATAGATCTCTGGTCGGTGAGATGCAGTGACTAGGACTTGAGTTCACTGAGTGATTCTTTTAGATTACACATTTCTTGTCCTTAGTTGAACTGCAGTGTCTTATGTCTCTAAGGCTAACATGGATGCAGGGAAGCAGATGCTGCTATTTCCTTCTCTCCCATACAGTATACTGTACATGTCCTGGGATCATAAATACTGGACCCTTCTGGTTTTAGTATTAGTGGGTGGTCCTGAAATAGTTTTTTGTATAGATTGCTGTAATTTTGTGCATGTTCTGCCTGCACGGATATGGAGTTGGAGGTTTTGTCAGGCCTTATAGCTGCTCATTGTCTTTATTTAGTTGCTCTGATGGCAGGTTCTGTGTGCGGGAATCTCCCTCGTAATCTCCACCCGGGGATTTAAGACTGAAGGCGTTTCTGTCAATACGCTGGTTGTATTGACTGGCATTAGCTGGGATCCTGGAGCTTACTAAGAGGGATATAGTCTCTCCTCCCAGTATATAGTGCTCACGGGCACATTTCTACATGATGTGCATTTACCTTATTTTTCATGTGCCGCTTTTCAAGTTGTCTGTTAAGTTTTTTGGTAGGTTCGCACCCAAATAGTTTTGTTCTGATATGTAACATTTTTACCTTGAACCTTTATTTGCTTTTTCTGGCTCTTTTCTGGAAATCTAAGTTGCTCATGTGTTTTGAGCTTGCTTTTTGGTTTAGTTTGTGTTGTGATGCGACAGATGATGAAATCTGTGGTTGCAGCTTTTGTTGACGGCACTGTTCTGGTAGGTAGACTGTTAACCATTTTAGCAAACTTGGGGGCTTTCCTGTCCTAAAAGGGGATGTCCAGCAGGGGAGAAATGTTTGCAAATGATGATTTACTGGCTAATAAATTGTACAATAAAAATATTCATTAAATGACATTCTATCAGATAGTTACCATTTCTATAACTAGTTGTATTTCTTTGTAGACTGTAGGACTGGGTTGAAAATTCTCCCCAGTCACTTATCATATGTCTTCTACTTTTGGTCTCAAGTGCTGGTGCATGTATAATAAAGCATTAAAGGGTGTTCCCATATCGGCATTCACACTTCAATTATGTGTTCAGTTGGATGTTATTAAAAAATAATTTTCCCATAAATGTGGGCATGTTGTCCCTTGAACTGAAATGGCAGGGTGGCCAGACATGCGCTAAATACCCCTTCCTGACAACCTGGATTCAGCTCCCATCCACACAGGACAGCCGTGGGACATGCAGTACCCCACAGTCATTTCATATGCAAAAATGATTTTGTTTCTTTGTGAAATCTCTCCTGCAGAGGTGGTCGTATCCAAGGACAGCTATCTCGATTCTGTTGTGAATTAAATCAAATTTTGTGCCTAGATGAGAATACCCCTTTGAATTGTTTTCTACAGAGTATGGCAGCATCACTATATACCCAATGTATGTGTAGTGAAAATATAAAGTCATGACCTTTCCTCTGGCTGAATTGTGCATGCGCTTGAATAGCCTGGTGCATATATAGTATTTATACTCAATTGGGAACCTGAGACCAGGGCTGTCCTCTGCAGTGAAGGGGGTTTGCAACATCAATGTTATCCCTTTCTAAAGGATGGGTTTTTGTATTGTGACAAGACTTTACTGCTTTGATAAAACTGCCCCCTGTATATACCATTTCCCGCATCAATCGCTTCTGAACCTGAACACACCATATGCGCCTGTACTTTTTTGTGAATTATCCAATTGTAAAAACCTTTTTGGCAGAGGTTTCTTTTACTTTCCTTACTACCTGGCCACAAGTCTGCTTTGCATATAACGGATTCATATATTAATGTAGCAGTAGAGTAATAGAATGACGCCACCTTGTGGTGGCAGTTCCTATGTTTTGGAGACTGGTCAAAGCTCTATTTTGTTGGTTACCCGTCATATGCAGCCTCTTGTTCATACTAATAAGTTTGTGGAACTTTTACAGAAAGTTCATAGCGGTTCCATGTCTGATGAACTATGTAACTTTGGCTCTCCTTCAGTCAGCTGCACATTTGCTGGTTTTATTCTCTTCTAGCTGCTCGACACAACCACATGACTTCTCACGGGGCTTTTAGTCTCATGACATGACACATGGTGGATGGTATGAGTTCTCTAATCCTTGCAACCTATGATATAAAAGAGGGTCTTGTATGATGTAGAGTTCTGTTTTACCTTTAGGCGTAATCTTAGAATCGTCCTTTTATATGTTAATAGCAAAATTATTCTGTATTTAAGGTGCCAACGGAAGCTCATGTTAAACACATGGCAATTATTCCCGCTGTTTGTCGATGTTTCTTTTTTTTTTTTTCCCTTAAATTGTGCATAAATAATTACTTGAAAGCAAGTTCATTACATGTCTAACTAACTGTGTTGGAGTGGGTTTACTACTGCTATTACTGGGCTATCAGAATGTACGGAGACTCATGCTGCTTTCCATTTTTCGCTTGTACATATAGAGACACTGCTATTTCTTCCTGCAGCAGGATATAATTAGATCTTGTTCAGGCATCATATGTGTGTAAGACCATTTAGCCAATAGGCATCTACATATCCACAGCACAGCCTGTCCTCCATACCTCCAACACATAAAAACAAAATTTACATTATTGTGAGCAGATGCCAAAGGATTTGCCATGTTCCCATTCAGATGATTTCTTTAATAGGTTGCCGTATACTGTATAATTAATAAAATGCAATTTAGAAGTTTTTAAGTGTATTATACAAGCAATCAAATGATTGCATTTGTCTAAAATGAAAAAAAAAGAAAAATCCCCCCCCCCCCCAAAAAAAACAAAAAAATTATACATAATCAGTAACAACCTGACCAAATCGACCGTTGTATTAATTGTCCACTACACTGAATGGTGTAAAAAAGATTTGCCATCTCCAAAAAAGTAGAATTAAAAAGCCATCAAAATGTCTATATGTACAAGAACTCATTCTGCAAACAAACAAGCCATCACAGATCTCTTTTGGTGGAAAATTAAAATAATGTTATGGGCCTTTGAAGGGGAGGATGACACAATTTTTAAATGAAGATGAACCTGGAAGGGGGATTTGGTTGGATAGTCGGCAGGTTTACCGACCTCAAAACTCCAATTGGGGGAAGGGAAACAAAAGTCAGACCTGACGAAGGTCCTGGTACCGGACCGAAATGCGTAGCAGTAATAAATCAGTATTGGATTTTTAATACTGTCTTCGGGAGATTGATTCCGTGCGGATTGCTATCTCATCCCGCTCTGTCCATGGGGCTCAGAACTACACGCTGATTACAAACAATTTTATTATGTGATTTTATCATGTAAAGCTTCAAAAACTAAAAAAAAAACTGGTACTACCTTAATCATATTAACCCAAAGAATAACCTTTATTCCACATGGTTTCATAAACCCCACAATGGTGCCACACCCAACTATGGCCACATTGATGGAAAAATATAAAGTTATGGGTCTTGGCATATGACAAAGGAAAATCTGAAAAAATTGCTGGTCACTAAGTGGCTATTATGGTGAGGAGGGTCATTAGGAGGGTCAGGGATTTATATTTCTGTTATGATTTCTTTTCTTTGCCCTCTATGCTCCTTAACCAACATATAAATATATATCAAGATGAATCTATTCTGACTATAAATCTAGATCTCCACGGCTGATCAGTCAGAGTATCGATTGAGAATTGGGGATGCAACCATTGTACGACATTTATTACTGTATTCAAGTCTGTGTCTGGTGCTTGTTAATGGAAGCAATGGTATGGAGATGATTCATGTCGCCAGCTTATTTCTTAGAGCTAGTGAGAACGCTGATGTTATTTTGCAGTTTAAAGTGACTTGTGAATTATTGAGAGTTTGGCTACATGAAAATTTCACACCCACACGGCACGAGAAGAACAAGATCTGTTCTTTTCTGCTTTTCTACCTGTTATATCTGTAGTTCGAAACTGGGATCACTCAGAGTTCTTAACACGATCCTGCAAAGTTTCAACACCACAGCCTACTTGGAAAATGATAGTAGCTGATAAGGCACCAGACTGATAACCTGTGATGTAATGGGTTCAAGATTCATGCACTTGGAGGAGAGACAAAGCTGCAGGGAGGTGCAGAAAAGGTGATGATTTTTTTGTCTGTTCTGGGGGTCTCCAGTATTAATAGTTTATGTTCTGGGGATCTCCAGCATTGTCTGCTCTGAGGTTTTCCAGTATTTGTGTTTTTTTGCTCTGGTGTCTCTAGTATATGGTGCTGGAATATTTTGTCATATTGTTTAAAAATCTGCTGGGTTAAGTTCCATATCTATGAATAAATCACAACCTGTCACTTTGTTCAATCTGCAATGTACCAAAATGCAGGTAGTAACGGGCGCCTTATCATAAGTGTTTTTAATCAGCCTGCCATTTTCTGATGAGACGGAGCGTTATTAGGGCGCAGAAGCGTCGTGGAGGTAGGGTCATGTGTTCTAATCAGGTGAAAAGACAGAGTGCATTTTACATCAAAGCTCTGATTTCATCTGGTTTCCTATCCGCGCTGCTCATTAAAGGTATTTTAGAAGTTGGAGTGAAAAAAAAGTTGAACTAAGACAATTTTGTACAATTTCTTGTTCTTTATTTTCTTTTTGATTGAGATATTACAATAATAATGTGGTAATTAGAGGGCATTAATCTAACATGGAATGTGTCGCTCGCCAATGGTTTGTAGTCCTTTGATATATCATTCTCCGTGCAAGTTGTCTAGTTTTCTAGATGCTTGGTACTGCTGAAAAATTGTATGGATGTCAAAAACATGAACCCACCCATAATTCTGTTATTTGACCATTTACCATTACTTTTAAATGGGTTGTCCGACTATTATAAATATTTATCAGCCAGGCTGGGGAGGACTTAATAAAATAAACCTGCACTTGCCCGCCTCGGCACTCCTGGTGTCCCGCGCCAAGGTCCATCAACAACTTCAGGATAGCCTAGCATGTCCATCCGTCTTCTGTTTTAGAAACCGGGACAGCAGTGAGGTGAGCAACCAGGCCGCCCCAAAGTCATTGGAGTGGAGTTTCCATGCCATGTTTGTTTACAGCAGACCTTAGTGCAGGAACCGGACTGCAATGTGAGTACAGGATTTTTTTTTTTTTTTTTTTAAAACCTACCCACCCCCGCTGAACTTTTTTTATCAGTTGGGCAACCCATTTTAATGGTTGTTCAGATTAATAAAAATAAACTAAGGGGTATTTTAGATATAAATTTTTTCAGTGAATTGTAAAATAAGCCATACTTGCATTGATGGTGAACCATTTAGAGAACAAAAAACAACCAAAACCCATGCAAAGTGCCAACACAGCAGGTGAAGCTGCAATTTGTGAACTACTCTGCTGGCATTTTCAATCGTATCAGCACCTCAAGGTTACCAATATGGTTGAAGGGAAGGGGAAATTTGGATTATTATTGCAGCATCCCTCCAAGGTCCCTCTGAACAGGAAGAATCCTGGAGCACATAGCAGGAGCTCTCTCCTAAGAGAACCATTTAGGCTTGCACACTTGCTGGCTGTAGCGAGTGTGTGTGGGTCAGGAAAGCCCTGTGCTGGCCAACTCCAACGCCAACCATGCCGCCTTCAGGCCCCTCAGCCCACTTGCCATGGAGGTGGCATAAAGGGAAAATTATTTACAGTGCCTGGCGTTTCACAATGCATTGTGATTATTTCAGGGCTTGAACAACAGAAAACTGGTAAATGTCCTTCATTTTATCTGATGGATTCTTTGTATTAGGATTATCCTTGTCCGCATAAAATTGAATAAAATAAGTGTAACCATCGTTGTCCCAATTATTATTTTGGCAAAATGGTGGCTTGTTTGGGGTTTATAATTGCCTCAACAGGTCCCCCTGATAACTTTATTTAACATTTATACCCATGGAGCATATATACCGTATTTTTAGGCCTATAAGGCTCACCTCTAATAAATGCCTGCTAAGACATCTAGGTTCATATATAAGGCGCACTGGAATATAAGGCGCAGGATCAAATGCAGTACCTAAAAATGACCAGCAGACCTGTGCACAGTTCAAGCCAGCTACACTTCCCGGGAAACTTGTTTTCAGCGTGTCAGAGAGCTCCGATCTCGGAGGTATGGGCTGCTGGGGGTTAATGCAGGGTGATGCAGCAGGGGTTAAGTGGTCTCCCTCTGACCCTTCTCCTTCCCTCCTCAGCCAGGGTGTTATTCCTGTGGGGTTCCCTGTGGCTCCTTCTCTTTCCCCTGTTACAGGGCTGTCAGGTATGGGGGATTGTTTACTGATGATGATGATGATGATTGCCTGTGGTCAGCACTATGGCAGCTCCGGTCTCTCCGTGCTAGGGGAGGGCAGGATGGGCACATTGTTAGTTGTGGTGCCAGGGCACTTCAGGGGCTGGGGACCCTGTATACTGTGTGGGAAGGTGCAGGAAATTTCTGAGGATGGAGCTATTAAACACTGGTAAATGTACAGTACATCTTGTCTGTAGTACATTTTTGTACAAGTTCATATATAAGGCACACCTTTGATTTCTGAGAAAATTAAAGGATTTTTGGTGCGCCTTATAGGCCGAAAAATACGGTATATATTGTTAAAATGTGTATCTGGGTTTACTCCATGTGTAGGTGGGGAGATGCAGTAGAGTCTGTATACCCCACCTCCTTACTGACACTGCTAACCCTGCCCCCCCTCATTTTTGAGACACACATGTGACTTTCTGAGGGTAGCACGAGGTTGATTTCTCTTCGCATAGCCAGGTCTCTCTCGGCCCCCACCTTTCTGAGGGAGTGGTTAATCGTGTAGCAATGCTGAGTCACACACAGACCCTGTCTGTCTCTGTTCCCGCAAGGAATTGTGTACACCTTTCTACCTACCTTACCTACAGCCCCTGTAGGGGAAAATGAAGGAAGCTGTATGTCTGTAGTGGAATATTTGCTGCTGGTTCCTAAGTACTAGTTCCATATAGCAGCATGTTTGTAGAAAGACATGTCAATCAGTGACAAGGAAGCAGGGCAGTACATGTCATATTAAATATGCAGGACTTCATTGTTATCATTGGACTCACATCAGGTGAGATGCATGTAAGTTTACAAATTGTTAAAATATCATCTCAAACGTGGAAAGGAACCATATAAAAATAAGGGCAATGCTTTTTAATCATAGTTTTTTATGAAGTATTTATTTTGGGTGTGTTGGTTAATTTGGATGGCAGGTTCCCTTTTAAGGCACATTAAAATTGTAATCCCGTAACCATTTGCCCTTGCGCCTTGTGTCTGTTACCTCCTGGTTGGTATTATCCTTGCCCCATGGCTTTGTGGTTGGTGTTTGACTGTCTCTCATACACTGTAAAAATGAGTCCTCCAGAGATTGTACGGTTCTGCGTGGT
The DNA here is from genome assembly GCF_040894005.1 of Engystomops pustulosus. Classification (NCBI taxonomy): domain Eukaryota; kingdom Metazoa; phylum Chordata; class Amphibia; order Anura; family Leptodactylidae; genus Engystomops; species Engystomops pustulosus. The sequence continues at coordinate 151,655,815 of NC_092414.1, forward strand.
ACAGTGTGTTCTAGCTCCAGGTATGCACATGAGACGTATCGCCCTAGCAGACTGTCTGACAAGCAGCAATTTCTTGGATACACATAGTGGAATAAGCACAAGGTTTTTTTTATTGGTTTTTAAAAAAACATTTTTTTTGAAAAGGAAAGTTATAATCCAGTTCCACAATGTGTAACAACATTACCTTATGCGACTGGATCAAACCATGATGTGTCGGTACAAATTGTGTTCTAGTTCTCTCTATAGCGGCTTGTACGTGTTATTTATCCATGCAATGCTCTGTGGATTAGCCCTGTGTTTTCCTTCCGTTTTTTGATCCTGTCCACACTTTTCCTGATTCTTATGTATACAGACTGAATAATGGATTTTCTCATTATGCTGCAGAATATGCACAGCCTCTTTTCACACTATACATGTCTGGCATTTTTATAAAGCCACACAGATGTGGTGTATGGCGTTCAGCTGCCTGACTCTTGTAACCGCTGGTGGCTCATTACCCAAGTGTTTACTTTATTACTTTGTAATATCTTTTGTGGTGTGTAATGTATGCACTTAGTGTACAGTTCTAGGTGAATTTGCAGCAGGCACTAGGGGATATAATGGAGGAACTACAACTACTGCAACTGCATGGCATCCATCTCCAACCTCCACTGAGCATATACTCTGGGTATTCCCCAGTGATGTAACTTCCGCTTTTAGGGGGAGGGTATCCTCCATTTATACACTGTCATTATTTATGCTACTCTACTAGTAATTTCCCTGTATATATTTTATCAGTACTAGTAGTGCCCCTGTATATACACTATCACTATATGTACTGCAGTACTAGTAATATCCCATTACATACTGTATTTTTCGGACTATAAGGCACACCGGATTATAAGGATGAATGGCCAGCAGGTGGCAGACCTGTGCACAGTTCAAAGCAGCTGTTGTCTGTAAGTATGGTTCATATATAAGGCGCACTGGACTATAAGGCGCACCTTTGATTTCTGAGAAAATTAAAGGATTTTTTGTGCACCTTATAGTCTGAAAAATACGGTATTGTCAGAACTAGTCACATTACTCTGTTTGTATGTGTAAGTATACACATTTATCAGAGTTTGTATGCCAGTTTTCTAGCTTACAAGCCCTGAAGTAATTGCAATTCGTGTTGAACGGTCATTGGCAATACCGGGAGCAAATACATCAGCGCAGCCTCATCTGTTGCCTTGGACCCCCTGATGTATTGGGTGGAGCTGGAGGGGCAGAGCTTCAGTATAGGCCGCCACATGAAGCGCTATCGCATGCTAATTACACCCAAGAGTTCTGGTCCATTGCGATCTGATGTAAACTAGGACTACACTCGTATGAGATATCATTAATGGGCGAGAGACCTAAAACTGATTGAAATGGCAAATGACACAATGACATGGGGGGGAGAAGTTTATCTGAGAGCAAAATGCAAAACTGTTGTTAATTCAACCTATCACAGCTCAGCTTTCTTTTTAGAAACCGCTGTGGGAATATGAAAGCTGAGCTGTGATTGATTGCAATGAGCAACTAGAGCAGTTTTGTTCTGATAAATCTCCCCAACGAAACATAATCTGACAGAAATTTGGTGGAAAATGTGTAATTTTTTTTACTGAGGGTGTATTCACATGTGGTGTCCTGACTCGTGCAGTATGTTACCATGCGGTTTACAGCTTTGAAAGCATGTCTCTTTATTGCTGCAGTGTTAACACATCAATGAAACAAAACTTTCAAAGCTGGAAAATGCACAGTAACATGACATACGTTTTAGACGCATTTGTCAGGACGCCACTTCTGATACTGATGACAATGACGATTCCGCAATGCTCGCTTGAAGCAACTTATATCCTGTTGCCTAAAGCTGTGTTCACACCTGATGTTTACATTTTGTGACACAATACAACCGTGGAAGGGAGATTTGCCTAATAACATTGTACTTAACATTTTGCTTTTAGAAAACCTGATTTTTAAAGAATTAACATGTTAACATTTGTATTTTAACGCAAACATTTCAAAACTCATTGCAACATCTGAAGAGTTTTGCCTAATTTAACAGCTGTTAACACTTGCGATTACAAAACACAAACTGTTAACTAATGTTAACATTGCATTTACAAGTGCATTTGATGCGCATGTTTTGTAAACGCAAGTGTTGACGGCTGTTGACATTGCATCGGACTTTCCTGTGGGTAACTGGTTCAAGTGTGAATGTGGGGTAGTGGATGAAAGTAGCTTACACTTGGCCTAGAGCAAGAGGGAGTGGCTTCATTCTATCATTTATTCGTAAAAAAAGACTAAATACCACAGGGAAACTTTAAAATGTTTTGGTTACAATGGTTGTTTTGGACACCAGAGGCAGATTTACTTTCCTGACAATATAAAACAGTGTGAACATAGCTTAAGGTCTATAGGAGGAGTTAATGTTTTAGTGTTAATAACTTTATTCTTTTAGTTTTGGTGCTGCAGGCAGGAATACAGTAATACTTGCTGCTGGTCCAGACCTCATGTACGAGCTGTAGTCATGGAGTATAGGCTTTACCATTGATTTGAGAAAGTGTCTGCATTTGACATTGCTGCTTAAGGTCGCACAGTTTCTATTATTAGCTACATTATCCTATAATCAGTTCAACAAGATAACTTCATCTAAAATGTGTTCCAGTGTGATGCTTCATTAACAGTAGCGGCAAGGTTATCTGATGTCTGTCAGATTAGGATGTAATATAGATGCATTTCATGTGTGATACATATCATTCTACAGATGGCGGATGTGTAACATCCCAAACCACATACAGCTCTGTGACCCTGTTCAGACTTGTTGTAAGAACTGTTTGGCATTTTAACTTTGGTAAATGGCAAAATTGATGAGATGGTTATGTGCCTGCAACCCTCTTCTTTTCCTGTATCATCCATAGAGAATTGCATTTTATGAAACCCTAGGCACTTTGAGTTGAGTTTATTCACAATAGCTTTTTAATATATTTTGGCTCCATTTTCTGGATTTTTATTCTGTTTTCTATGATCACTTGTTTTGTTAATGTGGATTTGACCTTGTGTATAACATCTTCTCTAGCTGTTGCTAGGTGTACACTGTGGTATATAGGGCCCTACTGTACCTCTGATTTAATACAGGGGAATGTGACCTTTGTGTGTCATGTTGTATTTCAAACTGTAGTTGAGCTTTTTAATTCCTTAGAACCCGCCTCTAGGTGCGAATATGATTACGGCATGTCACCTAATATTTATACAGCCGTGCAAGCCACAGAGGCAAAATGAACTTATTTTTTCACTACACAGAATGCTATTGACTCTTTTTTGTGAAGGCACACTTTAGATTGGTGATCAATGTGAGAATAGCAGGAATCGAACACCTGAGACCCTAGCAGACCGCCTCGCACAATAGTGGGAATGACTTTCACACAAATTGTAAATCAATTGCACCCTGTTAAAATTGCACTTAATTTTTGCTCAATAGGCCTTAAAAATGTGTAAAATGCAACTGCGCCTTTTTAATTTCCATTATACAAAATTTATGTATATTCTTCAGGTTTTTTGATAACGCCAGCCAAATCCTAGAGCTCAAGAATTGATCAAACAAGAATAACAAGAAAAACTTGCAAGTAATTAATGCTCCCCTCTGAGTGTAATGTATATATTATGGCTGTTTAATGTCTGTTGGGTCAACCAAACTTGCCAAGTGCTATACCTGGCAGATTTCATTATTCAGCGCCATTGATGCTTAATATCTGTTGAGTTAAAGAGGTATCCCTACGAAGACGAGCTTCTTAAATGTACTTGGGATAACAAAATAATACATTCTCTAATTCACTGTTATTAACAAAAATACAGCATTTCACGGATAAATTCCAACCTCTATCAGTCCTGGTGTACACAATTTCAGTTGCCTGTGGTTCCAGGCCCTGTATCTTGTGACTTTAGGGTCGGCGGCCATCTTGTGTTGTATCTTGGTTGTATGCTCGCTACTCCCAGGCACTTACCCTGTTGGGAGTCACAACAGAGATGGGGGCTCGGTGGCCACAGGTTTGTGTGCCTGCCTGAGAGCTGGGGAGCACCTCTCCTAAGCGGCTCAGCCATGTTTTATTACGGGCGCTGTATGGAGCTGGCTGCTTCCTTGCCCCACTTCCGGCAGATACCAGAACTGCAAACTTAACATGTGGTCTGCCTAGGACAGTGGGGTAACTAGCATATCAAGCCAGTATCCACACTTGTCTTTTATACCATTACTAAGAGTGCTCGGTACACTGAAAATGCATAGGCTTGTATCCTGCTGATACACACGGTGATGCCTGGCTTGATATTTGCTTTTATCATGTAATGCTTGGACTATAAGAAAATTAAAGACTTGAAACAGAATACAGCCAGTGCCGGAGTAAATTACATTTTTTGGTGCAAGTGTTCAAATGTCAGGGTCTGTACACATTCCAGAGCACGATGTCCTGTAGGATGGAGGTGAGCCGGAAAACATTCCTTTTTTTTACGCTTGTCCACCATTAGCCCTGCTCCCAAGGGCCTTGAAGAAGGTCAGACAGGATCACATAAGGATCATCCTGATTGGCTCCCTTTTGGTCAAAGAGGGCTTGGTTCTGAGCGAGTTCTCTTTTAGACCCGGGGATTCTACCAGACATCCCGGATCTCTTAGAGTAGGACCCTTGAAAGGTTAATCTTTCAAGGAAAGGCCTTTCGGATAGGGTTGTTTCCACAACACAAAATAGTAGGGAAGCTGTTTGCTTTACAGTATGTTTCACAATTTGGAAGGACGTTTTATCAGGACCCTAATTTAGATCTTGTCCATCCTAACATTGCTAAAATTCTAGATGTGATTTGCAGAGTGGACTAGATAAGGGACTGGAGCCAGAAACACTCAAGGTCCATGTTTTAGCTTTAAAGTGTAACCATCATTCTAAACACAAAAAAAAATAAAACCCATAGTTCTGCTCCAGGTGTCCCTGGGAATTATTCCTCAAAGTATTCATTCCTCTTGGTCCTCATTTAGTACCTTTTTTGGCCCATAGCAACCAGGGTTTCCAGCTCTCAAAAAAACTACAATCGGCAAGATGGAGGCGGGACCTGCCACCTGTCACCTCATCACAAGCGCCTGGTGCTGACCAATGACACCAGAGCTATCTATGTTTACATGCTCTTGACAAAGACCTGCTGCGGCTGAAACGCGCGTCGGGGTTGCACACCAGGTAATAATCTGCTATAGTTTCTCCAGTGTTATTTTCGCCACTTTTTGGCGTTTATTTATGTCACTGATCATGTTATGTCTTTTGTCACGTTGGACGTACATCTGTTGGTAGCTATGGTACACTCTTCACCTTATTGCTTTTTGTAAGCATGTATACGTGTACTAGTGTCTATGGTCTATTACCTCTTGCTATATTATATGTGCTATTGTGACCTTATATTACTTATTATCTGTACTACTCTTTTGATACGTTACTTTATCAGGACTTATTACCTGGCGTGCATTATCCATCTCATCCTGTGATGCATTTATCTTTTATTTTTTATATAGTTTTTATGTCTTTTGATATGTAATAAAGATTATCACTTTTCCATTACTCATTTTGTAGCCTTGTGTTTCTTTTCCTCTTTTGCTTCTTCTTTTGGTATTTTATGTGATTATTCAAAGAGGCTTTTTGGCTCTTCTGGAACATATTATTGTTAGATGTTCTACAGTATTTATTTATGTACGACGTCGAATTGTTTTTGGTTTTTATTTATAAATATTGACTTGTCATTTGAAGACATAACAAAGTACATTCAGGGAACAAATGATTGGATCCTGTGAAACAAAGGAATGATCTGCATTTATATTACCATTAGTGCTTTGTGTCAACTTCTGTATATGAGATGTGAACTTGAAATTCCTGCTTGGCCCCTCATGCAGACAAGTCTGTGCTCTCTAATAAGTGACATTTCACTGAAAGGTTACAGATCACATTATGAATGGCAAAGTATTTGGGCTCCCTGATGGCGGCTAAAACGTTATGCCTTCTGTTCCGTATCTATTGTTTTCCTGATTAATTGCAGTAAGTCATATCCAAGGATTCTTATTGCCTGCAGCAGAAATGGATTTTATTGAACACCGCTTAATATTAAAAACTAGCATGCTGAGGGGCAAATATGGAATTTCTTAAAAAAATTGTTTTTTTTGGCAAAAAAAAATTTAAATCTGGCTGAAAAATCATGGAGCTTGTATAGTGTCAGCTATTTATATATCAGGCACAAGATATAGCACAATTCTATGCCATATAGCACCTGGCGGAGAATTGATCATGGTGCACAATCCAAGGCCAGAGCCTATCAGTGCGCAATGTGCCCAGCGGGGTGAATACAATGCACCAGCTCATAAATTGACGTGTGGTAAATTATGCAATTAATAATGTCCTGATCCTAACAAAGTATTAAAAATAAAATGAACAATCCATTTTTTAAATTATTAAATGGTAAACCTTTTTAGATTAAAAAATGATCCAGCATTTAGGAGGTTAAAAAGATATATTAAGAGTGATCTTTTTTTTGTTTGTTTGTCTTTTGTAAGCAAGTTAAAAAAAACTGGATGAAATTCATTCACCAGGAGAAATTCTAGAGGGAGACAACATGACGAGGCTCCTGGGAATGACTCTACATGTACATAAAATGAAGTTGTTTTCCTGCAGGCAAACCCTGTGATTTTTACCAATCCCACCAGGATATAACTTGGGTAAATGAGATTTCTGAGGAAACATTGTACAATTATATTCAAATTAACTCTTTTACTTAAGTGCCGCTATTTGATGTTAATAGCAGTCACATTTTGCATATGTTTAAAGATATTTAGGAAAAATTATTATTTTTATTCCGAATACTTAAGAGTCGGGCACTTAAAAGTTCAATTATCCACGGCTAATAGGAAGCCAAAGGATTACCACATGTGTGTCATTTTATCAGTCTCGGTAGTCTTTGGAAAATGATATTTCATGAATTTATATGAAAATCACAGCTATTTGAATATTTGGGTGTTAAGGTAATGATGAAAAGCCATTAGGTCGTACTGATGATATAATATTTTCTAAATACATTGAAAAGGAATTCCCTGTGTGAAGAAAATCCAGCCTGATAAACCAGGGACACTTACTGATAGATCCAGGCAGCAAGACTGTGGTAATCTTATATTTGTTATCCATGGCCTCCCTTCTTCTAAAATCAACTTTTAAAATTATGAGACATTTTTTGCCCATTGTGACAGCCTGTGTATTTACAGCCCTGATGAGCTCTACAAATGCTCACCAGAGCCCCTCTGGGCTGGATCACAAGCATAATTTTAAGAGTTGATTTTGGAAGGCAAGAGGCCATGGATAACAAATATAAGATTACCACAGCCTTGGTGCCTGGATCTATCAGTAAGTGTCCCTGGTTTATCAGGCTGAATTTTGATGGTAGATTTCCTTTGTTATCCCCCATCCACAGGATGACTGGGTAGGGTCGCCTGCATCCCCTGACTCCTTTTAATAGGTGTTGGATATTGCAGAGCACTGCTCGGGTATCCCTAAAACTAATATACAATTGAATGGAACGCATGAACAATTGAATGGAACACATGAATAACCTTTTTATCCATTAATTAGTGAGAACGGAACTTCCACTGAACATCTTGTTTTTTCCTAATCTTTGCATTTGAATAATTTAAATAGTTGGTACAACCCTTTTAAAGAGAACCCGTCATGCAAAATAACCACCCTAAACTAAATATATTTTCATAAACTGCCATTAGAGAGCATTGCCTCTATCCCTTCATTGTCCCTCTACATGCCTGTAAACCTAAGCAATGAGGTCCTAAAGCTGTATGCAAATGACCTGTGAAATGTCCAATGAGTCATTAGCATATTCAAGCTGTCCACTCTATTCATGAGTGGGAGGCACAGCCACACCCCCAGTGCATGACTGACAGCCCGTATAATGATGTGTTTCCTGGTGCTGGTGGCCACGCCCCCTGCAGCCTGTGTGTGCGTATAGGAGAGATACAGCAGCTCCAGGCAGCCATGTTACAGCAGAACATGCCAGATTCATGTGTAGCTGATGTCTGTCCCTCACCTGTATATTAGGAGGATGCAGCATGTCAGCAGATGCAGCACACACTAGTAATGCCTTACTATACATTACACACAGACATGAGCAGGGGGAAGAGAGGGGAGGGGTAACAGGGTGACATCACTGCCTCTGACCATGTGACCAGCCTCATTTACATGATAAAGAATAGATGATTTTACAATGATTAATGTATGAAATAACTAGATAAAGGCTGGGATGGGATCCTTGTGAGCTGCTCCAACAGGTAGAGGTGACAGGACTAGTGACACAGACCTGATGACAGGTGTCCTTTAAGGAATGTCGCACTTAATCAAGCATCCCCTACTTACACCATTTACTTCTATAGAGTTGTGTAGAAAATCAGATTCTTTTTCGAGAGGTTAATTATCATTTTATGATATCATCAACAAATACATTGTGTTGTCCAGAAAACTTACATATTGTCTGTCTGAAAGACCAGTTAGGTTTGGCAAATTGATATTGAGAACACTTCTGCTCCGGGTCTTCCTTTTCCTTATTTTGTTTATTTATTTTTATATCAGTTTCGCTAGAAGTCAAGTTACCCATGGCACGTTTTCAATTATCATTTTTTTATGGAACGTCTAAAGGTAATTCTGAAAGTGTTTTTATTGACCTTTTGAAGTCAAATCAATAAAGCGTAGCCAGTCTCCTAAATAATGTTTGGCCTGAACCTATTTGTACATGTTTTCATTACGGCTTCTCGCCCTTTGACAGTCTCTGTTGGCCTGTATATAAATATGATGGATGCCGCATTGCTGGGAGGAGATGGCAGCAGCAGCGAGTCTTGCTCTTTCTGCTGGGCTGTAGATTGTGAAATATTCTCCTGCTGTGAAGAGGGCTTCTGCGGGGCGTAACGCCATACCTTGGAGCTTTGTAACTGTAATCTGGAACGGCAGGACATGAGAGGGATACCGTTACATGGCAACTCGGGGGCTCCTCATTCCTTTGGCTCTTTGTTCCTTTCATTTGAGAGGCCCTCTGTAATTGTAGCTTCCATGTCTATATTTGAGTGTTTATGGAAGGCCTAATAATTGTCTGGATGAATGCCTGTTTATTACTGCAATCGGCCACCATTATGGCAGCCTCCTGTACAGATTTAACCGTTTACGTTTCTAAAAGCTAAACCCGACCAGATGACATGGCTGTGTTCTTTGGACCACTCTTGAGTTAATTCACAATTCTTCAAAAGGAATAATTAACGTGAAAAGCCAAAACTGTGATTTCCGTCTTATAATGTATCTCATCCTCTATCTCCCCGATGAATATACAGTGAATTAGCATGTTAATAGAACATCTGTAAGGGCCAGAGGCTATGCTTTGTTGCTTGCCCAAGGTGTTTGTGCTGTGTAGGCAATTTCTATTGTAATAACTGAGAGAATTCAGTTTTGGGTTATTAAATAACACGATGCCAGATATGATGTCTGACTCGCACCAATTTATGAGGTTTAAAGTGTGATCTTTATTAGCAAGAACACAGACAGCCGCAGCAGATATGATAATTCAGGGCTAGTCATTTGCATTCTCTTGTTATCCGTGTGGATTCTGCAGGGAAAAGGCCAGCGGATTAGTTCCACTGAATGGGGGCTAATCCCATAAATGTGATGGCCTTCGATTTCTGCTGCAGATTGTCTAGCTTAATTTTTGGCATAAGTACATGAAAATTCCTTCTCATGCTAGTTGCCACATGATGTGGAAGTTGAGGGATGCTTGTGTTCATTCCAGTCTATCATTTCATACGTTTTATATGCAGCTCCAGCTCCTTGGGGAGGGGGGTGTGCTTCCTCTGTAAGCGATTCTAAAATAGTATCATCATTTAATAAGCCGGTCTCTGACAAGGCCACGCAAGTCATTGATCCTATCCAAGTCTACTCAGATGATCATTGGCCAGTAAAATTGCCTCTTTACACATGCTTTTTAGATTCTTATGCGTTAGTCACTTAATTTTATAATCCTGCCATTGCCTGCTATAATGGGAAATCCGCAAAAGTAAAGTGACGGGATCATTATTTTATTTTCCGCATTGAGCAACAATTTACATGAAGGAAAAAAGTCTACATGTTATTTTCCAAAACGGCATCTTTTACAAATTATCATGCTAATTAGTTAAATGAGTATAATGTACGTCATATGTCTGTTAAGGATGTATGGGGAAGGCTCACCGGCTGAGCCCACTCCATACACAGTGGGTGTTAGCTGTATTATGCAGCTAACAGCCAAGGCTCACGGCTGTGTTCGGTGCTGGCACTGATCCTGGGTGTTAAGCCCTTAAGTACCATGAAATGCTATAACTGCGTCACATGGGCAGCACAATGTTGGATCTAGCTCTGACTTAATTGGTGGGCGTTAGCTGGTTGCTATGACAGCCAGCACCCTAACGCACAGGGTTCCATGGCTGTCATAGCAGGTTCTGTGAAGGAGCCTTCTGTGAGACCCAATGAATTTACAATAGATTGTATAGGTTTAAAGTATCCTAGGGGAGACTATAAATACAGTAAAAAATGTAGGTTTTTTCAAAATTACAAATCACGCCCATTCGAACAAAATAATAATGTTTGGTATTGTTGTGTTCCATAGGGTTGAATTATCAAAATATAAAATCCTGTTATTCTCGACTGAGCCCTGTTATGTGAAATGGCGAAAAAATGGCGTTTTGGGCACTATTTTCCAAGACCTATAAATTTCTATAAAAATTGATCAAAAGGTTATACGGTCCCTAAAATTGTAGAAACGAAAACAAACGTCAACTGGTCCTGCAAAAAAATTACATTACACAGACCGTACACCGAAATATGAAAAGGTTATTGGCGTTAGAATATGGCAAAACAAATACATTTTTAAAAACAAAAATTTTTTTTTTTTTTTTTTCCTATCTATTATAACTTTATAAAACCTATATAAATATGGTATCTCCATGATCATATCAACCGAAAGAGTAAATTAGAGGTGTAAAATGCATTTTTCAAGGTGGGGAGAGAAACTCAAAAATTCCAGCAGTGGCAAGAGGTCAAGTATTATAAAACTCAGTAAGGCTATGTGCACGTGTACGTTGATGGGCAGCAAACTGTGGAATGGTGACCCATTGTTTGTGATCCACATGTTACCGGAAGTGGCGTAACTAGAAGCTGATGGGCCACAGTGCAAAGTCTGTGCCAGATCCCCCGGACTATACTGTAATGTATGGTTTATAGTACTAGTCTTCTCATGTGGGAAAGTGACACCTTATGGCCCCCCTAAGCCTCTTGGGCCCGGTTGCGACCGCACCTTCTGCATCCCCTCAAGTTACGCCCCTGGTTATCGGCGTGTGAGGTCCACAAGACAGGAATAGAACTTGCGGCAAAACTTTACCTTGGGTGTTCTGCACATATAAATACATTGCTGATGAAACTATGGCTAGCACATTTCCATAATCAATGCCCGTGTGCAGGAGGCCTAACTGAGCAGTGATTGGGAAATGCTTGGACCTCAGCTGGTAGAACATTTTTAAAAGCTAAAACGTAAACCTTTTTAAGCCATATTTATATAGTAAATAACATATCTGTGACTGAAGCAATCCAATTACTTATATTCTCTGCATTTCAATAGGACGTAGCAGGTTAATAAGCAGCTGCAGGCGACAGTGTTCCTGGTTCATACATTTGCGCCCAGCTCCAGCACACAACCACCGCATCTACATATTAATGTCCTCGTACAGGAATATGGCTTTGATGACAAATTTGTCAGTCTTTAGCCGATATCTAATGTTCGTAAACAAAACCGTGCACAAATGTTATTGTCTCCGTACGTCTTTCCAAGTCATTTAGAGTGCTCTACCATCTTATAGGGTGGTCACTTGGCATTGCTGTATGTATGTGCTCTAAGAAGAGTCCTGGCCACCAAGTGCTGCCAGTGTGAATGATCACTTGTTACTGTATTATGGTATGGGATTTGTGCTGAATTATTTAGGATGACCAGGTTATCAGAGCCATTGTACAATCCTCTTTCTATTTGAGTATATACTGCACTTGTAATAGTTTCCCACTGCAATATTGCCGATATTTTGGAAGACTTTGGCCTTGATAAAATAGGGGAAAGGCGCTATCCCGTGTCATTTAACACTATGTACATTATCTACATCATAATTCAGCACGCTAATTTCATACATCTGTTTTTATTTTCCAGGCAATTCAATGTTCGGATGAAGAGGGATATGTCTCTATTCGCTTCTGATTTAAAGGTGGAAATGGGAGGAGAGGTTTTAGATTATGACACCTCTCACATATACACTGGGCAGCTCTTTGGTAAGTAGTTGTGATAACATTTACAGCTCTAGTGACTGAAGCTTTTGTAATATGTTTTATTGGCTCTGTCATGCCCTGCAGTAGGTATAACAGTGGTGTAGCCAAAATGATTTATTTCTTTTAGTCAATATTGCCATTATTAAAAACTTCTGAAAACTGTGGCTGTCGGGGTCCCTGACAGACTCTCAGATAAAACAGAACTGATTTTAAGTATAAGCAATTTCTGCAATACATTTATCTTGTGTGAATCTACCACTAAAAGAGGTTTTTCCATTACAGCACATTTGTCATTCCTTTTATGATAAAAAGTTATACAGTTTTCCAATATGCTTTCTGTATCAATTCCTCAGGGTTTTCTAGATCCTCTGCTTGCTGTCATTCTATAGGAAGCTTTTATGTTTACTCCTAGTGGATAGATAACAGACCATGGTCACACAGGTGCACGGCTCGTTATATCACACAGCTCTGATTATTGTCTGTAATATAACGAGTTGTGCACCTGTGTGACCAGGTCACACTTTGTCTTGATAAATTACTGCCATATATTTATTGGCTTCATTTTTGCTGACAGGTTCCCTTTAAGATCACAATACTAGCTGTCCCTGGTTACTAGGAAAATGTTTAAGTTTTTTAGTAATTTGGTGGTGTAAAGCCAGATTACATACAGCCAGTGCACTAGGAACGGAGCGGTATGCTTTTTACTCAAATTATAAAGTACAGGCAGTCCCTGGGTTACATACAAGTACAGTTAATTACCAATATCCAGTTATCCAATATTGTAACTGTGGGTTGTCTGTAAGTCGTGTGTTCTTAAGTAGGGGACCGCCTGAATGGGCGCTGTCTGCATGGCAATGATCAGCAGGGATAATGCCTGTCGCACCTCCACTGATTTACTATTATTGATCCATCCTATGGTTTGGGACAGAATACAAACCCCTTTAACAAATAAATTATATATAAATATTAATTGCTTAGCTTGTTGCTTATTTACTTTCTCCAGGATTTGACACATTTATGACACAATTGTATAAATAAAACTTGGGTCATATAATTGTAAGATTACACACAATAGTCTACCTGCTTTTTAATGGGATAATACATTTGGCCATTTATCAAAAAATTTGATTATTGGAACATAATCTGCAAAGTCCGCAGTCCAGCATTGTACATGTTTTGTTGATGTCTCTTTGGTTAAAATGTACATTTTATTTTAAATTATTTTAAGCCCATACCTCTCAGCCAGGTATCCATGTACAGTGTGCTTTAATACAATCTTTTTTTTTTTTTTTGTTCTCTGTTGTGATGTCTTTCCTTAGAGAATTCTCCCAGTATTGTAATTTGTGGTTGAATGTGAAGGTTTCTTTATCTTCTCTGTTTCTTGATTACATTTGGTTAATATGTTGCACACTCTATGAGGCTAACAATTTCAGGCACCACATACGGTTATTGGTTGCGTAAGTTCAGGTCCTAGACCTGTCTGCATTTTATAGGGTAAGGGCTTAGACCGGAGAATCGCTATATAATAAATATGTTTGTTGAAGGGTTAATCCCTAGTTAAAGAAGCAAATTGCTGAAAACTTGTATTTTCGGATCCGACATTTCCTACCTTTCTTTATTTGTATGTATTGTTTTAAAAAAAGAAAAAATCTTTTACTGCCTGTTTATTTGCTGACATGTGCCATCACATCATGTTTGTTCAACTTTTAATAAAAATACAATTTTATATATGAAAAAAAAAATATATGTTGCACACTCCTGTATGCTACCACAATGCTGACTTGGTTCTATGTTGTGTTAATAGGTGAACATGGGACCTTATCTCATGGATCTGTGCTGAACGGCAGATTTGAAGGATTTATAAAGACCCCTCAAGGCACCTTTTACGTGGAGCCAGCAGAAAGATATTTCAAAGGCAAAGCTGTTCCATTTCATTCTGTTATGTATCATGAAGATGATATCAGTAAGTATTGTGCTAGATGCTTGTATACCTACTTTTATTTTACTATACTTTATTTTTCTAAAATTTCCCTGCATATTTTTATGGAGCGCTTACTTTGCCTTACTATCTGAGGTCGTCATCTGTGAAATAATGATGTACATGGATATATAGGAACATGCACATAAACTATGGAGCCTGTTAGCTTTCACAGGGAGTGTAATGTGTCCATAAATATTTGTCTGCTCATCCCTGGCATCCCTAAGGCTGGCGCCACACGTGGCGCTTTTGTCTGCGTTTGCAAACGCAGACAAAGTCGCGCCCACCGGGGCGGGCCTCGGCCCGATCGCATCGGCGTTTCTATGGCGTTTCTATGGCGTTTGCAAACGCAGACAAAAGCGCCACGTGTGGCGCCGGCCTGACTGTTTTCTGGAGCCTTCTGTTCCTGTTATCATAATTGTTTTGAAAAACAATCCAGGAGCACCCGAGAAGACCCTCGGGTATTGTGTTGGTCTAGCGAACTCCCATATCCTGCAGTTTCCTGAGGTGGGGTCACGGTGTCAGACCCCCAGCGACTATACACCTATCTCCTATCTTGTGGAAGAGGATGGTGGCATGTCATCAATTACACTCTTAAATGTATTTTCCAAGATGTATAATAAAGAGAAAATAACGTGTTGCTAACTGCAGATCCCGTCCACTGAAATCCTATTCCTGGAGTTTTATTTTGTGGCAGCTGGTGATTCTTCAGTGTCTTGTCCACTATATACAATCTGCTGCAAACTCACCTGGTGACTAAAAATATCCCCAAAAATGCTGGAAAGTGTTTTTACTCTGCTGGGAAAAATGCAGTGTGGCCTCTGGGTGATAGGACACTTTCCGGACCTGCCAATCCATTAATTGGGAACCCTGCTCTCAATCAGTGTCTCTTGCCCTCTGACATTAAGTCTGTGTGACAGTGGACTTCACAGGGACAGCACATTGACATGTAAACATATGGACTGATAAGGCATGTTAATATGTTCACTTTATTTATAGACCGTTTTTTAGCTTCAAATTCAGCATTTTTCTACTAAACACCAAAGTCTGTCATAATTTCAACAGTTATTGGTTCCTGCTGGATTTGACTTTGACCCTTATAAAATTAATTTGGCTTTTAAAGGAAACTTACCACTTCTGAAGGTAGGTGTGAGATGTAAACACCGGGCACCAGTTCAGGGTGAGCTGGTGCCGGAGCTTACCTTAGCGAGTGTTTTAAACCGCTATATCGCGGTTTAAACACATTTTGATTTACAGCCCCGAGGCAGCTTCGGCGCTGCGCGCGGCCGTGCACGCGTGACGCCTCCGGCACTTCGCATGGAGGCGCGCGCGCAGCGCCGAAGCTACCTCGCGGACGTAAATCAAAATGTGTTTAAACCGCGATATAGCGGTTTAAAACACTCACTAAGGTAAGCTCCGGCACCAGCTCACCCTGAGCTGGTGCCCGGTGTTTACATCTCACACCTTCCTTCAGAAGTGGTAGGTTTCCTCTTAAAGTAAATTTACCATCACATTAACTGATAGTAGACCACCTGCACTTATATGTGTGCCTCAGGCTGGAACTGTTTGTTATATTATTGAATCCCCACAATTTGCTAAAAAATGGCTTTAAAAACCTTTTTAAATAATAATAATTCCTTTATTTCTATAGCGTACACAGATTACGCAGCGCTACACAGAGCCTTAATGGCTCTACGGGTGTCATCGGAGACCCTGACCAATTTTAATTTATTCACTCCTTGTCCCGCATGCAAGTGTAAGAGACATATTTTCCATCTGAATTTCTGTGGTTTGTTTTTGGTTGTTTTTAGTATCTCACCTGAGATTTTTTTGATTGTTGTAAATGCCGGGGCTTTTTGTTTCTGAATTATATTGAAGAATGACTAGAGATAACAATGCAAGGAAGTCTTTTAATTGTTATTATTACTGCCATATGGGCAGAGGTGATTATATCTGGCTATGCAGTGAGTGCAAGAAGAGAAGCAGCTATGCCAATATCCCCTTTCTGTGTTCTGTATATGACACATGTGCATATACACATAGTTACTGGGAGAACTACCGCCAACCAACTTGGAACAACAGAAATCGGACAGAACTCTTTTAACACTGTGATGAAAAATGGACAGTTGTAATGCCCTAAGCTGAAAATGATAGAAGTCGCATGAATAATGGTCACATGGGCTACATAAAGAAAATTTTATAAGGGAATGATGATATTCTGTTCAATTTATTCACACATTTTTGGGGTGAATAATAGAGAAGTTTTGAATTGCATTTTTAGTCATGCCTTTCCACAAAAATCTGCTCACGCTGACTCCTTAGATTGCCGACTCCATAACCCTAAATGTGCAGAAATCCACAGTGCAACACAAATGACACAGAATACTGTATTTGTCCAATAACTAACAGACGGCAGATGCAGTGCACAAACCAGACGTGAATAATTCTGGAAACATCCCTCTCCCCATAAAACCAGACGGTATAATACTGGAGACCCCCAAGCCAGACCTACAATACAGCAGACCCAGGCAGACATAAAGTACTGGGAAGGCAAAAAAAAATTTTTTTTTATTTTTTCTTTTTCCCAAAATAGCCAAAAACTTTAATTCCCAAGGAGTGAATTGTGTTTATATTGATTATTGAGAAAATTGATTACTTATCTAACGAATGTAAGTGATCCTCGATAACATAAGCAGGGGTCCCATAACCCCCCTGGTCAGCTGTTTGAAGCGGTTGCAGCAGTACCGTGACCTTCACGGGCCTTTGATGTCATGTTAATCCTTCACGTTGCATGTAACTGAGCTGCAATACCAAGAAGCTATAGCCCATTCAGAGGTTATAGGGAGCATATCGAAAATATCACATCTTAAAAAGAAAAAACTTTTACTTTTCTTTCTGTTGTACAAATCTCCTGCGCGGTAAAGAGTCTCGGGTACATGAGCGTTACTGTATTGCTTCACAAGTTAATATTACATTATGGTGCTTGAAGGTCCACTGCTTGATACGAGCAGATAAACCAACGACAATTGTGGTTGCTGGCATGCTGCATTTGATATTGGTTCTCGTCTTGTTCTCACAATCCTTCTGTACAATGCAGTTTGTGGTAGGAAAACTCCACCTTAGGAGGTAAATTGCTATCAATTCAGACTTGTGCTTTTGGTTTCTGTCTTCAAAGGATGTACTAAGAATTTTGTGTAAGCTTTCTAAGCCTACTACAGGTGTTTTATCCCTATTAATAAACTGTAATGTAATATAATATATATTGTGTCTATAATAATAATAATCTTTATGGCGCCATCAAATTCTGCTGCACTTTACAAATCATAGGGGACATACAGAAATATAATATTATATTATTGTATATTAGAGTACAGTGTATGTGTATATATTACACACACAAGATCAAAATTAGAGAACAATGTATGATCACTTGATTTATTTTTTTTTCCCTCAAAAATAATGTTATCTCCATTGATCATAAATTGATGGATATTTTTTTGCACAAGGTACACCATACTACTAAAACAGCTTTTACACAAAACGTGGTGATCATAGTTAGAGAACAGCAATGACTGTAGCACAGAGAAAGATTAGAACTACTAAAGTGGGAAGTGTACAGGCGCTTGATGGTTTTTGCCATTGCACTTGGGGATACTTTTAAAGTTTTACCAATTTTTTGAACTGACTGACCTTCATTTCTTAGTTATAATGGCCACTCGTTTTTCTTTACTCAGAATTTTATTGTTGCTAGAAAAAAAGCTAAGGGTGCGGTGACAAGTTGCAGTTAAAACTGCATCACAATCAGTATTGTGGTGGTTTTAGGTGCAGTTTTGTCAATTTAACAGGTGAAAGACTTGAACTGAAACCTACTCCACAAATCCCATTCACCTGTTCAGTTTGTCTTTCACCTGTTAAATTGACAAAACTGCAGCTAAACCACCTCAATACTGAGTGTGATGCAGTTTTAACTGCAATGTGTGACTGCACCCTCAGTCTATTCAATAGGACTATCAGCTGTTTATCCCCCTGACTTCTGCACAACAACTGATGGTCCCAACCCCATTTATAAGACAAGAAATCCCAATTATTAAACCTGACAGGGCACCTGTGATGTGAAGCTCATCAAGAGAATGCCAAGAGTGTGCAAAGCAGTAATCACAGCAAAAGGTGGCTACTTTGAAGAACCTAGAATATAAGACATATTTTCAGTTGTTTCACACTTTTTTTTGTTAAGTATCTAATTCCACATTTGTTAATTCAAAGTTTTGATGCCTTCAGGGTTAATCTACAACTTTGATTGTTGCGTTAATACAGAAAACTCTTTGTGTTGTGTCCAAACTTTTGGTCTGCACTGTGTGTGTGTGTGTGTGTATGTATGTATATGTGTGTATATAGTGTGTTTTTCCAGCCTTTTACTTAAATCTATCCTGAAATACTACTTTTATCAATTTGTCATCCTATGGAAAGATCCTTGATATCGGATCAGCAGGGGTCCCATACCAGAAAACCTTGCGGATCAGCTGTTTTGAAGCAATCCATTTACCTGCACAGGCCTTCGATGTCATGCCGTTCTTTCACCTCTTTATTGTATAAACTGAGCTGCAGAGCCCACAATACATCATGCTGTGGTGTGCTTGCCTGAGCGCGATCACGGCTCGAAATGCATTGCAGCCTCTTCAAGCAACTGATCACTATTTATGCCCTATCCAAAATATGTGATTAAAAAAATCCTTGAAAACCTCCAAAAAATAGGGTTTGCCAAGACTATTGGTAAATAATTTTATTCCCTATGTGCTATTAAACAAACAAATACAATATGAATCTGGGATTACTACTTACAATGTACATAAATGTCATCTAATTAATGCTTACGGTTTCGGACACACCCCTTTGACCAGGGAGTGATAGCATCCAGTTAATATTAGATGATGCCATCTTAAGTTTTAAGGCGGAAAAGCTCAAAACAGGTGGAGTTGGGGCTTTTTACAAGCTTTTTCCATCTGAAAGTTGACTGAATCTCCCCCAGAGCTTCTCCATAACTTCTCATGAAGCTTCAAAACGGTTGGTTCCAGCTCCTTCGGCTTCACTTGACACAGCTGTGCATCACAGAGAACTTTCCTGGTTGTTGCAGCTTTGTGTCGTCAGATAATTCTTTTTCCCTCTTGTCTCTGGAAAAAAAAGGGTGTCCTGAGACTTTTGACCCACCCTGTAGATCAGGGAACATTTCCAAGATGAAATTATATTTTATTTTATATTATTGTTCTTTAAGGGTACAATAATCAAGCCAGTCATTCTTGTATCCAGAATTTTACAGCTTGATAAAACTTACTGCGCTGAAAAGAGAACAATTACTATACACAGTCTCCCTGGTTTATGGAAGATTGCATTGATCCCCTGCTATATTTAGACATTTATTTCACTACCATTGCAACATTGAAACACTGAATGACTTTCCAACTCTAAGGTGCTTATATGAGCAACTCCGTTCCCAGTCTAGAACCTATGCATATTTATAAATTCAAATCTGTAAATGAGTGAATGTGCTCCAAGAATCCAAATTTTACTCCTTTTACATTGTCTGTGCTATACTTGCTTGTAAAGAGCTCTAAAATATGTGGGATATGGGATACAAAGATGAATTTTTTTACTTTACTTTTTTTTTTTTTTTTTTTTTACTAATCTCTCTGTGTGTTTGATACTATTAGAACGTTCAGAAGCTAAATGAAAGGGTAGCTAAATCTTAAAGCACACAATAATAATGAAGGGTCTGCTTAGGGAGTCCCCGACCACACTCTGTAATTTTACACTAACCATCACTGAGTGATTTGGCCAAAAACGCCAATACAACTGACTAAAATAGCAAAGTAATAGGTTAAATATAATCTTTGTGTAAACCTTACTAGAGGAATCAAATTTGAGAACTTTCTTTCATGGGTAAACTCATTGTCCAGCTTGTAGTTCAGGGGTAAAATACTACCGTATTTTCCGGGCCATTAGGCGCACCGGAACATAAGGCGCATCAGTCCGATGCGCCTTATATATGGAATAATTCCATATATAAGGCGCATCGGACTATAAGGCGCAGGGTCCGGGGGCGGAGCGGAGACCCGACGAGAAGAGACGCGACGCGACCCGAAGACGAGACCCGACGAGACGCGGCGACGAGGGGGAGGTGGAGGAGGGCAGCGGACCATACTTACAAAGGTCCCCGCTACAGGAGACAGCAGATCTCCAGCGGGAACTGCAGACCGACGCGGCAGAAGTTGTTTGTGCCGCGTGGTCTGCAGTTCCCGCTGGAGATCTGCTGTCTCCGGTAGCGGGGACCTATGTAAGTATGGTCCGCTGCCCTCATATAGGGCGCACCGGACTATAAGGCGCACTTTGGATTTCCAAGGAAATCCAAGGCTTTTATGTGCGCCTTATAGTCCGGAAAATACGGTACTTTGTAATATTTTACTTTGTGAATACCAGTCATGGCATTATGCTTGCAACTAAATGACTATAACGATAAAGTTGCTAAATGGGTTATTTCTATAGATTGTCAATGTTTGTCCAACTCCTACCTCTAAAATGGGAATTGTTCTGGGTTTCAATGGTATCCTTTAAATATTTAGAAAAAGGAAATATTCTTTTTTAAAGTGTTAATCTTGGACCTCCATATGAAGATGTCTGTAGTGGGGTCAGGGGGTAAGAGTTCTCCTTAAAGAGAGTTTGCCAGTTAAGGCCGCCTTGCAGGCGTGTGGAGACTAATAGCCATTGATGCTCCAATAGCAGATTCTGGGAAATAATCATATAAGTTTTCCTAGATGGGACAAGTAAAGCCACATATCTTTT
This sequence comes from Engystomops pustulosus, assembly GCF_040894005.1. Taxonomy (NCBI): domain Eukaryota; kingdom Metazoa; phylum Chordata; class Amphibia; order Anura; family Leptodactylidae; genus Engystomops; species Engystomops pustulosus. Next base: position 151,677,028 of record NC_092414.1, read on the forward strand.
GCTACCTTGTAAGGAAGCCCCCTTGCCATCAAGCATGACTTAATAGTCATACTCTTTGAGAGTCAAACATATTCCCTGACTCTAATAAAAAGCCTCTCACTCAACTAAACAAGTTCCCTACACTTTACTGAAGAGATGCAACCACATTGAAACAGTGCTGTCTGAATTTCGGAATCTGTTTCTTCTGGAATAGATAAGCTGGTTTGGCTTTAATCCCTCATGTCATTAGGCTTCCTGAAAGTCATGCTTGATGGTAAGGGGGCTGCCTTATACAGCAGCAAAAGAGGTGTGGTTTTCCTTGTCCCATCTTGTATGCAAATTTCCCAGATGTCTATATGGGGCATACCTCAGAAGGCTTTCAGATAAACTGCTTACTAGAGGAGAAAGAAGAAATCTGACGCAGAGAAGTTGCTTTACTGGATGGAATTTATTACGATTACATTTATCACCTGTTCCATTGATTTCTGCAATAATATATGCTTCAAATGTTTAGTTAGTCTTTAAGATACTTTAGGTTTGTGGCTGTAACTTTTTTAAAATGAGAAATTCATGGGTATGAATACTTTTGCAACCCACTGTCTCTGCACTGACCTCATCATTTTATTTTAATGGAGGACGTTCTGCTGCTTAAATAGAGTATTGATTACCTTGCCATGACTCCTCTCCCAGAGTCATGTAAAACAAGCTGAAAAAAAGTGACATTGATTTACATAAATCATAGGAAACCGCAAAATCCTTTAAAAAAAAAAAAGGGACATACTAACTTCACTACACAATTATAACATTGCTCACATTTTACAATAAAGTTGCAGCTTTTATTAAATAGCAGTAGCAAGAATTCTTCAAAAAAGACAAAAACAGTAGTGATGGGCATTCCAGCTCTTTATATTGTTCTGGGTCTTTAGGCTCCACTCATTAAAAAGATCCAGCTCTTCTGGCTCCTGAACAGCTCCTTATGTAATTATATAATGAGTCGTTTTCAGGCAGCCAGCTACCTATCCCCACCCAATTTTTAACTTAAAATTTTCAGGTTTAAGGGGAGCGTGGCCACATTATTGGGGCGGGATTATTTGACTCGAGCAGACGTCAGCTCTCGGGCAGAGACGACTCCCATAACTCCTGAAAGAGCTGGCTTTTTGTGCCGGTTCGTTCACAAACAACCAATCACTAAAAAAAAATAAATAAATAAAAAAAATAATGCACATGATAATATCCCCAAGTTTCTCACATCTTGCTTGAAGTCAGAACCCCTAGGAACACTAAATTGCCTGCCTGACTTCTTATAGCTGGTGTTTAGGGTCCCAAACCTATTAAGCGTTAATATTTTGGTGCCATAGAGCTTAATTAATTCTGTACGTTTTTTAGCCTATATTCACACAGTGGACATTTTACACACAACATTTACTTGAATTTCATAACCAAGATTGAAATAACCCTGAACTAGAAAACTAGATTGGCATATCTTATGTTTATAGGTGCCAGCGGGCATGGCGGTGTTACTGCTCTTTTGCATATGTCTTAAAGGGGTTTCCACATGCTCCAGAACCAATGTACTCCTCCTTCCATGGTTTATAGGTTTAGTACCGGACTATGTTTCCTAAAGTATTTACTGCATTGGACATGGTTGAAATCTTATTATTTGCTAGGGAGGAGACCTTACATTGCAAATGGCTTTGTGTTTGCTATCAAATAGAGAGGCCACAGTATGTGTATATTTTGGATCACAAAGGGTGTGCTTTTTAAAGTCTGCTCAGAGGAGGGTGAGCGGTTGCCATGACAGAATCGTTAGAATGATAGCAGCCCAATTACAGCTACTAATAATGTGGTCTCCCAGGTTAACTGATGTTTCTTCACAGCTTGTGATGTTTGGAAGCAGTAATAGGCTTATGACTCAATCTCCAATGGCTGAAAGATATGTAACTATAGACATGGTCTTTGTCGTAGTTCCTGAGCCAGCAATAAGGTGGCATATATTCTGATACTGCTGCCTATTAAAAGAAATCTCTCGTCAAAGTCGAGCCTAATGCACCAGGGGAAGTTACTCATAGATCCAGGCACTGTGACTGTGGTAATCTTCTAATACTTGTTATCCATGGCCTCCTTCCTGCTAAATATCACAAATCAACATCTAAAATCATGCTAATGAGCCTGAAGGGCTATGGGCGTGTTACAGAGGCCCTCTGTGCTCTGGCTTCACAGCCAGTGTATGCATGTCAAGAGAGATGGCAGTCATCCGTATGAGCACGCGTACAGTTCTAAATTGCAGGCCGTATTCATTCTGTCCATAACATTATTTAAATTTTGGGTCATATGAGGACAAGTACAGTGCAATTATGCACAACAACATTACAGTAACAAGATAAAGGGATGTAAAGTCTTCTGAGTGCTTCTTTAGCTCATATAACACACTGGCTCTTAGATGGCTATCTACATTTTACTGCTTCAATGAACAAAGGAAAAAATACTTATTGACTTTAAAAAGATTTGTTGTTTTTTAACATTGAAATAATTTTAAAAAAAGATTCTAACCAGATTTTATTCTATGAAACGGTGAGCATCTTCAGGTGGGTAATGAAATGTCCTAACTAGAATTCCACATGTGTGTATGTGAAATCTCACTTGTTTACCTAGTAAAGTATCCTCCAAAGTCACGTGAAAAGGAGCCGAGTCCTATTGTGCCAGAGAGGATTCAAGTTTAGAGGCTGCAGGGGGTGTTTTAAAGGGAACCTTGTTATTTGGATCACACATTTTCACCCTTTTTTCTAATACTAATCCTCAGTCTGCTTTTATAATTAACAAAAGTATATAAAAGTATACCTGACTCCCTGCCAGCAAACGCCATCAAATCATGTCAACATCAGAGTTCCTTTGTCATCATCATTATTATCTTCTCTCTGCTCTCCTAGCTCTTCCTCTTTGCCCTCTCCCTCCAACTGTGGCTAGTAAAAGAGGTCTCTCAAGCTTTCAGGGTTGTGAGCAACCTTTATGCCAGGGCGGAGGTCGCATTGGCTACTCCGGGGAAGGATGGTTTTTGGGGGTTGTCAGTGAAAACTTTATTAAGCTGACAGTAGATACCCCCAGGGGGGTACGGCACATCACAAATACCTTTTTTAAATAGAACAAAAATTTAGTGAAAGAAATAAGAAAACAAAATTTCTTTTTATTTAACATGCTTCTCGTTAAGTATGTCTGCTGCATGGAAGGAAAGAAAATTGGTGAAATCAATAAACTGTTAATGGTTACTTCTTTTATTATCAAGGCAGAAAGGGGTAAGCCTGAGCTCTCCAGATAAATAGAAAACATTGATTTAATATGAATTTTGCTGCTCTTCAGCCTCTGTGATACTTTTAACTTTATGAAGAGATTTTTGCAAAAATGTCATTTTTCTGTTAATGGAACTTGAACTGGTTCTGAAAGCCACAATAGGCCACTTTTCAATTGCTGTTTTCTTTCTAGGGCTGAAAGTATGAAAGTCCAGTTCTCTGTCAGTATTGTGATCCGTATTTTGCATTTGTTTTTTTTTTTAAGCCAAACCACTAATAGATCCTAAACACAGAAATGTGGTAAACTTTGGATTGTATTTTCTCTCAGCATGATCATCTCTTGGTTTTGGCTTACAAATACTGATGCAAAATAGCGATCAGAATAATGCTGTGTGTTGTGTCGTGTGTAATGATCAAGTGTTATATGCAGGGCCGGCTCCAGGAATCGGTGGGCCCCTGGGCAACGGAGCCGAAGTGGGCCCCTTAGCAGTAAACTCATGTGGCGGCAATAAAAACACACAATTTAATGAATAAATAGACCACTGCTCCAAGAATTAACCTCTTAACGGCACACTACACCGTTCATGCGCACATTGTAACGAATCCTATGTAAAAATGCCATATATTGCAATACAGTAGGATTGCAGTATATGGTACGAGTGAGTGATCAGGCCATCTAGGGTTAAATTAAGATTAACCCCTCTTTTCCTATAACTGATATATAACTACCGGTAAATAAACAGTAAAAAAAATCACAAAAACAGGCATCACTGCTTCTCAAAATGCCTGATAAAAATATAAAAAAGCGGTTATTCCTAACGGTGAACCCCATAATGGAAGATGGCACCCAATTATCTAAAACGCCACCTTTACACCATTTTACATCACATAACATTTTTTATTATAAAAAGTGATTTTAAGTCGCACAGTCCTCAAAATGGTAGCAATGAAAACCTCAGCTCATCTAGCAAAAATTACACCACAGGCTCCTACACCATAGTTTGAAAAAGTTTTCATTTTTTAAAATTTATTAAAATACAATAAAACCTATATGGTAAAAACTGAGCCCACAATAAAGTGACACAAATGCGTTTTTCGCCAATTTCCCCACATTTAGAATTTTTTCCAGCTTCCCAGTACACGGCAAGGAATAATAAATAACATCACTGAGAAGTAAAGTTTGTTATGCAGAAAAAAAGCCCTCACACAGCTCTGTACATGGGGGGAAAATGAAAACGTTATAGATTTTAGAAAGTGGGAACCAAAAAAATGCACAAAAACACTGCATCCTTAGGGGTTAATATACAGTTGCTCCATCAATTAATATACAGCCCCTCAAACTTTTAACTGTAACAGCCGGCACAATTAATTAGGAATATACATCCCCCTGCCCCATGAATTTATTAAATGCTCATTAAGTACCATATAGTGGGCAGTAGAAAAATAATAAATGCTAACTTACCTCAAGCACGTATGTCTTCTGGGGCCACAATCTTCAGCGCTGGTGGCGTGAACTCCTCACGTCGCCGGCCGGTGTCCTGCATAGAGACGCTCTGCCTGTCAAAGCAGTTGAGTGCCCCTAGGATAAGCTTGCAGCACCGCTCCCCCGTCACCCTCACCAGCACGCCAGCTCTCAATTACATCGACAACACAAGGATGCCGATGTAATTGAGTTTTATGATCGGGCTAGCGTGTGCCATGGGAGCCCTGGGTCCCCGGCACTTGCCGGGGTAAGCCAAATGCTGATGCCAGCCATGCTTATATGGTCCCTTGTTTATGCTAATATCATTCCTATTGTATACTCTCTACAAATTTATGAAATAAAACGTGATGTTTTCATACTTTTGTGGTCACCCTGTATGGTTGTTGGCAGATGTCATATATATGACTATAAACACAATTCAAGTCATTGTGTATGCTTATGGGATTGCTATTTATTAAATGAAGTAAATTGCCTCTCGCTCTTCTAGATAGTCGGACAATTTCTGTGAAAGTGGTATTATTGTGCTTTCGTTCTTTGTCAAACTTGGAAGGTTTGTGTAACCTTCTTGAATTTCTGCTTTTCAGAATATCCTCATAAATATGGAGCTCAGGGGGGATGTGCGGATCACTCTGTGTTTGAAAGAATGAAAAAGTATCAGATGTCGGCTCAAAGTGAAGCAAGCGAACTGGCGAGACAGGTAAGACCACTTCTTTAGTGCTTGTTTTATTTGATGCACAGTAGGACATTGTTGGTGATGAACTCGTATACTGGTATATCACAATCTAGTATTCGTCAGTAATATCTACATTTTATTTTTCCCATGCTGAAGGTGTTTGTTATTAAAACTGCTTTGGTAGTTTAGACTAACGGCTGTGGCTTGTAATAAATACTAGACTTCTTCAGATGTAAGTGACAGGAAGTCCAGTATGTGTCATCTCTTCCACTTCCATAATACTTCATCTTCCATATCTCAAATCTTCAAGAAATATTTGTAAGCTTTTATTCATTGATCTTTTAAGTGGTCCGAGATCATGTAGGGCCAATTGTAATCCCCCAAAAAAACATTTTCATGCAAGAGGATTAAGGGTGTGTTACACGTTGCAGTTAGAACTGCATCGCAATTAGTGTTGGGGTGGTTTTAGATGGTATTACTTAGTTTAAGAAGTGAAAGACATCAAATCAACAGGTGAATGAAATTTGTGGAACATCTTTCTCCTTCAAAACTAAATTCACCCATTCAGTTAATGTTTCACCTGTGAAATTGATAAAACTGTTTTCAATTAAACAGGTGAAAGACATGAACTGAACGGGTGAATGACACTTGTGGAGTAGGTTCCCCCTTCAAAATCAAATTCACCCGTTCAGTTAATGTCTTTCACCTGTTAAATGGACAAAACTGCAAAAACATTTAGGGCACATCCACACCTAAACATAAACCACATACTGCTGATTTACATAGGTTTTTTTTTTCCAGCTAGTTATAACTAGCAGAGCTATTTATGTTTCTGATCTCTCTCATTAATACCAGTTTTGGTACTTGGCAGTTGTGCTTGCTCAGTCTATTCATTCATACCTTGACTTTATTGAAAACAGTGTGATTTCTATTCCTTTCATCTGCAATTGCCATTAGGAACACTTAGAAGAGCATGAAGAATCTGGTCCAGTCATCCTTAGGAAGAAACGAGCAGCGCAGGCAGAGAAAAATACCTGCCAGCTCTACATCCAGACTGACCATCTGTTCTTCAGAAGATACGGAGAGACCAGGGAAGCTGTCATTGCCCAGGTAACATCTTTTGCATATTGAGAGAGCTGTGCTACGTGCAACTTGATTGGGTTTTTTATGAGGAATGTCATGTTTGAGATATGATTATGATCAATTTTGTAAGAAAAACGTTGATAAAAAATAAGTCTTCTCTATCTATGGTGATGATTTTCATACTCTAGACCCCCAGCTTAAAAGAGGTCTCATCTCTCATAGGATTGCCTAATAATAATTTTACATTCTGCAAAGCATAATTCTACAGTACAGACAACTGCTCCAGATTTCAGATAATTAGATATTATGCATTATTGTATGCCATGGTATTGATATACTGTTCAAATATACATGTTGCATATTGATTGGATGTATTTATTTAGGTTTAGTATTACATTAATTATCTGCAGTGCGACCAGGTTAAAGGGGTATTCCATAATAAGCATAATTCATATTCAAATGAGTCTTTAAAATATTAGCAAATGTATAATTAGTTGTTTAAAAATTTACTTCCCTTAGCAGAAAAATGGTGTTGACATACACTATAATGAAGAATTAAAAAGCTACTGGTGCTTTAATCAGTCTGTCGATTTTGTCCCCATGGAGGAGACACAGGACACAAGGTGGCTGCTGGTCACATGTCCACATCACATGTCCTGCACCTGTCTGGGCAGGTCATGTGATCATCATGGTGTTCACATCATCTCAGTGGGGTAATGTGTAGTGATGGCAGTTACTATGGTAAGAGAACAAGAAAGTCTATTATCACTGGGAGCAGAGCATAAGAGGGAGGAGCAGTTACTGATAACTGCGGGATCATGGGACTTGTATCCTGTGGCCGTCGTCGGCCATTTTGCAGTTAACTGCACCTACTTAAGAAAGCCCATACATTTTTGTACATCATCAAAGCAAACTATTTAAGCTCCATTCTGAGATTAATTACTTGAATTTTGTTGTATTGATTTGTAGCATTATGGGCTTTAATAGCAGACCATCATATTCCCATCTTCCCACCACCTTATTTTTTTCACTGTCAAAAATGATCTGAGAAGATTCAAATGTTTAATAAGTGTATTAACACTTTCATGACCACGGTAGCATTCCTATTACAGGAGAAAAGGAAGGTGTAGCCCTCCTCACCCCTCCCCCTTTCATATTGCGCTGGGCAGCTGTGCTGTATTTCTGGCAATGCTCAAGTTTTTTCTTTCCTCAGCGTCGGCATGGTATGGTGGCATATGATATCCTTTAACTGATGCCATATAATCTGCTCCACATATCTCCATTGAATTACCAACCTCCCCTGTCTCTCTCCTAAAATAGCTACTTCCTGGATGCCGTCTGTAAGCCACAAATTCTTCACCTCCATTGTCAGTTTTCAGGGCATGTATGGGGCACAAACATGTGTAAAAACCTGTTTGGGGAGGTAAACAAATTGACAGTTAGAACCAAGTATATTGTCTTTCTATGCCTAATTTTTATAGTTTTCTGGTTGGAGACTCTCTAGATGACGCACAGTCCCCATCTACCACTAGTGTAGATAAATGTCCTCAATGTTGTTCTATTAGGTTTTGCTAGGCAAAGAATCTATAGGTCTTCTGTGGCATCATTGGAGAGTTGATAGTTTGTCTATAATGTAATGTAAATTAGGAACTGACTTTGGATTCTTGCTGAACTAAGACAAAACGCAAGGTTAATATAAGCTGGTTACCTTGCTTTATATAAAGTTTCAATGGCTGGCGTCTTTATCTAGGAGAATCTTTTCTCCTATAATTACATTGACAATTGAAGGGCTTGTATAGAACACCTCTCTACTATCCTTTTGTATCCACTTTATTCAGCAGATTGAACATTTTCCTCTATCGTTTTTAATCTGCCTCATTTTCTTCTTGTCTTGTGTTCCCCTGATGCAACTCTCCCGAAGTGCAGAAAGTTTTAATATCTCTGACCCTTAGTATTTCTGAGCACATTATCATCCGGCTGCAGTTGGTGTCTCGTGAGATATCATTACTATAATGGACTGTAGGCTCAGACCAGTGCTTGGCTTTTCACTGGTAATTTATATTGAAAAGTGTGAATTTCCGTTTTGTGCTCTTTGCTGGAGCCGTTTCCTCCTTCATTCTGTGTGTTGATGTCAAGGGATGAATTTAGCATGTCTCCTTACTAGAAATAACCCAGTCACACAAGAAAATGTAGAAAGGTCTTATGAACATTTAGAATTGGACGTCCTTTGGGTAAAAGGCTTATAAAATAATACTGTGTTATGCTTCATCCTAACACGTAAAGCTAAATTAAAAGTGGCAGCCATAAAGGGAGGATGGATCTTGTAGAAGAACGTACTACATTAAGTCCTTTTCAGCTGAATGGAACCTATTTTAAGTATTGCCTGAACCGGCTATGCGTTTTACCATGGATTTAGAGTAGGGCCATTTATATGAGGGACAAATGTCCTTCTGAAATCTGATGGGAATTGATGGTATATATCCATAATAATAATTCTTTATTTATATAGCATGCACACATTACCCAGCGCCGCACAGAGCTTGCTAAATCAATCCCTGTCCCCATGGGGCTCACAATCAAAGCAACTTACCAGTATGTTTTGCAGTGTGGGAGGAAACCGGAGGATCCGGAGAAAACCCACACAAACACGGAGAGAACATACAAACTCTTTGCAGATGTTGACCTGGATGGGACTTGAACCCAGGACCCCATTATATTCATTAGTCATGGAAAGGATCTCAATGATTGTTAAAGGGAAGAATAGCATGTCCATTTAAAGTTGTCTAGGAATATATTTAAATTATTAAAGAGCTTATTATTATACTCTCCTCTCTCCACACTCCCATTCTGCTGCAACACCACCCGTCCCTGCCGGCTACTGTTTGTATGCAATTCTAAATGGTGCTGCACTGTAGTATAGAGCAGATTTCAGCTTCAGAATTGGATACAAAAATTTTGAGTATCACAATCTCACTTGTCAGCTGGTCCTTTTTATGGTTTAACTTTTTAAAATATATGTTTTTTTTTCTTTAACAGATATCCAGCCACGTGAAAGCAATTGATACAATTTATCAATCAACAGATTTTATGGGAATTCGAAACATTAGCTTCATGGTGAAGCGTATTCGAGTAAGTACTATAGTCTGCGCCATTGTTTTAAGGTTTCTTTTTGTTTTTTTTTTTGTTACAAAGAATTGTCACTCTGAGATGGAAAGACTTTAGGTTCCTGTAAACACCAGGAACCTAATGCCTGTTTCTTAGTAGTGATGGCTAAGAAACCTACTGTATGGTAAATTATTACTGACCAAAGATCTGAAACTTGATCCAAAGATTATTTTTTTTCTTGTAGGACCCTGTTACTTGTAATCCCTCATATTACTCATATGCCTATAAAATTAAGTATATGTAACTGATGCCCTGCAAGACATAAAAATATACGTCATGTATATCCCATATCATCCACCATATGTTACTAGTTATGCACCTTGAGGCCATGCTTTTCTGGATCACATGTTCAGCAAAAAAAAACAAAAAACCCTTTTCTGTAGCCTAGCTACAGAAAAATTACTAGTTGCTCTACGATTCTGGTAGTAGAATAGGGCCGTGCAACTTTTTGGTTTTATACTTTATTTTTTGCCAAAAAACAAGTTATAAAGACACATGTGAAGAATCTCATAAAGTGCTGCAAAGCTGACTCAAAAATCATTCTCATGGTAAATCTCGTTGACGGGAGTGAAAGCCAAGTGCTCCATAGTTTTGTTTTTTTTCCCCATTCTTCCTTTTCAAGCAAGAAAGTATGTTTTATGCATAGTAAATATATTTGTATTTTTATTCCAGATAAACACTACAGCTGATGAAAGAGATCCCTCAAATCCCTTTCGATTTCCTAATATTGGAGTTGAAAAGTTCCTGGAGCTCAACTCTGAACAGAACCATGACGATTACTGCCTGGCCTATGTATTTACAGACAGAGATTTTGATGATGGTGTCCTTGGGCTTGCATGGGTTGGAGCCCCATCAGGTACTGTAGATATACAAATATAATGTATATTTAACATTTCTACAAATTTCTAAAATGGATGCAGTGCAAAAACTTGTTCAGTTTAACAGTGCATGTGTAAAATTCATATAATAATGGACAATTCGTAAGGTAATATAAATATTTGGTCAGGGAACACATAGGTGGCAGTCAGGTATAATGTGAATAAACATTTATTAAAACATGCCCAAACTGGGTAAAGGATGAACTATAAAATGAATTGTACACATAAAAATGCACTATTGTTGATCAACTGATCAATTTTTGCTATTGTATGCTAGTTATATCGAGGAAGGAGTATCCTTGTTGTTCATATGATCCCATGCTTGCCCTATATATATTCTGTCACTGTAGCTTTAAAAAGTGTGAGCCACAATATTGCACTGATGGAAGACCACTGTTGAATTTATTTTATTTTATTTTTTTAAGAAATCTACCATTTGATGTCATGCATTATGAACCAAACATACCTTGAAAATGCTGTAGCTACACTGATGCAGAAACATATCTTGTTTAATCGCTGAGCTGAGTGGTTTTGCTGAAAAATAATAACAATCGGGACCTTGGGAAAGCTGGATTGCTTCGGTCTGCTGTTTTCCGAATTGTCCAGACAGGACTAATCAACCTGAGCTGGATGATTCTTAGTCTTATATTTTTTGCCTGTTTGAATTACTGTCAAACCGCTGTAGGAACTGACAGAATTTCTTGCAAATTACCTTATGCTTTTTCAAGACTGGTTTGCACCAAAAAAAATTCTCATGATATGACTTGCATTTAGTGATGGGTCACACAGCAGAATTCACTGCTGCACTTTGGTACATGTGTTAGGGGGATTTACTGACCTGAATCCCACTCTGCTGAACCGAACCTAGGCCCAGTTCCCGACTGTACTCGGACGTCTGCTATTAAAGCCACTAAAACAATAACCGGTTTCTAACGGATCCATTAAAATGTCGATTGAATTTAACTCCTTGCCACCGATGCCCTGTATATCCCTGTAAACAATGTGCACTTTCTACCTACAATTCTACTGTAGAAAATCTACAGTATCCGCCGTATACTTAAACAGCTGCATTTAAAATTATAAATATGGGGGGGGGGATTTATTATATGCTGGTGCTAGATGGGTAGGTCCTGGCTACAATGCATCTGCCTCAATATCTCTTTTAAAGGACACCTGTCATCAGGTCTCTGTGACTAATTCTCTCAACATTACCTGATGGAACAGCTCACCAGGCTTTATCTAGTCAATTTGTACACTTAATCATTGTAAAATCATATTTTCTTTATTACGTAAATGAGGTCAGCACATGGAGAAAGTCACCCCTGCTATCCACCCCCCCCCCATCAGCCCCCTGCTCATGTCTGTGTGTAATGTATAGTAAAGCATTGTTAGTGTCTGTGCTTTATCTGCTGACATGCTGTGTCGCCTACAGAAGTACCCGACATGTTGTGTACTCCTATACATATGACTGCATCCTGTATCAGTTGTATCTCACACACAGGCTGCAGGGGGCGTGGAAGCCAGGACCAGGGAGTACATAGAGGAGCCAGCACCAGGAGTGTCGCATCATTATACAGGCTGTCAGTCATGTGTATAGGAGTATCTCATATGCACACAGGCTTCAGGGGATGTGGCAGCCAGAACCAGGAAGCACACAGAGGAGCCAGCACCAGGAATGTCACATCATTATACAGACTGTCAGTCATTAGCATAGGAGTATCTCATACACACACTGGCTGCAGGGGGCGCAAGCACCAGGGAGCACATAGAGGAGCCAGTACTAGGAAGTACATAAAGGAGCCAGAACCAGGAGTGTCACATTATTATACAGACTGTCAGTCATGTGTATAGGAGTATCTCATATACACACACAGGCTGCAAGGGGTGTGGCAGCCAGAACCAGGAAGCAGACAGAGGAGCCAGCACCAGGAGTCACATCATTATACAGACTGTCAGTCATTTGTAAAGGAGTATCTCATACACCCACTGGCTGCAGGGGGGACCAGCACCAGGGAGCACATAGAGGAGGGCACCAGGAGTGTCACATTATTATACAGGCTGTCAGACGCATACTGGAGTATCTCATACATACAGACTTCAGGGGGTATGGCCACCAGCACCAGGAGTGGCACATCATTATAAGGCTGTCAGTCAAGCACTGGGTGTGTGGCTGAATCTCGCACTCTTGAATAATCTAGACTATAGAATATGATAATGACTCATTGAACCCATCTCAGATCATTTGCATACAACTTTAGGACCTGATTGGTTAAGTTTACAGGCATGTAGATGGACAGTGTAGGGGTAGGTGCAATGCCTTCTATTGCCAGTTTATGAAAATACGTATATTTCATTTTGGGGGTTAATATGCCTGACAGGTTCTCTTTAATGAATATATTTTTCACAATTTACTAATTACATGAAAATGTGTCTTTTGGACAGAACCATGCTTTTTATTATCCTGAAACCCTTCATACTATTTCTATGGTGATCATCCAATTTATTCCTGACAGGAAGGATGAATTTATAGTGCAGTCATTTTTGTAATGGTTCGGCTCACATATTAGGAATAAAAATGAGCTAACTTCAGGTGTCTTCTTACAGCAGGGAAGGCTGTTTTCCGAGTTTGAGGCTACGGGAGCCTCTCACTGAGAGATGACTCCTGAACAATGCAAGTTCTGTTTTACGACTTTCCACTTGTAGCGCAGGCTAGTACGGTATGGTACGAGCATGTGACTACTGATGGATAAATGACTTGCTTTCTCTTTAGGAAATTGTCTCGCTGCTCTCTACTCAATAGCAGATGTAGTGGTATAAAGTGGCTCTCCAGCTATTTATCCTAACATTATAGCAGGGATGTGCCTTAAGGTGCAATGCTGTATTGTTCCCACTAAAATAATTCATATCTTGTTATGGTTTGCTCCTCCTGCTACTTCTCTGTATAAAGTGAAGAGGGCATTAGAGGGCTGCTGCTATTTGTAGACCTGCAATCAATTGTGGACCTGCCTAGGTGTGGAGGTGCCTGCTCTTAGTGTATTAGGCCAGAATGAAAGTGAAGACTTGAGGATCTCATTAATGAAGTGACATTTTACACACTATCAGACAAATGTGTATTCAGCCTTTGTGAATACATGACAGAAGTCTCAGTAGAGGTTGTTGCTGAAGAAGTTGGCTCATGAAGATAAATAAAAGCCATCATGGCTATCGAGATAACCTTCAACCACATCTGAGCATATGTTTTCACTGAAGGGCACAGGTAGTGATGAACAGTAGCCATCCAAATTTACATGAAAGGCCCATTATGTTAACCCCTTAACGCCGAAGCCACTTTTCACCTTCCTGACACGGCCCATTTTTTTAAATCTGCCCTGTGTCACTATAAATGGTTATAACTTTGGAACGCTTTAACATATCCAAGTGATTTTGAAATTGTTTTCTTGTGAAACATTGTACTTCATGTTAGTTACAAAATTTTGGTGGTATGTTTTGCATTTATTTATGAGAAAATCAGATATTTGATGAAAATTTGGAAAAATTCGCAATTTTCGAAATTCAAAATGTTCTACTTTTTCCACACATGAGTCATAAGACCAGAAAATATAATAACTAACATTCACCAAATGTCTACTTTATACCTCCATGGTTTTTTATACATACTATAATTTTTGTAAGCTGTTATGGGGCTTTGAACGTTAGGTGCAATTTTTCACATTTTCACCAAAAAAGCAAAATCCTGCTATTGAGGGACCTGCTCAGGTTTGAAGTCACTTTGAGAGGCCTAAATTAAAGTAAAACCCCATAAATTACCCCATTATAGAAACTACACCCCTCAACGTACGTAAAACAACTTTTATGAAGTTTGTTAACCCTTTAATTGGTTTACAGGGGTTAAAAGAAAATCGGATGCAATTTTGAAATTAATTTTATTTTTTACTAAATTAATGTGTTTTTCATAAAAAATTCTCAGTGGATAAAATACCAAAACGCTCCACAAAATTTGATACCCAATCCCTCCCGTGTATAACAATCCCCCATATGTGGTGGTCACCTGCTGTATGGGCACATGCCAGGGCATCGAAGAGAAGCTGCACCATTCAGAGCAGATTATGCATTGTCACTTTATAATGGCTATACAATGTTTATTTTTTTGGCAATTTGGACATATAAGGGCTTATTTTTTGTGACATGAGATGCACTTTACAAATACTTCATTTTAGTGGGTTTGTAGCTTTTTGATGAGATTTTATTAACTCTTTAATGTATGGAGGAAAAGAAAACTGTCAATTTTGGGTTCTTTTTTCTGTATATTTTGGGGGTCGTACACAGTACACTAAAAATACTATAATATTTTATTCTCTAGATCACTACGATTACGGTGATACCTCATTTATATAGTTTTTTATATATTTTACAATTTTACAGGAAAAAAACGAATATAAAGAAAATCTCATTTGTTTTTGCATCGCCATCTTTTCGGAGATATAACTTTAATATTTTTTGGTTGACAGAGCTGGTTTAGGGCCTCTTACTTATGAATAAGCTGGAAAGCTGAATATGATAATGACTCATTGAACATCTCTCAGGTCATTTGCATACAGCTTTAGTACCTGATTGCTTAAGTTTACAGGCATATAGAGGGACAATGAAGGAATGGGGGCAATGCTTTTAAAAGGCAGATTATGAAAATATGTTTGGTTTTGGGGGGCTAATTTGCTTGACGGGTTTTTAAAATCTGGATAAGCCCAATCCTCCAAAGCCAATCTTTGAAAATTTGTCTCTGTAGACACAAAGGAGACCTAACTAGGAGATGGCAGAAAGGGTTGACAGCATGGAAAGTGGCTTTGTACGTGGCAGTGGGGAAAAAAGATCCATAACTTTATTTTTCCATCAAAGTAGTTGTATAGTGGCTTGTTTTTGTGGGTAAAGATACTTTTAGGCTATGTTGGCATCTCTTTTCTGCCTCCTTTGTAAGGATTAGTGATTTACTGCTGCTTATGGGAACCCTGTCAGTGTACTTTGCAGTGGCATCCGTTCCTCCATAGGCTTTGATAGATTTCCTTGCTGAACTTTTCCAAAAACAACATGGAACACAGCCTTAGGCCCTTTTCATAGAAACATATGGGGGCTATTGCTACGGCCATGTTAAGGCTCCCATTGACGTCTATGGCAATCGTCACAATGCGGTGAGCTCGGTGCAGCCGCTCGACTTTTCGGTGGAGGAATGTGGAGTTCTCACCTCTCCTTTCTCCTGTACTCGGTTGTATGCTAATTTGTGTGCAAGGGACTATGGCCCCTTTTAACAAGAGTGTTTCAAAGGAAAAAAAACTTGCATGTTCCATCAGATTTCTGTCAAAGTTTGTTCGGTTTCTCAGTTTTTCATGCACATTTTTTTCTGTGTAGGACATTTCATTAGTGTGACATGCAGATGAAGAGAATACAGGCAGTCCCCGGGTTACGTACAAGATATGTTCTGTAGATTTGTTCTTAAGTTCAATTTGTATGCGGAACTGTATACTTTATAATTGTAACTCCAGACAAAATTTTTTTTGCTCTCTGTGACAATTGGATTTTAAAAATGTTGGATTGTCATAAAGCTTCATTACAGACACCTGTGATAACTGTTATAGCTGTTTATTGTAGCCTAGGACTAAAGTACGGTAAATTACCAACATCAAGAGGTCCGTTTGTAACTAGGGGTCGTCTATAAGTCGGGTTTTCTTAAGTAGGGGACCACCTGTACTGAGAGTTTAACGCTGCAATTATGGCCTATGTGTTTTATGTTTGTTTTTTTTCTTGAGTGGGGAGCTTGGTGGTGTCGGAGCTGTCATCTGTCCGTTCCTTTCAATACTCTGTGGCTTTATTGATGAGTACATGTGCAATTTGCCTACAAAAGAAAATATGACTGATGCACAAAATATTTCTGAGCTTGCTGTAATGATTATGGTCTTGGTGTAAAATATTATTTTTAATTTTACTTTTAGGAAGCTCGGGTGGAATATGTGAAAAGAGTAAGCTCTACTCAGATGGAAAGAAAAAGTCTTTGAACACTGGAATCATCACTGTACAGAATTATGGTTCTCATGTTCCCCCCAAAGTCTCTCATATCACGTTTGCGCATGAAGTCGGACATAATTTTGGCTCCCCAGTAAGTATGCAACAAATTATGTTTCAAAGACCTTTTAATTTACCTTTGGGGGCCCCATAGCAGGAAAGCTGTGCTGTATTTATTGATCATAATTTTTTCAATAGGACATTGGAAGTGAAATATTTATGTGGTTCTTCATGTGGATCCATCATATTAAGGCCTTATTTCACTGAACTATTGTGCCCCTGTTAAACAGTCTGTTTTCTTGATACAAAACTCAGATCCCAGACTTTTCTACTGAACTGAACATACAGTACAGTAATTCCCTATTGTGCCATAAGTACATCTGCGGTAAACGCTGGTGTTATAGATCATTTTAAATAAGGCTTGTATGCCACAAACTGTAAGTACCTGGATTATCTGCTGCAGGATGTTGTGTAGCCTTTTAAGGAACTTTTCAGAACTTCTAGGCATTCTTATACGGATGACCTATCTTCAAGATGGACCATAAGTATGGGAGGATAGGTCTTCAGTATGAAAAATGCTTAGGGGGCTCAGAGGGCTGCACTACTACTTTTGTGGTGCTATCAATTTATTTTAGGCAAATTTGTAGTATGGATATTGTACTGCAAGTCTACGGTCATTTACTTTACTAATTCATGTCCATAGCGTCTTCCACAATGTGTGTGTCCGTACGATGCGTTTTTTTGTCTCAATGAAAAATAGACTCCATTGCATTTCACTCTGAAGATGGTATACTTTTGTAGGTAAACTGGCAAGATTTAACATAAAAGAGCAATTCTACAGGGGATATTTTATACCTAACCTGAGTGGGGGCTGATAGTTTTTTGGTGAAAAAATTGGTGGCCCCTTAACCCCTTACCGACATGTAACGTAGTATTACGTCACATGCCGGGTGCGGGTGCATGGAGAGGGCTCACGGGCTGAGCCCTCTCCATAGCCGTTAAGTATTTGCTGCATATTGCAAATGTATGTGAACCCACTATCAAAAGTTCCATAGATAGTGGGTTCACATACATTGATGAGAACAAATGCAAGTAAAATATACACAAAAACTACATTGATCTTGAACAAGTGGAAGAAGGATCCTTATAAACCTTCAATTCCGTTTTTGTATAAATCATTTTATTCTCCATTCTCTGTTCATCTTTCCGCTCATGTTGGTTACTGCATACATTGCCGTGTTCTAGTTTTACGTGATAGAGCTGTAATTCTTATACACCTGCCTGAGTCTTTGGAAAATAGGAATGTGAAGCTTTTGTTACTTGGAACATCTTTGTACGTTCTCATTCTATCTAAATTCCTTTCTGCTTTTTGCATGATGAACTTTGTTTTTCTCTGAATCTTGCATTTTCCTTTACCAGAATAACAAAGTTCTCCTCTTGTGTTGAGATGCTCACTTGTTGTGTGTTCTCCGCAGCATGATTCTGGCTCTGAATGCACACCAGGAGAGTCTAAGAATGTGGGATTTAAGGAAAATGGTAACTTTATCATGTATGCCAGAGCTACATCCGGGGACAAGCTGAACAACAACAAGTTCTCGATTTGCAGTGTCCGTAATATAAGCCAAGTTTTGGAGAAGAAAAGGAACTTTTGTTTCGTTGGTATGTATGTTTCTACCTCCACTGTTTCACACAGAATAAGTTGCAAAATCCTCCTGCCACCTCCTTAATTATTTTTTTCCCTGTGAAGGGACAAAAGTTGTGACAGTTAAAAATTGAGGACATATTTTTTTTTCGTGGTTGTAATTTTTTCCTATATCTCCTGAATTATATTACGTTTGTCTCTCTACTGTCAGATGGGCTACCCCATGCTTTGTGCCCTATCCCAGGACCACCCATCTGATAGTAGAGAGCCTAATTTAACAGTTTCATCACCAGATAGGCCAACTAGCTCTCAATCTACCTTTTACAACTCCTCTGACATAATCTTCATAGCCTGTCATCCAGGTTAGGAATCAAATTCCTAATACTGCAGCAAGGAACCATTCACACGATAAGTACTGTCTTCCGGACAGGTTTTCTGTCCTTGGCAGTTGGACCCATTTGTAAATTACACATTTATTTTAAATTTTTCCTATTATTTTTAAATCTGTAAAAAAAATAAAGTGAAGCTCTTGAACATGTGCTCTATATCTATGCAGTTCCTAAGTTAAAAACTGAGGATGACAACTGCATGGCACCTTGTGGGTTTCTTTATACACACTGTAGATGTGATGCGGGGACAGTATTTTGTTCTTGGTTCCTAGATACAGACAAAATCAATGAATGAACTGAATATATACTTGATAAAGTTTAATATAGTATATTTTTTCATATTGAATTATAGTATGTTTCTTACAGAGTCTGGCCAGCCTATCTGTGGTAATGGTCTGGTTGAACAAGGAGAAGAGTGTGATTGTGGATACAGTGACCAGTGTAAAGACGAGTGTTGTTATGATGCCAACCAACCAGAAGACAAGAAGTGCAAACTAAAACCTGGGAAGCGTTGCAGGTATGTATGTGCCTAGTGGTCTTGTGGAGGAAAGAACAAAGAAAAGTGACCCTCTATTGGACATGATTAGTTATCAGACCTGGTGCCCTCCATTCTAGGCTTGGTGCCTTTGTTGTGTTATTCACCACCTCCTGTGGGTCTCTTGTTAATCGGAGCTGACTTTCTCAGGAAAGCAGCCTGCAAGTCAGAAAAGACTTCGCAAACTCTGACTGGGAAAAAGGGCATGTCTGCCTAAAGACAACGGCAGTCATCTTGTATAAAACCATAAATGACCGCACCATGTATGATAACTACTCATGTTTGATAGTCTTCTTAAGTATTGTATTGATCATCATCTTTTTTTTCTCATGGATTGTACTTAATATCTAAATTATGTATTTTAGTCCTAGTCAGGGCCCATGCTGTACAGCCCAGTGTGTCTTCAAAGACAGTGCTCAGAAATGTCGTGAAGAATCGGATTGTGCAAAGATGGGAACTTGCAATGGTTTTTCTGCACAATGTCCTCCTTCTGAGCCCCGTGAAAACCTTACTGAGTGCAACCGTGAAACCCAAGTCTGCATCAAGGGGGTAAATATCAGATAACATAATTCAACCCCATGGCTTTTACTTTTAAATCACTTTGGCTTGTTTTTTTCCAGGTCATTGAGTTTTTTTTTTTTTTTTTTAATTGCAGAACAAATTTTAGTTTTTTTTTTTTTCCTTTACTTAAAAGTGATAGACCCAGTTATTTCAAGTTATTCCCTATGCGCATGATTATGAGAAGGTCTCTTTTACCCAAGTAAATACTGCTGCTGGTTGTCTTTAAGCTCATTATTAATTGGAATGCGCAAAATAGCCAAGCAATCGGCTATCTCCATAAATGTGATGGAGCACCATACATGACCAGCCATTTCATAAATTTTTTGGGAAGCAAGATCTTTTTTCTTTTAGGGAATGACCTTGGAGTGACTGGTGTACCCGGAGAACCAGTTTCCACTCCTGGTTGTGAATTACTATTATAGTCCAAATACTGACCATGCAAATCTTGAAATTCTGGGTCAGTACAGGTCAGTATAGTACAGGAGGCTTACAATATTTTTGTTTTTATGTAGTTTGGATCTAGAGAGAACCTGTAAAATGTGTTGGAGTGCATTAGGGCAAGTCAGCCTTACTCTGAACAGCTGTTGTTTTCTGTCTTTTTATTACTCTGTTATGGCTTTATATTATATGGCTAAATGACAGAAAACTATTAAAATATTTTTTAATCATAGTTAAAAAAAATAAATAAATCACTCTAATTCGCTATCTGCTGGCGTTTGGCTGCTAGCAGAGGTTTGCTCTTATCCCCCCAGGCTTCTAACCTTCTGTCTGTAACCTTGTGAATCCGTACAGGACGGCTGGATGGTAGGCCAAGCTTGTTGGGATGGGCAGTATGAGAGGAGTGCATTCTGCAGCTTGCTGTGTGCAGGAGAATAGCAATTCCAACTAAGGAAACAGGACCTTGAGTCATGATGTGACAAGTATGCAACTTATCACATGCTTCAGGTCAGCCAGTTAGAAACATGCTGTCCTGCTGCCCTTAGCTGATGTCACAACTAGGAAGTCCCACCCACTTCTGGTATAGCTCTGTATGATTTTATAAGAAGGGATGATAGATATACCAAGTTGTATCTAAAGCTAGGAAGAAGCCGGCAGCATGGTACAGGTATCAGTGCAAAAGTTAACAAAGGCTCTCCCCAGCTGTGCTAAAACTAATTTTTTTTTTTTTTAATCAGTAAATTTACCTTTACTGTAAAAGAATATATACAGAAAATGTTAACATAAAGGTTATGGTGGATAATGCTGGTTAAGAACTTATGTATACTGTACTCCATATTACAAACCTGCAATATCCCACCGAGATCATGATTTGTGTTTATGGCTCTCGACCTAAAAGGTAGCATAGGACCGTGACGACATTTATTAATGCTCCTTTTCTCTTTACACAGCAATGTGCAGGATCCATCTGTGAGAAGTATGGATTGGAGGAATGCACCTGTGCCAGTACTGATGGGAAAGATGATAAGGAGTTGTGCCATGTCTGCTGTATGGAAAAAAGTGAGTTTAATACGCCATTACAAACTTATTTGGACAATGTATGTTTGGCATAGATGAGCTCAATTGTCTTAAGCTGGCCATACACACTTGATTAATCAGTCACTTGCTTGTCCTGGCCAATAGCTGTGTATCCGACACCCACCATATACTGGCCCAGGAGCGTTCATAATCTGTGTGGTGTACACTGCCTTTATCCTCAATTTTGTTAACTGTTATACTTCAGTTCAACGCATGTTTGGCTGTCATAAAGTCCACCAAAACATCCTCTATAGATGTTGAATCAAGGAGACCAAGTGTTTATTCTCCGTAGGAGGAATACAATAGGCTGCTATCAAATAACTTCGTAGATGGCTTAACCACTCAGAGAACAATCTTATTGGGTATATATGCTAATTCACAGTCTTTGAGTGTTACTTAGCTCTAAGCATTGGCCATCTACATCTAAAATTGGGTCCTTCATGGTCTGGTTTCAGTTGTAACATATTTTACAAAATGCTTTAGGTTGCATTACACATTATTTACTATATCTTGCTGATATTCTATATTCGCTTGCAGTGAAGCCCCATACATGTGCCAGTACTGGCTCTGAGGTATGGAGGTCCTACTTCAGAGGGAAAACGATAACTCTACAGCCTGGATCTCCGTGCAATGAGTTTAAAGGCTACTGTGATGTGTTCATGCGTTGCCGGTTGGTTGATGCTGACGGTCCACTAGCAAGGTTGAAAAAAGCCATTTTCAACCCAGAGCTTTATGAGAACATTGCTGAATGGATTGTGGTATGTATGGAAATTATTATTACAATTTTTTTTTTAATTACTAGTTTTTACCCCTTTTTATATTAAGTTTGTAATATTAGCTTTTAACAATCTTGCAAATGAAGTTCAATTAATTGACTGTGTAATAACTTGGATATGTTCCAGCTTCAGTGGAGAAGTACTTCCATATAAAAGTCAGTGTGTTTAGGGACCAGCTGCACAGTCAGGCTTTTTATGTGGCTGTTTATATGTTGTTATACCTTTCATGTGTACGGAAAGTTGCAGAATACAGTGCTTTATGCTTTGCAGCTAAATAAAACCTAATTGAACACTTGGGTGTACTAAGCATCATATACTGTCATATAATTTTGGTTGAGCCTTCCGTTGACCCTCTTCCTGGTGTAACGTGACATTAAAGAGGTCAACAAAACATAGCTCAGTCCCGTGTAAATGAATACAGCTCGCCTCCCATGGAATAATGTGGTGCGGACTTTAGAAGAAAGTAGCCATATGTTTCTCATCCTGGACAACGCCTTAAGTTGCAGATCTATGATGGAGAGCTGAGGGACTGCAATGGCCGACATTCTGTTAATTCAACATCATATTATTAAGGCCAGTCACAGGTGAATGTTGTGTCTCCCTTTCTCCCAATAGTCGGACCTTTAATTGATCTATAACCTCATGCCTTAATCCTGTGGATAGGGGCTAAATTACAATGGTGGGACAAACCTTTACTTTTTATACAATCCCTACTATCATGTAACTGTTGTTGCAATCTGTAAACCAATTTTCAAAATCCTGTCCAAAAGCCAGATTGGCAAGTATTAAACATCTGTGTGCGATGTGTACAGTCATTTTTATGTACAGTCACAGTTATGTGTCCCAAAGCTGCTGTATCTAAACGTATTGCTGTGTTTTCTTCTGCTGCTTTTCTAAATCATTTGTATCTGAAGAGCCTTACGAAGTCTTTGTAGAATTTTGTAGATAAACGCGCTGCTGAATGTCGCTCCTTACAGACAATATAGATTAGAACAGGATCAGTAAGTAGGAATTTATACCAGGTCATTTACAATGGTTGAACATTGATATCTGTAGCAGGAACCCTGGCTGAATGTTGCCAAATTGGTGGATGAGAGACAGCCACAATATATATGTGTAAGTCAATGTATAATTTATAAAATATGTCCTTTTTATAAGTTGGCACGCTTTTAAAGGTCTATGTAGAGTAGTTAAAATATAAAGTTATGGCACTTGCTTCCTAAATGTAGCACAGTCGCCAAATAATGTGCCACTAACACAACAAAAAAATCATCACGGCTACTGCGTTGCCTCAGAAGATGGTTGGATGTTGTGCAAGTAGGACTTCCCTGAGTAAGTTAGCAGTAGACTCCTCAGGGGATGTCTTTCACCTTGAACCCACATTGTTTTTGGTTATACTTAAAATAGTTTTGGAACTAACTTGTGTGACTGACTTGAAATTAATCTGTATTGATTTTGGGTTTTTTTCTTTCTAAGGAATTGGTTTACAGTTTACATTGTTAATAGTAAAATCTTTGCATTCAATGTATTGCTTGTGCTTTAAGGATTCTTCTTTCCTCTTTTTCTTCTAGGCGCACTGGTGGGCTGTACTCCTAATGGGGATAGCACTGATAATGTTGATGGCTGGGTTTATAAAGATATGCAGTGTTCATACACCTAGTAGCAACCCCAAGTTACCTCCACCAAAACCTCTACCAGGTGAGGACATAAAATAACACAGATAATAATAACAGATTCCAATATAAGTACTAATCTTTGGAAATGTATAGCTTCTGTAGAATCCTTATATTGGCTTGTACTCATTGTACTCAATTTATATTTGTTCAGGAATAGTGAGGAAGGAGGGGGGGGGCGTCACCAGAGCCCTTCCCTGCTGCAGCTTGGCAGGCTGTTACAATGTGCAAGGAGCATTTCCCCCTCCCACTGTTTGAGATTACAGAGGGGAAGGGTAAGACAGTGTAGTAGCCTGTGAAGCTTGATTACAGAGTGGCTCTGGTAATTCCCCTGGAGCCCTTCTGGCTCTTTCCATAATTATAAAAGTTGATTTTAGAAGGAAGCAGGCCATAAATAAGAAATATTAGAAGATTACCACAGTCACAGTGCCTGGATCTATGAGTAAGTGTCCTTGGTTTATCATGCTTTATTTTGATGGTAGGTTTCCTTTAAGTTTTTCTATAGCTTTCTAAGATTAATGTCTGAGTTTTTTTTGCATAACCTGCCTACTACCTCTACTTTATAGTCCTTTTCATCTGATTATCTTTTTCAAGACTACCTATTAAGTAGATGTCAGCCAAATACTTGTTTGGCCTTTGGCTTTTCCTTCTGACCGCTCTGTACAGATGCACTTCTGACCAAACTTGCATTCTGCATAGGAAGAGGGAAGTATAAAAGCGCTAAAAGGAACCTTTTATGACATCTTATCTCCCCTATGCACAACAAAATTGGGCTTGTCAAAATCTAACAGCGTAATCCTTTTCCTCTTGACATGTGCCTGGGAGGAACATTACACTATTGTCCTGACACCCATGTATCAATGTAATACAATTTTTTAATGACAAAATCTACACAAAAAACCTTGAAATAACCATTTTCATTGCCATTCAATAACATTGGTTACAGGTTTTGAGAAGTTGTAATTTATATAGTTTTTTTATTTTGTTAATTTTTAGATAACAATCCTCTATAATTTTTCATATACATTTTTTTTATTCTGTGTTTAACAGTTTGCATGTTTTCTTTTTTACAGGCACGTTGAAGAGAAGGCGGCCACCACAGACAACTCAACAACCTCCACGCCAGAGACCACGGGAAACATACCAGATGGGACACATGAGACGTTAACTGCAGCTTTTTTGCCTTTGGTTCTTCCTAGTGCCTACCATGGGAAAGATCACTCCAAAGAAATACCTACAAATCGTCACTGTTCCCCTTATTGCAACCAAGAATTGGATCCTGTCAGGAGGCGGAGTCAGGAACTTACCATCGCGTACACAGGAGGAGTTCTGTAACATATTTTCTCTTAAAACTGTTTAACTACAATCTCCTGATGAAGAAATTAACTAGAGATTTTTAAGATTTTTTTTTTTAACCTATCTAACGGCATAAAAGATTAGAACCGTCACCACTTGTTTTTATGCCCTTTATGTTTTCTTCAGTTCCAGTTCACTTTCAGTGATAATTGTCTTTACTGGATCTTCGCTGAAGACAAAACCTGTATTTTTCCCCATTTGCCAATCAATGGCGAAGGAAGGTAGAGGCCACTTCAGCATTGGAGAACATCTCCTGCCAATGTACATACTTTGTTATATGCAGACATGTAATTATAATGTACAAGCATAAGTCTATGTGCAATTGTAAAAAAAAACAATAATTGCAATATGGATATGTTACTTTGTATTATAAATCTTGTTTTGGGGTTTTTTCAACTGTTAACGAAGACATTACTGTTTAAGTGACATACTCAGGATAACCGAGGATTTGGTGTATAAAGGCGACTGAAAATATATATCTATTTTTTGCGGGAGATGCTTTCATTAGCTGGAAATAGTATCCATCTGCATTTTCCTTACTAAACGTCTTAGGACCAGAGGTGGTTGAAGAGCTCACACTTTTTTTTTTCTTCCAATGAGCCTCTATTATTTCACAGACTTGAATGTTCTGCAAGCTGACTACAAGTGTATGAAACCTACAACCACTCTGGATGTCAGGATTCTTTTGGTTTTTTGATAAAGTTTTTTTTTTTTTTTTTTTGTGGCCCTTTCTCAAAAATTCCGTTAAGTTGTTAGTGCTAAGTCGAGAGAATTTTTACGGGGTGTGTTTTAATAA
Source organism: Engystomops pustulosus (assembly GCF_040894005.1). Taxonomy (NCBI): domain Eukaryota; kingdom Metazoa; phylum Chordata; class Amphibia; order Anura; family Leptodactylidae; genus Engystomops; species Engystomops pustulosus. Next base: position 151,702,867 of record NC_092414.1, read on the forward strand.
AGCAAGCCTATTCTAAGATTGTTGGCTTGCACGAAGTTCATGTAGATTCTCTGCTGTAGTGGGAAGATCTGGTAACCTGCCCTGCCTCTACCTATGGGTAGTGTCCTCAGCATTAAGCTGTTGTATGCATAACCACTAATGCTTGGTAAAAAGGTAACCTTATTTTATTACATTTTATTACCTGGTCACTAGATTTAGAAAAAAATACTCCCCCACTATACCCAAGTTTGTATTCATCTCATAATTCTAATATGGAGAGATATAATTTTTCATGCATTCATTGCTTTGCATGTCTTTGTATGGGCATTACCAAGAGCCTTCTAATTTCTCAATTCCCACATACATGTGGCTATGGTATTGACAACAAAATGGAATTTTTTGTGTGTAGAACTTTGGTCTTTTTCATTTATTTCTTGACTTGGTAGTTTCTTTTAGTCTGGCAGAAAGATCTTGATAAATTAAAAGGTTTACACCTCCATTCTCATCTCAAAATGCCAGCAACGATAAACAGAAACACAATTTCTTCCTTGTAAAATTGTACAGTGTCTGGTATTTTTTTTTCCCAAAAAAGAAACTTACATCTTTTTCTACACTTTAGAAACAATTTTGTACATGAAATCCCAGTCTGGTAGATAGGAAACTATAAAGAATTCTGGAATAATCTTATGAAAAAAAAGTGCAAAGTATAAAAATTATTAAAAAAAAACAAAAAAAAACCTAGTGTAGTTTTGAAATAAATTGAATGCATTTGTTTCTGAATGGATAAGGTGGGATTTTGATTTTGAACATGGTGGTTTATTCGTAGCTTTGTCAATGTGATAGATCCTTAAACTGTGTATCAGATTTCTTTTCTATTTTCTTTTTTTCTCGGTGGTAAGGACTCAAGAAACCCTGTTTTATTTTCTAATTGTAATGTTGAACAGAAATGCACTGAACCTCTCCACAGTATGTCAAGTTGTGGGAAACAAAGCAGAAGCGCAGCAAATTAAATCTAATACTACTGTCAATTTAATGTCCACTGTGTTTTATACAGTATTTTTTTTGTTCACTTTTGAAATTTTTACTAAAAATTGCAAAAAAATAAATAAAAAGTATTGTGCAAACATATGTAAAAATTTCATTTTTTTTCCATGAAACTTGACTTAATAAATAGACTTGATTTTAAAATATTAAATTATGGAGAATTTATTGAAATATTTACTAAAGATTTTGATCCTAGAAATTGTCCTCTTTGGTCATCATCTCCTTTTTCTATTGTCCAATTTTTTTTTCTTTAAGTGTTATGTTTGGGGATACGGTTTTCCAACTTTTGAAATTATTTATGTAAATAAATAATTATGTGCAATGCCTGAGCAAGGTAAGTAACAATTTTCTTTTAATATTATATTTAATATATACAAAGCCTGTAATTTTAATAATTCAAATTTTTTTTCAATCTCCGGATATATATTAATAGTCAAATATAAGGTCACAAAATGGCAACCGATCCTGACCTTTGTTCTATATAAGGGGTTCATGCCATAAAAGGGCAATTTGTTGGTAATATACAGGTGAACTCCAAAAGTATTATTTTAACAGAGCTCCATTATTTCATGTATTGTGCTATACAATTTAACCCCTTAATGACTTGGCACTTTTTTTTGTTTTTGCATTTCCAATTTTCGCTATATTTATAACTATAACTGTCCTCTACTGTTATGAGCATCTTACCTACCTGGTATCTACCTCTGTGTCTTCTATGATAGCCCACTAGTTATCTAATATCAAAAGATGTGTAGAGGGAAATAGAGTAAAATTGGTCTTGGACTAGAGCAGTGATGGCTAACCTATGGCACTGGTGCCAGAGGTGGCACTCAGAGCCCTTTCTGTGGGCACTCAGGCCATCACCACAGATGACTCCAGGTGTCTTCCTGCAGTCCCAGACAGCCCAGGACTTGCTGTGCACAGAGCTATTTTAAAGTGACAGCTCAACCTTGGACTATTTTCTTGGTGTCCTCAGGTGCTGGTATCAATGAAAACTGTGACAGAGAAGGGAGTATAAATCACAAATTACATTTCTGTGTTGGCACTTTGTGATAAATAAGCGGGTCTTTGTTGTAGTTTGGGCACTCGGCCTCTAAAAGGTTCGCCATCACTGGACTAGAGGATCTCCACTTCCTCACACAAACGCATCCTTGAACAATGTCCAGTAATATAGACCATAGCCAAAAATAACTTTTTTTCTTAAACCTCAATATTCGTAGGTGCATCATATTTACAGATACATTGCAATATTCTCCATATTTTTGTTCAAAAAATAGAGCTTGCTACACAATATTATTCCAGGGGGTTGCCACTATAAAACATACATCTTGTTCGCATATTCAGCGTAGTCCATAGTCAAATAGTATAGACACTCACTTATTTGAAGACCTTGGGCAGAGACTCGCACTCCAAAGACCGCTGAGCAGAAAGGTATGAGCCACATGACATCACGGGCATTGAAATGTGAGAATTTTCTTTCATGGGAAAACCCCTTTAACATCTCCATGACCTACAGGTACGTCATAGAACATTAAGGAGTTAAATTCATAAGAAAAAACAAAATACTTCATGTCTTAGTACAGATGCAGCACTAGTCAACATGACTTAAAGAGGACCTGTCAATCAAAAAACTTAAGTAAGCAGCTCCTAACTCTACACCATTTTTAGCAGTGATACTGCAGCGCCCGTGCCTTCAGAACGCCGCACCGAGCTCAAAGCGGTCGGGCATATTCATGGGGGGGGGGGCGAGACTAGGAGGCGGCGACTGCTGCATGAAGCCGTGGCATTTACCACTGGATTATGGAGTTGGAAGGGCAGTTTGGGGAAGAAGCAGCGCCTCGGACTGCCCCCCACATGGATACGCCCGGCCGCTTTGAGCTTGGTCCAGCGTTCTGAGGCTATGGTGCTGCAGTGTCTGCTCATTGTATCAGAGGTTTCTGATAAAGATAGCAGTTCATCACTGCTAAAAATGGCATAGCTGTGGGGTTTTTTTGGGTGACAGGGCCTCTTTAAAGGGAGTTAACTCATTTAGTTATCAAAATGGGTGGTTCCCTCCATTCACTCACACTGCAGACTGAGTTATCATGTTTGGTTAGTGGATTAAGCCAGTTGTGTTATTTAGTGCTACATCTGTGTGCTGTTTCGACCAGTGCAGTTTGATTAAGAACATACAGAATTTTCTACTTGGATCTATGACCATTTGGCTTTGACACATGTTTGTTTTGGTCCAGAAACCATAGGTGGTTCATTTATCTTAAACATTTCTTTTTCTATTACATTTGTGTCTTTTGTTTGCCCAAAATTAGTTATTTTACAGTTAGCAGGGCAATAATTTTTCAGTATCTTTTTAAATCCAAATGTGGATGTATGAAAAAGTAAAAAATAAACTCCAGCGTAGGAAAAACTTTAACCCCTTACCAACATGTGACATACTATAACTATCAGCTGCCGCTGTGTGGAGAGGGCTCACAGGCTGAGCCCTTTCCATAGGAGGTGAGTGTTTGCTGTACATTGCAGAAAACACCCGCCTGTTACGCCCATGATCAGTGCTAGCACCGCGGGCAGCAAAACTGCCCGTAATGGTAAACGCGCCGCCATATTGGCTAAGATTGTCGCTCCCCGTGATGTAATTTGGGGAGTGGCAAGCTGTCTCCATGACAGCCTCTGGTCTTTGTAAGACCTGAGGCTGCATGAATTCTGGACATTTGTTATAAAACAGCAATAAAACTGAGTAACATTGGAAAGCAAGGAGTTATTTTTTCACTTTATTGTATAAACATCACTAGAGGATTGGAATTTGGGAATTTTCTTGCATGGGCAAACCCATTTATCAAACGGTACATAATTAATATAGAATTGGCCTCATACACAGGAAGCACCGGCAATGATTTCATATTTTTCTCCTAAAGTCTGCACACAGCTCATTAAGTGATGAAGAGAACAATGACATCTTACTCTATGGTGAACTGAATTATGGAGGAATTACTTTATAAAGTGAATAAATTTAATGAGTGGCCACATGACGGAGCGGGGAAATTTCAAATGAATTTACTTTAATGTAGAAATATCCATAAAGTCACAACTTATAAATACTAAATCCATTAATGGTCATACTTCAATGATATGTAAATCTAGCTAAATTGTTTGACAATTCTGAATACCAGTATTTTTTGTTTATGTAGATATATCATAATTTTTTCATAAAATATGATCTTTGATTATAATATTATAGTGTGGTTTATAATCTAGCACATCACTGAATCCCTACCAAATTTCTAGAAAAATTATGCAAATATCACTATCTGTAAACAAAGTTAAGCCAAAATACTGAAACCTAAGGCGTTGCTAGGGTTATGAAATAGCCAGTGCCCAAGCCCCACATAAGTAACACATTTTTAATATCAAAACCTCACCCCAGTACATTTGCACCAAAGATATCACTATTAATCTGAATCTCAGGTAACAAATGTTATCACTGCGGAGACCATCCTTTAAAGGGCTGTTTTCATGTGCCAAGCAGATAAAGCACCCTCACACTTAGTTTGCCGGCTGCCATCTCTCCAGCTGTGGCCGTGCACTTCACTGCCTTGCTACCAGGAGTGGGATTCGGTATGGCACCCACCCAACACAATAAAATCACCATGTCTCCCACCTTCATAAAGCCATAATTGAAGCAACTATGTATATTCCCCCATCCACATCGAAAAAATGAATAATATAGTGATGAAATATTACCTTCAAACTACTAAAAGACTCAATACTACTATCTACTATACTCAATACTCAATACTACTATCAAAACTCAATACAATAAATAGTATTACAAACCATACTACTTTTCAAGACCCAAATAATACTGCCACACTGTAACCACTCTCCACTGTGGCTAATAATAGGGACAAAAATCCCCACCATGCAGTCAGGGTCGGCTCCAGGTTTCAGTAGGCCCCCGGGCGACAGAGCCTCAGTAGTCTCCTTTGCAGTGAACTCACGTGGTGGCATTAAAAATTCAGAAACTAAAACAGCCCTCTATTTCCTAAAATATTCCCTAGTTTATCATACTAAACATCCCCCTCATGCTTATTTTTATATAAGTCCCCCTCACCTCCCCATGGATTTCTTATGTGCATCCTTGTGTGGGCATTCCAGCAGCTCTGGGCCCTGGCACTTGGACAATATTACCAGAAATACCACTTTTGAAAGTGACACCACACCATAATATGGATATTGTATCACTTCAAAAATCCATATATCATAAACTCTTGCACTTAATAAGACCATTAAACAGTTTTAGGACAGCTGCATATGAACTTGTACCCGGGAAAACGGGCCTGTATGTTGACCAGATCCAATGGACTGCAACCGAAGGACAGGTGTCCTTAAAAGGGTTGGCCACTTTACCTCATGTTTTTTTTTTAGTGTCTAAGTCTGGGGGCAGGATATTTGGTAATTACCAATCTATTAAATGTTCTCTGCTTTCTTAATATGTGAAGAGCCTCCTGTCTATTACCAAATCATCAAAATCTTTTAAAATGCAACAAGAATAATTTCCTTCCAAAACTATAGACAACAACTCTCAAGGCCAGTTATCACGCAGAAGTGAGAGTAGGTGAAATGACTGTATAGAGCATAAACGTCTATTTTATCATTGGTGTATCACAAGATAAGTGGTTCTGTCCTACCATGGTTCAGACGTATGTCAGCTCACTCGGGTGGGTCTAAGGGGCACACGGAACTAAACTGTCCCTATGTACACCCCTATGACTTCCGCCCTCACAAGGGCAGTCCACATCTGTCCTTGTCAAAATAACACATGCCCCCTTTCAGCGTCTCCTTCCCTGACACATTTCGTCGCGACACATACGGCCAGTCTGCACACCAGATCTCTGGGTCCACCACATGGACAGGAGATGTGCAGTTTTTTAAATTTGTTAAGTCTGACGCACAGTGAACTTTACTTTGTCTGCATGACATTACATGCTATTTTTACGCCAAACCAGAGTAAAGGACGGCAGATTCCAGTAACTATCCCTCTGATGAGTCAGGAGACGAAACCCGTAAGGGAAGGTGACACCGACAGGGGGCATGCGTTATTTTGACAAGGACAGATGTGGACTGCCCTTGTGAGGGCACAAAGCGGTGTACATAGGGACAGTTTAGTTCCATATGCCCCTTACACCCACCCGAGTGAGCTGACATACGTCTTAACCATGGTAAGAAAGAACCACTTATCTTGTGATACACCAATGGTAAAAAAGACGTTTATGCTCTTGTACAGTCATTTCACCTACTCTCACTTCTGCGTGATAACTAGCCTTGGGAGTTGCTATCTATAGTTTTTGGCAGGAAATTATTCTTGTTGCATTTTAAAAGTTTTTGATTAAAAGTGAAATTTTATTAGTCTATTCCTCCTTTGTACCCCCTTCACATAAATTTGGAGGTCACCATTGAAAGAATCTTAGTATTTGCTGCTATCCCCTATTACCTCATCAGCCATAGATTTCTGTCCATAAAATGGAGGGTCATGTGATCTCTCTCCATGAACAAATGCCAGGACCTTGATCTTATATTCATCAATACTGTCATAAGCTCTTTGCAGTTAAAGATCACATGACTTCCATCTGTAGCTATATTATGGTCATGAATGATTGGCTGATTAGGTACAATACAGGAGGCTTCATTTTACATATCAAGAAAGCAGAAGATCAGAACCTATTAATAGATGTATTTCAAAGCAATGTTAAACCTTCAGTTTTTTTTGTGGACACAGAGATACAACGGAGACAAAACAACGGATAAACGACTGAGCACCAACGCCAATGTGAAAGAGCCCTTAAACACATTTAAAAAATTATGAGGTAGAGAGACTAAACGGCGTCGCTGTTTGCTTGGCAGATGGGAAGTCCTTACATTTTCTATCATCCTCCCTACCTTTCTACAACCTGGGCAAAGTGGACTTTTTTGTGTGCAGGCAAAAAAGGGTATTTCATTCATACTATTCAATTGTAACATGATTATTCTCATTTCTACTTTATGCCACTAATCAGTGTTATCCCCCTTCGCACACTTTTAACTGTACTGCCCCATCTCCCTATAATGTGTAGGGATAATTTGTTCCTCTTTAAAAATGTTCCCCATGTAATAGATTGCACCCTATCATTTACATGCCTTCCTCCTCCCTTTATAGCAATTAGGACCCCCATTCAATAAAATGCTCTTTTCCCCTTATAATTATCATTTTAGTGCCCCTTAAGAATTTAGGCAAGGGGTATTCGAACTTTGGCAAATCCATGTTATTGTTTGTATGAAAAATTTTCCAATATACTTTCTGTATCAATTACTCATGGTTTTCTTAAGAAAACTTAATTGTTCACTTCCTGTGGACAGAAATTTGACCATGGTCATGCAGATGCGCGGCTTGTTAGTGTCGTAATCAGACCTGTGTGTTATAATGAGCCGTGTACCATGTGACAAGATCTACCAAGGGCAGCGCTGGTGTCCATGTATGGACCCCAAGGCTGCCATAGAGATTATCAGCACACCTCTAAAGCGAGGCTGTGCCTAAAAATCCTAAATTCCCGTAATTGCCAGCTGGGCTCCCTCAGTGCTTCCAGTTGAGGACAATGTAAGCCGGGGGGGTGTCATTGAGGGGTTGAAATGATGAATATCCTTTATCATTAAAGTGTTCCTGCCCCTCCTTTAGTGCCCCCATATTGCACCATACCGATTCTGTACGGTGCCGTGCGCCCATTGCCATCTATGGGGGACGTATATACTTCCCCCATATGGCCTTGTGAATGTAGCCTAAGATGGTGACATAAAAGTATTGCAAATTAGACTTCCCTTATACATCCATGACCAGCACAGCTCCTGGCTCATTTCATCCAGTGCAGACTCAGTGCAGTAACATCACTAAGCAGTTGTATGGTGCATTTCACTGTTTCTGTCCACTGTACCATAACTTTACACCTCTGTTTATTACAGTAATTAACCCTATCGTCAGTTGAAATATGCTTTATTATAGAATGGGCTTTAAGGAAATTATCCATTTAGACTTTTGACCTAGCGACATCCCAGATTGAAACATTAGAAATGTGAAGAGAAAAAAAAATTGGACAAACAGTATTGAAAATGAGAATTTATTTTAATCAATTTTGAAACAAGCATAGAAGGTAAAACAAGATTTGGCAAGAGGTAACTTGAAGGGAGCTTGTTAAACATGCCGTCTTGGTGACTTGCAGCATTTTGAAAGCAATTTCTGAACAGTTGGATTTATAATTTTGAGGGAAAATATTCAGTATACCTTGTATTTTAGAACAAATAACCTATGTCTTTGCTCTTTCTTTGCCTAGGAGGCAGCCTTACCAGTAGTACTTATACAAACGTAGCTGTCAATTATCATCAATCAAGTAAGACTTAAAAGAATAATATACATGTTAGGCCTCATAGACACGACCGTAATGGGGACTGTGAGATCACGATGCATTGAGAACACGGAATTTATCCAGAATAGCAGCGAGGCCGTTCCGTTTTGTGTGGAGAGAAAGCGCTCACCTCACCCCCTCTTGTGCCCGACCATGTGCATGTAGCCTTATACTAAATCCTTTCCCTCAAACTATATATCAATTTGCTCCGCTCCTCATTAACTATAGGATGGATAAGAATGCATACTCAAGGTTCAGTTTAGGAGAACATAGAAGTCTACTTGATAGCTCATTGAGTTCTAGGGAACTAGTTGTAAGCTATTTTTGCACTAGTAAAGGTTAGCTACTAGTTATATGTTAAGGTGCATTGTGATAGTTCTATACAAGAATTGATCCAATTAGTAACTTTGTTGCTTTTCTCTTCTTGTGACGTCTTAAAGATGTTTTCGGGACTTTTTTTTGTGAAGTCTGCTTAAACATCTCACGTAGTTCTTCTCTTGGTCAGGATGGAGTTCAAAGTCATCAACATTTTCAGCACAAAATGTTATTCTGGAAAAAAATTTATCAAAATGTATTTAGTAATGAAAGAAATATCTTAAAGGAATTAAGGGGTATAACCTAGATGTTGTCCTACAACAGGATAAGACTGTAAGCTCTTGTGAGCAGACCCCTCATTTTGTTCCATATGACTGTTGGAACTGTGTAATTAAGTATTTTATCTGTATTTGTCCCCTATGATTTGTAATGTTCAACAGAATCTTATGGCACTATATAAATATGATATGCTATGACGATAATAGAAGATTGCTTGCGCTCTTGCATTTTGGGCAGTTGGCTCATGCACAGGGCTGTGGAATCCTCTGCCTTGTGCATGCGTCCATATAAAGTGAATGGGGACATGTGCTAGCTGTCAAAAATATAACTAGCACACATCAGCTTTAAGCATTCGTGTGTATGTAGCCTTATTTTCTATGATCTTTTTTTTTCTGCCAACCCTTCACACTCGACATGTGTCTCTAATTTGGGAGTCTCCAAAAACTAGGCATATTAAACTATTAAAGCTGGTACAACCCCTTTAAATTCTGTTCAGGTTAACAAGCGTAAATAACTTTAAATGGAAATGGGTCAACCTATGAAGCAAATGAGGTTGGGGAGGAATTATAACCCACATGATAGGCCAGTGATGGCGAACCTTTTAGAGGCCGAGTGCCCAAACTACAACAATGACCCACTTATTTATCGCAAAGTGCCAACACAGAAATTTAATTTGTGATTTATACTCCGTTCTCTGTCACAGATTTCATTGATATCAGCCCCTGAGGACACCAATAAAGCAGAAAATAGTCCCAGGTAGCGCTGTCACTTTAAAATACCTCTGTGCACAGCAAGTCCTGGGCTGTCTGGGACTGCAGGAAGATACCTGGAGTCATCTCTGGTGATGGCCTGAGTGCCCACAGAAAGGGCTCCGAGTGCCACCTCTGGCACTAGTGCCATAGGTTAGCCATCACTGTGATAGGCCATTAATATTTTATTAGGGAGGTGGGTTTGACACCAGCTGCCACATCCATCAGCTACATAAACTCTGAGTTGATAAAACATATTTGATTTTTGTTGCCTCTACTACTTTGGACGTAGAAGATATTGTTGGTGTAGTAAGCTGGCTGTCTCTAAGCGGCTTTTCATAGAAGATGTACAGGGGATTACTTTCTCAGCATCTCCTCCAAAAAAGCAGAGAAGCTCTAAAAGCAACACATCAGAAATCTCCCATATACCAGAAGAAGCAGAGAGCAAGGAAGGAACAATCATGTATGTTCACCCTAGAACTCCAGACACAGAAAGGCAGTTGAAAATAATTTTTTTTATAATTATGGTGTAAATTTAACTAGAAGCAAAATTCTCCATACAAATATCCCTTTAACTAATAAGTCTTTTGGCAGTGTTTACTGGCCACCTCATTTTTATAATGTGTCATGGAAAGACAACAATAGATTGGTGCTCTAAGTAGCTCTAGATAGACCTGAATATACTGCAATTTTCATAGGGATTTGCCACCAATATTGGGGTCCATTTAATTTGAATAGTACAAAGCAGCTAAGAAGTAGATTACAAATGACATGTATCTTCTAAAACCAAATGTATTAGTCATAAATAAAATCGATCTTCAAGCAGCTTTTCAGATACCAACCTCTCCTGAGTTTCTCCAGCTAGGACTCGTATTCTCTTCACCAGGAGTCCTGGAAGTGAGTCCCAAGATATTTTCTTTTGGAGGGTATACCAGAAATTCTTAATGTCTTTGCTGCCTTCCCATTTTAATTTTATCATCATGAGATCTCCAATATCGGTGTCTAATGTTACAAGGAAAATGTAGGTTCCACTCTCCCTTATACCTTCAGAACTAGATAAATGAATAGCATTGAGTATATTACAATACTATATTACACATATACACAGAACGATTATGCACCTTACATCTCCAGGATATTTACTTATGATTTTATTTGGATTGCGAATGTAAATTAAATTGTATTCTTTTCTGTGCTCCTTTGAACATTTAACCAGACTACTAGACATTGCAGGGTCTATATCAAGGTCAGTAACTTACTTGCTAACAGTTCTAAATGTGTCGGTAGTCTGTATTTAGCCATCTGTTTGGAAATATGTTGGCATATTCTTGAAAATTCACTCAAAAACCATTAATGATGAATATTGTCAAAATGTATGTGCTTCAGATGTTTTTCATATTTTTCCCCAACAACAATTAATACATTGCAAACACTATGAATAACACTTTTTTTTAATTTTGCGCTGTTACATGATAAAGTTTTCAGCTCTTCATATGTCACAATGCCAATTTTAAAAAAACTTCATATTAGGAATTGTAACCGCACTACTCACATTTCTAAAGATATGTCTTTTACGTCTTCCTTAGTTCCTGTAAGCGATGCAGATAATTGAGGAAACAGTTGCTTGTCTGCAATGTGATTGGTTACTTGCATTTTGAACTGGTAATGGAAAGCTGCAACAATAAATACAATGGTATTTGGAATTGATTGATGGTTTATTATACTTTACTGTTTATAAGATCTATAACCTTGGTTTTGCACAAGAAATGATTACGGTTTTCAACTAGGTATCCAAACTTAAGTTCTGCATCTGGCAGTTACTAACGCTAAAGGATAATCCACTGTGTTGTAAAAGATTTTAAAAACAAACTTCTTTTTGTTGTTTCAAACTTTCTAAATATCACTGCTTGCATATATATATATATATATATATATATATATACACATATGTATATACACACACATGGTGTACCTAATAAAGTGGCCGGTGAGTGTATATATATATATATATATATATATATATATATATATATATGTATATACACACACATGGTGTTCATCGCCTATAAAAGGCTTATTTTTCTTATTTCTTAAATAATTATCTAGGGAAAAGTTTTCATTAAACTTTCTTGCGTCCCTAGGAATTTTAAAGCATCAGTGACCATCCATTTAAGATGTTGGTTATTTGTACTTAGGAAAACCTGGCTCCCACCTCTGCCATCTGATCGAAGCCAACGTATATTTTTTTTCTATAGAAGCACACATTATCTGTAGCAGCTCCTGATTTGTAGAGCTACAATGAGTCCTCAGCAGACTAATTACGGCTATAAATGTTAGTCTGTATGCAGAGTGGAAATGCTTTCAGGTGTCGGAGAGCAATTACTGAGACTTTCTCGTGCTTGGCTGGGCGCCTGCATATGTTCCTTCTGGCTCACAAAGAAGGGACGGTACAATAAAACTTTGCAGATTGGGATTCAGGCAGCGGATTCATGTGCGCATATTTATATTAGAAGCAAGCATCCAGTATTAGTCTCGGGGAAATCTGCTTCTCTTTATAATTAAAAAGAAAGAAGAAAGTCTTTGGAAATTGCTCGTCTTACAGATTAGAATACGTTAAATCTCATGGAGCCATAACTAGGTCATAACCCAGACAAGTTGAGATGTTGAGACGTAAAGCAGACAAACAGACGTAACTCATCAAGTCTGACAACTGTATCTGATTATACAAAGACTGCAAGAAATGTGTCAGAGGTAATAATCTGCAATTCCACCGCTCTCACTGAAATCCACTTTTATAATGATTATTATTTTTATAATTTATTCTGATCCTTTGCAGGCAATGTACAAACTAAATTACATGGTTGGATTTACAGGTACATTGAGTTTCTGGTAGGGAAAATCTTGCAGTTTGCTGCCTGAGGCAAATGGAGATAAAGTGAGCTGGCCAGACTCATAAGGAACAGAAGCTGAGATTTAACCCTGGGTTATGCATCTTCAAAGTCAAAGCAAGAACCGAAAGATATATCCCATATTCCTTTGGAGGAGCTCATGCTATTACCTCTAGGGAAGAATCCTGAGAAGGGAAGATTGTTATGTGACCTCAGAAACAGAGATACAAGTGGAGAACATGGTATACATGTGCTGTGACAGCGCCATTGTTCCCCACATATCACAGCAAATATATATTAGTCTGATATTTAAGCGAAATGTAGGTCATTGCTTTTTTCTTGCAGAGGGTCACAGTATAGCATTACTATTATATAACTTGCCCTCTGATTTCCAATCTTTACAATTTATTTAAATTGGCAGTACAATTGTAATATATTAGTTTTAGTGTGAATTCAGCTTTATCATGTATATACATTTTTGTAGAGGCAGCCAGTCTGTTCTTAGCTTAACTGGTCTGTCTTCAGGACCACGGATAGCGAAGTAGTAGTATCTTTAATATGATACGAAAGATACATGTATCTGATGCTGGGGGCATCTGAAGTGACATTTCCTTTCCAGTCTCTAAACTTGACCTATCTCTGGCAAGATATAATAATACTTCTTTATTCATATAGTGCCATCATATTCAAAAGGGCTTTACAGATCTTGGGTGACATTTACAAGTAAAATGAATCTTGACAGAACAATAACATCATCAGATGAAACATTAGGAATGAGGGCCCTGTTCACAAGAGCTTACAATCTATAAATATTCTTCTAAGCTCATTTTCACATTTCATTTTATCTGAGGGTCCCAATAGTCTAATGCCGTAAAATATGGAGACCCTTGAACATCTTAACGACAATAATAATTCTTTATTTATATAGTGCGCACAGATTACGCAGCGCTGCAAATAGCATGTCAAATTGGTCCCTGTCCCCATGGGACTCACAATCTAAACAACCTAACAGCATGCATTGGAGTGTGGGAGGAAACCGGAGAAAACCCACATGGAGAAACATGGAGAGAACATACAAACTCTTTGCAGATGTTGACCTGGGTGGGATTCGAACCCAGGCAATGCAAGGCAGAAGTGCTACTCACTCAGCTACCATGCTGCCCCAATGACATGTAAGTCCATATGCGGCAAGAGCTTAAGGTTCTGATTGAATAATGTATACTTGGTCAGATCAATAGATATTGTATCGTTAATATCTCTACCTAAGGGCTCTTTCACATTGACGTTGATGTTCAACTTCAGTTGTGCATCTGTTGTGTTTTGTCTCCGTTGTGTCTCCATGATGCATCAGTTTTGTCTTTGTGTCCAAACATTGCTTTGAAAACATCACACCTTGTTTTTCGGCATCATTAGTGAAAAAAAGACGCATGTTTCATCTGTTTTTTTGTGGATCCATAGACTTCTAATGCCTTCTGTGATCCGCTTCAGTGAAAAAAATTGGACATACATAATTTTTTCCACGGAAAATGTATCAGTGTAAATACAAGCCAATGTGACATCACATAGTATAATAAGTGACAGACAGCATGGGTTTACTAAGGATAGAAGTTGTCAGACTAACCTGACCTGCTTCTTTGAAGAGCTGAGCAGATGCCTGGATGGAGGAGCTGCTGTGGATATTGTGTTCTTGGACTTTGCAAAGGCATTTGACACTGTCCATCATAAAGGGCTGTTGGCTTGAATAAGGTTTATTGGTTTGGCAGGAATCATTTGCAATTGGATTGAAAACTGGCTGAAGGAATCATATCCAGAGAGTTGTGGACAATGATTCCTACACTGAATGGTCACCAGTTATGAGTGGTGTACTCAAGGGCAATGTCAATTAGCTGCCTCTAAAGCCTGCAAGATCTTGTCATGTATCAAAAGTGGTATGGACTCTCGTGATAGGGATGTAATATGCACTGTACAAGGCATTGGTACTGCCTCACCTGGAATATGCCGTCCAGTTCTGGGCACAAGTCCATAAAAAGGGGGCCCTGGAGCTGGAGAGGGTTCAATGAAGAGCTACAAAAATGATAAGGGGTATGGATGGTCTCAGTTATGTGGATTAAAAGTAGATTTATTTAGTCTGCAAAAGAGACGACTAAGAGGGGACATGATTAATTTATAAATCAAAAGACAAGGGGGCACTGTCTCAAGCTGGAAAAAAATTTTTTAATCATCAGAGGCGACAGGGCTTTTTTTTTTTTTTTTTACATGCGCTGTCACAGTAAGGACAGCGGAGAGCTTCAAGAAGGGCCTATATGCCTTTTTACACCTAAATAACATTGACTGTTATGTTATATAAAATTGTTTCCCCTAAATCCCTTCCTCATCCAATCCCTTCCCTGGTTGAACTTGATGAACATGTGTCTTTTTTCAACTGTATAAACTATGATGAATGTGAAAACACCCATAGAAATCAATGGTTTTGTGAAGCATCTGTGGAAATTACTGAACCATGGACGTGAAAAGCAACTCCAATGTGATAGAGCCTTTGTTTCAACTGCCGGTGTGTGGGTTGCGCAGTCTCTTCTACTGAAGAGTGAGAGGACCTCACACACTAATGACATAGGGTCCGCAAGGCCATGCAATGCAGAATTTTTATCAGTAAGAATGAGATGCTGTTTTCTGTCACTTAGAAAAGGAGCAAAAATAAAAACAATAGAAAGAAGAAAAATTCCAGCTAGGCACAGGAAATCAGAGTTCAGATAAAAATATTCAAAGTTTATTTTCTGCCATTTAAAAAGATTTGCACATAGCTCAGCATAATGGAAAAAATAGGGTGAACATCAAGGCTTACAAACCTATGCGTTTCTGTATTAGACATGGCTTTTGCCTGTTTGACTTAGGTCAGTGGTGGCAAACCTATGGCACGGGTGCCAGAGGTGGCACTCAGGCCATTGCCACAATTTCACCAAACAGGACCACATCCATCAAATCTTCCTGCAGTCCCAAGCAACTTAAGGGATGCTGCTCTCAGAGCTATTTTAAAGCGACACTATACTGGCTGTTTTAAACTGCAGGAGAAGTAAGAAGGTGTTGATTGAACTGCATTGCCTTTGCAGGTCATCCTGCTGCACCCACCATTCTACCTGGAGAGAAGCTACAATAATGGTCTGAATTTGCTCACCTTCTTTCAACTGTATTGGTGGCTTTAGGGGAGCTAATACAGTTGAATGATGTTGAAGAACAGGTAGCAATAAGTTACTGCTTGAAATGTCATTTTGGCACTTCATGGTAAATTGTAGTTGTAGTTGTAGCTTGGGCACTCGGTCTCTAAAAGGTTCGCCATCACTGACTTAGGTGGTGAGCTGATTACACCTATACTTTTCAAAAATAAGAACCTCTTATAAAGTGTTCAAATTAGATCTTGAAATATTTTGTTGGGTCAAAACATTATGGTGCACATTTACTAAAAGTAGTGCAATCTGCACTAAATGCAGTTTGCCCATGTATAATGCTCAGTGTGCCAGATTCATGAAGAACGTGCTCCAGAAATAATGAATCTGGCGCTCCCTGCACTGCCCCGACAGAGTTCACCAACTTTTTTGTGCTGCACCTTTATCATAGGGCATGTTACAGACTTTGCGTGATAAATCTGGCGCACAGTCTGACTGAGCACTGGAATGGCCCCTAATTTGTGTCGCATGATGCCTAGTGCAGCTGCGTCACAAAACGGTTGCGTGCGACACAATTGTGGTGCAGACACTTCTTAGATGGCTATGAAAGCAGTATGCACCTGAAAGAACATGAATAGTTTGCCACAAAACTGGCACAAAGCCCTAAGTAAATGTGCCCCTATACTGTATGTGCCAATGGATTGCACTAGAAAACTGCTGTTAAACCATCTGCCTCAACATTTGAATTTTCACTTGAATAGAATTACAATCTTGATGATCTATCCTCAGCATAGTCTATTGATATCACATCTGTAGTTGTTTGGCAATCATTTCCCCTACTTAAGAACACCCAACTTACAGATGACCCCTAGTTACAATCGCACCTCTAGATGTTGGTAATTTACTCTACTTTAGCCCTAGGCTACAATGATCAGCTGTAACAGTTATCACAGGTGTCTGTATTTAAGCTTTATTGATAATCCTAGTTCTGATAATAGCCAAACATTTTTAAAATCCAATCGTTAAAGAAACAAAAAACAAATTGTCTGTGGTTAAAATTCTAAAATATACGGTTCCACCTTACATACAAATTCAAATTAAGAACAAACCTACTGAACCTATGTTGTAGATAACCCGGGGGCTGCCTGTACTGAAGACACTGCAGCCCATACCCTGCATAGATTTATACAATAAGTGGTGCCAGTGCTGGCTATTACCATGTTGTATTTAGTCTGAATAGAATAATGTAAAAAGGGGGTTTTAGGTACTAAAAATCAGCACCTTGCCCCTTCAGCTGATTTTGATGAACATTTGCTGTCTTTCTTGGCATGCATTGAAATGTATTTATTGAAACATATGGTGAAAGCCCCTTTGAATATTAACATTTCAGCCAATAATTTGTTTTCCCAGACATGCAAGACAGCTGGCGCGCTACCACCCTCTGTCCAGAACATGTGAAATATTATGTGTGACATTTACAAGAAGATAAAAACCATGAGGCATAAAGGCAGATGTTTCAGATGCCCAGGAAGGCAGTATTTCCAGACAGCAAATAACAAGTGCAGGTCTCGCCATCTTCATTTCTAGAGATTATTTATGGAGTAGTTTGTAACATGCTTTCACAATGGTTCTCATGAGCATACAATGTCTGTCTTCCTTCAGCTTGCAAAGGAATAAGCATCTTTGTTTATCTTGTGATAAATAATAATGCTTACATCAGAGCCTCAGGCCATATTCACCAGTGACAGATATGCTGCAGAAATTCCTGTAGTCAAAAAATCCATTCTATACATGTGAATGTGTCTTTTTTTTAGGGTGTGAATTTTGTGCTGAACTCTGACCTCTCCTTTGCACCGTATATATTTAATCTGTTGCTCAGTCTCAGCCGTGCACATCTCAGAAACATCTCTAGAATCCGTCCATTTCTCACAAATGAAACCTCTAAAAATGCTAATTGTTGCTACTCACTAAACTCTCTCCTCCCCAATCGATTCTTAATGCAGGATCCAGACTTGTCTTTCAGACCATAAGGTACGTGGATATCTCCAGTCTGTGCCAATCACTGCAATGGTTGTCCGTCTCTGAATACAGTGTAAAATTATCATCCACAAAGCTCTGTATAATGCTGCGCCTCCCTACCTCTCCTCTCTCATCTTAGCCCAACACATGATTTTCAATCTGCCAGTGGTCTTAGACTATTCTCTACCTTAATTATCACCTGTCACTAATGTCTCCAGGATTTCTCCCAATTTCACCGATTCTCTCTGTATGACCTACTCCGGTCAATCGGACTAATACCCAACCTCCAAAGTTTCTTTCAAAGTTGCTCTTAAAACCCATCTCTTTAGGCAAGCCTATAACACGCACTGACTGCACGAAATTACAACTCTCTATACTAACTCGTCCTGTGTCCACCTCTAACCCGACAAACACCAGACACCAAGCTCCAGACTTCTCTGCAGTCCTATTGACCTTGGACTTTCTATATAAGATGGCGGCTGATGGCAGTTTCAAGCAAAAACATTTTTATTTATTACATTATTTTATAGTCCTCACTCCTATTGTTCCATATGATTGTTTGTAATATAGTATTTTATTTGTATATTTCCCCTATGAGTTGTAAAGTGCTATGGAAAATGATGGCGCTATATACATAAAGATTATTATTGATATACAGGCAGTCCCCGGGTTACGTACAAGATAGGGTCCGTAGATCTAGACAAAAACAATTTTGGCCCCAGTAACAATTGGAGTTTAAACATTTTTTGCTGTATTGGGAGCAAAGATTATCAATAAAGCTTCATTACAGACGCCTTACAGCTGATTACTGTCATCTGGGACTATAGTAAAGCATTCAGAAAGCTTCACCAGAGGTTAGAGGGGTCTGTCTGTAACTATGGGTTGTCTGTAAGTCAGGTGTCCTTAAGTAGGGGACCACCTGTACTCTTGATGTATTTGATTAGAGAATCCCCACTTTTCATTTTAAGGTATGGGATTTTTTTTTTTTGTAAAAATTAAGAATTTTCTAGGTGGCAGTGAATATTATTATTTTGCAGCTACAGATTTCTTGTAGCGTTTAAGTGGTGATCTCCTGCCTCACAGTAGACGGGGTCCCTGTAGTGGTGATTGTTAATATGAAAGTAATAATTGCAATTCCTTCTGCTTGCAAAGGAGGGAATTATATGGTTATGTTGCTGAGTATGCAATTCCCTAATAAATGTAAATGTGAGGTTTCATGCTGACACCCCACATGGTTTTTGAGTTACTGGAAACACTCTAAAAATACAAATTTATAGGGAAAATCTTAAGCTACAGTCACATCTCACTATGTCCATACGTTGTAAAGACATGCCGGATCCAGTTGCTGCATCTGCTTTTTGGACAGTACACCAAGGCAAAAACTGAGTGTATACGTCAGGAACTTTCCTGGCTCAGTGTATACATAAAACGTGGTGTGAACCTAGCCTTACTTTATAGATAAACATTAAATATTTTCTATACTTATAACATGTAAAATATTATAAACTGTAAATGCATTTGAAAATAATATATTTAACATAATCTAAATTTGTACCAAATTTGTCCTTGCTTTATAGTTCTGCCCAAACAGCTGGACCTACTTTTATAGACTTTGGCACTTCAGGAACATGTGTAATGTGATAATATCATCACGTGGCCCATCGCCTACCTTTGAATGGCATGTTTAAACGTGTCTTGAGGAAGAGACTATGTCCAGGCCGTATTCCTTCCCTGTTGATGTTGTAGCCCAAAGAAATGCATCCACTTTTTGGACATTTCAGACACATCCCTTTTTCAAAGGTTTTAAAGTCTTTACATTCATAGCCTGTGATGTGCTGATCTCCATTTAGTATAGAGTCAATAAAAAGGTGAACTGACCTCTCATGGGAACATTTCACAGATTGTTTAAATCCTAAGATAAAAAGACAAAATTAACCATTTTACCAATCGTATAACAATACGGAGAGCTAGTTTCAGAAGGGTTACTGGAAGTTCTTGTAGAACATCTTGAGAAATATGTAAAAAAAAATGCCCCTCTCTTACCATGTGCTTCTGTACAAGAATTGTTCTTCATGGTCAAGCTGCATTGTTAAAGGTGTGTTACATTTTATGGGGATTTTTGTAGTTAAACAACTTAGTCTATTGGTCATTCTATACGGTTCTGAGAACAGTTTGACATCCTGAAATTCTGGACTAGCAGTGGATAAATAATATAATACCTACCCAATTTTACTTACTTTCGATCCTCTGTACACAGTTTGTAAAGTTAATTTATCCATCATTGTTAATTATACATCATACCACATTTCTGTAGTCAGGGGAGTTGACACAACCCACAAAGTTGCATGGGCCATGGAGATTAGGCCAAGCCCCACAATGTTGGAATGCAGTCTGTTTTCTCAGACTGGTTGTTAAAAATTAAACAGCTGGATTGAAACCTGGGGAGAAGTGAGATGCTGGTCCACATCCCCATGCATATTTTAAACTCCAGTGGTCTACCCAGGATAAATATATATATATATATATATATACAGGCAGAAATCCCTGGGTTACGTACAAGATGGATTATTAAGGTTTGTTCTTAAGTTGAATTTGTATGTAAGTTGGAACTCTATATTTTATAATTGTAGCTCCAGACAAATTTTTTTATTTGTACACTATTGTGTGTTTCTATTTATTATTATTATTACTATTTGGCTCTACAAGAAAGTCATGGTGGTTTACAGTACAGTTCGTTTTGACCAGTGTCATTTTAATGTATTATATAGTAACTAATCTTACTTTACATATACAGGCGGTCCCCTACTTAAGGACACCCGACTTACAGACAACCCATAGTTACAGACGGACCCCTCTGCCCACTGTGACCTCTGGTGAAGCTTTCTGAATGCTTTACTATAGTCCCAGACTGCAATGATCAGCTGTAAGGTGTCTGTAATGAAGCTTTATTGATAATTCTTCGTCCAATTACACCAAAAATTTTGAAACTCCAATTGTCACTGGGGCAAAAGAAAAAAAAAATTTCTAGAACTTCCATTATAAAATATACAGTTTCGACTTACATACAAATTCAACTTAAGAACAAACCTCCAGACCCTATCTTGTATGTAACCCGGGGACTGCCTGTATTGCTAATATCTTTTAATGGTCATAATGGAAATAAATGAGTATTAGACCTCATTATTTCTGAACATTGTCTGCCCTGCATAGTCTTTTTTAGCTTTAAAGGGATTTTCTGCGTACCCTGGTATTCAATTTTGGATGGGTAGTGAAGGAAATCATGTGATGACTGTGTCCAAACACTTATCAGAGGAAAGTGAACAGTGATGCTCAACAGTGACATCATAAACCCCATTCCTTTGACTGGTTTGGCCAATGGTTTGACACATTGATCACATGGCCAGCAATGTACACCACCCCACATAAACAGGTGACTGAAAAACATCAAAATACTAAATATTAGATATAAACGTTGTCTTCTTACCAAAAATTCCATGCTCTGCTATATGGCTGTACAAGTCTCGAAAGTGGCATCCAGGTTGAATGTCTCCTCCATTGGGGTAGAAATCAAAGTGACCAACTCGCTCATTAATGCCAATGCTTAAGCCAATATGTTGTTGTGTGTTTGTGTGTATGGCATCAACAAAACTGGCGTCGTCTGATGACAAGCGATCTACTGAAGCCATTCCTTCAAATAATGGACCAGCAGGGTCAAGACCTTTAAAAAAACATATTTGATAAATTTCATTGGAAAAACTGCTGCATACACATGGTACTCTATAGGGATCACTGTTTTAGTATTTTGGGGATTAAATAGAGCCCTGTAAATACCCGCTACAGATTATATAATAGCCCTTAATTTTGAGGTAGGGGCTACTGGTGGCCACTTCCTCCTTAGTAGCTGTGAACCTCTGCAGGACTCCTTCATTCTACACCACAGCATGGATCCAGTCACCACACCAAAAGGGGCACATTTTGATTTTTCTCTAGGCCTTTTCGACTGTATAGAGATGTTTTTTTTTCCAGATTAAAATGAGATTGCATTTATCTTACTGACAAGTGACATCATGATAAATTCCCCTGTCAGTACGTTTACTGGTAAAAATGGGCCATTCTACAATACATTTGAGAATAATTCTAGATAGATCTATTATTCCTATAAACCTATTATTACTATTATACCAGCGAACTTGTCAAAATGAATGCAAGAAATAATAAACATCTGATCAATAATTTATTCGCTGCTAAACTTAGAAACTAAAGGAAGAGTTGTATCAAATCCACACTAATCCTGTAAGATTTAGGTGTAAATTACTAATCAGTATTATTGTTCTTCTGCATTGTTAATGGGTGAAGGGATTAGAGATATTCTTAGATATTTTTACATTTTCTTATTAATGATTGTGTGGGATTAGAAGAGGGAAGCTCCAGCTAATCTCTATAAATATAACATTAACAAACAATATTCTAATCAGTTTGCGCACTGGCTGCCTCACAGCTCTGTACTATGTGTTTTATAGAAGTCATACATTGTACATATGGGACATTTTTAGCAGCATGCTGAAATAGTTGTCCTTATTTTGCTGAGAACAAAACCTCATTAAAGCTAGTTACAAGATATTGGTTCAGATCAGTGTTAGAATCATTCAAAGATATTCTAAGTTTTCATTGTGCACTGCGGAAAAAGTTTAGTAGAAGCAGGGATATATATCACCAACCGATGATATATGGGATAGATATATCCTCAAACCCTTAAAAAGGATGATTTGATGGCGCAGAAGCACTCGGGTTTCTCTTCAAGTTTTTATTGGTTAATGAAAGGGAATATATAAAAAAAACACAATGCGTTTCGCACCTTGCAACTGGGTGCTTCATCAGGTCTAGGGGAATATAAAATAGGTCCCGTATATTTGTAAGGTTACAATAGTGGTGACTTTTAAAAATAGTACACATAAAAGAGGGAATTTCATACAATTGTCACCTTTAGAAAAGCCGTTACCCTAAAAAATCTTTTGACATCAACTCAAATCAGGCAACTTAAATCAGAAAACAAGAAATAAGAGAAAAATCTCTGTGTGAAAAGATGTGGCCAACAATCCTGCTTGTGCTGCTGCAATATATGCCACAACGCTGTCTCCTTCCAATGGAGAGTAACTCGAGAGGAATCCTTTCAAATTAAGTTCTCAATGATCTGTCAAACAAGCTGATATACCTACTGATGTACCTACTATACCTACTACAACTGATGTACCTACTAGAATGCCCACTTGAAAAGGCTTCCATCTACATGGAGTCTCGAAACATTTCTTGATGAAACATCACAAAAATGAGAAGTTATTGAAAATAACCCCCATAGACCATTTTCCTGAAAATGTCCATAACCTTTTTGATACCCTATGTAAAAGAGAAGTATATTGGATATTTCAACTTAAAAATCTCAACCCCTTTGGCCTGATTGAAATTTAAGAAACCATTATTCACTAGAACTAAACCCTTACAACATATTGTAATCCTCCATACTACATAATGCCTTTGTCAACCACCTTTCTATTGTTCTTGCATTGTTAATTGTTTTTTGTTATTTTATTGTTTATTGATGTGTCCTTTTAACAAACTGATTCAACATAATTTTACCTATAAAACATATAGTTCCAATTTCACCAATTAGGCCCTGATGGTGATTAGGAGACAGAACTAACTTACACCTGTGTCCTTCTATAGGTACAAACCTTTTTTTTTTTTTTTTATAGTTTTGCCGTTTTGTGTTTTACACATAATCTTTTATATTTATTGTCTTTAATGGCTATTCCTGGGAGCATGTTTGATGCAGAGAGTGGTATTTAATAACATGTAGTCTGTTATATCCATCAAAACACATAGTGTATGTCCATGAGGCATATATATAAATATATATATATATATATATATGTATATGTCAACATTTGCCATAGTCATAGCAATTATAACTATAGAAATCCTTTCTTTTTCTCCTTTTAGTAGTAGCTCATTCTTCATTTTTCTGCTTTCTTTTATTTGAAAAACAAAAATCCAAACAGCAAAAATATCAAATAGTAAAACAAAGCAATGACAAAACCCTTCTGTATTGTGGTCTATATACACAGAAATATAGACTCGTAAAATAGCCAAACACTGTAGTGTGTAGAATTGTAGCGCTACATAAAACTAGTCTTCTTGTAAGTGCAGACGAAACAGCTGCATAATTAAACAGCCAGATAATAACCATAAAGTGCAATTATAGGAGAAAGATGAAGGTTTATAGTTAACAGTTGGAGTTCTATGCTGTAATATAAGCTAAAAAGTACTTTTTCCATGTTTTTCTATCTTTTATGTTGGTAAGAATGATAGCACTCTAGTATAGCTCGTAAGTTATATTGGTGACTGGATGTGAATCCGGGAAATGCTATACAAAGCAATACAGGATTGTGAATGGAATTTATCAATATGTTACTGCAGTTATTTGTGTTTCAGGATTGTACTAAATAATTAGAAATTACCTGTAATTCTTCCAATCTTGTCTGGTCCGTTAATATAGCTGCCAGCAAATCCTGATACATGAGCTCCAAGGCTGTACCCAATCAAATGAACATTACTTCTAGGAAATTGGATGGATGACTGAAAAACATCATGAATTTGAGATTAAGACAACAGCAATATGAAGGCAGGACAATGTGTGCCAAAGAAAGAGAAATATAATTGAGGCGACTATATTTATTACTTCAATTTTACAGTAAGACCTGGTTCACACTGCAACTTTTTATTGCATTTGTGCCAGATGCATATTGACTGTTGCTTTCAGCTATTCTATTGTTGCGCTTGATTTGTTAGTGTATTAAAAAAGGGTTTTTTTTTCCATCTTGTGTATTTATGCAGGTCTGGCATTAGTATGGTGTGGGTAAAAACTGGACATTTGGCCAAAATGGTTAACTCTGAAATTTTCTGATGTTTAGAAAAAACATAGTTTTAGAACATTCCAGTTTGTGGAGAAGAGTTTGTAGGTCAGCTTCTTCCGGGGTCTCACTGTTCAGCCTTGCATGATTAATAGTTCTGTTTTGTACACAAACAGGAAGAGACCTGTCAATCATTCCTTACACGCAAATAGGTTTCAATGTGCTGCCAGGGTCCTTTTAAGGTGGACATCACTTCAGGTGATGGTGGTGATATTTTGGGTACCTGGTGTTACCTCCTTAAATTACCTCCTTAGGTTTCAGCCCTGTTTGTGGCCCAGCCATAGGTCTACAAGCAGCTTGTATGAGCTGAGATATTAAATAGGGGTGGCAGAATCTAAGTTAAGGAATCCTCCGCATAAGTGGACCCAATCTTTTTTTTAATAAGGGATTGGTTGCATGCAAATTTTTTAATGCTTCCCTTTCTCTCCCCACCACTTATAATTATCCCTTTCCAGTAGCACTCTATCTATAATGCCCCCTTTACTATTATGTTTAACAGCCACGCTCCTACTTTCTTGCCCACCAGCTTCAGATGATCCCAATGATCCCAAGCACACCAGCAGCTGTATGGCTGAAAAAGTAAAATATTAAGGATTTATCAATAAGTGCCTACAAACCTTTAAGAACTGAAGAAGAGTGTAGAACATTTGGTCAGAATTCCTCCAGAGATGATAAATGATTATTATTATGTTTTTGCTGATAAAGTTGATTCTACAAGATACTAATTCATGGGGTTTCTTAGTTTTTCATACATGGGTTTTCTATTTTGGCTTAGTTTTTTGTTTAAAAAACACACACAGTGGAATCTGTTGGGTGTTCTTCATCCGAGGTTGTAATTACCTAATTTTTGAACCTTATAAAGACCAGATATTTTTTTACTATGTCCTTCTTTGTAATCCTATAATATTCAAAGTGGGTCTTTTTAGTTTTTCTCATGACTTATTTTTATATTTCCCTGATGTATATTTAAATCCAATAAAGGATTCTCCACTTTAACAGCAACAATAACCTTCTCTGCTTCTCTCAGGAATTTCTGTTTTCGCTGTGCTGTGATACACTAATACTGTTCTACTTATGCGGGAAGGCTAAATCGTTCCATCATCTTTCTACGTAGACATGCCTGGTATAAACAAGATCATTTCCCCTGTTTACGATTCTCTTTGTGAGCAAAATGCTTCCCAGCCACTGGAAATGACAAGTCACCAATGCAAATGAGAAAGCAGAAGCTAAGGTAAATAAATATAGCTGTTATATTTTACAATGCAAATGTTTGTGCTGGCATCAGTACACACAGCAGAGTAGTTAACTTAGCTGAACATCTTGAGGCTGATTATTGACTGCTGAACTACTGCTTTAACAATGCCATAAAAAGAAGAGGAGAGGAGTAAATTGTGGCAGGTACATTACTGTCCAGAAGGAAAGAAATACACTTCTTAGATGGACATCAACTAAACATGCTCTCTCCGGCCCCTTGTTATCTCAATCACTGTCCACTGTTAGCCATTGACTATATATTATATGGAAGTGATATCATTTCCGTTTATGACTAATCTCGATTTTGTGTCCCATCTTTATTGTGCAATAATTTTCTCCTTTCAAAGCATACATTCTGAATGAAGGTGATTGCGAGAGAACTAAAAGGACTGTTCTATCACAATCCTAACATCCCTTCCATGAGATTTTATGTCCCACTAATGTTCCTGGATGCCAACTGAGGACAAACACACATGCATACGCATAAATTTGGATTTTCCATGGTCTGCTTTGGATTTATA
This sequence comes from Engystomops pustulosus, assembly GCF_040894005.1. NCBI lineage: Eukaryota > Metazoa > Chordata > Amphibia > Anura > Leptodactylidae > Engystomops > Engystomops pustulosus. Next base: position 151,729,468 of record NC_092414.1, read on the forward strand.
TCATAACATTGAGTTCTATATCTCCCATACTTACATACAATGGGGCTGATTTATCAAGCTGTCTTAAAGTCAAAATATTTCTAGTTGCCTAAGGCAACCAATTACAGCTCAGCTTTCATTTTACCAGTGCTCATGAACAACTGTGATTGGTTGCCATGGGCAACTAGGAATATTCTGACTTTCAGACAGCTTCATAAATCTGCACCAATGTCTTGTCATACATACGATGTTCTCCTTTGGGAACATAAATATCCATGTCCAGGTTATATCAATTAGTTTCTCTATATTATCTGTAAATGAGAAGCTCTATGATAACTCTAAAACTTGTATATTGTAATTTCTCACAGTGTCTGAAGAAGGTCTACTGACCGAAAAGTAAAGTTTGCTGAAAAAATCCTTATCTCATATTTTTATACCTAGACCTGTGGCAAAGATAAGGGGGCATTCTCTATGCATAAAGGAGAGGCTGTTCTACCCTCGTCATAGATGGGGATTCCTTACTGTTAGAGCAGTGAGGCAATGGAACTCTGGCTCAAGAGGTTGTTATGGCTGTTTTACTCCTGTAACATGTGATATTTTTGTTCTCCAAAAACATGTATCTTCTCCCAAAATGACAGTTGGGACAACAACTTCAAGTAAGGATCCCATTGAATATTTTCTCCATTGCTTTTTCAGATTCCTCATACTTAAATGCTACTTGTTTTAAGGTAAAACCAGCTGATAGATCAAATCCTGTCATTTCTACTTGTCTTATTTTCCTAAAAGCATTGTAACAGAGAATACATTTTAAGATGGTGCTGGCATTGTGGACCATAACCAAAACATCAAGGCTAAAGAATTTCAAAAATGCATTATCCTGACGTCAATGTGTGACAGCAGGGAAGTTCTCCAATCAAGAGAACGGACAGGCACACAGGAACGCAGGACCACAGGAATTGAGGAATCACAGGAACGCAGGAATCACAGAGAGAGCTTTCTCTTCATGGGGAAGACTTGAAGATCCGGCAAGGGTCACAGGAAGAGGCAGAAACTTATAGCAGGCCAGCGCCAATTAACGGCACACTGGCCCTTTAAATCTGAGTGAACTGATTTCAGTTGCGGGAGCAGGAGAGGACATCGCTGGAGCCAGGGGAGGTAAGATGAGTGGAGCTCCGAGACAGTGAACGCGGGAGCACCCGTGAAGTACCCCCCCCCCCTTCGGCCTCCCCTTCTTCTCATCTTCTTCTTGGTCCCAAGAAACCTCTGGAGGAGAGTCCAATCCAAGATGTTTTCTTCAGGCTCCCAGGATCTTTCCTCAGGCCCGAACCCCTTCCAGTCTACAAGAAAGAACCGCTTCCCCTTCATGTCCAGAACCTCCTTAAATTCGTAGACATCAGGGGAATCCACCTCAGGAGCAGGAGGAGTGGATTGCTGGGAGAAGCGGTTCAAGATGACTGGCTTCAGGAGGGAGACATGGAATGAGTTCGGGATGCGCATCGATGGTGGAAGGCGGAGCTTGTAGGCCACTTGATTGATTGATTGATGCGCTTGATCACCTCAAAGGGACCGAGAAACCGGGGACCAAGTCTGTAACTGGGTATCTTAAGCCAGCTGTATTTGGAGGACAACCATACTTTGTCACCAAGAGAGAAGACAGCAGAAGCTTGCTTCTTATCAGCCTGGGTTTTGGTACGGTTCGTAGCTCGTAGAAGAGACTGGCGGGTCTGGACCCAAATAGACTTGAGGTCCTGCACCAAATCCTCTACTGCAGGGATATCAGAGGAAGTAGACAGTGGAAGAGGCAGGTGAGGAATACGTCCATAGACCACAAAGAACGGAGCCGAGCCAGTAGATCCTGAGTCCAGGGAATTGTAGGAGAACTCAGCCCAAGGTAGTAGGTCAGCCCAGTTGTTCTGACACGCTAAGACGAAGTGACGAAGGTAGCAGCCCAAAGTCTGGTTCACCCTCTCCACTTGACCATTAGACTGCGGGTGGTAGGCAGAAGAAAAGTCAAGGTTGACCCGCAGTTGGTTACATAAAGAACGCCAGAATCTTGATACAAACTGGACTCCTCGATCAGACATGATGTGAAGCGGAAGACCATGCAGCCGGAAGATGTGTCTGAAGAATAGACTGGCAAGCTGTGGGGAAGACGGAATACCTGGAAGGGAAACAAAATGGGACATCTTTGAAAACCGGTCCGTCACCACCCGGATGACAGTACAGCCCAAGGAGACAGGCAGATCAATGACAAAGTCCATTGCCACAAGGGACCATGGGCGACTGGGTATCGGCAACGGCAGTTACAGTCCAACCGGTTTGAGATAAGTGGCTTTGTAGCGGGCATAGGAAGAGCAGGATCCCACAAAATCCCGAACATCTTTGACCAGGTCTGGCCACCAGTAGTAGCGGGAGATGAGGGCCACAGTGCGCTGCACCCCAGAATGCCCAGCCACATGAGAAGAATGTCCCCAAGATAATATCCTCTTCCGAAGAGCAGGTCTAACATATGTCTTGCCGGGAGGTAGCTGCCGAAGATCAACTGGAGCTGCAACAACAAGCTGGTCCGGAGAAATTATGTGCCGAGGAACTGGTTCTTCTCCAACCACATCCGAAGCCCGGGAAAGGGCAGCAGCCTTGACATTCTTGTCAGCCGGACGAAAATGGATAAGCAGATCGAATCGGGAGAAGAACAATGACCACCGGGCTTGCCTGGGGTTCAGACGCTGGGCTGTCTGGAGGTATAGCAAGTTTTTGTGGTCAGTATACACACTCATGGGATGGAGTGCAGCTTCCTTCCAGAAGATACCGCCATTCTTCTAGCGCAAGCTTGATGGCCAACAGCTCTCTTTCTCCAATAGAATAATTTCTCTCAGCTGGGGAAAAGGTCTTGGAAAAGAAGCCGCATGTGGAAGTTCGACCCTTGGCCCCTCTCTGGGAGAGCACCACTCCAGCCCCAACGGAGGATGCATCCACCGCAAGATGAAAAGGTTTGTTGGTATCAGGCCTAGAGAGGACTGGTGCCGTGGCAAAAGCGGACTTTAACTTGGAGAAGGCCTCTTCAGCTGTGGGAGACCTAGCAGTGGATTGGCACCCTTCTTGCTAAGTGCCACAATGGGAGCCATGACAGTGGAGAAATGGGGAATAAACTGTCTTTAGTAGTTCGCAAACCCCAGGAACCTCTGTATGGCTCGGAGACCTTCTGGACGTGGCCACTGAAGAACAGCAGACAGTTTTGCGGGATCCATCTTAAGGCCTCTGTCGGAAATTATGTACCCGAGGAATGGAAGACTGTGCTGGTGAAACTGGCATTTCTCCAGTTTGGCGTAGAGATGATTGTCACGAAGTCGACCAAGAACTTGACATACGTGTGTCTGTTGGGATTCAAGGTTTGGAGAGTACACCAAGTTGTCATCCAGGTAGACCACAACAGACGTATAGAGAAGGTCCCGGAAAATTTCATTAACAAATTCCTGAAAGACAGCAAGGGCATTACACAGTCCAAAAGGCATTACTAGATATTCAAAATGCCATCACGAGTATTAAACGCCATCTTCCACTCGTCACCTTTGCGGATCCAGATGAGATTATAAGCACCCCGAAGATCCAGCTTGGAGAATACCCTGGAACCGCGTAGGCGATCAAAGAGTTACGCAACAGTAGAGGGTAGCGGTTTTAACCGTGATCTTGTTCAGCCCTCGATAGTCGATACAGGGACTTAAGGAGTCGTCCTTCTTGGTGACAAAGAAGAAACCTGCACCAGCCGGAGAGGAAGACTTGCATATGAAACCCCTCTGCAGGTTCCCCTTGATGTATTCAGACATGGCAGCCATCTCTGGAACAGAAAGCGGATAGACCCGACCTCTGGGAGGAGTGGCACCCGGAAGGAGATCCACTGGGCAATCATAGGGACGATGTGGTGGCGGTACGGGGGCTGATGATGTGGTGGCGGTACGGGGGCTGATGATGAACGCCACCTTGGAGCACTCGCTGACCAACTGAGAAGACATTAACTCCATATGCAGCGAGCACAGGGTGATGAATCCTCTGCACTGTTTGGGATCGCCATCGTATTTATTAGGCATAGAGAGTTTCAGCCTAGGCTCTGGTGCCGATGAACTAGCCGGGATGACAGAAGAAACCGCAGAGGTAGTTGCTGGAACTGCCGCAGGAGTGGCCACGTGGACCTGTTGCTGAGGCCGAAAGTCAAGCAGCTGTTGGAGAGTGGAAGCAACTTGGCCTAAAAGTTCTCCTTGGGCAGCAATCTGCTGCGACTGCCGGGCGACAACACTGGAAAGTTCAGCCAGAATCTGACATGGCTCCTTGGTGGGCTCCATGGCCGGATCTTACAGTCAGGGCTGGGAGTCTGTGGACCCTCTGGACCACTGCGGGAGATGGTACTAGCCAACCTGGGACCAGAGTCTAAGTGGCACCAGTCTAAATTTTCACCAGAGCCCGCCGCAAATTGGGACAGACTTGCTGCGGCGGGATACCACCAGGTGGTTCCACAGGTGCGGCTAGCCCACAGTGGCTATCAAGGTAGTAACACAGGAGACAGTCTGTACCCGGAGTAATGGCAGGAGAATAGTACTGGAAGGCACACTAGGACTCACGTCAGTAATCGCAGGAGCTGGCACACAGGAACGGACTGGCACATAGGAACACAGGACCACAGGAACGGACGTGCACAGTTAGTAACACAGTTAGTAACACAGGAGACAGTCTGTACCTGGAGTAATGGCAGGAGAATAGTACCGGAAGGCATACTAGGACTCACGTCAGGAATCGCAGGAGCTGGCACACAGGAACGCAGGACCACAGGAACGGACTGGCACACAGGAACGCAAGACCACAGGAACGGACAGGCACACAGGAACGCAGGAATCACAGGTGACCTTTCTCTTCATGGGGAAGACTTGAAGATCCGGCAAGGGTCACAGGTAAAGGCAGAAACTTATATCAGGCCAGCGCCAATTACCGGCACGCACGCGCCCTAGGAGACGGGGATGCGCGTCGAGCCGCGGGAGCAGGAGAGGACATTGCTGGAGCCAGGGGAGGTAACATGAGCGGACCTCCGCAGGGACGCTGAGGGGCACGGGTGTGCCCATGATCTGAGACAGGGATCGCGGGAGCACCCGTGACATTAGTATGATGTTAACAGAAGCATGACTGCAAAAAGTGTGGAGTAGTCTGATGAAACAGTCTGAAACAATCACAATATTTGAAGTTAATAAAAGAATTGAAGATTCAAATGTTAGACACATGTGCCACAGGCATTATATATCATGATCTACTGGTTGAGGGCTGCTCCAAACTCAGAGGCACACATTAAAGTAGGGCAATCATGACACTAATAATTCCTTTATTTACAGCCCTACACTGAGCTCGCCAAATCAGTCCCTGTCCCCAATGGGGCTCACAATCTAATCAACCTACCAGTATGTTTTTTGGAGTGTGGTAGGAAACTGGAGGAAACCCACACAAACACGGAGCGAACATATAAACTCTTTGCAGATGCTGACCTGAATGGGACTTGAACCCAGGTTTACAAGGCTGTAGTGCTAACCACTGAGCCACTGCGCAAAGAAAATGTTTTTCATGTCATACAAGTCCAGTAGCCCTGAAAATAATAATTGGTTTCATCACATATGTACTCCATTGCTCTATAACAATATATGATATCTGTATCTTGATATGTGCACAAGAAAACATCAATATATATAACAAGATTAGTTCAAAAGTATTCCACACTCTGCAAAATACTTCCTCTGCCAAAACCTGAGCCCCATCTGCTTAAATTAAATTAGATATTATTGTAAATGACATAAATTAACTTATATTAGCACAGTGAAGAGCAACTAGAGAGATCTATTAATCTAAAGCAATGATAATATTTTTATATTTCATGTTTTTTTAGCAATACTTTCCATCGAATGTATGACTAAGGGACTGCACTTTCTCCAGATTTTTCTTTTCAGATAATATCTACTTAACATCTTTATATTATTCTGCTTGTTTAGTTGAGGTGAAATCATCAATTGCTTTCTAAGCATTTGTTGAGCTCAAATAGAAAACTGGCACTTAAAGGGGTATTCTCATCTGGGCATTCACATTTAATTAAATTCATTTGGCATATGCAAACATTTCTTCAATTGGATGTTATTAAAAAAAATGTTCCTGTGTGAAGATAATTTCTCATAAATGTAGTCATGTAGTCCCTTAGAAACGAGATCCCCGGATATGACCACGTCACACTCTGGCAGCGGTGGCCAGACATGCGCTAATGAGCTCTGCCTGACCACCTGGATTCAGCGATCATTACCACAGAACGGCTGTGGGACCTGCAGTAACTCCCAGACATTTAATATTCAGAAACTTTTTGTTTCTTTGTGCAATCCCTCCAGCAGACGTGGCCGTAACCAAGGACACAGTCTTGTTTCTAAGGGATCATATGAATACATTTATGATAAATTATCTTCACACAGGAACATTTTTTTTAATAACATCCAATTGAAGAAATGTTTATATATGCCAGATTAATGAAACTGAAAGTGAATGCCCAGATGAGAATACCCCTTTAAGGGCAATTAGGGGTCTGTGGATTAAAGGGAACCTGCCAGCAGAAATTGACCTAATAAACCACTGCCAGTATGTTGTAAGTGGCTGAACACCTTCGAGATGATGTTTCATTCATGACTCAGTGTGGTCAGAGCCGGATCTCCATTGGCGCTCCTGGAGCACTTGTGCCGGGCCCCGGGTTCAGCCCTCTCTCTATGGGGCTGTAGATCCGGCCCTGTACACAAGAACATGCTACAGGGGCCCCCGCAGGTATCAGCTGCTAAGTATGGGGCTGCTAAACGCTATTAGCAGCCCCATACTGACACGCACACACTATATGGTACTGTCCCTTTAAGACACAGATACCATAGAGTGGCAGAAGTGCAGGCAGAGCGACCTCTGCCTGCACTTTCAGTCCTCCACAGACGGCCGATCTATGACTCATAGATCGCTCCGTCTGTGTCTCCACACTGCAGGGAGATGAAGAGCCTGGGTGCAGATCATCCTGTCAGCGCTGCGAGGGATCGTCTGGAAAGGTGAGTGAACTTTTATTATTTTATTGTTTTACAGGGGCCCAGAAAGGAAGATAGAAGATAATTTATATATATTAAGGGGCAAATGTATAGTGGAGGGGGGTATTTATATATGGAGGAGGCACTGTATAGGAGACAGAGGGGGGAAGCCACTGTATAGGGGACGAGGGGGGTGTAATTTATATATAGAAGAATCACTGTATATGGGGGGTGTATTTTATATATGTTGAGGAGCAAATGTATAGTGGAGGGGGGTTATTTATATAGAGGAGCCACTGTATGGGGAGTGGGGGGTGTAATTTATATAGAGAGGAGCCATTGTATAGGGGACGGGAGAGGGTGTAATATATATATATATATATATATATATATATATATATATATATATATATATATATATATATGAGAGAGAGAGAGAAGGAACTGTATAGGGGACAGGAGGGGGTAATTTATAAATAGGGAAGCTACTGTATGGGGGACGAGGGGGGTGTAATTTTTATATATAGGGAAGCCACTGTATAGGGGACGAGGGGGGGTGTAATTTATATATAGGGAAGCCACTGTATAGGGGACGAGGGGGGTGTCATTTATATATAGAGGAGCCACTGTATAGGGGACGGGAGGAGGTGTCATTTATATATAGAGGAGCCACTGTATAGGGGACGGGAGGAGGTGTCATTTATATATAGAGGAGCCACTGTATAGGGGACGGGAGGAGGTGTCATTTATATATAGAGGAGCCACTGTATAGGGGACGGGAGGAGGTGTCATTTATATATAGAGGAGCCACTGTATAGGGGACGGGAGGAGGTGTCATTTATATATAGAGGAGCCACTGTATAGGGGACGGGAGGAGGTGACATTTATATATAGAGGAGCCACTGTATAGGGGAGGAGGTGTCATTTATATATAGAGGAGCCACTGTATAGGGGAGGAGGTGTCATTTATATGTTTTGGGTTTAGTTGTTAAGTGGCGGTTGCTGTATAGCAGGGGCAGCTTTATATAAATGAATGTAAATGGCAATGTACAGTGAGTGGCCTATAGCAGGGGTACTGTTCATTCATAAATGGGGGTGCCATATATAGCTTTAGTAAGCAGGTGTTGTCTATATATATCCAGGTGCCATGATACTGTAAGTAATTGAGGTATCTTTAAGGGCACAGATGTGCTGCCAAGAGCTGAAGACATCTAGGGGCGAATTCATCACAGCTGGAGGAGTTACACCGGATGAAGAAGAGATCCCAGTCTACAGGGGGCGCTATAGAGGCTGTAATGAGGTTGTAATGAAGAAGACCGTAAACAGTGAGTAATCAGATTATTTATAAAATTATAAATTATATTAAAATATTTTTGTTTATCTGCACAGCATTTCATTTTTAATTTGAATACATTTTTTGGTACTGGTTTTTTATTGAGTATGTGTTAGGTGGTATTATTTTGCAGTGGTAATGGTAGCGGTCTGGTGGTATTATTTTGCAGTGGTAATGGTAGCGGTCTGGTGGTATTATTTTGCAGTGGTAATGGTAGTGGTGTGGTGGTATTATTCAGTCATGATGCAGTGGTAATGTTAGTGGTGTGGTGGTATTATTCAGACATGATGCATTGGTAATGGTAGTGGTGTGGTGGTGTTATTCAGTCATGATGCAGTGGTAATGGTAGTGGTGTGGTGGTATTATTCAGTCATGATGCAGTGGTGATGGTAGTGGTGTGGTGATATTATTCAGACATGATGCAGTGGTAATGGTAGTGGTGTGGTGGTATTATTCAGACATGATGCAGTGGTAATGGTAGTGGTGTGGTGGTATTATTCAGACATGATGCAGTGGTAATGGTAGTGGTGTGGTGGTATTATTCAGACATGATGCAGTAGTAATGGTAGTGGTGTGGTGGTATTATTCAGTCATGATGCAGTGGTAATGGTAGTGGTGTGGTGGTATTATTCAGTCATGATGCAGTGGTAATGGTAGTGGTGTGGTGGTATTATTCAGTCATGATGCAGGGGTAATGGTAGTGGTGTGGTGGTATTATTCAGTCATGATGCAGAGGTAATGGTAGAGGTGTGGTGGTATTATTCAGACATGATGCACGGGTAATGGTAGTGGTGTGGTAGTATTATTCAGACATGATGCATTGGTAATGGTAGTGGTGTGGTGGTATTGGTAGTGGTGTGGTGGTGTTATTCAGTCATGATGCAGAGGTAATGGTAGTGGTGTGGTCATATTATTCAGACATGATGCAGGGGTAATGGTAGTGGTGTGGTGGTATTATTCAGTCATGATGCAGGGGTAATGGTAGTGGTGTGGTGGTATTATTCAGACATGATGCAGCGGTAATGGTAGTGGTGTGGTGGTATTATTCAGACATGATGCAGAGGTAATGGTAGTGGTGTGGTGGTATTATTCAGTCATGATGCAGTGGTAATGGTAGTGGTGTGGTGGTGTTATTCAGTCATGATGCAGTAGTAATGGTAGTGGTGTGGTCATATTATTCAGACATGATGCACGGGTAATGGTAGTGGTGTGGTGGTATTATTCAGTCATGATGCAGGGGTAATGGTAGTGGTGTGGTGGTATTATTCAGACATGATGCAGCGGTAATGGTAGTGGTGTGGTGGTATTATTCAGACATGATGCAGAGGTAATGGTAGTGGTGTGGTGGTATTATTCAGTCATGATGCAGTGGTAATGGTAGTGGTGTGGTGGTGTTATTCAGTCATGATGCAGTAGTAATGGTAGTGGTGTGGTCATATTATTCAGACATGATGCACGGGTAATGGTAGTGGTGTGGTGGTATTATTCAGACATGATGCAGAGGTAATGGTAGTGGTGTGGTGGTATTATTCAGTCATGATGCAGTGGTAATGGTAGCGGTCTGGTGGTATTATTCAGTCATACCACAGCGGTAATGGTAGTGGTGTGGCGGTATTATTCAGTCATGATGCAGTGGTAATGGTAGTGGTGTGGTGGTGTTATTCAGTCATGGTGCAGTGGTAATGGTAGCGGCCTGGTAGTATTATTCAGACATGATGCATTGGTAATGGTAGTGGTGTGGTGGTATTATTCAGACATGATGCAGTGGTAATGGTAGTGGTGTGGTGGTATTATTCAGACATGATGCAGTGGTAATGGTAGTGGTGTGGTGGTATTATTCAGACATGATGCAGTGGTAATGGTAGCGGTGTGGTGGTGTTATTCAGTCATGATGCAGGGGTAATGGTAGTGGTGTGGTGGTATTATTCAGACATGATGCATTGGTAATGGTAGTGGTGTGGTGGTATTATTCAGACATGATGCATTGGTAATGGTAGTGGTGTGGTGGTATTATTCAGACATGATGCAGTGGTAATGGTAGTGGTGTGGTGGTATTATTCAGACATGATGCAGTGGTAATGGTAGTGGTGTGGCTGTATTATTCAGACATGATGCATTGGTAATGGTAGTGGTGTGGTGGTATTATTCAGACATGATGCAGTGGTAATGGTAGTGGTGTGGTGGTATTATTCAGACATGATGCAGTGGTAATGGTAGTGGTGTGGTGGTATTATTCAGACATGATGCAGTAGTAATGGTAGTGGTGTGGTGTTATTATTCAGACATGATGCAGTGGTAATGGTAGTGGTGTGGTGGTATTATTCAGTCATGATGCAGTGGTAATGGTAGCGGTCTGGTGGTATTATTCAGTCATACCACAGCGGTAATGGTAGTGGTGTGTCGGTATTATTCAGTCATGATGCAGTGGTAATGGTAGTGGTGTGGTGGTATTATTCAGTCATGATGCAGGGGTAATGGTAGTGGTGTGGTGGTGTTATTCAGTCATGATGCAGTGGTAATGGTAGCGGCCTGGTAGTATTATTCAGACATGATGCATTGGTAATGGTAGTGGTGTGGTGGTATTATTCAGACATGATGCAGGGGTAATGGTAGTGGTGTGGTGGTATTATTCAGACATGATGCAGTGGTAATGGTAGCGGTGTGGTGGTGTTATTCAGTCATGATGCAGTGGTAATGGTAGTGGTGTGGCTGTATTATTCAGACATGATGCATTGGTAATGGTAGTGGTGTGGTGGTATTATTCAGACATGATGCAGTGGTAATGGTAGTGGTGTGGTGGTATTATTCAGACATGATGCAGGGGTAATGGTAGTGGTGTGGTGGTATTATTCAGACATGATGCAGTGGTAATGGTAGTGGTGTGGTGGTATTCAGTCATGATGCAGTGGTAACGGTAGTGGTGTGGCTGTATTATTCAGACATGATGCAGTGGTAATGGTAGTGGTGTGGTGGTATTATTCAGACATGATGCAGTGGTAATGGTAGTGGTGTGGTGGTATTATTCAGTCATGATGCAGGGGTAATGGTAGTGGTGTGGTGGTATTATTCAGACATGATGCAGCAGTAATGGTAATGGTGTGGTGGTATTATTCAGACATGATGCAGTGGTAATGTTAGTGGTGTGGTGGTATTATTCAGACATGATGCATTGGTAATGGTAGTGGTGTGGTGGTATTATTCAGACATGATGCAGTGGTAATGGTAGTGGTGTGGTGGTATTATTCAGTCATGATGCAGTGGTAATGGTAGTGGTGTGGTGGTATTATTCAGTCATGATGCAGGGGTAATGGTAGTGGTGTGGTGGTATTATTCAGACATGATGCAGCGGTAATGGTAGTGGTGTGGTGGTATTATTCAGACATGATGCAGTGGTAATGGTAGTGGTGTGGTGGTATTATTCAGTCATGATGCAGGGGTAATGGTAGTGGTGTGGTGGTATTATTCAGACATGATGCAGCGGTAATGGTAGTGGTGTGGTGGTATTATTCAGTCATGATGCAGTGGTAATGTTAGTGGTGTGGTGGTATTATTCAGACATGATGCAGCGGTAATGGTAGTGGTGTGGTGGTATTATTCAGACATGATGCAGTGGTAATGTTAGTGGTGTGGTGGTATTATTCAGACATGATGCAGAGGTAATGGTAGTGGTGTGGTGGTATTATTCAGACATGATGCAGTGGTAATGTTAGTGGTGTGGTGGTATTATTCAGACATGATGCAGTGGTAATGGTAGTGGTGTGGTGGTATTATTCAGACATGATGCAGTGGTAATGGTAGTGGTGTGGTGGTATTATTCAGACATGATGCAGTGGTAATGGTAGTGGTGTGGTAGTATTATTCAGACATGATGCAGGGGTAATGGTAGTGGTGTGGTGGTATTATTCAGACATGATGCAGGGGTAATGGTAGTGGTGTGGTGGTATTATTCAGACATGATGCAGTGGTAATGGTAGTGGTGTGGTGGTATTATTCAGTCATGATGCAGAGGTAATGGTAATGGTAGTGGTGTGGTGGTATTATTCAGACATGATGCAGTGGTAATGGTAGTGGTGTGGGGGCACAGTGTGGTCATTCATGGTGTGAGGGGTATATATGATATATGTGGGGTACATTGTGGTCAGTTGTAGTGTGAGGGGTATATATGATATATGGGGGGGCTCAGTGTGGTCATTTATGGTGTGAGGGGTATATATGAAATATGTGGGGGCACAGTGTGGTCAGTTGTAATGTGAGGGGTATATATGATATATGGGGGGCTCAGTGTGGTCATTTATGGTGTGAGGGGTATATATGAAATATGTGGGGGCACAGTGTGGTCAGTTGTAGTGTGAGGGGTATATATGATATATATGTGGGGGCACAGTGTGGTCAGTTGTAGTGTGAGGGGTATATATGATATATATGTGGGGGCACAGTGTGGTCAGTTGTAGTGTGAGGGGTATATATGATATATATGTGGGGGTATAGTGTGGTCAGTTGTAGTGTGAGGGGTATATATGATATATATGTGGGGGTATAGTGTGGTCAGTTGTAGTGTGAGGGGTATATATGATATATATGTGGGGGTATAGTGTGGTCAGTTGTAGTGTGAGGGGTATATATGATATATATGTGGGGGTATAGTGTGGTCAGTTGTAGTGTGAGGGGTATATATGATATATATGTGGGGGTATAGTGTGGTCAGTTGTAGTGTGAGGGGTATATATGAAATATGTGGGGGCACAGTGTGGTCAGTTGTAGTGTGAGGGGTATATATGATATATGTGGGGGCACAGTGTAGTCAGTTGTGTTGTAAGGGGTATTTAAATATATGTATATAGGATGATGCCAACCAGGTCTGTTTTATAAACCTGCAGAGATGAGTCTTGGCTGCAAGAAGTCTCCTTGAAGATTAGACAGGAGGGAAGAGACAACATCAGGGGCGTCACCTGAGGACTGGTATCTACTACTATATAGTTACTATATGCTGGTACATACTGGTCTGTCTGTATAGGTTATCATATAGTATTGCAGTATTATCCAGTCATTATGTAGTGGTGATAATCAGGATGTAATGTTATTATTTGGGCCTAGTACAGAGGTGTCATTAGTGATATTGCCCTTTGCTCGTGGTGTTCATCAAGTTCATCAATAAATGGAGTTTATATGTGGTAAATCATTGGTAATACTGGTGTGTGTACAGAGTCTTGTGTTCAGTATCAGGATGTTGGTATTTTATTTATGTTGTGGTGATGCTGTGGGTTGCAGTTTCGAGGCATCGTTTGGAATAGTTTGGAATATTGGTTTTATGATAGTTTTAATTGGTAACAGTATTGTGGTATCATTATCTGGTAGTAGTATGGCGCTGATATTTGTAATAGGATAACTTTTTTCACATATATTGTTGTGGAAGGGGGCCCCGCGTTGGCTGCCGAGCTGGGGGGCCCCATCTTAAATGAGGTGCTCCATACCGCTGGGACCCTTAATCTGGCCCTGAGTGTGGTAGCATCATACAGAAAATGTACTTTGAAGTGAGATATAAATTGGTTGTATAAAGTCAAGGAGGTGGAGATTTTGACACTGAAGTGAAGCTCTCTTTTCCTCAGAAAGCCACTCTTAGCTGTAATTCATGGTCCTGCAATCCAGAGACATCACTAACCAGATCTCCTGAAGTCAGATGCATGATGTCAATCACAGAGGATAAGGCGTTCAGAGCTCCCCACCTCTCCTCCCCCTTGACTTTATACAACCAATTTACAGCTCACTTCCAAATTGATTTTCTGGATGATGCCACTACATTGGACTATGAAAGAAACAAAAACTAGAAGGTATTACGCTGCTTGACAATATTCTGGTATTGGTTTATTAGGTTAATTGCTGATGACCGGTTCCCTTTAAAGACATCAAGAAGAGCCTTATTTGGTGATGTTGCCTTCTTTGGGATAAACACTGTAGGTTTGACTAGATGGGCCCTTATCTTTTTTTACATTTTGTCACTGTTAACAGTCAGAATTATCATAATTTTTCGTGTATATGCTTCTAACTTTCCCTTTACATCATTCTTCCTTTATATGTAGATAAAAGTGAGAAAAGACTTTATGGTCCAAAACTAGGACACTCCTACTTTATAACACTATCCTGAAAAACACCTGGAAAAAGTTGTGGGATTCCTAGTAGAACTTGAAACAAACCAACTTTTGGTAATTGGTAAGAATCCTTTTCCTCATTTTATCATATGGACTGCATATTTTAACAAATCTTGGTGCTATGACACTGCTTACACAAGTATTTGCAAAACAGATAATCCAATGTTAATCTTACTTCAAGCCATTCCAGGAATTGTGCTATCTCCAGACCAATAAACCGAGCATTCTGTACAGCAACTGCATAATGTACATGAGCAGCGATCAGCCAGTCCACTATTATGACATTAATCTCCTTCTTACTGGATTTGAATGCAGAAGCCATCTTTGGAATCCAAGCTTCCAGAGTTCCATCCAGCTAGTAGAAAAGAACATTGCACAGTTATCATAAAGAGTTTTAACTTACTATTAAATTTATTTTTAAGGCTTGTTTTTTGAAGGATGATTTCTATTTTTCAGTGGCATCTTTTTATAGCATTTTTCTATTGCATGAGAATTTTTTCAGCAATCAATAGTGATGGTAATAATAGTAAACTGAGTAATCTACTTTGTAAAGAAACATTCTTTGTCCCCATTTTCCTTCCTCCCTTTTATATTTAGTGGTCTGGGTTTCTGAATTCTCTTTTGAAATGTGTAGATCTGTCTGTAAGTCATTAGAAACCCTTACAACCTCACCTTATCTATCAACCTCTTCTGTGAGTGTAGATGCAAAGCGGATATAGACACACATCATGAGCAAACCAGAAAAAAGACAGAAGAAGGAAGGAGAAAATGGGGCAGATTTATCAAGCAGTCTGAAAGTCAGAATATTTCCAGTTGCCCATGGCAACCAATCACAGCTCAGCTTTCATTTCACCAGTGCTCATGAATATTTTAAAGGGGAGCTTTCATTGGTTGCCATGGGCAATTGGAAATATTCTGACTTTAAGACTGCTTGATAAATCTGCCCCAATGAGTCAAAAAAATTGCAAAAAAATCCCAGCTGTGGGGATTTGGCCCAGTAGAGACCGTGGGAGCGGGGTGCTAGGATGCAGTTTCAAGACAGGGACACCAGGATACAGTCCAAACAGGTCTCGCCTGCGTTTATTGCAGCAAAATAAAACCAGCCTTTACATACAGGTATTTAAATAAACAAAAGAAAACCTACCCGTCAGGGTGCTAACTATACAATGAGTCCACTAACTCACGCTAAACAAAAATCACGTGGCTGCTCCAGACACACAGGTCAGAGCTGTGTCCTCTCAGCCTCCTTCCACAGAGAGACAACCCACTCAGCTCTGCTGAGTCCTTTTATCCAGGCTAATTAGGCTGCTCCCATCACCTGTGTCCAAGGTGCTGGACAAACCCACCTCAGCACTAAGGCCTTGCATAGAAGCAAAACCTAGGGGAAACATACCGCCCATCCACAGTTAACCCCTTCAGTGTCTCACATACCCTCCCCCTCTGTTTGACCCTGTGGGGGCGAACACTTTTGGCCATTAGACAGTGGGTACGAGACAGGGCATCGGCATTCCCATGCAATTTTCCTGCTCGATGTTCCACCGTGAATTTAAAATTCTGGAGCATTAGGAACCACCTTGTGACCCTGGCGTTCCTCTCCTTGGCCTGACTCATCCAGGTTAGGGGAGAGTGATCGGTCACCAGTGTAAACTGCCGCCCTACCAAATAATACCTCAGGGATTCCAGAGCCCATTTGATCGCCAAGCACTCCCTCTCAACTATACTATAGTTCTTTTCAGGAGGTGTGAGCTTGCGGCTCAGGAACGTTACAGGATGCTCCTCACCCTCCACTACTTGGGACAGGACAGCCCCCAAGCCCACGTCAGAAGCGTCAGTCTGCACAATAAAGGTCTTGGTGAAGTTAGGGGTGATCAGTACCGGTCCCTCGCACAAAACCGTCTTAAGTCGCTGAAACGCCCCCTCAGCCTCTTCACTCCACTTTACCATCACCGCCCTGCTACCCTTAGTCAGGTCAGTCAGAGGTGCCGCTATTGTCGCAAAGTCGGGGATAAATCGGCGATAATAGCCCACTATGCCCAAAAAAGCCCTCACTTGCTTCTTGGTCAAAGGTCGTGGCCACTGCTGGATCGCCTCTACTTTGTTTACTTGGGGTTTGATGACCCCTCGCCCAATACGGTACCCCAGGTAACGGGCCTCTTCCAGTCCCAGTGCACACTTTTGGGGGTTCGCTGTCAGCCCTGCCGCCCTCAGGGAGTCTACCACTGTTTGTACTTTGGCCAGATGACTCTCCCAGTCGTTACTATAGACTATAATGTCATCCAAGTAGGCCGAGGCATAACTCCGGTGAGGTTTTAGCACGAGATCCATTAACCTCTGGAATGTGGCGGGAGCCCCATGTAGCCCAAAGGGGAGTACCACGTACTGAAAAAACCCATCAGGGGTAACAAAAGCGGTCTTCTCTTTAGCCCTGTCAGTCAGGGGTACCTGCCAATACCCTTTCGTCAGGTCAAGGGTGGAGAAGAACCTAGCCTGTCCAAGTCGTTCTATCAACTCGTCAACCCTGGGCATGGGATAGGAATCAAACTTGGACACCTCGTTCAACTTCCTAAAATCATTGCAGAACCGTAGGGAACCATCCGGTTTAGGAATCAACACAATAGGACTCGACCAGTCACTTTTAGACTCCTCGATAACCCCCAGGTCTAACATCTGCCTGACTTCTTCGGCTATGGCAAGCCGGCGCGCTTCAGGGACCCGATAAGGTTTTTGGTGTACCCGGATGTGGGGTTCGGTTATGATGTCATGCTTGATGACTGAAGTACGTCCCGGTAACTTAGAGAACACATCCATATTTCGGAGCACAAACTCCTTCGCTTCCTGAATCTGGGCCCTGGAGAGGGACTCCGAGATCCGTACTTCAGGCACCTTGGCAACGGGTACACCTACCTCCGGTGTCCCCTTCTTGGAGACAGACGCCTTCTCTACTCCCATGGCCATCAGGGACTCTCTTTCCCTCCATGGCTTTAGGAGGTTCACGTGGTATATCTGTTCGGGTTTCCTCCTCCCCGGCTGAGATACCCTGTAGGTTACCTTCCCCACTCTCTCCATGACCTCATATGGCCCTTGCCATTTGGCCAAGAATTTGCTCTCCACGGTGGGCACTAGAACTAGCACTCTGTCACCTGGGTTAAAGGTCCTGAGTCTGGCTGTCCTATTGTAGACCCTAGACTGGGCCTCTTGTGCCCTTGTCATGTGTTCCCTTACAAGGGGCATTACCGCCGCTATGCGGTCCTGCATAAGGGAGACGTGTTCTATCACACTACGGTGGGGGGTCCTCTCCTGTTCCCAGGTCTCCTTGGCTACATCCAAAAGCCCACGTGGGGAACGGCCATATAACAGTTCAAAGGGTGAGAAACCCGTGGAGGACTGGGGAACTTCACGTATGGCAAACATCAAATAGGGCAACAAACAGTCCCAGTCCTTCCCATCTTTGCTGACCACCCTCTTAAGCATCCCCTTCAAGGTCTTATTAAACCTCTCGACCAGACCATCTGTCTGAGGATGATACACAGAGGTGCGGAGCTGTTTTACCCGTAGTAACTTGCACATCTCCTTCATTACCCTAGACATGAATGGGGTACCTTGGTCAGTCAAGATTTCCTTGGGGAGGCCTGTGCGTGAGAACACCTGGAACAGCTCCCTAGCAATAGTTTTGGAGGAGGTGTTCCTTAGTGGAATCGCCTCGGGATACCGCGTAGCGTAGTCCAGGATAACTAGGATGTATTGGTGCCCCCTGGAGGACTTGACTATGGGGCCAACCAGATCCATTGCAATCCGTTCAAAGGGCACTTCTATGATCGGAAGCGGAACCAAAGGACTCCTGAAGTGGGAGACCGGGGCAGTAAGTTGACACTCAGGGCAGGAGCTACAATACCGGGTTACCTCCTCCCAAACCCCGGGCCAGAAAAACCGCTGCAGGATCCTCTCTCGGGTCTTCTCAGCACCTAAGTGCCCTCCCAGCACATGTTTGTGTGCCAACTCTAGCACCAACCTACGGTGAGATTGGGGTACTACAAGTTGCTCAACCTCCTCACCCCGTATCTGGTCGACCCTGTACAACAGTTCCCCAATAATCACCATTCGGGGGTATATTTTATCAGCCCCTGGTATTTGGAGTACCCCATTTATCACCTTGACATTCTCTCGTGCTTTAACCAAGGTAGGGTCCTGTAGCTGTGCAGCCCCAAAATTGTCCCGGGAAATCTCAAGGTCCAGCATGTCGGCCACCTCCTCGTGGCCCTCGACCTCACCAGCAAGGACCTCTAGGGGAGAAAATTCAAGACATGGGGTCACCCCTACTGCTGGTGTGTGTACATCGGCCTCAAAGGGTTCGGGGGCCAAGGCCGGACACACCTGATGTCCATTGTCTGCAACAGTTCCTGAGGTGGGTCTTCGGCTCCAGAGGTCCCAAAACACGGGTAAGTCTCTGCCGATAATAGCCTCATGGAAAAGGGTCCCCACCACCCCCACTTCATGGGTAACAGAACCACAAGGGGTATGTAGGTTGATGACGGCAGTGGGATATTCGCGAGTGTCCCCATGTATACATAACACTCCCACTTTCCGCCCGCTGTACAGTCCAGGGTCAACCAAAGTTCCCCGCACCAGGGTGACCAGACTCCCGGAGTCTAGCAAGGCTTCCACTGTGTGACCACCGATTGTGACCATGCATACTTGGGGTTCTGCATCCGTTACTGACTCCGCCGACAGAACCGGTCGGGCAAACAGCGACACTCGCCGGGCCTGGCTGCAGTCCATTGGCTCCACTGACAGTGGACAGTTGGCAGCAATATGGCCCATTTCATGACACCGCCAGCACTGGATACGGCCATGACCTCTGTCACGAGCCTCACTGGGTTTCTGGGTATCCACGCCCCCCAATGAACCCCCTCCCAACCTGACATGTCTCCCCTTTTCCGCAGTAGCAGTCTTACCGGCTGGTTTGGTGACCCTGTCACTGGCACTGCTTCGTGAGGGAGAGGTAAGTAGAAGGTCCTCCGTAGCCCGATACCTCTCTACAAGGGACACAAGATCCTCAGCTTTTGTGGGGCCGGCCTGCCCAACCCACCGCTGGAGCCGAGAGGGCAGAGAACGGGTGAATTTGTCGAGGACCACTCTCTCTACCATCTGTGCGGGGGTGCAGTCCTCTGGTTGCAGCCACTTCCGGACCAGATGGATCAGGTCATGCATTTGGGAGCGTGGGGGTAACTTTTCTGAGTAAGCCCACTGGTGGACCCGGCTGGAGCGGACTTGAACGGTGACCCCAAGACGAGCCAGAATCTCCGCCTTTAGCTGGGGGTACTTACGGGCCTCCGTCTCACTTAGGTCGTAGTAAGCCTTCTGCGACTCGCCGGTCAGGAACGGTGCCAGGACATCTGCCCACTGCTCAGCCGGTAACTCCTCTCGCTCAGCTATTCGTTCGAACACCGTGAGATAAGCCTCCACGTCGTCGGTCGTCGCCATTTTTTGCAAAGCCTTCTGTACCGCAGCCCGTGCGGAATGCTGGACCACCGGGTACCCCTGCAGACCAGTACGGGACCCCTCAGCAGTCGTCGCCTGCGGTGCTGCCATCATGCCAGAAAACTTCTCCATCAACAGCTGGAACATGGCTCGGGATTCTTCCTGCTGCTGGCGGGACCTCTCCTCCTGCAGCTGAAACATGGCTTGCTGCTGGCGGTGCCTCTCCTCCTGCTGCTGGATCATGGCTTGCTGCAGCTGCCGATTAGCCAGGGACTCTTCCTGCTGCTGTTGCCGATTAGCTCTGGCCTCCTCCTGCTGCTGGCGGGATCTCTCCTCCTGTTGCAGGAGCATGGCTTTAATAAAGTCCTCCATCTTGGCTTTATCCTGCACTTTGCCTGCTGCTTTCACCCAGGCCATGCAATGTTGCAGGATGTAGCGAGCCTGTCGGGTGTATGTCTTTTGAACTGCCCGCAATCCGAAGCACCATATGTGGGGATTTGGCCCAGTAGAGACCGTGGGAGCGGGGTGCTAGGATGCAGTTTCAAGACAGGGACACCAGGATACAGTCCAAACAGGTCTCGCCTGCGTTTATTGCAGCAAAATAAAACCAGCCTTTACATACAGGTATTTAAATAAACAAAAGAAAACCTACCCGTCAGGGTGCTAACTATACAATGAGTCCACTAACTCACGCTAAACAAAAATCACGTGGCTGCTCCAGACACACAGGTCAGAGCTGTGTCCTCTCAGCCTCCTTCCACAGAGAGACAACCCACTCAGCTCTGCTGAGTCCTTTTATCCAGGCTAATTAGGCTGCTCCCATCACCTGTGTCCAAGGTGCTGGACAAACCCACCTCAGCACTAAGGCCTTGCATAGAAGCAAAACCTAGGGGAAACATACCGCCCATCCACAGTTAACCCCTTCAGTGTCTCACACAGCATTGTAGTCTGCAGTCAGGGAAATCCAGCAGTGACAAATTCCCTTTACTACTTCCAAATTTCATTAAGGAATATGTATTTTTTTTACCTTATTCCACTGTCACTGCTCCCTGTATGTCTCACCACATGAAAGCCATTCCCTCAGTTAGATTTC
Organism: Engystomops pustulosus; assembly: GCF_040894005.1. Taxonomy (NCBI): domain Eukaryota; kingdom Metazoa; phylum Chordata; class Amphibia; order Anura; family Leptodactylidae; genus Engystomops; species Engystomops pustulosus. The sequence goes on from NC_092414.1 coordinate 151,750,567, forward strand.
TAATGCTCTCCTTTTGTTGAAAAAACACCAGATACCAGACACCAAATACCAGAACCCATTCATTCTCCGGCTTCAATTGTTAATTCACAGCCCCAAACCACCCACAACTTAAAAGTTGTTAGCATATTTAGAGTGTACACAATTTATAATAAATAACGAATCTAGTGGAAAATTAAATACATACCGACCATCCATGTATTATCATAACAAGAGGTAGGGTGGCATTGAAGGCACAGCTTTCTAGAGATTCAGACTGATATGCTATGACTGGACACATGGTATTACCTATCCCTTCATTGTATAACAAGAACTTAGCCTTCATAATATTTAGATCCTTTTTGCTCTCTATTGCCTTGCGTAGTCCTTCTTTGTACTCTACAACAATAATACAAAAGATAATGCAAAAATTATTTAGATTCATCAATAGTTATATAAAGTTGAGAAAATATAGAAAATATCATAAAATCTAAATACATTTACATTACTTCCAATATACATATGTCCAATTTCAGGACATTTTAAAAGTAGCCATGATCAGCTGACAGTGACAACAATTTATACAATACACATTGATAGTTAAAGGGGTATTCCGGGACTATGAACATCTGATACAAAAACCCATGATGATATAAATAAATGAATACAACAATACTCAATGTCATTAGTCACAAAACGGAGCTTAAATAATTTGATTTTATGATTTACAAAATGTATGGCCTCTCTAAAGTAGGTGGAGTTATCACTAAGATGGCCGCCACTGGAAAATACAAGTTCCATGATCCTTTAGTTCTCAGTAACTCCTCCTCCCTCTCATGCTCTGCTCCCAGTGATGATGTAACAGGTTTTCTTGCTCTGTTACCATAGTAATGATGTGTAACTGCCATCACCACAACAATGGCCATACTGGATGCACTGCAACCAACCGACTACAGCCAAATGTAGTGGTGATCACATGACCTGCCCAGGTACAGGACATGTGATGTGGACATGTGACCAGCAGCCATCTTCTGTCCTGCAACGGACCGCACAGAGGAAATTAACGGACTGATTAAAGGGCCAGTAGCATTTTAATTCTCCATTACAGTCTATGTCATCAGCATTTTCTGCTAAGGGGAGCAAAATTTTAAATAACAACTAATTACACATTAGCTTATATTTTGAGTGCCCACTTGTATATGAATTATGCTGATTCCTGGAATACCCCTTTAAATATACAAATAATTATGAATCTGACTGTTAAGTTCCCTTTACATAATGTAATGTGTATGGATGCTTTCCAACTCTCCATGACAGATTATTTAAAGGGGGGTGGGAGAGTATAATATGTAGATTACCAACTGTTTTTGTTTTTATAGAGACCCTATAGGCCCAATTTACTCTCCCCAAATACATACCGGATCATTTCAATTTTAACATATTGGAGAACTGAGGAGGAGTTCTGTTGTAAGATCAAATCTTTGCTTTGTGTGAAATGTGTCCAGGTGCTGAATATTTCACAGCAGTTAGTGCGCTTTGCTCTCTACTTATGTTGATGGGGGAATAACAGGTGTAAATGGAAAGATGGCCATAACGCCTTTGCGGCTGAGCTCTCTCCATACATAACGGCAAATGTCTAATTTTCCAACATACTTCCTTATCAATTTCTCACGATTTTCTAGATCTTGCTGTAATTCAAGAAGAAGCTTCATTGATTACTTCCTGCAGATAAAAATCAGCCCCTGGTCATGTGACACAGGTTTAGGGCTCGTTATGTCACAGAGTAATCAGAGCCGTGTGACCTGTGTGACATCACATGACCATGGATTATTTTTTTATTCACAGGAATAAAAGCTTCCTGCTTAATGACATCAAGCACAGATCTAGAAAGCTGGGCGGAATTGATAAAGAGTATTGGAAAATTGTATAGCTTTTCATACACAAACAATGTAATAATAATCATCTTTATTTATATAGCACCTTCAAATTCCTTAGCGCTTTACTAATCAATCATTAGTTGCAGAAAGTGGTCAACCTTTAAAGGAAATCTACCTTTTACAAATCCACAATCTGACCCATAAATACCTTTGTGCAGGTCTGGTTGAGCAGATGCAGGAAGATGTCTTGAAAAGTCCCAGAAATTTTGTCGGTAAATTGAATTTCATATTATGCTAATTAGCCTTTGGCACTACTGTGTTCATCACAAAGGGCACATCACAATCTGGCATTAGCATAATTATGCATACCCTTAGGGTGCCCTCATCACCGCTACTCTCCCCCCCTTTCTTGTTCCCGAAAGCTGGTGAGGTTACCAAGCTCTCAGGAACACTAGCGCATGCACATATCATCTACATCTCATACTGCGCAGCGGGCGTCTTGCAGGGCGGCTGCGGAACTACCGCAAAAGCCTCGTGGTATCATGAGGCTTCGTTCAGGAGCCTGGGGTCGAGAAAGAGAGGGAGTGTAGTGGTAATGATAGCACACTACAGGGCAGGCATAATTATGCTAATGCCAGATTGTGCTGTGCCCTGGGCAGGAACGTCCCGTACCCACCCACTCTGCTGGTAGCTGTACCCCTTCACAATCTCTCCATGCCACACGTGAATGTGGAGTAGTCGCCAGAATGATCCTAATGTCTTGCAGTGCTCAAGAAATTGCAATTATTTCAGTGCTTCTACGCCAGAAAACTGATGTAGAAAACTGCCATAAAAGAAATGATAAATATCCCTGTATATGATGTTCATTTCTATTTCAGTTCCTAGTCTCCTGCTTATAGAGAGAATGAGGATCCTTTATACTCTGAATTGTCTCTTCCTTTTGGAATTTTGAATATTCTGCTTTATTCATTGTATTTTACCATTCCCATAAGCAATACTGAAGCTAGTTGTATGTATGTACTGCTACTCCTTTATCTCATCTACGACTTTATGGAGTTCCACATGGGGACCGGGAGACCCATATTTCACCAGTTTGTAGATATCCTAGAGATATATTATATTTCTGTAAATTGGTGCCTCCTATGTGCTGTGCTTGAATGCCTCACAATGACTGGTTAATTAAGATTCTCTTGATATTCTGAGAACACATCATGTACATTAATAATTAAGGTTAATTGCTTTGTGCAGCAGCTCTGTTGGTAAATCATACAAAGGCAAAATCATACATTAAATGATCCCCTTTCTGCCTCTGTTTTTACATGGGTTAAGAATCCTAAGAGAATATTATTTATGTATATATAAGATAAAGTCGTTTCATGTAGCACACATGCTGCTGGCCTTGCTGTGATCAGTCTTATTTGCTGTGTATTCATTATTGTGTTGCGCTCCCTTCTCACAAGTCATATTTATTTTGCATTACTCTTCATCATACATTATATTACATGTTTGATGTCACAGGAATATTTTACAGTTAGATTTTTTAAAAATAAAAGTAGTATACATGCTGCATATCAATGTTTGATATCTAGAGAAAAGATAACTTGGCACAGGTAAAAAATTTAGTAGAATTTATTTATTCCAGAATAAACAGTATAGCAAAAGTTGTATGGCATTGTGGGCATGTAGATGCTGGTATGAACAACGCTGTAATAAATCAGTGACACGAGTTGTAACATAATGCAGGTCTATGTGTCAGAAACTGATACGCATGTCATATAGCAAGAGATTGCTATGCAGTACAGCGGTGACAATATGGATGACACATAAAATAAGATAAGACACATAAAATAAAGTATTGTATCTGATATAATGTGGTACATCAATGGTAGTAACAAGCAAAATGACCCCAAGTTGGCTCTAACTTACCGGATTGCAAGGTATAAGTAGAAATGGAGAAGAGATGGAGTGCTATGACCACTGGAGCGCAGGTTGAAAGATGAAAAGCGGGTGCTGCCGCTGGAGAGATGAGCGCTGGGGTTCAGCGTGAGCACCACGGCCTTAAGCTGTGGCCGGAAACCGGAAGTGATGCTCTGACCCGAAACCGGAAGTGACGTTACGGAAGCCGGAAGTGACGTAATTTTCCTGAAAATTAGGTAACAAATTAGGTAATGAATATAGGATAGGTTTATGATCAATAAGATTTATATATTAAGATATGGGGGTATAACATTTCCTAAATGGGGAGGCAATAGAGTGAAACAGCTATTGCTCCGTGAAGCCTTTTGGATAAACCGTCACTTCCGGGTTCCGAAACGTCACTTCCGGTTTCAGGCCGGAATGTCACTTCCACTTTCCAGGCACTGCTTAAAGCCGTGACGCTCACACTGAACGGCAGCACTCATCTCTCTCCAGCGGGAGCACGCGCTTTTGCTCTTTTCTATTTCTACTTATACCTTGCACGGCCAACTTGGGGTAATTTTGCTCGTTACCACCATTGATGTACCACATTATATCAGATACAATACTTTATTTCATGTGTCTTATCTTGAGGACGGTCATCCACATTATATTCCACCGCTGTACTGAATAAACATCTCTTGATATATGACATGCGTGTCAGTTTCTGACACATAGACCTGCATTATGTTATAACTCGTGTCTCTGATTTATTACAGCGTTGTTCATACCAGCATCTACATGCCCACAATGCCATACAACTTTCTGTTATCATTTAAACCGACTATTGCCACCACACTGGACACCTTTCAAGTTCTCTATATATCGATCTGTTGGACCGAATCACTGTTATTATACTCTCTTGTCTATTTGTAACATTTATATAATCATGTATTCATTGTTTCTATTCTAGTGCCTGATGAAGGTCTGAATTTATAAGACCGAAACGTTGCAAAATAATAATTTTTGTTGGATTGCTATACTGTTTATTCAGGATTAAATAAATTCTCCTCAATTTTTGACCTATAAGGAGTGCCAAGTTATCTTTTCTGTATATATGGAGTAGTAACCTACTTGTGCACCCATATACTCCGAAACATCGAGTGACGTGTATTTTTTCCAATAAATGTTTGATATCTAAGCCTGTGACTAGGAAGAAAAGTTATTTCTTCTATATAAAGTTTTTAAAGGAAAACAACCACTTTGATTAAGAAAAAACATATAATTAGCAGCACAGAGCACAGGGACAGGTCCCCGCACCTCCCTCTCCAATGCAAGAAATGAGAATTCACACTTTCTGTAGTTTGTTTTTCATATTCAAAGTGGTTGTTTTCCTTTAAATATTTTTTCCTACAAGTGAATAGAAGTGCTTTTTAAAACACTATACACAAAAAATGTAGTTATCTATCTTCTCTCTTAGCATAAACATTGACCGGTGTTCAGCTGTAAGATAACCGGCTGAAGCGAAAGTATTCTTACTGCCAGTGGAAGAGTTGACACCAATGGTGGATCAGGAAGACATGGCTCCCTTCTCCACCATTCACCCTGTGCTGAAGTGGTAGGCATGCTGTATAACCTGCACTGTGGTCATACTTCATCCAGGATGTGGACGTGCTTAGCTTAGACATTAAAAATTTGGTATTGAAAATAGAAAAAGTAGTCAGCTAAATTAGTATATTTATACTGAATTGCAATAATGAAAAGTTATACAAATTTCCAATTTACTTTCTGTATCAGTTCCTCACTTTTTTTTTTAGATCTCTGCTTGCTGCTATAGGAATCTCAGACAGTAAACAGACCATGGTCACACAGGTGCATGGCTCCTTATATCACACAACTCTGATAACTCTCTATGATACTATAGAGTCGTGCACCTCTGTGACCATGGTCCACTGGAAGTAAAAATAGAAGCTTCCTATAGAATGACAGCAAGCAGAGATCTAGAAAACAGTGAGGAATTGATACAGAAAGTAGATTGGAATATTGCAAATTTATCATACAATCATACAAACAATAACATTATTTTGCCAAAATGGGAATATCCCTTTAATGTCTTCTTTCCCCAAATCACAAGCAGCATGTCTGGAAGAACAGAGATATTGTTATTTATAGCATGGGGTTAAATCTGTATATTTTAATCAGTCTGAAAGTAAATATTTATTTTCTTTCTCAATCAATAGTTAATGAAAATGTTTGTGTCCCATTCCTTCCCAGAAAAATGTGAGCTTGAAATCTACATTCATTATTCATGGGTCTTTCCTGGAAAATATTTCAGCTGTCAATAAGACATTGTGCTTTTGTTTAATTCATATCTGCCTCCCCATGAACAAAATAAAGACACAGTATAAAATATTTGTATATTATTTGTGCTTAATAAATTATCCATGTATGTCATAACAGCCATTTTTGATTATCAATAATTTGCCTTAAAGGGGTATTCTCATTTATATATGCACAGTATGACAGGCCCACAGGATATGCCTTGTATATCTGATATGCAGACACTACAAGAGGGCTTCAAGACCACCTACTGTATATACTTGATTATAAGCTAAGTGTTTCAGCACAGTAAACGTAGAATTTATTTACGGCGCTTCCCACAGTTCTTCTCTCTCAGGGTTCCTGTGTTCCTGTGTAGCAGCATGGTTAGAGATGGGTGCATGCTCTCTGCCCATGCACAAACTATGTTGCGGCGGCGTGAGGCACTGTGTGGAAGGCTGCTGGACATTTCATTAGTTAGGGGTGGCTGCTGGACATTTCATTAGTTAGGGGTGGCTGCTGGGCATTTCATTAGTTAGGGGTGGCTGCTGGACATTTCATTAGTGAAGTGTGGCTGCTGGGCATTCCATTAGTTAGGGGTGGCTGCTGGGCATTTCATTAGGGAGGGAAGGCTATGACCAATGCATTTCCCACCCTAGCCTTATACTTGAGTCAATACGTTTTTCCATCTTTTTTGTGGCAAAATTAGGTACCTTGGCTTATATTTAGGTTTCCCTATATTTGAGTATATTCTGTATTCTGAAAGGTGATGGAATTGCTTGAGGTGGTCTAATGCATATATGCCAGCTTACGGCTTATCAAATTTAATTACATTCTGTATAGATCCCCAGTGGAATTGTTTAGTTTCAGCAACTAACAAAAATCATCTGTGCAGCACTAGAAGCCAGGTCAAACCAGTTGACATCATGTAAATTTGTAAAAACTGCAGCATTATACAGCAGACACCTGCTGCTAAAATTTGTAATCGGCTCTGGCAGTGATCACAGATGTTACCCTTTAATTGGCGTAGTCAAACACGACCATGGAACATAAATGGCAGCAGTGAAAACTTGCTGCCATCTTGATTGAGATTGGATCCACCATATGCCCAATTATGGGGCGGTGATTTGGGAACATTGGAGCAGATTTACTTACCCGGTCTCATTGCAATCCCAGCTGTGCGTTGTCCGACGAGGATTCAGGTCTGCCGTGATTCACTAAGGTTGTGCATCCAATTTCCTTCATGTGTTGCTTCCCCGCTGAGGTCCACCGGAGTTCACCTTCTTTTTTCTGGTGCATGTAAGTGCATTACTACCAAAGTGGTAGTAATGTGAGGCCCATGGAGATGGGTGGTCTGTGGCTATTGTATTTTCCTGTCAAGGGTGCATAGATGTGCCTATGTTTTTTGGATGTGAGGTTTTCTAGGATATTGATGTAACCTCTGGAGTTTTATGAGAAAACCTGTGCTCAGCACTCCTCCTGCCGAATGACTTTGTATGCATCTATGAATATAATTAAAGACTCCTTTGTCCTTGCCTCATTTTAATAGGCTGTCAAAGTAGACTGTTCCCTTGAATATGTATTCTTTATATCTTGAAACTGCCAAGGTAACTGCAGGAAAGAGGCTCTGACGTTAGCACATTGTACATGTATTTTATGTATGATTTTGCCCATTGATAACAGGAGGACATTTGGCATTATTAAACTGATTTAGCACTTGGACTGTGGTGCTGGTAATACACCCCTAATGTCACATTTACACAGCTGCAACCTTAATTTCCACAGGCAAAGTGATATATAATATAATTGTAACTGTGTCTTTCTCATAGTTTTCTGCATAATTTACCACCCGACACTATTTCAAGCATATACTCAATGCCTGAAATGACCTACCTTGCAAAACAGATAATAACCCTTGTATCCCTGCAGCCATGTCTTTATATTATTGGAATTTACAGTAAATGATACATTATTCTATGTTTAACTGACTTGTTAGAATTCTCATTCTCTGTTAATATAAGTGGATATGCAATGTGTGTGTAGCTGTATCTGTTACAAGTCTTATTTGACCTCTCTTCTTTAGAAACAGGTCATCTTTATTTCCCAGAAGCGAGGAAGACTTTAGATAACCTTGTCCATGTGCACACATACACCTGCCACAAAACTAAAATCTCCACACATATTGAATAAACAAAGTACGTGAAATAGATGCAAGGGAAATGCAACATGAATTGCGGAGATGGTTAGCTGAAAAGTAGTATAGATGAAAGACAATTCATATGCCACTCTGGTCTAGGAGCACAATTTTCCTGAACATTCATTAATTTGAATCAATTTCAATACCGCTCTTGGAAAAGTGGGTGGAGCTGAAAGGAAAAGGGGCGTGACTGAAGAGGAGCCACATATTCTGGACTATTTAGTGGAAAACTAAACCTAAACATTGGGTAGGGGAACATAAAAAAATAATCTTCTCTCAAAAGATTTTTTACCTTTTTATTTAAGATAGAAAATAAGTATGGTAGACTTCCGGAAGCTCCTATATTTGTCATCTAATGAGTAATGCCAATGCGGTCCTCACCCCTCCTCTATCCACAAAAACTGAGCAACCGCGATGTAAATCAGGACAGGAATTGGACCTACCCTATCTTTTGTGGTGCGGCCATATCGTGTCCATGTACAGGCAGTCCCCGGGTTACATACAAGATAGGGTCTGGAGGTTTGTTCTTAAGTTGAATTTGTATGTAAGTCGAAACTATATATTTTATAATGGAAGTTCTAGACAATTTTTTTTCTTTTGTCCCAGTGACAATTGGAGTTTCAAAATTTTTGGTGTAATTGGACCAAGAATTATCAATAAAGCTTCATTACAGACACCTTACAGCTGATCATTGCAGTCTGGGACTATAGTAAAGCATCCAGAGAGCTTTACCAGAGGTCACAGTGGGCAGAGGGGTCCGTCTGTAACTATGGGTTGTCTGTAAGTCGGGTGTCCTTAAGTAGGGGACCGCCTGTATATAATGTACCTCTATGGCGGCCATGATAACATAACCCACAGACATAAACAATATCTTTACAGTACAGCAGGATGTAATATATAAATAAGCAGATTATAATTTAAAAACAATGAAATTGTTCCATTCTATTAAAACAGAGGATTGAACAAAAGTAACACAGCTCCACAGCAAAATCTAAAATTAGGTGTCAGGCCACCAAATAATGGACTGCTTTCCTTCTTCTATTGCTGTATTTCTCTGTGCTGCTGTTTTTTTCTGTTGATTATATTGTACATAGCTCATGAAAACAATGTATGTTATGTGAGACCAAGGCATTAATGTCCTTAGAAATAGATTACATATATGTTGTGATCTGAGTCAACCTCCATGTTGGCCGCCACTGTATTACTTCTGTAGCTTACATACATTGCGTAGAGCTAGCATTATATAACAGTTGTCTGCATCTCATTATACAATCAATGAACCCCCACATTGTTACGTCTTCCGTCCTTTCTTTACAAGTGTAAATTTTCCTTTCTACTGGCTCCTTCATGCTGTATCAAAAGCTACCTGTAGCCGGTGAAGTCACAGATGTATTGGAGATATTTAGCCCAACTAGTCTCTTTAATGTTTGATGTTGAAGGCCGGTTACATGTGCTACTCACTGATAAGCCACAGTGAACTGGCGGCCTTGTGGAGGAGGGTAACTAGGAGGATTTATTCATGGCCTACATTCCGTAGGAAATATATATTACTATGTTAACATGAAGCGGTTTTATTAGCAATATACCTGGCTGAATCAATGATAGAAGTGACAAACAAGTGGGTGACATTGAACTGCTAGCTTAGTGCGTTCAGTACAGACATAATCCTGTCAGACTGCTTAGTGTTTTGTCGCTGATTCTTGTCTGATGTCTTGTTTTTTAACAGTTTTACTTACACAATTACTTCAATCAGGGTCACAAGGGGAAGCAAACTACAGGCTTTTTTTTTTGAGATATAAGATGTAAGGAAAGACTTGTGTTGTAAGCAGAACAAAAGGTCATCTATGATGTGGCAAGAATACGAGCCTGAAAAGCAAATGCTGATGTTGTACTCTTACACATTCGTTTGTTGCTGGCCAGAGAAACTTGTGTGAAAGAAAAAATGTGACATATTGTTTAAAGAATGACTTGAGCAAGCACAGTATGAGAACACTCATTTCCCTACAACGCAGTCTCCTGTTTGCTCTGATCAGACACCAATTCCATGATGTCTCACCACAGCATCAGATGGGCATCTAGAGATGGGCATCTCTAGCTGCTGGGAGGACAGTGTGATTCTATTTTTTTGTACCCATCTAAAAATTAAAAGGGGGGGCTTCTCCATTATAACTGATGGCAGGATGTAAACATCAGTCATGACTGTGAAAGATGTTTGTGCGCCCCCTGAGGTAAAAGGCCAGATATATTAAACTGAATGTGCAAGTTTTCTGTCTGAGTTTGCACTAGAAAGACTGGCACATGTATTTAAGAAGTGTCTGCACCAGTTTTGTGTCGGGGCTGGACTGTGCGGACAAGACCAAATACAGGCAGTCCCCGGGTTACATACAAGATAGGGTCTGTAGGTTTGTTCTTAAGTTGAATTTGTATGTAAGTCAGAACTGTATATTTTATCATTGTAATCCCAGCCAGAACTTTTTTGGCCTCTTTGACAATTGGATTTTAAAAATGTTGGGTTGTCATAAGAATCAATATTAACACTAAAGCTTCATTGCAGATACATTAGATAACTGTTATGGCTGTTTATTGTAGCCTAGGACTAAAGTACAATAAATTACCAATATTCAGAGGTCCGTTTGTAACTAGGGGTCGTATGTAAGTCGAGTGTTCTTAAGTAAGGGACCGCCTGTAAATCTGCAAAAATATTGGGGTGTGCGTATATACAAATAAAAGCTGAGTTTTTCAGCACAAAAATTTGCTGAAAAACTCCACCTCGGCTTAAACGAGTCTATAAAAAAATAAACTTACATACTCACCTTCCAGCGCCCCAATGCTCTGTGTGGCTCCTCTTCTCTGTTTTCTCTGCAGTAACAGCTGGCAGAGACGCGGCCATGTGGTCTGTTGGACAGTGCACATTATGATGCGGCAGTGTCGCTGGTAATTACATAATAGTGTGCATGGCCGCGTCTCTGCTGGCTGTTACAGCAGAGAGAAAAAAGATTAGGAGCCGTGGGGGACGGAAGCATTGTGTAGCTGCGCTGAGTATCCTGGGAGCTGGAAGGTGAGTATGTAAGTTTATTTTTTTGTGCTGGGCAAACTCAGGGCTGTCTGGCTATATACCACAGGGGGCTGGCTGTATTCTACTGGGGGCTGGCTATATACCACAGGGGGCTGTCTGGCTATATATCACAGGGGCTGGCTGTATACTACTGGGGGCTGGCTATATACCAGAGGGGGCTGTGAGGCTGTGTACTACAGGGGGCTGACTATATCCTACAGGGGGCAGGCTGGCTATATACTGTGGACGCCGTGACCAATGCATACTTGACAGAATTGTGTCGCACGCTGTATATAAAAGGTGCAATGCGGGGTGCAGCAGATAACTGAATACCGTGTGCCAGTATTCAGTTATCATGAGGCAACGTTCACTAAGGCGGTAAATCTGGGCCAATGTATGGATGAAGTCCCTGTAATTGCATAATATGCAAATAATGGTGTCCAGGCCACTAAACTTAGTAATGGGAGGAAACTACTAGTTCTGTAGAGATACCTTTCAGCAGTCATCTCATCATCAAAAGTTAGATTTCCAAAACAATCTTATCTGCATATACTGTACATATAACACAAGATCACACCATGGGAGCCAAGAACATTATTTTTAATATTTAAATTTATGACTATGACTAGGTATTTAGTTAAAAAAATCTAAAGGTAACCAAGTAGGACACCGCTTTGAACATCCGCTTGTTTTTTTTTTTTTTTTTTTTTTGCATACCTGTATATTGTTTCTGTTCTACAAAAGCTCTAGTGACAACCTTTATAAATGTGGTATCTAATTGTTGGTACCAGATAAGTACAACATTCATTGTTGTGTCATTTACTTCATGACTGGTATAAAATATTCATTTAACAATATTAAATAACATTTCATTTCACATTGCAGCTATGATATTGTAATCTTACATAGCAACTGGAACTTCTGCCAAGAGAAAGTTCCCAGCAAAACAAATTACATTTTTACAAGGCAACTCATTAAATGAAATCTTTCCAAATAACGACATTGTTCTGAGCAATGGTCCAAGGTCTATCAATTAATTATAAGTATGCCAGAAACGTTATCTCTTTTATAAATGGACTCACTCTCCTGCTCCACAAAGCTGGACCTTGGTGTGTTGAGAACTGTGTATGTTCCTTATGAAAGTATATTCTTTGCTTACTAATTCCACACAATTACTACTTTCTCTATAACTCCTATCACATTATTTCTCAAACTGTAAATTGCATTTCAAGGCTGGAGAAGGGATTAGGAAGACAGCACATTGTATTTCATCTCATCGTCTTTTGATTCGGCCCTTCTGAATTACACCATACTGTTCTCTATTCATTTTTGAAGAGAAAATACTTATTTGTGAGGAACATTACTATTGATGAGCAGTGGACCACGTTCTTGGGACTCCAGCTAATCCCATCTAGCTCCGAAACCATTCAAAGAAATATATTGGTTAACTTGCCTCTTTCAACACTAGAGGGTCAAGAAAATACAATCCAACAATAAAGTAATGCACAGTGGGACCATCACAAATAACTATTACATTGTTACATTTTCTCGATATAGAGAACACTCAAGTGTAATTTTCTCCAGTCCTTTAACAGACAGAATTCCATTGTACAATAGGTCTCCAAAGCCTTTTTTAATGCACTAGAAAAATAAAAAGGAATTGAATGTAATTTGTATTGTCAGTGCCAAATCTTTGCAGACAAGAAGTCCAAAGAGAGATGGATGTCTCAGTAGAAAAAGAAGAAGCTAAGAGCTTGTGCCATTTAGCTAGCAGCTGTTCTTGCCCTAAGCTTTGCCTTCAAAGTATACCAAATCCAGATAAAAGGATCACACTTTTAATCACTTCCACACTTTACTAGGATACGACAGAAAGAGATGTGAAAAGTGGATAGAATGTATTGTATATGACAACAGATGTAAGGTGGGCCTCTGGGGATTTAGGAAACTGGAATCTGCAGAGTACATGCAAATAGGGATCACACATGCTACAGATGGCAGATTGTGAAGACATAGTGGCAACTTATCAGTTTCAGATCATAGATGGCCATGCAGCAGAAAACAAACAGCAGAAGACAGTAGCATTCTGAGCTTGTTTGTCAATGCATTTCATGGCAATCTCTCAGATATGGGTTTATACCATGCCAAAATTGTGGCAAAAATATTGGCGAGAACACTCCAGAAAGTAATAGCCAGTATCATGCATCAAAAAAGATTTATCTCAGGAAGAAATGTGAACGACTGGTTACATAGGTTGTTCACAGCTGTGCAGAGAGGCATTCGAGACCTCCACTAGATCCTTTCTTTGCATTTGATAAGGTTGAGTGGAGGTTCCTTTGGAAAGTATTGGATAGTTTTGGTTTTGAGCCATATTTCACAAACTGGATAGTCTGTGGAGATCACCCAGGGCAAAGGTTGTCATGAATAGAATTAGTTCAGAGAACATTTTACTGTACAGAGGCATTAGTGAGGGGTGCCCCCATTCTCCTCTCCTCTTTGCAATCTTCATTGAACCTTTAGCAATCAAGATTAAGTCCGACGATGGCATAAGGGGAGGGGTAATGGGGGAGGCAAAGACAAATTATGTATGTATGCGGACGATATACTTCTTTGCCTTGGAGAATCTCCCGTTTCTGTTCCAAATGTAATGGAAGTGGTTAGAGAATTTGGCCAAATGCTGGGCTCCAGACAAACTGGAAATAATCCTGTGTGATGCCAATAGGGGGGCAATGAGCTAGAAGATGGTGAAATCACGCTATGTCAAGGATCTTTCAGATATTTAGGGGTAGTAGTCTCTGCAGATATAAAGGAGTATGATGAATTAAATTGCTTCTATAAGGAACAGGATACACGGTTGGGAAATCTACGTCTCTCATTTGCAGACAGAGTCACTCTCGTTTTTTCCTTTCAGCCTGCCTGATTTGGTTGAATATTTTTTTTTTAAGTTTTTGAAGCGTAACTTAATGAACTGATTTGGGGCAGAAAAATCTTAGGATCAAACTAAGGTAAGCCAATTAAGAAGGGAGGATTGGGTTTACCTTTTATCTTTGGCTATTATCTGGCGGCCCAAATATCCAAAATAAAAGGATGGGAGGACAGAACAGAACTAGTGACATTAGTATCTGAGGAAGTGGTTAAGATTATGTAACAGATTAATTCAATGTAGAATTTTCAGAAATGATGAAGTTACCAGACCAAATTTTCTGGGAAAAAGTAGGGGAATTTATGTGTTTTCACAAGTGATAGTAGAAGAAGAGGTAAAAGGTTTTATATTTTTTAAAGCAAAATTCTCACTAAGGGACGGGGATTTTTTGCATTATTTTATGTACACTATATTATAGTTAGTACATGCGATAAAAGTGACATCAGTTAACAAAAATTTAAAAATATCACATTAATTTATCGGGATTGTTATAAACACTTCAAATCAGAGGGGTACACTTTCAAGAACATATAAATACTTGGATAAAGGATACTCTGCGGAATTAAACACAAGTTACAGGTTGGTTGAGAAAGTTGTATTTAATTGTACATTAAAGATTAAACAAAATGAAAGAATATGAGGGGATACGGTACATCAGGAAATGGCCCAAAATATGGGAAATTGGATATAGAATCCTAATATGTGAGTCCTGAGGTATAGAGGTTATGTAACTTAGTTATTATGTTTTTTTCCTTCACTCTGGTCAGAAGGGTAGGAGAGGGAGGGTGTTTAGGGGCTAAAACTAGTTGAAGAATGTAAAAATAAGTTGAAAAATTTTCATACATTATGTAAGTACAATGTGTATTTTGTATTGGAAAAACTTTAATAAATTGTTTTTGAAAAAAAAAAGAAATGATGATAGATATACCAGACTGTATATACAGAAGAAGGAGGCAGCATGATATTGGACTACAACACTCTCTCCAGCTGTGCTAACACTATTTTCTAGCACTAGAACTAAATGAGCTCCTGCATGAGCTCTAGTATTTCTTTCTTTAACACGATAGGATGGGAACCACTGCACTGTCAACTCTGGATATTACTGTGTTCTATTATGTACTGCTTACAGTGTTCTATCAGTAAATTATACTGTAGGTGCATACATTGTTAAAGGAAATCTACCATTTGATTTGATGGATTATGAAGCAAACATACCTTGAGAATGCTGTAGCTACACTGATGCAGAAACATATCTTGTTTAATCCCTGTGCTGAGCGGTGAAAAAACAATAATAATGTTATGATAATGAAGCTCTGTTGCTTCTGTCCCTGGCTCTGCTCTTCTTCTCTCACATTAAGCATGCACTGCTCTGGAGAATGAAGGAATCACTGTGTTGTGCCTGACAGGCAGAAGTAATCAATCGCTGCACCAATCGCTGTATGAGTGATCCACCTTAGGTTGATTAGTCCTGTCTGCACAGTTCAGGAATCTCCATGTATAATGTGTTTATGTATGGCAGCCAGCAGCAGATTTCCCAAGATCCTGAATGTTATAATAGTTTTTTCAGCAAAACCATTTGGATCAAGGATTAAACAAGATATGTTTTTGCATTAGTGTAGCTACAACATTCTCAAGGTATGTTTGGTTCATAATGCATGAAATCAAAAGGTTGATTTCCTTTAACAACTGCAAATCCTTTTCATACGCTGGATATACAGTGGGTGGGAATCCACTTTGGATTCACTGAATGGACATATGTTGTTGAGGAGGTCCACTGGTTTTCACCCTTTTAAAAGGAAGCTATGAGCAGCGGTAGAGGCGCAGAGGTGGAGCAGGAAGAGACAGCTACCAGCCTCACCACTCAAGGCAAAACTTTCTTTAGATTTGGCATCCTCTTGCAGTGAGCTCCATACTAGCTTTTCTGCCAGTGCTTCGTTTTATGGCTTCAAGGAAGTTCAATGATACAGTATATTCTTTTACTTATACAGTTAAAATTTCAGACCTGCACCATATTCTCCATCAGCACTTAACCATGTATCTGGTTGAGGTTTAAATTCTAAACCAGAATTAAAGGACCTGTGGATGGTTTAAAGGTCTCAAATTACACTGACAGGTGTTCTACCATCTAAATCAAGCATAATAAACCAGGGACACTTACTCATAGATCCAGGCACCATGACTGTGGTAATCAACCTATTTTTGTTATACAAGGCCTCCTTTCTTCTAAAATCAACTTTTGAAATTATTATAATGAGCTTGAAGATAATACCCTTTATGGTTTAGGGTAGTGAAGGGTTATTGGTAATATCCCTTGTGGTCTTGCATAGCAAAGAATTACATTACCTACAGTCTGACAATGACGATTTATGTCACAGGTGCCCCGCGATCCATGTCCATGCCCCTCTCTGTGGCGCAGCTCCCCCAGACCCGCACTTACCTCTCTATGATCCAGGCTCCGGTCAGACTAGGCCGCGTGCACTGGCTCTCCAGGATTTGAAGGGCCAGCGACCTGGTGATTGGTGCTGGCGGTTTGCTATATAATCTGATGGCTCCCATCATTCCCCGATGGATCTTCAGCCATTCCTTGTGAATTGAACGCCCTCCTGTGTTCCTGTGTTTCCATTGTTCCTCCGTGTTCCTGTGCTTCCAGTGTTTCTTCTGTATGTTCACCTGTGGAACAACCTGGTGGCACCCCGCCGCAGCAAAACCATCCCGCTTTGCGGAGGGCTCTGGTGAAGACCAGGTGCCATTTAGACTCCTGGCCCAGTATGTCGGCTAGTACCAACTCCCACAGTGGTCCAGGGGCTCCACAGGCCCTTTCCCAGACCCTGTATCCTGACAAGGTAAAAGCAATCCTAGGTAGGACTAGCTAATATTAAAATTGTCTGACTTCACAGGGTTATATATAAGAGAATGGGGGTCATTTATTAAGTGCCTGATTCACGTTTTCCCGACGTGTTACCCGAATATTTCCGATTTGCGCCGATTATACCTGAATTGCCCCGGGATTCTTGCGCACGCGATTGGATTGTGGCGCATCGGCGCTGTTATGCGCTCAACGGAAATGGGGGGGCGTGGCCGAACGAAAACCCGAAGTATTCGGAAAAACCGCCGCATTTAAAAACGGAAAATGTGTCACTCGGGACACACTTACCTTCACTCAGCCGGCCTCGGTGAATTCCGTCGCGTTCAGATGCTTTTCAGCGCAGCAGCGCCACCTGGTGGACGGCGGAGAAACTACCTTATTAAATCCCGGCCGGACCCAAATCCAGCGCAGAGAACGCGCCGCTGGATCGCGAATGGACCGGTTAAGTAAATCGGCCCCACTGTGAAGGAGGATACTTTTTTAAAACTACCTTTGGCCAAAATAGCCTTTTAAGGTCTTTGTGCACAGGTGCCACATAAGGTGACTTTTTTTTCATATGATAAAACTAGTACTATAAATAGAACATTAAAGTTAGAAGGCCAGGTGCACATTTTACATTGGGACCTTCATGTTACGCCTTTGCAAATACATTGGGGCACATTTACTTACCCGGTCCAGTTGCGATCCAGCGGCGCGTTCTCCTACCCTGATTCGGGTTCTGCCGGGATTCACTAAGGTTGTGCGGCCAATGTCCACCAGGTGTCTCGGTGTATGTGAGTGCTATTTTTGTAACACAAATTTATTTTTAAATTCCGCAGTTTTTCGGAATCCGTTGGGTTTTCCGACGGCCACGCCCCCGATTTCTGTTGCATGAAAGCCAGCGCCAATGCGCCACAATCCGATCACATGCGCCAAAATCCTGGGGCAATTTGGCGCAAATCGGAAAAATCTGGGAAACACAGCGGGAAAACGCGATTCGGACCCTTAGTAAATGTACCCCATTATGTTGGAATGAGGTTCTATCCATGGGTGCTACAAATAGAACATGATGGACTTGTAGACATAACTCTGTGCCATAAGTGTGGATGCTATAAATCAGTTCAGTTCTCATTAAATTTACTGCTGTGGGTCATATTATGCTACAGCACAAACATTTAAGTAGCTGTGTGACAGATAAGAATTGTTTTAATATTATTTTTCAGAGAAATGCAGATGCTGGGGGCACAAGGTGACATGAATAGTCATATCATTAACAACATTAGTAATTCCTGAGTCACAGTGAACCAAATACAAACAAACAGCAATGATAAGGCTTGTAAAGACATAATGTACTGTAATAAAGCTGAACCAAGCAAATATTGTTTGACCCTGGCTATACACAAATTGACATCAATGATGAATGTAAAATTACAAAATTAATTGGCTGTAGTAGATACCAACATTTGATGGGATTTCTACATTTATTAAATGTTGCCAAGTAAAAGGCTTCCTCCTTTGGAGTTGATCAAGGTTGCCAAGATTTAACTATAAGTATAGCTATTGTTTTATATCATGAATAATGTACGATATATATATATCCTTAAAAAATGTAACTTATTAATGGCTGGAAATTTCTTTGAGTCTTGATTTCCAGGGAAAACATGTTGGGTCAGTACTACATTAACAAGAGGGTTTGATTCATTTTCACAAGTGATATGATATTTTTAGTGTAGATGCTAGAGCTAAAATACTTTGGGTCTAATTTATCAAACCTTGTACGCTAGTTTTCTGGAATACAAGACCTGAAATAGCTGCAATTCCTTGCCAGGCCAGGAATTGTGATTATTTCCCCCTTTAGCCACCATGTTGCCAAGTGGACATGGAGCTCGAGAATGGACCTTCCTGCCCCTTGCCTGTGCACTAGCCATAGCCTACACCAGGAACTGGCAGCGGTTATAGTGCTATTCTACTCCAGGTCAAGCCAGGCCACCAGACATATCAATCCGGCAAGGTGAGAGAGGTGGGGTTTACATTAAGTTTACATGCGCCAATGTGTGATAGATCCCACTGTATAAAATATGTGTTATTATAATATACTGTATAAAGTCATGTATAAGTCGAGTTAAACCCCAACTCTGCTTATACACAAGCGTATAAAAAAATATAAATTTACATACTCACCCTCCGATGCTCCCCGCAGCTCCTCTTTATTCTTCTCTTCCCCTGTAGCAGAGATACATCCATGCGCTCTGCCCACCGTCGCACACAATGATGCAGTGGTGTCGCCACTGCTGACGTCATAGTGCGCATCGGTGGGCAGATCGCATGGACATGCCTCTGCCCGCTTGATAACTCATGAAGAAAAGAAGGAAGAGGAGCCATGTGGAGCATCCGGGAGTGCCATAAGGTGAGTATGTGAGTTTATTTTTTTATACACCCAAGGGCTGCATGGCATTTCATCAGTATGGGAGCTGGCTGCAGGGTATTTCATCAAATAGGGGGGATGGATGCAGGGTATTTTATCAATAGAGTGGCTTGGTGATTCACTACTCAAGGTGGCTGTGACCAATGCATTTCCCGAGTCAATAACTTTTCCCAGTTATTTGTGGCAAAATTAGGGGCCTCAGCTTATAATATGGTCGACATACTGAAGTATATACGGTATTTATTATAATATTATAATGTATAATATATGTCTCTACTGTATAGCCCCTGTCTGCTCTCATTAGACAACATTCGATTTATATACCTCTATGCTGTCTTATATGTTACACATAAAGCATTAGAATAGCATCACATTGATAGCTAGAGCCATGGGTTGATGAACCCCGTGCAGCAGGACTCAGGACTTACTGTGACATCCTGTGCACTTCTGGCTTCTGGCAGACAGAGGGGGCCATGCAGTCATAACCACTCTCATATCAGTAGTTTTAGTGGTGCGCAGTGGTTAAACCCATTTAATATGGCACCTTTTTAAAGGAGGCTATCTTGGCTGTGATCTCGCTAGAGAGTTAATTCCTTAAGAGGAATTTCCTTTTCTCAAGAGGGGGAGTAAATATTCACCTGGCACCCTTTCAAATAAATTGGAAACCATGTTTTACATTTGATATATAGAAATACATACTGTGGGTGCAGAAAGTATACCCCTTTATACGTCTCACTCTTTGTTTCATTGCAGCCAATTGATAAGATCAAAAAAGGTTTTTTTGCTCATTAATGTACACTTTGCACAGAAAAAACAGAAATGTAAATATTGTTGCTGAAAATATCACGTGATCATAAGTAACATTTGCTGTGACACTCATATTTAATATCATGCTGTCCATTTTCTTATGTTCTTTCTTGAGATTGTTCTGCTCATTCAGTGGAGAACTGATTGGACTTGATTAGGAAGTGCACACACCTGTCTATATAAGAACTCACAGCTCACACTGCATGTCAGAGCACATGAGAATCGTGAAGTCTAAGGAACTGCCCAAGGAGCTCAGAGACACAGAAATGGCCAAGGTTACAAAAGAAATTCTGTAAAACTCATAAATAAATTCCGAGTTAATAAATTACAAAAATATCTACATTTTGTTTTTTTATTATGTCAAGATGGGGTGCAGAGTGTACATTAAAGGCGTTTTCCCACGAACTAAAGTTGGGTCTTATCCATGGGATAGGGCCTAACTTGCTATTCAGTGGGGGTCTCACAGAACGAGTAGGGGCAAGCTGACATCACAATTCAAGAATATTTAGCAGTACTGAGCAGAACAGATGTGAGTAGAGCTCTGGTGAAGCATATATCTGATTTATCCTCCAGGACCTCTGTGTCTGTATGTGTATACTCCTCTGCTCCCCACTGAAGACAGATCTAGGCAGTAAATTGAGCAGTTTACAAGGCAAAATAAGGAAAAGATATTCACCAGGTCATTTTGTGGAGATTTCTGTCCCCATCTAATCTCTGTTTGTTTTCATCTCTCCTGGAAACTGTGTACTAGGTCTGACCTGACATACTTCTATGCTACTTATGAAAGGTTAATGTCTGTCTTTACGCATTGATAAGAATATTTCACAGCTGCTATTAAAAAGCCATGCACCATACCATCACATTTTTAGACAGAAAATTCAAGATAAAGGATTACCTGCAGAATATGGGCTACTACTCATATGGTTTTTTTCCACGTTTTTCTCAGAAGCACCTAAAATTATTGACAACAACAAACATCAGAATAGCATTAGCAAAAAAAACATCAACACATCAACATTTACAAACATAAACAAATAATAATGAAAAATAGCTCTTCTACCAATAATATATACGACTAAAGAGTGTAGCCAGTATTGTTATAATCTACTGGTAACAAGTTAAAAGACAATCCACAAAATACTCACATGAATGGTGGATGATCTTCTTTATTAAATCACAAGTTACAAAACCAACCACAGTGGCATAATTGGATCAACACGTTTTCATCACGACCAAGACGCCGTGCGTCGAAACGTATTGATATAATAAAGATCATTCACCATTCATGTGAGTGTTTCCTGTGCCAGACAAGCAATCTTTTTGGCGTTGAGAGAATATCCGTGGACTTCAGAGTTGTTCCGTGCACCACAACCATGTGAGATTGGGCTGGAGAAAATCGCTACAAAATAGGTATAGGTTTGGTATTATTCTCCATGCGGCATGCCTACTGAAAAACCATATAAAGTAGTAGCTGTGTACAGACCTGGGAGAAGCAAAACCCATCCAGGTTTTGGATGTGGCTTTCAGCTTGATTTATGTGCAGCTGGACCACTATTCAACCTTTTTGTTACATTAATAGTGGCTTCAAAAATGAATGCAGATGGCAGAATGCTTCACTGCTCTACATTAAGTTACATACTGTCATTGACAATTTAACTCCCCCTCAAGGTGTACAACCTCTTTTAAAATAAGGTTTAAGGTGTGTACTTAGAGTACTTAAGCTCTTTGAGTTTATAAAAAAAATTACATACCCTACACGTACCTTATAGCACACTTTATAAGTCTTCCATCAATGTTTTTGTTTCTCATATCAGTAGTTTGCTTTAAGTGGTTAAACCCATTTAATATGGCACCTTTTTAAAGGAGGCTATCTTGGCTGTGAGCTCACTAGAGAGTTAATTCCTTAAGAGGAATTTCCTTTTCTCAAGAGGGGGAGTAAATATTCACCTGGCACCCTTTCAAATAAATTGGAAACCATGTTTTACATTTGATATATATAGAAATACATACTGTGGGTGCAGAAAGTATACCCCTTTATACGTCTCACTCTTTGTTTCATTGCAGCCAATTGATAAGATCAAAAAAGGTTTTTTTGCTCATTAATGTACACTCTGCACAGAAAAAACAGAAATGTAAATATTGTTGCTGAAAATATCACATGATCATAAGTAACATTTGCTGTGACACTCATATTTAATATCATGCTGTCCATTTTCTTATGTTCTTTCTTGAGATTTATGTGCAGCTGGAACACTATTCAACCTTTTTGTTACATTAATAATGGCTTCAAAAATGAATGCAGATGGCAGAATGCTACACTGCTCTACATTAAGTTACATACTGTCGTTGACAATTTAACTCCCCCTCAAGGTCTACAACCTCTTTTAAAATAAGGTTTAAGGTGTGTACTTAGAGTACTTAAGCTCTTTGAGTTTATAAAAAAAATTACATACCCTACACTGTTTTATTCACCCCCTTGATAAGGAGTAAGGGTGATAGGGACACAAAGAGATGATGTGACTTTACTGTATGGCAGAGCTACCCTGCCTCTTTGCCTTTATCACCAATCATTTTGGCATCATATGTCCCTGAAGGCTATGGCCCTGCCTACAGCAAATAAGCTGCATTGAAAAGGGCAAATCCTCTAACAGGAACCTATATAGAAGAAAAAGAGGCGATACGGGCGCCGCAATGTGTGAAAAACGTTTGGCAGTAAAAACAAGGTGTTTTTAGAGTGGTGCTCACCTTTTTAGGTTGTACAATCGGTACAACACGTTCAAGCGCAGTCTTTAGTTGAGTTTTTTAGGCGGCCGTCCTGGGTAACGAGGTGGGGAGTCCTCACCCCGTTCGATTTTTCAGTTGTTTGTGGTGTGTTCCAGGTTGATCGTCGGCGCCAATAACTCCGTTTCGTCGTATTATTAGTACAATTAGTTTTATTGTTAAGCTGTGTAAAACGCGTTTCGAGCCTGTACTAGGCTCTTCATCAGTTACATATGTATGTAACATACGTATGTAACTGATGAAGAGCCTAGTACAGGCTCGAAACGCGTTTTACACAGCTTAACAATAAAACTAATTGTACTAATAATACGATGAAACGGAGTTATTGGCGCCGACGATCAACCTGGAACACACCACAAACAACTAACAGGAACCTACTAATAGACCCTGAGACCCTTACTTTGTCTGGCAGCTGCTTTGTCCGGAGCAGACAAGTAACAAGAAGTAACAAGAGATAAACCAGTATTCACACTGGGGCACAGATGGACAAACAACAGATACAGACAAACAAGCAGAGCCGGGCAGAAGTGGGTCAAACCAAGATAGAGGCAAAGCTCAGAATCGAATTACTAGAGAGAGGTTGCATCAACATAGTAGAGGTTGGATACACTGAATAGCAAAGTAATAACAAGGAGTAATTAGGAAGACTAGAAGAATCGGCAAGGTATAATAAAACTGGGCAGGTATTTAAAGGAGTTCCTGGACTTTGCTCCTAGCAGCTGACTGGACTGGATGTCCATCATTGTCATCATCTTGTTGGACAGGAGGAGGAGCTCGGTTTAGTTCAATCCATCCTAAAACAGCAGCAACCTAGCTACAATTCACACACATAAAAGACTGAAGAGAATCAACGCCATTTAATTCAGTGGACAGAAGTTGATGTTGACCAGGATGTTACAATTATGAATATATTATATATTTAAAAAAGAAATATATCCCAACCATAACACATCATACTATGCAGTTATGTTGTAAAACTAAAACAATGTATCAAATGTATAAAATCAAATGCAGGCAAAATAAGTGTAGAAATTGCCTCGAGCAGCCTATCAGTCAGCTTTATACATAAGGCGCTTCTATCATCTGCATAACAAGACTTTCTATGTTGATTGGGGCGTCTTATATGTTAAATGCATAAGGTTTTGTTTTTTACAGATAAATAATCCAAAAATGCTTCAGGTAAAATGCAAAACTCATTCTGCTCCAGGCATTTTACCTTTGGGTAAATGATTCCCTAAACATAGGGATGTTTCCATTTACTGCTGAATTCTAAAATGTGCACCAAGTTAAGGTTGCTGTATATTTAGACATTCAGCTGCTAGAATCAGAACAGCAGGAACATTTTGCTGTCACTGGTCGAAGGTAGAACCATGAATAATTTGGAAATTGTGCCAGCAAACCCCAAAGGCAAACACTTTGCAATCTTAGAGGAACATCACTGCATATTATACCTGACATTTAGGAAGGTGAATATTTGTGGTTGTGGAAGATTTTTGAAGTAACCATTTCCTATAAAGCTCAACATTAACATAAAAAATCATCTTATAAATAGATTTGAGATGACCATTCTGAATTCTCAATGCAGGGCTGTATTCTTAAAGATGTGTACCATTATATATAAAAACATGGCAACTGATAATCAATAAAAAATCATATGGTATAGATTTATTCTACATCTAGTAGATTCATTATACATCTCAAAACAGTGGTCTTTTGGATATACGTAATTCACTGTATATGTGTTTTTATTTAATGGATATACAGGCGGTCCCCTACTTAAGGACACCCGACTTACAGACAACCCATAGTTACAGACAAACCCCTCTGTCCCAGATTGCAATAATCAGCTGTAAAGTGTCTGTAAAGAAGCTTTATTGATAATCCTTGGTCCCATTACAGCAAAAAATGTTTAAACTCCAATTGTCACAGGGGCCAAAATTTTTTTGGTCTGGATCTACAATTATAAAATATACAGTTTCGACTTACATACAAATTCGACTTAAGAACAAACCTCCGGACCCTATCTTGTACGTAACCCGGGGACTGCCTGTAGTTGTAATTTCATTGGGATAGAGTAGAGCTCTATAAAAGAAGGAAAGCTAGTTGTGGGCTATTTGGGGTCTGGTAACATAATAGTGGGAATATATCATATATTTCATGAATATTATTATTATTATTATATTGTTTTCAATTTAATTGCTTTACATTTATACAGGGCACTGTACATTTGAAAAAGAGTTTTCATAGAATTTATTCTAAAATAATCTTTTATTTAAATATCACAATCTGCAGTGCTTTACAGATCATGGTAAATATACAAACAAGATTAGGCTTTACAGATACATAAAATAAGTCATAAGTTGAATCTATGAGGAAGAAGGGAGGAAATACAAAAACAAATACAGAATAAGCACATAAGTACAATAGAAAGAACATAAGATGATTGAACCACCTCAAGTGGAAAGAGAACACGGACTATGAATGCTTACAACAGTGTTGTAGGCATTATCTATTTTTCTGTAACGGTTGAGCCATACTTCTTCCATTCACAGATGATGGATTGAACAGTGCTCTGTGAGATGTTGAGAGCTTGGGCTGTGGCCTAAGGCCTAATGTACATTACAGTATTTTTTGGCTATGAGCTGGCTGCACAAACGCACAATGTACTTTTAATGTACACAGTTACAGTGCGGTGTATTCCTGCCCTGAATTTTAGTGTGGTCACTCACTTCCTATGGAAATTAGTGGGGGGAGTGTTCACCCTTTTGAAATGAGTCGGGTAGAACATTTGGAGCACATTCGTGCACATGAGGCCTAAGCTTGCAATACACTTTGCCATAACTTTATCCTTGAGCTGTCTGCTGCGCTCCTCGATTTTTATAATACTGGTTGTTCACTAGCGTTATCTAACAAACTTTTGAGACCTCCACAAAACAGTGGTTATACCATATAACAGTGCACACAGTGTGAAGTATGCAGAAAGCGCCAGATTCAGGAGTTTTGGTACACATTCTCAATTAATCTGGTGCCCCCTCCAAAGCTCCGACAGAGTGCACCACCTTTTTAGTGCACCTTTAAAATGGGGCCTGTGACACACTTCTGTCAGACTTTGCATGTTAAATCTAGCTTGACTGAGCACCTGAATGCCCCCTAACTAGTGCAGCAGCTCCACAAAAGGGTCGCGTGCAACACAAATGTGGTGCACTTACTTCTTAAATACCTGTGCAAGCAGTTTGCACTAAAAAGAGCGTGCAAAGTCCTGCAGAACACTTAGCAAAATATCACATAATGGCCCAAATTTACTAAAGCCCCTGTACCAGTCTTCTGTCAGCCTTTGCACATTCTTTTTAGTGCAAACTGCTTGCACAGGTATTTATAAAGTGCCTGAGACACATTTTTAGAACACACTGCTCTACACCCGATGCAACACATATTTCTGCACTGAAATGGGCTTTCTGGTGCACAGTCGGACCGTGTGCCACATTTATCATGCAAAGTCCGACCAAAACATGTCGCATGTTAAAGGTGCACCAAAAAAGGTTGAATCTGGCGCACTCTGCACACTCCATGGACAAACTGCACATAGAGCCATGTGTCCCAATATGTTTTGGCTGTGCAAGCAGCCCCCAGGTTACGTACAAGACAGGTCATTTAGATGTTTTCTTGAGTTGTATTCCAGACACACTAGAAACATGTTTCTACCTTGTAACCTTTTTTATGGATTCGGCCTTTAGTAATTTAGTGATACTTTAAATGTTCCCACACTACTTTTTATTTCCACTCAGTTGACTCTCATTAAGTCAACTTTCATGATAATTACGCTGTGCTAATCCTTTCTTTTCAATTTCTAAGATTCTTAAAGGGGTATTCCAAGAATCAGCATAATTCACATACAAATGGTTGCTTAGAATAAAAGCTAATATGTAATTAGTTGTTATTTAAAATTTGTTCCCCTTAGCAGAAAAATGCTGTGGACATAGACTGTAATGAAGAATTAATTTGCTATTGGACCTTTAATCAGTCCATTAATTTCCTCAGTGCGGAGAAGACACAGGACAGAAGATGGCCGCTGGTCACATGTCCACATCACGTGTCCTGCACCTGCCTGGGTAGGTCATGTGATCACCACTACGTTTGGCTGTAGTCAGTTGGTTGCCACTACTCTTATCACTTCTATGGGGTTGAAGAAGATTGCTAATTGCTATGTTAAATTCCCTATTACAGCACTGAGTTATGGTCACAGGATGTCATTAAAGAGGTAACATCAATGAATGGTCTAGACTTGGCTTCAGTAACCTATTGGCATACAATGGGTGATTGTAATTTTTACAATTTACTTTGCTTTATATTTTTCTATGTTGGTCAACTACTCATTCAACTACATATGAACCTCATCCCTTGAAATGGTGTTTGAATATTTTATTGCCTTGACTAAGCGGTCATAGGGTGAATTAAATGAATGAAAACTTCAAAGTAGAAACTGCAATAAATCATTAAGGCTGTTTCTTTACAAACATTTCACCTTGAACATTATCTTGGTTTGCTGAAAAATATCTTCAATTGCTATGGACACCTGATAAATAAATTGGCTCATTCATTTTCTTCTGTGAAAGTAAACCTTAACCCTTTAACGACCAGGCCCTTTTTCATTTTTGCATTTTCATTTTTCATTCCCCACCTTCAAAAATCTATAACTTTTTTATTTTTCCATGTAAAGAGTTGTGTGATGGCTTGTTTTTCTGCATAACAAATTACACTTAATAGTGACGGTATTTAATATTCTATGCCCTGTACTGGGAAGCAGGAAAAAATTACAAATGCAGTGAAATTGGGGAAAAAATACAATTGTGCCGTTTTCTTATGGGCTTGGATTTTATGGCTTTCACTGCGTGCCCCAAATGACATGTCTACTTAATTCTTTGGGTTGGTGCGATAACAGGGAAACTAAATTTATAAAGGTATGACAGTATTTGGGGATTTTTCCCATATCGCACATTGTAATACATGGTGTGAAATGAATGGTAGACTAAGGAAAGGGAAAAATAAAAAAAAGGAAAGGCGCTTATAGGGCAAACACCTGTCGGTTCAATGGTAATTTCTTATTTGCAAGGACCGTATGTGCTCTCACCTGGGGTAGTAAAGCTTAATGTATAACCACATGTGGAAGCCTTGAGTAGATGTAGCGCTGAAGTACTCCTTCTGGTTCCTCCTAGGAGGACCATGTTGAAAATGGCACAGGATAAAGAGGTGGAAAAATGAAGTCTCGTCACTGCGATCCTACACTTAATCGGTGGTTGATCACTTAATCCAAATCGGTGGTTGATCACAATTTGAGTTTATTGGTTAAAATTCAGACAATGGAACCATTATCCTCTTTATCCTATGCCATTGTGTGAAATGAGCCTGTGAGCCCTCTACAAACGTTGTTAAGGGGTTAATAGGTCGTTAAGGGGTTAAAGGAATGAAATCACTCAACCAAGAAAATACCCAAGAAAAATGTACCGGTACATACATTGGTATTTTATCAGAGGAGAAAAAAATTTCATCTGCGTTTTATGTTTGCAGATGGATAGTTACTTGGATTTCACCTGCCAAACATTCTCTGCTCTGCCAGGAAATCTTAAAAAACGTTTTCTTGAAAGTGGTGGCTCCAACTGCACCTCCTGCCAACACTCTCTACTGGCCAAAAGAGGTTTCCAAGGCATTGCTAAAGCTATGGAAGCTTTATACTCATTGGCTGCGCTGCTGTCTACAATTTGTGAAGAATACCTGATAGAAATCCGCTTTAACTCCTCAACCTTAGAAGTAATGCAATTTTTAATAGAAGCTCTCACTTAATATATGGAGATATTGTTCTTCTAAACTACTCCATTGTTGCGTAACTTGAAGAAAAGGCCATATTTAATGTGCATTTATAATATCCAATTAAATGCTCCAGTACCTTTATATATAATTCTCAACAAACAACGCATGCCACAGGCTTTTCCTCCAGCTCCATAATTGTCTAAGAGGCAAGAGCAGACAGTAGGAACAACATCACATAAAATCCTTGCTGTACCAGTACACACTATAACTAGGTATTTTCCCCATGCATCCAACTTAAATCTCATTTTTACTTGGCAGGATTAGCAGAGGAAATGATTTGTTTTGTACTGTGGAATGCTCTCCAGGTGCAAATGTGTTGTTTTGATACGGCTGACTGACTCCATAGACACATGGCCTTGTTTAATTGCAAACTTGCACAGAATATTACTAAAAATGTAATACAAATAAAAAGAACATGTTTCTATGGAAGGAATGTATGAGTTTTATCACTTCATATTTAAAAAATGTAAGCTATTTATGAACATACTTCTGAATTATTGGCTTCCATTATGTCAATTAACATCACATTCCATGGAAAAGGTTTGACCCACGTGAACTTATAGAACAATACAAAATACTTAAACTTCCTCCATAAAGTTCTAAATTTTATTTCCACACAGATTTCCAAAAAATTTAGATATACTGCAATTAAGCAATACTACAATAAAAATGAAATATCATTGTGATATGACAAGATAATAGCATACTGCTTTAGAACGTTTGGTAGTGGCCAAATGCACACTGTATAGCACTATTGCCAATAAAACCCAACACAATCTCTACTATAAACTATTAATCTCATCATTAGGGTTTGCAACTTCATCTTCCTCATGGATCTCATGAACCAGCAATGTGTATTTATGGACAGAAGGTTGGTGCAGCAATCATCATAACTCCATCACCATTTATTAACCATGCATTTAAGACGTCTCCAAAAGCCTCATTTTGATTGAAGCTGTGACATCTGAACCTAATAATTTATTTACTTTCAAATAAAAGCCACTTTGCACCATCATTCCTCTCTGAGAAAAAATGAAGCTTGTGAACCCCCTCTATTCTCCATAATTCCCTTAAAGGGTATAAAACATTTCTAATAGGGGCACATTTACTAAGGGCTGTGTGCCAGTTTTCTGGCAGACTTTGCATGTTCTTTCTAGTGAAAACTGCTTGCACAGGTATTTAAGAAGTGTCAGTTCCACATATATGTGGCATGCGACCATTTTGTCACGCAGCTGCACAAGTCTTCATGTGACACAAATAAGAGGGCGTTCCGGTGCTCAGTCGGACCATGGGTCAGATTCAGTCCAACAGAATGTTAAAGGAAACCTACCATTTCAAATGGTAGGTGTAAGCTGTAAGTACCGAGCACCAGCTCAGGGTGAGCTGGTGCCGGTGCTTACTTTCGTTAGTGTTATTAACCACTGTATCACGGTTTTAACACTTTTTAAAGTATATAACAGAAGCTGCTTCGGCGCTGCGCGCGAAAGTGCACAAGAAAAAAGTGGTGCACTCTGTCGGAGCAGTGCAGGGAGCGCCAGATTCATGAGGATTGGCGCTAGAAATCCTGAATCTGTCACCCTATGCACTATACAGAGACAAACTGCATTAAGTGCATTTTCTACTGTTGTTAGTAAATATGCCTCATAGAGTTGATTCTTACTTCAACAAGACAGATATGTCCCAAGACATAAACCTGGGCACTAAGATGAGAAATTCTTTTTATGAGCAAGGTGTACAAGCCATTCCTATGGTCAATTGTGGATTATAATGTTGGCGGTATGGATGGCTGCCCAGGGCCTCGTGCGGGGGCCATGACCACTCAAACCGCCTTCATACTTTAAAGGCAAAATCATCAGAAGACCACACGCTGTATAAATAGTGAAGTGCTGTGGGTGACTGAAGGCTTAATTCCCTTTCTCCCACTGTTAACCAGTTTACGACCGCTTGCTTTGTATTTACGGTGAGGGTTGGGTCCCGGTGCATGGAGAGGGCTCACGGGCTGAGCACTCTCCATAGCCGCTAAGTGTTTGCTGCATATTGCATGGGCGCCGCCATCTTGCCGAGGATCGCCGCTCCCTGTGACGTCAACTGGACTTTCAAAGACCCGAGGCTGTCTTGTTTTAACCCTTTCATTGCAATGTGCTATCAGCACATTGTAATGAATGAGGAGGAAAATCCCCATATACTGCCATACTGTAGTATGGCAGTGTATGATAGGATCGATCAGACAACCTAGGGAGTCTGAAAAATAGTAAAAGTAAATTTTAAAAAAAGTTTAAAAAAAATTGTAGTAAAAAAACCTAAAAAAAAAAATCACCCCCCTTTCCCTAGAACTGATATAAATAAAAAGTAAAAATCATAAACACATTAGGTATCGACGCATCCCTAAACGCCCGACATATCAAAATAAAAAAACATTTTTTTTACTGCATTTAACCCTGTAACGGAAAATAGTGCCCAAAGTCAAAAATGGTACTTTTTTGCCATTTAAAAAAAAAGAAAGAAAATCTATAAAAAGTGATCAAAAGGTTGTACAGTCCTAAAAATGATATCATTAAAAACATCATCAAAAGTCGCCAAAAATGACACCACCCACAGCTCTGTACAACAAAGTATGAAAAAGTTATTAGCGCCTGAAAATGGCAAAATCATTTAAAAAAATTTTGTACAGGAGGTTTTAATTTTTGTAAATGTTTAAAACCAATACAAATTTGGTATCCCCGTAATCATATTGACCCAAAGAAGTAGACATGTCATTTGGGGCGCACAGTGAAAGCCGTAAAATCCAAGCCCAGAAGAAAACTTCGCAAATGCGTTTTCTCACCATTTTCATTGCATTTGGAATTTTTTTTCCTGATTCCTGCTTGCTATATTTCAGCTTGTCTTTGTGGTAATACCCCTTTAAGCCTATGAAAGTGGAGTATGGTACCTATGGGGCTACTTCTCTCTAAGTTAGATAAAAACTCTGATGTTCAATAATAAATTAGAATCTTACTTAGAGACTATGGGTATCTGCGAGATTTTATCTATGCATGCATTTGTACTTATCTGATTTGGAGCAGAACATTTACAGTGGCACACAGGTTTTAGTTTATAATCCATGCATATACACTGGTACAGGTGTATTCAACGTCTTAGATACATGTTATCATGCCCCCCACCTTGTTGAATCAGCAGATAGTACATGGACAAAGACAATATTTGTGTGGTTAGAGCCTTATGGTAACATTAAGAGGTGAGACAATAAACAAAACATGATAACACCTAAATGAAGTTGCCCCCTCACCTTGTTCAAATCTAACAAAATTGGCAAAAATCTGTGCTGCTATCGTTTATAATGTATTGATAATTTTTTCCAGAGGTCATCAGAGTTCATTCCTTCCAAAGTACAAAGTTTTTGCTAGCTCCCACTGGTGACCAAACAGACATTAAAAACGATAGTGGCACAAACTAAAAGTTGTGCTGCACAAACCAGTAAAAATGTAGCTCAAACGTTTGACACCACTTTTGCTTGATTCAGTTTATGTGGGGGGGCTGGCTAACCTTTGGAACTTTACAATTTGGTTAATATCTTTAAAACAAAAGCGGCAAAAACAAACATAGCAGAATTTATTGACACCAGTTTTGTTTGATTTGGGTAGTGTGGGGTGTCTGGTTGACCTCTGATGACCTCTGGAAACTTTTATTAATTTCTTAAAAATGATAGCAGCACAAACTAAAATTTCTGCTGCACCAACCAGCACAAATGTAGCTGGTTTGACACCAATTTTGTTAGATTTGAACAAGGTGGGGGGGCCAACTTCACTCAGGTGTTATCATGTTTTGTTTATTGTATCACCTCTTAATATTACCATAAGAATCTAACCACACAAATGTTGTATTTGTCCATGTACTATCTGCTGATTCAACAAATAGCATAAGGATAATTTGTGCCTCTGTGGACTTCATGGACACGGTGAAATCACAGGTGCTCCATATATGCAAAAGACTTCAGAAGATCCAGAAGTGTCTTTTTTCTGCAGTACTTTTTGCAGTCTAAGTACCTGTCTAGTAAGTGTCATATCATTTTAAATATTTAGACTGGTAGTGACCCACAACCTTCAAACAGCCTAGGGCCCATGGTAGCCTTAATACAACCCCCCAAAAAACTTAAAATATAAACAAACAAAACATATTTCATGTAATTAATGAACTCATTAATGAAAAAATTAGTTGGTCATGTATGGCTTAAACAGGTTGGTGATGAAGTGACTAATGTCTGACAATTTATATTTTACTAGATGCCACATTTTGGAGAGTATATTGATCTCTTACATATGACTGAGTAGATGCATGATGGGATCAGAGGTATCATGTTGCTATAATTTATAATTTAATTTATAATATCCAGTCAAGTTTTTTGTGCAGTCCGCCTTGCACATCACATTAAATGTGATTTGAACAGGGATTCCATTCTTATTAATGGAAGTGTTTATGAAAACGATAAATAATTATTTGAAATGACAGACTGTTCTCCAAAGTGTCCTATAACATGTGGGAATCACAATGTACATGTCAGAGTTTCCTATTGTGTTTTACTTGTTATGGGAATTACATTTTAAAATATTTCTATATGGAGATGACAGCAATTTATTGAGATGCATAATAATAAACTTCATTATGTATGACAGCATATGCTTAATGGTAATTACCTCCGATTCTGCACAGGGCATGATATAACATTGTGCAATTAAAAGCGCAAGGGTCATGTCATCTGCATACTAATGATAAACAAAACTTCCAGCGACTCTGTGGAACAAATGTATTGTCGATGGAGAAAGATAAAATTATTATTAAGCTAAACATATAGGCTAAAATTCATCTTAAAAAGATATTGAAGAAGTTATTAGTACATGCTTATGTCTTTCATAGTATTGTAATCATATCATAGTGGAGGGGCCCCACTGTAATGGGAACACTAGACTCAAGGAAAACAGACAGGAAAGTGAACCCTAAAACTCTGATCCTGAACAGCCCTGCCTACTTGCCTCTGCGTATCCTAGGCAATACAGTGTGGACCCGTAACAAGACAGATAGACAACAGAAAGGGTATGTTGACAATCCGGGTCACAAAAAAGAGGGCATTTAAAGTACATTATCGTATAAACCAAATACAGGCGGTCCCCTACTTAAGGACACTCGAGTTTCAGATGACCAATAGTTAAGACGGACCCCTCTGCCCACTACGACCTCTGCTGAAGCTCTATGGATTCTTTACCATAGTCCCAGACTGCATTGACCAGCTGTAATGTGTCTGGAATGAAACTTTATTGATAATTCTTGGTCCCAATACAGCAAAAAATTTTGAAACTCCAATTGTCACTACACAACAACATTCAATCCAGCTTCCAATAAGATGCCACGTGGGGTAAAATCCAATTCTTTAATAATCACGGCTAAAAACAGCTCGTATAGCAATGTGAAAAACGTTAATACATTACACAGGGTAGCGGGGAGACCACTTCTAGGCAAGAAGTGGTCTCCCCGCTACCCTGTGTAATGTATTAACGTTTTTCACATTGCTATACGAGCTGTTTTTAGCCGTGATTATTAAAGAATTGGATTTTACCCCACGTGGCATCTTATTGGAAGCTGGATTGAATGTTGTTGTGTATACCATTGTGCTCCAAGCCGAGGATTATCCGTGCCTCCGATTTCCACGTCCTGACTTACAGTCCACAAGGGTCCAGGTGAGCTGACTATTTTGTATAAAAGTTTTTTGTCCAATTGTCACTGGGGCAAAAAAAAATTGTCTAGAACTACAATTATAAAATATACAGTTTCGACTTACATACAAATTCAACTTAAGAACAAACCTATGGACCCTATCTTGTACGTAACCCGGGGACTTCCTGTTTCAGAAACCAGATACACAGAGAAAGCCAAACTGAACAAGAAGGGTAGAGCTAGCAAAAAAAACATTTAACCAGCAATGGAGGATAACACACAGGGGCACATTTACTAAGGGTCCTGCGGCCGCGATTCCGTCGGGTTTTCCCGAATATTTCCAATTTGTGCCGTTTTGCGCTGAATTCCCCCGGGTTTTGGTGCACGCGATCGGATTGTGGCGCATCGGTGCCGCGACAGAAATCGGGGGGGGGGGGGGGGGGGCCTTTGGACAACCCGACCAATTCGGACAAACCGCGGAATTTAAAAAAAGAATTGTGTCGCAAGATCAGAACTTACATGCACCGGGAAGAAGAAGGTGAACTCCGGCGGACCTCGGCGCAGGAGCAACACCTGTGGATATCAGGAGCACGATCTTAGTCAATCCCGGCAGACCCGAATCCTCGACGGACAATGCACCGTGGGATCGCGACTGGACCGGGTAAGTAAACGTGCCCCACAAGGTTATTATCAGAGTATGAGGTAAGCTCCAGGTGAGGGGCAGAACTGTGAAAGTGGGAGCATTAACCCTTGCTGGTTAAGAGCAAAGTTTGCAGAGAACCATGCAAGGTGGATTCAGCCACCAGTCCACCCATAGAGCACTGTTCAGACTGCTGACTGAAAAGAAACAGATAGAATTCAGGGTCTTCTCAGTCAGACTGTGTGAGCTGCAAAGAGAGGCCACGACTTCATGGACCCTGGAGAAGCACAATGTGAAATTTCATTGTCTACCACCATGTAAAGTAGATGCATATATCTCAGGGGGCAAGGGGCGGCAGATTCATGAAGAACATGCACCACAATTTATGAATCAGGCAAACTGCACATAGTGAGCCATAAATGTGGGCCAATATGTATACATGGAAGTTGACCAAAGTTGAATCTATTTCAAACTGAATATGTAAGCATTATATTTTCATCTACATATATCTCTTAAGATAGATTTAATGCATCAAATGGGGAACTACCTAAAGTATTTTTTTTTACAAAGGATCTTTTATTGTTACAAATAAGTTTCTTGAAAAATCAATCATCAGCAGTCTCTTATGAAATTGAGTTTGTTTTTTTTCAGCAGGATAACATGTTATAACTTGATGACACATTACTATATTTCAGCAGCTGCACAGTCTTAATAAAAAGAATGCTTCAGATACACAGTACATCTAATATAAATTTGTACTGTAGTAAGAGGCACAGCATAGCTTTGTGTTGTGGTTGGGTCATGACTTCTGTGAGTTTGAATTTGATAAACTTTTGGAACACATTCATAAAGTACACTATTTTTTGCACAATTCCACATATTACAGCCCTTTAGTGTGGCCAATAACATCCGTATACTTATGTTTGAGATATATACTATTAGGTTTACTTTCAACTATCTATAAACATTAGACATCTTTACTATTCCTTATATGCACTCTCTGCTTAAATAGGACCTGTCACCAGATGTTGCCCCCTCCTGACTAACAATGCCTGCTGATAAAGGGTTACAAGTTATACCACCTAAAATAAGCTGCCAGTGGGGCACTGTACCTTAATTACAGCCATTTTTCTGATATGCAAATTAGCATTTCTGACTCATCTCTGGCAGCCTGAGAGAGGAGAAGAGTCAGAGATACCAGTGAACCACACCCCATTATGACTGACAGCTCTGTGTCTCTTCAAATCACTGCTCTACCCACTTGTACTTAGGGACCGTTTGCTAATATTCAACTCCTTATTAAGAGGTTAAAGAACCTGAGATGATGTTACTCTGGTCACATGACATGAACTGTGACTAGTAATAAGGCGTAAGGCATGGGGAGAATTCGACCCCTCTGATTCCAGGTAGTAAAAGATAAATGGTGATTTATGTGGATGTAAGCAAAACAATTTTTAGCTAAAAGAAGGGGGGCAGGCAGTTATTAGAGCTCTATAGGAACCTGTCACTGGCTGTATATATGCAAATTTGGTGACAGGTTCCCTTTAATGAATGTGCTTGCATACTCAATAGGGGAAGGAAATAAAACCATGTCCGTCATCTCTGATGCCAACTTTTGTATCTCCCTTCTTTATCCAGTGATGAACAGCCCAGTTTATTATGCATTGTACATACCCATGGAAACCGCAAGGCAAATAGTGTGAAACAAATGACCATCTGTGCTGTAATATCTGTGATTTCCATACGGACAACACAAAAGTAAAGTGTGTCATTTAGGACACAGCAAGGATATTATTTCTACCCAATTTTCTCCCTATAGCCTTAGGGCTTTGTACTTTATCACTAACCATATGGAGTGCAGACACGATAACTCCAGAATGAATACATTAGTTTAGTAAATGTGTCAAGTGTTACAAGCATGTTAACCTATTCACATCTGGATAGAAATTAGAAGAGAATACTGATAAGTGCTTGATTTATGTTAAGATTAGTAACTGAATTCTTACTATTATTATGAATGATGTTAATATGAATGAATGATGTTTAATATATTAAATAATAGTCTGTATTTTTAAAAAAAACTCCTTCGAGCAGCCAATAATAAACTGGAATCCTTATAATTATATAGTTAATACGGTTGAAAAAAGACACATGTCCATCAAGTTCAACCAAGGAAGGCAAGGGATTGGATGAGGATAGGATTTATGGGAAACAATTACATATTATAACATAAGCATCAATGTGATTTAGATGTAAAAAGCATCTAGACCTTTCTTGAAGCTCTCTGCTGTCCCTGCTGTGACCAGCGCCTGAGGCAGGCTATTCCACAGATTGACAGTTCTCATAGTAAAAAAGCCCTGTCGCCTCTGGTGATTAAACCTTTCTCCAGATGCAGACAGACATGGACCATTCATATATTTATTTGAGTTAATCACGTCCACTCTTAGTCATCTCTATTTGAGATTAAATAAATTCAGTTCTTTTTCTCATAACTGAGACCCAACATACCCCTTGTAATTTTTGTGGCTTTTCGTTGTACCCTCTCCAGCTCCAAGGCATCTTTCCTGGGGCCCCACCTGTTCTGACCTATATTATTCACATTTATATACTTAATTTATTGGGATTTGTTTTGCTATCTTTGGCCAACTGTGTCTTATTTTGTATTTTGGCTGAGTTTTGTATGTGTTGGTATGAGTTTGATACCTTGATCAGTATCCCCAATTTCTCTTTATGTCTATTTTATCTTGAAGTTTATACACCCACACTACACAGGTGTTTGGTCTCTTGGTCAAGGGTATGGTACAGACCAAAAAACCAGGCACTTAGTGTGACCACTTTGTCAGGTAAGCACCAGTCTCTCGGTAAGGGGTACAGTATAGACCAAGGAGCCGGGTACTTAATATGATTAGTGTGTCAGATAGGGACCTGACGCATTTCCCTGCTGAATTAATTGCAGCGGTTCATCAGAGGTACTAAAATGACACTAGCCAAGGGATATCGTAACGGGCCAGGCGTACTATATTCTGATAGCGAGCACGCCGCCAAATTCACTCAGTCTCCCCCTAGCTACTGTTGTTGGTAAGATAGAGCGGTGTGTATCTAAACTAGGCTGTTCCTAAGAACTAGGCTGTTACTGCCATATGTTCTCTGATAGCTAACTAGCTGGCTCCAATGAAATTCTGCCCAACAATGATGCGCTGTCAGCTATCTTTCTTGGTTGTGGAGTCCTAATTCACGCTAGTTAGTTTACTGCACACATACACACACACTCACATCATAACACAAGCCGGCATTAGTTAAGCCGCGTGTATTGCCGGCATCCAAGACCTTTTAAAGATTTAGCTCCTCCCCAAGGGGGTTGGAGTGGACCAATCAGGCGGTGCGCGTCAATAGGACACTCCCCTCTACACTGTGAGACTCCCGATGCGTCACCACATCCGGGAGCCAATCACATTGAGGGGGCTTGATCACAGAACCGCCCATATATTCTTTGAGGCCACGCCCCCGACATACAATCGCCAACATAGCGATGACGTTGAATAGAGGAATATCATCGCGGTTCTCACAGGTAACACCACCCATCAGTAGTGTCTTTGTTAAAATGATTTCTTGAGAGATTTAATTCTAAGAGGGACAATCCCTCACTAATAATCACCCTTCTATCCAGCATAGGTAAACAAAAATTCAGTAGCAATAGATCAGAAACACAACTTGTCAAATCTGACATTGTGCATATTTGATGCTTAAACAAGCCTGGCATCCAGAAGGAATGCACTTCCATTCATATCAGAAAAGAAAAATCAGCAATTAAGGATCAGGGAATACAGGAGGTACATAGGAGTACAGAATATGTCACAGCAGTTTGCCTCAATTACAGGAAACAGGAGTAAACTGTGTGCTCATTTAGTCCCTCTGGCTGCAGCGTTTTGAGATCAAAAATTCATCTAGATTCACGTTGGGACAGTTTTCTCTCATAATCACCTCCCCTAGGTGATAGTTCCACCACTTCAATGATTTGAAAACGCAGGGTTTTCTGAAGAGTTGTGTCTCCAGCTTACCAGATTCCAACAGACGGATTTTAACGTCCAAGAATGTTAGTTCTTTTGGATTGATTTCATAAGTGAAATAGAGACCCAAATCATTGATATTTAAATGGGCCACAAACTCCACAAAGAGATTCATGGGTCCTGACCATAAGATGAACATGTCATCTATGTACCTCAGCCATAAAATTATAGCCGAGGTCCATCTCTCAAATTGCTCCTGGAAGACAATCTCCCTCTCCCACCAGCCCAGGTAGAGGTTTGCGAACGTGGGAGCACAGGGGCTCCCCATTGCAACCCCCCTGAGCTTGTGGAAGAATTTTCCCTCAAAGAGGAAATAGTTCCTCATTAGAACAAAATCCAGCAGGCTCATAACAAACTCATTATGAGCTCTGCACTGGGTTCCTCTAGCTCTCAAGAAGTCCCTCACAGCATCGTACCCTTTTTGGTGAGGGATCGAGCTTTATAGGGCCTCCACGTCCAAACTTGCCAATACGGTGCCCTCTGGGAGTGTAAGAGCTTCCATTCTTCTTAACACATCCATAGTGTCCCTCACATAGAACGGAAGGGACACCACAAAGGGACGAAGTATCGTATCCAGATACATACTGGCATTTTGTGTCAGGCTATTAATACCTGAGACGATCGGTCTCCCCTTTAAGGGGGACATCCCCTTGTGCACCTTGGGCAGGGAGTAGAATGTGGCCGTGCTGGACTTAAGTGGACACATGAATTTATATTAATTTTTTGAGATCAGTCTATTCTCCAGTGCCTGATGGGCCCTCCCCTGTCATTTTAGTACCTCTGATGAACCGCTGTAATTAATTTCAGCAGGGAAACGCGTCAGGTCCCTATCTGACACACTAATCATATTAGGTACCTGGCTCCTTGGTCTATACTGTACCCCTGACCGAGAGACTGGTGCTTACCTGACAAAGTGGTCACACTAAGTGCCTGATTCTTTGGTCTGTACCATACCCTTGACCAAGAGACCAAAGCACTTGTGTAGTAATTTGTGGGTGTATAAACTTCAAGATAAAATAGACATAAAGAGAAATTGGGGATACTGATCAAGGTATTTACATACTGTAACCCCAATCCATCTTGAAGGAATAAGCCCAGCCTGTATCTGAGCTTAGTTGTCGTCCAGTAAGCTTGTGTACCCCATAATCCTTTATCGAGTTTATTAAATAAAAATTGATTTTAAATGTCCTAATCTACAGGCAGTAATCTATACTTGTTACCTATTGGAATACATTAAGAAGTACAATGACCAAGTATAGATTTGGATGTCTCACATTAGTATCATGTGACAGTATCTGTATTTTCCTGTATAATTTAGCTTTTTGTAGTTTAGGAGAAAAATTATTATGTTATGATCGCTGTTCCCAAGGGTTTCCCATATACTGACATTTTGGACAATTTCTGCATTGTTAGAAATCACAAGGTCCAACAAAGCATCACCTCTTGTGGGATCTTCTGAAAGATGTACCACAAAATGATCCTGCAAACAGTTGATAAAATGTCTCCCCTT
The DNA here is from genome assembly GCF_040894005.1 of Engystomops pustulosus. NCBI lineage: Eukaryota > Metazoa > Chordata > Amphibia > Anura > Leptodactylidae > Engystomops > Engystomops pustulosus. The sequence continues at coordinate 151,791,453 of NC_092414.1, forward strand.
GACACATGAAGAAGAACCCTGACCCCAAATTAATATTTGAGAAGTTAAAGTCTCCCATGATCACTTCTGCTCCCTCCTGTGCAGCCTGCTCCCTTTGCTTATATAGATGACCCTCCATTTCCTCAGTGATATGGGGGGGGGGGGGCTATAGTACATAATAATACATAATAGAATTCTACAATAAAAGTCAAGCATGATAACCTAGGGCAGTGGTGGCACGGGTGCCAGAGGCGGCACTCAGAGCCCTTTCTGTGGGCACTCCGAGCCCTTTCTGTGGGCACCCGGGCCATCGCCCCAGCACACCAGACAGAACTCAAAGAATCTTCCTGCAGTTGCAAGCCACTTAAAAGATGCTGTTTTCAGACATATTTTGATACTGACTTCTCTACAGTAGGAATAGGGAGAATGAGTAGACAGGGCCGAATTATCTTTGGAGGATTAAAGATGCTGTTTTCAGACATATTTTGATACTGACTTCTCTACAGTAGGAATAGGGAGAATGAGTAGACAGGGCCGAATTATCTTTGGAGGATTAAAGATGCTGTTTTCAGACATATTTTGATACTGACTTCTCTACAGTAGGAATAGGGAGAATGAGTAGACAGGGCCGAATTATCTTTGGAGGATTCTCTGTGTACAGAGGGACAATGGAAAGAAGCTAAAGTGATGCAAATTTTCCATCTTTCTACTGTGTTGCTGTCCTCAGGAGGCCAATCTGATTGAACTTTGTTGAAGAACAGGGAGCAATAAGTTACTGCTTTAATTTTTGGTTGGCACCTCATGATAAGCGGGGTTTGGGTTGCAGTTTGGGCACACCTACTCATAGATCCAGACACTGTGACTGTGGGAATCATAGTATTCATAGGCTCATTCTTTCTAAAATATTTTTCTAAATTATGCTAATTTGTGTGTACCAGAAGACTTCTGTATTTGAGCGGTATTTGACAATTTCACTTTTAAAACCAGTGAATGCAGAATTTGACAATTTCAATTTTGAATCTAGCAAACACAGAATATGACAATTTACATTTTTAATCCAGCAGATGTGGTGCATGACAAATTCAAATTTGAATCCAGCAAATCCGGAATTTGACAATTTCAAATTTGAATCCAACAGATGCAGAGCATGACAATTTCAAGCTTGAATCCAGTAAAATACAGAATTTCGCTATTTCAGGTACCTAGGAATTTGACAATATAAAGTTTAAATTCAGGTAATGCTGTATTTCACTCTCTATTAATTTATTCAGATGCTAGCACAGCCAAGTGACATGGGAAGCATGTGTACCAATTTGCACTAGTACTTCCTCATTTTTGCCTTATGTTCTAGTAGTGCAGTTAAGAATGCTACACTATCCAGCAGGGTGGCCACCCAGTAATCAGAACTGGTGATTATCTGGGAAACTTGGTTGTTGTTGCATAGGCACTGGAGCATATAGTGGCTCATGTGGGCCAGGCTGTCCAGAGGCTAGGATAAGCTGTCCTCAGTGGGACTAACTTTACACCTGTTCCTCCTCGTCTTCCTCCTGTGCAGGTGAAAGGTGCAGGTGAAAAATGTGGATCGTAGAGAGAATTATTGGTGATCTATTGGAATCAGTACAGCACTAAACAAATATACCTTATGGAGGCCCAGCAGTTGTTAGTGAAGCTCTGTGGGTCACTACTTCGACGCACTCAGGCATTCTGGAGCTTGAATTCAACAATTGAGGCGGTTGGTGAGCAGACAAACACACACCATCCTCCTTGAGTAGCAACTCTGGCACGTCTTTGTTGTTGGCCAGGGACCTTTGCACCACAAAGTTCAGCACATGCACAAGGCAAGGGACTGTCATCAAACTGGCTCGGCCCTCGGCCATGGCTTTGCTAAAGCTTCTGGGACAGGCACTGCTCTGATTGGCTACGGAAGCAGGAGAGGAGGAAACAGAGTAGGAGGAAGAAGCAACTGGAAACAAAGAGGGGTGTTCGGCAATCCTGGATAGTGGTAAAATATGAGCAAAAGCCAAAATTTGAAATGATCCAATTCAGCATTCACTGGATTCAAACTTGAAATAATCAAATATGCAATACCAGAATTTAAACTTGAAATGGTCAAATTCTACATTCACTGGTTTCAAAATGGTCAAATACAGCAGTAGCTATATTTTAACCACAGTAAGAGAAAGGGTTTGTGGTTTTCACTTTGCTTTTTTTTAATGCTATGAGAATGACTCCCTGGGTCTGAATACACACAGTGCCTTTTACCTCCATGACATTAAAAGCATTTTTTTTAATTAATTCATTGTTTATTATTATTTTATTTTTGTATGTTATTATCTTCATGTACATTTCCAAGCCCTTTTTTGTCAATGCAACTATCATGTTATTAGCACCATTTTTCAGTCTTTGACCCCTTCTTCCTTTATTTTAGAGCTTTATTTGGGTGTTAAAAATCATGTCCCCATTGACTTCATGTTTGGGTTCAAGTTTGTGCCGAGAGGAGAGTCACGAACGTCACCTAATATAACGTTACCAAAATTCCTAAATATGGAGTCTATCCAGTTATGCAGGGACCAATACCATATATTTTGCTAAATTTAATGCTGATTTTTTATTTCATTTTATGGGACAATGGTCAATCAGTGCACAGGTATCAAAATAAAGACTTATTTCCTGGAAAAGCAACAGCTGCTTGACTGAAATGAGATCTTCAAAGACACGAAGCTGAAAAGTCATTGCAACAGTATGAACAACACATTACAATTTTTGATACAATTAGTAGAGCTGAATGAGCTGTTTCAGTAAATAAGTGATTGGATTTGCTGAACGTAAGCTAATTTGTGAATTTGCTATGGTGCACAGTATGATCTTTACTCCTAGACCGCTAGTCAGATGGCAGTAAAAGTGATCACTTTAGTACATTAAATTTAAATGTAAGTTAAATTGTAGGCTATTGCTCATCTCACCACTCTTGAATATAAAGCAGCCTAGATATAGAATATCAAGACACAAAACAGGGAAGCAGATGATGGAATCTAGAAGGAATCTAGAATTGGAGATTTTAACACTGAAGTCAAGCTCTCTCTTCCTCAGAAAACCCCTTCACTGTAATTGATGTGCTTGCATCCAGAGACATCAGTAACCAGATCTCCTGAAGTCCGCAATATCAATCACAGTGTAGGAGGCGTTCAGAGCTCCCCACCTTGACTTCAGTGTTAAACTCTCCTCCTCCTTGACTTTATACAACCAATTTATATCTCACTTCAAAGTTGATTTTCTGTATGATGCCATCACACTGGTCTATGAAAGAAACAAAAACTATAAGGTGTTGCGCTGCTTGCCAATATTCTGTTGCTGATGACAGGGTCCCTTTAAGCAAATTGTAAGCATTGTGGTAGGCAGGGGCCTAGAAACAGTGAGCTATACCGTATAATAACTGGGCAGATTATTATCCATATTGTGATCAGCTTATCATCAGGGTGTAGCTGTGGACTGTGTGAGGTTTAAGCAAACCCTGAATCTCCTGGAATCTCTGTGGACTATATGATAACTTTAGTCTTAGGAAGAAGTAAATCAGTGGTAACCTGTGGGAAATGGGATATAATTATATTGGAGACTTAATATAAAGCATGGTGCCAGTAAGGACTACTTTCAATACTGTAAATTTATTACACATGCTCAGATGTATGTCAGCTTTTCCTTGGTGCACAGTTGGAGACCAATTATTGAGGACAATAACTAGTGAGTTCTTGCTACTTTCTGATATAAGCTGGACCTCACAGCGGGCAGTGACCACCCGCCTGAATTGTACAGAATATCTAAAAGCATTAAGGCATTTTTAAAGTAGTTATGTCTCTTTTATGTGCAAAAAACTAATCTAATTGAGCTAAAAATTGTATTAATAAAATGTGTAAAATAGCGATAATAACCATAATGTTCATAGCAGAGAGAAAAAGATTATATATCTCTTCAGTTTTATAGATTTTGGTTGCAGAGGGATATGTCCAGACCTTTTACTGGTGGTAATTTACCCCTTCACTGTTTGCTGTGTGTGACCTTCCCCCACAATAAAATAGGATACACTCATCAGAACTATTGCCTGGGAGCTCTGGGTTCTGCTTCCATTCGTTCATGTCCAATGGACAGGCTGCATCCTCGACTGAAGAAAACCTGACTTACAGACAACCCCTAGTTACAAAGAGGCGCTGCCCATGGAGCTGTAGCGTACATGCCTCACACATGAAGATAGAAGAGGAGCTGCCTGGGGAGTCGGAATGCTGAGTACTCAGTTTCGTTTTTTTACGGCCAAGCTATATGCTACAGGGGGCTGGCTATATACTTCAAAGGGCTGGCAGGCTCTATACTAAAGGGGGCTGGCAGGCTATACATTAAAGTGGCTGGCAGGCTATATACTAAAGGGGGGCTGGCTATATACTACAAGGGGCTGGCAGGCTATATACTTCAGGTGGCTGGCAGGCTATTGATTACAGGAGGCTGACAGGCTATATATTCCAGGTGGCTGGCAGGCTATATATTACAGGGGGCTGGCAGGCTATATACTTCAGGGGGCTAGCAGGCTATATACTTCAGGGGGCTGGCAGGCTATATACTACAGGGGGATGGCGAGCTATAAACTGGGGACGCTGTGACCAATGCATATCCCACCCTTGGCTTATACTCGAATCAATGTCTTCCTAGTTTTTGGGGGTAAAATTAGGTACCTCGGCTTATAGTCAGGTCGGCTTATACTCGAGTATATACAGTAATATATGGAAACCTCTTATCAAGTGTACAGCGTGTAAATGTACAGTTTTATACATAAATAAGAATCATAATATTGCCTTGTGTTCTTTATTCATTTGATGTAGGTGGTTATGTTCTTAAGTTGTAAAAAAAGAAGAATCTAAATTAGATTTGTAAGGATTTGTGAAGTGTAGTTCAGGAATAGGGAATGAAGAGAAACTGTATAGCAGATAAGAACCTTATCTGAAAAAGTGATGATAAATGAGAAAGGATATTTTAGTTATAAAGTTATAAATGGAGAAGTTAGGGATATGTGGGGGTGCTTGAAAAAATGGGTGGGAACTAGATCTGCAGCTTGCATTTCCAACTATGTCTTTATCCTGTCTGTATCTCTGGTTCTGTAGCTCACAAAGCCATAAGCCTGAACTGATCCGAAAAGTGAGATCCATATTTCCTGTACTTACTATTGAATTAGCATCAGGCAGGCAATTAATTGTAATTCTTATGCATTTGCCACTGCATAATGCACTTTAAATGGGCAACTTTAGGTAACAACCATGAACATTTCAGGACAAACTTTTTTCCAGCTCGAATCCACCAATATTCAGACGATGATGAAGAAACTTGGTCTTTATTTAATTCATATTTAAAAACATGGACAGGTACATCATGAAATCCAACACGTTTCAGACGCTTAGTGCGTGCTTAGTCATTTCAGACTCTAATGTTCATTCTTAAGTGGAGGAGGTCCAACTATAATTTTGCAATGGGGCTCAACCTTTTATAATTATGTCATTGTACACTAGGTTATGATTTTTACCACCAGGCATGTGCAAGTGTGCATACGTTGTCAAAGTCCATGGATAAAACATCATGTGTGTACATAATTTGACTTGACTATTCTAAACATAAGATTACCAGGTAAGAGCATCATTGTACCTCTAGTGTTTACATACAATCAAGTAAAATAAAATAAAAATTCAAAATCTAGACCCAAAACTAATGTGACTTATTTTTGACATAAAACAATGAGTGACATGATATGGATTTGTTCCCAGTAAGGTGAATATCCTTAATGGCTACTCCTAAATACACAGACACAGCCTTCACCCCTTCAGCTACTAACAGAGAACCTAAGAGAAGGGCATTTAGTTGTGTACAGATAACTTATGGTAGGATGGCAATATCCAGTCCTAGTGGCCATATAAACAAAGTACAATTATACATAACTGATAATGCACCACATTTTAGCACAAGACCTGCATTTCTTAAAGGCGTTGACCACTTTACCTCATGTTTTTGTAATCTGTGTGTAAGTGTGGAGGGGATGGATATTAGATAATTTACCAATATACATCTAATAAAGTTTCCATGTCGCATTACTCATATGCAAATTGAAGCCTCCTGTCTTTTTACTCATCAGCCAGACATTCCTGTCATAAAATGGCTGCAGATGGGGAGTCATGTGATCTCTATATGACCATGAACAATCTCCCTGCCATGAGCTTATGATAGTATTCATGAACATAAGATCAAGATTGTTCATGGACAGAGATCACATGACCCTCCATCTGTGGCTATTATATGGTCAGGAATGTCTGGCTGATGAGATAAAAGACAGGCTTCACTTTACATAGCAATCATTGCAGAACATTCAAAAGATGTATGTTTGTAAATTACCTAATATCCGGCTCCAACACTCACACATCCATTACAAAAAACATGAGGTAAAGAGGCCAATCTTTTAAAGCATAATGTTAGTAGTTTTAGAGCTGGAGAGAGCCTGACAGGGCCGGTTCTAGACAAAGTGGGGCCCTGGGCAAAACTAAAAGGGCGCCCCAAAATAAAACTATTTTATGACCAATCACAGTCAGTAAGAGGCTGTCTTTAGTATGGTCAAACAATCTGTAATATAGGAGAATTTTATAGGAGATAGATAGATGATAGGGAGATTGATGGACAGCACAGTGGCTCAGTGGTTAGCACTACAGCCTTGCAGCACTGGTCAACATTGCAAAGAGTTTTTATGTTCTCTCTGTGTTTGCATGGGTTTCCTCTGGGTCCTCTGGTTTCCTCCCACGCTCCAAAAAATTACTGGTAGGTTGAATAGATTGTGAGCCCCATGGGGACAGGCACTAATCTGGCATGTTCTGTGCAGCACTGCGTAATCTGTGTAATTATTAATTATAATGATTATGATAAATATGAAAGATGATAGAGATTTCTATAAGCAGAGTTATAGACTAGATGATATATACAGTAGACGCACTGGACCATAAGACGCACCTAGGTTTTAGAGGAGGAAAAATAAGAAAAATGCATCACACTCGCAAGTGTGGAATGGCCTAACTGTTAAACTGCTGTTGGGAGTGATTTTTATTAATAAAAATGGCACCTGATATTCTCACTTTAAACCTGAAATTCTTTGGATCCAGGGCACCCAGAAAACAAATTCAAGATTCATTTCTACTCTACTACTGCTCCTCCCAACAAGCCTCCTCTGATTCTTAGCTGTCATATACGGTGTCCCATAGTAATCAGAAAGCATGACAAATGGAACAAGGTAAAGCCTCTGCTAGAAAATAAACACCAGTATAAAACTAATTAGGTTAAACAAGAGAATTGCTTATTTTTGCTTAGTGCCGAGTTAGGCAAACGTTTTTATACTTTACAGTTGTACTTTAATGTTGTGCACCAAAAGTGTATGTATGTTACTGTATATCTGAGACAGCATTCTAAGAAATAACTAAAGGAAGGTATATACTAATAGTGGAAAAATTCTTGCACTTTTGTAATGTTATGTAGCTGAATGTAGTTTTGAAGTTTGAATTTGTGTATTTAAAATTTCATTGGGAATTTTTATTTATTTTGTACTTTTGCATTTGACATTAAAGTCTTAAAGAGACTTTGTCATCACCATTATGCTACCCCTTAAAGGCATAAAAACAGGGATGACTTCCTACAGCTCATAATACAGGAACTCCTTCCTCAAAGCATGAAGCAAGCACTGCAACTATATTCAATGCTAAAACAAGGTCACCAATTGCATAATTTAAAGTTAATGGGCCCCAGTGAAAAGTCTGAACAAGGCCCCTATTATTGCTAATAGAACCGTTGTCTAGGAATGGGGAAAAGGCCCATTATAGACACTCTTGGTCTCCTACTTTCTTCTTTTTGCCCTTTTATGTGACCCTTAAACAGAATAACATAGTGACAAGTTACATTTAATTCATTTAACATGAACATTTCAACCTGTATCTGTCAGAATTCTGGTTTAATTTCTGTATGAAATGCCACATACCACATTTATTATGGGTTTTAGACAATTTATGGACAGTTTTCCAACTCATCCGAATGTGACATGGTGTCATGAAAAGGGGGTGTAGTCCAGTCCGTGTGGCAGAAAAATTAGTTTTGCAATCAAAGGGGGGAGGGGTGAAGCACAGGAATCACAGTACCCACAATCTTTGTGAACCAGGTACCACGGCGGTTGCTTAGGCGACAGCACCTGGGTCATAGAGAGGGGGAAGCCGCATCCGCTGGCACAATGGAAGAGAGCATGGGAGTGCAGAGGACGCTGCACAGAGTGTGGGAAGTGAGTATAATTTTTTTTGTGCTGGGGCTATCTTAATGCTGGGGGGGGGCATGTGCTGGGGCTATCTATATGCTGGGGGCATGTGCTGGGGTTATCTTTATGTTGAGGGGGCATGTGCTGGGGCTATCTATGTACTGAGGGGGCATGTGCTGGGGCTATCTATGTACTGAGAGGGCATGTGCTGGGGCTATCTTTATACAGGGTATGGGAATGTCAGGTCCACTCATCTCTGTATATAATAGAAAACTGATGTGCTCAGGGGGACTAGGGTGCTTAAAAATATCCAGTTATGGGCCCCAAAATTCCTAGTGGTGGCCCTGACTTTACAATCTTACACTGCTCCAGATAAATCATCCAGCATGATTTATCTGGTGCAGAAAACGACTGTAGAGTTAGACTGGTGTATTGGTGAGAGTTTATTAAATCTCCCCAATGACTTTTATAGGATGGATAGTGTTCCCATTTTAAGACATTTAGACAACTAAAGCTTAAAGGAAACCTACCACGGCTCGCATGATGAAGTCATGCGAGCACACCACCCTGTAGGCTATTTAATCCTGATGCTGGCACATACTTTGGTTAGGCACAGCGATCTTTAGTTTAGCTTAAAAAATGATTTACTCACATATGTAAATAAGCCCCCGGCATTACCCCTACATCATCAGCCATCGGTTGAAGCCTTCCGAGTGTTAATTATTCACGCCTCCGTCTTTCTACCCGCCCTCCTTAAGGTGGCGAGCGCCGAGAGTGATGTCACGAAGCTCTTGGCACTTATCGGCCGTCGGCTGTACGAGAGTTGTGGAAAGCATCGACATAAGGTTGATGACGTAGGGGTAGCACCGGAGGGCTAATTTACATATGTGAGTTAATAGGTTTTTTTAGCTGAACTAAAGATCGCCGTGTCTAACCAAAGTATCTGCCGGCATCAGGATTAAATAGCCTACAGGGTGGTGTGATTTCATCATGCAAGCAGTGGTAGGTTTCCTTTAACCCTTCACCGACATGTGACGTAGTATTGGGCCCCGCCATCTTTCCGAGGATCGTCGCTCCTCGTGACGTCAGCTGGGAGCGGCGATCTGTTGCCATGGTAGCCTCGGCTCTTCCGAAGACCCGTGGCTACTTCGGGTTAACCCATGCATTACAATGTGCTATCAGCACATTGTAATGTATGAGGAGTAAAATCCCCATATACTGCCATACGGTAGTATGGCAGTATATGATAGGATCATACAGACAACCTAGGGTTAAAGTACGCTAGGGAGTCTGAAATATAGTAAAAATAAAAATAGAAAAAAAGTTTTTAAAAAAAAATTATAATTAAAAAACCTAAAAACTCAAATCACCCCCTTTCCCTAGAACTGATATAAATATAAATAAGCAGTAAAAATCATAAACACATTAGGTATCGCCGCGTCCAAAAATGCCCAATCTATCAAAATATGATAACCGTTTTTCACTGGCACTTTTTTGCCATTTAAAAGTCAAACAATCCTAAAATGATAACATTGTAAACGTCATCAAAATCCACAAAAAATGACACCACTCACAGCTCCGTACACCAAAGTATAAAAAAGTTATTAGCGCCAGAAGATGGCAAAATCCCCCCCCAAAAAACTAAAACCTATACAAATTTGTTATCCCCGTAATCGTACCCTCCCAAAAAATAAAGGTCATAATGTAATTTGGGGCGTACAGTGAAATCCATAAAATCCAAGCCCACAAGAATATGGCACAAATGCATTTTTTGTACCGATTTCACTGCAATTGGAATTTTTTTCCCGCTTCCCAGTACACGGCATGGAATATTGAATACCAACATTTTGAAGTGTAATTTGTTGCGCAGAAAAAAAGCCATCACACAGCTCTGTACATGGAAAAATAAAAAAAGTTATAGATTTTTGAAGGTGAGGAGTGAAAAATGAAAACGCAAAAACGAAAAAGGGCTGCGGCGGGAAGGGGTTAAAGGGAATCCATTACCATAAAAATGCTGTGACAATTTACTGAGCTGAGCAGCTTCGTACATAATTTTGTAGGGAAATATTTACTATAACTTGTCATGTATTTATTTATTACTCTTTACAAGCTATGAAGTGGAAAGGGGGCTTTCCCTTCAGTGAAGGACAGCTATCTCTGTATGCAGAACAAAGTGAAAAAACATGAAAAGTGCTTTTGGTGTTCTGCCATTTTTGGATTTCTATGTTCTAACAACTAAGCAACTCCAGATTGTGCAGCCAACCCATACTAACTGGTGCAGCAATGTAAGTATTACAAAGAAATTGCTTCCACTTAGGTCCATACATTTTTATATACTTTGGTATTAGCAGCCCTACATTCATAGCGATTGTTTTAGATATCTTTTTAGGCTTAGATTTTCATGACCATAATCAAATGTAACTACCAAGCATTTTATTTTACTTACACAAATTATATAGCATTATATTATAAAGTCTTACTCCATACATTTTATAAGTGTAGCATGTAATAATTAAAAGATCTACATTTCCATATGTTACCATTACTTGTAGTGCGGACAGTAAGATATGTAGAATGTTTTTACATTTTACTTACATTTGCATCGTCTTTTTGCTACTGTATCTTTAAAGACCAGAAAAAACAGAAAAAGCCAAAGGATATGAATTCTCCCCATAGTGAGTTGAGTTTGCTGACGCAAGATGTCTGTACTCTATGTACCTACACAGGAGTCAGAAGACATGTTAATTATTAAATTTGTACTACATAGCTTTGAACTTAATGTAAAAGGAGAAAAAAATTATAAATCTGCACATTATTTTTTTAACTGTAAATATATTGGGGAAAAAATGTGTGTGAAAATGAGATATTGTAAATACCTGATCCTTGAGCGAGATGTCACAGTTGGCTTTGAAAAGCAGAATAATATGTGTGAAACCTTTTTAAAGCTCCTAATAGGTCACGTGGAAGAGGCTGGCAGATAAATGATTCAAACCTTTCACCTTGTGAAGTGACCATAAGCAAGGCTGCGATGAAAGTTCCCATACTACTTTCATGTACTTTACTGAATGAATAGGTTGTGATTAATGTTTTGAGTATTACAGTGGTGTAAGTGATAACTACACTGTGCAAAAGCAAAGCTTTACAAACTCTCAACCTACTCCTCAAAATATATAAGGATTTTCAATCACTATGAATTAGAAATACACACATGTACACTTTGGGGGAGTTAATAAAGTTCCCTAACATTAGTTTTTATATCATATTGGTTTGTAATCAATTTTATAGGAATAGTCCTGGAAAACCATAGCTAATTAACAGAGTCACACTTCACTTTAGGTTGTGTGTGGTCGCAGTGTAGTGCTATTCAACGTAACAAGTTGTTTTGGTTGAACCTGATGGACATGTGTCTTTTTTCCACCGTATAAACTATGATACTATGAAATGGACAGATATGATATTGTTCTGTTTTTAGGTGAATAAATTCTCATATTGGATAACAACTGTTTAATTAATTTCTTAGTAAGCACTACCAGCTGCATCTTCTCCCTGATAAGCAACATACATTTCTTTTCCTTTTGGCTAAGAGGAGGAATCTTTCTTATGTATTCAATAAATGGAATCAGATAAATCTTCAAATATATTGCCTATATATATGTAGTATGTCATGCGGAATACATATAGCATGATGATGAAGGAATACAATTGGTGATCCAGCACTCCTGAGGAAAGGATAGTGGTCAGAAAATGTTAAAACTAAAATTTTTTTCCCAAAAAGTTAAAAAGCTTTTGCTACAGCAAAAAACTTGGACGAAAAAAAAAAGACGCTGACAAACAATTGCAGGTAAGGTTGATGCATTTCAGACTATAGCATTGTCAGTCCTTAGTCAAACCATTATACCTTACGTTCCGGCACCCTGTTTTATAATGAGATAGGAATACCACGTTGGGCTGACAAACGAGAATGGTGTGTGACGACACTATACAAAGACGGTAACTCCAGGGGCATATGATCTATCGCATCATCTATTGTAGTTGTATGATTATGCTTGCTAGAAATACATTACATATTAATTATTTGAAATTCTAATTCTTAGTATCTGGTATACCTAGTATTGAGGGTAAAAATCCAAACTTTTTCCAATTGCCTTCCCTGACTGGATGGAGCACATGGTCGATCACAGTCACCGTCATGCCTGAGACAAAACCAGAATGTACTCCGGTAATATGTTCACTCTAATTTATGGGTGGTCCATTCTATGTATTGTAAATGACAACTGGGACAATTTATTAAATAAAATACATGTGTATAGTTACAGTTGAGGAAAGATATAATGTTGTAATTAATGTTAGTAACAGTAGATGAAAAAGTGGTAGTTTTTAACATATTTTGACAAAGATTGCAGCGGTTCCCCCACACTTATAACTGCCTTTGAAAGCTAGCCATTTTTATGTTTTATTTCGGTCAGATGCTATTGTATGTATGCTTTTCATAAATAAAGCATGATCTACCATTGATATGCAACTAATTTCAATCACAACAGGTAGCATGTCGTCACTTGGTGAGGCTCTCAGATTCTTCTTAATGAATTGCCCTAAATACCAAAATCCAAGACACTTGGATACATTGGAACCTTAGATCTAAGTCCTGAATTCTGTCATAGAGGTGAGACAGGTTTGTTTGTCCATGTCTGCTGTGTATATATGTGACATTAAGTTCACCAGTCACATTGGCTTGGTTGTGCAAATATCCTGATAGTGTAAAGCAGACAGCACCAATTGATCCTGCAGAGTACACATGTAAGCGCAGAATGAATGTGGGACAAGAGTGGAGGATAGTTCTGAATGGGATTGGCTGTCCATAGATTTAGGGTAGATTTTAGCCTCAGATAAGAGATGTAGGGATATTCACTATGTAAATAAGTAACAACATTATAAACATTTAACCAGCATAATGGCTCAAAGTAAATGGAGGGTGTTAATATTAATACTAGGGAGCACCAAAGCAACTGGACCAATGTAACCCATCAAAATGAAAGAAAGGTGGTGTTTAGAAAGGCTGTGTCCATTGATAACATATACTATACTAATTACTCTAGATTGATTAATTAAGAACAAGACTAATTCAGTGCAGGAGGAGAGATAATGATATGGGTTTGGTTTTAAGGTTTGGCCTGAACCCCTTGGCTTTACTGAAGGAAAATCAAAAATGGTTATTCCCATCTGAGGTATTTATGAAGATATGTAATATATTACTAAGTGGTACAGAGCCCTTGGATGACTCTTGACCTCCACCACATGCTTTAACATAAGAGATTTGTGACAGTTTAGGGTAAGCCACATCTGTCCCAGGCAGCATTATTGTGACCAAGTGCACAAAGCAAGGTTCATGAACACATTAAGTGTGATATTAATATACAAAGATTGCACCTAAACATTGAAGATGCAGAGAAGGCAATAACTCTGGATTTATATTGTCTCTGGACAATTGCAAGGCATTTGACTCTGTCGAATGGCCATACCTAATGGCCCTCTTACCTAAGCTGGGCATTGGTCCCCGTTTTACGGCATTAGTTAAACTACTGTAAAATGAGCCTAAAGCTAGGGTCAGGACTAACCTGAATATCTCTCCCTCATTCCCTATGACCAGGGGTACTAGAGAGGGGTGCCCACTTTCCCCACTCCTATTTGCACTTGCTATAGAGCCCCTTGCAATGGCAATTCGCCATGCTGATAACATCAAGGGCATCATGAGAGATTCTATCACTGAAAACGTTTTCATGTACGCTGATGACACACTGGTATACCTCGAGGATGTGGGCTCCTCGCTAGTATCCCTCCTAACCCACCCTAACCCTCGGGGGGTTCTCTGGCTTCAAGTTAACTGGGATAAATCGTCTCTGTTTCCCTTCACGGCCAAGGGCAAAATTTCCCTTCCGCTCCAAGTCCCGGTTCAGGTGGTGACCCAATTTAAGTACCTGGGGATGCAGGTGTCACGTAGGATCCAGGCCTACACTGAGCTAAACATTGACCCTCTGATTACTGCCACTGAACTGCGCCTGAAGATCTTGTCTTCTCTCCCTCTATCTCTGTACGGGTGAATTAACATCTTCAAGATGATCTTTCTCCCCGAATTTCTATATCCATTTCACGCCTCCCCGATAGTGCTCCCAAAAAGCCTGTTCAAGTGAATAGATGCCATCTTGAGGTCCTTTTACTGTCAGGGAGGAGCTCTGCGCTTTAGTTTAGCCCTGCTCCAGGCTCCCGGGGTGGACAGCTGCACCTGACTTGTACCTATACTATTTGGCGGCCCAAATGGTTTATGCCCAATGATGGATAGAAAGGTCAGAGCGATCAAAGCGGGGTCAACTGGATAGACGCGCTACATCTTAATAAGAGTAATGGTGGTTTGACAAAGAAAAAAGCAAAAACAAAACATAACATGACATAATTAGTACAATTAGTAGGATAGTAGGATTAGTGTAAATAATGATGGAAAAATATTGATAGAGGGAATGCGGCCACTGCGCTAGCTGGTGCATTGGAAGGCTCCTACGAAGCCCTTATGTATGTGTTGTACAGATACAAATCTCAGTATGATATCCCACTCCCTATGTGTACAGTTGCAGTATGTTGGCGCAGAGTACAAATCATGGTAGGGAAAAAGAATTCTCCCCCAATATCCCCCAGGACTCCACTCTGGCTCAATCCTTGGCTCCCTCACTTTCTCTCACTCCCAGGCTGGACGATGTGGGGGGTTGCGGGGGTGAAGTTCATTGGTCAACTACTGTCTGCAGATACGGAATTACTCAGCTTCAATGAGTTAAGGGAAAGATGTAGGGTGCTCAATACTGCCATTTTCACTTTGCCCAAATACGCCATGCCTTCAGGGCTCAGTTTGGTTCACTCAGCCTGTCAGTAAAATTTTCCAAATTGGAGACCTTGCTGGGTTTCCACAAACAAACAAAAATCCAGACCTTTTGATGTAGCCCTTGAATGATGGAGACAGGATATTCCTGACCTATCGGACAATGATTGAGGGAGGTTGAACTATCCTATTTTACCTCAGTGGTGAACGCAAGGGATTTCCTCATACAATCCAAATTCCTCCACCAAGTTTATTTCACGACTGCTAAGCTATTTCGTATGGGGGCAATGTCCAACAATGTATGTTTTCGTTGTCAGGCTGAAGCTGGTACCTGTCATAAGGTTTCCCATGCTTGATGTTCCCCTCTGTATGCCTACTTGGTATTATGAATGAAACTATCAATGGCCATTATGATAAAATTTTCTTCAGGTTCACCTTACATTATGCCAGAAAAGTGGTGGTGATGTCATGGAAAGACCAGGACCCTCCTCCGATAAGGAGATGGATCCTACTCATTAACAGTGTCATCCCTAACTACCACTCACTGTATGTAAACAAGAAATGTCCCCAGAAATTCGAGCGTATATGGTCTAGATGGTGTGAGAATCCCTATACTGCTTCATAAGATTCTTCATTCCAATCCAATACCATAACGGAAGAAAGTGAGCATAATGGTATGTGTGTGTGTGTGAGTGCATGACTACCCAACGTCAAGGTTAATTTAAGTTTCAACAAGTGGACTGGCTGTATTATCTAAATTTTTTATTGAAGCTCGTGTTATGTGCCACGTGTAATGTTTGGACAATGTAATATCCTGACCGCTATTTCTTGTCAGCTCGGGATACTTCTGATACGTGGTTCTGTACATGTCACAGCTTGGAATCTTGTTACTACTGTATGCTTCTGTTTTGTATTTGTTTACAAATGTAATAAATTGCAAAAATAAAAGCTTTTTTTTTAAAAAAAAGTGTGGAAGAGCCCTTACCTCAAACCCATCCAACATGGGTTGAAATAGTATAAAGACTGTGAGCCAATCTCTGTTCTATTCCCCCCAAAAATCATCCACATTCATAAAGGTATAAAATTAAACAATGCAAATAAAAATCCAAAACACAGGTTACTAGTTTTTCATAAAACAAGCAAAAAACAAAGAAGTAAACATAATTATTGAAACAATACATTGTTTCTATGGTAACCATCTATATAATTAACATCTCAGTTTGAATGATTCAGTCTGCATATGTACATATACCATCATGTCACAGTCAACAGCAGCAAAAAAAATGTATTTAGGGAAAGGATAACACATCTCAAAACTTAAAAATCAAGCTGTTGTAAAGCTTCACTTTATTTTAGCTTAACCCCTACGTGCACCAAGATGTACTATAGCAGTGGTGGCGAACCTATGGCATGGGTGCCAGAGGTGGCACTCGGAGCCCTTTCTGTGGGCACCCAGGCCATCACCAGAGAGGACTCCACGTATGTTCCTACAGTCCCAGACAGCCCCGGACTTGCTGTGCACAGAGCTATTTTAAAGTGACAGCGCTAAGTGTGACTATTGGAGGAGTGGGAAGGTGCGGACAGATCTGGATTATCTTTGTAGCTCCTGCTCCGGCCCTGACAATTCTTCCTGTTTATGGGACCCTAAGGGAAGCTACAATGTTCATCCAAATTTCTTCTTTTTTCTGCTTTATTGTTGTCCTCAGGGTGCTGATGAATAAAACTGTGACAGAGCAGGGAGTGTAAATCAGGGAGAATTACATTTCTATGTTGGCACTTTGCGATAAATAAGTTGGTCTTAGTTGTAGTTTGGGCACTCGGTCTCTAAAAGGTTCGCCATCACTGTACTATAGAATCATGCTGCTGCAGGGGGTGTATGGGGAAAGCTCACAGGCGGGTGACGGCTGTATAATACAGCTGACACCCGCTTGTTACTGCCGCAGTTGGTACTGGCACCGATTGTGGCAGTTAACCTGTTAAGTGCTGCAGTTGAACCTGACTGCTGCACCTAACTTACCACTTCATGGGCGCCACCATCTTGGATGGCCGATCGACGCTCCCCCGTGATGTCACTGGAGGGCGGCAATCGGTTGCCATGGCAGCCTATAGTCAATGAGAAAATAGCGCCCAAATGTCCGAAGCGTTGCTTTTACCCCTTTTCCATTCATGAATATTTGAATAAAAAACAATCAAACAGTCATATAGGTCACAAGTTGATATAACTTACCGTATATACTCGAGTATAAGCTGTCCTGAGTATAAGTCAAGACCCCTAATTTTACCACCAAAAACTGGGAAAAACTACTGAATTGAGTATAAGCCGAGGGTGGGAAATGCATTGGTCACAGCCCTACCCCCCCAGTTTTTAGCCAGGAAGCCCCCTGTATTATATAGCTAGCCAGCTCCCAGTAGTATATAGCCAGCCTGCTCCCATGTAGTATACAGACAGTCAGCCCCATGTAGTATACAGCCAGACAGCCCCATGTACTATACAGCCAGCCAGCCCCCAGTATTATACAGCCAGACAGCCCCCATGTAGTATACAGTCAGCCAGCCCCTAGCAGTATACAGCCAGCCAACCCCTAGTAGTATACAGCCAGCCCCTAGTAGTATACAGCCAGCCTGCCCCTAGTAGTATACAGCCTGCCAGCACCTAATAGTATACAGCCAGCCCCTAGAAGTATACAGCCAGCCTGCCCCCATGTACTATACAGCCAGCCAGCCCCCTGTAGTATACAGCCAGCCCCTAGTAGTTTACATCCAGCCCTCATGTAGTATACAGCCAGCCCCCATGTAGTATACAACCAGCCCCTAGAAATATACAGGCCGCCTGCCCCAGTAGTATATAGCCAGCCTGCCCCCATGTAGCATACAACCAGCCCCTAGTGGTATAAAGCCTGCTCCCCCCCAGCACTTAAAAAAAATAAACGTATATACTCACCCTCCGATGCTCGGCACGGCTCCCCAATGTCGGCCTGGCTCCCTGATGTGGGCTAGGCTTGTCTTCTTTCTTCTGCTTGGCTCCTTTCTTTCTTCTGTCTGCTTTAACTGCCGGCATGGAAGCGGCCACATTTTCTTCCATCAGGCGCATACTATGAAGCAGCCGCTGCTTACGTTATAGTATTCGCCGGCTGGCCCGGAAGATAACATGGCCGCGTCCAAGCCGGCAGTTAAAGAAGACAGAACAAAGAAGAGGAGCCGCGGGGAAGAAAGAAGATGAACCGCGCTGACAGCGGGGACATCGGGGAGCCACATGGAGCATTGGGACGAGTATATAAGTTTATATAGACTGGTGTAGAAGCCGAGGTGAAGTTTTTCAGCACATTTTTTGTGCTGAAAAATTCGGCTTATGCACGAGTATATAAGGTAATTTGCCACCACATATACAAAAAAAATGACACCTTGCACAGATCCGTACACTAAAGTGTGAAAAAGTTATTGGCCTTGGAATTTGGCAACATGGAAAATATTTTTCATGTACAAACGATTTAAAATTTTTTAAAACCTAATAAAACTTATACAAATTTTATATCCCTGTGATCGTACCGACCCAAAGAATAAAGACAAAGTGTCTTTTGGAACACAGAATAAAACCAATAAAAACAGAGCCCACAAAAACATGCCACAAATGTGTTTTTTTGTCAATTTCTCGGCACTTTGATTTTTTTTCCCAGCTTTCCAGATTTTTTAATGGAATATTAAATGATGCCACTAGAAAGTACAATTTGTCCTGCAGATAACAAGCCCTAATACAACTCTGTAAACCTAAAAATAAAAATGTATTGCTTTAGGAAGGGGAGTAAAAAAACAGAAACGCAAAAACGAAAAAGGGCTGCGTCCTGTAAGGGTTAAACTTTTGACACCTTAACGACATGTGACGTAACTGTACATTGGCAGGCTATTTTACTGACACAGCGCTTTTAAGTGATGAGGCCCACTAGGGTATAAGTTCATAAAGGGGCCTAGAGATACAGTAAAAAAACATTAAAACTAAGAGTTAAAATCCCCTCCTTTCCCCAGATCACATATAAAAATAAACAAACAAACAAACATAAACATGTTAGGTATTGACACGTCCCTAAATTCCCAATAAAATTATAAAAATACACAAGAATATAAAACTGTTATTCCAAACTATGAACCCTGTAACGGAAAACACAGCCAAATGTTTGGATCACCACTTTTTTGCTATTTAGCATCACATAAAAAAATCTAATAAAAAGTGATCAATAGGTTGTACATTCCCCAAAGTGGTAGCAATAAACCCCTTAATTGAGCACAGTGAAGGCTATAAAAATGAAGTCCATAAGAATATGGTGCAAATGTGTTTTGTCGTTAATTTCACAGCATTTGGAATTATTTTTCTAGCTTTCCCCTACAGTTAAATGTCCAGTCCCCTGTAAATGGTGATGAAAGGGGTTTATGAATTATCAGTTTTAAAAAAGAAGACTTTGAACCCGACACTGATCCCAACACACACTATTTTCTGCAGTGCTTGTTTATAAGTTCAGACTACAATTCCCATAAAGACTTGAACAGTAGGCTATGTGCCCGGAGCTCCTCTCCACCCTCTGCTCTTGGGGTGGAGTCAAGTCAATAAAGAAACTAAATCTTTCCTGCAGCCTACTTCTTACTACAACCTACTTTGCACATTTAAGAACAAAATATTGCAATAAATATATTTGAACTCCCACACAGAAGATACTGGTAAATCACATGTATACATATTAAAATTTCTATATTTAGTTTTGGTAGCCATATTTTCACAAGTCAAAGGTGGAGCTGTAGTGACTGTTAATAATTATGACAGACATTGGTGTTAAGACAAATTAAAATCAATGATAAAAAATCATGCTGACATAATAATAATCTGAGAGCGATGTCGTAAAACTTTATTTCAAAGGTGACAACAATCAATATGGTCGCAGTTGTGTTAAACAGAAACATTTCAAAATGTCTTTTAGTGAATGGAAGCATAATTGTTTAACTTTGGGTACTATTTCTGATTCACTAATATATGGGCATTATACATTTTAGATGGATATTTTCAGTATAAAATTAGTATTAAAAAATAATCCATCTTGATTTTCTGCTTGCTTCAATATAGAGGCTATCTATCTCAAAATTGACTTCTTCTTAATGGGTAAACTGCACCAAAAGGTCCAAGCTTCCTAGTTAGCGACCATTGCCTTTGCCTTTTTTGAAGCTTAAAAGTTTTCCAGTCCCCCATGTTCTTTGGCCTCAGCCCAGCAGAAAACGTGGTTGGGGGTTTAACCATAATTGGGTGCAAAGTGGACACACCTGCTATTCTAAGAGTCCGCAAATGGCGTAAAGTTCTGCTATAGCCTGGTCCAGAACACTGGTACAAATACGACAGATTGGGGTCTTTCCAGCGAGGCCTATTCATGGACAATTCAAGCCCCCTTCCCAAGCACTTGTTGTGGAAGAGGTATAGGGAATAACAAGCCATAATAAACTGCTGTACAAGTCATGATAAATGCCTCCCTAGGACTTCATTGGAAAACTTTCAGGGTATAGTAACATGGAGCCTCCCACTGATCACACTATTATAAGCCATGTGCAAATATGATAAGAGAAAATAATCGTTTATTAGTCCCACAATAGGGAAATTCACAGCATTACAGCAGCAGAGAGAATACAGAGAGTTTATTACAAACAATGACAGAACAATAATGTTAGGGATAAATGAACAAAAAGAAAAAAAGGGGATAAAATGATTGGCAGTTTGATATTCAGTCTGTGGATGGGACCTGCAGGGACTAGTTAGGTGTTGAGCACAGCTTACTTCTGTTTGGGCCTTGTTTATTGAGCAGCCTGATTGCAGTGGGGAGGAATGACTTCCAATAATGCTCCCTTTCACACTTGGAGTGAGGCAGTTGGTCACTGAAGGTGCTCCCCAATGCCATCACTGTTTCATGCATGAGATGGGAGCTATTCTTCAGAATACATTTCAACTTACACAGTGTCCTCCCCACTACCAGCTACCACCTGGACTGTGTCAAGATGACCTCCAAGACAGTGCTGGCTTTCTTAATCAGTTTGTCCAGTTTGCTGCTCTCCTCCCCTGAGATGGTGCTTCCCCAACAGATGACCAAAGAAGATGGCTGATGCCACTACAGACTTGAAGAAGGTCTTAAGAAGTACCCCCTGCACTCCAAATGCCCTCAGCCTCCTCAGCATGTTTAGACTTCTCTGACCCTTCCTGTGAAGTGCATTTATGTTCTCTGCCCACTCTTATTGTTGAGGAGGACACCCAAGTACTTATAGGACTTCACTGCCTCAATGTCCGTCCCCTGGATGACCACTCACTGCGAAGGAGGACTGTGCCCACGGAAGTCCACCACCATCTCCTTGGTCTTCTCAGCATTAATCCTAAAGTGGGTTTGCTGTCACCAATCCACAAACTCCCGGATTAATTCTTTGTACTCCCTGTCGATCTTACTTGTAATAAGGCCTTCAAAAGCAGAGTCATCAGAGAACTTCTGGAGGTAGCAGCTAGTTAAATTGTACCTGAAGTCTGCTGTGTACAATGTGAAAAGGAAGGATGGCAGAACTGTACCTTGAGGGGCACACAGTCCAGGTTTCTCACATACTGAGGTCGGTTTGTGAGGTATTCTAGGATCCAACTAGAAAGGTGGTGGTCCCCTCCAGTATTGAAAGCACTGGAGAAATCAAAGAACATTATTCTCACAGTGATCACCAGTTTCTCCAGGTGAGAAAGAGTTTAATGTAGAAGGTGAATGATGGCATCATCTACACCAATGCCTTGTCGATAAGCAAACTGTAAGGCGTCCATAGATGAGCTCTCTAGAGGGCAGAGATGTGCGAGAACAAACCTCTCGAGAGCCTTCATCAAATAGGATGTTAATGCCAACAGTCTGTAGCTGATTGGTGGAGTGTTTTTGGAACTGGTACAACACAAGATGTTTTCCACAGTTGTGGTACCCTTCCAAACTTCAGGCTCATGTGCAATGATACCACAAAGCTAATCACCACAGGTCTTGAGTAATCTTGCACTGATACCATCTGGACCTACAGCCTTGTCCACTTTCAGTCTTTTCAGTTCTCTTCTTACCTGGGCTCTTGTAACAATCACATTTTAGCCTGATGACTGGCAGACTTATATGCTTCCCTTATGTTGGCAAAAAACAGGTCAAGTGTTTTATTTTACCTTTTGTTGCAGGATACATACATATGCAACACCCTCGCTGATGCAAGGCAGAGCTGTGTTTGCAAATACGTCCCACCATGTAACTTGCAGCCTGTATAGGGTCTGACTAGCCCCACAGCATGTCAATACATAGTCCTTAGATAACACAGGGGAACTCTGCAGTGGTAGATCCTGCCTGGTAAGGCAGGAGTTAATTGTTTTGTGTGATGTCATATGTGTCAGCCAATCACATGCGTTACACTCTGTTTCTGTGAGCTGAGATGTAATTGGAGGAGTAGCCACCACCTGACCAGGGGGAGTAACAAGATCCCTGTTCAGGAAAACTTCTAGAAGGAGAAGAAGACTGGAATGAATCCAGTGAGTCAGTTCTCTCTCAGAAGAGAGTGCAGTGTGAGGAGAGAGTTCACTCTCTCAGATTAGAGACTCTGAGGAGTCAGTGCAGCTAGCACACCAGACCAAAAGCAGGTGAGCCAGCTCCCTGCCTGAAGACTGTAGTGAGACAGTTAGTTAGGAAAGGGATATCATCCTACCTTCAAGGGTGATATCTGAAGCAACCCAGGACAAGCTGAAGCATCCTTCTAGGACACAACTATCTCCCAGCCTGCCCTTGCATCCTGGCTGATGATCTACATCCTGTGGCTCCCTCCAACTGCATCTCAGCAATCTACCATTCTGTTAAGGCACGTTGCTGCAGTTCCTGTCGGTTCCAATAAAGAACTGTAAGTTGTTTTTGTTCAACGTCTGCCTCTGTCTGGTCCCTGCTACTACAGCTGTCACCATCACGGGCACCCTGTCCACCACACAGAGACCCATACTCTAGACACCAAAGGGTTGCCCCAGGGAGATCCGCTATAGCAGCCTCTCCCTCATCATTTCTTGCCAACACCACCCTGCTGGAGACCTGCCAGGCTGTAGGACAGCCCTCCGGTTCCCCATACCAAGCACCGTGACAATAGCGTGCCTAGGCCGCAACCGCCAGCCACTCAGGTACTGTGGGCCCTGGCTGACTCCAGGCCCCGAGAAAAGGCTAGGCCCCAGTGGGGGATGTTGCACATGCTGTGTGAAATTTGACAATGTGGATGTTGGAGAAACGTAGTTAAAATCTCCAGACACCAGAAAGAGGGCCTGGTGGTGCAGTGTCTGCAGCCGGCTCAATGTATTTTGCAGAACCTCACAAGCAGTATCAGCATTCGCAGAGGGGGGCACATAAGCAGCAATGACAATGACATGCCATATTTCCCTTGGCAGATAAAATGGTCTCTTACTAATAGCTAACAGTTCAATGTCTTTACAGCAAGTTTGCTCCTTAATTGTAATGTGCCTAGAGTCACACCATCTCGTAAGCCGACACCTGGGACCTGAATCTAAGTGGTACCTGGTTTTCACCAGAGCCTGACACAAAGTGGGTTGGAGTTGCTGCGGCTTGGTTCCACCAGGTCGTTCCACAGGTGCGACTTTGTCTGGAAGTCTAGGCGAGGTACAAAGACAACAGGGAGAATTGTGGTCGGTTACAGGCAGGAATTCGAGACAGGCAGCACAGGATCAATGTCAGGAACAAAGCAGGAAGTCAGGGCAGGCAGAACAGGATCAAAGTCAAGTACAGAACCGGGGTCACAACGGGAAATTCAAACACAGACACAAGATAGAGACACAAGCTTTCTCAACGGCATCTGTCAGGGAATGCTGGGAGAAGCCAGATTTTACATCCTTGAAATGGCCAGCAATAATCAGCGTTGCGCTAGCCCTTTAAATCTTCACGAGCCGGTGCACGCAAGCCGCAGGAGCTGTAACAGGAACGGGACATGTGAGTGGCGCTGTGCTGGCAGGGCACAAGATATGGGTCGCAGGAGCACCCGTGACAACAATGCTGCACTCCCCAAACTCCTGTTGATACCAGGTCAGCGCCACCAGTTCTTCCATCTTATTTGCGAGAGATCTCACATTGCCCATAATGACGGAGGGTAGAAGAGGTCTATGACGTCTTCTCCTGGCTCTCCGAAGAGCCCCAGCCCCTAAATCATCATTTTCCTTCGTTCTTGGGGATGTCAGGTCTGATAGTATGCTGCCCTGATGTGTCACTGAGCTCCAGCAGTTATTCCCTAGTGTAGAGAATAGATCCCTAGCTCCATGCAGGCTCTCCAGAAACTGGTATATTTGTATGTGAAAAAAATATAAAAAGTATTGCAAGGGTCCAAATCTAAGTCCTTAGTCTGTTCATAATTCAATCTCTCTTAAGTAGAGTAACAGAAGTAAAAAAAAGAAAGAATAAGAAGAATAAGCTCATAGGTGAGCAGGAGCTGCTGTAACAGGATGCCACTCCATGCCATGCCTTGTCTAGGGGAACGTTGTTTATTCTGAAGTTTTTATGCTTTTACTTTTTACATTTCTTTAGTGGTTAAGCTGTGGTAGTAATGCATACATTATCCCATTCTAAGTAAATCTACCCATGAAATATTAAAATAGGGTAGTTTACTTTATTGTTTATATTCTGATCTGCTGGCATAAGCAGATGTACTTTACATTGCCTTTTTAGATTTCAGTCCTTTTTTATGTCTTGATATTTAAAGAGTTAAAATTTGTGGGTGTGCAGAGCGGAATAGATTCTTATTTACGTATGTGTGAAATAGATCTGCCACACCATGATATAGAAAGCCTGAATGTGCAATTCATGCTGTTCCCATATGAGAGCTCAGAGAAGGCGCTTCTGAGCAGAATAATGTTTTATGTGTAAGCAGACAAGGACACATACAAAATGCTCTTTCATTCCTTTCTCGAATAAAGTTTCAAAGTTCAAGTGAGGATACAAGTACTGGTGTATCGTATTATAACATTATAACACGCAGCACCGTGATTATTGCTAAATAGCTTTCATTTACCTGCCAAATGATTAATCATTCTGTGCCAGTTGGGTAAACATCAATGTGGCAGAGATGCCAACGCACTAAAATTATTTCCTTGGATAGCTGACTGTTGCAACCAAGCAGATGTATCTGAACCTGCAAAAGGTATCACAGGCAACAGAATATATTTAGTATTTGCATGTGCCATGTTTTTAAGCATAATGGGACAGGTTTAGTTACCAGTCCCTGCGCGATCCCCGAGGTGCGTTCCCTGACCCTGCCGCGATTCCCTACCAACGTGCGCCCCAGGTCCTGCATGTGTCGCTTCCCCGATCAGGTCCGCCGGAGTTCACCTTCTTCTTCCTGGTGCATATAAGTGCTAGGCTTGCGACACAATTTAAATGTTAAAGCGAACCCGTCATGCAAAATAACCCCCCTAAAGTAAATATATTTTCATAAACTGCTATTAGAGAGCATTGCCTCTATCCCTTCATTGTCCCTCTACATGCCTGTAAACCTAAGCAATGAGGTCCTAAAGCTGTATGCAAATGACCTGTGAAATGTCCAATGAAGCATTAGCATATTCAAGCTGTCCACTCTATTCATGAGTGGGAGGCACAGCCACACCCCCAGTGCATGACTGACAGCCTGTATAATGATGTGAGGCTGTATAATGATGTGCTTCCTGGTGCTGGTGGCCACGCCCCCTGCAGCCTGTGTGTGCATGTGTGTGTGTTTAGGAGAGATACAGCAGCTCCAGGCTGCAGCCATGTTACAGCAGAACATGTCAGATTCATGTGTAGCTGATGGCTGTGTCTCTCACCTGTATATTAGGAGGATGCAGCATGTCAGCAGATGCAGCACACACTAGCCATGCTTTACTATACATTACACACAGACATGAGCAGGGGGAGGAGAGGGGAGGGGTAACAGGGGTGACATCACTGCCTCTGACCATGTGACCAGCCTCATTTACATGATAAAGAATAGATGATTTTACAATGAATAATGTATGAAATAACTAGATAAAGGCTGGGATGGGATCCTTGTGAGCTGCTCCAACAGGTAGAGGTGACAGGACTAGTGACACAGACCTGATGACAGGTGTCCTTTAAATCCTGCAGTTTGTCCGAATCCGTCGGATTGCCCGAGTTGCTGGCAGGAATCTTCTATGTGGATGGCAGGGTACTGGGGTCTTCAATAAGGGCAGGAGGAACTGAATGTTTCGAATTTATAATATAATAATAATAATCTTCATTTATTGTATATAGCGCCATCGTATTCCTTAGTGCTTTGCAAATCATGGGAGATATATTAAAATACAATACAGAAAAAAACGTAGTCAAACAGAATAATAGGAGTGAGGGCCCTGCGCACAAGATCTTACAGTCTATGAGGATTCTTTAGAGTATATCTTGTAATTTTTTTTTGCATTACTAAAGAAAAAAAGAATTTCCCTTTTGAGGTAAAATAATCTCTTTTTAGATAAAATAAAATTTCAACTATCTATCTATCTACTCCTGTGCCCTGTTCTGAACACCCTCTCTCCCCTATATATATAGGCAGTCCCTGGGTTACATACAAGATAGGTTCTGTAGATTTGATCTTAAGTTGAATTTGTATGTAAGTCGGTACTGTATATTTTATAATTGTAACCCCAAACAAATTTTTTTTGGTCTCTGTGACAATTTGATTTTAAAAATGTTGGATTTTCATAAGAACCAGGATTAAAAATAAATATTAACTATAGCTGTTTATTTTAGCCTAAGGCAAAAGTACAGTAAATTACCAACATCCGGAGGTCCGTTTGTAACTGGGGGTTGTCTGTAAGTCGGGTGTTCTTAAGTAGGGGACCGCCTGTATATATGTATACAGGCGGTCCCCTACTTAAGGACACCTGACTTACAGACAATCCATAGTTACAGACGGACCCCTCTGCCCACTGTGACCTCTGGTGATGCTCCCTGGATGCTTTACTATAGTCTTAGACTGCAATGATCAGCTGTAAGGTGTCTGTAATGAAGCTTTATTGATAATCCTTGGTCCAATTACAGCAAAATTTTTTTAACTCCAATTGTCACTGGGACAAAAGAAAAAAAATTGTCTACAACTTCAATTATAAAATATAAAGTTTCGACTTACATACAAATTCAACTTAAGAGCAAACCTCCGGACCCAATTTTGTATGTAGCCCCTTCCCCTAACTTGCTAAGGTACATGGGTACTACCAGTCGTGCTAAGTGCCCCTCCACTCATGGGAGTTGTTACATCATATGATTCAGGGTGCAATAGGAACTCAATCAAAGTAAATGAATTAAAAAAATTGCAGTATATATATATATATATATTTTTTTTTTTTAAAGAAAAGCAAATTATGTAACCTTAAATAGGAATATATTCTGTCAAAAAAAATGGTTATACAATATAATGAATTCTGTAATGGAAAGTCTTAGGGGGTAATTTATCTTTAGTCAGAACATGCATGCATGAGTTGTTACTGGCACTGGTGTTTGATAAGGAGTTACACAGGAGCAGGAACACACAGGAATGCAGGAAATCCTCAGGATAGTCGCAGGGAATCTTTCTCAATGGTGTTGGCACACAAAGAGTCGGTGAGGCAGGAACGGAGGTGGCGGATTATACGGTGGAGGTGTTCAGCCAGCGCACCAAATCAGCGGTGCCCTGGCCCTTTAAATTTTCGACAGCCGGCATGTGCGCCCTAGGAGGCAGAGACGCGCATAAGTAGTCCGTTGGGGAGCAGCATCCGAGACAGGTGATTCCGGGGGAGCGGGGGCACACAAAGGGACACGAGAGCCCGAGATCCGAGACATGGAGCGCGGGAGCACCCGTGACACCTGAACTATCTATACAATTCTTTTGCTTACATCTGCTCAAGACTTTTTCATACAACTAAGTCTGAATTTCAAAGATATATTAGGTGCAACATTAAAAATAATCTCGGGTGAAAAAGTCGCACATTTTTGTACAAATATCCAAAACAAATTAAAAAAGCAATTTCTAAATAAAAAAAAGATAAATAACCCCCTAAATGTTATGTTGTCACACTTGAAAAGGGCTAAAAAAGTAGTACATTTTCCAAAATGGTAACAATAAAAACATTTTGCTTGCCAAAACATACATCCATACACTGGGGGACATTTATCATACACTGGTGTACATTTGGCGTAATACATCAAGAGGATTAACGCCCTGTGCTGGCCCCCTTCCGGTCGGCTGCGCCCTCCTTTCAACCGGATGCGTCTCCCCCTGTCACGCCCCTTCATGCCCCACTGTTAAAACAACTTTATATATGTTGTATCTCTATGATTGACATGGGGAAAAGAACAAAGGGGAGGTGTCATTTGGACTGCACATTGACAGCTGACACAATTGGCACAACTTTTTTTTGTCAATTGCCAAAGCATATGATTATTTTTTACCTGCCCAGTACTTTACATAGAATATTGAATGGTGGTGTGAAGGGGAAAATAATCGCAAATGCTAGCAACATTTCAAGGCTTCTATGACAGTGTTCTGATAAATAAGCCCCTATGTCTACTTTATGTAGCTTTATATGAGTTTACATGCAACTGTACAAGTATTATGACTACGAGGTTTTCAAGGGTTTATTTGGTTATGCTGGTCCTTACAGATGTATTTTAATGAAATCATTTCTTCCATTTATTGTATATGACTTTCATTTTGGCGTTTGTGCTGGTGACGTATCAGAAGAGTGAAAACCTATATTCCCACAAAATAATATTTTTGGTGTGCTCATGTTATATATTTCTGAACAAAGAGCTAGATAGCGTTGATTAATTATTAAACAGATCAAAACGAAGTTTAGTAACTGCAGGTTAATACTATGCCTATACTTTAAAACTTTGCTTTCAATCCACCACTTGAATTGCATAAAATTACATCTCATAAAGAGCTGCTCAGGATTGTTAACAATGAGGAACACAGCAGTGGGTCATATAGAATAAGAGTCTATTGTTAAAGTTCTAATTCACAGTTATACTGTATAGTATTCCATATTTCTGTAGAGCCGCTAACTTTTTTCTGGCATTGTGTTCGACACAATTTACAAAGCATAGCAGCGATATATATATATATTCTCACTTATTGTGTTTGCTCAATTGCCTTTAAATTTTTAAAATGATTGAAACATTGACACAATGCTGAAAACATTGGAGATTCATTTAACTAAAAGTGTCTTTGTTTTTCATGTTGTTCCCATTTGTGTTCACGAAATTGCTATGCAGGCCATTATTTCTTTATAGGAAATGTACTCAGCTTTAATGGCTTTTGCATTTGTTAGAAATAAATACGGAAACATTGCAAAAAATGCTTAGTGGAGCATCTAGGACATTCTGATCTCTGCAAGTTGAGCTCATATCTTTATGTTTCTGAAAAATAATTTACAGTTCAAGTGGTACGTACTAAAATTTACAGTGTAACCAATGAGGTGCTCATTGTTTTTGACTGATTTATAACATTTTGTTCTGGCTTTCTACAGAAATTTGGAGGGTAGTAATATATCTTAAGTTTGACATGATTTTGCTTTTAAAATAATCTGAAAAGCATAAATCCTATTGTTTTTGTTCTATAATGTTGAATAAGTTATCTGTATTAAAGGGAGTCTGTCAGTTCCTGTTGCCCTACCAAACAATCTGCAGTTTTTATTAGAACACTTATATAGGTTCATACCTTTCTCCATTTCTGCTTAAAACTTCCCTTTTCCATAAGCAAATGATCTGGCAGATCCAAAGTGGGCAGTCTTATTCATGGCAGTCTTATTCATGGGCAGTCTTAGGTTTTACTTGCCTGCCCAACTTCTCCCATCAAGGCTTGATCAGACACCTCTTGTTTTATCAGGCACCAACATTATGGGGGAATTTATAAGGCATTTATAAAGCCCCATCTCTGCAAGTTTTTAGGCTTTTCCACCCTACATGCCACGTTTGGCTTGACTGGGGGGTGCTGGCAGGAGTGTGGCCCGGGTCTGCTGCATTTGCTACAGTCTTCACAGGAAAACTTTTCAAACATGTTCACTTAGCAGAGTGAATTACCTTAGTTTTTACTTTTTAACATGTTGAAAATGGATTATGTGATATTATTACCACTCTACAGTTTGTTTGTTTTTTATTTTTCTTTCTTTTGTGCTGTTTCAATATGTGATGTTATGAGTCATTAGGCTCCATTTGGCCAGAGCAAAGGGCTGAAGGGAAACTTTGTGTTACAATCAGCCAGGAAGAGGGGCTGGGGCAGTGAGGCTCCGAACTCCAGGGAGTCTGTTTGATCAGAGAAACATGCTCTTCACTAAGTGGGAGAATTGACACCTTAGACCAGATTGTGGTTTGGAAGGTGGATGAAAGAAAGAGCAGACTATGTGTTTTTTTCCCTCCAAAACCAAGACAATGGGAAATATCATAGCTGTCCATAACTGTGCATAATTCCTAATTATGGGTTTCCAGTAACACAGGACAGTTATGTCGTCAAGACACACACTTGTACCGAGTTTAAAAAGCCAAGCTGCAGGGGAAGTCAGCCAATAGCAGAACACCCCTGATATAAGGCTTAGACACCTGGAGTTTGGTATGGGGTAAATGGTTATAAGGTACCCATCTTTCAATCAAAAGTTATGGGGTTTTAATAAAACACCAGACCCAGAAAGTACCTCACTGATGGGAGGGGGATAGAAAAACTCCCCCTCACAGTGACATCACAGCCAGGGGTGGAGGTCAAAAATCCCCTGGGTTTAAATTAATGAAGCAGCCACTGGATCGCTGTCTAGCAAGAGTTTTTTATTTCCGTTTTCCCTAACTGTTTGTAAGTATCGTAATGTGTATTGTTTTTATCTTTTTTATTTTATCTGACAATTTTATTCTTTGAGTATACTGTATTTTTTACGTATTCTAAAGTGTTAACTTTAGTAAGTCTCTGCTTGTAGCCTTAAAGAATCTGAGTCTCAGAAGGAAATTACGTTACCATAGGTCATTTTTAGCAAAGTCTATGTAGTAAACGATTGCATGTGCTGTGTGAATCTACCATTTTAATATAGTATAAGTAGTGCGTGCATGTTCTGTGTAAATCATCAGCAAGCATTGTCTGTGTGGTCCAGGTACCTACGGCCTTGCATAAGTAACTTGTGGGTGGTGGCAGTTGATTGACTGGGTGCCGAGATTGATTGGAGTAAATTTAACATTAGGACGATTTTGTGGAGGTGGGCGCAGCTTAAGGGCTAAATTCTGGGAGTCCATAGAGTAGGTGTGTGGGGTTCGTGACAGATTACATATATATTACCCCTTCAAGACCAAGTTTTTTTGTTTTATTTTTCAGATTGAAATTTTTCACTCTGCTTCTTCCACAAACTGTGACTTTTTGATTTTTGGCATTTACAGTGCTATATGAGGGCTTATTATCTGCAAGAGAATATTTTATTTTCTAGTGGCACCATTTAATATTCTGTTCCATGTACTGGGAAGCTTGAAAAAAACTTGTGGTGGAATTGGCAAAAAAACACATTCTGATGGGCTTTATTTACAGCCTTCAATGTGCTGTCAAGATTAAACCTCTCCTTTATTGATTGGATTAGTACAAACACCAAATTTATATAGTTTAGTTATGTCTAAATATCTTTAAAAAAAAGTACAGAGCTGTGTAAAGTGTCATTGCTTGCGGGATGGGATGATGTTTTCACTGATGCCATTTTGAAAACTGTACAACCTTTTTATTCAAATTTGCATTGGAGGGGAAAGGGCAAAAAATGGCGATTCAGACATTTAGGTGCTATTTTCAATTATAGGGTTTATCACCAGGAATAATTGTTTTTAGATTTTGATAGACCAAACATTTTGTATACGTTTAGAATTTATATGTTTATTTCAATAAGTGTTCTACAGGCAGACTGTAATTTATAGATCATAATGACAGCATTGGGAGCCTTTAACAGATGATATCAACAATGACATCACGGAGGTTGCCGACCATCATTTAAAAATGGTGGCACCCAGGAGTAAACCTGGTAGATATAGCAAACTCCTTGAAGTCTAGCTTACCTCCTTGTAGTCACAGTAGAGTGCTGGTTTGGATCCAGTGTAATATGAAAGATATGGAAAAACAACACGTTGACTCCAGCTTCCAGGCAAAAAATCTTCAAAACAGTGTAATTAACACATGGCTTTTATTTAAATCTAATTAAAACCATGATGGCGCCTCCATAACAGGGGACATCTGATGTGTTTTGTACCATTTAGGTTCTAAGTCACAGTATGCTTTAAATTACATTTAAATAACAGCAATGTTTTAATTATAGTTTTTTAAAAAGTTATGCGTGGAAGCTGAAACAAAACCTGGTAGGTGCCATGGTAAAAGCAGCGACTACTGCAGCAGATGTGGGCAGATGTCAGCTGTGTAATACGGTAATAATTTGTCCGTGAGCACTTGCCATACTGTACACCTCTTCACGACTGTCTGGCGTATATTTATGCTAGACGTTTTGAAAGGATTAAAATGGTGGTACTGTTAAAATAAAACTAGGCTGTAAATAATCAAGACCACGTAGGGATACATTAACAAAAACATTTTTTAAAAGGTATGCAATTAATTATTTATTTATTATTTAAGAATTACGGATTCTTATTTCAGACAATAATGGATGTAGACAATGCCCTAACATTTTTTTCCAAACATTATTTTTATTTTACAACTTCAGTGAACTAATGACACACGTTTGCCCTGCATTTGCCGTCATGTAATTATCTTGATTTATAATTGTGGGTACAGTTATATCTCACTTGTGGCACTGGACTAACTGATTATAGGCCATCCTATTCACAAAAGATCTTTTCAAATTTATTTTGTAAAGCTGTACAGATTAAGTCCTTGAGAGCAGACATCTTACAGATTGCACTAGAATAAAAGGCAGAGATACATGGTTTGTCATGTAGCTGGAGACGACTTGTCTACAATGCATTCCGAGTACAAGATAAAGGAAAGAATTAAGTGAACTGTGTCATGTAAAGTGAACAGATTAATTGGGATGGAATTTTTTGCTCGTGTTAACTGAGTTAAGTTTTCTTTAATGATATGATCTCAGGTTTATTTACTGTTATTAACTGCAGAAAAGTACAGAACACCGATTCCTTAAGCTGAGGGGTACATGGGACCTCTGTTCTTGTGATCAGAGGGGATCCCAGAAGAAAAGCCACAACTATCACCTGAAGAGTCACCGGAATTTTTCAGTTGTAACGAGAATGGGAAAATGCAGAAAGAATTGGTATATAACATTCATGGATTGCGGGCATGCCCCTCTCCGAGGTGCGTTTCCCCCCAGCCCAGACTCACCTCTCCACGCTCCTAGCATGCGCGCACGTCAGCACTCGGAAATTGAAAGGACCAGTACACCGGTGATTGGCGCTTGCCACTTCCAGGATTTCTATTTAATCCGGCGGCTCCCATCACTCCCTGTAGATTTTTGAGCGTAAGCCATAGTGATAACACTCCTGCGTTATTCCTGTTCCTGCGTTATTCCTGTGTTTCAGTGTTCCAATGTTCCAGTGTCCCCAGGCTTCTGTGTGTTCCAGTGTTCCTGTGTTCCCATGTTTCAGTGTGTGCCTGTTCCGGTGCTCCTATGTGTTCCTGCGTTCCTGTTCCGGTGCTCCTGTGTGTTCCCGTACCCATCTGCATTGAACTCCTGTTGCTGTCTTTGGACTTTGACTTTGCACCTCTGCTGCCAGTATACTAGCCAGAGTGACCGAAGAAGTCACAGGAACTACTGCAGGAGTAGTCGCTGGAGCCTGATACTGGTGCTTAGAGTCAAGCAGCTGTTGCAGAGAGGAAGCAACTTGACCAAGCAGTTCTCCTTGAGAGGCAATCTGTTGGGACTGCTGGGTGACAACACTGGGGAGATCAGCCAGTAACGGACGTGACACCTAAGCGGGGTTCATGGCAGGATCTTACTGTCAGGGTTCGGAGTCAGTGGACCCTCTGGACCACCATGGGAAATAGTAGTAGTAGCCGACACCTGGGACCAGAATCTAAGTGGCACCTTGTCTTCACCAGAGCCCACTGCAAAGTGGGATGACCTTGCTGTGGTGGGGTGCCACCAGGTCGTTCCACAGGTGCGACTAGCCCGCGGTGGTAGCCAAGGTTGAGGTACCTTTGCAGGAGACAGTCTCGTAGTCAGGCTCAAGTCGGCAGTCAGGGCAGGCAGCAGAGGTGCAAGGTCAAAGTCCAAATCTGGAGTCAGCAACAGGAGGTCAATGCAGATGTGAACGGGAACACAGGAACACGGGAACACACAGGAGCACGGGAACAGGAACGCAGGAACACGCAGGAACACACAGGACCATGGGAACACTGGAACACGGGAACACAGGAACTGGAACACAGGGGAACACTGCATAATGGAAACACAACAACAGGAATAACGCAAGAACAGGAATAACGCAGAAGGTTCTTCTGCTATGGCTTACGCTCAAAGATCCGGCGGGGAGTGATGGGAGACGCCGTGTGACTCTTAAGCACTGATGCTTAAGATCATTGCATGAAAAAAGTGGAGGTTTTGTTTTAAAGTGTGTAGCCCAGCTTTGTAATCTATAACACTAGGAAGATGACAGCAGCAGAAATAACTGGGA
This sequence comes from Engystomops pustulosus, assembly GCF_040894005.1. Taxonomy (NCBI): domain Eukaryota; kingdom Metazoa; phylum Chordata; class Amphibia; order Anura; family Leptodactylidae; genus Engystomops; species Engystomops pustulosus. Next base: position 151,826,278 of record NC_092414.1, read on the forward strand.
TTGAAAACCATTCAAATGCACAAAAATAAAATGAAAGAATAGCTAAAATAAGAAATTTACTTCAGAAAAAGATATAATTTGGTAAACAAGAATAAAACTGGTAAAAAAAGTTAATATATTTCTTTGCAGATGAAAACGATTACATCATGCAATGAATTCCCTAAGAAACTGTACACAAACGTGAGTTTGTCATGGATTGGCTTTCTTCTTCCAGGATGGAATCACTGTAGGAGTTGTCTTGATCTCCGCCTTGATCTTCATCATCTTCTTGCTTGTTCTGCAGTTGGGTATCTGTGTGACTTGAGAAGGTTATATATTTAAGACACCTGATATTTTAGCTTCTTTCCATTATTGACTTATTCTTCATTTCAGCTTGTACACAGTCAAAAGATAAAATAATACCGAAATGATATATGAGATGTTCTGTTGTGTACGTCATACAATGTAGTTCAGATTTTTGTTAAAGACTCTGCACCACTGTGTGTCCTGAGCCAGTTACTCACCTCATTTGTCAATTTTGACTGTGGAAACACCAATTAATATGCATTACAATATAAGAATAGATAAGTGTAATATAATTGCTTATGTCAGTTAAGATAACATTGTTTACATGCACTAATAGTCCTCTGGCAAAGTCCCTCTAAAGTGTTCATTCTGGAAAGGTAAGCGTGTTTGTTGTTTGTCCTATGTTCAGAGCTCTCCACCATAGGACTCACTGTGCTTCCCCTTACAGAAACATTGATTAGAAAGATATTGTAGAGCTCTCATGTTTACTGATGCTATTGGTTACGTTTCAATTTTAGGTATGTGTAGGGGCTTTCTCAGCACATATGTAAGTCAAACATATGAATGGAAACTATATGAAAATCATAAGAACATGTCCAATAATACCTGACCCTGTCAGCAGGGAGTGGACTGGAGCTCATTAAAGAGAACCCGTCATGCAAAATAACCCCCCTAAACTAAATATATTTTCATAAACTGCCATTAGAGAGCATTGCCTCTATCCCTTCATTGTCCCTCTACATGCCTGTAAACCTAAGCAATGAGGTCCTAAAGCTGTATGCAAATGACCTGTGAAATGTCCAATGAAGCATTAGCATATTCAAGCTGTCCACTCTATTCATGAGTGGGAGGTACAGCCACACCCCCAGTGACAGCCTGTATAATGGTGTGAGGCTGTATAATGATGTGCTTCCTGGTGCTGGTGGCCACACCCCCAGTGCATGACTGACAGCCTGTATAATGATGTGAGGCTGTATAATGATGTGCTTCCTGGTGCTGGTGGCCACACCCCCTGCAGCCTGTGTGTGTGTGTGTGTGTGTGTATAGGAGAGATACAGCAGCTCCAGGCAGCCATGTTACAGCAGAACATGTCAGATTCATGTGTAGCTGATGTCTGTGTCTCTCACCTGTATATTAGGAGGATGCAGCATGTCAGCAGATACACTAACTATGCTTTACTATACATTACACACAGACATGAGCAGGGGGAGGAGAGGGGAAGGGGAACAGGGGTGACATCACTGCCTCTGACGATGTGACCAGTCTCATTTACATAATACAGAATAGATGATTTTACAATGAATAATGTATGAAATAACTAGATAAAGGCTGGGATGGGATCCTTGTGAGCTGCTCCAGCAGGTAGTAGTGACAAGACTAGTGACACAGACCTGATGACAGGTGTCCTTTAAGCTCCACTGCCATTGTGACATATCTCAGCAAATCCCCAGCCAAAAAAATTAAGGGCAAACAGAATCTAGAAAAAGATTGAGTACAGTACATGAGATATGAATTAAGTAAACTAAGGCAATCAAAAGGTGCACCAAAGGCTTTTGGTATCAGAATGCATACAACTCTGTGCCAAATTTTGCCTGCCTTGTTTCGTTAAAAGTATAAAGAGATTTTCAGACTATTAACACTTAAGAGTCTTTTCTAGGACTACTAGCTGGAGTTACATTGGCCCCATGTTAATGAAGTGGTAGTGCTCACGCAATTACTTTCATAGGACTGACAAAAAATTCTATTGTAGAAGTCATATAAAAGTTCTCTGTTCTCTGTGTTCACTTATTCATTTTGAGGCTGCCTGAATCAGAAGAAATTGTATTAAAGCCCCAATGATCTGAGATTCATCACATTTCTATAAAATTATGTCAACAATGTCCAAAGCTGGAAATTCCCTCTAATACTTCTGTCCTGCAATATGACTCTATTAGTCATTACTGGTGTAAATTTGCAGCAACCTTTGCAACTTTTCATATCCAGGTCTTATAATATCCATGTTAACATCCAGTTTTCAAAAGATGAGGATCTGACTTTAAAATATTGTACAATGTCTGCACTAATAAATCTATTTTGTAATATTTTGTTGCCAAAAGTTTGGATTTTTGGCTTGATAAATCCCTCCTGACCCTTAGCCTTCAAATAAAGTATACCCGCACGCTAGATAATAGAATTCTTCATAATTTACACTTACACTAAGTGACTGAATAGAAACAACATCATAAAGAAATACTCAGCAATGTAATCTTGTGAATGTTTGTAAAGGTTATGTAAATAAACCAGTAATTTCCAGGGAATTATTCTGTAAATCAAATCACTCCAAATTATAAAAGTCGCCATTCTATACAAGGATTGTGCGTGCTGTTCACAATCCAACATCTGCTTTCTCAAGAAATTATTTAAAGCAGCTTCTATGAATATTTGAGCATTTCCTCATCTCAATTTACATGAAGAAAACAACAAATACCCCAGACTTTTAGGGACCGATATGGGCACAAAGTCACAAAGGTAACCATTTAATGCAAACATTATATTGAACCAATGTTCTGCATTTCATGCTGGGCTTGTTTCCACATTCGAAATTGGCAAACTTAGTTCTAAAAACAGTTTAGTTTTGTTATTTAATGGTTTAATATTTGAGAATTTCTCTATTTCATGCTGCACTGAGGCCAAAGATAGACTAAAGAAAAAGGAATGACTGGATGAGTTTTCACATAAATAACATTACTAAGAGGTATATGCAGGTTTTACAGCTCTTTTGTATGCATAACCCTCTGGAAAACCATTCATCCGTTTCTGTGCATTTCTGGCTTTTGTGCGCTTTACTGTGCTCTTTCAATTCAATGGTTCTTTCACATTTACATTACAGTGAATTGAGAAAATATTTTTGTCAGTAGGTTCACTCTTCATGAACTGGTGTTGTAACTGTGGTCAGCCGTGATAGGCAACACGACTTACTAACTTAATCATACACATTTGAGTTCCTTTTTAATCTAACATTTTGGGCAGTGCTATCAATGAGCTATTTCATGTATATCACATATCTTGCCCATAGGTCATAGGTACTTATTTGTATTGCACTGCCTTTGCTTCAGAGTATACTTGAGGATCTACAGCGTATGCTAGTTACATCACCTAGTGTATCCTATTTTACATGTATCACCTTAATAACATGAGGGATTTATTGTATTTATGTGTGCCCAAGTTTTGTGCTTTTAATTGTTTTTAAGATCTTTTGTTTAACCCCTTAGCGCTCACTGGCGGATAAATCCGCCATGGAGCTGATGCCGACTCAGCTCTGGATCGGCGCCGAACCGGCATCGGGAAACACGGGGTGCCGGCTGTAACTAATAGCTGGCACCCCAGTCCGATTGCGTGTGTGTAACCCGTTAAATGCCGCGGTCAGCGCAAGCGCGGCATCTAAAATGCCTCTGGGGGTCTTTCCCCCACGATCTCCCCCCCCCCGAACCGTTTTCGGGGGGCGCCGATCTCTGCTATGGAAGTGCTGGGGTCTGATCCGGTCCCCAGCACTGCCTGCAGGCATTGCCAGTAAGATGGCATCTGTAACGTCATCTTACTGGCAAGGTGCCAACCTATGCATGTGCACAGGCTGACACTGCTAATACTCTGCAATGCATGAGTGTTGCAGAGTATTATCATGAACAAGCAATCAGATGATTGCTTGTTCATGTCCCATGGTGGAAGAAGTGAAAAAGTAAAAAAAAAATGTTATTCAATAAAAAATAAAGTAATAAATCAAAAAATGCCCATAAGCCCCATAACATATAAAGAGACATATAACCCCCAAAAAAGTATAAATCATAAAAAAACCCCACATATATAGTATCACCGCATCTGTAACAACCCATAGAATAAAAGTAAATCATTATTGAACCCGTACGATGAACACCGTTAAAAAAAACTGTTGAAAACTGTTGAAAATGGTGAACACGAAAAAACAAAGTCGAATATCCAGGACAGAATTGATGCTTTTCCACTCCTGCCCTCAAAAACAAGTTCCTAAGTTTTCAACAATAGGTGATACCAACCCCAAAATGGCAACACTGGAAAAAGCATCTCATCCCGCAAAAAAATGCCATCACATGGCCCCAATAACAAAAAGCTAAAATTTTATAGCCTACAAAAGCAGGCAACGAAAAAACTAAAATCCTGGCAGCTGCAGGTTGCTCCTTCCCTTCTGCGCCTCGTTGTGCCCCCATAAAACAAGTAACGGCCACATGAGGGGGTCTCTGTGCATAGGATAAATTGCAGAACAAATTGAATGTTGGGTTTTCTATTTTTATCTTTTGGAAATGTGCAAATTTTAGGGCTAAATGAACGTATAATCGGCACAATTTGACCATTCTAAATTTCCCCTCTATTTTGATTCAATTATTATGAAGATCTCAGGGGGTTAACAATCTTCCTAAAAGCTGCGTCTGATAGTATTAGGGGTGCAGATTTGAAAATGGGTTGGTTATATAGGGGATTTTGATGCTAAATATGTAAAATTTAATTCAAAACAGTTTTTATTTGCAAGAGAGTAAATTCTGAAAGTACCGAAAATCGCTATTCGATTTGTAAGCCGCGTGAAATCAAAATAAATTATCCAAACATTTCAAAAACTATGAAAATGTAACATAGACATAATGTTATTCAGCAACTTATTTAGGTGGTAAATCTATCTACTTGAAAATGTAATGATTTCGAATTTCAAAAAATGTAAATTCTTCAAAAAATTCATCATTTTTTCTTTTTTTTGGAAAAAAACCGCAAAACTTATCAGCCCACATTTACCACTAAAATGAAGTACAACATGTGGGGAAAAAACAATCTCAGAATCGCTTTGATAAGTAACAGTGTTCAAAAGTTTTAACCATATAAAGTGACACATGTCAGAATACAAAAAATGGGACTGAGCCTTAAGCTGTAAAATGGCAGCGTCCAGGATATTGGGTGAGGGTGATTTCTTTTGTGTCTTTCTTTCTTTGATATGTAACAAATATATTATTTATTTCATTTTGACCCTAAACCCACAGATACAAGGAATTTACATTGTGCTTTCTTTTCATAATAGACAAAAATTGCTACTAATTAGAGATGAGCGAACACTAAAATGCTCGGGTACTCGTTATTCGAGACGAACTTTTCCCGATGCTCGAGTGCTCGTCTCGAATAACGAACCCCATTGAAGTCAATGGGAGACTCGAGCATTTTTCAAGGGGACCAAGGCTCTGCACAGGGAAGCTTGGCCAAACACCTGGGAACCTCAGAAAAGGATGGAAACACCACGGAAATGGACAGGAAACAGCAGGGGCAGCATGCATGGATGCCTCTGAGGCTGCATAATCGCACCATTATGCCAAAATTATGGCCAACAGCATGGCCATGACAGAGTGACAGAATGAAGCTAGATAGCATCTAAAACATCCAATAATTGACCCTGACACTATAGGGGACGGCATGCAGAGGCAGCGGCAGCAGCGGCAGGCTAGAGAGTGGCATGGCGACATACCCTAAATGGACTCAGGCTTCAAACCAATGGGTGGCAGAGAGGAACCAAAGGAGGTGAGCAAGAAGCGCTCAAATAATATCGGTACATGATAAAAGTTTGCCAGTATATTTTGTGGATTACACAGCAGGGTGGCGACAAAGTTAACATGGAAGCCATGAAAACAACCCAAAATTCTGCCTGACACAGCTCGTTTGATAAGGGGACCATGTATGGAGGCAGTGAACTAGTAGTAGATTAAAGGTGCTGCAGTTAAAACTATGTTAGTTGGATCTTGGCATGGAGCTGGCGCTCCGCTGCCAGGCGAGCTTTCGCCAATCCAAGCCCCTGTCTATAGGCTACTCCCCAAACAGCACTTCTAAGAACCTTTTGTATAAGATCAAGTGTAGTAGCGTTCTTATAAGTTTAGGATATGGCGGGTGAGGGGAATGTAAACAGATGCGCAAGAAGCGCTGAAATAATATCCCTAAATGGTAAAAGTTTGCAAGTATATTTTGGGGATTACACAGCAGGGTGGCGACAAAGTTAACAACTTTGATGTGGAATGCCCTGTAATAGCTCTTGGGCGGTGTGCCTTTTATCGCCTAGGCTCAGCAGTTTCAGCACCGCCTGCTGTCGCTTAGCGACGGCACTGCTGCTGTGCCTAGAGCTACCGACTGATGGCGCCATGCCCACGGATGGTAATTCGGAGGAGGAGGAGGTGGAGGAGGGGTGGGAGGAGGTATAGTAGGCCTTTGAGACCTGGACCGAGGTAGGCCCCGCAATTCTCTGCGTCGGCAGTATATGACCAGCCCCAGGGTCAGACTCGGTCCCAGCCTGCACCAAGTTAAGTGTAGTAGCGTTCTTATAAGTTTGGGATATGGCGGGTGAGGGGAATGTAAACAGATGCGCAAGAAGCGCATGATGCGCATGGAGCTGGCGTTCCGCTGCCAGGCGAGCTTTCGCCAATCCAAGCCCCTGTCTCTAGGCTACTCCCCAAACAGCACTTCTAAGAACCTTTTGTATAAGATCAAGTGTAGTAGCGTTCTTATAAGTTTAGGATATGCCGGGTGAGGGGAATGTAAACAGATGCGCAAGAAGCGCTGAAATAATATCCCTAAATGGTAAAAGTTTGCCAGTATATTTTGTGGATAACACAGCAGGGTGGCGACAAAGTTAACAACTTTGATGTGGAATCCATGAAAACAACCCAAATTTCTGCCTGACACACCTCGTTTGATAAAGGGACGATGTATGGAGGCAGCTATATGGACGACTTTTGGAGGTAGCAATGGAGACAACGTGTGGAGGCTGCTATGGAGACAATTTAATTTGGATAGTGCCTGTATGTGGCAGTCCCAAACATTTTTCAAACCAGAGGAGCAGGTAGGTGGCCCTCCAGTAAAATGGGATAGATTGAGTGCCTGTATGTGGCAGTCCCAAAAATGTTTCAAACCAGAGGAGCAGGTAGGTGGCCCTCCAGTAAAATGGAATAGATTGAGTGCCTGTATGTGGCAGTCCCAAAAATTGTTCAAACCAGAGGAGCAGGTAGGTGGCCCTGCAGTAAAATGGAATAGATTGAGTGCCTGTATGTGGCAGTCCCAAAAATTGTTCAAACCAGAGGAGCAGGTAGGTGGCCCTGCAGTAAAATGGAATAGATTGAGTGCCTGTATGTGGCAGTCCCAAAAATGTTTCAAACCAGAGGAGCAGGTAGGTGGCCCTCCAGTAAAATGGAATAGATTGAGTGCCTGTATGTGGCAGTCCCAAAAATTGTTCAAACCAGAGGAGCAGGTAGGTGGCCCTGCAGTAAAATGGAATAGATTGAGTGCCTGTATGTGGCAGTCCCAAAAATTGTTCAAACCAGAGGAGCAGGTAGGTGGCCCTGCAGTAAAATGGAATAGATTGAGTGCCTGTATGTGGCAGTCCCAAAAATGTTTCAAACCAGAGGAGCAGGTAGGTGGCCCTCCAGTAAAATGGAATAGATTGAGTGCCTGTATGTGGCAGTCCCAAAAATTGTTCAAACCAGAGGAGCAGGTAGGTGGCCCTGCAGTAAAATGGAATAGATTGAGTGCCTGTATGTGGCAGTCCCAAAAATTGTTCAAACCAGAGGAGCAGGTAGGTGGCCCTGCAGTAAAATGGAATAGATTGAGTGCCTGTATGTGGCAGTCCCAAAAATTGTTCAAACCAGAGGAGCAGGTAGGTGGCCCTGCAGTAAAATGGAATAGATTGAGTGCCTGTATGTGGCAGTCCCAAAAATGTTTCAAACCAGAGGAGCAGGTAGGTGGCCCTCCAGTAAAATGGAATAGATTGAGTGCCTGTATGTGGCAGTCCCAAAAATTGTTCAAACCAGAGGAGCAGGTAGGTGGCCCTGCAGTAAAATGGAATAGATTGAGTGCCTGTATGTGGCAGTCCCAAAAATGTTTCAAACCAGAGGAGCAGGTAGGTGGCCCTCCAGTAAAATGGAATAGATTGAGTGCCTGTATGTGGCAGTCCCAAAAATTTTTTAAAACAGAGGACCGGGTAGGTGGCCCTCCAGAAAAATGGAATAGATTGAGTGCCTGTATGTGGCACTCACAAAAATTGTTTCAAACAGAGGACCGGGTAGGTGGCCCTCCAGAAAAATTAAATGCATGAAGTACTATAGCAAGAGCCAGTGGGCCCTGTCAAAAAATAGCCATTTTCCTCTGCTTTACTGTACAAAGAGGAGGAGAAGGAGGAAAATGAGGAGGAGGAGGAGGAGTGGATCAATTATTCAGGTTGAGCTTCCTTCACCTGGTGGAGATTGGAAATTCTGAGAAATCCAGCCTTTATTCATTTTAATAAGCGTCAGCCTGTCAGCGCTGTCAGTCGACAGGCGTGTACGCTTATCGGTGATGATGCCACCAGCTGCACTGAAAACCCGCTCGGACAAGACGCTAGCGGCAGGGCAGGCAAGAACCTCCAAGGCGTACAGCGCCAGTTCGTGCCACATGTCCAGCTTTGAAACCCAGTAGTTGTAGGGAGCTGTGTGATCATTTAGGACGATGGTATGGTCAGCTACGTACTCCCTCACCATCTTTCTGTAAAGATCAGCCCTACTCTGCCGAGACTGGGGACAGGTGACAGTGTCTTGCTGGGGTGACATAAAGCTGGCAAAAGCCTTGTAAAGCGTACCCTTGCCAGTGCTGGACAAGCTGCCTGCTCGCCTACTCTCCCTCGCTACTTGTCCCGCAGAACTACGCACTCTGCCGCTAGCGCTGTCAGAAGGGAAATACTGTTTCAGCTTGTGCACCAGGGCCTGCTGGTATTCATGCATTCTCACACTCCTTTCCTCTCCAGGGATGAGAGTGGGAAGATTTTGCTTGTACCGTGGGTCCAGGAGAGTGAACACCCAGTAATCGGTGCTGGAATAAATTCTTTGAACGCGAGGGTCACGGGATAGGCAGCCTAGCATGAAATCTGCCATATGCGCCAGAGTACCAACGCGTAAGAATTCACTCCCCTCACTGGCCTGACTGTCCATTTCCTCCTCCTCCAACTCCTCCAACTCCTCTTCTTCTGCCCATACACGCTGAACAGTGAAGGACTCAACAATGGTCCCCTCTTGTGTCTCGCCAACATTCTCCTCCTCTTCCTCCTCATCCTCCTCCACCTCCACCTCCTCCGATATGCGCTGAGAAACAGACCTCAGGGTGCTTTGGCTATCAACAAGGGAATATTCTTCCCCCATCTCTTGTGACGAGCGCAAAGCTTCCGACTTCATGCTGACCAGAGAGTTTTTCAACAGGCCAAGCAGCGGGATGGTGAGGCTGATGATGGCGGCATCGCCACTGACCATCTGTGTTGACTCCTCAAAGTTACTCAGCACCTGACAGATATCAGACATCCACGTCCACTCCTCATTGTAGACTTGAGGAAGCTGACTGACCTGACTACCAGTTCTGGTGGAAGTTGACATCTGGCAGTCTACAATCGCTCTGCGCTGCTGGTAAACTCTGGATAACATGGTCAGTGTTGAATTCCACCTCGTGGGCACGTCGCACAACAGTCGGTGAGCGGGCAGTTGGAGGCGGCGCTGCGCTGCCCTGAGAGTGGCAGCATCTGGGCTGGACTTCCTGAAATGCGCACAGATGCGGCGCACCTTCGTGAGCAAATCAGACAGATTGGGGTATGTCTTGAGGAAACGCTGCACTATCAGATTTAACACATGGGCCAGGCATGGCACATGTGTCAGTCTGCCGAGTTGCAGAGCCGCCACCAGGTTACGGCCGTTGTCACACACAACCATTCCCGGCTTGAGGTTCAGCGGTGCCAGCCACAGATCAGTCTGCGCCGTGATGCCCTGTAATAGCTCTTGGGCGGTGTGCCTTTTGTCGCCTAGGCTCAGCAGTTTGAGCACCGCCTGCTGTCGCTTAGCGACGGCACTGCTGCTGTGCCTAGAGCTACCGACTGATGGCGCCGTGCCCACGGATGGTAGTTCGGAGGAGGAGGTGGAGGAGGGGTGGGAGGAGGAGGAGGCATAGTAGGCCTGAAACACCTGGACCGAGGTAGGCCCCGCAATCCTCGGCGTCGGCAGTATATGAGCAGCCCCAGGGTCAGACTCGGTCCCAGCCTCCACCAAGTTAACCCAATGTGCCGTCAGCGATATATAGTGGCCCTGCCCGGCAGCACTCGTCCACGTGTCCGTGGTCAGGTGGACCTTGTCAGAAACGGCGTTGGTCAGGGCACGGATGATGTTGTCTGACACGTGCTGGTGCAGGGCTGGGACGGCACATCGGGAAAAGTAGTGGCGGCTGGGGACCGAATACCGAGGGGCGGCCGCCGCCATGAGGTTGCGAAAGGCCTCGGTCTCTACTAGCCTATAGGGCAGCATCTCCAGGCTAAGCAATCTGGAGATGTGCACATTAAGGGCTTGGGCGTGCGGGTGGGTTGCACTATATTTGCGTTTCCGCTCCAGCGTCTGGGGTATGGAGAGCTGAACGCTGGTGGATGCTGTGGAGGATCGTGGAGGCGACGATGGGGTTTTTGTGCCAGGGTCCTGGGCAGGGGGCTGACTAGCAGCTGACACAGGGGAAGGAGCAGTGGTGTGCACGGCCGGAGGTGAACGGGCTTGTTGCCACTGAGTGGGGTGCTTAGCATTCATATGCCTGCGCATACTGGTGGTAGTTAAGCTAGTAGTGGTGGAACCCCTGCTGAGCCTGGTTTGGCAAATGTTGCACACCACAGTCCGTCGGTCATCCGGTGTTTCCTTAAAGAACCTCCACACTTCTGAAGATCTAGCCCTCGCCGCAAGAGCCCTCACCACGGGAGCTTCACTAGTTGACAGTGGCGCTGATGCACCAGCTCTGGCCCTGCCTCTCCGTCTGGCCCCACCACTGCCTCTTCCAACCTGTTCAGGTCGAGGACTCTCCTCCGTCTCAGAAGCACTGTGTTCACCCGGCCTCTCAACCCAGCTTGGGTCTGTCACCTCATCATCCTCCGATCCCTCAGTCTGCTCCCCCCTCGGACTTCCTGCCCTGACAACAACTTCCCCACTGTCTGACAACCGTGTCTCCTCATCGTCGGACACCTCTTTACACACTTCCACTACGTCAAGAAGGTCATCATCACCCACAGACTGTGACTGGTGGAAAACCTGGGCATCGGAAAATTGCTCAGCAGCAACCGGACAAGTGGTTTGTGACTGTGGGAAGGGTCCAGAAAACAGTTCCTCAGAGTATGCCGGTTCAAATGCCAAATTTTCCTGGGAGGGGGCAGACTGGGGGGGAGGAGGCTGAGGTGCAGGAGCTGGAGGAGTGGGGATTTCGGTGACATGGGTGGACTGCGTGGAAGACTGACTGGTGGTGGACAAATTGCTCGAAGCATTGTCAGCAATCCACGACATCACCTGTTCGCACTGTTCTGGCCTCAACAGTGCTCTACCACGAGTCCCAGTAACTTCAGACATGAACCTAGGGAGTGTAGCTCTGCGGCGTTCCCCTGCTCCCTCATCAGCAGGTGGTGTCTCACCCCGCCCAGGACCACGGCCTCTGACCCCTGCAGTAGTTGGACGCCCACGTCCCCGCCCTCGTCCTCTACCCCTAGCCCTCGGGTTAAACATTTTTAAAATGAGAGTTATAACTTTTTTTTTTTTTTTACTTCTTTTTGTTTTTTTTGGTGTTTTTTTGTGTGTTTTTTTTTTTTTTTGTGTTTTTTGTTTTTTTTTGAGTTTTTAAAACCAAACAATCCTATCCTATTGCTATGGCTATTTTCTAGCCAAGTATCAAAGGAAGCACACTACTATGCCAGATGAGATGACACTGAGTTATTGCCTAATAGAAATCCAACCCCTACTGAATTTTGCCACTTCGGCCTTTGCTATGGATATGTGCGCCACTAAGCGCAGAACACAGCGGTCGCAAGTCTCACTACAAATTGCTCAGAATTGGCAAGTACATGCACTGCAGAAACTACAGCCACCAGCAGATCAACCAGAAATCAAATATATAGAACGCTACTGTAGGCTTCAAGAAGCTGTTTGTATTCTCCTATGGCTATTTTCTAGCCAAGTATCAAAGGAAGCACACTACTATGCCAGATGAGATGACACTGAGTTATTGCCTAATAGAAATCCAACCCCTACTGAATTTTGCCACTTCGGCCTTTGCTATGGATATGTGCGCCACTAAGCGCAGAACACAGCGGTCGCAAGTCTCACTACAAATTGCTCAGAATTGGCAAGTACATGCACTGCAGAAACTACAGCCACCAGCAGATCAACCAGAAATCAAATATATAGAACGCTACTGTAGGCTTCAAGAAGCTGTTTGTATTCTCCTATGGCTATTTTCTAGCCAAGTATCAAAGGAAGCACACTACTATGCCAGATGAGATGACACTGAGTTATTGCCTAATAGAAATCCAACCCCTACTGAATTTTGCCACTTCGGCCTTTGCTATGGATATGTGCGCCACTAAGCACAGAACACAGCGGTCGCAAGTCTCACTACAAATTGCTCAGAATTGGCAAGTACATGCACTGCAGAAACTACAGCCACCAGCAGATCAACCAGAAATCAAATATATAGAACGCTACTGTAGGCTTCAAGAAGCTGTTTGTATTCTCCTATGGCTATTTTCTAGCCAAGTATCAAAGGAAGCACACTACTATGCCAGATGAGATGACACTGAGTTATTGCCTAATAGAAATCCAACCCCTACTGAATTTTGCCACTTCGGCCTTTGCTATGGATATGTGCGCCACTAAGCGCAGAACACAGCGGTCGCAAGTCTCACTACAAATTGCTCAGAATTGGCAAGTACATGCACTGCAGAAACTACAGCCACCAGCAGATCAACCAGAAATCAAATATATAGAACGCTACTGTAGGCTTCAAGAAGCTGTTTGTATTCTCCTATGGCTATTTTCTAGCCAAGTATCAAAGGAAGCACACTACTATGCCAGATGAGATGACACTGAGTTATTGCCTAATAGAAATCCAACCCCTACTGAATTTTGCCACTTCGGTCTTTGCTATGGATATGTGTGCCACTAAGAGCTAAACACAACGGTAGCAAGTCCCCCTGCTAATTCCTCACAAAATGGTAAAAGATGCAAATTAAAATAAAAAAAGTAGAACGTTATTGTAGCCCTAAGAAGGGCTGTTGGGTTCTTTGAGAATCACTCCTGCCTAACAGTAAGCTAATAGAACACCCTAACGCTTTCCCTGACCAGCAGCAGCTCTCTCCCTAGCGTCATCCAGAGACAGAATGATCCGAGCAGCGCGGCCAGCGGCTAGTCTATCCCAGGGTCACCTGATCTGGCCAGCCAACCACTGCTATCGACGTGTAAGGGTACCACGTCATGCTGGGTGGAGTGCAGAGTCTCCTGGCTTGTGATTGGCTCTGTTTCTGGCCGCCAAAAAGCAAAACGGCGGGAGCTGCCATTTTCTCGAGCGGGCGAAGTATTCGTCCGAGTAACGAGCAGTTTCGAGTACCCTAATGCTCGACCGAGCATCAAGCTCGGACGAGCATGTTCGCTCATCTCTACTACTAATGTCATTTGACTTATTGCACTATGATAAAAGACTGCAATGTAATACGTTTCACAGTTTCTTGTATCCTGCTGCCATGTTTTGTGTCTCTCACCTGTCCAGCTGTCATTTTGTGTTATGTTACTGTGGTTTTACATGTGACAAGGACAATTTGGTTAGGGCAAAAGCCGTTTGAAGAATGTCTTTTACAATAAACTTAGTTTAGAAATGACATTTCTTATACAGAGACGGGTTTCTGCATTCTGTAACATTCAATCTGCAAATAGATTAGCATATACAGTAATACAAACTGAAGTGTAAACAACAAAGTGTGAAAATTGAAGCTATGAGAAAAAGAAAAGAAAAACAACATTTTTACAGTTTTTTTTAAACCAGCAATGTACAAAATTTGGTGGTTAAAGGGAACCTGTCAGCAGAAATTGTCCTGATAAACCAGTTTTACTATGTTGTGAAGAACTCTCCACCTGTGGGTCTTTATACAACCAGTTTACATCTCACTTCAAAGCTGATCTTCTGGTTCTGGACCATGAAAAAGAAATGACGGAAGGGTTTTAGATGCTTCACAACATACAGACAAGCGTTTATTAGGTCCATTTTTCCTGAAACATTCTCTTTAAATGGAAACTTTTCTCATGGAAATAAAGAATAAGAATAAAGATGTGAATCAAGCCGCTGGCGACTTCAGTTCCTGCTTGGGTGCGGTAAAGACTCTGTTATTAAAGTTCCTGTACCAGTTTCCAGTTTTTTGTCTGACTTTGCACATTCTTTCCAGTGAAAACTGCTTGCGCATGTATTTATAAAGTGTATGCAAGACATACACTTTATCCAACACAACATAAAATTGAAATGGGCATTGTAGTGCACAGTCAGACTATGCACAACATTTATCATGCAGTGTTCGACAAAACTGCACGCTCTATGTTAAAGGTGCACCAAAATTCGGTTTCCATTAGCCCACCATGACGGCACCCCTTGACTTCTGTAGGGACTGGAAGCAGAGAACTTAAATAACCCACCCCTGCATTAACACTGCAGTGACTACTAAATAACTACACGGGCAGTGGATGAAATCCAATATATAGCATGTTAATTCACATACAAAGTAAATCAGGAATATACATAATATAGCAAGCAACATCTCTTTTGGGTGGGAATATGTATGGGCCGTCATGGTGGAGTAACGGAAACCAAATAAATGGTGAGAATAATTCTTATTTTCCATGGCGTCCCCCATGAAGGCCTCACTTGGAGACATGACAAATAATGACATTCAGGGAGGGAGGTTTTGCAATTGTCAACTGGCTAGATAAATGTTTTTGATAAATGTGGGCCCATGTGTTTGATAAAGTCACCTTACTAAGAGGTATATGCAGTTTTTACAGCTCGTTTTTATGCATAACCCTCTGGAAACCCATTCATCCTATTCTGCGCATTTCTGGATCTTGTGTGCTTTACTGTGCTATTTCGATATCATGGTTGTTTTTTCACATTTGCATTACAATCAATGGAGAAAATATTTCTGTGTCAGAACTTATGTAAGTAGGTTGACTCTTCATGAACTGATGTTGTAACTGTGCTCAGCAGTGATAGACAACACAGCATACTGTAATGCTGCTGTTAGAGAATGGACAACATGATGGAATATAGGACAAACAAACAATTAAGAATGGTCTTACAAATATAGGTCAAAACCAAGATGACAATACAGTAAAGAATCAAGAGGCAAACAGATGGTAGAAAGGGTCTAAAGATCAAAGCACACAAAACTTCAGAAAATGCTAGCAAGCTCCAAAGAAGACTTATAGAAAGCGTTGGGAAGTGGGTAGGCAAACCTGAGATATCAGAGGCATGTTGCAGAAAAAATTTGACTGTTCCTCTGTCATTCAGACAAATCAGACTAACAGCGGAGGAACGTAAGTAGATCATTCACAGCTAACTTAACCATCTGCTGTCCAGAACAAAGTGAACAGGAGGCAGAGGGGTGTGGTGGAAATCAATTAAAACAATCAGAATGGAAAAAAAGCATTGT
This sequence comes from Engystomops pustulosus, assembly GCF_040894005.1. Lineage (NCBI taxonomy): Eukaryota > Metazoa > Chordata > Amphibia > Anura > Leptodactylidae > Engystomops > Engystomops pustulosus. The sequence goes on from NC_092414.1 coordinate 151,842,095, forward strand.
TCACAGGGAAATAAAGCAGTGTTCAGACTAGTTTAGGACAGAATGCATGCTAAGCACAAAATCCCACTTAGCAGCACATCTTCTGCTGAGGATGGCACTTTTGCCAACTGCGCTGCATTAAGTATTACAAGTGCTGTAATGTGTCAACTTCTGTGCATGAGGATGTCAGTTCTCTCCTTCAATAAGATGAACAAACAAGCAGTGTTACTACTTCACTTTACATACAGTAGAGATATCTCTACTGTGCAGGTTTTGACTATGATCATGTTGGATACTACTGCTATTGCAAACACTAATAGCTGGAGGCACTTGGCATAGATTTTATTATTTTGAATATTTATAATCGCTATGGAGGAAATTTACTAAGCTTAAAGAGAATAATCAAATTCTGGCTCCTGTTGTGCCAGACAACCTCCTCTAACACCAGATGACCAGGTTTATTGATTTGTTGTTTTTTTTTTTAAATTTTTTAAAAGCTTTATTGAAAAACTCTAATTTACTTATACCATACATAATCTCAATATATATATAAAAAAAGTACGTTATAAGTTCCACATAATTACACATATAACAATAAGAACAACAAAACGTATAATACCCAAACCACCCCCCACCCTCCCCACAACCCTCCCTACAGGGGGGAGAGGGATGGTCGAGACAGACCCATATGAGCCGAGGGAGGAAACACAAAAACACAAAATCCACCCCTTTCTGCACTGAGTTTCTCATAGCTTTTCATAGCTTTTACATTTTTGTACCTCTATCATGAATTCATCCACTTTCTAGCAATAATCAATCTAGCCAAAAAGAGGAGTTTATGAACCACTAGCCTTTTCCTCCACTCTTCTCTACCCAAGTCAACGAGACCAAGGAGCAAAGCCTGGAGTGAATAATTAATTCTCAGATTATAGGTAACAACTATATAATCCAGTACAGGCATACCCCGGGTTACATACAAGATAGGTTCTGTAGGTTTGTTCTTAAGTTGAGTTTGTATGTAAGTCGGAACTGTATACTTTATAATTGTAACCCCAGACAAAAAATTTTTTGGTCTCTGTGACAATTGGATTTTATAAATGTTGGATTGTCATAAGAACCAGGATTAACAATAAATCTTAATTACAGGCCCCATTAATAACTGTTAAAGCTGTTTATTGTAGCCTAGGACTAAAGTACAGTAAATTACCAAAATCCAGAGGTCCGTTTGTAACTAGGGGTTGTATGCAAGTCAGGTGTTCTTAAGTAGGGGACCGCCTGTATCTTACTCCAATAATCCCTTAATTTGTGGCCCCCAAAGGCAACATGAAGGAAATCCGCATTCTCCAGGAGACACCTCCGACATCTAGAGTCGGCCCTAAGTTTCATTTTAAATAGACCCTTGGGAGTATAACATAGCTGATGAATGAAATTAAATTGTACCATTTTATGGTTCCTAGACTGGGAGGACAATCCGATACCCTTATAACACAGTTTCCAATCCTCCTCTGATATTTCCCCCACTTGCGTATGCCATTTAGTCCTTGAGGAATGAACCACCCCTTTGACAAACCTGTGAATAATATATTTATACATCCGCGAAGTCACCTTATTCCTTAAACTTGTGCTAGAAATTCTGTTCCTACATCTGTGCATAACGTGAATCTATCTTTAATCAGCACCGCATTAAATGCGTGATGAAATTGCATAAACCAAAAATGACCCGAATCAACCCTTGTGAAGCGATTCAAAAACACCTTATAATCACATAATTGAGACTTATCCAAAATTTGTGAAAAAAAACCTAACCCCCTTTTTAAACCAGTACTCACTATCCGGAATAGATTTAAATTCACCAAAGTGAAAATTCTCCCATATTGGGGAGAACCACAAAATACCCTTAATACCATTTAACTTTTAATATGCCCCCCAACATTTTTCAAGTAACCCAGCCATGTGAATATTCTTATAGTTATTAAATCTTAATTCACCACTTTCTAACAGAGAAAAGATAGAATCCCTATTGCAGCTCTTCCTTGTAACTAGAAAGGCCAATTGTGCAGCCAAAAAATAACCAAACAGATAGGGGTCCCCCAGCCCCCCTTCCTCCAATGGGCAATAAAGAGAGGGTAACCCAATCCTAGCCTGCCTCTTCCCCCATATCAGATCTCTAACCAGACCCTCCAGAGTTCTAACCAGCTTCTTGGAAAGCCAAATCGGGGATACCGCTAAAGGGTACAGGAGTTTCGGGAGGTGGATCATTTTAACAATACCTACCCTGTCAGCTCTAGAAAAGGGCATTTTTATCCAACCTGAGATATTCCTTCTTAACCTATTAATAAGAGGGTTTATATTCAATTCCACATACCTTCCAAGATCCCCAGAGATCCAGATTCCCAGATATTTCTAACCAGGATATTGGTAGATCTTCCCCTTGTCCCACACCATCTATAGGAAGAAGGACTGATTTTCCCCAGTTGATCTTAAGTCCCGAAAAAAATCCAAACCCATCTACGGTGAGCAGAAAGTCGTCAGCTTACATGGATATCTCATAGAGGGATCCCCAAATCCCCAGCCCCCAATCTGATCAGATTCAAGAATCAAGATAGCCAAAGGCTCGACAAATAGGGCAAAAAGGAGGGGGGAGAGAGGACAACCCTGCTGAGTCCCCCTATACAATTGAAAGGGCTCAGAGAGCAGTCCATTGACGCACATTCTCGCTATTGGGGAGTGGTACATGATCTTAACCCACTTAACAAACACCCCACCTAGCCCAAATCTATCCATAGCCTTCCATAAATAGCGCCACTCCACCCTGTCAAACACTTTAACTGCGTCTAGAGAGAGGATGGAGCGGTCCCCTTTGGTCCCCAATTGCATATCTGAAAACAATCTATTTAGATTATGCCCCATACTCCTTGACAGGATAAACCCATTCTGATCCGGATGGATAATGACGGAGATCACCTTTTCAACCTAGAGGAAAGAATTTTTGCTAAAATTTTTACATCAGAATTCAATAAAGAGATTGGTCTATAAGAACCCATCTCAACTTCATCTTTATCCTTCTTGAGGATCAATACTATAGCGGCCTCTGATATTTTCTATAAAATGCAAAGGGTGCTGAATCTGACGATAAAGTCCTGATAGCTTCCAAGATCTCCTCTGCCCTTATGGGTTCATTCAGTGGGAGCCTCTCTTCTTCTGACAGACTAGGGATAGGGATCGACTTCAGGAAACTATCTAACTGACTATCCGTGTATCTTGCTTCTGATGCATAAAGCGCCTCATAGAAAAGCCTAAAGCTCTCCAAGATTGCACTCTGTTCTTGTACAAGATTTCCTGTGGGATTTAGGATTGCATGTACCCCTTGATTACTATCTTTTTGTTTTTGAGGAAGTTAGCCAGAAGTTTACCCGGTTTATATCCCATAAAGAAAGCTCTATGCTGGGATTTCTCTGTCATAAAAGAACTATAAGCCGATTGGGCCCCAGGGAACTTATTTCTATCTGCTTCTGAGGACGTAGCCGCCCAGGTCTCCTGGCTAAGATCTAACTCAGTTTTTAATTTTATCTCCCTCTGCCGGAATTCCTTTTTCTTCCAGTTAATCTCTGAAAAGAAAACACCACGTAGATAGGCTTTCAATGAGTCCCACACCCTCCCTGGTTTATTGATTTGTTTTAAATCTGTTAAGTACCCCTCTCTCAGGAAATGTCATGGGGCTCACTTACACTGGGAACCTCACATAAATCCACCCACCTATCAAACCTTCACAAATGGCCCTGCAACCACCTATACTTAACTTATTTACTAAGAAGGCAATAGGAGCCTATCTGCATAAATTCCTAAACAATTTGATAATCCAAAATACAGTTAAGCCAATTAGTGATACGATTCCTTGACAATAATACTAGTATCATTATCCCTTTGGAAATTAGGTTCTCTAAGGCTACAAGTAGAGACTTATTAAGTTTTAAAGATTTAATATGTAGATATGCTCCCTCCCCTTTGCCTAATGAAGGTCAGTGGGTCTGTCCGAGGCAGAGCATGGTTGATCCAGCCCTTCACTGGACCCAGCAGTCTGCATGTCAGCCTATGCAAGTGCATAGGCTGACATGTGGTTTTGAATTCAGTTCCGTAAAATACTTAAAGGGTTAACAAGCTTCCTACATGCGGTTTTGAATAGTTTGGGGGGTAAAGGTCATAGAATGGGGTGATATGTGGGAGTGTCTATTAACAAAACTTCCAAATGCCCTAAAGAAATAAAATGGTCCCTGAAATAATTGATTATAAAATTTTATTCAACATTTGACAGAATGCTGTTCAATTTGTGGTCTTTCTAGCATTTTTCTAGCATTTCAATCCTCAAGCTTGATGAAGGCTCCAGGCCATAGGAGCCAAAGTGTAGCCTGGCACATGTTGGAATAAACCAGTATCTGTTTTCACAAGTTACCTCGGAGTGCTACCAATTCTTTGTTACCTTGAATTTCCTGCATTCCTGTGTCTCCTGCATTCCTGTGTATTCCCGTGTATCCTGCGTTATTGCTCCGTGTGTTCCTGCTCCTGAGTTCCCGCGTCCTGCGTTCCTGTGTTCCCGTTCCCATCTGCCTGGACCATCCGTTGCTGACCCCGGATTGGACTTGACGTTGCATCTTTGCTGTCTGCCCTGACCCTGTGCCTAGACGCACACGGGGAACGACCTGGTGGTACCCTGCTGCAGCAAGTCCATCCCGCTTTTCGGCTGGCTCTCGTAAAGACCAGGTGCCACTTTGACTTCAGTCCCAGGTGTCGGCTAGTACCACCTCCAGCGGTGGTCCAGTGGATCCACTCATCCTGAATCCTGACAGTAAGATCCGGCCATGGATCCCACCAAGGTTCTGCTCCCTGAGCTGGCAGATATCAAGACTCTTCTGGCTAGACAGTCCCAGCGGATCAACGCACAAGGTCAGCTGCTCGATCAGATTACCACCATGCTGCAACATCTATGGACTTCCCAGCCACATCCGCCCAGCCTCCTCCTGCAGAACCCAGGTTGAGACTTTCTTTACCGCCCAAATATGATGGGTATCCCAAACTGTGCAGGGGCTTCATCACCCATCACCCTGCATATTAAACTTATGCGTTCACAGTTTGTCTCTGGGCGGTCCATTGTAGCATTTATTATGAGTCAGCTATTCGAGAAGGCCCTGGCATGGGCGACACCCCTCTGGGTCAAGAAGAATCCTATTATGGCTAATATCACCTCCTTCTTCTGGTCAGTCTTTGAGGAAACTTCCTGTGCATCATCTGCTGAAACAGCATTGCTGAACCTGGCTCAAGGAGATGCATCTGTTGGTGATTATGCTGTCCATTTTCGCACTCTGGCTTCTGAGTTATCTTGGAACTAAGCGGCTTTGATGGCATCCATTAAAAAGGGACATTCTGGCCACATTAAGGATGCTCTGTCTGCCAGGTACTTGCCGTCTACTCTGAGTGGTCTCATCTCGCTGGCCACTTGGATAGATATCCGTTTTTCAGGACATTACAAGGAACTACGCTTGGAACTGGTCCAACCTCAATGCTTGTCTGGCTTGACCTCTATTTTTCAAAGACCTGCCCATTTTCCAGTCTTTCCTGCTGCTGCCCATTTTCCGGTCCTTCCTGCTGCTGAGGAACCTATGCAAGTGGATAGATCCCGACTTTCTCCGCAAGAATGTTACCGGCGACTTCTGGAGAACCTCTGTCTTTATTGTGCCTCTCCTGGACATCTTCTCAAAACGTGTCCCGGTCGGGTATACCCGCTATCGGTACCTGAGACCGCCGCCATGTACATCAAAGAGAATCTGCAAAGGGGCTTCATACGCAGTTCCTCCTCTTCAGCTGGCGGAGGTTTCTTTTTTGTCACCAAGAAGGATGGCTCTCTCCGCCCCTGTATAGACTATCGCATTTTGAACAAGGTCACCGTGAAGAATTGCTTTCCTCTGCCGCTGATCATGGAGCGCAAGAGTGCAAGAGGCTTCTCTAAATTGGATCTTCAGGGGGCCTACAAGCTCATCCGCATTAGGAAGGGGGACAAGTGGAAGACCGCCTTTAACACTCGTGATGGACACTTCGAGTATTTGGTGATGCCATTCGGACTTTGCAATGCACCTGCAGTTTTTCAGGAGTTCGTCGAGGACATCTTGACGATATTGTGGTGTTTTCTCCGGATTTCGAGTCCCTCCAATACCACGTACGGCAGGTCTCCAGTCGCTTAAGGACCAATCTTTATGCCAAACTGGAAAAATGCAAATTTCACCGGCGGAGTCTTCCTTTCCTCGGCTATATTATCTCCAACAGAGGTCTCCAGATGCATCCTGCCAAACTCTCTGCTGTTCTTCAATGGCCTCGTCCTGTAGCATTATGCGCTATACAGTGGTTTCTGGGCTTTGCAGACTATTACAGACAGTTTATCCGACATTTTTCGTCTCTTGCAGCTCCGATGGTGGCACTTACGAAGAAAGGTGCCAATTCCTGTGTCTGGTCTCCAGCAGCATAGGAGGCCTTCAGTACCCAACCTGATACCGAAGAGCCTTTCTTTGTGGAAGTTGATGCCTCTTCCGTGGGAGCTGGGGCGGTCCTTTCCCAGAAAGAGACTAGGGACCGAACTGCGGCTTCTTCTCCAAAACTTTCTCTTCTGCTGAGAGAAACTCTTCTATTGGAGACCGTGAGCTTCGGGCTATCAAGCTTGCCTTGGAGGAATGGCGTCATTTGCTGGAGGGGGCCCAATTTCCAGGCAGCATTTACATGGACCACAAGAACCTTCAGTATCTTCAAACGGCTCAGCAATTGAACCCGCGTCAAGCCCGGTGGTTCTCTTCTACCATGGGCGGAGTTCTCTTACAATTCCCTGGACTCCACTTCTTCCAGTTCTGCTCCCTTCTTTATTAATTATGGACTGCATCCATGGCCTCCTCTTCTGTTACCCGTGTCTGCTGATGTCCCTGCTGTGGAGGACTTGATATAGGAGCCATCTGGGAACAAGTCCGTACTTCATTGCTCCAAGCTTCTGCTCAGACCAAGTGTCAAGTGGACAAAAGAAGCAGACCATCTCCTGTCTTTGCTCTCATTGACAGGGTCTGGTTGTCCTCCAGATACGTCCGACTGAGGATTCCTGGGTACAAATTGGGACCCCGGTTCTTGGGTCCATTTGAAATCCTCAGTCACATCAACCCGGTGGCCTACAAATTGAGATTACCTACTAGCATGCGCATACCCAACTCCCGGCAAGTTCCTCTTCCTCCAGCTCCACAGGCTAATTCCAACGATGTCTTTGAGGTGCAGTTGATCCTGGTTATGAAGACAGTGAGAGGCAGGCAGTTCTTTCTTGTAGACTGGAGGGGATTTGATCCTGAGGAGAGATTGTGGGAGCCAGAAGATAATATCCTGGACAAGAAACTGCTTCATAGATTTCTTGGGCCCAAGAAGAGGGGGAGGCCAAAGGGGGGTACTGTCTCGGATCGCGTGCGCACAGGTGTTCCTCCATGCACCCCCACTCCCTCTGCAGTGCCGGACTTACCCGTCCCGACGCAAGCTACTCCTTGGACAGTGGTGCACACACAGTGTGTGCCACTGCGGGCTAGTCGCACCTGTGGAACGACCTGGTGGTACCCTGCTGCAGCAAGTCCATCACGCTTTGCGGCGGGCTCTGGTGAAGACCAGGTTAGACTCCGGCCACTCCGATCCCAGGTGTCAGCTAGTAGACCCGTGGTGTTCCAGTGGACCCACGCATCCTGAATCCTGACAGTGGCATAAAAGTTGAAGATTTGAACAGTGAATAAATTGTAGTTAGTGGACTGAATCTCACTACATGCCAGGGAGAAGGATATAAACATTGCATTGTATTGTATCTACACAAACAACCACAAATTCACATAGGGAACAGTATCATAAATGCTGAGAATTCTATATGCTTTTACTTTTATATTATATTTCCTATAGACACAAGATTTTTTTAGATAAAGGCTGCCATCTGTCAAATATATTTAGATTTCTTGTTATCTGAATACAAGCATTTTTAGTCTATGCAGTAGTAGTTGTCTGCCCTATTTGATTCTACACACTATTTTTGAGTTCTATCAAAGAGCAGCAAGTGGCGTATCCTTGGGACAGAACTTCTGTAACTCAATTCATACTATAGAGTCTGCATAATACAGCTAAAGTGCATCTCAGTTACCTTTTGTTTGTAATATTTGTTTCTTTGCTGCTCTTACAAACAGAAGGCAGATGTAGTCATTGAAAAGCTACATTTCATGATGAATAGTCTCCATAAAACACTCATAGATAGTATAAGCTACAGCTATTTATTGCAGGAACTCATTGTAATGGGGGCACTGGACTCACGAATGACAGACAAGTGAATAGTGAATTGCAAAAGTCCAGCCCCTAACAGCCCTGCCTGCTTGCCTCAGTGTATCCTAGGCTATACTGGACAACCACCAAAACGGTCCCTACCTACACCAAAGTGTGGAAACAAAACAAGACAAACAAACAACACAAAAAGAAGGTCAACAATCTGGGTCACAACAGAGATAGCAAATCAGGCGCAAAATCACAGATACAAGGAATAGTCAAGAACCATAGCCAAAAATTGAAAAACCCAGAGGAACAGAAGCAGCATAACAGAAGCACAGACAGTAGAGCTAGTAAAGAGATGGTAACCAGCAAATAGGATAGGGATAGCACACACAGGTTTTTTTTCTGAGTAGGACACCTGCTCCAGGTGAAAAGGGGCAGGCCCAATGAGTGTGTCTGGGAAATAATTTCTTAGCATTATTCAGATACAGTAAATTCTTGTGGTGGGTAATTACCATAATTCTGTGTTTGGCTCATGTCTCCATTCCTGGGAAAAAGACCACTGGTTGTAGATAAGTACAACCAGTGGTCAGAACCCTTGGATAAAAAAGTCACCACCACAAGTTCTGAAGCATTAACCTTCACAATAAAAGATCTATTCAGATCAGGTGCTTTCATAAAATTTTTTCTTTAGCTGTATGAATGTGGACTCTGAGTCCAATTTCTTACATTAGCACTTTTTCTATTAAGTTTGGCTTTGCCAGAACTGAAAAATTCTTAATAAGTTTTCGATAATACTTTGAAAAACCCCCAAACCATTGTTGGGCTTTCAGATTCGTTTGATGCTCCCAGTTCTCAATAGTCATGACCTTGATAGGATCCATACAAAAAGATTAAGGAGTGATGATGTAACCTAGGAAAGTTATTTCAAAACAGACAATTTCACAAATAATTTATTCGGACAACGCCTAGACAGAGCATTCCTGACATGTTCTATATGGGTGGTGATTACCAATCGCCTCCATGTTATAACAACAGCAAAAAGGTTAATTTATTTGACTGATTAAAATGTGATGGGACACTGAACTAAATGACTATGTGATACGAGACATCCGCGAAAAAGATGGTCCTTCCTTACACCAAAATGTGGACACGAAACAAGGCAAACAAACAACCCAAAAAGAAGGTCAGCAATTCGGTCACAGCAGAGAGCAAATCAGGTACAAAATTGCAGATACAAGGAATAATAAAAAACGAGAGCTAAAAATTAGAAAACCACATAAAACAGAAAGCACAGACAGTAGCACAGTAGCACAGACAATAGAGCTAGCAAAGAGACTTTAACCAGCAATGAGGATATCACACACGGGATATGTATCTGAGTAGGACATCAGCTCCAGATGAAAGAGCGAGCTTTGAAAGTCTGAACAAAGAAAGTCTGAAAGCCTGCAAAGACCCAGGCTTGGTAGATTCCACTACAGCACTGTTAATTCTGCTGACTGTAGTGAACCAGAGGCATCTTCTCATCATGACAGTACAAACTGAGGAAGACTCTGAGTTAACACTCATTTACTACGTCACTGGTCCCTTAGATCTCTGACAACTGAACAGCGACATTAATGACATTTTCAGTAATACTATTTCTGCATGTCACTACTGATAAATCCAGTGTAAATCAGGCAGTCTCATGTTATTTTTCTGATTACAATGAACTGATATTAAGCATTACTTGCAAATAACAATATTAAAATGATGGGAAAAGTATGACTTTCCAAACCATTTACATATAGATTGCTATCTTCAGAAAATACGCCATACATGCTGCTTATTGTTAAATTCAAGTGATTGCTTTCTTTACATGCTATTATATGACTGCAGTTCATTTTTTTCCTATGTATTCACCATTCACTGTTTTCCTGCTGTTCATAAACAGAAACACCACCAGCATTCACATCATGGGAGATTCCCAACAGGGATCAGAGTTAAGAAACATATCCACCAGCATGTTTCAATATGTATTTGATTCCAAAAGAAGAAATTTTTTGACCCTTGATTTCTAGCATTTACATGTACATTAGACAATATGCAGGCTATACCTCTCACTGCTTGCATATCTATGCAGCTGTATCTACACTGTCTCTACGTAAATTAAACTTGTAAACTTGACACACAGAAGATTCTGCTGCTAAAATCTACAATCAAAGCTAGACATGTTAGGATATGACAGGTTATATGGGTAGCTAGGTTTAGGAGGATAATATTTCATAGTACTTTAGAGCTATAGACAATCCCCGGGTTACGAATGAGATTTAACAAGGTTCAACTCACCTGAAGAGTGGGTTATTGGGAGCCATATGACTCTGAAACATGCATTTATCTTACAGGATTGTAGCTAGACTTGGACCGCCATGTTACACTATTGGGTGAGACCTCACAATATAGCCCCTCCTCTCTAAGAGCAGTAGCAGGCTTCTGTTTAGGTATTACAATGGGGAGAGATAAAAGAACACAGAAGTTTAAGGCAACTCCCCGAGTGCTCCAAGTCCAGGTACAATTTTAGAATTTAAATGCAATTTTTACAATCCTGCACAGACCTTCAGAGATGCAACCCAACCGCACACTGTATGCAGCTTTGTAGGGTCGAAGCTGTTAGTAGATTCTGTTTCATGATTTTGTAGCTGATGTTAATCAAGTGGATTAGAAATAAATATGAGATCTTACCTTAAATCTCAATATTATTATGTTGATTATACATAAATCTCAATATTAGCTGTTATCCTTTAACTTAGGTAATATTCCAGAGTTGGACTCTTACAGATATGTTAATTATAAATATAATTATAATAATTATAAAATATTAACTATTATGCTAACTTGGAAGTACAATATTGAGCCTAATCATTATCAAATTTTATACTTTTTTGTGAGGTTCTTAGTTCAGAACTCTAAATCAGAATTGAGATTGACATATTTTATATACTCTTAACTTTAGCTGAGGATTGTAAAATGCAATAATTTGAGGCGGAGATGGATGGTCTGGATTAGGAAAGCTGCACTTTTACTATTCATAACATAATTAACCAATAGTATTTTCTTTTAATTTTATAATAACATATTTTATATATTTTCTACTGGTTACTTGGACTTTGTACATGCACACATTCATTATGTTTCCATAACTAGTAATGGGTAAGAATCCCCTTCCTGTTAGACTGTGAATGGAGCATGAAGATATTGGTATGATTAGTCTGAGAAATTTATTGCGGCATACTAATCAGTGCATTTCCTTCACTTCAACTACAGAGTCTAGAGGAAAAATACTCATGGTGCTAACCATGTTACCAATAAATACTGAAAAACAATGTTACTCTGCAGCCTCAAAATCAGAAGCTTGCCATGATGCTGTCTGTTTGTATGAAAGTATATTTCAATTGCTAGGTCTCTAGAAGTTCCTGAAGTAATTATAGGCCTGTAAGCTTAACTTCCATTGTGGGCAAAATTTTGGAAGGGTTACTAAAAGATTACATATAGGGGTATGTGACATCAAATAGTATAATAAGTGACCGCCAGCATGGGTATAGAAGGATAGAAGTTGTCAGACTCACCTGATCTGCTTCTATGAAGAGGTGAGCAGATGCCTGGATGGAAAAGCTGCTGTGGATATTGGGGGTCATTCATTAAGGGCCCAATTTGCATTTTCCCGACGTGTTACCTGAATATTTCCAATTTGCGCCGATTTTCACTGTATTGCCCCGGGATTTTGGCGCACACAATCGGATTTTGGCGCATCAGCGCTGGCATGCACGTGACGGAAATCGTGGGGCGAGGCCGAACGATAACCCGACGAATTTGGAAAAAACGCCGCATTTAAAAACAAAAAGTGTTGTGGAGCTTGCACTTACCTTCACTCAGCCCGGCTCGGTGTACTTGAGTGCGTTCCGATGCTCTTCAGCGCAGCAGCGCCACCTGGTGGACGTCGGAGGAACTGCCTTAGTGAATCCCGGCAGGACCCGAATCCACTGCAGAGAACGCGCCGCTGGATCGCGAATGGGCCGGGTAAGTAAATCTGCCCCATTGTGTTCTTTGCAAGGGCATTCAACACTGTCCCTAATAGCCACCTAATGAGTAAAATAAGGTCTATTGGTTTGGCAGGAAATGTTTGGAGTGAAAACTGGCTGAAGGGTCATATTCAGAGAGTTGTGGTCAATGATTCCTACTCGGAATGGTCACCAGTTAGAGGTGGTGTACCCCAGGGTTCTGTGCTCGGACCACTATTAATTAACTTATTTATTAATGATATAGAGGTCAGAATTAATAGCTCCGTGTCTAATTTTGCACAAAGATGTAATACAGTCTCTGGAGGATGTTCATAGGCTGAAGGGTGACTTAAACTTGGCACATGAGCTTAAATGTGGATAACTTTAAGATTATGTACCTGAAGACTAATAATATGGAATAAATCTGGGAGAGTCCTTTGTTGAGATGAACCTGTGTGTACTAGTAGATAATAGATTAAAGAGTAATTGTTAAGTAACTGACAAAAAATAGTTTTAGCAGAGCTTGGAAGATCCTTTGATAACTATACCAACGGTACCTGTATCTTGCTCCTGGCTACCTAGTATATCTGTCATCCCTTCTTATAAAATCATATTCAGCTTTTCCTGAAGTGGGTGGGACTTCCTAATTGTGACATTAGCTGAGGGCACTGAGGCCAGAACACTGAGGGCTGTCACATGAATCAAGACATCATGTTTGTAATTGGTCAACCTAAAGCATGTGATGAGTCACATACTTGTAACATCACTCAAAATCCTGTTTTTCAGTGGGAACTACTATTCTCCTGCAGGCTTCAGAGTGCACTCCTCTCCTTCTACCCATCCCAACAAGCTCTACCCTCCAGCCATCCTGTACTGAAGGAGATCAGCCTTCGGGGACAGGATAAAACCCCTGCTAGCAAACATTAATTGCTTATTTTTGCTTCGTGCACAGTTTGGCAAAAGTTTTGATACTTTATAGTTGTACTTTAAATAGCATGTAATGTCAATCTGTTTCCTCAGGAACCTCGGGAAATTGGTTCTTTTGCTTGGATGTTGTCTCCAAGTAGGTGCTGTGCGCACTGCATAAGGTTCCTCAATGGACAATTGGTGATATTTAAAAGATTTTGGTCTTTTTATTTACACCATTAAGAATAAAAAAATAAGGCTGTGCAGGGCTCTTCCTCAGTCACTTAGCTTTTATGACACAAACTGATAATGGCGGTTTTATATACAAACAATTGAAAGGAAGTGATGAATTAATAAAAAAAAATTGTGAAAGGAAGTGCTGAATAAAAAAAATAAATAAAGGAAGTGATACATTTAAAAAAAATTGTGAAAGGAAGTGCTGAATAAAAAATAAATAAAAAATTGAAAGGAGGTGATGAATGAAAAAAAGTGACATATCTTTAGAGCGATTGAACAAACTATAAACAAAAATTTTAAAATGGTATAGAAATCAGAACCATGGTGAGGTATTATTATAAAGTAAGAAGAAAAAGAGAATATATATCCAAGGATATCTTTGTTTAAATGAACCGCCTGGGGTCAGAAAGAGATTAAAGGGTCAATCAGCCCTTAGTGGTCTGTTTGATCGGGATACATCTCAAGAAGGTTGTTCTGTTTTTATATATTTAGATGGTGTCTGTAACTTCATTTAGTCCAGTAAGTGTTTGGAGTTTGAAGATCCAATAAACTTCTTTTCGATTGAACCAACATTGTTACATTGCAACTTACGGCATAATGAATGAGTCTCTCCAGACACTGTACCGTAAAACATCAAAAATCATTCAATGTGAAAACAACCCCCATTGATTTCATAGACACCAAAGCTTACAAGAGACTTGAGATTTTAAAAAGAAAAGAATTTTATTGGATCCTCAAACGCCAAACACTTGCCCCAATTGGATGAAGTTACAGACCAAATGAAATTACAGACACCATCTTAATATAAAAACAGAACAACCTTCTTGAGATATATCCTGATCAAACAGATAAGGGCTGATTGACCCTTTAACCCATCTAGCGCTGAAGTCCCTTTTTGACCCAAAGCGGTTCATTTAAACAAAGATATCCTTGGATACATATTCTCTTTTTCTTCTTACTGAATAATAATACATCCTCATGATTCTGATTACTATAGTATTTATTTATTCCCATTTTAATATGTGTTTATAGTTTGTTCAATAGCTCTAAAGATATATCACTTTTTGTTTAATTTATCACCTCCTTTCAATTATTTTTTTTATTCAGCACTTCCTTTCATATATTTTTTAAAAATTTGTCACTTCCTTTCTATTTGTCTTTTATTCATCACTTCCTTTCAATTGTTTGTATATAAATCATTATCAGTTTGTGTCATAACAGCTAAGTCACTGAGGAAGAGCTCTGCATGGGCTTGAAACATGTTTTTATAGCTTCGTTTTATGTACTCTTTTTTTTATTTTTTATTCTTAATGATGTAAATAAAAAGACCAAAATCTTTTAAATACCACCAGTTGTCCATTGAGGATCCTTATGCAGAGAGCACAGCACCTACTTGGGATGTAATTTTACCACTGTACAAGGCATTGTGTCACGGCCACTGGTGCCCCTGCGACCCATATCCTGGGTTGCAGGCGCACCCATGCGCCTTACTGTGCCCCCGAAGCCTTCCTGGCCGGTAACTCACCTCTCCCAGCTACAGTGGTGGCCTCCGCACTCCCCATGGTCCTGCGTGCACGTTCCCATCTCCAATGGTGCACGCGTGGTGACTCTGTAAGATTAGCGTGCCGCTAATTGGAGTTTTGCTGGCTGCCTGCCAAGATAAATTCCTGCCCCTTCCTGTGTCCCCTGTCAGATCCTTGTGCCTAGTACCTCAGAAAAAGCTGTTCCATGCATTTTGCTGTGTTTACGAATTCCCGTTGTGACCCTGGTTCCATTATTGACTCCGATACCGTGCTGCCTGTCCTGACCTACCTCTATGTCCCCAACTCCGATCCTGTGCTGCCTGTCTCGACCTGACAGTAGGATCCGGCCGTTGGATCCCACCGAGGTTCCGCTACCTGTTCTGGCTGATCTCACCACCATCGTGGCTCAGCAGACCCAGCAAGTTGCCGTGCTATGGTACAGCAGCTATTATCATCCCAGCGACAACAATAGCATCCAGTTCCTGCAGTACCCTTTGTTACTGCAGCTGCATTATCTTCTGCAGAACCCAGACTGGATCGATCTATCCCAAGTTGTGCAGGGGGTTCATCATGCAGTGCTCTCGAGCTTATGCCCATGCAGTTCATCACAGAGAGGTCGAAGGTGGCCTTCGTAATCAGCCTTCTATCTGGGTAAGCTCTGGCTTGGGCTACGCCCCTCTGTGACAGAAGAGACCCGATCACGGCTGACTTCACCACGTTCCTCACACAATTCCAATCTGTCTTCGAGGAATCATCTGCTGAGACTGTCCTGCTGAACTTACACCAAGGGGACTACGCAGTTCAGTACGGACCTTAGCCTCCAAACTGGACTGGAATGGAGTAGCCTTACTTGCTACATATAAAAAAGGTCTTTCCAGACCCATCAAAGCCTTTTTAAAAATCCACCTCTATCTTCCTTCGAGGAACCCGAGGTGGATAGAGCAAGGCTGACTCCCCAAGAGCGGACAAGATGATGTCTGGAGAATCTCTGCCTCTATTGCACCAGTCCAGAACACTTTCTGCAGACTTGTCCAGCCCTTCCTGAGAGTCCAGAGAGATGCACTCACCTATGGTTCTTGAGAGAAGCGTCCCTACAAAGGATCTTCACGCCTGCATATTCCTGTTCTGCTCAGCTTTGGAACCAGTGCTCTGATTCAGGTCTCGGCCTTTCTGGACTCCAGCTCTGCAGGTAATTTCATGAATGCTGCTCTGGTCTCCCGGCATTGTTTCCCTTTGTCTAGAGAAGACACTGCTTCTCTCGTCCGTCGGTGGGCAGATACTCTGTGACCCAGTTCAGTACCGCACCGAACCACTATGTCTGCATGTTGGTGTCTTGCATAAAGAGACACTATCCTTCTATGTACTTCCCCGTTCCATTTTCTCCTTCCTTTTGGGGCTTTTGTGGTTACAGCAACATGCACCTGCCCTCGACTGGCAGACTGGGGAGGTTCTTTGCTGGGGTCCTGAATGCCAGTCTCGCTGTCTCAAGGCTCTCCATCTGGTCTCTACTATGCCCTCCTCCTTTTCTCTCAAGTCTCTGGAGGGTCTTCCCGCTGCTTATCTGGATTATGCTGACCCTACCACCGCATCGTCCATACGATTGCCCTATAGAGCTTCTGCCGGCACATCACCACCAGGAGGTCGAGTTTCCCGCTGTCCGTGCCTGAAACTACGGCCATGTCGGCCTATATCTAGGAGAATCTGCAGAAGGGGTTCATCCGCAAATCTTCTTCTCCTGCTGGTGCCGGTTACTTCTTTGTGGCCAAGAAAACGAAACTCTCCGCCCTTGCATTGATTATAGGAGGTTCAATAAAGTGACAGTAAAGAACCGGTATCCACTGTCCTTGATCACGGAACTCTTCAGTGGTGTCAAGGTCTTCTCTAAATTGGACCTTCAAGGGGCATATAATCTTATGCGTATCTGGGAGAGCGATGAGTGGAAGACTGTCTTTAACACCCGAGACGGGCACTTCGAATACCTGTTCATCCCCTTTGGACTGTGCAATGCGCCGGCAACATTTCAGGAATTTGTTAATGATATTTTAAGAGACTTTCTATACACCTGTGTCGTAGTCTACTTAGATGACATCTTGTTGTTCTCTGCTGATCTGGAGTCTCATCAAGTCCACGTACTACAAGTTCTTAGTAGCCTAACGACCAATCGTCTTTATGGCAAACTGGAGAAGTGCCAGTTCCATCAGAAGAGCCTTCCGTTTCTCAGATACATCATCTCTGATAAAGGCCTACACATGGATCTGACCAAGTTGTCTGCAGTACTTCAGTGGCCTCACCCCGTAGGACTGAGTGCCATACAGAGATTCCTGGGCTTTTCAAATTATTACCGGCATTTCATTCCACACTTCCCTTCTCTCCTCCAGAATGGATTGTTGTGGCCGCTCTTCTTCTCTTTGAAGTTAAAAGTGGAGGAACACTCTAAAAGGAAGGATGATTATTTTATTTGGAGCTCCGGTCAGAGTTATTTTTTACTTTTATTTTTATAAGTATTTTTAGGGACTGTTTATTTTTCTGGATCGGTCCTGGGCCTGTTTTGTGAAGAGTGATGTACAACATTTTAAATTTTGTTGCTTTTAGCCTTGCCAGCCGGTTATTTACTCTGCATATAGTATCAGACCGTGGCCTCCAGTTTGTTTCCCGATTCTGGCGTTCTCTGTGCAGCCAACTTCAGGTGAAATTGGAATTTTCTTCAGCGTTTCACCCTTAGTTTAATGGACAAGTTGAGCGGTTGAATCATATCCAAGGTTGTTATCTCCACCATTTTGTCTCCACCCGACAGGATGACTGGTCCACTCTGCTGCCATGGGCAGAGTTCTCCTACAACTTCCTGTACTCTGAGTCTGCCGGTGTCACTCCTTTCTTTGTTGTGTATGGGAGACATCCACATCCACCCCTACCTCTCTCCGTGTCTGCTGATGATCCTGCTGTGGAAGAGTTGGTAGAAGACCTTAAATCCATCTGGGAACAGACCGCACCAAAACTTAGGCTGACAAGAAACACAAGGCTCCTCCCATCTTCTCTCTTGGAGATAAAGTGTGGCTGTCCTCCTGGTATGTTCAGTTGAAGATCCTCAGTTACAAACTGGGTCCACGTTTCCTGGGACCATTCGAGGTGTTACAGCGCATTAATCCAGTGGCGTATAAGCTCTGCCTTCCTCCCTTCATGTGCATCCCGGATTCCTTCCACGTCTCCCTGCCCTCCCTGCTGAAACCTGTCATACGGAATCAATTCTCCTGGCAAGTACCTCCTCCTGTTCCTGAAGCTGATGCTTTTGACGGCCAGAGGGAAGTAATTCTATTTTGTCGACTGGAAGTGGTTTGGCTCAGAGGAAAGGTCTTGGGAACCCAAGGACAACATCCTGGATAGTAGTTCTCTACACAGGTTCCTTCATGTCCAAGAAGAGGGGGAGGCCGAGGGGGGGTGGGGTTTCTGCCATGGCCACGGGTGCCCCTGTGACCCATATCCCGGGTCGCAGGCGCACCCACGTGCCTTACTGTGCTCCCGGAGCCTGCCTAACTCACCGCGGTCCGGTGAGCACGTTCCAATCTCCTAGGGTTCGCACGAACCCGCTCTGTAAGATTTAAAAGGCCAGTGCACCAATAATTGGAGTTTTGCTGCCGCCTGCCAAGATAAATTCCTGCCCCTTCCTGTGTCCTCTGCCGGATCTTTGTGCCAAGTGCCTTAGAAAAAGCTGTTTCATGCGTTTTGCTGTGTTTCCAAATTCCCGTTGTGACCCCGATTCCATTATTGACTCTGATCCCGTCCTACCTGTCCTGACCTACCGTGACGTCCCCAACTCCGATCCTGTGCTGCCTGTCTTGACCTCCTGCCTGTCCCCGACCAGGAGTTTGCCTGCCGATTTTGTACTATGCCTTGGCCGCCACCGCGGACAAAGTCGTGCCTGTGGAACGACCTAGTGGTACCTTTCCGCAACAAGTCCAACCTGCTTTGCGGCAGGCTCTGTTGAAAACTGGGTACCACTTAGACTCCGGTCCCAGTTGTCGGCTTCCATCATCGTCCACGGTGGTACAGAGGATCCAATTTCACTGATCCTGACACATTGCTTCAGCCTCACCTGGAATATGGCATTCAGTTGTGGTCACCAGTCCATAAAAAATAAGCCAAGGAGCTGGAGAGAGTACAACAAAAAGCCACAAAAAAAGGTAAGGGGTATGGAGGTATCCTGGCTGTATTACACCAAAAGACAAGAGGGCACTGTCTTTGTCTTCCAAAAAAAGGTCCAAAGGAAGAGGCAAGGCTTATTTATTGTAAGACAGTGAATCTGTGGAATATCTTTCCAAAGGACTGCAACTGTACTAAGTATGTATGTAACAGCCAAGTACTAGATATATTACTAATGTTCTTCTTTACTTGCTGTTCTATATATTTTCTAATCCAGTTGTAATCAATCGAGTCTGCCACCATGAAATTCAATTAAAGATTTCAGGCATTTTTCTGGAATGTAATTTTGCTTTGATCTTAATCACATCACTTCAATTCCTAGTATGAAATAGAGATGCAATATAAATTTGGTGTTTGTCATTGACAAACTGAAGAGGTTGTTACTTGCCAATTTGTGCAATTTTTATATCTGATATGCTAGATTTATGAAATAACCTTACTGCTAAATTAAACCTGTCAGGATCAGAAGTAGTGGATCCTCTGTACCACTGCGGACGATGACATGAGCCGAAAACTGGGACCAGAGTCTAAGTGGTAGCCGGTTTTCACAGGCAGCACAGGATCGGAGTCGGGGATGTAGCGGTAGGGCCGGAGAGGCAGCACGAAATCGGAGTCAATAACAGAATTCGTAAAAAAAAGCAAAACACATGAAATAGCTTTCTCAAAGGCACTTGGCACAAAGATCCAGCGGGGAGTAGTGGGAGAGGCCGGATTTTATTCATATCCAGGAAATGGTCAGCACCAATCAGCGGTGCGCTGGATCTTTAAATCTATGAGCGTTGGCGCACGCGCACCCTAGGAGGCGGGGACGCGTGCTAGGAAGCCAGGGATGGAGCAGGAATGCAGAGACACGAGTAAACCTGGGGAAAGCTGGCAGCATAGAGAGGGGCACGGGTGCACCTGCGACCCGGGACATGGATCGCAGGAGCACCCGTGACAAAACCATATATGCATCTTAATCTAGGATACTGATCTTCCTACAATATCAGATCAGTATTGTCAAGCACTTATTCCGGTGTTTGCAGCAACCTGTGTGCAGTGGCAAGAGCAAGTTACTTTAGCTTCCAGAGCCTGGAAAACCCATGTAAAGCAGTAACCAAGAATTATATCTAACCATACCCTTTTTTTTACATACAGTAACATTTGCAGCAGTGTTTGGGAAAAAAGTGTGAAGCTGCTTCATTGACTGCTGAAACAGCCAATGAAGCAGCTTCCAGCCTCTTAGCAACCACAGGCATGTCCTCTATGATTACCTGTGATTGGCTGGGCTAGAGCAGGGTTACATGTCCAGACTCCATTACATATAGCAGATATAGCTAGTTAGAACTTTCTGCTCATCATTGGGTCAGGGTCTTGTGAAACAGCAGCATTTGCCTTTGCCAGGGAACTTAGGTGTATAGAAGAAGCTCATATTATTAGTGAAAGGTGGAAAGCTGAAATAATTGCCCTTGTAAGGACACTGCGAAGGATTGCATTAGTGCAGGGATGTTCTTACAGTTAATATTATGATATATAATAATACCTGATTATACAGGATTATACAGCAATACTTCCCAACACCAGACAGACCTGATTGTTAGTATTAACTGTAATCATCCATTAAAATCTTGAATTTCTTGTCTCTGTATAGTATTCAGAATATTGTTGTCAGAGAATATTGCGCTTTCATATGCACTTCAGAACAGTGTCATTAGATGATATTGCGCTTTCATATGTACTTCAGAACTATGTTTTCAGACAATATTGCGCTTTACTTTTTGCCTCAGAAAAGTGTTGTCACACGGATACATGAATCAGAAAAATAGTGTTGTCAGTGAACAGCGTTCAGTAATACCTTTATCGTAAAGATGCTCCTGTCAGTGAATAGTGTACAGTAGTACCTAGATCAAATGTTTACATACCATTTTCTTTGCTGGAATTTTATTTGTCGATAACCGATAATATTCATTGATTTCTGCAGTATGTTTATCATATGGATTGCTCTTGGTTACTAGATGGCCAAACAATCAAGCTGTGTCCAAAATAATGTACAGAGAGGGAGAAGTGTTACATTCCTCTCTGGTGTGGCGGGGTCTCTGCTATGAAGGTCCCATGAAGTGTTAATATGATGTTAATGAGGACAAGCATAAATGTCTTGTTTGCAGTCTACAAATGTTTTAAGATACTGACAAAGCTCTTCATCCTGCTTATTGGTTTTTCACTCCTGCAACAACCACTGAGCTAGAGCAATTAGTTCAGGGATAGGACTTTTCAGTAAATCAATGGTGCAACTTGACGATTCTACACTAAATATAATCAAAGAAATGTCTAAGATGGAGGCATAGTAACTAAATCTGCCAGTGAGCCATCAATGTCAGAAAATCCACAACTAGTGGGGCTCCTCTCACTGCCATAAAAGACGCAATCGGAAAAACCGGGCCCTTCCTCTCACTGCCATTAAAGGG
Source organism: Engystomops pustulosus (assembly GCF_040894005.1). NCBI lineage: Eukaryota > Metazoa > Chordata > Amphibia > Anura > Leptodactylidae > Engystomops > Engystomops pustulosus. Next base: position 151,863,728 of record NC_092414.1, read on the forward strand.
TATCCAGATGCATTTTTGAACTGCCCAGCTCTAAACAGGGAAATTGTCCTTAAAAATATGGGTTGGGTAAAGTATTTAAAAAAATGGATATAAAATGAAGAATAAAATAAAGAAATAAGAGAAATTAAAAACAAATCAAATACTAATTTTAGCAAGTGTCAGAGGTTCAGAGGAGGGGTGGGGGGTATAGGCGTGTAATTGGAAGAGGTGGATAAGGAAGTCACCAACGCAAAGGAAACACTGGCAAAGTTAGCATGGCCACAATGTCTAATGCCATGTTCACATCTTCTCAATCTCACCATCATTGTTTTGGGCACATAGTACCAGGAGGTAGAATATGACTCTCATGGTAGAGGATTATCTGTCCACATGTCTTCTGGTGCTGCTTAATGGGTCCTCCCTGTTCAATTTATGGGTGAGAAAATTGGGCACGTTGCCCGAACTTGACCTCTATGCCTTGCAGATGCTGTCCGAGAGTGTGTTCAGCACCTCCGGTAATGTCATCGGCAAGAGGATCTGCCTCTCTACAACCAATGTAGATATTGTAACAGTTATTAAGATGAACAAAGAATGGATCCCACGCAACTTGGTTTTGCCGGTGTCTGAATAAGTTCTGATAATCCCAAATCTGTCAAGATCGCAGACTTAGGTTCAGGAAGGGAGACTATTGGGTCACACTGGACAGTTTTCTGACACAATCAATCTGCTAGGGATCCCCAAAGACCGACAATTTCATAATGCAAACTTCCACCCAAGTATATTTCCAAATCATAGACTCTAAGCCCTTGCGAGCATGACTATGTTTGTGCTCTGTAATGGGTTATTTTATTTGTATATGTCCCCTTTGATTTGTAAAACGCTACATAAATAAAGATTATCAATATTATTCCTGGAATGTCAATTTTTCAATTCTGCATTCCTGAAAGTTCAAACTAAAAAATAAATTTAATTCTGAATTAATGGAACAATTTAAAATTTTCTAATTCTAGATTGATGGAGCTTCTGTTTAAAAAAAATGATTTTGCATTAATGGAAGTTCAAATTAAAATTTTTAAGTTCCACATTTGAATAACTGGGTCTGTACACCCAAAGTTCCTATAACCTAAGTGAGTGAAGTGTAACACCCCTGCCAATACAGCGCATTATGAAATAATGCTTCAGAAAGATATATGTATGCCACAAAGATTGATCACCTTTGTGAACCCTCTGGTGTCTATAATCGCTAATGCAGCTGTTAAATATCTGCCTTAGAAGGAATGTATACTGTATACATACTGTATACTGTATATGTGACCAATCACATGCATTGTTATTATTTTCTTTACTGTACAGAGGTGCTGGTTGGATAACACCAGTAGGGGTGTTATCCAACCTTGGGGTGGAAAATTCTGGTCTCTTTCTGGCATTTCCAGAATTTAAACCAGAGCCTGTCTTGGAGTACTGCATAGTAACTCCTCGCCTCCGGCCTGAATCTATACCAGGCTGTGAGCAACCTCTGCAGAACATCTTCCGACTAGCAACCTTGAACCAGTTGAATGTACCTGTTCTTTTGCCCATTGCCGTATTCCAGAATAAGCAAACTGTAAATTTTATGGTTGACATCCCTTGTCTCCGAGTGATCCCTGTGTAAGGTTGATAACATCAAGGACACCCCATATACCATCACATCCCTACACCTACAAAGAGGGTTGCCCCCGGGAGAAACATCCTATACCTTCAGCCTCTCCCTCCTTTCTTGTGCTTCCTGAGACCTGCCAGGCATCGACGATGCCTATTCCCCCGACCTCTCTCCGTCAGCCACTAAGGTATATAAGGGATACAAGCCAGAAAAGGCTAGGCCCCAGTGAGGCGATGTTACAGAATGGGTGTGTAGTTTCTCCATTGTTTCTTTAACCGCTATGAGAATTATTGGAAAACTTGGTCTGAACACGCAGCGACAGGAGCATTGCTAGGGTCATAAAAGATCAATGTGCATATATATATATATATATATATATATATATATATATATATATATATATATAGAAAAAACAGCAGCACAGTCTTTTAGAAGATCCTACACTCTCACCAGTCAGAGTCCATTGGATAACAACAATAAGAAAAACGGCAACACTCCAATTAGTGAAAAACAGACGTGGTCTTTTATTCCACCTCGTGCAACGTTTCGGCTGTATCCCAGCCTTTCGCTTGACAAAGGCTGGGATACAGCCGAAACGTCGCACGAGGTGGAATAAAAGACCACGTCTGTTTTTTACTAATTGGAGTGCTGCCGTTTTTCTTATTTTCATATATGCATATATATTGAATTCTTAGTAGTGTTCATTCTTGTACACACACAATTGCATTTCCACCAAAACAACAGTTCTTAAATTATGCAGTTACAGAAAACACAGTACAAATCCCTACATATTACGTTCAGTGACATTGGAATCAATGTGGCCTCTATGTTTAAAGGAGTACTGTCAGGAAAAGTGTTTATGACATATGACACACAATTGTAGCCACGCAGAATGCCAAGTCTTATGCCCATGCGTTGTCACTCTGCAATCAAGTTTATGGAAGTGATGAAAATAGCCAAGGAACTCACACTTGTTATATCGCTCTTGCAGGCTACGAGTCCCATAGTGCCGCAGTGAGAACTCTGTACTGATGAACAACGCTGAGGCTTATGTACAGTACTAACAAAAAATTTTGGCGACTGACAATAGGGCAAATTTACTTATTTCCTTTCGCGATCCCCGATTTAGACGGTCCGACGAGGATGAAGTCTGGCTTCCGCGCCAAGGTTCGCCGGAGTTTACCACCTTCTTCCCGGTGCTTGTAAGTGCGTGTCTTGCGACACAATTCTAAATGTTAAATCTTGCGCGTTGTCCGAATTCGTTGGGTTGTCCGACGGCACGGCCCTCGATTTCTGTCACGTGCAAGCCGGCACTGATGTGGCAAAATCCGATTGCGTGCGACACAATCCTTGGCGCGATGTGGCGCAACAGGAGAATCGGCGGGAAACCCGACGAAAATGCGATCTGCGGACCCTTAGTAAATGAGCCCCAGTGTGTTTTGTGGAAAGTTTTTAGGCAATAAACAGAGAGCTACCATATTATTTTTCACAGGTGTAATGCTTATATTTACCTTATAATGCATAAATTAAGTCTTAATATATTATATGTACTGCAAAAGCACATAACAACAGGGGCTTGTTCAAATTGTAAAGTTAATGATTAGTCGCCCTTCCTTTCCATTAACTGTCTTTTGGAGCCTGCAGATCCATTCATTTAGAGAATTTGGAAACCCATTCTTGTGACAAGTGGTTATGTGTTGGGATTCCAATAATTCCAAAAACATCCCCTACAATATCTTCACAACTTTTGCCAACGACTATAATATAATGAACTTTTAGAAAATTACTCTGAATGTTCACATATTGTATTCCTTGGAAGCAAAAAGTAAAATTTATGTTGTGGATTTAAACTTCTACTGTGCGGTCCCCCATTATGGAATAATGGCACATCTCTATGTAAACTTGCATTTTACATATCTATCAATTGACTATTTTTAATGTACTGATTTATTTTAATTTATTTTATCATTACTGATTATTGACTGAACGGAACTAAATTTGGGACAATCTCTGGGGTGAAAATCAAGAGATGTTAAAACTCGCACTTCTGGCTCTGCCATATGAATAATTAATGACAATAGCTGATATGTAGATGGGGGATTATCTACACCAAAAAATCTTGTAAAGGTTGAGTATCAGATCAACTACTTGCAACTACTCCAACTCTTTGTATCCTTTGGTAGCTGCCACTCCACTTTCTTTCTTTGGCCCCCAATATTCCTGTGAAATGAATGTTCTTTTGTATGGACCTCTGCTGTTCGGTGCTGGGTGCCATGGTTTCTTGCTGAAGCTCAGGACGACCCATCTCGGGTGCTAACCCCAACATCTAAATGACATCATGGAAGCCTGAACATAAAATATTCGGCATGGTCTGTACATGCCTAATCATTACAAGAATATTTAAAAAGTATACTATACTATATGTGTCAGGATTTCTGTGATGGCTAGAACTCTGATGGAGTAATTACAGCAGCTTCCCTCTTCAATCCCTCCACTCTGTTTTATATTTTTTGCAGTACGCTGGATAGATTTTGGGTAACTGACAAGAAAACCTTTCCTGAAAACTTGCTGGTGCAGGCAGACAAAAGTGATAAATACAGCAATAGGATGGTGAGAAGATGTAATTTTCCATAATTTTCTGTATTGCACATTAGACCAGCTTAGATGAATGTAATGGTTTAAACCTAGTGATGCCCCTAGTACCATGTTATTTTCTTGGGGTAAAGACGGATGTACATGACATGAGTTGCACATTACAGATACCAATAATGCAGCAATGTCATAAATATGACAACACTATACACTGTCAGATCCACTTTTGCTTCTCCAATTTAAATTAAAAAAGCAATTACTGTTTTTTTAAGTGTTTTTATGTAGGATTGATGATATGAATTTACAGAAAATTCAGAAAATGACAAGTTACAAAAATTTAATTTACTCTTACTGGACAGTAAATAACAAATCAGTAAATTTAAAGCTGTGTTGCACAATTTACATGCTAATTCTGTACTATCAGTATCTGTCCTAAAATGCAATGCTCTTCAGTGCAGATGTATCTTTTTTTAATTGTTCACTACATTGTGACGACAAGCATAGAAAAACACATTAAAAGATGGCAAATCTTTTCAATGCCTTGAACAAGCTAAATATTTAGCTGTGTAGGTTTATGTAATTTTAAATATTTTGGGTTATGTCTTAATATATAGTACTTAAAGGTTTTAGTAACAAAGAACCCAATATTTTATAAATTTGTTCCAATTATAATGCAACATAAATAGAAATAGTATGAAAACAAATTAACCTACATTTCAAAAGTAACATTTTTTTGTGGTGAAAAAATACATTTTCACATCCTAGCCTTAAGAACTATAAATTTTTATACCAGGAGCTTTTTTTTAAAAAAAAAATTAGCTTTGTGAATGCTTGATTTTTGTTTAAATATAAAAAGTAACAGTTTTTTTTAAAATTCAACTATATTTGAAAAGAGACTTTTTTTGTGGTGAATAAAATAATGTTTTGCACTGTCGCCTTAAGAGTTATAAATTTTTTGGCTGTAACTTTGTGACTCCTTGATTTTTCAGGGTTTTTTAAATCACTTTCTTTTGGTTCGAGTGATGTCTATTTGGACATTGTTTTTCCATAATATTTTTTAAATACTTTTTGCTACATAGGATAAATACTATTATAGCTATCTAGCCTGTAACCACATATACACTATGATCTATGTTTGACTGCATTGTCTAAGGGGCTAAACACCTGGGATCAGGGTTCTTACAATCCCTGGTGTTGGTGCCAGTGCAACACTGTGATAACACAGCCAAACACTGGTAGCAAAGTTGTGATGACCTGCAATCTTCTTCTGATGTGCCACCGTAGAAATCAATGACTGCCATAAAAAGCAGATGCGGGACTTGTTAGGGGTTAAGGGTTTTTTTGGTTTACAAAGCAAGCTGCAGGGCCCATAAGATCAAAACTATTAAACAGCTGTAACAACAGTGGTATTTCTTACATTCATTGATTTTATGATTTTTAGATGTCTGGAAAAAAGCCCTGTATGCAGGGAAGGCTTTCTAAACTTGGACACCTCTTTTTTTACATGTTTGTATCTCAAAAGAGTTTCTGGATGCAGGGTATAGAGTGCAAATATGCCATAGATAAAATAATCTTTTTATTTCTTAATTTTATTAATTAATTACATATGTGTAGTTTGTAGTCGTCTTTTTGCTGGTGGTTGGTGACCTACAGTATGGAATCTAAAACCTCTATAAGCTTCTGTTTTTCTTCCTTACTAAACAAATATAAGAGAGAATTAAAAAATTGAGCCATTTAAGAAGGCAAGATGACAAGAGCCAAATTAAGTGGAGAAGGACATTATTTGCTATGATAAGATATATTCCAATGTTTCTTGTGTTCAATTGCAATATTTGTTAATGCAAAGTTTGTGGGCAAGTTTGTTACTGTTTTATGTGTACAACCAGCAGCTGACAACATGCAGTTAGATTCTTTGGCCCCCTTTAGATTTTAATAGAAAATCTATGTTATGAACAAATGTCACAAAAGCCACAAGTGACCTTAATCACCACCAGCATTATACCTATGCCACAATTTGCTGAGTATACCTGCAGGGTAGATGAAAAAAGTATTTAATTCCTTCATTCTTGTAGACCTATTATTGATATTGCTAATGCTGGGAAAGGAAATAATTTCAATAGGCACATTATGTTGGAGAATTGGTCAGGAAGAACACAATTCCCTAGTATAATACTATACTGGCTTGAGTCAGAACTTTAGGGTAAATACAATGCGAAAGTGTAGTCAGAGTTTCGGCATTCTTCAACAACAATGGAACTTTGAAGGTCAATATTTTACAACAAATCCAGTGCAATAATAACTTTTCCTTACAAGACTATGAATGGATTTTCTAAATCCGTGTCATACGAGTGAATGTAGAAAGTAACATTCTGCTTCTGGTATGTAGAGCAACCAAGTATTGTATTGTCATGGCTACTTTTCAGAAATGTAAATTGCTCCCCATCCTATACTTTAAATGTCAAAGGAAAAATCTGCATTGCACAACATTTTAATATTTTAATGTACATTCACTGAGCCATTCTTTTGTACTGTAGATAATTTTCTTGAGATATGTTCACTTGCTGTGTGCTGTATACATTAACCATGATCCAACCTCTGCTTAAAAAGCACTTTAAAAGTGTCATCAAATGTCTTATTATATTGTACCATTGCAGCCTGTGACTAGCCCCAGATGTCAAACATGCTGTGCAATATCACCACTATAGTTGCTGTATACAAACTGAGGCCGCACTGGAGTACAGACACTTTTGGTGTTTAATATAAGACATGGCAAGTGGACAGTGACATGATAATCCAAGTTAACCCCACCACTAACAACTGTTATTGATGCCAAAAGTGATCATTGCTGACAACCTGTCAAGTGCTATGGCCATCTTAATGGTGGTAATTTAACAGCAGCAGCATGTGGGCAATGTCGTCAGAGGGTGGTGACCATTGTTAGAACAGCTAAGAAGCTCTTGGAAGCTTCCATCCCAGTCACTTAATGATTCCTGTTGGGGAAATCTCCCTAAGGCTACATTCACACTACCGCAGTGCCCAGGAGAGGAGGAGGGGGAGAGCGTGCTCACCCCTGCCCTTCTCCATAGCCTAACATAGAGCCTAGCACCGTATTCCGTTGAAAGATAGGACATGTCCTATCTTTCTATGTGGTACGGAGCGGCATGGTGCCGCACGTGTGCTGCACAGTACCACTCCCGTACGGTGCCTTGAGGCCATTGCGATGTATGGGGGACATATATATGCTGTATATATATGTACCGTATATATGTCCCCCATACATTTGTGTGAATGTAGCCTAAGGCTGCATTCATACCACCGTATGGGGGACCTATATGTCCCCATAGACAGCAATGGGGGCACAGAGCGATACGGTGCCACACAAGTGTGGCACCGTACCACTCCATACCCGTGGAAAAGATAGGACATATCCTATCTGTCTCCGTGCTATGGTCCATAAACATTTACTTACCTCTCCGATGGAGTTCACAGGAAGTCCAACAATCATGCACTGTGCCACGACTCACTAAGATCGTGCGCCCTGCATGTGTCGCTTACCGCATCAGGTCCGACGGAGATCACCTTCTTCTTCCTGGTGCTTGTAAGTGCATTGTCTATGGTGAGGGGAGTGGTCACCTTCCTCCTCTCCATGGCGCCGTACATATGCCTTTCCGGCCGTAGCCATTCGGGCATACGTACGCATAAGTCAATAGAAAATTTACAATACTGTAGTATTGCAGTACATTGTCTGAGCCTAAGCATCAAAAAATTCTAATCTACCCCCTTACCCTAGAACACATACTTTGGCATTTTTTTTCCAAGCTTCGCAGTACATTGTACAGTTTATTAAATGGGACCTCTTGGAAGTACAATTTCTACCACAGATGAGCTCTGTAATGGTAAACTAAAAAAGTGCGTGACTTTTGAAAAAACCTGAGAGCAGTTATATAACATAATATTATATTAAAGATAAAATTCTTTCTATTGTTTTTATTGGCCTGGTCTCCAGCCTATTCCTGTTACTTTGCATTGGCTGTATAGAAGATGTGGCACCTAGGCTATCACCACAAAGAAAACATTCACTGGATATTCTGATAATATTGGCAGTGATAAAAGTGGTTGTGCTTTTCTTAGAGGAAAAACTTTACAATAAATGTTTTACTTTTAGACTTTTTTCACATTGAGAAATTTTAATCTAGGGTAGTGTTCTTGAATTGCAGATGCCAGAATGCACAGCTGAACATTTTAAGATGATAGGATGAATGGAATTTCCCCAGATTTCCAGCTTTTGGAAATTTATCTATCTTGCATTAAGACCCAGTAAAAGGTAACACCCCATGGAAGTGTTACAAGACCTCAGATTGGGAGACCAAGACAGGTGGACTAGTGTTCCTCAGAAGGGTCTATGTATGGTAATGTTTATCATACTTAAAATTTATGCAAAGTAGTTTTGACCTGGGAACAGGGCGGAAAGCTTCTCAGAGGCATCTTGCTGAATCTTCCATATTATTAGGGACTGTTTATGTGTCCAGATAAGCAAAAATATCCTCAGTGTGAAATCATCACCGTACCATAGCGGGCAACGGCAGTGCACAGGGAGAGGAGGAGGAGGTGAGCGCAGCTCACCCCGCCCCTCTCCATAGAGATACATGGCGCACGGAGGCGTACTACGGGAAAAGATAGGACAGGTCCAATCTTTTTCCCAGGTACGGAGCGGTACGGTGCCGCACGTTTGCTGCACCGTACCGCTCCCGTAGGGCGCCGTGTGCCCATTGCCGTCTATGGAGGACGTATATCGGCTGTATATACGTCGGCCGTATATACGTCCTCCATACGGCAGTGTGAATGTAGAGTGGTAAATAGTGCCTAAAAACTACTACTAAAAACTTTATTATATCACATTAAAAATTGCACAAAAATTTATGTGATTTGGGGTGAACCCGGGTATCTGTAATATGTCTTGGTTCTGACAGATGCCCCGCGGAAATATGGTTGGGTAAATCAATACAAAATATTGTCCTTTATACTCACAGTCTGATATTGGCAAAAAAGTCCTTACCATGATTCAGACGTACTGTGGTGGCAATATTAACAGGAATGTCCCTGTCAGGTCCCCAATAACTGTCCCTGTCGGGTCCAAGACTGTCCCTGTAACCTTATGCTTCCCCCGTCCATATACGCTTCCCTGACGCGTTTCATCAAAAAATGGAATCTTTAGAGCGACTTGTGTGCTGAGGTAGCAAAAGAAGAAAGTGTACCACTTTAAAGTGCAATATATGTGCAGGGCATGCTGTGAGCCTAGCCAAGTGCGTAAGTTTTGCCTGGGAAAGCCATGTAGACGTGTCTCCTAGGAGATGCTCGTGCACGCATAATCATGCAGGTAATTGCAGTGCAATTAGCCCCAGGGGAGCCGCTGGTCCCACGTCCCAGTGGTGGATCGCAGGACCCTTATGTAGAGCCATGTAGACGCATCTCCTAGGAGACACACTCGTGCCTGAATACTCATGCAGCAACCGGGTACCGGGGGGGGGGGGGGGTGGAGCTTTTAGCTTAAAAGGGAAGAAATAGGTTGTAATGGCTCTCCCAGCGCATGCACCCATTGTTATTATTATTTTCTTCTTTTTCTCTTTTTTCTTTTTTGCTTGTCTACTATGATGTCATTTTTAACTTTCATGGACTAAAATAAACTTTTTCTTTTTATACTCATAAGTCCATCTTTTGCCAGTGCAGATTTTATATCTTTTTCTCTTCAATTGTATATCCTTGGACCCAGACCAAGCGCTTTCCATTTCCAGCACGGCAACGCCTAAGAAGGACATGCACCATATGGGGTGAGCACCACTTACTTTTTTCTTTTTTCCATTTTGTAGTTATGTCTCCATTATGGTCTGCAGCGACACATATCGCTGCCGACCAATGAGATGCCTGGAGTAGCAGCGGCCAATCGGATACCGGGAGGGGCAGAACTTTTAGTTTAAAAGGGCGGAAATAGGTTGTAGTGGCGCTAACCTACTGCCATACCACTCATCAGGGTCCTGTGATCCACCACCGGGACGTGGGACCAGCGGCTCTCCAGGGGCTAGGCGCACAGCATGACCTGCACATATATTGCACTTTAAACTGGTGCACTTTCTTCTTTTGCTATCTCAGCACACAAGTCCCTCTGAAGATCCCATTTTTTGATGAAAAGCATCAGGGAAGCGTATGCAGATGGGGGGAAAGCGTAAAGCTACAGGGACAGTCCTGGTACTGCTCTTGTAAGAGCAGGAGTTATTGGGGATCCGACAGGGACAGTGCCCCCTGAAACACACCCCATTCCCGTTAATATTGCCACCACAGTACGTCTGAATCATGGTAAGGACTTTTTTGCCAATATCTGACTGTGAGTATAAAGGACAATATTTTGTATTGATTTACCCAACCATATTTCTGCGGGGCATCTGTCAGAACCAAGACATATTACAGATACCCGGGTTCACCCCAGGTCACACAAATTTTTGTGCAATTTTTAATGTGATATAATAAAGTTTTTAGGCACTATTTACCACTCTTGGGGATCAGTCTCTGCTTATATATGTTGATGTTTCCAATACAATATGCCGGGTATGGACGGCAAAACATCTAGAGGAGTCTTTTGATCGTGTGATGATTTATTTTATCAATAGATATCCAATGCATCAAAGAAAACAAAGTTTTCTTTTATATTAGGCCCATTCCTGATTTGAGTGGGGGATAAAAATATGAATGCAAAAAGCTAAACCAAGTATATTCTATGTGAACACGGTCTGATATACACAAAGAGGCTGAGTCAACAGAAAACAGAAAATATATATTTCATAGAATACAGTCTAGAAAGCATAATTTTGTATCACATCTTAAAATTGTTAATATTCATATATTTACTTTGCATTGTCTGCATATTTCAGATCTCACTACACTCAGATCTGACTGTAATCGCATTCCTTTTGAATTATTCAGATCAAGGGCAGTCACTCATAACAGGAAAATATTTTATTCACTTTGAAGAACATTGCCACAGTTGCAAATTTTGGTATTTTTGTGTATAGCTTTGATTAACATATATATCCTTGACTAGACAAGAGTATTTTTTTTCTGATGTAACTAAAGTCTCATGGCTCCATAAAGTAATTCTAAACTTACACAGATATCAAGCTTGTCCCTGTGTGCTGGTTGGGTATCCTCTGTGTTATTGTATCCGTTATGTAGAGTTTACTATTGCTGTACATTTGAAGGGAACCTGTCACCACATATGCACATATACAGCCAGTGACAGGTTGCTATAGAGCTCTATTAACTAAATAACACCCTTCTTTTAGCTAAAAAATGTTCATCAAAGGGAGTGTGCCCTGCTCATACGGCCCCTCCAATCTACTCCTCCCTGTGCCTTATGCCTCCTTACTGGTCGCAGTTCCTGTCATGTGACCAGGGTGATGTCCTCTAAGGTGCTTTAGCCTCTTAACAATAGAAAACTGTACCCCATGTATTTATCTATGTGATCACATGAAGTCACAGCAGCCTCCATGGACTTCTACTCCTCTCCATCCTCCATGGAGACTGCTGTGATTTCATGTGATCACATACATGGTGTGCAGTTTGCTATTGTTAGAAGGCTAAAGGACCTGCAATGATGTCACTATGGTCACATGAATGTAACACAAGGCACAGTGTAAAAAGATTTACACAATATTTCCCATGTACGTAGAGTTTTATATGTCTGTAGTTAAATATTAGCAGACAATCCCTAAGCACAATTGGGCAGGTCAGTGATTTGAAGAGACACAGAGCTGTCCGGCAAAATAATGGGGGCATCTTTCACTGGCAGCCTGGGAAAGGAGAAGACACGTAGAAACAGTAGTAACCGCACACCATTTGGGGGTGGTGCTCAATGTAGGATTTTGAATCGGTCTTTAATCCAAATAGAGAACATGGCACACACCGAACTGGATTTTTTTGATTTTTTATTTCAGTGAATATTTCACACAGTATAGCCTTCACCGTAGTAAATAAACACAAATTATATATTATTGTACAGATCAGAAATAGTTTACAACATTTCGGTCATTATGACCTTTGTCAAGTATGATCTGGCTATTTGGGGTAGTTTGTAGGAGAATGGTGAGCCAAGGAGAAGAAAGGGAAAGAAGAGTCACAGTCAGGTAACATGAGTCAGAAAGGTAATTGTATAACAGAAAAAGTCTGTAATTAAGCTACAGTGCCTCACTGGCAGCTAATTTTAGGTGATATGGGGAGGTCTTGTAACCCTTTATCAGCTGGAATTGTTAGTCAGGGTGATCAAAATATGGTGACAGGTCTTCTCTAAAGGTTTGTAAATGGAAACAAGCAGAGATTGACAGTTCTCTTTAAGGGAACCTGTCAGGAGAAATTGACCTAATAAACCACTACCAGTATATCATCAAGCAGCTGAACACCTTCTAAAGCATGCCTATTTTATGGCCTAGCGTGGTGGCATCGTCCAGAAAATCAACTTTGAAGTGACATGTACCATATATACTCGAGTATAAGCCTAGTTTTTCAGCACAAAAAAATGTGCTGAAAACCCAAACTCGGCTTATACTCGAGTAAAAAAAATATATAGGTTTTACCAGGTGTTTGTGGTAAAATTAGGGGCCTTGGCTTATACTTGGGTCGGCTTGTGCTCGAGTATATACGGTAATTTGTTTGCATAAAGTCAAGGAGGAAAAGAGTTTAACCTTGAGATCAAGCTTTCCTCACTTCAGAATGCCCTCTTCACTGTAATTGCTTGCCCTACATCCAATCACATCACTAACCAGATCTCCTTCATTCTGAGGTGAAGAGAGCTTGACTTCAATGCTGAGTTCTCCGCCTCCATGACCCTATACAACCAATTTACAGCTCACTTCAAACTTGATTTTCTGAATGATGCCATCACACTGAGCCATTCTTGATAAAGATTCATCGTGAATCGAAACGATGTGCTTATCATGCTTGGAGAACTTGTGAATACAACTTTTTGGGATTTAATCTTGCAATGCTGTGGCTTCCTCCATGAAGATTGTCTGTTACTGGGTTTTGGCATCAGAACCTCTGGCTGCAAGCACCACCATTTGGAAATCTTTACTCAAGATTGGTGATTGCTGCCCTTCTGTTTTACTGAGCCATGAAAGACACATGATGTGGAAGGTGTGAATCTGCTTCATAACATGCTGGTAATAGTTGTTTAGGAATTTCTGATGACAGGTTCCCTTTAAAGGAAATCTACCATCAATATCAAGCATGATAAACCAGGGAAACAGTCACTGTGAGGGTGGTAAGCTTCTTAAATGTGTTATCCCTCCTTTTAAGAATCAACTTTTGAAAATTATGCTATTGAGGCAGAAGGGCTCTGGGGGGGGGGGGGGTGCAATACCTGACCCCACCTGTGCTGTTGCTGCACAGGCTTTTACACTGTGGAGGAGCACTTCCCCCCTCCCACTGTGTGTTGACATTTTCTCTGCTGCTCTGCAGGCAGAGGGAGGAAGGAAGTGTGGATGGGAGGGAGTTAAAGAATGCAACAGCCAGTAAAAACAGCATGGAGGGGCTATGGTAACGTCCCCCGAGCACTTATTGCTTATTAGGATGCTTTAAAAGTTGATTTTAGAAGTAAGGAGGCCATGGATAACAAATATAAGAAGATTACCACAGTCACGGTGCCTGGATCTAGGAGTTAGTGTTCATGGTTTATCACGTTTAATTTTGATGGTAGATCTCCTTTAGAGGGATTAGAAAAACCTGTTTTCAATATTTTATTAAAAAAGTTTTAGTTAAGATGTATGTAATGTTTACAAATTAGACGAATGTCAGACAAACCTGTCCAATTTGGCAAAACATCCATCTATGTATGCAGGTGTCCCTATTCTTCCCCAGCGTCAGGGAGAGTGAAGAATCGGTTGCATTTTAACTTGCTCAATCCTTTGATTTCACATATACAGTCAAAAGTAAAAGAGCTACAAAGTATCATTGAATTTTACACAATATATTCTGTCTCCTTTTCCCACGTGAGTGAGCTTTTCTCAAAGCAACCCAATCCAATTTCCTTGAGAGCTCCTATCTCGGTGCTTCACTGAATTTTATAGGCACCTAACTCTTTCTTTTCAAAGAAGGGTTCTTATGATCTGTGCATGCTCCCCGAGACTATTAAGGCTATAAAACTGGCTAAATTGTAGACAAGTGTTGGGGTTTATCCAACTACTTGGATCCCCACAATCACAAGAGCAGGGTCACTTGGACCCTTATCTTATGGTACTGGTAGTCACACATGCAAGCAGCCATTAAATTCATTCTTACAGGACAGCTGGGGATAGCGATGTAGATCACTTCATGATTTCTATCCATACCAGAAACAAGTTAGTGGCAGTATTCTATTCAGATAGGGTTACAAGGGTTCCCTCTAGCAGTCAGTGTGGGTCCCAGAGGTCACACCCCATTGAGCTACAACTGATTTCCTACAATGTGTGTACAAGGCTCAAAAACCCCACACATCTATAACCTATCCACTGTGTCTATGAATAGATTAGATTATCTTTGTGTAAAATATCCTTTAACAAAAAATCATTCAGCTGAGATGAGCTACTTTTTCTGATCTTAATCCTTTGTTTTCCCCAGAAAGGTGTCTCAGAGTCACTTACCTTCTTCCTTCTATGGAATAAAGGGCAATTGTTAATTGTTGAAGGTCAGAGGTGAGATGATGATATTTAGTAATGTTAGTAAATGAAGAAGCAATGTCCAGATCACACACTTGTTGTATTATAAAAATTAAGAAGATTACAGAGTAATGGATGCCCAAACACGATAGATCCCTTGAATTAAATGATTGATCAAAATATCACACAACTCCAAGGTTAACTCCAACTCCAGTTCACACCAAAAATAGAAGCATTTTATATTATTTTGGATTTGTTGAATCTGTGATTTTAGAACTTTGGAATCATAATTTTTGGGGAAGGTACCTGATTTCCTGTTTCATTAGTCCAAGTCTTTGATAGGGTAAGATTCTCCTATAGTTTATGTAGTATTGGTCTGGGGATTTGTCATCACAAAGTGTATCTGTGTTTTCCTCATAGGTTTCTTTATATGACATCACAGAATCTGTACTGTAGTCTGATTGTTCTTCATCTTCTCCAGGAATGTCTTTGAATTCAGATAGAAGTAATATTCTCTGTGGGCTATACAGGGATATAGATTCACTTTCTGAAATGTCTTGCTCACTACTTTGAAAATGTTGAACTTTTGAAGGCGATGAATGGTTGTGCCCTTCCTCATCATCTGAGCTCTCAGAAGTTGTGACATCAATATTTAAACTGCAAAGGACACAAAGATTTTTTTTTACAAATTAGAACATTTTTTATAATTGTCATGTATTTGTGTGGCAACAGGTCCATAGCATACCATTAATTCTTTCCTAGAACATGTCAGCTACAGGAAGACTTAATGGCTAATGGTGTTTCATAATCACTAGGCTAAATAACCTCACCATTCCTAATGTACAGTAGTACTAGTTTTTTACTAATCATAGCTTTAAATCCGCTGAGATAGGCAGAATACACTATTAACACTGCTGGATAGCACTACTTTTTGCTGCCATGACATAGGGTGAGGGGGGCAGGAAGGCAGGGGAAAAGTGCACCAGGGGCATGAAGTAGCCTGAGCCTGTCTGGGAGCCACTTCTTCTTCATTTAAATAAATTAAATAAGTTAATTAATTAAACTACTGGACACATTCAAATGGTACATAGCATAGTGCTGGAGTCACCCTGCTTGGAGTTACCCAGCAGTGTTGATGGTGTATACAACAATATCACAGTGGTAGATCTCCCTTCCCGCCGGAGCCCTTTTTCGATTTTGCGTTTTCATTTTTCACTCCCCACATTCAAAAATCTGTAACTTTTTTATTTTTCCAGCTGTGTGATGGCTTATTTTCTGCGTAACAAATTACAATTCAAAATGGTGGTATTTAATATTCCATGCCGTGTACCGGGAAATAAAATACCAAATGCAGTGAAATTGGTAAAAAAACCGCATTTGTGCCGTATTCTTGTGGGCTTGGATTTTTCGGATTTCACTGTGCACCCCAAATGACATGTCTACTTTATTCTTTGGGTCAGTACGATTACGGGGATACCAAATTTGTATAGGTTTTATAATGTTTTCATACATTTAAAAAAATTAAAACCACCTCTACAAAATTTTGACTTCACGGGGAGCGACAACCACGGAAAGATGGCGGCGCCCTTGCGCCGCTGTCTTTTTGAAGCCGCCAGCAAAGGTGGTAAAACACCCGCGATCGGTGCCAGGTGTTAGCGGTAAGCCTTTGCTGCAATATGCAGCAAAGACTTACCGGCTATGGAGAGGGCTCGGCCCGCGAGCCCTCTCCATGTACCGGGACCCGACATGTGACGTACTATTACGTCACATGTAGGTAAGGGGTTAAAACATCTACTGTAGGTCTGTTTCCATTAATTAATTAACTTTGTGTGCCGTAATATTTAGATAGGTGCTAAATGTCAGCGTTTTTTTGCATACAGTGGGTGGATTTTGCAACATTTAGAAACGCATAAGGTGGAATACAAACGTAACACTTAAGTTTACATATTTAATGCGAACACCGTCCATGACAATATTTAGTAAAACAAAATATGCACAGCATGCTATGGTTTTCTAGATCAAGAAAGAAAAAGATTCACAGGGTGCATTCGTCGTGTCCTCTGACATAAATTAATTTCCCAATTTTACATTTTGATCCTTTTCTGATTTGCTGCTAAAACATGTCTGCCAACTGTATGCAAAAAATGCTATGTGAACAGGTTATGATCCTAGGGCTGAGGTGTACAATATTTGATGTTATTTGATGCTATTCACCACTGAAAAATGCAGATCTTAGATGCTTTCCTTAAAAAATGGCACCACCACTGCAACAGGAAAAGCAATGTCGGAGCACAGTCAGAGACTGTAAAATGGCATTTATTTCTATTATGACTTAGTCGTGGGAAATTATCATGACTGAGCAAATTGTGTACCAGTTGTTTTAGTTCCATGCCAGCATGCCTGTGCCTGATGTACGAAGTGTCTCTACAGTGGCGTAACTAGAAGCTGATGGGCCCCAGTGCAAAGTGTGTTCCAGGCCCCTGACTATAATGTATAGTTTATAGTAATCGTCTTCTCATATGGGAAAGTGACACCATAAGGGCCCCCTAAAACTCTTGGGCCCGGGTGCGATCGCCACCTCTACACCCCCTCAAGTTATGCCTCTTTGTCTCTAGCCTCTCATTCAGCATTTTCGCGTGGATGCATTCTTTGGCAGATCTTGCCTCAGACTATAGCCTGCACCAAGATAAGGCATAAGGGGGAGGACAAAATATTTGGCCGTGTGTGTGCCAAAAATTTTTAATGGCTTGTGAGGCAGAAAACTGACATAGAAGCCATGATAAATTCCACCCGAAAAACAAGTGATCCGAGTTTCGCGCCGAGCATTCTGTCAACTTGCTCATGTGAAATATACCTTTTAACCAATACATTTTACATTCATATGGTTATCCCTGGTCATTACATTCATTCAGAGAAATGAAGCTTTTGCTCTTTTATCCAGTAAAGCTCTGTACTCTGATGGATATCTATATATACACCAGATTAATAGATATGATTTTCTGTGCAACAAAACATGTAATGCTGCTTATTCTGTGTAAACATCTAATCATCCACAAGTGATTGTCACTTTATGTCTAGCAGATGAGCTCTGAATAGTCTTCAGCCGTGCCTCAGGGAAGACATGTCTAATGTTCCTAGAAGATGATGGTAATGGGCTTAGAGAAATCTAATGCACTAACGGAGAAATTAAGAAACAAAGAAAAGTAAGCAAGAGACGTGCGGTAGTGATTATATGGGGAGACGGCATAATGAGAGAATCATAGAGCAAAATAAGACGAAAGCCTTTTAGAAGACACCTAGTGGCTGCCGGATACATGTGCACAATGCCAATCTAAATTCATTCTATAGTTTTACAGCTGTGGATGGCTGATTGTATCTCGCATCCTTTAATCTGCTCTGGATCCAAGTCGTAAAATGGAAAGTGAACTGAGACCACTGAAACGCTTAAGATCTTCTGACAGAATGAACCTTTAAATCATAGTTGATCTTACCTGCCTTAGTACTGGGAGACCTAGAGACAAGAGATTTAAATCTTAAAGTTATTTTCAAGTCACTCAGTCTTAAAAATTTATTGTTTAATGGCGGCACTTCTGTAACTCACCAGGATTCATGATATTGAGAGGTGACTGATTTGCAGGCATCATTAACACAGTTGCTAGGAGATAGCTGAAGGGGAAAAAAGCAAAGTTCTTGTTTTATTGCTGGCAGCCACATTAGATACAATTAGAGTTCTTTTTTCTTTTATTTTCCATGAAACTTTCTTGTTACGTATTGCATTATAGATTCAGCTTTGTATTGCTATTTTTCAATTAACTGCATCAGCTGGGTAGAAGCACTGGAAGAAATTAATTATAGCAAATTAATTTAATTCATTGTAAACTTCCCGCTAACATAAAAGATTCCCCTCCGATACGATGGGAGTTCAGGCTTTCTTCTCTTTATAACTGGAAATGTCAATGATAAAGAAGTAAATGTAGAGATGTTTTGCCTGATACAGATGATTTTCCATGTGGAAAATATTATGACGCTTCATGATTCCTACGTTTTCAGATAGTAGTAAAGTGATGATAGTAAGGTTATGGTGAGTCAGCTATGGTCGTTGTGTTTACTATCAGCAACTTGTAAAGCATGAATAACTGGACACTGCAAATTTGCATCTGAGGGAACTGATTATTTCTATGACAAAAGAGAAAAATATTTATCATTAAAGGGGTATTCTGATCTAATCATTCACATTTACTTTAATCCATCTGCCATATTTATACATTTCTTCGATTGGATGTTATTAAAAAAAATATCCCTTTGTGAAAATAATTTCCCATAAATGAATCGTAAGGCAGAACAGGCAGGAGGTCAAGACAGGCAGCACAGGATTAAAGGCGGGATGTAGCAGAAGGTTAGGACACTCATCAAGGGATCGGAGTCACAACAGGAATTTACAAACACAGTAAATCGCATGGAGCAGCTTGTTTTGAGGCACAAGATCCGGCAAAGAATGCTGGGAGAGGCTGGCTTTTATCAAATTTCCTGGGAATGGCCAGCACCAAATAGTGGAGCGCTGGTCCTTTAAAGCTTCGAGTGCTGGTGTAGGCACACCCTAGGAGTCGGGGACGCACGCGCCGGGCTTCTGGATCCAGAGCAGGAGCGTGAAGAGGTAAGGAAGCAAGGATGGGAACTGGGGACCGAACAAGGCACGGCGTACCTGCGACCTGGGACGTGGGTTGCGGGGACACACGTGACATGAATGATGCCTATATTTTATGAAGCCAGTACTATGTGTTTTGGGAATGGTTTGGCGACTGGAGAAACGAATACATTTTTAAAAATAAAAACTAATCAAAATAGCAAGTCTGATAGTAGGGCATAATTTAGTCAGCTTTCCGGAGGTTATTGAGCAAAGTGTATTGGTGAAATATAAGCTAATATTGTCCAATAAGAACCATTCCCTTTTGCATTGGTTGATGGTAAAAAAAGTGGATTCAGTAGTATATTTAGAAGAAGCAGTTTAAGGAATTATTCCCTCCAATGTGGATTTGTCTTTAAAACAACTAATGTCTGTTTATTGTATTATTTATTATTGTCTGTTTAGTAATGTTTTTCTTGTATTTGTAAGTTTGTTTTGCATCTTAATTTCCACCATGGATAAATAAAGATTTAATGTATTGTATTTAGACAGGAATTCTGCTGCACCTTTCTCTTAACTAAAATTGCTAACAATTTCTCTTGTCAAAGGGTGTACCAGTGATTCACCAAGGACTAGTTGAATCAGACTGAGGGTGCATGCACACAAATGTATGGGGGACATATATATACAGCGTGTTCTATCTATTGGCCGTAAGCATGGCCATGCGCCACTGTTCTCTATGGAGAGAGAGAGTGCTCGCTTCCCCTCCTCTCCATCGTGCCTGACATGTGCCTTCTTGGCTGTGGTCATGACGGCACACATTAGTGTGAATTCACCCTGAGCTGTGGTCTGTGAAAGCTGTACTGTGGAGCCTGCATGAGGGAGTAGAGTGAGTTAATCATATTAATCTTACTCTGAATCTTACAGCAGAGTTGTACTGTGTATAGATATGCACTATATTCCACAAAGGATATGATATTTTGAATACTTATATTTTAGTATATTTAAAAATACAAAGGGCATAAAGGAAAGCATTATAGCAAAGCTACATGAAGCCTTTAGAAGCAGAACTATGGAATTCTGTTACATAATTACTTGAAGCATATACATAGAGGGTGCTTTTTGAATAGCTGTTGTGAATCAAGTGACCCATATACAGAACCTACATGAGGACCGCCTGTTGTCCTTGATTTAGAGTCAAACACCTTTATTACAATAAAAAGGCTTCCTTTGTTGTCCACTCTTTTGATGTGTAAATGTTTTGGGCTCAATAGAAACTGAGGGAATTAGGTTCATACTATGACATTTTTACATTTCTTATTTTTCAACAAACTCACATCTGGTTTTGTCCTAGAAGCCTTTTCAGTTGAAATTGCAGGGCGATCATGAGTTACTTTATATTCAATGGTGTCTGTAAGTTTTTCTAAAATTCTCTCCCTTATGACATTAGAAGTTTCCTGAAAATAGAACATAATAGCTGGTAAAATTCCATCAGTTATCTGTTAAATGTTCCGCATTAAGTCAATAATTTATCACTCATAGTTAGTATTTGCTTTTGGTGATGTATTCAAGACCAAGTATCATCACATCTGACAACATTTAAAATGAAGTACAACAGAATATAATTTTTCTGTAACTAGCAGGCAATTTGAGGGATGAAGGGATAACGTTCAACAATGTAAATATTTCTTGCCAATAGTCTTGGCTACATCAACCTAGTACCCTAGGGGGTCTACAAATACAGGCAGTCCCCGGGTTACATACAAGATAGGTTCTGTAGGTTTGTTCTTAAGTTGAATTTGTATGCAAGTCGGAACTGTATATTTTATCATTGTAATCCCAGCCAGAACTTTTTTGGTCTCTGTGACAATTGGAATTTAAAAATGTTGGATTCACATAAGAATCAGGATTCACACTAAAGCTTCGTTACAGACACCTGTGATAATTGTTACAGCTGATCATTGTAGCCTAAGGCTAAAGCACAGTAAATTACCAAAATCCAGATTTCTGTTTGTAACTGTAAGTCAAGTGTTCTTAAGTAGGGGACCGCCTGTACTGTAAATCTAAAAGTAACCTAAAATAATTTTAAAAAACCTATAGTTCAAATCCCCTTTTTCCTAGAACGCATATAAAAATAAACAAATATAAAAAAAATAATATGATATAAAAATACCTAAACATGTTAGGTATCCCCAAATTTCAAAAGTCCTGATCTTTCAAAATATAAAAATTATTCCCATTGGAAAACCCTGTACTGGAAAATAGCCTTCAGAGTGTGCATCACCATTTTTTTCCATTTTCCTAATATAGAAAATTTGCAAAAAATGAGACCTTATACAGCTGCATACACAAAGTATAAAAAAGTTATTACCATCATAATATAGCAAAATAAAGAAATTATTTCTGTAGAAAAGCTTTTAATTATAAATATCTGTTATAACAGGGGTCAGGAACCTTTTTGGCTGAGAGAGCCATGAACGCCACATATTTAAAAATGTTATTCCGTAAGAGCCGTACCATATGCACATGCCCCCCCAGTAGATAGTCCCATTGTCACGGGTGCCCCTGCGATCTAGGTCTCGGATTGCAGGCACACCCGTGCTCCTCTCTGTGGCGGTGCCCCTTTCCGAGTTCACTCAACTCACCACTTTCCAGCTGGCCAACGCGCATCGGCACTCACAGATTTAAAGGGCCAGTGCGCCACTGATTGGTGCTGCCCACTTCCTGGGTTCCTATAAAGACCGGCGGCTCCCACCATTCCCTGTCGGATCTTAGTGCTTCATGCCTATGAGGAAGCTTTCCACAGTGTTTCCTTCCCTTGACCTCCCATTGTGACCCCGGACCTGTTCTTGATTCTGCTCCTTCGCCAGCCCTGATCTCTTGCTCCGTCCCCGACCACGCAGCATTGCCGCCTGCCTTGATGGTCTGCCTGTTCCTGGCCACAAGACCGCCTAGTGATCCTGTACCTCGACCTTGGAAGCACCGTGGACAAGTTGTGCCTGTGGAATTACCTGCTTGTACCACACTGTAGCAAGTCCATCCTGCTTCGCGGCCGGCTCTGGTGAAGACTGGGTGCCACTTAGATTCCTGTCCAAGGTGTCTCCTTACATCATTGTCCACGGTGGTCCAAGGAGTTCACTACTCCAAATCCTGACACCCACCACATGCCTCCCAGTAGATAGGTAGTCCCAGCACATGCCACCAAGTAGATAGGGAGCCACAGCACATGCCACAGCACATGCCACCAAGTAGATAGGGAGCCACAGCACATGCCACCAAGTAGATAGGGAGCCACAGCACATGCCACCAAGTAGATAGGGAGCCACAGCACATGCCACCAAGTAGATAGGGAGCCACAGCACATACTCCCATTAGATACATAGCATGGGTAGTCACAGCAAAAAAAAAAAATTCACTTACAAGCGCTCCCTGCAGCCAGCTCCTCATCGCTCCTACGCTCTTCTCTTTGACCCATGCTTAGACGATGGATGTGATGGTGCCTGGGTCTAACAAAGGACACAGGCAGCGATGAGACACACAGCAGCCATCACTATCTATTAAAGATCTGTCTGAGAGCCAGATGCAGCCTACAAAAGAGCCATATCTGGCTCCCGAGCCGTAGGTTCCCTACCCCTGTGTTATAACATAAGAAAAGCTATCCAAATGTTGTATTTACATGATCGTAATGATACAAAGCATAAAGAGGAGGTGTCATTTGGAGGGCACAATGAAAGCACTAAATACATAGCCAACGAGAAAATGGTGGAAATGCATCTTTTCTACAATTTCATTGCATTTGCAGATTTTCAGTGCATTGCATGGGATATTAAATACGGTCAATAGGAAGTACAATTTGTTATGCAGGAAAAAAGCCCTTTGTTATGCAGGAAAAAAGCCCTTTGTAAACAGGAAACGAAAAATGACATGCTGCTTGAATGTATCTTAGTGGTTTTTCCTTATTGATACATGTGGTGTTTGTTCTTTTTTTTAAAAAAAAAGTTGCAACTTTCACATCTGGATTCAGGTGATAACTAGAGATGAGCGAACATACTCGTCCGAGCTTGATGCTCGATCGAGCATTAGCGTACTCGTAACTGCTCGTTGCTCGGACGAGTATTTCGCCCGCTCGAGAAAATGGCAGCTCCCGCCGTTTTGCTTTTTGGCGGCCAGAAACAGAGCCAATCACAAGCCAGGAGACTCTGCACTCCACCCAGCAAGACGTGGTACCCTTACACGTAGATAGCAGTGGTTGGCTGGCCACATCAGGTGACCCTGGGATAGACTAGCCGCTGCCCGCGCTGCTCGGATCATTCTCTGTCTGGATGCCGCTAGGGAGAGAGCTGCTGCTGCTCAGGGAAAGCGTTAGGGTGTTCTATTAGCTTACTGTTAGGCAGGAGTGATTCTAAAAGAACCCAACAGCCCTTCTTAGGGCTACAATAACGTTATAATTATTTTTTTTTTTTATTTGCAGCTAGTACCATATTGTGAGGAATTAGCAGGGGGACTTGCTACCGTTGTGTTTAGCTCTTAGTGACACACATATCCACCTCAAACACCAAAGTGGGAAAATTTATTAGGGGTTTGAGTAGAATTAGGCACAGTCTGCCAGTTTCTTTTTATTTTACGTTTATTTTTTTCATAACTCAGCGTCATCTCATCTGGCATAGTAGTGTGCTGTAATACTTGGCTAGAAAATAGCCATAGGAGAATACAAACGTCTTAATTACGCCTACAGTAGCGTTATATATATTTGATTTCTGGTTGATCTGCTGGTGGCTGTACTTGCTGCAGTGCATCTACTATCAAATTGGGAGCAATTTGGAGTCAGACTTGCGACCACTGTATTTTAGTGACGCACATATCCATCGCAAAGACCGAAGTGGGAAAATTTATTAGGGCCCGGGGTTGTATTTCAATTAGGCACAGTCTGCCAGTTTCTTTTTATTTTACGTTTATTTTTTTCATAACTCAGCGTCATCTCATCTGGCATAGTAGTGTGCTGTAATACTTGGCTAGAAAATAGCCATAGGAGAATACAAACGGCTTAATTACGCCTACAGTAGCGTTATATATATTTGATTTCTGGTTGATCTGCTGGTGGCTGTACTTGCTGCAGTGCATCTACTATCAAATTGGGAGCAATTTGGAGTCAGACTTGCGACCACTGTGTTTTAGTGACGCACATATCCATCGCAAAGACCGAAGTGGGAAAATTTATTAGGGCCCGGGGTTGTATTTCAATTAGGCACAGTCTGCCAGTTTCTTTTTATTTTACGTTTATTTTTTTCATAACTCAGCGTCATCTCATCTGGCATAGTAGTGTGCTGTAATACTTGGCTAGAAAATAGCCATAGGAGAATACAAACGGCTTAATTACGCCTACAGTAGCGTTATATATATTTGATTTCTGGTTGATCTGCTGGTGGCTGTACTTGCTGCAGTGCATCTACTATCAAATTGGGAGCAATTTGGAGTCAGACTTGCGACCACTGTGTTTTAGTGACGCACATATCCATCGCAAAGACCGAAGTGGGAAAATTTATTAGGGCCCGGGGTTGTATTTCAATTAGGCACAGTCTGCCAGTTTCTTTTTATTTTACGTTTATTTTTTTCATAACTCAGCGTCATCTCATCTGGCATAGTAGTGTGCTGTAATACTTGGCTAGAAAATAGCCATAGGAGAATACAAACGGCTTAATTACGCCTACAGTAGCGTTATATATATTTGATTTCTGGTTGATCTGCTGGTGGCTGTACTTGCTGCAGTGCATCTACTATCAAATTGGGAGCAATTTGGAGTCAGACTTGCGACCACTGTGTTTTAGTGACGCACATATCCATCGCAAAGACCGAAGTGGGAAAATTTATTAGGGCCCGGGGTTGTATTTCAATTAGGCACAGTCTGCCAGTTTCTTTTTATTTTACGTTTATTTTTTTCATAACTCAGCGTCATCTCATCTGGCATAGTAGTGTGCTGTAATACTTGGCTAGAAAATAGCCATAGGAGAATACAAACGTCTTAATTACGCCTACAGTAGCGTTATATATATTTGATTTCTGGTTGATCTGCTGGTGGCTGTACTTGCTGCAGTGCATCTACTATCAAATTGGGAGCAATTTGGAGTCAGACTTGCGACCACTGTGTTTTAGTGACGCACATATCCATCGCAAAGACCGAAGTGGGAAAATTTATTAGGGCCCGGGGTTGTATTTCAATTAGGCACAGTCTGCCAGTTTCTTTTTATTTTACGTTTATTTTTTTCATAACTCAGCGTCATCTCATCTGGCATAGTAGTGTGCTGTAATACTTGGCTAGAAAATAGCCATAGGAGAATACAAACGTCTTAATTACGCCTACAGTAGCGTTATATATATTTGATTTCTGGTTGATCTGCTGGTGGCTGTACTTGCTGCAGTGCATCTACTATCAAATTGGGAGCAATTTGGAGTCAGACTTGCGACCACTGTGTTTTAGTGACGCACATATCCATCGCAAAGACCGAAGTGGGAAAATTTATTAGGGCCCGGGGTTGTATTTCAATTAGGCACAGTCTGCCAGTTTCTTTTTATTTTACGTTTATTTTTTTCATAACTCAGCGTCATCTCATCTGGCATAGTAGTGTGCTGTAATACTTGGCTAGAAAATAGCCATAGGAGAATACAAACGTCTTAATTACGCCTACAGTAGCGTTATATATATTTGATTTCTGGTTGATCTGCTGGTGGCTGTACTTGCTGCAGTGCATCTACTATCAAATTGGGAGCAATTTGGAGTCAGACTTGCGACCACTTTGTTTTAGTGACGCACATATCCATCGCAAAGACCGAAGTGGGAAAATTTATTAGGGCCCGGGGTTGTATTTCAACTAGGCACAGTCTGCCATTTCCTTTTTTATTTTACGTTTATTTTTTTCATAACTCAGCGTCATCTCATCTGGCATAGTAGTGTGCTGTAATACTTGGCTAGAAAATAGCCATAGCAATAGGATAGCATCGTTTGGTTTTAAAAACTAAAAAACACAAAAAAAAAACAAAAAAAAAAAAAAAAGTTAAAAAAAAAATACAAGTTATAACTCTCATTTTCAAAATGTTTAACCCGAGGGCTAGGGGTAGAGGACGAGGGCGGGGACGTGGGCGTCCAACTACTGCAGGGGTCAGAGGCCGTGTTCCTGGGCGGGGTGAGACACCACCTGCTTATGAGGGAGCAGGGGAACGCCGCAGAGCTACACTCCCTAGGTTCATGTCTGAAGTTACTGGGAATCGTGGTAGAGCACTGTTGAGGCCAGAACAGTGCGAACAGGTGATGTCGTGGATTGCCGACAATGCTTCGAGCAATTTGTCCACCAGTCAGTCTTCCACGCAGTCCACCCATGTCACCGAAATCGGCACTCCTCCAGCTCCTGCACCTCAGCCTCCTCCCCCCCAGTCTGCCCCCTCCCAGCAAAATTTGCCATTTGAACCGGCATACTCTGAGGAACTGTTTTCTGGACCCTTCCCACAGTCACAAACCATTTGTCCGGTTGCTGATGAGCAATTTTCCGATGCCCAGGTTTTCCACCAGTCGCAGTCTGTGGGTGATGATGACCTTGTTGACATAGTGGAAGAAGTGTGTAAAGAGGTGTCCGACGATGAGGAGACACGGTTGTCAGACAGTGGGGAAGTTGTTGTCAGGGCAGGAAGTCCGAGGGGGGAGCAGACTGAGGGATCGGAGGATGATGAGGTGACAGACCCAAGCTGGGTTGAGAGGCCGGGTGAACACAGTGCTTCTGAGACGGAGGAGAGTCCTCGACCAGAACAGGTTGGAAGAGGCAGTGGTGGGGCCAGACGGAGAGGCAGGGCCAGAGCTGGTGCATCAGCGCCAAATGTGTCAACTAGTGAAGCTCCCGTGGCGAGGGCTCCTGCGGCGAGGGCTAGATTTTCAGAAGTCTGGAGGTTCTTTAAGGAAACACCGGATGACCGACGGACTGTGGTGTGCCACATTTGCCAAACCAGGATCAGCAGGGGTTCCACCACTACTAGCTTAACTACCACCAGTATGCGCAGGCATATGAATGCTAAACACCCCACTCAGTGGCAACAAGCGCGTTCACCTCCGGCCGTGCACACCACTGCTCCTTCCCCTGTGTCAGCTGATAGTCAGCCCCCTGCCCAGGACCCTGCCACAAAAACCCCATCGTCACCTCCACGATCCTCCACAGCATCCACCAGCGTTCAGCTCTCCATACCCCAGACGCTGGAGCGGAAACGCAAATATAGTGCAACCCACCCGCACGCCCAAGCCCTTAATGTGCACATCTCCAGATTGCTAAGCCTGGAGATGCTGCCCTATAGGCTAGTAGAGACCGAGGCCTTTCGCAGCCTCATGCTGCGGTATTCGGTCCCCAGCCGCCACTACTTTTCCCGATGTGCCGTCCCAGCCCTGCACCAGCACGTGTCAGACAACATAATCCGTGCCCTGACCAACGCCGTTTCTGACAAGGTCCACCTGACCACGGACACGTGGACGAGTGCTGCCGGGCAGGGCCACTATATATTTCTGACGGCACATTGGGTTAACTTGGTGGAGGCTGGGACCGAGTGTGACCCTGCGGCTGGTCATATACTGCCGACGCCGAGGATTGCGGGGCCTACCTCGGTCCAGGTGTTTGAGGCCTACTATGCCTCCTCCTCCTCCCACCCCTCCTCCACCTCCTCCTCCGAACGACCATCCGTGGGCATGGCGCCATCAGTCGGTAGCTCTAGGCACAGCAGCAGTGCCGTCGCTAAGCGACAGCAGGCGGTGCTCAAACTGCTGAGCCTAGGCGATAAAAGGCACACCGCCCAAGAACTATTACAGGGCATCACGGCGCAGACTGATCTGTGGCTGGCACCGCTGAACCTGAAGCCAGGCATGGTTGTGTGTGACAACGGCCGTAACCTGGTGGCGGCTCTGCAACTCGGCAGACTGACACATGTGCCATGCCTGGCCCATGTGTTAAATCTGATAGTTCAGCGTTTCCTCAAGACATACCCCAATCTGTCTGATTTGCTCACGAAGGTGCGCCGCATCTGTGCGCATTTCAGGAAGTCCAGCACAGATGCTGCCACTCTCAGGGCAGCGCAGCGCCGCCTCCAACTGCCCGCTCACCGACTGTTGTGCGACGTGCCCACGAGGTGGAATTCAACACTGACCATGTTATCCAGAGTTTACCAGCAGCGCCGAGCGATTGTAGACTGCCAGATGTCAACTTCCACCAGAACTGGTAGTCAGGTCAGTCAGCTTCCTCAAGTCTACAATGAGGAGTGGACGTGGATGTCTGATATCTGTCAGGTGCTGAGTAACTTTGAGGAGTCAACACAGATGGTCAGTGGCGATGCCGCCATCATCAGCCTCACCATCCCGCTGCTTGGCCTGTTGAAAAACTCTCTGGTCAGCATGAAGTCGGAAGCTTTGCGCTCCTCACAAGAGACAGGGGAAGAAGATTCCCTTGTTGATAGCCAAAGCACCCTTAGGTCTGTTTCTCAGCGCATATCGGAGGAGGTGGAGGTGGAGGAGGATGAGGAGGAAGAGGAGGAGAATGTTGGCGAGACACAAGAGGGGACCATTGTTGAGTCCTACACTGTTGAGCGTGTATGGGCAGAAGAAGAGGAGTTGGAGGAGGAGGAAATGGACAGTCAGGCCAGTGAGGGGAGTGAATTCTTACGCGTTGGTACTCTGGCGCATATGGCAGATTTCATGCTAGGCTGCCTATCCCGTGACCCTCGCGTTCAAAGAATTTATTCCAGCACCGATTACTGGGTGTTCACTCTCCTGGACCCACGGTACAAGCAAAATCTTTCCACTCTCATCCCTGGAGAGGAAAGGAGTGTGAGAATGCATGAATACCAGCAGGCCCTGGTGCACAAGCTGAAACAGTATTTCCCTTCTGACAGCGCTAGCGGCAGAGTGCGTAGTTCTGCGGGACAAGTAGCGAGGGAGAGTAGGCGAGCAGGCAGCTTGTCCAGCACTGGCAAGGGTACGCTTTACAAGGCTTTTGCCAGCTTTATGTCACCCCAGCAAGACACTGTCACCTGTCCCCAGTCTCGGCAGAGTAGGGCTGATCTTTACAGAAAGATGGTGAGGGAGTACGTAGCTGACCATACCATCGTCCTAAATGATCACACAGCTCCCTACAACTACTGGGTTTCAAAGCTGGACATGTGGCACGAACTTGGAGGTTCTTGCCTGCCCTGCCGCTAGCGTCTTGTCAGAGCGGGTTTTCTGTGCAGCTGGTGGCATCATCACCGATAAGCGTACACGCCTGTCGACTGACAGCGCTGACAGGCTGACGCTTATCAAGATGAATAAAGCATGGATTTCTCCTAATTTCAAATCTCCAGCAGGTGAAGGAAGCTCAACCTGAATAATTTATCCACTCCTCCTCCTCCTCATTTTCCTCCTTCTCCTCCTCTTTCTACAGTAAAGCAGAGGAAACTGGCTGTTTTTTGACAGGGCCCACTGGCTCTAGGTATAGTACTTTATGCATTTAATTTTTCTGGAGGGCCACCGACACGGTCCTCTGTTTTAAACAATTTTTGGGAGTGCCACATACAGGCACTCAATCTATTCAATTTTTCTGGAGGGCCACCTTTCGGTCCTCTGTTTTAAACAATTTTTTGGGACTGCCACATACAGGCACTCAATCTATTCCATTTTTCTGGAGGGCCACCTACCTGCTCCTCTGGTTTAAAAACTTTTTTGGACTGCCACATACAGGCACTCAATCTATTCCATTTTTCTGGAGGGCCACCTACCTGCTCCTCTGGTTTAAAAACTTTTTGGACTGCCACATACAGGCACTCAATCTATTCCATTTTTCTGGAGGGCCACCTACCTGCTCCTCTGGTTTGAAAAATTTTTTGGACTGCCACATACAGGCACTCAATCTATTCCATTTTTCTGGAGGGCCACCTACCTGCTCCTCTGGTTTGAAAACTTTTTTGGACTGCCACATACAGGCACTCAATCTATTCCATTTTTCTGGAGGGCCACCTACCTGCTCCTCTGGTTTGAAAAATTTTTTGGACTGCCACATACAGGCACTATCCAAATTGAATTGTCTCCATAGCAGCCTCCACACGTTGTCTCCATTGCTACCTCCAAAAGTCGTCCATATAGCTGCCTCCATACATCGTCCCTTTATCAAACGAGGTTTGTCAGGCCGAAATTTGGGTTGTTTTCATGGATTCCACATCAAAGTTGTTAACTTTGTCGCCACCCTGCTGTGTTATCCACAAAATACACTGGCAAACTTTTACCATTTACGGATATTATTTCAGCGCTTCTTGCGCATCTGTTTACATTCCCCTCACCCGCCATATCCTAAACTTATAAGAACGCTACTACACTTGATCTTATACAAAAGGTTCTTAGAAGTGCTGTTTGGGGAGTAGCCTAGAGACAGGGGCTTGGATTGGCGAAAGCTCGCCTAGCAGCGGAGCGCCAGCTCCAGGCGCATCATGCGCTTCTTGCGCATCTGTTTACATTCCCCTCACCCGCCATATCCCAAACTTATAAGAACGCTACTACACTTAACTTGGTGCAGGCTGGGACCGAGTCTGACCCTGGGGCTGGTCATATACTGCCGACGCAGAGGATTGCGGGGCCTACCTCGGTCCAGGTCTCAAAGGCCTACTATACCTCCAAATCCTCCCACCCCTCCTCCACCTCCTCCTCCTCCGAATTACCATCCGTGGGCATGGCGCCATCAGTCGGTAGCTCTAGGCACAGCAGCAGTGCCGTTGCTAAGCGACAGCAGGCGGTGCTCAAACTGCTGAGCCTAGGTGATAAAAGGCACACCGCCCAAGAGCTATTGCAGGGCATTCCACATCAAACTTGTTAACTTTGTCGCCACCCTGCTGTGTAAGCCACAAAATATACTGGAAAACTTTTTTCATTTACGGATATTATTTCAGCGCTTCTTGCGCAGATGTTTACATTCCCCTCACCCGCCATATCCCAAACTTATAAGAACGCTACTACACTTGATCTTATCCGAAAGGTTCTTAGAAGTGCTGTTTGGGGAGTAGCCTAGAGACAGGGGCTTGGATTGGCGAAAGCTCGCCTGGCAGCGGAGCGCCAGCTCCATGCCAAGAACCAACTAACATAGTTTTAACTGCAGCACCTTTAATCTACTACTAGTTCACTGCCTCCATACATCGTCCCCTTATCAAACGAGCTGTGTCAGGCAGAATTTTGGATTGTTTTCATGGCTTCCATGTTAACTTTGTCGCCACCCTGCTGTGTAATCCACAAAATATACTGGCAAACTTTTATCATGTACCGATATTATTTGAACGCTTCTTGCTCACCTCCTTTGGTTCCTCTCTGCTACCCATTGGTTTGAAGCCTGAGTCCATTTAGGGTATGTCGCCATGCCACTCTCTAGCCTTCCACTGCTGCCGCTGCCTCTGCATGCCGTCCCCTATAGTGTCAGGGTCAATTATTGGATGTTTTAGATGCTATCTAGCTTCATTCTGTCACTCTGTCATGGCCATGCTGTTGCCCATAATTTTGGCATAATGGTGCATTTAAGCAGCCTCAGAGGCATCCATGCATGCTGCCCCTGCTGTTTCCTGTCCATTTCCGTGGTGTTTCCATCCTTTTCTGAGGTTCCCAGGTGTTTGGCCAAGCTTCCCTGTGCAGAGCCTTGGTCCCCTTGAAAAATGCTCGAGTCTCCCATTGACTTCAATGGGGCTCGTTACTCGAAACGAGCATCGGGAAAAGTTCGTCTCGAATAACGAGTACCCGAGCATTTTAGTGCTCGCTCATCTCTAGTGATAACTCAGTGAATACTACAGAAAACTGGACAATTCAAACTTAGAAGGGACACTATTTTAGGCGCAAAAAAGACGCAAATTAGCCCAAGCACCATCAAAAGTCTCAAAAGAAAAAGGCAAGCAAAAAGTTTGACATATGTGCCTCATAGTCTGTAAGCTCTTGTGAGCAGGGATCTCACTCCTATTGTTCCATATGACTGCTTGTACTCTGTAATGTAGGATTATATTTGTATATGTCCCCTATGATTTGTAAAGCGCTATGGAATATGAGGGCGCTATAAGAATAAAGATTATTATAGGTATCAGTGACTCTTGGTCATGAAAGGGTTCAATAGCTGACTGCTTTTATACTGTATTTATACACGCATGTTAAGGGATTTTTATAGATATTAAATGTTTTCTACTTTCTTGTGTGCTGTTGGCCTTGTGATACACTCATATGACTATACTGTAGCATCTAGCACAAACAACATAACCTGCAGTACATTTCTACTTTTTCAGCTTTTATCCTTGAACACTGGAATCAGTGGTCAAAAGCAAAGCATTACAAAACATCTTTGGAGGTGCTTTGAAACGCGTCTGTTTTTCCCAGCTATTCATTGAATGCATTTCATTACTGCGAGAATGACTCTAACCGGCTTTCTGTGATTCATGCCCTTGTGAGGAACTCATTGCTTAGAAATCCTAGTAAATCTCAGTTATACAATCGCCAAATAACTGATAATTACTGCATAGTTAGTCTCTCATCTCCAAGTGGCCAAGTAAAGTGGCACCACTGTGATTGTCTTCATTCCGCGGCTACATGATGCTTGATTAGGAAGATCTGACAGTACACCAAACACTGCAAACACACTGATGCCTCTAATTCATTGCAATCCTATTAAGTATGATTTATCTGCAATGACAATGAGGATTGTTTGCTGTGTAAGATAATTCCCACCACAGCAGGCCTGTTATCATCCAGATAAGGAGCTGAAGTCTACAAATCTATTGTCAGCCACGCTTTGGTATGAAGAATACTGTGTCTTATAGCTGATAATCATGTTTTTTCAATAATCCTATCAGTGTTGAAATGCATTAAACTATCTTGATGAAATATTTATAGCATGTATTATACAAGTATTTAAACCGTGATACTGTCCCTTGTTGTTTTTATCTGTTGTTCTAGATACATTTTACCGTCTATGAAATTCATTAATGAAGGTACAAAATTAAAGTGTCTCAACAGATCTTTATACTCTAAAAAGTCGACTCACGCAGTATTTTCTTCACTTTTGCTGCAAAACAATAAGAATCAGTTAAAGAGAACCCGTCATGCAAAATAACCCCCCTAAACTAAATATATTTTCATAAACTGCCATTAGAGAGCATTGCCTCTATCCCTTCATTGTTCCTCTACATGCCTGTAAACCTGAGCAATGAGGTCCTAAAGCTGTATGCAAATGACCTGTGAAATGTCCAATGAAGCATTAGCATATTCAAGCTGTCCACTCTATTCATGAGTGGGAGGCACAGCCACACCCCCAGTGCATGACTGACAGCCTGTATAATGATGTGAGGCTGTATAATGATGTGCTTCCTGGTGCTGGTGGCCACGCCCCCTGCAGCCTGTGTGTGCATGTGTGTGTGTGTATAGGAGAGATACAGCAGCTCCAGGCAGCCATGTTACAGCAGAACATGTCAGATTCATGTGTAGCTGATGTCTGTGTCTCTCACCTGTATATTAGGAGGATGCAGCATGTCAGCAGATGCAGTACACACTAGCCATGCTTTACTATACATTACACACAGACATGAGCAGGGGGAGGAGAGGGGAGGGGTAACAGGGGTGACATCACTGCCTCTGACCATGTGACCAGCCTCATTTACATGATAAAGAATAGATGATTTTACAATGAATAATGTATGAAATAACTAGATAAAGGCTGGGATGGGATCCTTGTGAGCTGCTCCAACAGGTAGAGGTGACAGGACTAGTGACACAGACCTGATGACAGGTGTCCTTTAATGAATCCACTTGATCCCATTTACCATTGAGTAGACACTAAGGGCCCTTTCACACTGGTGCTGTTTTCAGATCAGAAATTCAGTAATTTTCAAAGATGCCTTACTGAGAAATTGGTTTCAACAACAAGTGTTTTCACATTGGCTGTTTTTTTTTTTTTTTTTTAAAGGATCTGTTGTCCGTACAAAAACATTGGAAACCTATTGGTTGTTCTTCACTGATGCGGATCACGGAAGGCAAAAGAGACTATGGGAGATTTATCATTGGTTTTGCTGGGTTTATTTGGCGTATAAAAGTCGACTTTTCATTGACTATTCCCACCACTTCAATATACTGGCGTAAACATAGAACAACTGCTAGTGCAACGCCAGATTCATGACTTGCGTCCCCTGTATATGCTGCGACTTTTGGTGCATTTTGCGCCTTTTTGAAAGAAAAATCCCAGACAAATTTACAGTATAAGAACATTTATTAAAGGGCCAAAGCCACTTTAATGAATCTGATGAGCAGCAGAGATCCAAAGACAGACATAGAACGGTCCCAAGGAGCCTGTCTGATGATAACTCTGCCCCTATGGGTCCTGATGTTTTTAACCGATAAGGTTGGGCATCCAGGTGTTAGGTTTTCTAACCAATGTTAGACCTTAATTTTTTTTTGCCCTAAGCTTCATTTTATAAAGTTACAGTATGCAGGAAAGTCATACCTACTAGCACTTCCAATCCAATGGCTCTACCTGTTAATGGGCCTTGTAAGGCCACATCCACACCTTCCGGCCGGATTGCATTGTACATGCAAAACATGTGGTGTCTATTAATGATCAGATGCGTTTAACTTTGCCCAATGGTAATGCCTCCGTTTCCCGAAGACCAAAACTTAGTTCCTCCCCTCTGACACGCTAATTACCACGTAGATACATGCAGATTGATGACCAGAAAGAGGTTTAAGGAATTCTGATTTTTATAAATACGTAAATTATACTACTTTAAAGGGTTTGGCCACTTTACCTCATGTTATTTGTAATGTGTGTAAAAGTGTGGGACAGGATATTAGGTAATTTACCTCTTGTCCTTTACCAGCCAGACATTCCTGTCCATGTCATGTGATCTTAGCTGTCCATGAGCAATCGCTCTGCAAAGCGCTTATTACAGTATTCATGAATAGAACATTAAGGTCCTGGTAGGTGGATTGCTTATGGACAGTTAGAGATCACATGACCCTCCATCTGCAGCCATTTTAAGGACAGGAATGTCTGGCCGATTAGGGTTCACTTAAGATATCAATAAGTGCAGAACTTTTAATAAATGTATATTGGTAAGTTACCTAATATCCTGCCCCCACACTTACACACATATTACAAAAAACATAAGGTAAAGTGGCCAACCCCTTTAAACTCAAATTCTCTGGAATCCACTATGATAAAAGAAATTCTGAAGAATTATCTATGTCCCGCATTGTACTGTAGATATCCAATTACTGCAAGGAAGACAACTGTTTGTTCAATAACCAGGTAGTTTGTAGGAAACTAAAATCTCTTTTTACTATAGATTCCCGCTCTTTCCTACCAGAATGCATCTGTCAATATTTGAGAAGATTGTCCTCAAAAATGTGTTCTGTCTTTTGAGATTAAACTGTGTTTACACATGATTTTCCTTTCAATCTGGCAGATTATGACTGTGTGTAGTGATAATTGGTTTGTGCATATGAGAAAAAGTCAGATCAGATAGACAGAAATTGCCTCCTTCAGTCAGAAAAATTATGGGATGCTGTTTTTCTATTGCTTTTACTGTGTATAAGTGGTTTGGACATGTTAATGGTCTACTAACCGAGGATGAGAGAAAATTATCTGTCTAATCATCATGGTCAAATTTGGGCAGGATTAGTATTGTTTGAATATAACTTAATCAGAGTTAATTTTTTTGAGACTATTATGCAGTAGAGGTTTTAGAACTTTTCCAGGAAGATGATATTGGTGGCCTATCCTGCTGTGGCTCACCAGGGATTTCCACGTGTGTAATGTTAATAGGTCAACAATATGTGAAACCTTAAAGGAGTTGACACTTAACAGAATAACAGCCTAACAGGGTCACCCATATTATACTTACCACAATGAAGTTTCAATTTGGCGGGGGAAGCTGCAGGCCATGTGACCATGTAGTCATTACTGTCTACACACCCTTTGTAATAAACACTTGTGATAACCACTCCCATATCAGGGGTGTGCGGATAAAACCTCGCGGCAAACAAGAGACTTTATCTTATGTTTAAGAGACTTAGGGCTAAGTAGACAACCCCTTTAAGGCCATATAAAACATATACATAATATATTTCTCCGTTTTGAGACAAAACATAAGAAAAATAAATGAGAATATTACCAGAAATCTTGATATGATGCTGGAGGTTTTTAAATTAATTGGTCCTTTAAAGTGAACAATTGAGATGACATAATATATTCAGTGGTTCTTAGACTTGATATCAATTATGTTTCAGCTTACGAAGCATGTCCATGACATGTTTTCTGTTTCGTTTTGGACAAATCTTTTAAAATGGAGGAATTCATCCCAGGGCTTTTGAAGGGTGAAGACAAATTTAAAAAAATTGAAAGACTAACTAAACAAGTTCAGATTGGTTCAGAACGATAAGATATGAACCCAAACTGAACTTGCTTTGAATCATTACTAACTATAACATCTATAATTTCAGTTAATCACAAAATTATGATACCTTCGATTTTCCAGACAGGGTCAATGCTTGCTTGTAGTGGGAAATAGCTTGGTCCAGATTTCCCAGGCAAAAGTATGTGGCGCCCAAACCTTCACTGACAAGACATTGCCGTAGAATGTCACCTGTCAACACAAACGACTGTTTTGTGTAAATGGCACTGTATTGTAATGGTATTGTCATTTATGGCAGATGTGCACAGGAAATGTATGTAGTAGGATTCAGGGTCTGAATCCTCTCTATTTGGAACAGGTGTTCCCCTCTTATAGAGATTAAACTGAAATACATAAAGATTTCTGAATTATACAATCTGTCAAATCATTGCATAGGAGAGTATAGGCGGTCCCCTACTTAAGAACACCCGACTATAAAAGTTATTAAAGGTGTCTGCAATTAAGATTTATTGTTAATCCTGGTTCTGATGATAATCCAACGTTTTTAAAATCCAATTGTCACAGAGACCATTTGAATATCATCTAAAGTTGATTTTTTGCCAAAAGCAAAGGTGTTTGTGCCTAACCAAGATATGTTCTGGAATCAGCAGCACAGAGCCCACCAGTAAGTGCCTTTAGCTAAAAAAAAGTCAGACTGGTGGTAGATTTCCTTTGAATAAACATTTCCCCTTTAATTACATACAAAATACCATTATTTTTTATTAATACCATTGCTTTTTATTTGTATCATTTTTTCATTGTGCTGTATATTCACATATGTTAAATGCAGGGACGTAACTACGAGAGGCAGGGCCCCACAGTAGATTTCTGAATGGGGCCACTATATATGTACATATTTGCACACTCACATTTATACACTCTTACACACAGACACATTAATACACTTACCCGCACACACTTACAGAGATCTGTCCCGGTAGCTGCTGACCACATGGGAGAAGTACATGGCAGGAATTAGAGATGTCCCCTCTCTCTTCCCTGACATTTCTTATCAGGACTGCCTATTCAATATACATGTACAATGTGCAGCATAATGTGTATATAATGGGCCACATTATCCATTCTTTAGCGTCCGGGCAAATGCCAGAGCCCTCTGACACTGAGCCCCATAGCAGCTGCTATGGCAGCTACCACTGTAGTTACGCAACTGGTTATATGTCCATATAATAAGCACATAAGACCCAAAACTATACTAGGCACTATGGAAGAAGTACCCTGTCAGTGAAGGTTTCATTCACACAAAGACAAGGAAAAAAGGAGAAAAGGGAGGGGGGGGGGCAGGTGCCTTTATAATGTAGTATGTCAGCATATAAGTTTATATAAAAGAGTGTATCGTATAGGTGGGTTCTCACCATATGGGATTGTGAAAAGCTGATGAGATGGGTCTGCTATGCTATCAAATCCACTTTTAGGCACTCCACCGGCAAAAGTAAATATATATTATTAATTCAGATTATTAAAAATATTAATATTAAATAGTATCAAAAATTATTCCATTGATTCTATATTGTTTTTTATAGAAGGAAATCCCAAGTGCTCATGGTGAATTACCAAGTTTTAATATTTAGATTTTAATCTGTATTAATAAAATACAGCACCTGAAAGTAGATTTTTTGCCTGAGTCTGCATTGAAACCCATGTCTCTTCTTGCGTGTTTCATGGGAGAGGTCTTGGAGGTGGTTGTAAGGAGAATTGATAGTAATAGAACAAAGCATCAGAGATATGAGACAGTACTGGCTGAATTTGTTGTTCAATGAGTTACCAGTGGAGGGAGGGTCAGAGAGAAGAGGCAGATAAGAACAGTGGAGAAGAAAGGATCTGCCAGGCAGTAGAGTTAAAGGGGTTGTCTGTAATAAGAGTCTTATTGCATATGGGCCCAAAGGCTAAAAAATGACCAACAAGCTATACTCACCTACTTCCTGTGCTCCAGTTCAGTTCCCATCATTGCCGGCCTCTGTTTGTATATGGTGTCTCATGTCGAAAACCACATACCCACAACAGCCACCAACTGCGTGATGCAGAATTGCAATGTGCTGGAGTGCTAAAACAAGGTGACATCTGGGCCAATATCTCTTATGAGTAAAAAGTCCAGGACATTGAAATATCCCATTATTTATTCAGGAAGATACATAGCTAGTTAGGACAGCTCCTTTTCTTTAGTCTGTCTTTCTAAATAAAATAAATTTTAAAAGTGTTCAAAAAGTCACATGGAGTCCAAAATTTAGTTGATTCTTCAAAAACCAAATCCTTGTATATGTTGTCAATGGAAAAATAAAAAATATGATTGGGATGCAAAGCAAATCCCACTTTCTATGGAACACTAAATTGTGCCTTTAAAATTTTGTCTAGCAAAACCAAATCTTTATTCATGTCAATAAAAAAATAAAATAAAAAGATTCATATATAGGGTGGCCTTCTGGTTAGCCAATAATACAAGAAAAATTAATTGCAAAGTTTTTTAAAACTATTTGTCGACAACATTGTGGTAACGATTTTGTCTGCAAATATTCTTACCGGATATCTGCCACACTAAATGTGCCTACTGTTTCTAGAAATCAAATGTTTTGGCAGAAATCAAAATGTCTCATGAAGAAAAAAAATATTTAATAGTTGGATTCATTCTACAGTTATCGACTTTTCACACAGCAGTAAATACTACAAAGCATCTCAGAAAATATTGAGTGTTTAGAAGAACACAACTCGGTCATAATCATACAGCCGAAAATTCTAACGCTGAGCTCCATCCAAGACAGACTTGTACAACAGGGTAGAAGGATGGCTCATGCTGCTCTGCTTTGCGGTTTGTGCTTGGATATCTTATTCCATCCATTCCAAAGGGAGATTCGCAATCATTTACTATTGATCTGAAGCAGTATGAAGCTATCTGTTGAGGACTTGCTTAGCCCAGCCTGTGATGGCTGCTGAATAAAAATTGCTGCAGACCTAGAGAGCCTTGTTAGAGTGTTTGTTTTAGTTTCCTCTAAGGCTATTGAGAGTGTCAGAGAAATTATATGTGACACTTGTACTGTGGATGGGCCGGGTTTAATCACTAGTCACAACAGCTTTGCTACCTGTTTATCAAGAGCTGCAATGGCAGGAATTGCTGATCAGTTTAGCTAAATACATCAAAGTATGACTCCAATCTCTAGAAACATAACTTGAAGGAATTTAGTCCCATGGGTACCAAGACCTGGGTGATGCTCTGACATATTAAAAATCTATATATAACCCACATTTTACACATATGTTCTCATACATAAACTTGAACTGAAATAGATTTTGTTGCCAGCATTTTATAATCTCTAATCTGATCTCGTTAATGGACTGAGAAAAAGGCATATGTATCTTTTCGTAGTAAAACCTCTTTAACGACCTTCCATGCCACAGGACTCATCCCTTTTTAATTAGCTGCTCTTAGGGAAATTTCATGGTTGTAAGTTTACCTGCATCCACAAATGCTTGATGTGCTTGCTGGTAGTAGAACTCGGCCAGATCATAGTTTTTCAGTTGGCTGTAGGCAAATGCCAAGTTGCTGAGGCACTGTCCTTGGGGACTCCTATCTCCCAGTGATCCTGAAATTAATCATGAAAATGATTGTCAAATTAAGTTTAATGGATACCATTACTACTCTACATAATAGTACATAAGGCTGTAAAAATATGCAAGTCCATCAAGTCCAACCTTTGAGAATGTTTATTCCCCATAAGCCGTGGTATTTTTTCTCTCCAGAAAGGCATCCAGGCCTCTCTTGAACATGTACATAGAGTCCGCCATAACAACCTCCTGCGGCAGAGAGTTCCATAGTCTCACCACTCTTACAGTAAAGAACCTTTGTCTATGGTGATGGTAGAATCGCCTCTCCTCTAGGAGTGGAGGATGCCCCCTTGTCCTGGTCACAGGCCCAAAAAGATCTTTGGAAAAATCCTTGTACTGCCTGTTCAGATATTTGTAAATTGTAATGAGGTCTCCCCTCAGTTGTCTTTTTTCTAAACTGAATAATCCCAAATTTTGTAATCTGTCATTGTATTCTTATCTCTCCATTCCCCTAATTATGTTGGTTGCTCTCCCGTTCCAGTTCTACTATATTCTTTTTATACATTGGTGCCCAAAACTGTACATAATATTCCATGTGTGGTCTGACCAGGGATTTGTATAAGGGCAAAACTATGTCCTTATCATGAGAATCTATTCCTCTCTTCATGTATCCCATAATTTTAATAATTTAACAGCAGATGCCTGGCTCTGGTCACTAAAATTAAGTTTACCCTCCACCAATACCCCCAAGTTTTTTTCAGCTGCCGTTTTACCAAGTAATTGACTGTTGAGGACATAATTGTTCATTTTGTTTCCATGGCCCAAGTGCATAACTTTACATTCACCTACAATAAAGGACATCTACCATGGATCAAGGATTGTAACCCAAGCAGACTGACATACTGTTGTGAGCAACCTCTGGTAGGATCTGCTTTTCTCTAAGTTTCCTATGCCCTTGTGTCACAGTCTCAGGGGAATAGACAGTGGACTCCCTGGACCACCGCGGGAGATAACAACCTTAGCCACAACCCGGGAGCAGAGTCTAAGTGAACTCCTGGTCTTTGCCACAGCCCGCCGCAAAGCGGGATGGTCTTGCTGCGGCGGGAGGTCACCAGGTCGCTCCGCGGTTGCGACTAGGACCGCGGTGGCAGCCAAGGCAGGACCACGGGAAGGCAGGCAGGCAGGACCACGGGAAGGCAGGCAGGACCACGGGAAGGCAGGCAGGACCACGGGAAGGCAGGCAGGACCACGGGAAGGCAGGCAGGACCTTGGGAAGGCAGGCAGGACCTCAGACTGCAGGCAGGACCTTGGATGGCAGGCAGGACCGCCACAGGACACTAGGACCGCCACAGGACACCAGGACCGCCACAGAACACGAGGACCGCCACCGGGAAACAACACGGAACACGGGAACCACCATAGGAACACGAGAACACAGAGGCGCCTGGAAACACTCAGGAAGGCTTTCTCTCCAGTATAATTACCTGAAGATCCGGCAGGGGATGCTGAGAGTGACCAGGCTTTATATCTGAGCCAGGAATGCCACAGCCAATAAGGAGGATGCTGGCCCTTTAAGGCTGAGAGAAGTCTGTGCGTGCCCCCCCTAGTGGCGGGAGCGCACGACTGCAGGGAAGAAGCATGCGGCCTACACGCTGGAAGCCAGGAGAGGTAAGTGAGGGCTGGGGGAGCGGGGACCGCGGCAGCAGGCACAGGTACACCCTCAATCCGTACTGAGGATCGCGGGTGTAACCGTGACACCTTGTTTTTAAGCAAAAAAAGACTTTAAATATTATACAAATGACCATGAGGGGATCCAGGCTCCATTAAAATCTTTGGAGCCTGGAGCCCCTCAGACTTATTTGCATAACTCTTAAAACCTTTGTTTGCAAAAACAAGGGCATAAGAAGCTAAAAGAAGAACAGATCCTGCCAGAGAGGGAACACACAAGTATGTCAGTGAGCTTGGTTTACAGTCCTTAATCCTGGTGGTAGATGTCCTTTAAACCTCATCAGCCATTTCTCCGCCCATTCCTCCAGCTTCAAAGAATCCCTCTGAAATGCTGTATTATCCGCCTCTGTATTAATTACTTTACACAGCTTAGTATCATATGAAAATATTGAAACTTGACTGTGTAAACCCATTATAAGGTTATTGATAAAAATATTAAAAAGAAGAGACCCCAATATGTGTCTGAGATAGACATGAAGGCAATGCTTAAGATGATTCGGTGCACCTTCCTACCTCTCCTCTCTTATTTCAGTCTATCGCCCAACCCGTGCTCTTAGATCCGCCAGTGATCTTAGATTAACCTCTACCCTAGTGCGGACCTCCCACTCGCGTCTCCAAGACTTCTCTAGAGCTGCACCAATTCTATGGAATGCTCTGCCCCGGACTATCAGACTAATACCTAACCTCCAAAGTTTCAAACGTGCTCTTAAAACCCATTTCTTTAGGCAAGCCTATAACACTCATTAACTGCATGAAGTTTTAACTCTTCTACTAACCCGTCCTGTGTCGTCCTCCCATCTGTTATCCAGCAACCAACAGGCACCAGACTTCTCTGCAGTCCCATTCACCCTGGACCTGGTATATAAGATGACGGCTGAGTGGTTCAAGCGACAGCAATTCCATTTATTATATTTTGTTCTATTCCCTAAGAAGAATGGCTTGACCATTAAATATTCTTTTACCTCGTGTTACCCCATCATCTTCATAAACCGTAAGCTCTGGCGAGCAGGGACCTCACTCCTGTTGTTCCATACAAATGTTGTGCTCTGTCATGTTATATTATATTTGTATTTGTTTCCTATGATTTGTAAAGCGCTACGTAATATGATGGCGCTATATAAATAAAGATTATTATTATTATTATTATTCGGTGGATTCTTATTTCAAGTGAACAACCACGATATTGGAAATTGTTGATACATTTAGTAGTTCTAGATACTTTTGAAAGTGCTCCAATGGATTTCAATTTAGTTTAGATCCGTGCCCTTTCTTTCAAGATGCAGTAGGATTCTCAGTATATCCTTACAACTGAGGGCTAGGATGTATTCTAGCTCATACAATGGGATATGTCTTT
This sequence comes from Engystomops pustulosus, assembly GCF_040894005.1. NCBI lineage: Eukaryota > Metazoa > Chordata > Amphibia > Anura > Leptodactylidae > Engystomops > Engystomops pustulosus. The sequence goes on from NC_092414.1 coordinate 151,907,332, forward strand.
CTGTTCTACCCTTCTCTCCTTAAAGATAGTGGAGGAGTGGATATGATCAGAAACCTGTGATTGGCTGCTGCCCATTTTCAGGATGTCTCATGAGTGACATAGCTGTTCATAGGTCAGGGAGAGATCCAATACTTTGCATCCATCATCCATTGCTTCCAATAGTCTCCACAAAAAGGGTTTTGTTTGTACCAGAGCTGCTGTCTTGCTGCAATCTTTTGAAAGTGTTGTTCATCGGGAGGTAGCAGGATGTAAAGATGCAGCTTGCTGTGTTTCTTCCAGGATCTGACATATACTGTACAGACTGAGGCAAAAAGCCTTCCTCCACCTGCCAGAGCAGTCTATGAAAATGTTCATCGTAGACGCCAGGAAAGCTCCCGGCATCTACTCTGATGAGATGTGTGGATTCTACAGAACAACTATTGTTGTCATATTTGCAGAACTAAGGTTTCCCATAAATAGAATATTAACCCCTTACCGACGTGGGATGTATCACACTTTGTATCACACTTTGGCTGCAGGTTGGCTACAAGTTGGGTGTTTGCTGCATATTGCAGAAAACACTCAATGCTAACACCTGCAATCAGTGCTAGCACCGATCCCTTTGATTGCCGCTGGCAGCAGTCAGAAGCTGGCTGCCATCTTGGCTGAGATCATTGCTCCCCGATGATGCCATGACAGCCTCAGGTCTTTATAAGATTTGCTGAAGACCTGTTACCATGTGCCAGTGCCAGTAATAGATCATGTGTAAAATCTCTATATGCAGTATGGCAGTAAATAGTAGAATTAATCAGACAACCTAGGGTTAAAACACCCCATTTCCCTAGAATTCATATAAATATAAATAAACTGTAAAAATCATAAACATGTTAGGTATCCCCGCATCCCAAAATATTCACTCTATAAAATACAATAATGGTTATTCCTGGCATTGAAACCTGGAATGGAAAACAGAGCCTTAATATGCAAAACGCCATTTTGCAGCATATAAATTTTTTTTATAAAAAGTGATCAAGAGGTTGTACAGTCTCAAAAATGGTAGCAAAGAAAACATCAGCTTATCCAGCAACAAATGACAGCTCTGTACACCAAAGCATGATAAAGCAGAGAAAAAAAAATTTGTACGAAAAGTTTTCTTTTTTCATGCATTAAAACACATTAAAACCCATATAAATTGAGTATCCTCATGATCATATTGGCCTAAAGAATAAAGGAGTTGTGTCATTTGGCATGCACAGTGAAAGTTTGAATTCCAAGCCCACAAGAAAATGACAAAAATGCAGTTTTCACCAATTTAACAGCATTTGGATTTTTTTCCCACTTCCCAGGACAAAACATGGATTATTAAATGCCGTCACTACAAAGTGTAATTTGTTTACATGGAAAAATAAAAAAATTATGAATTCTTGAAACGCAAAAAGGGGTTAAGAGAAAGGGTAAAGAGCCTGTGTCATGTACAATTAGTGGTGACTAATCTAAAAAATGACTAATGCTTTTGAAAAGGCTATGTATCCTTCAGCATCTGCTTTATACACATTAGATAGCCTCCAATACTGTCTTAGGCTACATTCACACTGCCGCATGGGGGACGTATATATACGGCCGACTTATATACAGCAGCTATTATACGTCCCCCATAGACAGCAATGGGCTCATGGCACCGTACGGAAGCGGTACGATGCAGCACATGTGTGGCACCATACCGCTCCATACCCCAGGAAAAGATAGGACATGTCCTATCTTTTCCCGCATTACGGCGCTGTGCACAATACATCCCTATGGAGAGGGGCGGGGGTGAGCAGCGCTCACCTCCTCCTCCTCTCCCCACGTGCTGCTGTGTGCCCGCCGTGCATGTAGCCTAAATCAATGGTTCAGCCATCCAATTGTTCAACCATCCTAAAAGAAGATGGATCTTCCTGTGCATAAACATTTTGGAGTCCTGACAATAAGATTAGTGGATCTATGTCACCCCACATTACTTGATAAATATGCACCTCAGGTCTATGGTGACATCACAACCATGTAAATTCATATTTTATGTAATTTCATGCTGATGAAGAGCCTATCATCTAAACATTCTCAAAACCTAGTTAGCCATAGTAGGTATAAATGACGGAGTAGCAGCATAAAGGAGAGATCTTAAAAATCTCATAATATATCATAAATATATGAGATTACTATATTGTGAAGTAGTCGATAGAATGCAATGGCTTTATAGAGGGCTTTATAGTAGTCGTTGTTAAGAAAAAGTAGTGACCAAAAATCATGTACGACAACTAAAGTACATGTTCACAATGGGTAGTGTTACAATCTGCATTTGTTAGCAATCCATCTGTGATATATATGGCACACTTTAGAAATTCACAGCATGCCCTTAAGTTAGCTTACAATTTTTTTATGATGTGTGAATGGGAAGTTATAAAATCCTGCTTACATCCATTGTTCCTTACTTAATATGCAGCCAAACTTCAATTTACAGGTTCCACATGATTCTGACCGCCCACTGCCTTTTGATGGCGGGGTGGTGCAGGTAATAATGTTGCTGCAACATATTTCAGTGTTGTTTCAGTTTCTCTCCCGCTACTGCAACAGGAGAAGGAGAGACAAGATAGAAAAAATGTTATTGCCGCTCCTGTCTCATTTTGTGTGCACCATGTAGTGCTGAATTAGTGCCATTTAGTAAATGGGGGTAGCCACAATTCTGGTGTCTGTGATTGTAGCAAATCCTATATTAATCTGCTGGATGACTGCTACCCCCATATCAAGTTATTGACCCTTGTAAATGGGGCTTTGATAAATAAAAAAAAAAAGTAAGAAAAAAAAGAATGTAACTTAAAGAGTACCTGTCACCACCAAACTTAGAGCCCCCACAGTTAGGGGATGAAATGTCATTTCTAGAATTTCCTCACATTTTGTTTTTTCAGTTTTGGAATAAAATACAATAAAATAATGTCAAAATAGCCAATCTGGGTACAAATCCATGAAAAGTGTGCAGGCTCAGTTACGCTGTTGATTTCAGCATATACACATTGCTCTTACTGCGGACAAACAAAACAATAACAGTTATACCCTAACTACCCCATCCCCTTACTTCCCCTTACCCCCCATATCACACTCCAGGACAATGCCCTCATGAAAGGGCAAGCGCAATGAACTGCGTTTCAGAGGAACCCCCCCTGAACCCCCGCTTTTTGCCATACTATCTTGTTTTGACCTCACCTCTATACTCTACAGGAGGACATAACACATTACAAGAGTCAGGACATCATCTAGCCAATAAAGATGAACCATCTAGCCAATAAAGATGAACCATCTAGCCAATAAAGCCCTTTTTGTTGCCAAAAGGAGGACATGTAGCTCTCTGAAGAGGGTCCACCAGTACGTCACAATGGAACAATAGCAGGAACAGGTCGTTTGGTGAAGACAAATGACAATTCTCCTGTACTTCCTTAAGCACCTGATCTCATAATGCTTGAGAATATGGGCATGCCCAAATACCATGATATAAGTCAGTCATAGGGTTTTTCATTTAGGGCACAAGGTCAGCCATTTTGGGTCAGCAGGATGAAGAGGAATGTTGAAACTAAAAATTGCCCTCTGGTTAAATCTAAAATGGCTATCCCGACATCTTTCTGCGATTGCAGCCCTTCTGACCCTACACCAGCCATCAAGGATCTGGGGAAAAGGGTCCCTGAAATTAAGGAGTTAAAAATGCAAGTTGTGGATGAAGGTACAGTTTGCGCCTATTATTTAACAGCCTGTATATCCAGTCCTAAAGCTTACATGACTATATGCTTGATGAGATTTGAAAGATCTGAGATTCTTATCTTTAATATGACACAATAAAGATTTTTTTCTAGGTACTATAGAACCAAATCCGCTTGAGCCAAATACATAATTTGCGTGTTTGGCGGGCAAAACTGCGACAGCTTTGACCTGGCATACTTTTGCTTAATAACCAGTGAACGAAAGTGCCTGCCCTCTCCACCGGCTGCCATTCTGGTGTATTCTGGCGTACAAACAGTGATAAATCTCCTTCATAGATACAGATAGATAGAAACATAGATATTTATAGAGAGAAAGAGATGCTTTTATTACCACAGTTATTATTTGTCAAGTGTGGATAGATTAATCTATTTTTAAGGTTCTGGGAGGGCATTTATTGCTAACACTTGCGATTATTTCCCCCTTTGCAGCACCTCCAAGCCAGGGGCGCTGCCGGCCGCGGGAGTTGGGCTTGTCCAGTAGGAAGTGGGTGGGCACGGGGCAGTCTTTCTTCTAGGCGATCCATTAAAGGTGAGTACGTCTGCTTTGTTTTTTGTTGTTCTGAATGGTTGTTGTCCTTTAAGATTTGGGAGATTTCTAAAGTATTACATAATAATATGGGCTATGTTCAAAAAAATTCTTAATATTCAGGGGTTTTGGTAAGATACACACAAATGTCTGGGACTAACTAAAAAAAATAAAACAATACAAGAGGATCTGGTTTGCCCAACAGGGGCCAAACGGTATGACTAAGTGGAGGCAGATCTGGGTAAAATGGGAACCATATATATATTTGTATTATTTTTTTTTTCTCTACCAGTGGAAAGGAGAGGGTGCAGAGGGAGTGGGTGTGGAAAAAGAAAGGATCTGTATGACATTTTATCTGTGAAATATGAAATGTTTAGAGTCTACTTTTGGATTAATAAAATAAATTTCAAGGGAAAAAAACTTGACTCATTTCATGTGAAAATAAGGGGAGAAGAGTCATATTTGTGTGACTTTGGAGGATGTAAATGGATGAGATTTTACATGAATTTAGAAAAGACATTTTATACCCCACCCGATGAGAGCAGTAGTTCACACTGTCCAAAAACACTGCCTCATTTACTACTTGCACACAATTTAGTTTGTTTCGACAAGCTCTCTCTGTGTGTCAGCAGGATTTACTGGCCCAGACATGGAACTAGTGAACTGAACCAAATCCCACAAAAATAGGGACACAATTGGAAGCAACATTTTAGTATCAATCTAGGAATGTAAATGTTGTAATCTATATATATATATATATATATATATATATATATATATATATATATATATAAAACTGAAAAAATGAAAATGTTTAAACTGATTTATATGTGAGGAAATAAAGCAACAAATCTTTGTTTTTTAAGTAGTCCATAAGAAGTTGGTAAAAAACAAAAAAACAACAACAGTAGAATGTAATGCAGTATATATTGTTTATTGTGGGACATTTCAATGTTTATATCTTTATTTTAAAACCTGAATTTCATATTAATTAAACCAGAAATTAATTCCAAATGGATATAAAATATTGTTTACTGACCAAAGACACACAAGAAAAGTAAAGAGCTATTTAATGGAAATATTGATTAATCCTCAAGGCTGCTTTAATTAATATACATAATGGATATGATGCCTTACCGTACATATCTGCAGCCTCTGCGTGGCTCCTGAGTGATTTTTCATATTGGCAAAGAGCATTGTCAACAGCTCCTAGGTTCTGGAGTAATACTGCCATCTTTCTTATTGAGAATTGCTTTCCATTACACAGGTTTAAACTTGCTGTAAAACACTTTTCTGCCTGACTAAAATATTTCAGTTCAGCATAATGCAGACCAACATGGTTATATAGTGTTCCTGAGAACAGAAGATGAGAAAAATAAATTGTTGAGACTAGAAGCATGTTTATACCTACATTTCCTTGATCTATTTCTTCTATTAACACTGAGAACTCAAATGACTCCTTATAGAAACTTCTCAAAAATAACGTATAAGAGGCCATGTAGTAGTAAATCTAAAGTTAAAGCACTGAGGAAATCTGGTAATTATATTTATTTGATGGCTGAGGTTTTGTTAGGGTCGGGGGTGGGAGGGTGTCTGAGTTCTGAATATAACAAAGGCAGTATTATCCCCTTGAAAGTGCTGCCTATCGTCGCAGTCCACTGTATACACTGCGTTCAAAATTATTATGCAAATGATATTTATCTCTGATTTTTCTAAATGGTCGATGCAAATGACAGTCTGTGTAATAGATGTCATCAACCAATAGAGTATACATCAAATTTTGAACAAACCTCCGATGATAACTGTAAATTCTTTAACGTAAAAAAAGCCACAAAAGCACAGTTCTGAATTATTATACACAGCTGAGTTTCCAAACATTTTATACTGAAAATAGTCATTTATTGAATTCGCAGCATTAGGAGGTCACAGCCGCTGAAATCAAAAGCTATTGCAATCCATAACACCCAAACAGGCCAAGTTACATGTAACGTATAGGACCCTTCTCAATTCTTGCATCCATTGAACTTGTGAGTTTTTGGAGAGTTTCTGTTTGAATTTCTTTGCATGAGGTCATAATAGCCCCCAAGAGCTGTTTTGATGTGAACAGCCTCCCACCGTCATAGATCTTTTGCTTGATGATACTCAAAAGGTTCTCTATAGGGTTGAGGTCAGGGAAAAATAGTGGCCACACCATGAGATTCTCTCCTTTTACCAGCCAATGACACAGAGGTATCTGTGCAGCATGAACGATTCTTCTTTTTGTGCCATGGAAGAAAAGGGTCAGTCAGAAACTCTATATATTTTCCCAACATCATTTTTACACCTTCAGGAACCGTAAAGGGACTACCAGCTCTCTCCCCATGATTCTGACCCAAAACATGACTCTGCCAGCTTCTTGCTGATGTTGCAGCCTTGTTGAGACCAACCATCCCCTACTCCATCCATCTGGACCATCCAGAGTTGCATGACACTCATCAGTAAATAATACTGTTTGAAACTAAGTCTTCACGTATGTGAGCACTGGTTAGGGATGGCCGAATAGTAGGTTTATGCACCACAGCAAGTCTTTGATGGATCCTACATCTTGAGGTATGTGGAACTCCAGAGGCTCCAGCAGCTTTAAATATCTGTTTGCTGGTATGTAATGGCATTTTAGAAGCTGTTCTCTTAATCTGACAAGCTTGCCTGGCAGAAACCTTCCTCATTTTACCTTTATCTGAACAAATCTGTCTGCGTTTTGAATCAGCCACAAATCTCTTCACAGTAAGATGATCACGCTTAATTTTTCGTGAAATATCTACTGTTTTCATACCTTGTCCAAGGCATTGCACTATTTGATGTTTTAATGCAGAAGATATATCCGCTTTCTTTCCCATGTTACTTGAAACTTGTGGCCTGCTTAATAATGTGGAACATCCTACTTTAGTAGTTTTCCTTTAATTGGGCTCACCTGGCAAACTACTTAACACAAGTATCTGCGATTGATTTCAGTGATTCAGTGATCCAAAGAGCCTGACACACAATACCATCCATGAGTTTCATTACAAAACAATTTTTTTTTAATCTTTATGACACTTAATACAATTTGCATAATAATTTGGAACGTGGTGTATATAGGCTCAGTGGTGACATGTGGCTTTGACAGCACTTGAGCAGCAGTTGCAGGTATAGAAAATGACTTAGTATATTGTGCTTGTTATTTTAAGACTCCCAGAACGGCCCACCATATACCCCTCATCCTGGACAACACCTTTTACTAATTCAAATATCAGAACCAACGGGATTGTTCTTCTGGTTGTAAAAAAAATGGTGTAGTTTGTGTTATTTTTTGCAATGGGAACCTATAGGCATGGCATTGGTAAGGGTCAAAATGATCAAACCATCATGTATGTTACACATGTTTGTAGCTGAAATACTCCTTCAAGGCTGTATGTAAGAAAGTGCAGAAGATATCTTGTCTGACCTTTCCTTTTATATTCCTTTGTTCATGTAGCTAACATGAAAGGCAATGCCGCTAAGTGACCAGGCCTGTTAGAAGTGGAGACTTCATGTTGTATTTTTGTTCAGCTGTGTCCGGGACAACAACTTTAAATTTTCACCATGTAAATGGTAATGAGGTTCCAGGCCATGTCAGATGAGCTTTTTACAGCATAATGAGATTGTAACAATGTAATGTAATAAACTGGAAAGTGAATTTATCACATTTAATAATTGCCATTGTTAAGCACAGCTATGTGGAGCAGGGAGTGTGGGTAGTAATGAACTCCATTGTTGCTCTGTAGAAACTGACAATTAAGAATTTCATCCCTTTAAATGTCAATTTTAGGTAGAATTGCAAAATATTAAGCTCAACTAAAATAACTGAGCATATTTTATATAAAAATAAGTCCTAGTTTCAGTAAAAAATTGTATTTCAAGTTCTGTTTTTCTTTTTCTATGAGCAACTAATGAATCATTGCATTTGCATTGCTACAAGATACCTGTGGGGCACCAACTAATATGACTACAGCACTTGTGCTTTGCCTTTTCTGCCCTCATCAACCATGTTCAAATTTACTCTGGACCTACTAGACTGGCCAATCAATTATAATGGTGTGACCTTCTATAATCCTTTGAATGGGCACACTGTCCATAGAGTCTGATGCTAGAGTCTGTGGAACTAGGTTGTCTAGAACTTTTATTATCATGAAATGCATATTAACATGGGTTCCTCTAGTCTAGCAAGGGTCCTTGTTAAAAAAAAATCTGAAGTGTTTATGGCCCCAGTTAGAAGTACTGGGATTGAACAAATTCCAAACTTTTATTTACATATTAGGTTGTACTAGATACCAAACACAACTTATGTAGAAAAGGAATCACACTTACCAAGCAAATGCTCGTCAGATATAGTTTTTAATGACTCCACACAAGAATTTAAGGTCTGCAGTACCTCTGCTTGGGAGAATGCTTGACTGTCAATCATATATTTAGCAGCTTCTCTCATAGCCATAGCAGCATCTTCTGGTTTTTCATTTTTCATGTATGAGTGACCTGCAAGTCTGAACGAATGTGCAGCAGAAGAAAGGTCACCAATCATGACAAAACAGTAGCCCAACTTGATGAGGGCATCCGCAATACTCTTGAGTTCCTCATAACCATACTCATTGATGGCTCTTTCATAAAACCTTACAGCTTTGCCATACTCTTTCATTTCATCATAAGCGGCACCTATGTTAAAATAAAGATCACCATCTCTCTCTTCCATCCCATTGATTCTGGATTTCACAAGACACTTCAGAGCTTTCTTTGGTTTACCAACACAAATATAAGCTGCGCCAAGATTGAATAAACATGCTTTCTGGAGTTTTTCTTCTGGTATATTGCATGAAAGAATGAAGGCTTTTTTGAAAGTTTTTAGGGCTCCATTGATGTCATCTTGATTTAATAATTCACTTCCATAATAATAATAATAATAATTCTTTATTTATATAGCGCACACAGCCATCTTTGCACAATGACAGGATTTTGGACTGAGCAGTATTTTGCTCCTTTGATTGACCTAAAACCTTTGAGTCAGACATGATGGGTTTTCAATACCTGTGATAAATAAATACAGTGTGGTCAGATAACATACAAATTTAAGGCAATACAGTTAAGATAGCTCTCTCCATCCAGAAAATTTCATTGGTCTAGACTACTCCATACATATGCATACTTTAAGCTTGGCTAAATGTGTATTATTCGTGTAAGGGAACAAAGAAAATCCAAGGAGGTTTTTTTGCACTGATAATCTGAAATCAAGCATAGTAATTCTAACATAATGGGGCAGATTTACTTACCTGGTCCATTCGCGATCCAGCGGCGCGTTCTCTGCGGTGGATTCGGGTCCAGCCGGGATTCACTAAGGTAGTTCCTCCTACGTCCACCAGGTGGCGCTGCTCCACTGAAGTTCCCCCGAGGCCCGCCGGAATGCACTGAAGTTCACTGGCTTATACCTGGTGAAGGTAAACGGGAGTCCCGTGACACTTTTTTTTTTAAAAAATGTGGCGGTTTTTCAGAATGCGTCAGGTTTTCGTTTGGCCACGCCCCCAATTTCCATCGGGTGCATGCCAGCGCGATGCGCCACAATCCAATCGCGTGCGCCAAAATCCCGGGGCAATACAGGGAAAATCAGCGCAAATCGGAAATATTCGGGTAACACGTCGGGAAAACGCGAATTGGGCCCTTAGTAAATGACCCCCAATGAATCTGGCATTCTTCAGACAACAAATCAAATTGCATCAGATGAATCCTGTAAAATACTGCTTTCATTCATCCTAAAACATAGAAAGGGGGACATTTAAACAAAAAAAATTAATAGAATGAGATAGGAGCTTTTTCAGAAAAATCTGTGATTTTTAGGACTAGAGGGGGTTAAATAACAATTTCCAGGGTAATTGGGGTTTGATGATGCAGTAAAGTTAGGACACTCTTTATTACATGGTGATCAGTTAAGCAGAAAATGTCAGGTACAGACTTTAATATAAAGTATATGGGTTCTGAACAATATATTTATAGGATTGACTTAATTGAGTCAAGATTGTAGAAAAGATTGTAGTGTAGTAGAAGGAAACTGTAACAAACCTGTCCAGCAACAGTGCAACGACAGCCAGGTTTGACCCTAGCTGTCAGACTGGGTAAGTGGTGGTGAACTCACCCTGCGACAACTCTGTAGGCTATGGCCCTGCCTATAGTAGATAAGCTGCCCTGACAGGAACCTCTATCAGAAACCTAACTAGGGGTCCCTGAGTGACCCTACAAGGTAACAAAGAAAATTTGTCCGGCATCTGCTGGATGGTGGAGTGGACAGGTAACATAAAAGTGTCAAGGCAGAACTCAAACAATCCTGGGACACGGTAGTGGAGTAACACCAGGAGATACATGGCATTGATAAACAACAGAAGATACAGACAGACAAGCAGAATTGGACAGAAGCAGGCCAAAACCAAGATGGGGCAAAGGTACTGAATCGTATAGCAACAGAATGGTCGTAAGCAAAGCAGAGGTCAAATACATTGAATTCAAACAACTAAATAGCAAAAGCACTAGATAAAGTAAAGACTGAATAACCAGCACCCTCTGAAGGAACTGGGCAGAATATAAAAGGAGCAATGGACACTGTCCACAGCACTGACTGGTTCAGCTGTCCATCACTCAAAGCCACAAATGCAAACAAAACAAGCTCAAACAAACACCCAGCGTTCCCAAGGAAAGGTCTTAAAGGGAGCTGTCAATCACAGGCAGTTCTGGGTGTAGTTTTCACAGAAGCCTGAAACCTGATCTCATTCAGAACAATTCACAATTCTGACAGAAACTTTGTAAAAGAAGAACATTAGAAACAAATAAATAATAGTCCCAGTGGTGGTACAAAGAAAAGAAGTGTGAGGTAGCAACAGGGATAGCTCTGTATTGAGGAAAGGGTTCATGGATCTAGTCTGGTAGAGGAAAAATTGTGGTGCCATATAATGTAGTCAAACATGTGACTTCTGAGGTAATAGAAGAAAAGCGGAGAAAAGATCATGGAGTTTCCAGCGCTGACGGCTATACTTAATTCTTAGAAATTGTAGTAGGTCACAATATTCAATCATCAGTCTCTGGTGGCATCCCCTAATTACATACCACCCTTACAAGAGGTTTATTTGATATAAAATGCATTAAATAACAATCATATCATACTGTCAGATATATATATATATCTGTCAGTGTACATCATGTTACTTATATTCAATAATATTCAAGCCTAACTTTCTCATCAATTGTTCAACCCCTTAACGTCACGCGCTGTAATAGTACGGCACATTGGGTTGCGCCCTCTCCATAGCTGGTAAGACTTTACTGCATATTGCAGCAAACACTTACCGGTAACACCCACGATCAATGCTAGCACCAATCGCGGGTGTTATCCCGTCCAAAGCTGCCAGCTGCTTCAAAAAGTGGTGAAGATCGTCACTCCCCGTGACATAATTTGGGTTGGCGATTGGATGCGTTGACAGTCTTGGGTCTTCCGAAGACACGAAGCTGTCTCGTTTTAACCCATTCAGTACAAAGTGCGTTTTGCACATTATAATGAATGAGGAGGAAAACCCCCATATACTGTCATACTGTATTATGGAAGTCTATGGTAGGAATCAGACAGCCTAAGGTTAATGGTAAAAATAAAAAAGTTAAAAAAAATGATTTAAAAAAAACCTAAAAATTCAAATCACCCCCCTTTCCCTAGAAATCATATAAATATACATAAACAGTAAAAATGTGTAAAAATAAAATGGTTATAGATTTTTGATGGTGGGGAGTAAAATATTAAAATGAAAAAACAAAAAAGGGCCTGGTCCTTTAGTGGTTAAAGAAAAGTTATACTCCATGTATTCTTTAAATTACACCTCAGTTTTCCAATCGAGGATTTAGGACTTGTGAGTGTTTTGTGTATTTTTGGGAGAGAAATAGAGGCAACTCAATACTACTCACAAACCACAATCCATCTTTTTTCTTAACCTTCCCAGCTCTTAACAGGCAGAAGCAGAGATGACATAGATCACATACTGAAGAAAAAAGTAATTTAGCTTCTTTGAAATATGAAGATAAATGGTGGAGGTGAGAGGACACTGCAAAGTAAGGAGCCAGTGCAGTCTCTTAGTACAATATTCTTTAATAAAAAGAGAATAACAGTTACCAAATGTCTAACAACTTTTTAATAGATGTGAGGGTAACAAATAAAGTGCGAGGAACATTGGATTCTTCCTAGAATTGGCAGGAGAATATCTGGTGGATATGTTTTACTGAATGTAGGAAAAGAAACAGAAAAAAGATAAAATGTTACTTGTTTCCCTAAAATTTGTTTATAATATATTGATAATGAAATTATCCTATCATATTTACATTAAATGTTTGGTAGAATATTTTTTTCTTTTAAACATCACAAGGGATTCCATGGATAGATTTATCATTACCAGACTTTTTCCATTTTTTAAAACTGTCTTAGGAGCTCTGGAGTGCTTCAGATTTATTATAGTGGCTTCGACTACTTGCTAAGGCACATGACGTTTTAAAGTCTGGTGTTGGTTTTCAACTTTTATGGTGACAAAAAAGTCGAAAACTTGGGGCCAAGTTGTTTCTCAGCAATCGCGGATCTTCATATATCCCAGCCCTACATGAAGATCCGCCATCAATCCTAAAAAAAAGTCTATATTCACCTTTTGGCTTCTTCTCCCCGGACCCAAGGTTCCATCTTCTCCTCGCAGCTCCGTCTTCTCCTCTCCCGTCCTGGGCGCCTATATGCACCATGCTTGCAGGAAGAGGAGAAGATGGAGATGCATGGACAAGATGGAGCTGCAGGCCAGAGAGAAGAAACCAGAGGTACATATAGATTTTTTTCCTAAGAAGACCCTGCTGTGGACATTTCATTAATAGGGGGGGGGGGATTATGTAAAGGGGGCATCTGCTGTAGACATATATGTAAATGGGAGGCATCTGCTGTGGACATTTTATTAAAGGGGAGGCATCTGCTGTGGAAATTTCGTTAAAGGGAGGCATCTGTTGTGGACATTTCATTAAAGAGGGGGCATCTGCTTTGGACATTTCATTAAAGAGGGTCATCTGCTGTGGGCATTTGTAAAGGGGGTTCTGCTGTGGACATTTCAGTAAGGGGGAGCCTTGCAATGGACATTTCAGTAAAGGAGAACTCTGCTGAAGACATTTTTGTAAAGGAGAACTCTGCTGTGGACATTTCTGTAAAGGGGCATCTGCTGTGGACATTTCATCAATGAGGTGCGGCTACTGCTGGACATATTATTAGTGCATTTCCTACTCTAGTCTTATACTCCAGTCATTTCTCAGATACTGCATGTGTCGCTGCCCCGCTCAGGTCCGCCGGAGTTCACCATCTTACTCCCGGTGTATGTAAGTGCTTGGCTTGCGACACAATTTGACTTGCGTCCCAATCCTTTGGATCGTCCGTCAGCCGGCAACCTAGATTTGTGTTGTGTGAAAGCTGGCGCAATTGCATCACAATCCGATTACGTGTGACGCAATCCCCGGATCGATCCACGAAGACGTCAGAAAACCCGATGGAAATGCGGCTGCATTGGGTTTTAATTGCCATAGAAAATTTTTTTTAGGAATCGTGTGTAAATACATTTACAGTAAATATTCACTTTTACATATTTTACTGCAATATTTCCAATGTGGAAGAGAATGAAACTGGCATTCAGGTAGAGTAATGGAAGACATAATCACATGGTGGTACCTATGGTACATGTGTCTACATTTTCAGCAATGTCAACTCTAACTTTTGAGTTCTCTAAATCTATGCCTTAAAGAGTAACTGTAAAGGTTGCCTATTATCTGTGTTACCTATATGCAGCAGTTTCCTTGCTATCCTCCTCAGATTACCTCAGTAGAGATTTGTCCTTCGCGAACGAGCCGACTCTAAAAGCTGGCTTCTGTTCCTGAATTACGGGAGCCGGCTCCCGTCAATAAGCCGATGGCTCACTTAACTCTGCCCCTAACGTCTCAACATGCCCCCTTTAACCCAATACAATTGGGTAAAAGTGATGTGAAATGGGGTTACTAGCCTGTGGCTCCCTATTATATATTTAATAGGGAGCCATTCAGGAGCCAGAAGAGCCAGCTCTTCTTAGTGATACTTTTGATCCAGCCTTTTGATCCAGCTCACTAAGAAGATTCATAATTTCCATCACTATTCCTCAGAACTGCAATAGCTGCTTCCTTGCCATGTGCTGATAAACCCTATGAATCCGTACTTTGTTTACACTTTTTTTCTCAGTCGGCTGCATGGGAGGAGAGGAGCTGCTGCTCCCTGCTCACAGGGGAGGAGGTCATGTGACAGTGTATGAAGCAGAGCTGGATGTGTCCAAGACAGTGAATGCAGATGTCTCCTGCACAGAATAGTGAGGTACAAGTTCCCTATTAGTTTCTCCATCCCAGTCTGTGATTCTACAGAACTTTCTCTGTCTCTCCTCTCCTCGTTTCAGAATAGAAAATGCCATAACTTTGCAAAGAAAAGGGCGAGCAGCCCAAAGTAGGCATCGTTCTGCTTGTTTTCAAAGGGGGAATCACATATAATAATTTGGTAAAATCACTATAACTTTACTGTTACGCTTTAAGTCTGTAATATATAAGGTGACCACGTAGGTGAACATGTGAATCTACATTTCCAGCAAAGTCAACTCTGCTGAAACTGCTGCAAAGAACATCTTCTGCTTTAGATGACTCAGTTTGACTATATATTACTTGGTTACTCGCTTTGTGTCATTTTCCTTCTCCAAGATCTCAGTCTTACTTTCAATTGTCTGCATTAGTATGTCCTGTTTCTGTTCCATATATACTACATTTTTCAATGTTTCCCTTTCTGTGTAGCATAGTTTCATGTGGAAACTGTCAATCATTGGGGCAGAGCTCTTCTTACTGATCATTAGCATAATTGGGGTCTTGTGTACAACAAAGTGATGTGGTTATAAAATATTAATCTTATACTTTCCTTTGGTAGATTTTTAAACAATTCTTCATTATAAGGAGGTCAGACAATGGTAGAACACCCCTTAAATTCACCTTTGATTACTATTATTATGCAAAGCGATCTATGACATCGGAAAACATTAAAACAAATCCTCTTCCATTTAGGACCTGCCCAAGTGTAACATGTGTAAACTCTACTCTGCAGATTCGGCAGATTCCGACGTGATATCGGATACCCAGAGAGCTCATTACCACCTCATTAAATGTTTGATATAAACATACCACATTTTACAATGTTAACTCTAAAAAAGATTCCAGACTGATTCATGTATGGAGCCTACAAAATAGACTGTACAAGTGGCTGCATAATTAACGTAATATAATTGATAAGTAAAATAAATATAAGAGCGACAACAGATTTCATTGTTCCCTTATGATTAAATTTAATTTTGTATTAACATAAAACAAAGCACTATAGCTCATGTCATGCATTTAAAGCAGCTTATTGCAGCTCAATTTGCCTTTTAATGCCTCTTCTTGCATTATGGGTTGTCCCAAACGTATCATTTTCTTGCTAGTTCAGTTTGGCTCTGGTTAACCCAGCGCAATGTGTAAGATATATATAGCGATTTGTAGTATTTTGATGAGTCTGTAAATAGCTTAGCGAACTGCACTAATCTCATATCAAACTGCTTTGTGAGCCACAGATGCAAAACAGGTTTCTGCTACCTAGTTCCTAATGCCATTGGCTTTCTGTACATTATTGTGAATCCTCATTCATTCTCAATGTTGTAGTTTCATAGTTAAAAGAAAAAGATTTTACAATAAATGAATAAATGTCACATAGCCCATTTATATAAACTTACATTTAATGGAAAAAAAGAGTGAAAACCCCACACAAACCCCACATATTTAGTATCACTG
The DNA here is from genome assembly GCF_040894005.1 of Engystomops pustulosus. NCBI lineage: Eukaryota > Metazoa > Chordata > Amphibia > Anura > Leptodactylidae > Engystomops > Engystomops pustulosus. The sequence goes on from NC_092414.1 coordinate 151,923,538, forward strand.
CGTCCAAAACTACCTGTACTTATAGTACCTAAATCTACTAAACTATTATTGTAACTAAATCATTATTGAACCTGCAGCATGAACATTGTAAACATTTTTTTTTTAAAAACATGCAAAAACTTAAATAAAAAGTGATACAAAATGTATCTACTCCAGAATACTACTGGTGTAAAGTACAGCATGTCCCACAAAACAAAAAAAGCCCTCGACCAGATAGACCAAAAAAAAAAAGTTTTACCCACATTAGCTTTTATTCTGCTAAATTTGTAACATGTAACAAAAAATATAGAAATATGGTATTGCTGTACTTGTACTAACACTATAATAAAGATAACATGAAACTCAGGCTATATGGTTAATATAAAAAACTGTCAAAAATCCATAACAGAATTGATGTTTTTACTACCCCCCCCCCCACAAAAGCAGTTAATAAATATTCATCAATAAAGCATAGTCTCCAAAACAGTATCACTGAAAAATGCATCTTACCTCCTAAATATAAGCCCTCACATGGCAAAATTAACAGAAAAACAAATATTTTAAAGCTTGCTAAAAACGACTACATCCTGTAGAGAATCCAACAAAGGGAAACTTCTATTATAGGGTTCTTAGAATACCTAATATGGCCAACATAAATTAATTAATTCCACCATGGTATTGAAATTTCTGAACAATTACTAAGCAGAAATATAAACCTATTACAATAGGTAACAATTACAGAGCCAATTTAAGTAAAAAAAAATAAAAATCGATCTTTAATCACAATAAACATAATACACGGACATCACATGTTCACACATGTCCATCACATGGGTGTGTGCGGGTGCCCACAGATTATTTATTATTTTCACAAATAGATAAATTTAATACAGTAATATACTGCTCATAAAAGATACAGCAAAAGGAGGATATCAATCATCAATATGAGTTATATGACAAGTATAGCGCGCCCATCACACAAAAATAACCTGGTCAACCCAGATGACAAACACCCTAATGTGCATTTTGGCACACTGCCTCCATAATGGGTTATGACTTAAAGAAAACTTCTAGCAGACAAAGTGAAAAAACTCCAGCGCATATCCTCGGGTCTTCTAAAATCCGACTCTTTATTAAAGGTACAGCAAATGTTACATCAGGTAAAAACACAGAGATTATGATCGACGCATATCGGCTAACTGCCTTAGTTTTGATCTTGAGTCTAGATCAAGACTAAGGCATTTAGCCGAAACGCGTCGATCGTAATCTCTGTGTTTTTACCCGATGTAACATTTTCTGAAAACCTGCACAAAGTAACTGTTATTACCAATTACCAAATCTGTGCTTAACAATTATGGAAAATGAGCAAAAATATTTTGCCTGATTAAAATCTATGCTTCAATTTGATAGATGTTATTTAGCTTCACTTCTATCCTAGAATGACGATCTGAGTTGTAACATGCCAAATACTTGTTTTATACATAAACAATTATGGTAATGTAATCAATACATTTCTATATTGTCAAATGCTAAGTAATGATGAATTCTGACTTACCATAAAACCTACTTCACATAGAAAGCTGTAATATCTTGTGTATAGCATTGCTAGGTGCCTTACTCTATGTTTGGAACTGATACCTTAGTAACATACAATTGCACGTCCTCTGCAAGCAACAAAACAAAAGTTAACAAAGCATACCTGTCTGAGGAGCAGGCAGTCACATGGGTGCTCACTCAGGTGAGTGGTTTATAGCAATATGGAAGCAAAACAAATAGCTCGAAAACTTCTGTAGAATGAAAATGGTGGCAAGTTATCTTCTTTATGGTTATTAGTAAATTTGTGTATCTGGAAGACTCCAGAAAACTTTCACAAAAAAGTCTCAAAACATATTATCGGAAATAATATATACCGTATATTCCGGCGTATAAGACGACTTTTGTAGACAGAAAAATCTTCTCTGGGGTCATCTTATATGCCGGTAATCCCGCCCGCTGTGTATTCACGGCGGCGGTCGGGTCCCGGTGCATGGAGAGGGCTCACGGGCTGAGCCCTCTCCATAGCCGGTAAGTCTTTGCTGCATATTGCTAGCACCGATCGCGGGTGTTTTCACAGCGTAGGCTGCCGGCAGCCTCAAAAAGATAGCGGCGCATTGGCGCCGCCATCTTACCTGGGATCGCCGCTCCCCGTGACGTCATCGGGGGGCGGTGATCCATCTCCATGGTAGCCTCGGGTCTTCCGAAGACCCGAGGCTATTTCATTTTAACCCCTTCATTACAATGTGCTGATAGCACATTGTAATGAATGAGGAAAATCCCCATATACTGCCATACTGTAGTATGGCAGTATATGATAGGATCGATCAGACAACCTAGGGTTAAAGTACCCTAGGGAGTCTGAAAAATAGTATAAATAAAAATAAAAAAAAGTTAAAAAAAAAATTATAATAAAAAAACCTAAAATTTCAAATTACCCCCCTTGCCCTAGAACTGACATAAATATAAATAAACAGTAAAAATCATAAACACATTAGGTATCGACGCGTCCGAAAATGCCCGATCTATCAAAATATGATAACTGTTTTTCAATGCGTTTAACCCTATAACGGAAAATAGCGCCCAAAGTCGAAAATGGCACTTTTTTGCCATTTTGAAAAATATAAAAAAAATCTATAAAAAGTGATCAAAAAGTCGTATAGTCCTAAAAATGATATCATTGAAAATATTATCAAATTTCGCAAAAAATGACACCACCCACAACTCCGTAAACCAAAGTATAAAAAAGTTATTAGCGCCAGAAGTTGGCAAAATCAAAAAAATAATTTTTGTACAGGAGGTTTTCATTTTTGTAAATATATGAAAACATTATAAAACCTTTATAAATTTGGTATCCACGTAATCGTACCAACCCAAAGAATAAAGTAGACATGTCATTTGGGACGCTCAGTGAAAGACGTAATATCCAAGCCCACAAGAAAATGGCGCAAATGTGTTTTTTCACCATTTTCATTGCATTTGGAATTTTTTTCCTGCTTCTGAGTACATGGCATGGAATATTTAATAAAATAAAAATTTAAGGTACAGTATGGTAACATTTACAGTAAAATGGACAATGGTAATGTTGTTGTTGTATGCCTTATGTTTATGAGCGACAGTTTTCCTGCTATATACCTGCATGTCATAAGAATTTAAATTAAAAAAAGGACCATGTTAAATTCAAATCTGTTTTTTTTTAAATTTTTACCGGTGTTTTGTATGCGTTGGAAAAGGGGTAGTCTTATACGGCGAATATATCTTAAACTCTATATTTTAAACAGGAAAGTAGGGGGTCGTCTTATACACCAGGTCGTCTTATACGCCGGAATATACGGTAAGTCAATCTTTATTAGTACATTAGTAGCAAAAACTGCATCCCTAAAATTGTAAACAACTGTAATTGCCATGGTAGCATGTTTGCCTACATAAGCACTCTGGTTAAGGCACATCAGAAAGCAGCCATTTACTAAGCCAAATGCACCTAAATTCTGATGTAACTTACCAATAAGACAAGGTTTGAGTGTTCTGAGAGAATGTTTCTTGTTGAAACAAATAATGAAACAAATATGTAGTTTTAAACCTTGTCTAAAACTACAAAATCTCCAATATTTTCTGTGTTTTGGAACATGAAATATTCTTTACACTCCAGTTCTGTGATCAACAATCAGCTACACAGAGCCAGTAGACTTTATTATATTGAGTCACGTGCTCATACTGCTGCATGAATATATGAAATAGAATTAGAAACTATACTTGTAAAATATTTGAAAGTAAAATGTAATTACATAAGTAGTTTCCAAGGATATAGGCCTGAAGTCGCTGATCGCTGATACATTTACATTTCATTCCACTCATTTAGACTGTTACCTGCGAGAGTTTGCAATTCCGAGCAATAAATGTGCAATTAATTTACTCTGTAGGGCTTATTTTGATTGCAAAAGTACTCCTATGCCCAAATAAAATAACATTATTAGTGCACACATTTGCTGTGCATAAAGTACTACAAATCAGGAGCAAATGGGATTTTCTAACTGCCGGTAAAGTGTAAAGTTTGCTTCCCAGCTTGCTCATCTAATTTATATCACTTTATTGTGATCATTAAGAACTTTTTGTGAAAAATGACCCCCTTTAATCTACCTGCTATTTGCTAGCGGCACTGGTTTTTGGAGGTTTAAAGCTCTTAGGCTGGTTGTATGCTGTGTGCAGTGGTGTAACCCAAGACTGGGTTAGGTAAAGGATAGTTCTGTTCTATGTAATGCACTGTTATACATGAAAAGCCCTTACATTTGTAAGGCAGTGATGTACAGGAAACAGATCTAACATGTGCCCCCTTGGTTTATACTTCTATATCACACTGCTAATAAACTGTTGATTTCAGATAAACAGACAGGATTAGGGTGCAAGCTAAGGAACATTTCACTCAGCCCACAGCTGAAACCAACACTGAGCTACAGATTGAACCACCCACCTTTCCAGGGATGAGATACTGCAAGGCCGTTGGCAATCAGCATCCAGCAAGGCAGCACCGGCTATGACTCACTCAGCAGCCAGTCCATTCAGAGTCACACAGAGCAAGTTTGTTGGAGGGAGCCTTCACAAGAATGTTAGAAAAGTACAACTAAGGACCACTTCATTTCTGTTTTTGCATCAGTTATTGTGAGCAAAAATCAGTTGCAGAGACCACACAGAAACAAGGTTTAATGGAAAGATTTGCATCTGTTCTTGGGGGTGTTTCATGCAGCAGGGCAACCAGTGGCCAATGGAATCCCTCAAACTCTTTTAGATGGTAAGGTCCTGTGCACACAATGGGGCACATTTACTAAGGTCCATGTACTCATTCATTCTCTGGTGGACTTTGCGCATTCTTTTATGTGCAAATTGCACATTTAACAAAGTGCCCATGCCACCTATGCGCCACAAGCAACCCTTTTGCACAATTCTGCATAGAATACAAATTTCGTTATTGAGAGGGACGTTCCGGTGCATATTTAACATGCAAAGTCCAATAAAATGTGAAAGGTGCACCAAGTTGTCAGAGCAGTGCAGAGTGCGCCAGATTCATAAAGCACGTGCGCCAGAAATCCTGAATCTGGTTCCTCTGAACACTATACAGGCAAACTGCAGTTTGAAATGTGTTTTAGTAAATGTGCCCCAATGTATATTATGTGCAGATCTTCTGTAAGGAATTTCTGAACATAAAATCTGCAGAGTAATAATATAGCAGTATATTGTATCGGATTTATCAAAATCCCACATACACTGCTAACAAATATCTGCAACAGAATCGGATTTAGAACGGCAGCATTTCATCTATTTGCTACTCAAACTGGTGCAGAATTCATATTTTGCCTGACAAAGTTTGAGCTCCAACCTCTTTCTAATGCTTGAGGAAATGTTTTTTTACTGATTCTGTCCTCTCCTTTCCTCACTGCATAACACTACTTCTAATAGAGGAGCAGCACTGCAGACAGCTCTATAGACCACGGTCATGTGAAACTATAAAAACATAGTCATAGTTGCCTCATGTGCTTGAGACTATACATATATATCAAAACAACCTTCACAAAATGGGGAATTAAAGGGATATTCATATAGATATAGCCATGTAGTCCCTTAGTTAGATAGCTGTCCCTGGATATGATACTGTTGCTGGAGTGCCGCCCTGTGGTAATGAACGATGAAGACAATTCTTCGGGCACCTTAATATGTCCATGTTTGGCCACTCCTGCCAAAGTGCAGGGTGGTCGTACCCAAGGACAGCTATCTTGCTACTAAAGATAACATGGAAATTATCTTCACAAGGGTAAATTTTTTTAATAACATGCTATTGAAGAAATGTCAGATGAATAAAATTAAATGTGCAGACAAGTTGACGCATTTCGGGCAAAAAAACACCTTAGTCATAGTCAAGGCTATGTGTTTGTTTTGTTGGTGTTCGGACAACTTGTTCCATGGCACGGACCTGAAATGTGATCAGACCCACAGCTGCAATGATCTCCAGGGGTGAGCTGTATTGGACTTTTTTTTCAATATTTTATATATTAGAAAAATTTTAAAATATACAATATACATTACAAAAAAACCTTTTTTCCACTTATGCAACTTTAAACCCAAGTAAAATTAAAAGAAATCCTTTACAGGGATACTGTCACTAGAGGTGACAGGTTCCTATAGAAACTATACAGTAGATAGCAATGTTGTTTGTTTCAAATTTGTGGCTTACTTTGAAATATGCAATATCAATCATTACCAGGCTCCCTGCCAGCACCAGTAGTGAAGACCTGGGGGTTGTGCATTTCAAATTCTAACATCTACCTGCTTGTTTGCATAATGGATTCCCTCAGTTCCCAGCTCATCATTATGCACCCAAACCCCCTCCCGCATCCTCCCTGCTCCCCCTAATGATGACAGCTCACCGGACAAGGAAAACTTGTGCATGTATTCACTTCCATTCACACGGTTGCTAGGCAGTGACGCATCGGACGTAAGCAAACTCCGCAGTGAGTTGTGTACCACCTCTCTGCCGGGCAACTATATGCAGGTAGTCGACGCATGTTCAGCGAGGTTTCCCTGTGCGGTGAGTCAACATCATTAGGAGGAGTCAAGACAGGGAGGATGTTGGGATGCTTGGGTGCATAATGATGTGAATCCATTATGCAAAAGAGAAAGCGGATGTTAGAATTTGAAAAAACCCCCAGGACTTCACTACAGGTTCTGGCAGGGAACTAGGTAAGTTTTATACTGTATATTTCACTTACAAAAGTAAGCCACAAATTTGATAAAAACAACATTGCTGCCCCAAAGGCACATATTTTCTTTCTTCTTCTAGCCATTCAATGACCTGTTGGGCAGCTTTCTATACCTCACTGGTCTTTTACACATTGAGGGAACTATACCCTAGTGTGTTGATAATATGTTGTAAGTTTACTAATGGGATGTACCTCAGTGAGTACTGTTTAAAGCCAGTTTGCTTTTTTTTTGTACTTGATAGATTCTGCCTGAATTCTATATATACTCCTTTGGTAACATTATCTTGTATAATGTCAATCTCATTTTCTTCTTAATAAAATACTTTAATGTTAAAAAACAACAACAACATAGTTATCTACTGTATAGTATCTACAGAAACCTGTCACCAGTGAAAAATACCCCTCTGGTGACAGGCTCTCTTTAACATTAGTTAATGTTTAACTAGCCTTATGTACAGTATCACCAAAAAACTCTGCAAACATTTTTAATGTACCACACAAAAAAGTGAAATAATGTGCCTTAAGGGGAACATGTAACCACATAAAAAAAAAAATTTCCTCAGATCCCCATAAAATTTGTTATAAACTTGTCTGGTATCTAGGGATCTATGGAGTAAATTAAGGGGCATCGTCATGTGACCAGGTTGACATCATCACAGGTCCTTTAGCCTCTTAATATTAGCAAACTGTACCCTATGCGCATATCTGACCACATACAAAATCACATTATGCCTGCGTGGACGTCTACTCTCCGTGCAGGCTGCTGTGATTTCATGTGATAAAATATGCTATGATTTCATGAGATATATGCTTGGTGTACAGTTTGCTGATGTTAGGAGGTTAAAGGACCTGCAATGATGTCACCCTGGTCACATCACATTACTGCTGCATGCAGAGAAAGCACAAGGAGGAGCTGCTGGACATCCTTGGAAACCAGGCAAAATTATAAAGTTGAATATATGAGAATCTGAAGGGAACAATTTTTAGCTGAAAGAAGGATGTCTAATTAGTTACTAGGGCTCTATAGGAACCTGTCTTAGGAGCCTGTATTTGTGAAAAATAGTGCATTTTCAACCACTATATCTGAAAATGCAATAAAAATGCCTAGTGATTAAAGCCTTTTCGGGTCTTGTCATTGAGGGGTTATTAGATCAATGTATATACCGGTAGCTGTTTTTTTAAACAGACCCTCCATTCCATTAAAAAGAAGAGCATGTTCTTGTCTGAACCGTTTTCACTGACCACCCAATAGAAGTCAGTGGGCCAGTGACATCCAAGCTAAAGAAAAGGTTGCTAAGATACATTCTTGGATTTCATCCATTTTTTTTAGGGTCACCACTCAGATGACATTGGATGCAACTCATCCACTAAAACCAAACACTTGGATCACAAACAGATTCCAAACAGATGCAAAATGACTGGGAAAAAAACTTTTTTTATCAGTCAAAGATTGCCTAACTCATGGGCATCTAGCCTAACTCTCCTGTAGAAGCAATACTTCTAGGTTATAAGGTGTCACCTTGATTTTCAGGAGAGGTACGTGTCCCGGAGGTTAGGGCCCCTCTGATAGCTAATGAGAATAGAGTGATTGAATAAGATGATAAAAGTAATAGTTCTGGGTATTTTTCCTATTTCACTGTCGCTCAGTAGGTATAATTGTGTTATTATTAAATTCTTGCATTTTCTTGTATGTTGCTGTGCAGTTCATTTACTTGATTATTGCATCCATATGGGAATCTCCCAAGAGATAGTTCCTGGCAAAGCAGCCAACACATGGAGCCAGTCGTATAATGACTTGGGAGGATACTGAGGTGACTGAAGCACAGACAAGGGTCCTCTCTGTACTGCATCATTAGCTTACCAAAAATAGTTTTCTGAAACACAGTGATGGTCTTTCTGGAAGCCTTCACATCCCAGTGCATACTGCTCTTTAATGTCATTTTTCTCACAAACATTATGGCCATTATACGCTGTCATGCTGTGACTATTTTCACATAAAATGTTCTTTTATTGTAGATATACCAGGCACAACATGTAGGCAACTTACAACTTTACAATATAATTTCCAATCAAATTCTTCAGAACCTCAGGATCTAACTGTCCTGCTCACACAGGGACAACTATTAGTGATGGCTGAATGGTTAAAAGGTTTACCAGCAGAGAAAGAAAGTAAATGAAGGTGACTTTTATTAATCCCTCAAATATGTGATTGATGTGAGCAGGGGAATAATCTGCTATAACTATGAAATCGTGTGCAAACCCATCCACATGTCTTTCTGTACTGTGTATTCAGTCATCTAAGCTTCTATTACAATGTCATGTGGATGTGTTTAGTGTGTTTTTATACATAGTTTGGATTGCTTATCAGTGACACTGACAGACAGCAAGCATCAATGTGCTGTCTGTAATTTTCCTGGTCCTCGTGACTTTAAAAGGATTGTCTTGACCATGGGTAGTGCAAGGTATTCCATTCATACTGCTGAGCTGCAATACCAGCACAAATCATGATCATGGGTAGTGCTGTTTAACCCCTTACCCAGGTGCTCTGTAATAGTATGGCGCGCGTCGGGTGCAGGTACATGGAGAGGGCTCATGGGCTGAGCCCTCTAAATATCCGGTAAGTCTTTGCTGCATATTGCAGCAAAGACTTACCGGTAACACCCGTGATTGGTGTGATGATCGTTGCTCCTCTTGATGTCATCGAGGAGCAGCAATCAGTCACCATGACAGCTTCAGGTCTTCTGAAGACCGGAGGCTGTCTCGTTTTAGCCCATTTATTACAATGTGCTATTTGCACATTTTAATGAATGAGGTAGAAAATCCCCATATACTGCCTTACCGTAGTAATATAATTCTGTATATGTATTCTTATTGTTCTTCCAACTAACTGTATGTACATAAAGTCAATTGGTAGGGTGAAAAATCAGGATTTATTTTAGTTCCAACCTTTCCATGCATAAGAATTCACCACCCCCATTTGAAGAATTTTTCCTTCTGCAATCCTTTTTCTGTCAGGGGCTTTCTCCTTAGAATTCAGAGTGAGTCTTCCAAGGAGCTGGCTAAGACCAACTGAATCTAGAACCTTGGATCTCTTTGAGTGGTATGTGAATATAGGGCTAGCACATCTTGTGCATTGTTTGCTTGAATGAAGTCTTTGTACAACGTTGTCAATCTCTCTGTTGCTTAGAATTTGATGCCCCAATGGAAAGGGAGCAGGTAGGATTGTGCCCCAAGGCTTCTTTGACATTCTGCTAAAAGGAAACAATCAGTAATTATTTTGTAATGCAAAGACATTTGTATAGATTTGTAAGTAGTAGACTGAATCAGAGAAAAAGGGGCAAATAATTTCACAAACTTTATCAAAAGTGGTGGCACAACTCACAAGCCATGTCAGTCACCTTTATGTTTCTTAAAGGGAATCTTTCAGCTTTGCTTAATGCCACAATTTCTAAGCCTTAAAGGATATCTATCACCAGTTTACTGATGGTATACGTGTCCTACTAAGAAGTTGCTCAGGACTTCTTTTACTATATGCTTATATATGCTTATTGCGGCATGTAGAGTTATAATAAAAGAAGTCTTGAGGAATATTATTCCTCAAGAACTTCTTAGAAGGACACATCTACCTTCAGTAAACTGTCCTTTAACAACTTTTAGTCACTTTTACAACTTGAAAAAAGGGCCTTGGCTAAACAGGAAAGGTGCATGTATCATCCAAAGTGACTATGGCCTTCAGCTTTCCAAGACTTTGATAAATCTGTTGCAATATAAAACTGTTACAGTGTAAGCCTTACTTTTAGAATGTTTTAGTTCAACTAAAGCCCTTAAGAAACATATATAAACATTTCTCATTTTCATATTTTAGAAGGACTTACTTAGTTTTAGTGTGCTGCTACAGCCAGGAGAAGTAAGAAAATGATCAGAACTAGCAGCATACTTGAAGGTTAAACCACCTCTCACTACCTTAAAGGGTTATCATCTTTGTAAATGTAACTTAGTAATTGTTTACATTGTGTTGAATAAACAGAATAAGCCACTTTCCTCCCCTCACATATTGCTATGGTAGATCCCATCACTATTGGATACTGCGTGTTGACTACTGGGGATCAAAGACCTGTTTTTCAGGTTATGCTTCAACAGTATTTTGTATGCTACATCCTTTTTATTATTATTATTATTATTATTTTCCTCACCATCCTTTCTTTTTTACAGTATACATCGATTACTGGTCAGGCGGAGGCAAAAACATTGCCTTTGTCAGCCAGTATATGTCTATGCCCAGTATATAGGCTGGGAGCTTTCCTGATGTATATGCTAGGTGTATACCAAAAACAAAATGTGAACCCAGCGTAAGCTACATAATAATATAGTTATATCAAATGTTTTTTTTTTATAGCTTTTGCTTGTCAACTAAAATGTCTTACAGTTCCTCTTTATGAAAACATAACTTCTTTCAGAAGAAAATATCTCCATACCTCCCTCTCTTGTGAATTTCTGACTGGTCCCTCAGCATCTGTTCTAATAATCTGTTCCTCAGGGGTCTTCATTTCAATTAAATTTCTACTCGCTAGTATCTACTGCAAAATTCTGCACAGTCAGTTGACATTTATTTAATCACGCATCATGTTTCTGTAGCTACCGAACATTCTTTATTACTAGATAGTTGCCTTGTGGCACCATGAAGATCTGGAAATGCCGCTTTGTACATCGCTTCAAACTTTGTCTGTAGGAGACTGTTCAGATTAATTCACACAGTAATTATAAGCACAGATTTTCTACTGGAAATATCCCCCTCCAATTGATTGCAATGGGAACCATATATGGATAGGTAATTAGTAGGGTCAAAAATCCCCTTCAAGACTTCAGGCAGTCGTTATGGACACTGCACAATAGTATTTTTTTTCTGTACACAAGGGATACAGCTGGGGATTCTTAGGGCCCACCAATAAAATTGGTTCTAGGCACCACTCACTGCTTCATGGAAATATTATATGCACATTACCAGGCCACAATCATTTGAATAGCTTTTTTAAATGCCCTGAAAATGCATGAGGCAAAGGAAATCATTATTAATGATGGTAACAATGCATTAGTGTTTTGAGTTTTTCCTGATGTGTTTCCTTTTTTTTTTTAAATGCTAACACAAATGAGCCTTATATCAAAAATAAGAGAGTGAAACTGTTCTAATTTAATTCAGGTATATGCTGAGATTTACGTCTCCCTGAGGCATGGTCATGTGCATGAGGCCGTAGGCTGTGTTCACACAAAGGGGGAGATTCCTCAAAAGCGTTCCTGAGCATAGCTTTCATTTTATAAAATCCTGTGGGGAAAAGAAAGCTGAGCTCTGATTGGTTGCCACGAGCAACTACAGCAGTTTTGCCCTCAGACACTTTTGATGAATCTCCACTATTATGTGAACACAGCCTTAGGCCTTATGCTCAGGGAGGAGTAAATCTCAGTACATGACATGACCATGTGTGCAGTAGGAGAGTATGGCAATAGTAGCAAAGTCTGTAGTTGTTTAGGCTTCTCTCCACTGTGTGTATAGCACTGAGCTCTGTATAGAGGGGATGCAATGAGCTGCAGAGTTGTGCTGCCACCTGCAGCTTGGCTGGGCCTTATGGTGCACCACAGCCTTAGTCACTGAATTATCATGGTCTCAGGCACTTCTCTGTAATATCTCACTCTTCTGGGAGGTTTTATTGGTAGAGTCTCCCTATTTGTGGAGGTCAGCGATGTGGATCTGTAATTTCCCTGGGCCAATCTTTGATACTACTTTCAGGAAAAGTGAACCTTAAAGGACATCTACCACCAGGATGAAAGAATGTATGCAAATGAGCCCAAGGGCCTCCAGGCTCCATTAACTCTTATGAAGCCTGGAGCCCTTTAGACTCATTTGTATACAGTTCTTCTATCTTGGTGGTAGATGCCTTTTAATGATGGTGAGGAGCTGGTGGAGCTGACAACAAGGCCACAAGCATGGAGGTGGTGTAACAATAACTCTGTTACTGGTAACTTGAAGGTACTTTCACAGTCCAGGTGCATATAGTTCTTATCATGGGCAACCTTGAATGAGTTACTGTGTTGGTGTGTTCTCACTCCCTAGTTTCTCACTATGAGTTTGGGGCTGGTAGACACCATAATCCCGTAATCCTCGCTGGTACTTGATTGTTTTTCCTCCCCATAGGCTAGGGAGTTTTCTGCTTAAGTATCTTAGCCAAGTCAAAGCTTCTACTTGCATTTCCTAAAATAAGGTTCTTGTACACCTTCCCCTTTTGAATCCCAGAAAGATATAGTACAAAGGACTAAGTTTACTCTGCCATCCAATATACCCAAGTCTAGTGATGGAAACTCTGGTTTCATCTTTTCAGTGAGCTGGCTCTTCTGGCACCCTATTAAATGTATTATAGTCTCTTCGCACATAGTGGTATCACTGCTTTACAACTAGTGAAAGTGAATGCACTGCCACAATGATCATAAAATCATTGTCCATAAACTTGCTGGCAAAGTTGCCATGTGACTGAAACCTAAAATGTTGTGCAAACAGAAGTGTTTATTCACTACAGTAGGTCTATATGCAGTCCTTCCATGCACACTCAGACTGTGAATGCATACCGACTGTGTGAATTAGCCCTTCTAGCACAGCTTTAAAAAGACTTAATACTCGTAAACTTGAAGGATATGGCATTTCACATTCACTACTGTAGCACTCTGAGAGCTGATCATAACATCATATCAATAGAATACAAAATGTATGTCTATTTGGAATGATTTCATGACTGTATTAGATGGCTCAATTGACCCAAAACAGGGACCCTGTGGGAGAACAGAAGAGCAATATGAGTGGGACAGTTGGGAAGTCTAACAGTGTATGACATTTCTATTCAAGTGTCGGTGTCAGCTTCTGTATGGAATGAATATGACTTGAGTGACTGCCTCAGGGAGAAGTAAATCTCAGCATACACATGAAATAAATTTACAAAGAGTACTAGGTTATGTACAATGATAAGAGTGTTACTAAGCAAATCTACCACTGCAGTGTAGCACTTCAGACCTTGCAGAAGCAGGAACACAGAGCACATATTTAAATGAGTAATATGATGTGACAGTGTTTTCTTTGTTGTGTAATTATGTAGACCTTGGAGAATCAAGCATGAAACTCAAGGCCACGTTGTGGGCATGATGCTAATATACTGCATGGCCTGTTTTGTATCCTAATGAGCGGCTCAGTATTCGTACTGGAAAGTCCACGTCTATAAAGGATTGCATTTGAGCTGCTGCTCATTTATTCCTCTGTGCACCTAAGGCATTACACAAAGTACTTCTGACTTATTCATTAATCCCTTAAAGGTGCCTCAATAATTAGCCGTAAGGATGCTAAGGTCACATTCAGAAGTGGCCAATTTTTATCAGATTTATAGTGAATATTCTTTAATCTGAATCTGAATAAGAATAAATCAGAATAAATCATAATGAAAACTGTTCTCACAACAAAATCTGTATAAATTTGGAAGGGGGGGTTGGGCTGGGCAAATATGACCCACACTTCCCGAATTTAATGAATTCTATGCCTAAATTTATACAAAGGTCATTCCATTGTTCTGTACTATTTATCAATGTGCTTTTTAACCACTCTTCTTTTGCAGGTACCATGCCCTGTCTTTTGGTTATGTTACATGCATGCTTTTACAGTTTGAAGAAATCTATAATATGTAAAGAAATGCTTTGTGAAAATCTGGTGTAGTAAGCAGTGAAGAGCAGTGTTAGTGTGCATTCCCACATTCAGTTTTTAAGATGTCTAAAATGAAGAGAAAAATAGAACAGGTAGCAACTATCCATTATACTTTCTTACCCAATGGGGCAGATTTACTTACCCGGTCCGTTCGCGATCCAGCGGCGCGTTCTCTGCGGTGGATTCGGGTCCAGCCAGGATTCACTAAGGTAGTTCCTCCACCGTCCACCAGGTGGCGCTGCTGCGCTGAAGTTCCCCGGAGGCGCGCTGGAATGCCCTGAAATTCACCGGCCTATACCTGGTGAAGGTAAGTGTAATTTTCGCGACACATTTTTTGTTTTAAATGCAGCGGTTTTTCCGAATCCGTCGGGTTTTCGTTCGGCCACGCCCCCCGATTTCCGTTGCGTGCATGCCAGCGCCGATGCGCCACCATCCGATCGCGTGCGCCAAAATCCCGGGGCAATTCAGGTACAATCGGCGCAAATCGGAAATATTCGGGTAACACGTCGGGAAAAGGCGAATCGGGCCCTTAGTAAATGACCCCCAATATTTCAAAATTTGCACCTGATTTTGTTTTAACGCCTGTGAAACAATTAAAGGGTTCATAAAAGTACTTTTAACTATGTTGAGGGATGTAATTTCTAAAATGGTGTATTTTATCGGGTTTTATTACTATTTAGGCCTCTCAAAGTGACTTGAAAGCTGAGCGTGTCCCACAAAAGTATGATTTTGGGTTCTTTATGAAAATGTGAAAAATTGCACCTAAAGTTTTAAGCCTCATAAAATCCAACAAAAACGAGAGGATTCATAAAAAATCTTTCCAACATAAACCACATCTCTGGTAAATGTTAGTTATTAGAGATGAGCGAACACTAAAATGCTCGGGTACTCGTTATTCGAGACAAACTTTTCCCGATGCTCGAGTGCTCGTCTCGAATAACGAACCCCATTGAAGTCAATGGGAGACTCGAGCATTTTTCAAGGGGACCAAGGCTCTGCACAGGGAAGCTTGGCCAAACACCTGGGAACCTCAGAAAAGGATGGAAACACCACGGAAATGGACAGGAAACAGCAGGGGCAGCATGCATGGATGCCTCTGAGGCTGCATAATCGCACCATTATGCCAAAATTATGGGCAACAGCATGGCCATGACAGAGTGACAGAATGAAGCTAGATAGCATCTAAAACATCCAATAATTGACCCTGACACTATAGGGGACGGCATGCAGAGGCAGCGGCAGCAGGCTAGAGAGTGGCATGGCGACATACCCTAAATGGACTCAGGCTTCAAACCAATGGGTGGCAGAGAGGAACCAAAGGAGGTGAGCAAGAAGCGCTCAAATAATATCGGTACATGATAAAAGTTTGCCAGTATATTTTGTGGATTACACAGCAGGGTGGCGACAAAGTTAACATGGAAGCCATGAAAACAACCCAAAATTCTGCCTGACACAGCTCGTTTGATAAGGGGACCATGTATGGAGGCAGTGAACTAGTAGTAGATTAAAGGTGCTGCAGTTAAAACTATGTTAGTTGGATCTTGGCATGGAGCTGGCGCTCCGCTGCCAGGCGAGCTTTCGCCAATCCAAGCCCCTGTCTCTAGGCTACTCCCCAAACAGCACTTCTAAGAACCTTTTGTATAAGATCAAGTGTAGTAGCGTTCTTATAAGTTTAGGATATGCCGGGTGAGGGGAATGTAAACAGATGCGCAAGAAGCGCTGAAATAATATCCCTAAATGGTAAAAGTTTGCAAGTATATTTTGGGGATTACACAGCAGGGTGGCGACAAAGTTAACAACTTTGATGTGGAATGCCCTGTAATAGCTCTTGGGCGGTGTGCCTTTTATCGCCTAGGCTCAGCAGTTTCAGCACCGCCTGCTGTCGCTTAGCGACGGCACTGCTGCTGTGCCTAGAGCTACCGACTGATGGCGCCATGCCCACGGATGGTAATTCGGAGGAGGAGGAGGTGGAGGAGGGGTGGGAGGAGGTATAGTAGGCCTTTGAGACCTGGACCGAGGTAGGCCCCGCAATTCTCTGCGTCGGCAGTATATGACCAGCCCCAGGGTCAGACTCGGTCCCAGCCTGCACCAAGTTAAGTGTAGTAGCGTTCTTATAAGTTTGGGATATGGCGGGTGAGGGGAATGTAAACAGATGCGCAAGAAGCGCATGATGCGCATGGAGCTGGCGTTCCGCTGCCAGGCGAGCTTTCGCCAATCCAAGCCCCTGTCTCTAGGCTACTCCCCAAACAGCACTTCTAAGAACCTTTTGTATAAGATCAAGTGTAGTAGCGTTCTTATAAGTTTAGGATATGCCGGGTGAGGGGAATGTAAACAGATGCGCAAGAAGCGCTGAAATAATATCCCTAAATGGTAAAAGTTTGCCAGTATATTTTGGGGATTACACAGCAGGGTGGTGACAAAGTTAACAACTTTGATGTGGAATCCATGAAAACAACCCAAATTTCTGCCTGACACACCTCGTTTGATAAAGGGACGATGTATGGAGGCAGCTATATGGACGACTTTTGGAGGTAGCAATGGAGACAACGTGTGGAGGCTGCTATGGAGACAATTTAATTTGGATAGTGCCTGTATGTGGCAGTCCCAAACATTTTTCAAACCAGAGGAGCAGGTAGGTGGCCCTCCAGTAAAATGGGATAGATTGAGTGCCTGTATGTGGCAGTCCCAAAAATGTTTCAAACCAGAGGAGCAGGTAGGTGGCCCTCCAGTAAAATGGAATAGATTGAGTGCCTGTATGTGGCAGTCCCAAAAATTGTTCAAACCAGAGGAGCAGGTAGGTGGCCCTGCAGTAAAATGGAATAGATTGAGTGCCTGTATGTGGCAGTCCCAAAAATGTTTCAAACCAGAGGAGCAGGTAGGTGGCCCTCCAGTAAAATGGAATAGATTGAGTGCCTGTATGTGGCAGTCCCAAAAATTGTTCAAACCAGAGGAGCAGGTAGGTGGCCCTGCAGTAAAATGGAATAGATTGAGTGCCTGTATGTGGCAGTCCCAAAAATGTTTCAAACCAGAGGAGCAGGTAGGTGGCCCTCCAGTAAAATGGAATAGATTGAGTGCCTGTATGTGGCAGTCCCAAAAATTGTTCAAACCAGAGGAGCAGGTAGGTGGCCCTGCAGTAAAATGGAATAGATTGAGTGCCTGTATGTGGCAGTCCCAAAAATGTTTCAAACCAGAGGAGCAGGTAGGTGGCCCTCCAGTAAAATGGAATAGATTGAGTGCCTGTATGTGGCAGTCCCAAAAATTGTTCAAACCAGAGGAGCAGGTAGGTGGCCCTGCAGTAAAATGGAATAGATTGAGTGCCTGTATGTGGCAGTCCCAAAAATTTTTTAAAACAGAGGACCGGGTAGGTGGCCCTCCAGAAAAATGGAATAGATTGAGTGCCTGTATGTGGCACTCACAAAAATTGTTTCAAACAGAGGACCGGGTAGGTGGCCCTCCAGAAAAATTAAATGCATGAAGTACTATAGCAAGAGCCAGTGGGCCCTGTCAAAAAATAGCCATTTTCCTCTGCTTTACTGTACAAAGAGGAGGAGAAGGAGGAAAATGAGGAGGAGGAGGAGGAGTGGATCAATTATTCAGGTTGAGCTTCCTTCACCTGGTGGAGATTGGAAATTCTGAGAAATCCAGCCTTTATTCATTTTAATAAGCGTCAGCCTGTCAGCGCTGTCAGTCGACAGGCGTGTACGCTTATCGGTGATGATGCCACCAGCTGCACTGAAAACCCGCTCGGACAAGACGCTAGCGGCAGGGCAGGCAAGAACCTCCAAGGCGTACAGCGCCAGTTCGTGCCACATGTCCAGCTTTGAAACCCAGTAGTTGTAGGGAGCTGTGTGATCATTTAGGACGATGGTATGGTCAGCTACGTACTCCCTCACCATCTTTCTGTAAAGATCAGCCCTACTCTGCCGAGACTGGGGACAGGTGACAGTGTCTTGCTGGGGTGACATAAAGCTGGCAAAAGCCTTGTAAAGCGTACCCTTGCCAGTGCTGGACAAGCTGCCTGCTCGCCTACTCTCCCTCGCTACTTGTCCCGCAGAACTACGCACTCTGCCGCTAGCGCTGTCAGAAGGGAAATACTGTTTCAGCTTGTGCACCAGGGCCTGCTGGTATTCATGCATTCTCACACTCCTTTCCTCTCCAGGGATGAGAGTGGGAAGATTTTGCTTGTACCGTGGGTCCAGGAGAGTGAACACCCAGTAATCGGTGCTGGAATAAATTCTTTGAACGCGAGGGTCACGGGATAGGCAGCCTAGCATGAAATCTGCCATATGCGCCAGAGTACCAACGCGTAAGAATTCACTCCCCTCACTGGCCTGACTGTCCATTTCCTCCTCCTCCAACTCCTCCAACTCCTCTTCTTCTGCCCATACACGCTGAACAGTGAAGGACTCAACAATGGTCCCCTCTTGTGTCTAGCCAATATTCTCCTCCTCTTCCTCCTCATCCTCCTCCACCTCCACCTCCTCCGATATGCGCTGAGAAACAGACCTCAGGGAGCTTTGGCTATCAACAAGGGAATATTCTTCCCCCGTCTCTTGTGACGAGCGCAAAGCTTCCGACTTCATGCTGACCAGAGAGTTTTTCAACAGGCCAAGCAGCGGGATGGTGAGGCTGATGATGGCGGCATCGCCACTGACCATCTGTGTTGACTCCTCAAAGTTACTCAGCACCTGACAGATATCAGACATCCACGTCCACTCCTCATTGTAGACTTGAGGAAGCTGACTGACCTGACTACCAGTTCTGGTGGAAGTTGACATCTGGCAGTCTACAATCGCTCTGCGCTGCTGGTAAACTCTGGATAACATGGTCAGTGTTGAATTCCACCTCGTGGGCACGTCGCACAACAGTCGGTGAGCGGGCAGTTGGAGGCGGCGCTGCGCTGCCCTGAGAGTGGCAGCATCTGGGCTGGACTTCCTGAAATGCGCACAGATGCGGCGCACCTTCGTGAGCAAATCAGACAGATTGGGGTATGTCTTGAGGAAACGCTGCACTATCAGATTTAACACATGGGCCAGGCATGGCACATGTGTCAGTCTGCCGAGTTGCAGAGCCGCCACCAGGTTACGGCCGTTGTCACACACAACCATTCCCGGCTTGAGGTTCAGCGGTGCCAGCCACAGATCAGTCTGCGCCGTGATGCCCTGTAATAGCTCTTGGGCGGTGTGCCTTTTGTCGCCTAGGCTCAGCAGTTTGAGCACCGCCTGCTGTCGCTTAGCGACGGCACTGCTGCTGTGCCTAGAGCTACCGACTGATGGCGCCGTGCCCACGGATGGTAGTTCGGAGGAGGAGGTGGAGGAGGGGTGGGAGGAGGAGGAGGCATAGTAGGCCTGAAACACCTGGACCGAGGTAGGCCCCGCAATCCTCGGCGTCGGCAGTATATGAGCAGCCCCAGGGTCAGACTCGGTCCCAGCCTCCACCAAGTTAACCCAATGTGCCGTCAGCGATATATAGTGGCCCTGCCCGGCAGCACTCGTCCACGTGTCCGTGGTCAGGTGGACCTTGTCAGAAACGGCGTTGGTCAGGGCACGGATGATGTTGTCTGACACGTGCTGGTGCAGGGCTGGGACGGCACATCGGGAAAAGTAGTGGCGGCTGGGGACCGAATACCGAGGGGCGGCCGCCGCCATGAGGTTGCAAAAGGCCTCGGTCTCTACTAGCCTATAGGGCAGCATCTCCAGGCTAAGCAATCTGGAGATGTGCACATTAAGGGCTTGGGCGTGCGGCTGGGTTGCACTATATTTGCGTTTCCGCTCCAGCGTCTGGGGTATGGAGAGCTGAACGCTGGTGGATGCTGTGGAGGATCGTGGAGGCGACGATGGGGTTTTTGTGCCAGGGTCCTGGGCAGGGGGCTGACTAGCAGCTGACACAGGGGAAGGAGCAGTGGTGTGCACGGCCGGAGGTGAACGGGCTTGTTGCCACTGAGTGGGGTGCTTAGCATTCATATGCCTGCGCATACTGGTGGTAGTTAAGCTAGTAGTGGTGGAACCCCTGCTGAGCCTGGTTTGGCAAATGTTGCACACCACAGTCCGTCGGTCATCCGGTGTTTCCTTAAAGAACCTCCACACTTCTGAAGATCTAGCCCTCGCCGCAAGAGCCCTCACCACGGGAGCTTCACTAGTTGACAGTGGCGCTGATGCACCAGCTCTGGCCCTGCCTCTCCGTCTGGCCCCACCACTGCCTCTTCCAACCTGTT
This sequence comes from Engystomops pustulosus, assembly GCF_040894005.1. NCBI lineage: Eukaryota > Metazoa > Chordata > Amphibia > Anura > Leptodactylidae > Engystomops > Engystomops pustulosus. The sequence goes on from NC_092414.1 coordinate 151,944,245, forward strand.
CAGGTCGAGGACTCTCCTCCGTCTCAGAAGCACTGTGTTCACCCGGCCTCTCAACCCAGCTTGGGTCTGTCACCTCATCATCCTCCGATCCCTCAGTCTGCTCCCCCCTCGGACTTCCTGCCCTGACAACAACTTCCCCACTGTCTGACAACCGTGTCTCCTCATCGTCGGACACCTCTTTACACACTTCCACTACGTCAAGAAGGTCATCATCACCCACAGACTGTGACTGGTGGAAAACCTGGGCATCGGAAAATTGCTCAGCAGCAACCGGACAAGTGGTTTGTGACTGTGGGAAGGGTCCAGAAAACAGTTCCTCAGAGTATGCCGGTTCAAATGCCAAATTTTCCTGGGAGGGGGCAGACTGGGGGGGAGGAGGCTGAGGTGCAGAAGCTGGAGGAGTGGCGATTTCGGTGACATGGGTGGACTGCGTGGAAGACTGACTGGTGGTGGACAAATTGCTCGAAGCATTGTCAGCAATCCACGACATCACCTGTTCGCACTGTTCTGGCCTCAACAGTGCTCTACCACGAGTCCCAGTAACTTCAGACATGAACCTAGGGAGTGTAGCTCTGCGGCGTTCCCCTGCTCCCTCATCAGCCAGGTGGTGTCTCACCCCGCCCAGGACCACGGCCTCTGACCCCTGCAGTAGTTGGACGCCCACGTCCCCGCCCTCGTCCTCTACCCCTAGCCCTCGGGTTAAACATTTTTAAAATGAGAGTTATAACTTTATTTTTTTTTTTACTTTTTTTTGTTTTTTTTTGTGTTTTTTTTTTTTTTTGTGTTTTTTGTTTTTTTTTGAGTTTTTAAAACCAAACAATGCTATCCTATTGCTATGGCTATTTTCTAGCCAAGTATCAAAGGAAGCACAGTACTATGCCAGATGAGATGACACTGAGTTATTGCCTAATAGAAATCCAACCCCTACTGAATTTTGCCACTTCGGCCTTTGCTATGGATATGTGCGCCACTAAGCGCAGAACACAGCGGTCGCAAGTCCCACTACAAATTGCTCAGAATTGGCAAGTACATGCACTGCAGAAACTACAGCCACCAGCAGATCAACCAGAAATCAAATATATAGAACGCTACTGTAGGCTTCAAGATCAAGAAGCTGTTTGTATTCTCCTATGGCTATTTTCTAGCCAAGTATCAAAGGAAGCACAGTACTATGCCGGATGAGATGACACTGAGTTATTGCCTAATAGAAATCCAACCCCTACTGAATTTTGCCACTTCGGCCTTTGCTATGGATATGTGCGCCACTAAGCGCAGAACACAGCGGTCGCAAGTCCCACTACAAATTGCTCAGAATTGGCAAGTACATGCACTGCAGAAACTACAGCCACCAGCAGATCAACCAGAAATCAAATATATAGAACGCTACTGTAGGCTTCAAGATCAAGAAGCTGTTTGTATTCTCCTATGGCTATTTTCTAGCCAAGTATCAAAGGAAGCACAGTACTATGCCGGATGAGATGACACTGAGTTATTGCCTAATAGAAATCCAACCCCTACTGAATTTTGCCACTTCAGCCTTTGCTATGGATATGTGCGCCACTAAGCGCAGAACACAGCGGTCGCAAGTCTCACTACAAATTGCTCAGAATTGGCAAGTACATGCACTGCAGAAACTACAGCCACCAGCAGATCAACCAGAAATCAAATATATAGAACGCTACTGTAGGCTTCAAGAAGCTGTTTGTATTCTCCTATGGCTATTTTCTAGCCAAGTATCAAAGGAAGCACAGTACTATGCCAGATGAGATGACACTGAGTTATTGCCTAATAGAAATCCAACCCCTACTGAATTTTGCCACTTCAGCCTTTGCTATGGATATGTGCGCCACTAAGCGCAGAACACAGCGGTCGCAAGTCTCACTACAAATTGCTCAGAATTGGCAAGTACATGCACTGCAGAAACTACAGCCACCAGCAGATCAACCAGAAATCAAATATATAGAACGCTACTGTAGGCTTCAAGAAGCTGTTTGTATTCTCCTATGGCTATTTTCTAGCCAAGTATCAAAGGAAGCACAGTACTATGCCAGATGAGATGACACTGAGTTATTGCCTAATAGAAATCCAACCCCTACTGAATTTTGCCACTTCAGCCTTTGCTATGGATATGTGCGCCACTAAGCGCAGAACACAGCGGTCGCAAGTCTCACTACAAATTGCTCAGAATTGGCAAGTACATGCACTGCAGAAACTACAGCCACCAGCAGATCAACCAGAAATCAAATATATAGAACGCTACTGTAGGCTTCAAGAAGCTGTTTGTATTCTCCTATGGCTATTTTCTAGCCAAGTATCAAAGGAAGCACAGTACTATGCCAGATGAGATGACACTGAGTTATTGCCTAATAGAAATCCAACCCCTACTGAATTTTCCCACTTCGGTCTTTGCTATGGATATGTGTGCCACTAAGAGCTAAACACAACGGTAGCAAGTCCCCCTGCTAATTCCTCACAAAATGGTAAAAGATGCAAATTAAAATAAAAAAAGTAGAACGTTATTGTAGCCCTAAGAAGGGCTGTTGGGTTCTTTGAGAATCACTCCTGCCTAACAGTAAGCTAATAGAACACCCTAACGCTTTCCCTGAGCAGCAGCAGCTCTCTCCCTAGCGGCATCCAGAGACAGAATGATCCGAGCAGCGCGGCCAGCGGCTAGTCTATCCCAGGGTCACCTGATCTGGCCAGCCAACCACTGCTATCGACGTGTAAGGGTACCACGTCATGCTGGGTGGAGTGCAGAGTCTCCTGGCTTGTGATTGGCTCTGTTTCTGGCCGCCAAAAAGCAAAACGGCGGGAGCTGCCATTTTCTCGAGCGGGCGAAGTATTCGTCCGAGTAACGAGCAGTTTCGAGTACCCTAATGCTCGACCGAGCATCAAGCTCGGACGAGCATGTTCGCTCATCTCTATTAGTTATCAAGTTATTTTGGTGTTATGACTATGTGTTGGAAAAGTAGAAAATTTTGAATTTCGAGAAACAAGAATGTTTCCAAATTTTCACCAAGTATCCTTTTTTTAATAAATAAAATCACATAAAATAAACATATCACCTAAAATGTTCAACTAACGTGAAGTGCAATGTTTCACTAGAAAACATGACACCCTTATGCCATACAAAGACCCGAAGCTGTTGCTTTTTACCCTTTCTATTACAATCTGTGATTTGCAGATTTTAATAGATGATGTGGAAAATCCCCATATACTACCATACTTTAATATATGGTATAATCAATCAGACAACCTAGAGTTGAAGTACCCTAGGGGGTCTGAAAAATAGCATTAAAAAAAATTAAATAAAAAAACGTGAAAATCCAAATCACACCCCTTTCCCTAGAACTGATATAAATATAAATAAACAGTAAAAATCAGAAACAAGCTAGGTATCGCTGTGTCCGATCTATCAAAAAAATAATAATGGTTATTCTCTGCGGTTAACCTCGCAATGGTAAATAGCGCCCAAAGTCCAAAATGACACTTTTTTGCCATTTTGCAAAATGTAAAAAAAGAACAATAATAAATTGATCACCATTGGTATCTCCACCAGTCACTCTTCACTGATACTGCTAAATATTGGTTTAGCGATGCACTGTTACTACATTTAATTTACCGTATTTTCCGGACTATAAGGCGCACTTAAAAGCATTGGATTTCCGTGGAAATCCAAAGTGCGCCTTATAGTCCGGTGCGCCCTATGTATGGCGCTGGGCACAGGGCAGCGGACCATACTTACATAGGTCCCCGCTACCGGAGACAGCAGATCTCCAGAGGGAACTGCAGACCACGCGGCACGAACAACTTCTGCCGCGTCGTCTGCAGTTCCCGCTGGAGATCTGCTGTCTCCGGTAGCGGGGACCTATGTAAGTATGGTCCGCTGCCCTCCTCCACCTCCTCCTCACCTTCCCCGCTCACCTTCCCCGCGTTCCCCGTCGCGTCTCGGCGTCGCGTCCCTTCGCCGCGTCCCGTCGCCGCGTCACGTCGGGTCTCCGCCACGCCCCCGGACCTCCGCCACGCCCCCGGACCCCGCGCCTTATAGTCCGATGCGCCTTATATATGTAATTATTACATATATAAGGCGCATCGGACTAATGCGCCTTATAGTCCGGTGCGCCCTATAGGGCAAAAAATACGGTAGTAAAATGAAATCCACCATCAAAATCAAGCATGATAAAATAGGAACACTTATCACTTAACAATTAGGAATCACAGATCAAGGCACTGTGACTGTGCTAATCTTCTTATATTTGTTATCCATGGCCTCCTTCCTTTCTACTCTACCAGTAAGTGCCCCTGGTTTCTCAGGCTTGATTTGGATGGTAGACATTCTTTAATGGACAAACCAAAGTGCAGGGGACAGGACGCCAAGCATCATTGTGGTATCCCTGCCTCCTTCTGGAAATGAATAACCAACAATAGGTTAACTAATATAGATTACACCAATCCTTGATCAATTCTTATGCAGAGCACAAGATGTACTGGTTAAAGCCACAAACTTAAACACGTATTGTACCAGGGTAGCGCTTTCCAGGAGAAGTTCCCCTAACTACCAGCAAGGGAAGGAATCAAAAAAAGTGCAGGGTGTGCTCCAAAAGGGGTATAATGAGGGAATGCATTTACCTATGTGACAGGTTCCCCCGTTAACCAGGGTTATGTATAAAGGAGTTTTAGAATTTATCACACCTTCCTGGATATAATTTATTTTTAATATATTGGATGATTTCTGACTTCTGAACTCTGGCATGTGCCCACCCGTAATAGCCTGGAGAATGATTTTCAGGTGTTTGTCCACTGTGGCATGAGTTGGGCAAAATACATTTGTCACCGCAATGGAATATTTGATAAATTGCAATGCAATTTTTACTCTGCACCATTCACCATTACAATGGTCATACAACCCTAGATAAATTCTTTGAGTGGTCCCCTTTACTATAATAGGGTCACTTCTTGGGGCTTTCTATTGTAGCAGTACATTAGGGCCCAACACCAATCTAGTGAAAAGGGAGCTCCAAAAACTAAAATTTAGCTTGCTTTCTACTGAGCCTTGCTGTGTGCCCAGCCTGTTTATTATTGCCCCATATAGGTTATTGTCATAGCAAGTATAACCCACAAAATGCTTTTTGACATGTTTATCCCAAGTGGCATGAGCTGGACAAAATACATTAGCAATAACATGGCATATTTGATAATGAAATTAATTTTTACGCTGCACCATTTACTTTGTATTACATTTTTACCAGCATGTTGGGGGCTAAGATGCTCACTGCAGCTCTTAACATATTCATTGAGGGGTATAGTTTCAAAAATGGTGTCACTTCTTGGGGGTTTCCATTGTGCCTCACAGGCTCTGAAAACATGATATGGCACTCCAAATCCAAATGCGTGAGAGCAGAGCTTTAAAAGAAACATTTTGCTTCTTCCCTTCTCAGCCCGTCTGTGTGCCCAGCCTGTCAATTATTGCCACATATTGTCGTACTGGGGACAACCCACAGAATGATTTTTGGGGTGTTTGTCTAAGGTGGAATGAGCTGGGCACAATATATTTGGCACTAAAATGGCATATTTGAGAAAAAAATACAATTTTTACTCTTCACCATTTACTTTGTATTACATTTTGGCCAGCAAGTTGAGTGTGAAAATTCTCACTGCGGCCCTAGATAAATTCATTGAGGGGTGTAATTTCCAAAATAGTCTCATCCTTGGGTTTTTTTTTGTGTGGCACCACAAAACATTTGTAGCAAAATTGGCCTGCCAAAAATTCAATAGTACTAACTCTGTTCTGGGGATCGCTATGCAGCAAAACAGCAGTTGACATCCACATTTTAGGTATTTCTGTACTCGAACGAAACAGCCCAAACATTTTGGAATGTATATTTACCTCTAATACCTTCTGAATGTGTAAATTTTTGGGCTAAACATTCTTATAAAAAATTGAATTGTAAAAATTTCCAATGTGTTTTTGTTTAATTCTTGAAAAAGAATTAAAGGGTTAACAGACTCCCCTAATGTTAATTTGAATAGTTTGAGATGTTAAGTTTATAAATTGGTTGGTGTTTCTTGTGGGGGTTTATAGTACATAAGACTTTTTGGTCACCAAAAATGTAGCTTTTTTTCAAATCTCTTGAAACTCTTACAAACTTGCTACTAATACAATAAACCTTCTAACAGCCGTAAAAAATAAGGAAACGTTAAAAAAAATGGAAATAGAAAGAAGACAAATGGAAAAAGGTGTCTACCAAAAATATTTTGTTGTATGACTTTTTGTCTAAAAATTACATTTGAAACTTTGAAATTTTTTAATTTTAAAAACAATTGCTCACACTTTAAACTTCTTCCAGAGCAGTGTTTAATAAATTATCAATAAATGGAAATAGTATGGCATAACAGCCAACTTACCAAGCCATAGCTGTCCACCTAAAGGGACCGATTAGACTGTCAGGGATGCTCCAGCAAACCATGTCTGGGGTCGTGGGCTCACCCGTTCCTCTATGTGTGCCCCCATCTACTCACCTGTCCTTGCTCCTGCTTCCGGTCCAGTGGCCGTGCACACATGTCCCCATCTCCTAGGGCACGCACACACCGGTTTCAGAAGATTTAAAGGGCCAGCTTGGCGTTAATTGGCACTGCTCTTACCCAGAATCCTATTTAACACAGCCTCTCGACGCTCACCCTGCCGGATCATCTTGCTTATGCCATTGAGAAAGTTTTTGTCCCTGCCTTGCATTTGTGTTTTCCCGTTGTGTCCCTGGTTCTGTATTAGACTTTGATCCTTTGCCGCCTTACCTGTTGCTTCACCCCTGATTCCGATCCCGAGCTGCCTGTCCTGACCTGTCTGTCCTGCCGAGGTCCCACTGTCTAAACTGGCTTACCTTACCACCATTGTGGTCCAGCAGTCCCAGCAGATTGCTACGAAGGGTGAACAGCTTGATCAGGTCGGGAAAGTCCAAAAAAGTACACCGATCCAGCGCAGAGTAGTGTGGAAAATCTTGAAACACTTTATTTGCTCCAGTAAAAACAAGAGTACACTTTACATGCGCATGTAAAGTGTACTCTTGTTTTTACTGGAGCAAATAAAGTGTTTCAAGATTTTCCACACTACTCTGCGCTGGATCGGTGTACTTTTTTGGACTTTCCCGGACATACACGCTGGTCACGTGGAGATCCGAGCCGCAGAAGTGGGAGCTGGTGCCACATGGACTCATAGGGTGAGCGTTTTTTGGCTTTCTCATAACAATGCTTTGTTTCTATCATAAAAGCTTGATCAGGTCACTGCCATGTTGCAGCGACTGCTACTCAGCAACAGCGTCAAGCTCCTGCAGCTCCTCCTGCTACTCTGGTTAGCCTGCATGCCACTGAACCTAGGCTGAGACTCTCCAAAGTATGATGGCGACCCCAAGTTGTGCAGGGGCTTTATCACCCAGTGCTCCCTGCACATTGATCTTATGCCATCTCAATTTGTCACAGAACGGTCTAATGTGGCATTCATCATCAGCCTCCTCTCCAGGAGGCTACCCCCCTCTGGGACAGGGAGGACCCAGATACAGCTGCTTCTTCACTGAGTTCCAGTACGTTTTTGAGGAACCAGCATGGGCATCTTCTGCTAAATCTATGTCAAGGAGACTCATCTGTTGGTGACTATGCAGTTCAGTTCAGTACTTTGGTGTCTGAGCTAGCTAGGAAAGCAGCCCTGATTTTATTTAAAAAGGGACTTTTGGGGCCAGTTAAGAATGCACTGTCTGCACGAGACCTGCCATCTACTCTGAGTGGTCTCATCTCCCTGTCCCCTTGGATAGATATCCGGTTTATGGAGTCCTCAGAGGAACAGCGTCTCGAACAAGGACCTCTGTCTGTATTGTGCCTGTCCGAAACATTTCATTGGGGCTTATCCTGTTTGTCCTTAGCATCCGGGAAACGCCTGCACCTAGGATTCTAGGGAGAAGCGTCCCTATGCGAGATCCAATGTGTGAACATTCCCGTGCTCCTCAGCGTTGGCACAGTTAGCCAGTTTCAAGTGTGTGCCTTCTTGGACTCCGTGTCTGTAGGAAACTTTGTGGATGCTGCTCTGATCTCCCAGAATCACATCCCTGTGATCTGACTTGAGCAGCAACTGGTCATCTCCTCGGTCAGTGCCAATTCTCTCCGATCCAGTCCGGTACCGCACACAGCCCTTGTACCTGCAAGTTGGAGCTCTACATAAAGAGATGTGCTGCCTCGCTCCACCTCATCCTTCCTGCTGGGCCTTCCATGGTTGCCGCTCCATGCTCCTGTGCATGGTGGTTCCTTATCCAGTACCCGTCATGGTCTTTTCTGTGGTTCCCAAGCCTCTGGAGGGTCTCCCAGCTTGCTATCAGGACTTTGCTGACGTCTTTTCAAATAAACAACCTGATTATTTGCCGCCGCACTGTACTTACAACTGCCGTGTTGATCTTCTGCAGGGTACGTCTCCTCCTCGGGGTCTGGTGTACCCTCTCTCTGTGCCTGAAAACGCAGCAATGTTGGACTATATCAAAGAAAATCTGCAGAGGGGGTTCATTCGTAAATTCTCTTCTCCGTCTGGTGCAGGCTTCTTCTTTGTGACCAAAAAGGGCGGGTCATTCCGTCCATGTATGGAATATCGTGGTCTGAACATAGTCACCGTTAACAACCGCTATCCCTTGCCATTGATCACTGAGCTGTTTGGCCATCTACGTGGAGCCAAAGTCTTCTTCAAACTGGACCTTAGTGGGGCCTACGATCTCATCCGTATCTGCGAGGGAGATGAGTGGAAGACCACTTTTAATACCCGTCATGGACACTTTGAGTACCTGGTAATGCTGTTTGGACTCTGTAATGCACCAGCCATCTTCCAGGAATTCGTTGATGACATTTTTAGAGACCTGCTACATACCTGTGTCATGGTCTTTTTTTTTTTTTTTTTTTTTAGTAAACTTTTATTATAATAAAAAAGCATTACAATTAATTTCAATACATATTACCTTTTCATCAGTATAGCAATCTATCATAAATACAAAAAACATTACACATATTTATTTTCCCACCCACCCTTAAACCCTCCCTCTGACGGTTGACAAGTTTTCCTTTATATCAATTCCTGCCAAGCAAAAAGAAAAAATATACTGTGGTTTAGCATGGTCTTTCTATCCATTCCTCCCAAACTTTTTCTGGCTTAATGCCCTTCTCCAGTGCCTCCTGTCACTCTGCATAACACAGAAGATCCAACCTTACCTCCCATTCCTTTACCTTAGGTGGTTCCCTATTCTTCCAGAAGTATAAAATTAACTTTCTTGCTAATAAAAGACCTTTTAATACATAACTGGTATGACTTGATGGTCCCAAAATACCCATTCTTGAGCCCAATACACACACCTGAATATTCCATGGAATGTCACACTTAAATATTGATTGCAGTCTATCTACTACTCCTAGTCAGTAACGATAAAGCTTTGGACAATGCCAAAGCATGTGTACGAGATCTGCATCAATCAGGTCACACCTGAGACATTTTCTTCCTTCTTATTCCCAAATTGGTTCAATCTTTTTGGTGTGTAATGTACTCTGTGTATTATAAACAATTGTGAAACAGTGTAAGACAATTTTTTTGTAATTTTATTAATCGTTCCCAGTAAATCCACCCACTCTGCCACTGTTAAGTCCGGCACATCCTTCTTCCATTTCTCATAACATTTCTTTACAGGAGGGATATTCTCATCCGTTACCAGTACATTCTTCCACTGGATGGGACACTTCCCCAAGGTAATCTCCCCTTTGATTCACACTGAAGGCGTTCCTCAATTGGGCATAGAAAAAAAAAACCTATCCTTTGACTCCAGACCAAAATCTAAAGATAGATCTTCATATGTCTTCAAAGTCCCCTGTACCATAACCTGGTGTATAAAAAGTAACCCTCTCTCTATTAAAACCCTTGTTTGGCACGTCAGGACTACCATACACTTTTAAAATTCCTACAACGGTGATATCCTTAAATAACCTTTACACCCTATTTTTCATATGATCATTTCCCATACCAACTGCATTAAAGCACAGCTAGGAAATTGGGCTTTAAAAGCTGCCAAGTGAAAAACCCCCATTTCCAATACTCCCCATATGTCATAAATTTTAACAAAATCATGTTTACTCCCTACTATATAATTTAATATTTTCCTATCCCAATCATTAATATTTACCCATTGTGCAGCCAAAAAATAGCTCAAAAAGGTCAGGGATTGCTAATCCCCCCTTTTCTATCCGTGTGTATAGTTTATCTAGCTTTATTCCATATAAAATCTGGAAGTTGACCCCTCCTCAGTAGGAGCAGGGGCAGTGCTTACCCAGAAGGGGCCTAAGGCCAAACTCTCACTTGCGGTTTCTTTTCTAAGACTTTCTCCTCTGCAGACAGGAATTACTCAATAGGAGATAGGAAACTATTGGCAATAAAACTTGCATTGGAAGAGTTACGAGAGAGAGCTCATTTTCCAGTCTGTATCTTCTGTGAGAAAGTGAGAGGTGTTGTGTGGGAAACCGCTATCTGTCTTACAGGCAGATGAAATGCTGGTGGTAAAAGCCCTGGGTTTGTCTGCAGTAACCCAAGGGTTAATGCAGACATGATAAGCAGGAATAGTCTGTTTTGTCTGTGTTGGCCTAGCTAACACAGACACATTGGTAATGTCCGTACTGGGCCTGCTTATTATGGAGTAGGGGTAGGCTGGTAGTGGGACTCCTACTCCACCCGGGCTTCGGTCCTGGGCTTTTGTATAGCCCACAGGTGCAGGTCACAGGCCTCGTTAGGGCCTGATTTAGTCTGCAGGCCAGAAGCAGTAGGAGAGGCCCTACCTGGAGAGCTGAAAGCGAGATTGCATTCTCACAGCAAAGGTAACTGAGGGTCTCCTGTCTTGCTGCTGGCCAAGAGCGTGTGCCAGGCAGCCTGGTACCCGGATAGCTAGGGTCCTCAAAATGTATTAGACAGCGCCTAGCCGGGCAGGAATTACTTTTATAATGTTTTTGCATGTGCCTAAGCCAAGGCTGAATTTGTGTTCTGTTTTGCAAGTGTGAATAAACACTTAAGTTGGACTTTTAAACCTGCGTGTGTCACTGCTTCCTGCACTGCTACCAGTCAACTACCAGAGCAATTCCCCACATATGGTGGATTGGAGCGGGCAAAGTGCAGTGAAGTATACACTAGTGCATGTCCTGGAAGTTGACAGCACTGCAGCTGCAAGCCACAGCCATGGAGGAGTTAATCAAGCAGCTTGTCCAGTCCAACGTGCAGCAGCAAGAGACAAACAGATTGCTGCTCCAGCAAATAACAGCCCTGACCGCTGCTCAGCAAAGGACTGTCCCAGCAATGACGGTGAAGGACGCCAGGAAAGAGGTCCGCAAAGCTATGACCAAGATGACCGCCGAGGATGATGTGGAGGCCTATCTGACAGGCTTTGAGAGGGTGGCCACCCGAGAGAAGTTGCCACAGCAACACTGGGCAGAGGTGTTGGCCCCCTTCCTCGTCGCTGATCCCCAGCAGGCATACTACGACCTGAGCGAGGAGGATGCCCGGGACTACTCCAAGGTAAAGGCAGAGATCTTGGCCCGACTAGGAGTGGATCAGCATCTACGCGCTCAAAGAGTGAATAGCTGGAGATACCAGGAGGCGCTACCACCGAGGGGGCAGATGCACCAACTTGTTCACTTGGTCCGCAAGTGGCTCCAGCCGGAGACATCCACCCCAGCCCAGATGGTCGAGAAGGTTGTTTTGGACCGTTTCCTGAGGGCCTTGCCGGGTGAGATCCAACAATGGGTGGGACACGGGGACCCGTCTGATGCCGATGCGCTGGTGGGGTTGGTGGAGAGGTTTTGTGCCACTCAGGCCCTAACAAAGAAAGCCCCTTATACCAAGACAGGCCTTAAGGCACGGAAGGTCTTGTCACCCACAAATTCCCGGGGCAGGACAACGCCCAATGTCCGGGAAGTACCCCAGGGGAGGAGGAGGGGGGAGGCTCCCACCTGTTGGACCTGCCATGAGCCAGGTCATATTGCAGCCCATTGCCCCAATTCCTCAGAGCCCATGGACTGCAGTTCCGCCAGAAGGGTTTCTCTCTATGCTGCCCCTGTCTACACAGCTACTAGCCCCGACTCTGCTGATGAGCGCCACCTGTGCCGGGTGACTGTGGCAGGGCATCCAGCGTTGGCCCTGCTGGACTCAGGCAGTCGGGTGACCTTGATTAATGGGTCCCTCACAGACCCCAAGGCGGTCACAGGGCGCACAATTGGAGTCCTGTGCATCCATGGGGACGTAAAGGACTACCCCACCACAGTTATTAACTTCCAGACCTCTTGTGGAGAGACACTACATGAGGCAGCGGTTGTCAAGAACTTGCCCCATGACCTTATCTTGGGACGGGACTTCCCCATGTTCTGGACTCTATGGCGGGGAAACCAAGAGTTGGGGGGTTGTTCTCCTGTGTTGTCTGGTCAGATCTCTGAAGCCGAGCCTGATGACCCAGACTCTGGAGTTCCTGCCGTAGGGGTGACCGCCACAGAAGATGGAAGTGTAATGTTTCCCCTAGATGTTATGGCAGGCGAAACTGAGGAGGTAGTGACAGGACCGCAGTTGTCTGATTTGGAGGTATCCCGTGACAACTTTGGTACTGCCCAACTCCAGGACCCCACTCTGGTCCGCGCCAGAGAAAATGTGGTAGAAATTAATGGCGTACCTCAGCACCCAGGTGCGGATAAGTTGTTCCCTCGTGTGGTGGTAAATCAGGAGTTATTGTACCGCATTGATAAGGTCCACGGTGAAACCCGGGAGCAGTTAATGGTACCTCAGCCATATCGTCAGATGGTGTTAGACCTTGCACATAAGCATGTGATGGGAGGGCACCTAGGTACCACAAAAACTCTGGAACGCATCTTGCAGCGTTTTTACTGGCCAGGAGTATATGATAGGGTAAAAAGGTATTGTGAAACTTGCCCTGATTGTCAATTGCATGCTCCCATGGTACACTTTCGAAGTCCGTTGGTACCTCTGCCCATTATTGAGGTACCCTTTGAAAGGGTCGCCATGGATTTGGTCGGTCCTTTAGTTAAATCTGCTCGGGGGCATCAGCATATCCTGGTAGTCATGGACTATGCTACCCGATATCCTGAGGCCATCCCACTGCGGCACACCTCTGCGAAACTAATTGCTAAAGAGTTGTTTGCCATGTTCTGCCGGGTGGGACTTCCCAAGGAGATCCTCACAGATCAGGGGACTCCTTTTATGTCAAAAGTCACCAAGGAGCTATGTCGGCTCTTTAATATTAAACAGTTACGCACCTCTGTGTACCATCCTCAGACGGATGGATTGGTAGAACGGTTCAACAAAACTTTAAAGAGTATGCTAAAAAAGGTGGTAAACAAGGATGGGAAGGACTGGGATGTACTATTGCCATATTTAATGTTCGCCATCCGAGAGGTCCCACAAGCCTCTACTGGGTTCTCACCGTTTGAGTTAGTGTATGGCAGACATCCCAGGGGTCTCCTGGACATAGCCAAGGAGACATGGGAACAAGAGCCCACCCCCCACAAAAGTGTAATAGACCATATCGCAGATATGCAGGACAGGGTGGCAGCCGTCATGCCCATTGTCAAAGAGCATATGGAGGAGGCACAAAGAACTCAAAGCCGGGTTTATAACAGGTCAGCAAAAGTAAGGAGCTTTAGTCCCGGTGATCGTGTGTTGGTGCTAGTCCCCACTGTAGAAAGTAAGTTTCTCGCTAAATGGCAAGGACCGTATGAGGTTATAGAGAAAATAGGAGAGGTGAACTACAGGATACGTCAGCCCGGACGGAGAAAACCCGAGCAAACTTATCATGTAAATCTGTTGAAGGCCTGGAAAGACAGAGAGAGTCTGCATACAGAGATGGTTCTGGCTAGTCCACCTCCTGTGCTACCCTCACAGGCTGCAGATAAGCCTGTGCCGGAGGCAGAACTGCGAATAGCCGATACCCTTACCAAAGAGCAACAGCGAGAGGCTCGAGAGTTTGTAGCAAGAAATACAGATGTGTTCTCAGAGTTGCCAGGCTACACATCTGTAATTAAACATGATATTGTCACTGAGCCAGGGGTAAAGGTAAGATTAAGGCCGTACCGAGTCCCTGAAGCTCGTAGACAAGCCATATCAGAAGAAGTTCAGAAGATGCTGAAGCTAGGGGTTATTGAGGAGTCCAAAAGTGAGTGGGCCAGTCCAATTGTTCTAATTCCCAAACCGGATGGGACGTTGCGATTTTGCAACGATTTTAGAAAATTGAATGAGGTGTCTAAGTTTGATGCCTATCCCATGCCCCGGGTGGACGAGCTTATTGAGAGACTAGGGGGTGCTCGGTACTTCACCACCCTGGATCTAACTAAAGGATATTGGCAGGTACCCCTGACAGATAGGGCTAAAGAAAAGACAGCCTTTATCACCCCTGAGGGCCTTTTTCACTATGTTGTATTACCGTTTGGGCTTCATGGGGCCCCCGCTACCTTTCAACGGTTAATGGACATAGTGTTAAAGCCACATAGGAGATACGCCTCCGCCTATCTAGATGACATTATCATCTACAGCCAAGACTGGGCGAGTCACTTGGCCAAGGTACAGGCCGTAGTGAACTCTCTAAGGGCAGTGGGCCTGACTGCAAACCCCAAGAAGTGTGCGCTGGGAATGGAGGAGACACACTATTTGGGGTATGTGATCGGTCGAGGTATAATTAAACCTCAGATCAACAAGATTGACGCTATACAGGGTTGGCCTCAACCAGTGAGCACAAAGCAAGTCAGGGCATTCCTGGGCATTGTAGGGTACTACAGACGGTTTATACCAAACTTTGCCACCATGTCCGCTCCCCTGACAGACCTGCTGAAGGGTAAAAGGCCTGTCATGGTGCGGTGGAATGAACAAGCAGAAGGTGCTTTTCAGGCATTGAAGTCTGCGTTGTGTGGATCTCCCATCCTCATTGCGCCAAACTTCAAGAAAGAGTTTATTGTGCAGACGGATGCGTCAGATGTAGGACTGGGAGCTGTCCTGTCTCAGGAGGTGAATGGCGAGGAACACCCCATTACTTACCTGAGCAGGAAGCTCACGCCAGCTGAAAAAAATTACAGTATCGTAGAGAAGGAATGTCTGACGATAAAGTGGGCATTAGAGTCCCTACGGTACTACTTGCTGGGACGACAGTTCCGTCTCATAACTGACCACTCTCCTCTCACGTGGATGAGTAGAACTAAGGAGAAGAATGCCAGGGTCACTAGGTGGTTCTTGTCCCTCCAAAATTTCAGTTTCATGGTGGAGCACAGAGCCGGGAAGCTACAGGGCAATTCGGATGCCTTGTCCCGAACGCATTGCTTAATGTCAGGAGTTCGCCCCGGTGGGTCTGAACTGAGGGGGAGGGTATGTGAGAAAGTGAGAGGTGTTGTGTGGGAAAACCGCTATCTGTCTTACAGGCAGATGAAATGCTGGTGGTAAAAGCCCTGGGTTTGTCTGCAGTAACCCAAGGGTTAATGCAGACATGATAAGCAGGAATAGTCTGTTTTGTCTGTGTTGGCCTAGCTAACACAGACACATTGGTAATGTCCGTACTGGGCCTGCTTATTATGGAGTAGGGGTAGGCTGGTAGTGGGACTCCTACTCCACCCGGGCTTCGGTCCTGGGCTTTTGTATAGCCCACAGGTGCAGGTCACAGGCCTCGTTAGGGCCTGATTTAGTCTGCAGGCCAGAAGCAGTAGGAGAGGCCCTACCTGGAGAGCTGAAAGCGAGATTGCATTCTCACAGCAAAGGTAACTGAGGGTCTCCTGTCTTGCTGCTGGCCAAGAGCGTGTGCCAGGCAGCCTGGTACCCGGATAGCTAGGGTCCTCAAAATGTATTAGACAGCGCCTAGCCGGGCAGGAATTACTTTTATAATGTTTTTGCATGTGCCTAAGCCAAGGCTGAATTTGTGTTCTGTTTTGCAAGTGTGAATAAACACTTAAGTTGGACTTTTAAACCTGCGTGTGTCACTGCTTCCTGCACTGCTACCAGTCAACTACCAGAGCAATTCCCCACACTTCGCAGTTCACAAACTTTATCTCCAAACTGCACAGCAACTCAATCCATGACAAGCCGTTGGTCACTCTTCTTTTCACGTTTAAATTTCCTTATCCTCTCTAGTGCCTCGGATGTCATTGGGGAGGAACCGGCTTCTTGGCATGTCATCCCTCCTGAGCGACTGGTTCTGGCTGCTCCAGTGGACCTTCGACAGCTACCTCCTGGCAAAACCTACGTCTGTCCTGCTCTTCAGAAGAAAATTCTGACTTGGGGACATTGCTCATGTGTGCCTGGGCACCCTGGGGTGCAGCTCTCTACCGTCCTCATTTCACGATTCCATTGTTGGCCAGATCTGCTCAAGGATGTACGGGACTTTGTGGGTTCCTGCGCTTCCTGTGCCCAGAATAAGCTGTCACATCTCAAACCTGCTGGTCTACTTCTGCCGTTGCCGATACCCAGCTGCCCGTGGACTCACGTAGCTATGGACATCACGGACCTTCAGCCTTCCTGAGGCAATACTGTCATCTGGGTGGTAACTGACTGTTTTTCCAAGATGTCCCATTTTGTTCCTTTGCCGTCTGCTCCACGCCTTGCTAGTCAGTTCATCTATCACCTCTTCTGGCTCCATGGACTTTCCCAGCACATTGTTTCTGATCAGGAGGTTCAATTTGTCTCTTAATTCTGGTGATCCCTGTGTAACCAGCTACAAGTAAAATTGGACTTTTCTTCTGCCCATCACCCACAGTCCAATGGTTAGGTGGAGAGAGTGAACCAGACTCTGGGCTGTTATCTCTGTCATTTTGTTTTTGCCCGTCAGGATGACTGGTCCTCTCTGTTGCCATGGGCAGAGTTTCCTTCTAACTCTCTGGATTCTGCATCTGCCAGCTCTCCTCTATTCTTCATTAATTATGGACTGCATCCACGCCCCCCTCTTCCTCTATCTGTCGCCTCGGAAGTTCCTGCAGTTGAAGATTTGGTGCAAGATCTGAAGTCCATTTGAGAGCAGACACTCCGTTCTCAGCTCCAGGCTTCTGCTTGAACCAAGTTCCAGGCTAATAAAAATTGCAGGCCGCCTCCTTGCTTCTCTCCTGGTGACAAAGTCTGGTTGTCCAGGTATGCCTGGCTAAAGATCCCTGGCTACAAGCTGGGTCATTGTTTCCCGGGTCCTTTCGAGGTGCTCAGGCACATCGACCCTGGGGCCTACAAGCCGCGCCTTCCTCCCACCATGCGCATCCCGAACTCTTTCCATGTGCCCTTACTCAAGCCAGTCATCCTGAATCACTTTTCCCGGTAAGTTCCTCCTCCGCCTCATGAGGCTGACTCCACCAATGTCTTTGAGGTGAAAGAAATCCTAGACATGAAGACGGTAGGAGGTAAGCGATTCTTCTTGGTTGACTGGCAGGGGTTCGGTCCTGAGGAGAGATCTTGGGAGCAGAGGACAATATTCTGGACCACGGCCTCCTGCAGAAATTCCTCCAGCCCCAGGATGTACTGTCACGGGGGCTTCCGCAAACCATGTCTTGGGTCTCGGGCCCCCATGCCCAACGACATCTACTCACCCGTCCTCACTCCTGCTTCTGGTCCCGTGTGCGTGTCCCCTTAAGTCATCATCCGCAGTGGTCCAGTGGGTCCACTGCCCCTGGAGCCCAACACAGACAAGGAGATCCATAATTAGATAAGCAGCTATGTGGCCAATAGCCATCGCAGAGATTAACAGCTTTGGTGGGAGAATTGTCTTGGATAACTATTAGTTGTGTGCTCCACAAATCAGGCTTTTATGGAAGACAGGCAAGGAGTAAAAGCAAGCTTTAAGAAGTCCTGTATACACTTTAACACACCAAGCATATGAGTTGATATATGCAGGCAAATTCTGTTGGATTCCAATACTCTTGAGACTGGGGCAAAGGTCCATCTACCAGAAGGACAATAACCATGTGATGAAAGCTGTGAGCAGAGAGAGATACCTTATTATTGTCCACCCCCACAAATGCTACTCCTTAGAGGAAACTTCTCTCACTCTGCTACATCTTCACAGGATGTCTGCAGCAACTTTCAGTTTCCTTGTGATGCTATCCCACAACAGAAATCTGCTGATTCCTCTGCAATTTACACGTTGCATCCCTGGTAAATGTATATGAGTGTGAAGTCTGCGTGTTAATGTGTACATTGTATTGGGTGTGCTACACATGTATGAACAGTCTAGTCCTGTGTGTATGTATGTGCACAAGTAGACTGCATATAGCAGTGTTCACACAATGGAATGGGGGGCATTAATTATTATTGGCACAAGTTGTTTTTATGGCCCACAATTTTAGCAGTGTATTGCAATGTGATTTTAAAATAGTTAACCATCAATTTACCTTTATGTGTGGGTCCCAAATCTGCAGGGGCTCTGATCAGACATCACTCTTATAGGTGCCCCAATTACATGGTAAAAAAAAACATGGCAATATCCCTGAGGTCTTTTAGGACCTCATGGGGGACATATATATTGTGAAAAAAAACACACACACAACATATTGCTAAACAGGCCCGGCGTCAGCACCCGGCTGACCCGGGCAAGTGCCGGGGCCCCGGAGCTCCCCAGGGGCCCACTGGGAGAGTACAGAATTTTTTTTTTTTTTTTTAATGAAATGCCAATATGTCATCAGCGGTGCCGCGATGGCATCCTGCGGCAGTGCGGCGACCTTAATACTTACTGTGCCGCCGGCCGGGCTTGACGGGGGGGGCGGCGTCACCGCTAATCACACAGGAGACATCAGAGGCACCGCATAGACGTGCCAGCCGCGCGATGACTTCACTGCGCATGCGTCCCTGACGGACGCTGCGCTGAAGTCAGTGACAGTGATCCGGACCGGACAGAACGAGTCAAGAGTGGAGCGGAGTGGAGTCTGCGGACGGATCATCGCTGGAGCCGGAGAGTGGAGACGGAGTACCTGCATTCTGGTGGTAAGTTCAAAGTTTTTTTAATTTAATTACAACGTGGGGGCCCGGGGCCAGCTTCATATTAATTAATATAGGCTGCAGCCAGGCCATGAGAGTTTATAGAGGCTGCAGCCTGGGCACTGTGTGGGCATGGCTGGGCCTAAAAATTTATATAGACTCACTGCACTGCAGCCTGGGCTAATGGGCTTAATAATTAATATCGGCTGCAGCCAGGCCATGAGAATTTATAGAGGCTGCAGCCTGGGCCCTGGGCACTGTGGGAATGGCTGGGGCTGGGCCTAATAATTAATATAGGCTGCACCGCAGCCTGGGCCCAATAATTAATATAGGCTGCAGCCTGGGCCCGATAATAGAGGCTGCAGCCTGGGCCCAATAATTAATAGAGGCTGCAGCCTGGGCCCAATAATTAATATAGGCTGCAGCCTGGGCCCAATAATTAATATAGGCTGCAGCCTGGGCCCAATAATTAATATAGGCTGCAGCCTGGGCCCGATAATAGAGGCTGCAGCCTGGGCCCAATAATTAATATAGGCTGCAGCCTGGGCCCAATAATTAATATAGGCTGCAGCCTGGGCCCGATAATAGAGGCTGCAGCCTGGGCCCAATAATTAATATAGGCTGCAGCCTGGGCCCAATAATTAATATAGGCTGCAGCCTGGGACCAATAATTAATATAGGCTGCAGCCTGGGCCCGATAATTAATATAGGCTGCAGCCTGGGCCCGATAATTAATAGAGGCTGCAGCCTGGGTCCAATAATTAATATAGGCTGCAGCCTGGGCCCGATAATTAATATAGGCTGCAGCCTGGGCCCAATAATTAATATAGGCTGCAGCCTGGGCCCAATAATTAATATAGGCTGCAGCCTGTGCCCAATAATTAATATAGGCTGCAGCCTGGGCCCAATAATTAATATAGGCTGCAGCCTGTGCCCAATAATTAATATAGGCTGCAGCCTGTGCCCAATAATTAATATAGGCTGCAGCCTGGGCCCGATAATTAATATAGGCTGCAGCCTGGGCCCAATAATAGAAAGAGGCTGCAGCCTGGGCCCAATAATAGAAAGAGGCTACAGCCTGGGCCCAATAATAGAAAGAGGCTACAGCATGGGCCTAATTAATCATAGAGGCCTCAGTTCAACATATTAATTAAGGCTAAAATTATGAAGGGCTATATTAGCCTATAAATAATTTATCCATGGATCCTGTAGTTAATCCCTTGGGGCTGTATATATTTTTTCCTTGTGGGCTATATGTAAATTTTCCATGGGTGCTGAATATAATTAATTCATGGGGGTTGTATATAAAAAAAAACTACAAAGGGGTGTATTTAATGACTTAATGGAGCCTGTATATACCCTAAAACTACAAGGGGGTTGTATATAATTTATTCATGGATCTTCCTGCATATACTGCCTGAAAGCATTACAACATCTAATTTATTTGTAATCATCCAGGTCCAGAATCAAAAACAGTAAAACAGCTCTGAGAAAACAGAATATCTGGATTCATTGACTTCCGGTAAGTGAACCATAGTTGCTTAAGGAGCCATAATGTGTCTTGGCTTGTCCTTTAGTATTATAGTAGTATATAGGCAGATACTGGAAGTGCACATAGCAGGGCAGCTAAGATAGACCTGTGGTCCACCATTTTGTTGATTGCTGGGGGTCTTGCCTGTCCGAACAATATCAAAATTTGCCTAAGTTACCAGAACTCCATTAAGAAGTTCTTTGAAAAACCAAGAAGTCGTGAGCTTTGGAAGAAACCAAGAAAGTAAATTATTGTGTTGATAAAGAAAAGGGGGCATTTTTATGCTTATTTATAGGCCAGTATGGATAACAGTGATCAGGCACAAGAACCAACAGATCAACATGCACCTCCTTCCAAGAGATACAAGTCTGGAAGCCAGAAAAGAAAAGAGAAGCAGATATTGGAAGAGAAAATCAAGAAACTACCTTCCATTGAGCGCTTCTTCAGGAAGAGCACACAGAAAGAGAATGAAGAGTCTTCAACTTCCACTGTATCTAATACTGAACCAAGTGTCAGTGCATCTCAAGAAGGATGTTCCAGCAGTGAGAATGTTGTTGAACTGGCTGTAGATGCTCCACAACAGCCAGTCTTACTTTGCCATTCTGGACCGCAGCCAGCAGAATGGCCTGATATAATCACTGATGCACTGAGATGTCAAACCATAAAAAGGGGTCCTAAACAAGTAAAGCTGGAAGATTTTCCTCTTTCAGAATTTCAAGATGGTACAAAGAGACGATTCTCTTCTGCCCATTATTACCGATTGATTGGTACAGGAGAAAAAGTTGCACGGGATTGGCTGATTTACTCAGTGCTCGGAGATTCGTTATATTGTTTTTGTTGCAAGCTTTTTGATAATGACTCAAAATCTATTTTCTCAAGCCCAGGTGGATTTAGAGATTGGAAGCATGTAGGTGGTAAGGGATCCTTGCATTCCCATGAAACTTCCTGCAGCCACATGTTAAATTATGCCAAATGGAAGGAATTGGAGGAAAACATATGTTCTGGAAGAACTATTGACAGAGATTTGCGCCAACAACTCCATTTGGAAGAGCAACGGTGGCGTGAGGTGTTGCTGCGTTTTTTGAAGGTTATTAGATGGATGGCAAAAAATAATCTACCATTCAGAGGATCATCAGATACAGTATTTACTGATCATAATGGGATTTTTTTGCAATTATTGGAGCTGATCTCTGAATTTGATTTAGTTTTGAAGGAGCACATGCAGCGCGCTAAAGAGAAAACCAATGTGCATTATCTTAGTAAAGATATGCAAAATAATTTTCTTCGTTTGATTGCAGATGAGGTCATTGAAATTATAGTTAAAAAAATTAAGCAAGCTAAATTTTTTAGCATAATAGTGGACTGCACACCAGACATCTCCAAACAAGAGCAGTTATCACTTGTGCTGAGATATGTGGACGTTGACAATATTGCCAAAACAGTGGAGGTTAAGGAAAGCTTTTTGGAATTTCTACACGTCACAGAAACAACTGGTATAAATCTTGCTAGTGTTGTCTTGGATAGACTGACCAAACTTGGCCTATGCGTTTCAGACATAAGAGGTCAGTGTTACGACAATGGTGCTAATATGAGGGGACAATACAAGGGAGTGCAGGCCATTATTTTAGAAAAAAATCCCTATGCTTTCTTTGTGCCATGTTCTCCACATAATTGGAACCTTGTTATAGTTCATGCTGCAGAGAGCTCTAGCCAAGCCAAGCACTTTTATGATGTTCTCAATCGGATTTATACATTTTTCTCAGGAGCAACTAAAAGGTGGGAAGTGGCCTCTGAACATTTGTCCCATCTAACACTGAAGGCTTTGTCTCAGACACGTTGGTGCGCTCGTCTTGAAGCTGTCAAAGCCATTTTATTACAGTTTCCCCAACTAGTTGAAGCCTTGGAAGTGTTCACTCATGGTAACAAATTTTCTAGTGACACATTCAGCGAGGCAAAGATTATCTTAGATTCAATTTGTAAATATCCATTTGTGGTCTCGTTGTGTATATGGTATCACATTCTTCTACAGGTAAACCATATTAGCCTTGCTGTCCAAGCACAATCAATGAACCTTTCTCATGTTATTCCGCTTGTTGAGTCTGTTACTACTGCTTTTAACGAATACTTGCTGTCAGGTTTTAAAGAAGCTGAGTGTAAAGCTGCAGGTATTTGTGAGAAACTGGATATACCAACAGAGTACCCAACACACAGAGTTAGAAAGAAAACAGTGCAATGAAAAAGATTGCCAAGAGCCAGCATGCCAGCAAGCAAGTGGATCGTCATTTTCAAATCCAAGGACAGAATTTGAAGAAACCTTTTTCAAGCCTCTATTGAACACTGTCCTTGAGGAAATAAGAACAAGATTTGTTTTTTTGCAAAAATTCACTGCCAAGTTTGGATTTCTCAATGACCTCAAGGAAGCAGCCATTGATTTGCCTGTGTTACAGCAACATTGTTTAAGGTTCTCGGATCCAGGGGTTGATGGAGAGACTATGCTAGAGGAGCTGAAGACACTGGCTAGGATGCTTCCTGATCATCTAGGCCCACAGGAGACTTTACAGTATATAGTATCTCGCTCACTCATTCCAGCATTTCCAAATCTTGTTTTAGCACTGCGACTGTTGTTAACAATACCAGTTTCAGTCGCATCAGCTGAAAGGAGCTTTAGCAAACTAAAGTTAATTAAAAACTACCTAAGGTCCCAGATGTCGCAAGACAGGTTAAATGCCTTGGCAATACTTTCAATTGAGTCGAAAGAAGCACAATGTGTAGATTTTAATCAGGTAATACAGGCGGTCCCCTACTTAAGGACACCCGACTTACAGACAACCCATAGTTACAGACGGACCCCTCTGCCCACTGTGACCTCTGGTGAAGCTCTCTGGATGCTTTACTATAGTCCCAGACTGCAATGATCAGCTGTAAGGTGTCTGTAATGAAGCTTTATTGATAATTCTTGGTCCAATTACACCAAAAATTTTGAAACTCCAATTGTCACTGGGGCAAAAGAAAAAAAATTGTCTAGAACTTCCATTATAAAATATACAGTTTCGACTTACATACAAATTCAACTTAAGAACAAACCTCCAGACCCTATCTTGTATGTAACCCGGGGACTGCCTGTACACCGTTTTGCAGCTGAAAAAACAAGAAGAATAACTTTTTAAAAGGCCTATTCCATTGGAAGTCCCTGGATACATTGCACTTTTACAAATGTTTTGCACTGATGTTCTTTTAAAGTTTACCTGTTTACAATGCATGGAAGTCCCTGGATACATTGCACTTTTACAAATGTTTTGCACTAATGTTCTTTTTACCTCTTTACAATGCATATAAATAAAATGTTTCATATTTGGTGTTTTAAGTTTATCTGTTTTTAATGCCGTCACATGAGTTCACTGTTAAGGGGCCCACTGAGGCTCTTTCGCCCAGGGGCCCACTGAAACCTGGAGCCGGCCCTGTTGCTAAATATTTCAAAATAAAAACGAATATTACCCTGTAAAATTAAAAAATGTCCTCTGCATACTATAAAATACATCACTATAGTGAAAAATGTCACAAAAGGTTTTAAGGTATTTTTAAAAAAAA
Organism: Engystomops pustulosus; assembly: GCF_040894005.1. Classification (NCBI taxonomy): domain Eukaryota; kingdom Metazoa; phylum Chordata; class Amphibia; order Anura; family Leptodactylidae; genus Engystomops; species Engystomops pustulosus. Next base: position 151,968,349 of record NC_092414.1, read on the forward strand.
GGTTATGGCCCTTAGACCATAAAAATTTTGCTAAAAATGCAGCCGTCATTATAGCCTTTTAAGGCCTGGTCAGAAAGGGCTAATGCAAGGCAAAACGCATGATGCCAATTTAAAAAAGCATGTAAATGCATATGTGGTTTGGGATGTGTTGTGCTTCATGCATCTGCAAAGTCAAATCACAATAAAAAACCAAATTGTGTGAACGAAGTTTGAATCCCTTCTCGTTTACTCAATTCTTTAACCGTGTTTTTTGTTCATTTTTTTGAACCCCTTGTTCAAAAATCTATAACTTTTTCATTTTTCTGTGTGCATCGCTGTGTGAGGGCTTATTTTCTGTGTTACAAACTTTACTTCTCAGTGACGTTAATTATTATTCCATGCAGTGTACTGGGAAGCTGAAAAAAAACAGATTTGTGGCACTTTCTTGTGGACTCATTTTTTACGACTCAAGGCTGTCATGGCAACCGAGCGCCGTTCCCCGATTTTGCCATGGGGAGCAATGATATCTTTTAAATGCGTAAATACCTATTGTGGGTATTAGCGATGGGTATTTGCTGCAATATGCAGCAACCCCCTACCTCTATATGACCCTGTGAGCCCTCCTCATGCAGTACAGGCAGCTCTGTGTCGTACATATATGGCGCTGACCGCAAAGGGGTTAACTAAAGATGAAAAGATAGCAATTTTAATGCATGAAGTTTGCATGAAAACTGGTATTAAATTTCTTAGGAGACAATTTAAAAATGAAATAGGCTATTTTTTTAATAAAAATCTGTCTAGCTATCTATATTTCTGAAAACTATATAGGACATTAACACTGTTAATATAACAAATACTTTAAATATGAAGAATGCTATTGTCTGTGGTTGGAGAGACCTATTACTGAATTTAACCGTTGTTAATTTAATATTTTTATTATTGCCCACTTTATCTAAAACGGACCATGCTATATACTTATACCGGAAAGACTACTGATATGTAATGAAAATGGGACTGTTGTGGTATAATCCTTGTCATCAAACTACAAATGCATTTGTGTCAGTACTGTAGATGCTATCCCCTTGTATTCCACAGGGTGGTGCCGCTGTAACAGGATTAATTTACTGATCCTTTTATCTACACTGTCAGAAGTAATCAGGAGATTTAGCTATACAGTTAGTATTTATTGAGATGAAATTTTGTTTTATTAGTATATTTATAACTAGTGTTACAACAGCTATTAGAGGAAAATTTTAGTTATGAATATGGAAAGTTGCTAAAAGAGTAACAAGGCTCCTTTACACAGTATTAATCTATGGCATTAATCTAAGTGGCATGAAATAAAAACAGCTGTAGGGCGTTTTTTTTGGTGGCATTCTTTATTCAGTAGCATTTTGTTCATGCATTTTTCCTATGGAAAAACTTATGGTTTGCACATTTGGTGTTGGGGAAAATAATGACTAACAATTAGATATCAGTGACCCAATTCTTTTGTATTAGCAGAGATAATAATAATAATTTGTTTATTTATATAGTGCACACAGATTACGCTGCCCTTCACAGAGTTTACCAAATCAGTCCCTGTCCCCGATGGGGCTCACAATTTATTCAACCTACCAGTAAGTTTTGGAGTGTGGGGGGAAAGCGGAGGACCTGGAGGAAACCCACGCAAACACAGAGAGAACATACAAACTCTCTGCAGAAACTAATGCCATATTTTCTGCTATTCTAGTTCAGATCATATGCCAAGCATGCATGTATAGGGGAATCAGGCAAGACATGCTCATTTGTTTCGATGACATTGGATTCTATCGTTTTATGATCCACAACTGACTTGGGTTCAAAAACTGTTTAAAAAACATGAATGTGTGTTCTTTCCCTTAGTTTAGTTAGATACAAAATAAGTTGTTTTTGTTTTTTTTTTATGTAACAATAGACTTTTATTACAAATGTAACCACAAAAAAACCTTGTATAAAAGGAAAGCAAAAAACAGCCACATGGGATGTGCATAAATGTGTATGTGGGAGTCAGATGATAAAGTAGACTAAAGGAGCAGCCACCAGTGTGTCATTGGCGAGGTCCAGTCACTGAATAAAGCCTGCCCAAGCTACAAACTGGGGCAGGAACAGAACCTGCTCAAAGTTATCTGGCTCGGGCAGCGAGTCCATAGCAATGATTTTTTTCTGTTTTCTATTCAATTAATCAACAAACGGATAGCACAGGGACAATGACAACGTTCAACTTAGCATCAGCTTTCTTAAGGGTCATGTTCACACAATGCATTTTGGTACAGATTTTCATTGCCATAATTCCTCTCCCAGTGAAATCAATAAGAGGCCATTAGGTCTCTTTTTCTGTGAACAAGCTTCTCTGTTCATGTGGAGAAAAACAAACTTGCCCTTTAGCCCTCATGCACACAAACATTATTTCTTCTGGTGATACAGACTTTTTTTTTGTATCTTTCTCAAGGCTTCATGTATTATTATGGGCTCATGCACACAGCTGAGGACTTCACAGCCTGCGAGATTGGTGCCTCGGAGAAAATACTCACAGCACATTCTTTTCTTGGCTGTGTTTGCAGCTCTGCTCTCCTATAGAAGATAATGGGGCTGTGGAAAAAGGAAATCCATGTGCCGTCCGTCAGTATCATCTCCAGGTTTCAGTAGGCCCCTGGGCGACAGATCCTCAGTAGGCCCCTTTGCTGTGAACTCACATTGTGGCATTAAAAATTCTAAAACTAAGACAATCCCCTGTTCCCTAAAATATTTCCTATCATACCAAACAGCCCCCTCATGGTTATTTTATTGAAAACCCCTCACACCCTATGGATTCATTAGATACAGCCCCCCTCACCATATGGATTCCTTTTGTACAGCATTATGTGGCCCCCCTAAGAGCCCTGTGCCCCAGCACTTACCCAGGTATGCCCAGTGCTGGCGTCGCCCTGCCGTTCGTATTTGCGGATTAGTTTCTAGGTAACACAATCATGTTACACTACAAAGGGTTAGGAAAAGCTACTTTCGGATTTTTTTTTTCGTATCTGGTTGACAAAAACAGCCAAGAGTCCCGTAGTTTGCAGACATAGGAAAAATATGACTGTGTGCAGAGCAGTGGACAAGATTACTTTTATTAGGACCATTTTTGCGTTTATGTAATGTCTTGAATACATTTTATCATTTTTGAGGGTAGGATCTGTGAAACAAAACAGCAAATCTGCCAGTGTTTTATTTTTTTTATTTACCATCCATCCACAGTATAGCTAGTATTATTATGCAAGTCAATACAGTTTTTTGCTTGTATTTCAAGTAGTTTAAAAAAAATAGCTTTTGTGTCATGTTAAAAGATCCACAACATTATTCCATTTATCTACAGCAGAAGATGGCTACTGGTCACATGTCCACATCACATGTCCTGCACCTGCCTGACCTGCAGGTCATGTGATCACCACTATGTTTGGCTGTAGTAAATTGTTTGCAGTGCATCCGGTATGGCCAGTGTTGTGGTGAGACATCTCAGTGGGGTAGAGTGCAGTGGCACAACTGACATACAACAACTGGTGTACACAAACTGCACTAGTTTTCAGCAGGATGATAAGGGTCCAAAAATTCACAATATTTTATATTTCTAGCCATTGATGAGGTAGTTGTGTGATTCCAGGGCTCTATTGGCCCACCAGAGAACCAGAAAATCATGTGGTGGCCGAAGCTCTGAAATATACAATGGGCTCTAAGGATTCAATCCCCTATAGAAGTGACTTTAAAGTCATTTGACACTAGGGGCTATTTATTATGGGATGTTTCACAAATATTCATTTATACTAGATCCCACATGTATAGAATCTCTATAGATGCAGGATAGCCCTCAGAATCATAACCCTGCTTGGCCTACCTTAGTCTACTACCACATGATTTTATAATCTTACTTCAAAAATGACTATTCTGTTACTATCATGAGATCCTATATGTTGTATGATTGGGGTTTACGGTCCAATAGAACTTACAGTTTATGAATCGACTATATTGATGTCGCTAAGAAAGGGTTTTGCATGGAACATTCCCACTTTATATAATCTAAGATATTTAATCTGGGTTTTTTTTGTCTCATACTTTTTATTAGATTTTTCCATTTTATGCGAGTGCATTGTTATACAATCAGTCATCAGTCAATGTGGGTTTTAAAAGACAGTCTTCAAGAATTAGAAATAAAGACTGTTCATTTATGTTCCTGAAGATTTTTTTTAATAAAGAAAAGTACACCAGACACAGAAAAGCTACAACAGAACATTGTGCATATTTCTAGAAGCAGTTTTTCCAGCCCAATGGGTTTTAGTGGCTGCGAGATACTGAATGTTTATGGCTTTACAAATTGACCTCACTAGCAGGATAATTGATAGCAGCGCATCATACATTTTCTTGTAGATGGGAAACAGCATCTTACTGAAGTGAAGTTCTTGGCCTCTGACAGTAAAATCATTTTAACACACAGCAAATTTTAATGGTATTGATGATTGATCACAGTTATTACACATTAATGCATGACAAGACCAATTACCTGCATATACCTTTGTGACCTAGTCTATGGTCCATTAGTGCTTCATTAAGAAGAATGATTTATGGCTGAGCAATTACCAGGCATTATGATTATCCCCTGATATTTTTATGTGGAAGATTGAAGGCTAGGAATAAAATACTAATGAGAACCTTTAAAAAGTCTCATATTTTGTTTTAATTTTTACTTAAAATTTAGCAGGTAATTAGTTACATCATGGCTCCCATTTACATCACCATAAGCCAATCACATAACATCCATGTTCAAATGAGAAAGGAAAGTTATGCACACATGAGCATTTTACTCATGGATGTTGGAACACAGTTCAAGGAAAATTTTCAGTCTTTCAGGCCATGCTGGCAAGTTCGTGTTTTTCAAACTGTTCAATGTCAAGATTTGGATGCAAGATGTCTACGTCTTTTTTATGATGAGCTTCAATGCATAAAATGTATATGTAGGACCCAATTACAGCTCCACACATTGGTCCAACCACAGGGATCCACCAAAAGCCATTTCCAGCACTGTAAAAAAGTGGGAATTGTTATTTTGGAAATAAAACAGCATAGTAACACATGACACAGTGCACAGTATGTTCCTCTAGCTGTTCAATTGTAGAGTTTTATATAGACAAAATTTACTATGAACTATTTAATAAAGAAAAATTCTATAACCAAAAAAAACAAGTGAAGGCCCTTTTATTTTCCCATAAGTTACCACAGAGGACAATTCTTGGGTCTCTATAATAATATAATGTACAGGCAGTCCCTGACTAAAGGACACCCGACTTACAGATGACCCCTGTGCCCATTGTGACCTCTGGTGAAGCTCTCTGGATGCTTTATTTTAGTCCCAGGCTGCAATGATCAGCTGTATATCCGAGTCCCATGTGTCCCATAATAAGTCTCCATTTTAAAGTAATGGTCCTCAGAGTAATTAATCTACACTTTCTGGAAAACCTTTATATGAAATCACAGTATGGAAAAGGAGTCTGTAAAAGCACATGAAGTAGAACAAAAATACTGACTACAGTGTAAGGGTTCATTCACTTGGCCGTCTGCGGGGACGTACATGCGGACGCAAATTTATAGCCCCATTCAAGTGCAGGCTATGACACAATTCTAGGCCAGGCTGGACCTGGTGTAGAACTGCCCCATGGCTGCAGTGGTGCTACCCGCCAGCGTATGATAAATCTCCTACATTGTGTAAGTACTGGAGAAGGAAGTACATAGACTGCTGATAGACTGGAGCATTAATGTGGGGCACAAAAGAGTGAGCAAATTAAATAAGACACAATAAAAACAGCAATGATCTTTAGCTGTTAGATGTGTAGCCGAATGGGGCAGAGAGAGGTGCTGGCATCGAAGTTACAAAGGACTCCACCAGAAAACAGCTCCTGATTTTTAGACCAAGTTTGACCTGGTTTTAACCAGTCACATCTGGTGGAAATCAGGAGTGAGACAAGGACCGCCTTATCAGATTTACTAAGAGGCCGGAGCCTCTTGAAGGTGACTTACGTGAAAACTTCAGATCCCCAGCCGGCCAGGGATGTAAAGATTCTTGGTCCTAAATCTCTAGCTGGGTTCATAGCGCCTCCACAGTTGGATCCTAGCGATAGTCCTAATGTTAGAATGAGAAGCCCAATAGCAATTGGCTCTAACCCGCTCGGAACTGGCATGTTCTTCTTGTCAAACATGGCAAAAATTAGAATTAGAAGCAGAGCAGTAGACATTATCTGTGTAAGGGGAGAAATCATGATTTTAAGTCACATTGCTAAAAAAAAAAAAAAAAAATCAGACCGTAATGGTTTGAATACAATGTTTTTTTAATATTTTTACATTTAGTTATACAAAATTCATAGTGAGAGAAACATCAATATTTTACCAAGTACATTTTACAGAAAGTAACAAACTATATATATAACAGTATACAAAAGGCTTAAAGAAAATCTACCACCAAATTCAAGTATTGGAAACCAAGAGCACTGACATGCTGGTGGGTGCCCCCTCTAATAGAATCTGCTCTTCTTTTATATCCTTATATTGTTGTATTTCCAAAAAAAAAAAGTTAATAATGGAAATGCACCACAGAGATGCCTGGTCCAATTAACAGTTAAGGCTTTGAGTTCCTCAGGCTTATTTGCATCATTTTTAAATCCTTTTTTCTTAAAACAATGGCATAAAAAGTTAAAGAAGAGCGGATCCTACCAGAGGGGGCACACACCAGCATGTAAGTGTGGCTGGTTTACAATCCTGGATTCTGGTGGTAGATTTCCTTTAAGGAAATTAAAGAGTACCTGTCACCTAAATTTTCGGCACTAGGAGCTGCTTACTAAAGTAAGCAGCTCCTAGTGCTTGATCAAACGCCGCAGTGTTATAGTGATACTGTTACCGGAAACCTCCGGTAACGCTATCAGACACTGTGGCGGGGTACAGTGTAATCATTGGACAGCTTGCAAAGCTGTCCGATGTATTCATGAGGGGGCGGTCCGAGGCGCTGCCTCTTCCCCGGACCGCCCCGCTCACTCCATAGGCAGACAGTGACTGCCACGCGGTAGGCGGCAGTCACCGCCCCTAGCCCCGCCCCAACCCCGCCCCCTCATGAATACGTCGGACAGCTTTGCGAGGTGTCCGACAATTACATTGTACCCCGCCGCAGTGTTTGATAGCGTTACCGGAGGATTCCGGTAATGCTATCACTCTAACACTGCGGCATAATAAATCAACAGAAAAAAAAATTAAAAAAGGGTGCAGAGGTCCACACCCATATTATTTAAATTTTAGGAACTGTTCTTACCTATTATACTATACTCTAGAAAGAACTGTTACGCATAATATAATATACTATAATATATATTGAATACATGTGTAGTTTTTTTTTATAACTGCATGTAATTTTGTAAATGTAGCCATATAGGCTGTCATCTAACTGCTCACAGAGTTGGAATTTGAAGCTTTATGGTCCCAAAGAAAAGCCTTTGCCAGGTCCCAAACTATAATTTATTATGAATAGTAATGGTCTCCTCCTAATGGGAAGAGATACATTATGGCAACATAAGGCCTTTGAGCCCATGTGCACCTCTGCACTGCCTTAAGAAATGCCCCTGGCTAGATGTAACATTTAGAATTTTCTATGGTGCCCAACTGTGAAGAGGGTCTTTATCATTCATGAGATGAGATACACAGAATAGTCAATGTAGATAGTGGAAGAGGTGATGTTTGCGCTTACTTGATCTACAAGTCCATTCAGGGTTGAAAGATACGGAGACGGATATGTTGCAAAAATGTGAGCTGTAGCATTTTGGCCTGTTACTGTTAATACTCCTCCAGAGTACTTCATTAATGCATCTGAAAAAACATCAAAGGTTTGTCATGAATGTAAAAACTATAACAGTCTAAAGTTTTACCAAGCAAATTTATATTTGCATAAGTGATCACATCTGTTAAGCTTTTCCAATAAATACTGAATTTAATTATAGTTTGTGCATTACACTATGTCTTGGAAAGCTATAAAAATTATATATTCTTTATATACCGTATTTTTCGGACTATAAGGCGCACAAAATAAACCTTTGATTCTCTCAGAAATCAAAGGTGCGCCTTATAGTCCAGCGTGCCTTATATATGAACCGTAATTACAGACAACAGCTGCCTTAAGCTGTGCACAGGTCTGCCACCTGCTGGTCATTCATGCGCCTTATATATGAACCTAGACATTTTAACAGGCATTTATTGAAGGTGCGGCTTATAATCCAGTGCGCCTTATAGTCAGAAAAATATGGTAAAAAGCAAAAAAGCAACACATTCATCAAAAAATATACAAACTTGGGTGCAATGGCCTACAATCCAGATCCAGACTACAAGTCCCACTTTTCAGCAATAAAAAATCTTTCTTAAAAGTGCCTGTGTCTTATTATCTAATGGTCCAGAGGATCCAGCACTGCCAGACCCTTTACCCGATGAGAGCAAAGCCCCTGCACAGCCATTTAATTATGTATGCACGACCCCTCTCTGTACTTTGTTGCCTGGTCCCTCTCTTCTGTCACTCGCATAGAATGGCGGTGAAGAAAATAACCTGAAGATAGCAAACACATTGCCAACCCCTAGTGTAAAATGTACCATCAGAAAATCTAGAGGGCTTTTCTAGAACCCCTCACTGCTGAAGCTTCAAAGGCTGTTGTACAGAGCAGGTCTATCCTCTCCATGTACTTCATGCTGCTGCTAGATTACACAGGCAGATGGAGGGGGTGGGTGAGACATGTTCAGTTCATTGTAACAGCCTACGAATCTGCAACACTAAGGGGCTATGCCAAAGCCCCCAGAGCCCTTTAGGCTCAGTGACTGAATATATGAATAAGTGTCCCTGGTTTATCATGCTTGCTTTAAGTGGTAGATTTTCTTTAAACCCTTTCATTTTGCCAAGGGATGGGGCCCGAGAAGAAAGTGCGGCTGGGACTGGGTATGAAGAAGAGACATTTGTGTGAATGGATGTATTAGTATGGAGTGTAAAAATGTATTTTTCCTGCTTTTGGGTGACTAAATATGGGATGCATCTTTGAGCAAGGATGAAAGATGAGCTCTGATTGGTTCCCATGGGTAACTAGGATAGTTAATAAAACTTTTAATAACATTGATACAGAGGTTTTCAATATTGTGGGATCCAAGGTAAATAAGTAAGATCAGTATTAGTAACATCAGTATTAACATGGAGAGATCCATTTCAATGGGGGATTTAAATACAAATTCAAAACATAGCAAGATCTCTACAGTTTTTAAAGCAAGACAAAGTAAGCTTGAACCAAACATTCACAGCACAGGTTGAGTCAATGGAAACACCAAAAGCACATTTTGATAAGGGATACATTTCATGTACAGTAATGATGTAGGATAAACCTTTGAGATAATTTGACAGGAAGTATGCATAGCTGTATACTCCAATATGTCAGTGATCAGTGTGGCATATTAGTATCTGCATGTGAAGCTTCAAAGAGGTACAAGGAATATTTCCATGTGAGGCTCCAAGACTGCAAACATTTAAAATGATAGTGATGCAGACACCTATAGGAAGTGGGATTCTATGGGGGACATGTATCACTCCTATTGCTTTCGTTTTCTTTTTTGTGCAACTTTTTGTGAGACCTTTCACAGTTTGAGACTTTTTAGGCGCAAAATCAAGCAGCGTACCAAAGTTAGCTGCCTCAAGGATTTAATGCAGTGTTGCCGTATTTATCTTTGTAGCCCAGATGCTTGTTCAACTTGTGAGACTTTTGGGCTCTGAAATTGTCCCATTCTTGCACCTAATAAATCCCAAAACAGAGTATGCTAGACCCAGACTTATTTTTTAGGAGCTACTATTTGGGATTCAAAAGTTGCACACCAGAAGAAGTTGCAAAAGTGAGACTAAACGGTCAACTCATTGCAATGATTAACCCCTTAAGGACCAGGCCCTTTTCGTTTTTGCGTTTTTATTTTTCACTTCAAAAATCTATAACTTTTTTATTTTTCCATGTACAGAGCTGTGTGATGTCTTATTTTCTGCGTAACAAATTGCACTTCGTAGTGATGGTATTAAATATTCCATGCTGTGTACTGGGAAGCGGGAAAAAAATTCTAAATGCAGTGAAAATGATGAAAAAACACATTTGCGCCATTTCTTGTGGGCTTGGTTTTTACAGCTTTCACTGTGCGCCCCAAATGACAAGTCTACTTCATTCATTGGGTCAATACGATCACAGGGACACCAAATTTGTATAGGTTTTATAATGTTTTCATACATTTACAAAAATTAAAACCTCCTGTACAGAAAAAAAAAATCTTCATTTTACAGTGTTCTTGCACTAATAACTTTTTCATACTTTAGTGTACAGAGCTGTAGGTGGTGTCATTTTTTGCGACTTCTGATGACGTTTTCAACGCTTTTATTTTTAGGACTGTGCGACCTTTTGATCACTTTTTATAGAATTTTTTCTATTTTTCAAAATGGCTAAAAAATGCAATTTGAAACTTCGGGCGCTATTTTCCGCTACGGGGTAAAACACAGTGAAAAACGGTTATTAAATTTTGATAGATCGCAGATCGCACATTGTAATAGATAGCCTCGATCATGACAGCCTCGGATCTTTGTGTGATCCGAGGCTGTCATGACAACGGATTGCCGCTCCCCGGTGACGTCACGGGGAGTGACGATCAGAGCCAAGATGGCCGGCGGCGATCAAAGGGATAACACCCGCGATCGGTGTTAGCGATGGGCGTTTGCTTCATTATGAAGCAAATGCCCGGTGAGTATGAAGAGGGCTCAGCCCGTGAGGGTAAGGGTACGTCTTATTGCGCTATGGGGTTAAGTAGGCCGACTTCAGGAAACTTCAAAAAGTGGCAGCTGAAAAACTATGATACATGTGCCCCTATGTGTTTAAATAAGGAAACAGAATTCTTTTTCCATTATTATAAGATAAGAATGATGCTGCATGGCCTGTAGTAGATCTAAAATCAGGGGCCTGTTACTGCACTTTGCAGCAACAACTAGGGTTTGGGTGACATATACTGTATCATGTATGTTATAGATCCACATTAACAAATAGTAAGTAATGTTATTTTAATATGCGCAACATACCATAATAAACACCAAAAACAGCTGCAGAGCCAGTGATCGCTCCCAGGAACTGTGCACTCACATAAAAAGGAAGTTTGACCCATGGCAGTTTTCCAGTCATACACATGGCAAAGGAAACTGCTGGATTAATATGGCCACCTTAAAAAAAAAAGCAGAAAATGTATTGTACATAACAGAACCACAGAATTACATGTTACATGATTGGTATCACAGCATTTTGGACACCCTTGTAGGAACATACAGTAATCACTTCTATGCATGCAGCTGGAAGGCATATGAGGACCTGCCATTAGATATTTGGCTTCAAGCATAGTAATTCTAGCATCATAAATCCCAATTAAAAGTATAACGTGTCACTGTTGATATTGCACAAAATATTACAAAACAATTGTGCATATAGATGTAGATTGAGTAGTGCGACTGGTATTCAGTATTAATATAAACTACACTAAATAATGAATTGTATTCTAGATTTTTTTTGTTTTATAGAAGAATGTTATACTATATGGTGCATTTTAGTAAAATAATGGGGCAAATTTACTTACCCGGTCCATTCGCGTTCCAGCGGCGGCTTCTCCGCTCTGGATTCGGGTCCGGCCGGGATTTAATAAGGTAGTTCTTCCGCCGTCCACCAGGTGGCGCTGCTGCGCTGAAAGTAAACTCATCGCGCCGGAATGCACCGAGCTGGACCAGGTGAAGGTAAGCGGTCCTTATGCGACACATTTTCGGTTTTTAAATGCGGCGGTTTTTCCGAATACGTCGGGTTTTCGTTCGGCCACGCCCCCCGATTTCCGTCGCGCGCATGCCAGCGCCGATGCGCCACAATCCGATCGCGTGCGCCAAAATCCCGGGGCAATTTAAGTACAAGCGGCGCAAAACGGAAATATTCGGGTAACACGTCGGGAAAACGCGAATCGGGCCCTTAATAAATGACCCCCAATGTATGCAGGATTTCTACTTATGAGTTACAACAATATTTATCGACTCAAATCACATCCAAATAAAGTGCACCGCTTTATTTTTTGCTGATCCATACTGTCCCAGATGATATTTCTGAATGCTGTACTATGATCAGAAAAGAAGTACAGAAAAGACCACCTGGTCAAATGCACTCCTTGTACTAGCCCAGCCACTGCCGTGCAACTTTTTGCGTGCACTGTGCTGCCATTCTTTCTCTCTAACAAGTTTCCCTTGCACTTAAAAAGTTGCATAGCAGGGGAGTGCTGGGGAATAGGTCCACCTCGCTGCCTGCTTTGATATGTCACAAAAAGACATATGAAATAGTGATATATCCCCTATTGATTTTCTCCTTCTAAAGTCACACAAATACACTGTAGATACTATGGATCATTCCCAACTTCCAACAGAAGTATTTAATTTATATTTTTATAGAAAATCTGTCACTATGAAATTACTGTCAGTCTGCTTAGCAGATCGATTCTTAGAAGCAGTCATTGAGGCGGTACTATTTGTGACTCCATATAATGGGGGAGTCTTATCAGAATAGTCTGAGGTAAAATTGTTCCAGTTTCCCAAGGAAACCAATCAGAGCTCAGCTTTAATTTTATAAACAGCTGTGGGAACATAAGAGCTAAGCTCTGATTGGTCGCCATCAGGAACTAGATCAGTTCTGCTCTCAGACACTTCTGTTAACTTTCCCCCAAGATTCCATGTGAACAAAGAGAAATCTGTCAATTGATAGCACCACCCCTATGGCTAGTTAACATCTTCTACACACAGGAAGGTTATACTAAATCCTTTTCACACACCTAGATTTCACCATGCTCAGCTCTCCCTGCTCTATATCAAACTGCTTAAAGTACAGGAAGAGAATAGAAACCTAAACAGAAGCAGGAAGGTTGGCATTAAGATTGCTAGCTGTACTGGAATAATGAGTGATAAAAATGTCTGTAGAGAATTATACAGTGGGTAGGGAAAGTATTTACATTTTTAACCCTTTGTTTTATTGCAGCCAATTTGTAAGATCAGAAAATGTATTTATTGTTGCTCAGTAATGTACACTCTTGACAGAAAAAAACTTAAATGTAGATATTTTTGCTTATTTATCACATGGTCGTGAGTATTCAGACCCTTTCCTTTGCTTCTGATCCTCCTCGAGATGCTTTTACTCCTTCACTGGAGTCCAGCTGTGTTTGAGTGCCACATTTATTGAAGGTTTTTAGACCATTTTAAGCCAGTTTGACTCTTCCAAAAATTGACTACGGGGCATGACCGGACAGAAAATAGCCGTGCGCAACAAAATTCATTATTGTGGTGCAGGAAATGAGACCAACCAATAGAAGGTGCAAAGTACGACTCAGTATCTATGGTAGTTCCAGAAGCCTAGCCTAGCACAGAGCTCACCTATCCCTGGCACTCTTATAGACTATGAATGGGAATTTCAGAGTGTCGTGCTCATCAATTTTTGTCAATTCCTTAATATTAAATAGAATGGCACTCATCTATTACTGGCACTTTATTAATGAGAGTTCCGGAGATTCCGGAGTGCTGTGCTCTTCAATGAGACTTAGACCCCTTGCTGGTGGGGGTTCCAGCCATCAGATCCGTACGGAAGGTAGTGTTATTCACTATCCTCCATTAATAGGGTTTGTTGGTTACGGTTTGTTTTTTTATTGTACTATGGATACAACATGAGAAAAAGATAAACCGGCACTGCACGAAGGATGTCACAGGGATAACTTGCCAATGTTGCTTCTTTATTGAATAAAATGTCACAAGCACGTGGATACAGGCTGGTTAACGCGTTTCGACGGAGACTGTCTTAATCATAAGACGGTCTCCGTCGAAACGCGTTAACCAGCCTGTATCCACGTGCATGTGACATTTTATTCAATAAAGAAGCAACATTGGCAAGTTATCCCAGTGACATCCTTCGTGCAGTGCCGGTTTATCTTTTTCTCTCTTTGCAAGCACCATACGGCTATGGATTAATCACTCCGTGCACCAGAGGACTTCCACAGTGTGTGTACTACCGAACAATCTATTGGTTGGGTGAGCCGGCTTTTTCTTATTCACTTTTATCTACCGAGTAGTGAAGGTGGTATGTTCCTAGGTATGGATACAACATGGTATCAATGCTTCCATTATAAATGAATACCGTATTACCAGTGTGAACTCAGTACTATATGAAGTTTAGTATACTGTATTATATATTGGTACAACACACACACATTATATAAAAATTCTTATTACTTTAAAGTAATTTTCTAGTGCACATATTATAACATATCTGTGATTGTATTAAGCAATGTTCGGCAGACACTGTAGTTAGAGCCTTTAGAGTTGTATTTTGCATTTTACTGCCATAGATTTATGGCAAGATTGTCTTTCAAAGTGTGAATTACTACTGCTTAACTGCCTGTTGTATAACCAAGTGCTTTCACATTATTGCAAATCCAATTTATATGCATCTAAGTGATACAGGGGCTTTAAAATTAGACCATCTCCATTCACAAATACAATTAGATTTCTGACCGCCATTGATCTCTGATCTTTATTATTGAACACCAGCTGCTGAGGTTAGTGTATACTTGACTTGCATTATTCTGTCGCCTATAAGATATGTTAAATCTCTTCACATGAAAATTTACATTCCAGTAGATGAGCCATTGAACATGTAATAAATGTCACCAAGATGAATCAAGTGTTTGCCGTCCTGTTACTAGACAGTGGACAGTGGTTTAAAGATCTATTCCAGTAACGGGGGCTTATGTAGAAATTGGGGTCACCAGAGTCCATTGGCCCCACTGCTTGTCTGACAGAGATGGGTAAACAAGTCACTTTTATTAGGGTAGATGCAAGAACTGAACATATGTCCTGAGTAAAGGAAAGCCTAGATAGGGCTCTAGCAGAAAGCCTATAGCAGTGATGGTGAACCTTTTAGAAACCGAGTGCCCAAACTATAACCATGACCCACTTATTTATTGCAATGCGCCAACATAGAAATTTAATTTGTGATTTATACTCCCTGCTCTGTCACAGCTTTCATTCATATCAGCACCCTGAGGACACCAATAAAGCTGAAAATTGAAGAAATTTGGATAATCATTGTACCTTCCCTCCAAGGTCCATTAACAGGAAGAATTGTCAGGGCCAGAGCAGTAGCTACAGTGATAATCCAGATCTGTCCACACCTTCCCACTCCTCAAGTAGTCCCAGATAGCACTGTCACTTTAAAACAGCTCTGTGCACAGCAAGTCCTGGGCTGTCTGGGACTGCAGGAAGATACCTGGAGTCTCCTCTGGTGATGGCCTGGGTGCCCACAGAAAGGGCTCCGAGTGCCACCTCTGGCACCCATGCCATAGGTTCGCCACCACTGGCCTATAGGTACCGGCAGGGCATGGCATTTGGTCACTTGCTATGCATTGTCGAAAAAGTTTTCATTTATATTTTTGTCATGCCATTCTTTACTGGTTCTGAATACACTATTTCTTCAAAATTAGAATTTCTAGAAAGCCCTTGTTTCTAAAGGTGATGTTACCCCTTTTATCTGCTAGACTTCTGCAATACCATGTAGAGGCATGTGTTCATGCAGTGGTTCTTGTGAGCAGACAAAATGCACTTAAAATGTAGATGTAGCATTTGGAGTAACTAGCCAGTAAGGAAAATATGTGTGGCAAGAAATCATACATAGGAAAGAGTGGGAATGGAAAGCAAACTACAGCAGTGTTAGAGAATCCCTTCTCCTAGGCAGCAGTACTAAAGGAAACGGTGATGGTTAAATGTGGTTAGAAACTTGATGCAGAAATTCCAACAAGGAGCCAAAATGTATCTTCACTAGCTATTTCTCCTGACTCAATTGCTAGAAAAATGGAATAGCAAAAATATAATAGAGTTTGTGATTTGTTTAGCATTGAGAACAATATAAATAGGTGAATTGACTTGCGCACCCTGAATTCTGTCTAGATCTAACAATGACTGAAATATCATTCAAATAATGAATAGAATCAACCCCTGACCCACTATTGGTACTTTAAACAGGAAACAGGATTTCAATGTAAATCTCAGGTGGCAGAAAGTGGAGACCTGAGGGGGCAGCCTTACTGCCGCTCCTGAGTACAGGCATCCCGACAACAACATTCCAGCTGGCTTCAGAATCTAAGTGAGAAGGGAAGTCGAGTTTGTACATTGTCCTACCATTGGCTGGACGGGAAGTGGAGCCAATCCTCAGAGTAAAAGCTGACCCAGCAATAAGGTGAACAGGCTGCGGCACGTGTGTTTTGTAGTCTAACTTTCCAGTATTACAAGCAGTGCAGCATCACACATTATATGCTGCAATGCACATATGAGCAGAATGAGCAATCTTTCAGAGAAGAGAGGTGTGGTAGGGAGGTGACAGCAGGACCAGGAGTCTACTTACTCCATGTGGCCAGCAGCTTGTGTGCTGCAATCTCGTTTGTGGCTTCTGGTTCTGTGGCATCGAGAAAATAAGAGGAATGCCAGATGTTGAGTAGATAAATACGTCTTTATAAATGTATGTGTACATGAGTGTATATACTGCATGTGTGTGTGCGCATCTGATGTAAATATACTGCCCCTCCTGCTGAGAGGTCCGCAGGGAATCCCGACAACCCTTGAAGGTTCCGGATACCTGAGTGGTTGCTCCTGCCTTTCATGCCACACTGAGAGAATACGCCTCAGCCAGTTGTCCTGCTACCTGGAATTTTGCAGTTATGTTGATCAAAAAGTCTGGAGTATATATGAGACTCTCCTTACACCTTAATGTTCTTTCCTTGCCTTCTCCTGTCTTTCTTTCTTTCTCCCCCAATCAGGTACTTCTATTTGTCAGGGTGTGCCCCCTCCTCAGCGGGTTGTGGAGGTTTTCATCTTTTAATACCCAGACTCCTAAACCATTACTAATGTTGGTTAAAAATAGTTGGCTACTAATGTTACAGTTCTATTTGTTGTGTCATTGTTTTGGTTGTCCTCCCTCTCCTTTTGTTTCACCCTAGGTACCAGTCAAGACCACAACATGGCGGACCTCTCTTCAGGATGGGGTAGGCCTTATTAGGTGCTCCTTACATTTCTCACCAATCTCTCCAATGCTAAACGCCATATAGCTCTGGTGAAAATGCAAAAACAGGGAGCACATGTGGTCTTCTTACAAGAAACCCATTTTGCTGCATCTGGCATCTGTGCTTTTGCCTTGGGCACCTACCCAACATCATATCTTGCTAATAGCGATGAACGTCGAGTGGGAGTTGCCACCCTTATACTTCCTGCTCGATACAAGTCACGAACACTATTACTGGTCCTAAGGGCAGATACGTTGTAATCCATGGTTCCCTATGAAATGTCCCCTTACCTTCTGCAATATCTATGCCCCTAAAACTAGGCAAATTAAATTCTATAAACATGTTTTTGAATCACTTTCTGGCCTTCTGTATATATAGATCACCTAGTAGTAAAACGGGTCACTTACTCTTCTTCCTCCCAAACCCTTTCATATATTACTCAGTAATGGACTTTACGACCCCTGGGGAATTGACAATTCTCACCACATACAATCCTCCTTTTCCTATTATTCCCCACCACATGGTTCTCATACAAGAATTGACCTCTTTGTAGGATCCATACAAATCTTAAGGCTGATGTTCGATCATGTGGTCAGATCATCCTCCCCTCTTCTTAACCATCTCACACACCCATATGTGCACTAGGGCCTATTACTGGAGGCTTAATGAGACGCTTTAAAAGACCAGTCCAGAGAGAGGCACTAAATCGTAGCACAAAAAAATTTTGAAGGCTCACTGCCTAGTGGTGCTCAGAGAGTCGACATGAGACGGAGATTCCACAAGAAAAATCCTGACACTCAGAATCACGTCAGCTGGCTTTATTCTTCATTCAAATGATACAGCAACATTAAAACAGCAGTGACCCGGAGTGACCCAGAGAGAGGCACTGGCTACATTTATTGGGTAATTCTAATGTAGAATTATTTCCCTCCCTAGCTTATATGAAGTTCATAAGATGATGGTGTCAGTGCGTCTCTTTGGCTGCAAACATGAAGAAACAGAGAGAGAAGCAAAAGATAGAACCGAAGCCCCAACATTAATGTGTGCTCCAACCAGATCCCTCCTCAAGAAGGTGGTAGAAACCAGACCTGAGCTCAAAGCTATAGCCATGCTTCGTACAGAAAAATAATTGCTGTACTCTAAATAGAAATATTCTGAAGGAGGCAATAAAGCCCACACTTTGGTAGTCCGCCAGCTTAGAGAGGAATCTAGTAGGTCCTCAGCCCACTCTATTTTCTGTCCTGTTGGGACAATCCCCTTTGATCCTCAGGTCTGATTTTAAAAAACCTTTACAGCTTTCTTAGCTACCTAACCTTTGATCCAGTGGCCCGTACCCCCCCAGATGGATTCCTTTCTTCAATCTTGTAAACCTCTACAGCACTAAGCAGCCTTAAATTGGAGGAACTTACTGAAGTTCTAAAATCCCCCCACAATGGCAAACCCCCAGGTCCTGATGGACTGACGTACCCTTATTACCAAATGTTCCAATCACTCTTAGCTACACACCTACTAGCCCTATTTAATGCCTTTCATAATTGCACATCAATTCCCTGAGAAATGTCCCACTCCCACATTATCCTGATCCCTAAACCTGGTAAAGATCCACTGGATTTTTCTAACTACAGGCCTATAGCCTTATTAAATGCCAATTATAAAATATTCATGAAAATTTAGGCCAATAGACTCATTTAGTGGATGCCTCAATTGAGCCATAAGGATGAGGTTGGTATTATCCTATCACGCCAAGGAGGAGATAATACCTGACACTCAAATAGACCTTATTGAATGGTTAGAGATAAAGAATTCAAACTGTCTCTCTTTGCCGATGATAAGGTGGCCTTAATTGGCAATCTCACGATAAGGAGAACACCTACTGTCTCTTTGCCAATGATATTTTGCTGACCATCATGAAACCCAATCTATTGCTGCCCAACCTGCACAGGCTGTTGGAGGAGTATGGCAAATTCTCAGGGTAAAGTCAATGTAGGCAAAAAAGCCTCTTGATTTGGCCACATTGTGGACTTTAGCTCTAACTCAATCTTAGACTTCTCAGACTTAAAAGCTAGGTTCAAGCTCCCCTCTTCTTTTATCTTTAGCTACCTGCAGATTAAGTCTCTCCTGAACTCTCTGTATGGCTCCACCATGGCATTTACACCCACAGAAATCGAGAGGATTTGCAAAATGGAATGGTCCATAGCAGGCCTCATTTCAGCCATTTACATAATATTGACCTACCCACCTCATCGAGCGAGGCATTTTTATATGCATAAGTGGGAATCCCATCTGGGATAGAGAGCTTTCTTTAGAGACCTGTCAGGTGATTTGGGATAGGGCAGCTAATTCTTCCCTATGTGTCCAGTATAAGGAAAACCAATATAACCTCGCTCACCTCACAAGTACTGTAGATAGGTTATATAGGCCACCTAGGATGACTTCTGGATGGGAAGAGAAAATTGTTGACGTACCGTGGTTTACATCAGATTTTGGATGGGAAGAGATACATGCTGAGTGGAGGACCCAATATTCACTCTTCTACAAGCGGGTGAAGGTACTGTCTTCCCCAACTTGACTCCTTCCTCCTATGTGTGTCTCCATGTCTGTATATGTATGTTGGTTTTAAAGTTGTTGGCTCACTAAGAGTCCCTTTTCACCTTAACGGTTTTGTTCTGCCTGTTTCAAGCTCAATGGCACAATGCTTGTACTGTACATTTGTTTTTCATGCAATTGCCATGTTCATGCCTTTGGCCATGTTTATTACTGCAATACTTCTTAAAAATCTTTTAAAAAAATGTCAATAAAACTACAGTTATAAAAAAATCAAAAAAATAAAAAGGTGCTGCATAATACTTCAATTTATGAAGGGAATGGTGTATAATATATTTATCCTTTTTCTGCCAGGGACGTAGCTTATATGTCCTGACAAGAGGCACTTCAGTATACAAGGATGTCATTTTAAGAGTTTCTAGGTGCAAGAGAACCAGAGATATCCACTGTTAAAACTACAGTCAGGAGTGTGATCTTTATATATACTCCCAACTGTCACTTTAACAGTTAATATCTTTATTTCTTTGGCACCTAGAAACACCTTTCTTATGGAGTATTAATTTGAAACGAGAACTGTTTCTAGGTGCCACTGATCAAAAGTTATAGCCCTCTGAAGTCTGAAGTGTGCCTCCACTCCAACCTTTTAGTTGATGGGGGAGGAGGATAGGGTTGGAGAGAGGGTGGAGGCTCAAAGCCTGAAGATAATAAAATGCTGTCTACATCTGTAGCTGAACCTGAGAGAACTTATATACATATAACTAACCATCTCCTACTCATATCAATATGAGAGCACACTTGGTCTCTGATCTTCATATATTTAAGGATCTTTTAAGGATATTCAGTTGAGGAGAATGAACTTTTATTACTCTGTGCTAAATCTGGTGTGGATTGGGGATGGGCAGCTATTAAACTTTTGCCTCAGGTGGAAAAAAGACTTAAATCATCAGTGGTTGTGGGAAAATAAACAAAAAAAATCTGCATGCATATTTTATCCCTTTGCCTTAAAAGAAATGTCCCATTTAAAAATTGCTATCCCAAAAATGTCATATGTTTTACCTGAAACACCTCCAGTAGCGTAGACAGCCATAGTGACTGCAAGTGAACCACCAACGGTAGCACCCAGGATTCCAGCCGAACTTCCATAATTGAGAACAGCTGTGGCAATACTACAACATGCGAAGGTCTAGATAAATTAGAAAAAATACAAATCAATTTCTTCCCATTTTGTGACTGGACCATCAGTACTTCATCAATTTACTAATATTGTACATGGTGAAGCTAGAAAATTTGCAGTACTGCAAGCGTTTTTTTTCAGTGAGGTTATCACCCTCTATAAGCAGCATGAGTGCCGCTCGGGTTTGTGTATGCAAACAGCTAATTGCATTAAAAGGTTGGGAGCTAAAAAGCAAATTAAACAACAGATCTTTAATTTCTCAAGCTTGGTTCATACGTCAGCCCAGAGGAGACACTCCATTGAAGGAAACATTGAAAGGAGGTTGCAAACATTATTATTAAGTCTCTTTTAACAGCTGTTTAGAACAAATTTTATTGTAAATCAAGTTAAAATACTTATGTTTGATGCTGTGGAAAACTCCAGACAACTCCATGGCTTCCAATTTTCTCATTAAATGAAGTGACATTGAATACTGTATTTATAATGGCATAATCAAATCTAATGAAGACTGCATTGCAACACAGCAACACCCATATCAGTAGCATGTGAAGGTTGTTGGATGGGTTTTCTGTAAATAAATCATAAGCTAATCTGTACTTTTTGCATCTACAAGGATAATAGCTATAAGATTACTCTTTATTTTACATAAGGCTCCATGTGCATGAAGAAAAGACAAGCATTCACATTGTAAGAAGACTCATGTGGGAAAAGAAGTTGTTGAACTCAGTGAAATCAGTAAAGCAACATACTGTATAAGTCAATCCACATCAAATGTTTTCATTAGTGACTCTCACCATATACCTAGTGATTATTATTAAAGATCCAACCAAATTATTATGCATCTATTCTAACACAAATGATAACTTCTGACTTCTAGTCAGAATTGTGCAAAATCTAGTTTCAAATTGTGCAAGACATAAACATATGGAGCAATGTAAATGATTTTCCACAGGAGACATAGTTCACCCAGAGGGAAATATAAATATTACTTTCCCGAAAAGTGTTCATGTTTAAAAACTAGAAATAGGAACAGAATAAAAAGGATCATGAGAGGCACAAACCTAGCTAAACAGACCAAATTATAAAGGGTCAGTAGGCTTCTATTATGGTGTCCTTCATTGTACCCTCAAATTATGCAGCACCACACAATGAAAACTAAAGGCATTTATTGAAACTTCTTTTAATTTTATGTTATGTCACTGAAACTTGTAACTTTTCTCTACCCTTAATATGAAAAGGGAGAGAGAAGAGTGGGGTGGTATAGTCAGAAGATGCACGGCTATCCATCAGTTTTATGATAATTAAATTGTACAACCTTTAGCAGAAATCTGAATTGATTTTCTCAAAAAATGTGGCACCTTTCACTCCAGTGAAGTTCATTTTAGAGTTGTCTATGAAATGAAGAGTTTTTTTTCTAAATAAATTTACATGTAGAAACATTATTTGAAAAGAACAAAAAAGTCTTAATATATTTTCTAAGGCTAGATTCATTGCACTCTCAGCAGATTAGCGGTCAGAATTTGATCTGAAGAACAAAACTTGAGGGGACACAGAGGTTTGGTTACATCTGGGCCAAGGGGCCGTTAATGTCCGTTTTTCAGGGTTGATCCACATCCCTTTAGCATCTGTTTTGAATGTGGCATTTGCCTCTATCCCTATTTTCCTGGCCCTAAAATAACTGATTAATTTTAAGAGTGTATCCTAGCAACCTAGATATAATTCAAAGGGCTATAAATTAGAATGGGCCAGGTGAAAGATAGAAAAAAAAAATGGTTGCTTGAATGTGTCTGGTTATTAGTTCTTGCTAGACCATGTCCATCTTCCACCACAGGTGAACGCCATGTTGGGAGAGCATGGACCCTCTGGCTATTAGAACCCAATAAAAGGGTTAAGAGAGTGATAAAATTTGGATGCGTTTCACACTAAAAAAAATGGACTCTTCATCGGGGCAGTATACATATAATGATAGTAAAGTATCTTTTATATATATCTGAGCTAAAATCGTGCCCTCTCGGAGCAGACTTACAAGACATATTTATGATTAGTAATTAAATTCATTAAAAAAAAGAGACATACTGTAATAACATAAAGAATTACACAAAAGCATATATTTAACATCAAAGATGAGAAAAAAACTAAGAACATCCATTATACATATTCTAGGTTCTGACTGCTGGTGGTGGAAAGCATGTTGATACACATCAACTATGGTTGCCAAGAAGGGTCTAGGTTCCAGCATGAGGTGGTGGAATGCATGGCGATACACATTAATACGGTGGCTGAGAAGGGTCAAAATCCTATGGGTTTACAGAAGCTTAGAAAGGCATCTGCTTGACCTGCTAGGAAGTGCTATTTCTCTATTTTTCCTACCCCAGCAACCATCAGTTTTTCACTGATACCAGTAGAATGCTAATCTGAGTGAAATTCTTTTTTTTTTTTAAATGGACCCATTAACTTCTATTTTACACACGGATTGGTAAAAATGGTTTAAACCAGGAAATGCTATTTTTAATGGCTCTGAAACACCATCTTATTCTGTCTGTTTTAGAAACAGATCGCACCTGTCTATTTTTTACTGTTATAGGCATAAGTCCAAGGTACGTCTTCCCCATACAAAGAGACCAGTACTATACCCGTACATTATAGTGTGGGAGTCTAGTACAGTATGTGCATTGGGGTCCAGCAGTTTCTAGTTACACCTCTGCTTATTACTGCAGTATACTTGACACAATATTCTACAGAAATAGGGGAGAATTAGACTTAATATTTCCTCCCCCTTCCAATGTATGGTGAGCCGGCTCCGGCACATGTTAGACCAGGTATGACCTAGCATGACTTCAGACGTAGGCTCTGCCAGTTTTCTGATGGACATTTTAGTACTGGCAGGTGGGTCGTTCATGCCCTGGGCCACTACCTGCCTGGTCCATTCCCGCTCTGCATCCTGTCAAAAAATACGGTTGAGATGGGGCTTTGTACATGCTTTGTCTGCCATAAAATACCCCCATTGTGTTGTACCATGCCTAATAAAGAAAATAAACTAGCCTGGGAAGCTTATAGTTGTCATCAACTTTTTAAATTAGCAAATTATATTGTAGATACATAGCTCAGCACACCCTATTTAGGTAGGTAAACTTCGTCTACCAGTCAGTACAGAGCTCAGGAATAGGCCCTATGAGGAAATTCTTTGGCCACATTTTCCTGTCATCTGAGATGTAAAAAAGAAGTAATGTAAACTGGGCAATGATAAATGTAGTTGTTTGTCACAACTTGTTTTATTTTCCTCATGAGGATTGGCATTCAAGGCACATTTCAACACGTTCCTGTACAATGAAATCTTTTTCTATCATGCCAACATTGCATAACATATGGGGCTGCAGAAATTGTAGGAAAGGTTAAAATATACTTTTCCTGGGATGTTGAAAAACACAGGATTATTCAGAGACAAATCTGTAGTAGGAGGTTTCCGAGTGTATATGTTCGTATGTGTCACGTGCATTACTGCATCCAACTCTTTGGATAGTATAATGTTTTTTTAGTTAGGAAGTGCTGATTTGGTAGAAATAAAATTCTGAAAAATAAAGGAAGTTACTAAACATGAATCACATGATTGAAAACAAGTATGCAGCAGGAACATTCGGTGTGCATGTAAGCAAATACAAAGTATTGATAAAGAGGATTCAAGGCAAATAATGTTTCTGTGAGGGCAAACCAGAAATCCATACTTGTTAATCATTAAGGTGAAGTCCTCTTGGACGTTGTTTATCTGGACACGTTTGCTCTATAGTAATGTAATATGTTGGGGGAGGTAACAATTCATATGACTATTCATAACTTTTATAACTGTAACGGAATTTCATTATGTTCATAATGCTCAACAAACATATGTAGCGTGTGTGTCAAAACTTTATGTGTTAACATAAATAGTAATGGTCTTTCCATAGTAAATAGGAGCTCAGCCTCTACATAGAAAGCAATCGGGAAAGGCCAGAGGACGGTTCCTCAGGCTGGAATGTTTAACATGATACAGTGAAATAAACAGTCATTTGCTCACCTGATTACCCTCTTAGGTATGTGCACATATCAAATACAGCTTACCTGTCTGGTGACTCCATGAACCACACCAATGGAACAGTGGAATGTAAAATCCAACCAAAGTAAAAAAAAAAAAAAAAAAAAAAGAAGGACCTATATCTGAATGGTCCTGCCGTCTCTTAAAAATTCCAAACAAAGAAATGTACTAGGCATGTTTATTAATAAAACCTAACAGTTAAAAAGCTTACACGATACGTTTTATAGTGTGGGAGTCTAGTACAGTATTGCATTGGGGTCCAGCAGTTTCTAGTTACACCTCTGAGTATTACCGCAGTATACTGGAAACAATATTCTACAGAAATAGGGGGGAATTAGACTTAATATTCCTCCCCCTTCCAATATATGGTATGCCGGCTCCAGCACATTAGACTAGGCATGATTTCAGACATAGCCTCCGCAAGTTTTCTGGCAGACACTTTAGTATGTGTGGCAGGTGGGTCGTTCATGCCCTGGGCCACTACCTACCTGCTCCGCATCCTGTGTGTCTAAATCAGGTGTCCTTAAGTAGGGGACCGCCTGGTATCTATCAAGCTTCTACACAGAGAATGAATATGAAAATGAGACTTCTGGCTCCATTATCTTAATGTAGGAAGCCAAAAATAGGTTATGTGTGATGGTTTTGTGGGTTTGATACCCTGAGGATAGGTCAACATCAATAATCACATAATCATCAAATATGAAAAGGCCAATTTGCCAATTTCATACATACAATTTCTAATCTTTATCATTGGGGGGGGGGGGGGCGTCATCTGTCATATGATAGTGAGTAGAATACCTTTCTTATACAAGCAGCGCATTAATAGGAGTCATTTTATTTATGTAAAGAATGAAAGTGGCGCATTGCTCATTTCACTCTTCTGATTGGCCATGAACCCATGGAATAGACAACAATGAATTATTCTATATTTCATTGCAATGTTTATATTTTTTAAACCTACTCCTGATGATATATATACAACAGACAAAAGTCCATTTATATCATGAATAAATTTGTGGGCAAGTCTCAGAGAATTTAAATTCCACGCAGCCCAAAATAGTAAGAGTATTATCTAACTGCTCCTTCTGTAACTGTAGTAAGGGAGCAGTTCTGAAAACAAGATAATATTAAGAAACTGTTGTGCATGTGAGATCCACATATATCACTCTAGGTTCACCTAAGGTAAACCTACATATTACTCTCGTCTGACCGTTTAATTATATTGTTTTCAAGTAAGCATATACATAAGTGAATTATGACATGGTCAGCTACATCATACAATTATACATGTCACGGGTGTAGACTAATACATGTGTATTATTATATATGTAACATCGCCACTGTACAGTATATTCTAAGATAAAGGGAAAACATCACATATTTCCTATCCAAAAGCAAGTAAAACCTAGTGAAATACAAAAAGAAATAGAGAATCTTGGCTGTCATTCTAGAATTTGCAGTGTCCTGCCCCAGTGTTCTGGGATTATGCACTATTTCATATTAAAAGTATTACAGGAAAATGCACACACCAGCAGAGATACATATGAACAAACTGAAAAACAGCTGACACTTACTACTAATAGACATGTGCCGAAAAATTCAGAGAGGGTTTCCTTTGCCAGGCTGTTCCTCAGAGCTATTCTTTCTAAACAGCTACTTTTTTCCTTCATGTCTAGAGTGCTGTACTTGCTGCTCCTCCTGTTCCCCTTGGTGGCGTCAGCTTCAGACATCCTCCTCTGCAGATTTTGGGTTTCCTTTTAACTATTAACCCACGTGGTAATGTGTGCACTGTGTGCATCAGCTCTACTGAATGGCCTGCTTCATATAGTGCCAGGAAAGTCCGTTTCCTGTAACGCCATTGGTTGGATAAAACTACGTAAATAAAATAGAACAGCTCATATTTAAATATTTCCATGTAATGTTTCTAAATGTTAATTTATTATTTGTATTGCACATGCAATATACATGACAATGTTCTCATACAAAGGTATAATTAGAAGGCAAACTTGAAGTTATTATTATATTTATTATAAGTTTGTGTTTATGTATTACTGTAATGCGGTAAGCCTTTCTGTGTATAGGAGACGTATAATTCTACACAAAGTTAATCACTACCGGTAATCTACCATCAAAGTCCAGCATGATAAACCAGGGCCACTAACTCATAGATCCAGGCAACGTGACTGTAGTAATCTTCTTATATGTGGTATCTGTGGCCTCCTTTCTTCTAAAATCAACTTTTATAATTATGCTAATGAACTTGGGAACTCTTGGGGTGTTATCAGAGCCTCCCCCTCATACTGTAGCTTCATATTGAGCAGAAGCTGCTGCTTGATTACACAGACAGGGGGGAGGGGAGAGCAGGGGGTGGACATGATCTTCTCATTGTAACAGCCTGTAAATCTGAAGCACTGTGGGGCTCAGATTCTTTAGCCAAATGTTTTGGGTATGATTGAAAAATGTATGACAAATTTACATAAAATGTCATCATGTTACTCCTCAATTAAACCTCAATGATAAACAGATAACCATGGCTAGCACCCACTTCTGGTTCCAGTTCTGTGCAACATTTACAGGGCTAGCGACAGAAGTGTAATGTTTGTGACATCACACGCTGTGACGGAAGGTACAGCTCTGGACTGGAGAGAGGTACATATAGCTACTTTCTTGGTTTTAAAGCCTCCACCTCACTTCCAATATTAAAGCCCAGACAACCCCTTTAAAGAGAACCCGTCATGCAAAATAACCCCCCTAATCTAAATATATTTTCATAAACTGCCATTAGAGAGCATTGCCTCTATCCCTTCATTGTCCCTTTACATGCCTGTAAACTTAAAGGGGTATTCTCGCCTGGGCATTCACATTCAGTTTCACTAATCTTCCATTTATAAACATTTCTTCAATTGGATGTTATTAAAAAAAAATTTCCCATGTGAAGATAATTTCTAATAAATGTAGTCATGTTGTCCCTTAGAAACCAGATAGCTTCCTCGGTTACGACCACGTCACACTCTGGCAGCGGTGGCCAGACATGAGCTATTGAGTCTTGTCTGACCTCCTGGATTCAGCATTCATTACCACAGGACGTCTGGGGGACCTGCAGTAACTCCCGGACATTTCATATACAAAAACAATTTGTTTCTTTGTGCAATCCCTGCAGCAGACGTGGCCGTATCCAAGGAAGCTGATCTCGTTTCTAAGGGACAAAATGACTATGTTTCTGAGAAATTATCTTCACACAGGAACATTTTTTTTAATAACATCTAATTGAAGAAATGTTTATATATAGCAGATTTATCAAACTGAATGTGAATGCCCAGGCGAGAATACCCCTTTAAGCAATGAGGTCCTACAGCTGTATGCAAATGACCTGTGAAATGTCCAATGAGTCATTAGCATATTCAAGCTGTCCAGCTTATTCATGAGTGGGGGGCACAGCCACATCCCCAGTGCATGACTGTCAGCCTGTATAATGATGTGAGGCTGTATAATGATGTGATGGCTGCTCCATGTGCTTGCTGGTGGCCACGGCCCCTGCAGCCTGTGTGTGTATAGGAGAGATACAACAGCTCCAGGCAGCCATGATATAGCAGAACATGTCAGGTACTTGTGTATCTCATGTCTGTGTCTCTGTCTATTAGGAGGATGCCGCATGTCAGCAGATGCAGCACACACACTAGCAATGCTTTAATATACATTACACACAGACATGAGCAAGAGAGGGGAGGGGTAACAGGGGTGACATCACTGCCTCTGACCATGTGACCAGCCTCATTTACATAATAAAGAATAGATGATTTTATAATGATTAATGTATGAATTGACTAGATAAAGGCTGGGATGGAATCCTTGTGAGCTGCTCCAACAGGTAGTGGTGACAGGACAAGTGACACAGACCTGATGACAGGTGTCCTTTAAACACTAGGACCTGTACTGTAACTAACAAACTATCATGCACTTACATTCATAGGGAAAAAAGCCCAGGGCTCGTGGAATGCACACAAAAACAATTACTTGGTCAATAAAGGCTAAATCAGAATGGTCAGAACGGTCAAGTGGAGAGAGACTTTTACACACCCTTTCTCTCCCCTAAATATGTTTTAGTAAATGGTTGTATTCTCCTTTTCTTTTAACTTCATGGTGTGCTACCCGGTTGCTGTTCCTTTGAAAAATGTAGGAGGTGTTAATAAATATGAGAGGGTTGGGTGAAATTTGGGTTAGACCCAGACTTTGGGCTGAGCTTTTACTCCAATGATGGGGACCCAGATTGTGAAACCCAAAAATGGTTGTAAAATGGGGCTAGAAAGGGTTAGAGGATGGAAAATAGTGGGAATAGCGAGGTAATAGCCCAGCTATCAATGGGCTGGGGATAGTACTTAAAATAATAACATAAAACATAAAGAAATAAAAAAACATTCCCAGAATGGAAAGACCAGACGAAGTTAAGGCATTGGTCAATTATAATGTAAAGAGTGCCTCAAGTTCCATTGGATTGTCTTTAACCTGTTCCACCGCTTTTGTGCAAAGTACTTCACCTCACCTCGTTTTAAACAGTAGGGATGTCTCAGTCAGTCATAGGCCATGGAGCAGTCACTAATGCTATATGATAACACTTCCTGCTGGGATTCCATGGGACATTCTCCTGCGCTTACCCCAGGAGTTACCAGATTCTCAACAACTTGTGTTGGAGGAGGAGGATGTGGACAGCTGACCATCACAGGACATCTACCATGGTGAAGATAAAACCAAAGTGCGGCCTTCTGCAATGTAGAAACTGACTAGGAGGGCAGCCATGTGGGCTTGGTGGAAGAAGATCTGATAGGTGATGATGATGTTCTAGACCCAACATGGCTTAAAGTCAATGATAGTTTGGAGGAAGAGATGGTGATCACAAAGCCCTAGGTAGATGCAGAAGGGTGGAATATTGTATAATGTAGCCCATAGCCAGGATGTGGTCTTCTACTACAAACAAAACATAAGCTACAGTGCGTAAAATACAAAAAACATGGTTACCCCTGAGGTGCCCTCTGTTGTTTTGGCTCTTTTCGACCAAGTATTAGTGCAATCTATTCATTTTTAGGATCCACATATTACTGCATCCTATTCACTGACAACAACACTTATGTTTCATGTATTACTGCACCCTATTCACTTACAACAATACTTTTATGATCCAGTGCCTGTTATTCAGTGACAGCTCTTTTATGATTCATGTATTACTGCACATTTTTACTGACAATAATACTTTTATGATCCCATGTATCCTCTTCATCGAGAAGAGAGCTTTTATGAGCCATGTATTACTGCATGCTATTTACTATGAAGAGCACTTTTATGATCAATGTATTACTGAAGCTATTCATTGACAACATTTATGATCCATGTATTATTGCATGCTATTCACTGAGAAAGTAGGGAGAGCTGAAGTAGACTGTGGGAGGGGATCCGGCGCTCGGACAAATGAAAAACATTGATAAAGGCTCATGTACTGCGCCGAAACACAACACTTTTTAAACCCATTAAAACCCAAAATATATATATTGCCTTTGACTATCAGGTTTTTCATTTGTCCAAGCGCCGGATCCCCTCCCACAGTATAATCCATTATAATGAGAAACAATATCCCTACATTATAGAAGTCTAATAATAATGCAGATCTTCAGAGTGTCCTAATAAGAGCAATTATTTCAGATATCCACCTGTCCCTAATAATAGCAGCCTACTCTATACACCCAAGTGCCCTGAAAAGGCACTGCCTATCTGATTCTATGATGAGCAGCAACCTCTCTCTGTTTCCAGTATGCAATGGTGTCTGGACATGTGATCCTGCCCTTATACTACCGAGTCAAATGTCCAACCCAGCCAATCACAGGCATACCTACAGATGACATGCCTGTGATTGCCAATGGGTTGCAAGCTGCTTGATTGGTTGCTTTATCTGGGACCACCTAATGGAAAATGTCAGAAATTATTGAGAAGAATGATAAAGGAACTGGCAAACATAAAATTATGCTCATTGTTGTTATTTCTTAGGGCTTACAAGTACATTCTAAAATGGACATTTCAAGAGAGGTGATAGGTCCTCTTATTACCATGAGAAAAATATATGGCAAGAACCAAGGGAAATATATAAATACTGTACCAGAACCAAGCTTAGTCAAACAAGTGAAAAACGATCTTTGTATAAAACGACAGATCCGGGTATGATCTGGTACCACCATTTCACCATAGAACATACCAGTAGTTACATTACCAATATGAAGCAGTAATTAGCTAATATAAATGACATTCGGTGACACAAAGTTGACATCGTTCTTCACCGGGCCCAAACCTCTGTTATGCAGGATTTGCCGGTCAGGCTACTTCAGAAAATTCCTGGCTTCCACATTATAACAAAGCATTGAAAGACAGAGCTAGAGAACCTAGTCAGTTCACATTCTGCATTGTGATGTTGCTCACTGAATCCAAATGGTAATACATAAAATGGATAATAAATGGCAGCCAATGTTACACATATGTGATGCGTTAGGATTAGAGATGAGCGAGCACTAAAATGCTCGGGTACTCGTTATTCGAGACAAACTTTTCCCGATGCTCGAGTGCTCGTCTCGAATAACGAGCCCCATTGAAGTCAATGGGAGACTCGAGCATTTTTCAAGGACCAAGGCTCTGCACAGGGAAGCTTGGCCAAACACCTGGGAACCTCAGAAAAGGATGGAAACACCACGGAAATGGACAGGAAACAGCAGGGGCAGCATGCATGGATGCCTCTGAGGCTGCTTTATGCCAAAATTATGGGCAACAGCATGGCCATGACAGAGTGACCGAATGAGGCTAGATAGCATCTAAAACACCCAATAATTGACCCCGACACTATAGGGGACGGCATGCAGAGGCAGCGGCAGCAGTGGCAGGCTAGAGAGTCTCATGGCGACATACCCTAAATGGACTCAGGTTTCACCAAAGGAGGTGAAATGATTTCCTATGTGAACAAAAGGTTGACGGTATATTTAGTCGATAACACAGCATGGTGGCGACATAGTGACCAAGTTCCATAACGTATCTGGTGAAACACCCGAAAAATGAGCCTGACACAGCTCTTTTGATAAGGGGACGACATGTGGAGGCAGCCATGGAGACGACTTCCATGATTAAGAGCGACAGTATGGGGCATTCATATTGCGCTGCTATGATTGCAACTTCAGGTCTCCAGCATGGCGGCGACAGATGGGCCGAGTTCCACTATGTATCTGGTGAAACACCTGAAAATTCTGCCTGACACAGCTCGTTTGATAAGGGGATGATGTGCTGCATATCCTCTCGTGCTCCAGCGTCTGGGGTATAGAGAGTTGAAATGAGACATTGGTGGACGCTGTGGAGGATCGTGGAGGCAAAATGGACAGGAAACAGCAGGGGCAGCATGCATGGATGCCTCTGAGGCTGCCTAATCTTGGGATGGAGCTGGCGGTCCACTGCCAGGCGAGCTTTCGCCTATCCAAGCCCCTGTCTCTCGGCTCCTCCCCACCCAAAATGGGCCTGGGGGCCAGAAGCGTTTACTTTGAAAAATTATAATTTTCAAATCAGGCCGGGTCGTTTGAATATTTCACCTAGGAATAATGGAATAGCATAGTGGTTCTATTTTTAATTGTTTTTACGGAAATGGTTCCATGATTAAGAGCGACAGTATGGGGCATCCATATTGCGCTGCTATGATTGCAACTTCAGGTCTCCAGCATGGCGGCGACAGATGGGCCGAGTTCCACTATGTATCTGGTGAAACACCTGAAAATTCTGCCTGACACAGCTTGTTTGATAAGGGGACGATGTATGGAGGCAGTGAACTAGTAGTAAATTAAAGGTGCTGCAGTTAAAACTATGTTAGTTGGATCTTGAGATGGAGCTGGCGCTCCGCTGCCAGGCGAGCTTTCGCCAATCCAAGCCCCTGTCTCTAGGCTACTCCCCAAACAGCACTTCTAAGAACCTATTGTATAAGATCAAGTGTAGTAGCGTTCTTATAAGTTTAGGATTTGGCGGGTGAGGGGAATGTAAACAGATGCGCAAGAAGCGCTGAAATAATATTGGTAAATGATAAAAGTTTGCCAGTATATTTTGTGGATTACACAGCAGGGTGGCGACAAAGTTAACAAGTTTGATGTGGAAGCCATGAAAACAACCCAAAATTCTGCCCGACACAGCTCGTTTGATAAGGGGACCATGTATGGAGGCAGTGAACTAGTAGTAGATTAAAGGTGCTGCAGTTAAAACTATGTTAGTTGGATCTTGAGATGGAGCTGGCGCTCTGCTGCCAGGCGAGCTTTGGACAATCCAAGCCCCTGTCTCTAGGCTACTCCCCAAACAGCACTTCTAAGAACCTTTTGTATAAGATCAAGTGTAGTAGCGTTCTTATAAGTTTGGGATATGGCGGGTGAGGGGAATGTAAACAGATGCGCAAGAAGTGCTGAAATAATATTGGTAAATGATAAAAGTTTGCCAGTATATTTTGTGGATTACACAGCAGGATGGCAACAAAGTTAACAAGTTTGATGTGGAATCCATGAAAACAACCCAAAATTCTGCCTGACACAGTTCGTTTGATAAGGAGACAATGTATGGAGGCAGCTATATGGACGACTTTTGGAGGCAGCTATGGTGATGACGTGTGGAGGTAGCAATGGAGACAACGTGTGGAGCCAGCTAAAAAGACGACATGTGGAGGCTGCTATGGAGACAATTTAATTTGGATAGTGCCTGTATGTGGCAGTCCAAAAAATTTTTCAAACCAGAGGAGCAGGTAGGTGGTCCTCTAGAAAAATTAAATAGATTGAGTGCCTGTATGTGGCACTCCCAAAAATTGCTTAAAACAGAGGACCGGGTAGGTGGCCCTCCAGAAAAATTAAATACATAGAGTACTATAGCTAGAGCCAGTTGGCCCTGGCAAAAAATAGCCAGTTTCCTATGCTTTAGTGTACAAAGAGGAGGAGAAGGAGGACAATGAGGAGGAGGAGTGCATACATTATTCAGGTTGAGCTTCTTTCACCTGGTGGAGAATGAAAATCCGGAGAAATCCAGGCTTTATTCATCTTGATAAGCGTCAGCCTGTCAGTCGACAGGCGTGTACGCTTATCGGTGATGATGCCACCAGCTGCACTGAAAACCTGCTCGGACAACACGCTAGCGGCAGGGCAGGCAAGAACCTCCAAGGTGTACAGCGCCAGTTCGTGCCACATATCCAGCTTTGAAACCCAGTAGTTGTAGGGAGCTGTGTGATCATTTAGGACGATGGTATGGTCAACTACGTACTCCCTCACCATCTTTCTGTAAAGATCAGCCCTACTCTGCCGAGACTGGGGACAGGTGACAGTGTCTTGCTGGGGTGACATAAAACTGGCAAAGGCCTTGTAAAGCGTACCCCTGCCAGTGCTGGAAAAGCTGCCTGCTTGCCTACTCTCCCTCGCTACTTGTCCCGTAGAAGTACGCCCTCTGCCGCTAGCGCTGTCAGAAGGGAAATACTGTTTCAGCTTGTGCACCAGGGCCTGCTGGTATTCATGCATTCTCACACTCCTTTCCTCTCCAGGGATGAGAGTGGAAAGATTTTGCTTGTACCGTGGGTCCAGGAGAGTGAATACCCAGTAATCGGTGCTGGAATATATTCTTTGAACGCGAGGGTCACGGGATAGGCAGCCTAGCATGAAATCTGCCATATGCGCCAGAGTCCCAACGCGCAAGAATTCACTCCCCTCACTGGCCTGACTGCCCATTTCCTCCTCCTCCAACTCCTCCAACTCCTCTTCTTCTGCCCATACATGCTGAACAGTGAAGGACTGAACAATGGTCCCCTCTTCTGTCTCGCCAACATTCTCCTCCTCTTCCTCCTCATCCTCCTCCACCTCCTCCGATATGCGCTGAGAAACAGACCTAAGGGTGCTTTGGCTATCAACAAGGGAATCTTCTTCCCCCGTCTCTTGTGACAAGCGCAAAGCTTCCGACTTCATGCTGACCAGAGAGTTTTTCAACAGGCCAAGCAGCGGGATGGTGAGGCTGATGATGGCGGCATCGCCACTGACCATCTGTGTTGACTCCTCAAAGTTACTCAGCACCTGACAGATATCAGACATCCACGTCCACTCCTCATTGTAGACTTGAGGAAGCTGACTGACCTGACTACCAGTTCTGGTGGAAGTTGACATCTGGCAGCCTACAATCGCTCTGCGCTGCTGGTAAACTCTGGATAACATGGTTAATGTTGAATTCCACCTCGTGGGCACGTCGCACAACAGTCGGTGAGCGGGCAGTTGGAGGCTGCGCTGCGCTGCCCTGAGAGTGGCAGCATCTGTGCTGGACTTCCTGAAATGCGCACAGATGCAGCGCACCTTCGTGAGCAAATCAGACAGATTGGGGTATGTCTTGAGGAAACGCTGAACTATGAGATTTAACACATGGGCCAGGCATGGCACATGTGTCAGTCTGCCGAGTTGCAGAGCCGCCACCAGGTTATGGCCGTTGTCACACACAACCATGCCTGGCTTCAGGTTCAGCGATGCCAGCCACAGATCAGTCTGCGCCGTGATGCCCTGTAATAGCTCTTGGGCGGTGTGCCTTTTATCGCCTAGGCTCAGCAGTTTGAGCACCGCCTGCTGTCGCTTAGCGATGGCACTGCTGCTGTGCCTAGAGCTAGCGACTGATGGCACCATGCCCACGGATGGTAATTCGGAGGAGGAGGAGGTGGAGGAGGGGTGGGAGGAGGTTGGAGGCATAGTAGGCCTTTGAGACCTGGACCGAGGTAGGCCCCGCAATCCTCGGCGTCGGCAGTATACGAGCAGCCCCAGGGTCAGACTCGGTCCCAGCCTCCACCAAGTTAACCCAATGTGCCGTCAGCGATATATAGTGGCCCTGCCCGGCAGCACTCGTCCACGTGTCCGTGGTCAGGTGGACCTTGTCAGAAACGGCGTTGGTCAGGGCACGGATGATGTTCTCTGACACGTGCTTGTGCAGGGCTGGGACGGCACATCGGGAAAAGTAGTGGCGGCTGGGGACCGAATACCGAGGGGCGGCCGCCGCCATGAGGTTTCGAAAGGCCTCGGTCTCTACCAGCCTATAGGGCGGCATCTCCAGGCTAAGCAACTTGGAGATGTGGACGTTGAGGGCTTGGGCGTGTGGGTGGGTTGCGCTATACTTCTTTTTGCGCTCCAGCATCTGGGGTATTGAGAGCTGAACGCTGGTGGATGCTGTGGAGGATTGTGGAGGCGAAGATGGGGTTTTCGCACGGGAGGTGTTTGGGCCGTGGTCCTGGGCAGGGGGCTGACTAGCAGATGACACAGGGGAAGGAGCAGTGGTGTGCCCGGCCGGAGGTGAACGGGCTTGGTACCATTGAGTGGGGTGTTTAGCATTCATTTGCCTGCGCATACTGGTGGTAGTTAAGCTAGTAGTGGTGGAACCCCTGCTGATCCTGGTTTGGCAAAGGTTGCACACCACAGTCAGTCGGTCATCCGGTGTTTCTTTAAAGAGCCTCCAGACTTCTGAAAATCTAGCCCTCGCCACGGGAGCTTGACTACGGGCAACATTTGGTGCTGATGCACCAGCTCTGGCCCTGCCTCTCTGTCTGGCCCCACCACTGCCTCTTCCAACATGTTCTGCTATAGGACTCGCCTCCGTCTCAGAAGCACTGTGTTCACCCGGCCTATCAACCCAGCTTGGGTCTGTCACCTCATCATCCTCCGATCCCTCAGTTTCCCCCCCCCCTCGGTCTTCCTGCCCTGACAACAACTTCACCACTGTCTGACAACCATGTCTCCTCATTGTCCGACACCTCTTTACACACTTCTTCCACTACGTCAATAATGTCATCATCACCCACAGACTGCGACTGGTGGAAAACCTGGGCATCGGAAAATTGCTCAGCAGCAACCGGACAAGTGGTTTGTGACTGTGGGAAGGGTCCAGAAAACAGTTCCTCAGAGTATGCCGGTTCAAATGCCAAATTTTGCTGGGAGGGGGCAGACTGGGGGGAAGGAGGCTGAGGTGGAGGAGCTGGAGGAGTGCTGATTTCGGTGACATGGGTGGACTGCGTGGAAGACTGACTGGTGGACAAATGGCTAGAAGCATTGTCCGCAATCCACGACATCACCTGTTCGCACTGTTCTGGCCTCAACAGTGCTCTACCACGAGTCCCAGTAACTTGAGACATGATGAACCTAGGGAGTGTAGCTCTGCGGCGTTCCCCTGCTCCCTCATCAGCAGGTGGTGTCTCACCCCGCCCAGGACCACGGCCTCTGACCCCTGCAGTAGTTGGACGCCCACGTCCACGCCCTCGTCCTCTACCCCTAACCCTCGGGTTAAACATTTTCCAAATTAAAGTGTAAACTTTTAATTTTTTTTTTTTGTGTTTATTTATTTTTAATTTTTTTTTTTTTTTTAACAAAACGATGCTACCCTATTGCTATGGCTAGTTTCTAACCTACACTGACAGCACATTTGTGCTGTGGCTGATGAGTTTGAGCTATAAAATGAAATAAAGGTAAAAAAAAAATAAATCCAACGGTAGCAAGTCCCCCTGCAAATTCCTCACAATATGGTACTAGCTGCACTACTAGTGCCAGCAAGCCCAGCCACAAGCAAATAAAAAAAAAAAAAAAGGATACCGTTATTGTAGCCCTAAGAAGGGCTGTTGGGTTCTTGTAGAATCACTCCTGCCTAACACTATTCTAATAGAACACCCTAACGCTTTCCCTGACCAGCAGCAGCTCTCTCCCTAGCGGCATCCAGACACAGAATGATCCGAGCAGCGCGGCCAGGGGCTAGTCTATCCCAGGGTCACCTGATCTGGCCAGCCAACCACTGCTATCGGCGTGTAAGGGTACCACGTCATGCTGGGTGGAGTGCAGAGTCTCCTGGCTTGTGATTGGCTCTGTTTCTGGCCGCCAAAAAGCAAAACGGCGGGAGATGCCATTTTCTCGAGCGGGCGAAGTATTCGTCCGAGCATCGAGCAGTTTCGAGTACGCTAATGCTCGAACGAGCATGTTCGCTCATCTCTAGTTAGGATCTCTAAACCTTATGCTGATTTAATAATTATTTCTGGTCACGAAGATTACATGTATATTTTTCATAGTGTCCTTTGTATAACAACACTAATAATAGGTTCAAATCTCCCAAAGCTTGCAATTACATGTAGGAGAGAATACACCCTGTGTTCAATAAGTGTTATCAAAGTTATAAGAATAGGGCACCATATTGGATGGTGCGAGAGAAATTAGTAATTATGTTGGGATAACCCATTTCATTCTAATAAGCTTATTCTTAGTACAGCTCCTGAAGGCCACACAAAACCAAAGCTCTTATTAGTACTGTAGCTATGGGAGCTATGAAACTATTATTTTCTATAAGTTTTATTATATGTGGGGGACACAGCAGCAGGGTGTGGGATATTTAATTAGTAAGGTGAGCCGGCTGGACATTTCATGAATGAGGGCAGTTTTCTGTACATTTAAGATTAGCCCCTTCCCGAAACGCGCTGTAATAGTATGGTGCGCAACAGGTCCCGGAGCATGGGCAGGGCTCACAGGCTGAGTTCTCTCCATAGCCAGTAAGTCTTTGCTGCATATTGCAGCAAAGACTTACCGGTAACACCCGTGATAGGTGCTAGCACCGCGGGCAAAGCTGCTGACGGCTTCAAAAAGATGACATCTTGCCAAAGATCGTCGCTCCCAGTGAAGTCATCAGGGAGTGGCAATCCGTTGCTATGACAGCCTCGGGTCTTCCGAAGACCCGAGGCTGTCTCATTTTAACCCATTCATTACAATGTGCTAATTATCCATTGTAATGAATGTAGAGGAAATCTTTTTTTAAACATGTAGGTTTATTTACTATATTCTCCACCTAAAAACTGGCAGAGATGATAGTCAAAAATTCTGTGAGGTTAGACCTGACCTTATGAGGGTCTGACCAGGTGGACATCGCTTCTAGATCTAATATGAAGCCAGAGCCTCTCAGATCCATCTGCCAAGTGCTGGTTGTCGGAAAAACGGGTGTTCAATATACCAGTCTTAATAGATCCCCCTAATGTGATCTTAGATTTGGATTTATGAAAAAAATAACACATCAAGCTTAAATATTTTACAGAAAAAAACTAGTTTGTAGCAATATGGCAATATAAAAAATATTAATGTATAAACGTTATATAATATAAGAAATTTTACATGTTTTTTTTTTTTGCTACATTTGATAACTGGCCTTTTAGTCATAATTATACAGATCAATTTTTCTACGTATAATTACCTATCAATTATGTGTCATTTAATGCCAAATAATACCTTCTGTAATGAACTTTTCACATTGCATGCCATATAATTGTCTAATACCTGATTCTTGGTTATATTGATGAGTGATTGATGATGTTTCTTAAGATACATGGCTAAGCTTCTGAGCAAAGTCTGGTCATAAAACCTTAATAATGCTATCCAGTGTACATATGTGTTTGCCCTTAGTGTAACACTATCCATGGTTTTTGATCACTTTTCTTTTGTTACTGTACAATAGACTTAGATCTCTTGCCACTAAATGTAAAAATGTAATATAGTACTCTATAACACATTGGGGCTTATTTACTAAGGGTCCGCAGATTGCATTTCCGTTGGGTTTTCCGACGTTTTCGGGGCTCGCACCACTGGGACAGGTATGTAGCAGATTATTGTGTTGCACGCGATCGGATTTTGGTGCAACCGCGACGGCTTTCATGGATTCGGACAAACCACATGATTTTACTTAAAAATTGTGTCACAAGACATGCACTTACCTACACCAGGAATTAGAAGGTGAACTCCGGTGGACCTGATCAGGGAAGCGTCACATTCAGGAAATTGAGCGCATGAGCTTATTGAATCGCGGCACAGTGCATTTCCGTCGGACAATGCCCTTTCGGGAACTCCGCCGGACCGAGTAAGTAAATGTGCCCCACTAAATTGGCCTCAAAGCTGCCCTGTCCCATCATGCTTTTCTTCACTCCAGTGACCTCATGCGCATTCACGCTTTGAACAAGCGGCCCTGGCGTCAACCACGAAGAGTTCACTCATGGGCAACAGGATGATTAGGAGACTAAAGGTCCTTTCCTAGAAGAAAGTCAGGTAAACATAATACAAGGATTGTAAAAAATCTAGTAAATGGCTAAATTCAGCAAATGAGTTTAAATTAACAACTTTCTATATTTAGCCAGATGAAGTTTATTAAATAGAATCTTAATGATTGGAGAACCCCTTTAAAGAGGTTTTCAGCTCCACAGA
Source organism: Engystomops pustulosus (assembly GCF_040894005.1). Taxonomy (NCBI): domain Eukaryota; kingdom Metazoa; phylum Chordata; class Amphibia; order Anura; family Leptodactylidae; genus Engystomops; species Engystomops pustulosus. Next base: position 152,008,577 of record NC_092414.1, read on the forward strand.
ACACTTTCAGATCAGCTAAATAGGTCATAGAAGATCAAAAGTAAGTGTACTGTTATCGCCTTTAATCACCCGCCCCCCTATTTTCCAGTACTGGTGATGAGCAGTTATCTATAAGCCCAGGCATACAAAGTTCAACTGAGGCTACATGTTTTATGAAAAACATGCTTTTCTAAAACTTTTCTCAATAACAAAAATACTAACAGAATAAAAGCATATGGAGAGAATGTTCTATATTGTAGGTCCTCTTCCATACATGGCCGCCCTGGCATTGGCTCCGTGTCCCGGTCAGTCACAAACATCATGACGTCAGCCGCACGCTGACATTCTAATGTGTGCGCCGCCATCGATATATACAACAGGGGGCAGGCAGGCTGGATACTACAGGGGGGCAGGCAGGCTGGATACTACAGGGGGGCAGGCAGGCTGGATATGACAGGGGGGCAGGCAGGCTAGATACTACAGGGGGGGCAGGCAGGTTAGATACTACAGGGGGGGCAGGCAGGTTAGATACTACAGGGAGGGCAGGCAGGTTATATACTACAGGGGGGCAGGCGGGCTATATACTACAGGGGCCTGTCTGTGCTGCAGACTGCTCATCTCTCAACCCTCACCTGTGTGCTCCTGTACAGCCCCTCTCTCCCCCACTGATGTCAGCTCATCAGGATGTCAGAACTGTTTCTGTGAAGGAGCAGTACTGGAGCACAAAGGTGGGGGCTGTGAGCTGAGGAGTGAGCAACACAGACAAGTCACGTGTTGCTTTTTTGAAATACATCCAAACCAAAGTCAACCTCTGGGACTACACAGAGGATTTTGTCAGGGTGCAAGTTGTAAGTTATAACGCATAATTATATTGTAATGCAAATGTTTAGAAAAGGCAGAAAGGCATATTAGCAATCCAGCTAATACCTGTCCTTAGTGAAAATGATTTCCCTTGTGACAGTTTCCCTTTAAGGGGACTTTCAGTCCTCTGTTCTGATTGTTGGGTCTCATGGATTGTATTCAATGGTTATACTCCTTTTAAGGGTAAAACTTGCAAATCCGTATTCTGATCCAAAGCTTTAATCAATTTTACATGACAAATCCAATAAATTATGTTACCTAATACACAGGATTATGTCCATATATGTAACTAGGTAGGAAACTAGGTATGTGCTTGGAGTGGCAGCATATTTTATAAAACAGTTTTGGTTAAAATATGTATTAAACTGAATATCTCTTAACCACCTTGGTACATGCCTCACTTTGTGTATGCGGGAAGCCAACTATATATTATATAATATGCAGGTTATTTTTGACTAAATGGCCAAGCCCTTTGATCATGAGCCATCTGGCGCAGCCCTAATGACCAAATGGGGAGTCCGCCCTGGTTGCAAAATATTTTTTATTGAGTATTCCATTATAAGGCTAGGCCTTTACATACGCCTCAATTATCAAAACAGAAAATAATGACCTCAGTAGCAATTACTCAGTAACTAGCATCCATTTTTTATTCAACTATGGAGAAGTGATAGTTCTGTGGTTGGTTGCGATGGCCGAAACATTGAGTTCCAAACATTAGCATGTGTTGCTAATTTGACTCCATAGGACAATATTTAACCTTTAGGATTAATATTATAATTCATGGGCATTCCAGTAAACTGGTCATTAATCATTATATTGTCTACTATTATTATTAGGGTTTCCAGTAATATTTAGAACAAATTTTGAATGAGAATCCCTAGGCCTTTTCCAGTTAAGCAATATATTTAGGGACAACTTGTAGGATAACCACACAAGTGTACTTTTCCCTCAATTAATTTGCTTAATTAAAGACTTGCTGTCACCTCTCCTGACCTTTTTCTTTTAGCAGAAAATGTTAACACAAGAAAATGTAACAGCTTCACAGGTTGTTACTTTTTCAAATTTCCACAATTGCAATTTTCTGACATGGATTTGAAGCATATTTATAATTAATAATAATAATTCTTATATTTGTATAGCGCACACAGATTACGTAGCGCTGCTCAGAGCTTGCCAAATCAGTCCCTGTCCCCAATGGGGCTCACAATCTAATCAACCTACCAGTTTGTTTTGGAGTGTGGGAGGAAACTGGAGGCAACCCACACAAACAGGGAGAGAACATACAAGCTCTTTGCAGATGTTAACCCTGGAATTTTCTTGTGGATCAAGCATACATAACATGTAAAATAGTTTTTCTGGAGGTTATTACAATTATTACAATTATGACTAAACAGATGTTTTTCACTACAATGTTAAATATATGATTTTTCTTGTGGGCCTGTTTTCAATGGTATTCTGTGGAACATGACTTTTGGAAAACCTTTTATTACATTTTTAGGTATCGAATATGCAAATAAGGAGAATTCATTTGTTACATTTATTAGGAGGAGGCAGTTTTTGTCTGTACTTGTTAAATTGGTACCACTGCACACAGTGATATAACCATACCATTAGAAGTTATTATTTGCTTAGCACTCTCGTGTTTTTGTTGGTTTTCCAGGATTCCTGGAAAACCTCTTTAGGGAGGGCTATATAAATTTTGCTGCAATCGTATTGGATCAGAGAATTAATTTGTTATATATTAGGATGTACGCAGGAAGACAAATAACGCAAAAACAAAAAAGTGCATAGTGCATATAGACCATGGTGGAATAAGTGGATGCATTTTATTTCTATTCCCTTCCAGAAAGAGGTAATACAAGTAACTCATACATATACTGTTTACAGAATGCATCACAAAATGGTGACATGAAACCCTACTACCTGTTCTGCTACAATCAAGCCCCTAATCTGTTACATTGCTGAAAATATTCAAGAAATTCTGTGCTTGTGGTATGAAACATCAGAATAAACACAAAATATGCTTATTGTTTTGCTAAACTTCAGGTCATTAAATGGTTAACTGTAGGCACCCAATGACATACAGTTACGTTATTACATATAAAGGGGTCAATACTATCTATTTTTATCTGTAGAATTCAGAAATTAAAACCTGAATGTGTGATAGCAGCCCGAGTTGCCAAACCAAAGAATAGTTCAGCCAATAGGTCAAGGTTCTCATATGGAGTAAAGTCCTGTAAAGGAAATCTACAGTCAAAAAATCTATCAAGATAAACCAGGGACACCTACTCATGACCTCTTTCCTTCTAAAACAAACTTTTCAAATTATGATTTTTTACTATTATTGTGATTATTTATTTATATAGCACCATTAATTCCATGGTGCTGTAAGGGGTTCACAAACATTACATTAAGACAAAAACAAATGCAAATACAAAATACAAAACTGCAGTGATCAGGAGTAGGAGGAGGACCCTGCCCTTGAGGGCTCACAATCTACACTCACCGGCCACTTTATTAGGTACACCTGTCCAACTGTTCGTTAACACTTAATTTCTAATCAGCCAATCACATGGCGGCAACTCAGTGCATTTAGGCATGTAGACATAGTCAAGACAATCTCCTGCAGTTCAAACCGAGCATCAGTATGGGGAAGAAAGGTGATTTGAGTGCCTTTGAACATGGCATGGTTGTTGGTGCCAGAAGGGCTGGTCTGAGTATTTCAGAAACTGCTGATCTACTGGGATTTTCATGCACAACCATCTCTAGGGTTTACAGAGAATGGTCCGAAAAAGAAAAAACATCCAGTGAGCGGCAGTTCTGTGGGCGGAAATGCCTTGTTGATGCCAGAGGTCAGAGGAGAATGGGCAGACTGGTTCAAGCTGATAGAAAGGCAACAGTGACTCAAATCGCCACCCGTTACAACCAAGGTAGGCAGAAGAGCATCTCTGAATGCACAGCACGTCGAACTTTGAGGCAGATGGGCTACAGCAGCAGAAGACCACACCGGGTGCCAATCCTTTCAGCTAAGAACAGGAAACTGAGGCTACAATTTGCACAAGCTCATCGAAATTGGACAGTAGAAGATTGGAAAAACATTTCCTGGTCTGATTAATTTCGATTTCTGCTGCGACATTCGGATGGTAGGGTCAGAATTTGGCGTCAACAACATGAAAGCATGGATCCATCCTGCCTTGTATCAACGGTTCAGGCTGGTGGTGGTGGTGTCATGATGTGGGGAATATTTTCTTGGCACTCTTTGGGCCCCTTGGTACCAATTGAGCATCATTGCAACAGCCTACCTGAGTATTGTTGCTGACCATGTCCATCCCTTTATGACCACAATGTACCCAACATCTGATGACTACTTTCAGCAGGATAATGCGCCATGTCATAAAGCTGGAATCATCTCAGACTGGTTTCTTGAACATGACAATGAGTTCACTGTACTCAAATGGCCTCCACAGTCACCAGATCTCAATCCAATAGAGCATCTTTGGGATGTGGTGGAACGGGAAATTCGCATCATGGATGTGCAGCTGACAAATCTGCGGCAACTGTGTGATGCCATCATGTCAATATGGACCAAAATCTCTGAGGAATGCTTCCAGCACCTTGTTGAATCTATGCCATGAAGAATTGAGGCAGTTCTGAAGGCAAAACGGGGTCCAACCCGTTACTAGCATGGTGTACCTAATAAAGTGGCCGGTGAGTGTATATACCTCTTAGCCTGATGGGCTATGGGAGTTTTTACCAAAGCCCCTCCATGCTGTAGCTTCACAGGCTGTTGTACATTGTAAATAGAGCACTTCTTCCCCTATGCCTCCCTCTGCCTACTGCAATCTTACACAGTGGGAGGGGGGATGCCAGTCTGCTGGTGGTGTGTATGACTCAAAACAAGACAGGTTAGACAAGAAGCAGATGCTCTATAATACAAAAGACATAAGTAAGGTCACAATAGGGACAACATAGGCTGATTGGTTCTATGAAAGGTATTAGTATAATCATATTGGTTCTAAAACATATATTGCATGTTGATCAGATGCATCATTGTCAAAATCTAGAATGATCCGGACCAAGCTAATCATTATGGTTAGGGTTGTAACAAGCATACACAACTAGAGATTCAACACAGTCATGAATTTCCTCACAGCCCTCACGATAAGGTTCAGTGTCTAGAGTGAATCAGATTTAAAGAACCACTTGTCTGGGACTTTGGTAAGTGAAAGAAAGGCATCTGAGTAAGTTGCTTTGGCTTTGTGGTACTGTACTATAATTTTTGTTCCATTATATCCAGCATTGAGATTGACACAATCTTAAAATTTATTCTAGGATTAAAGAAAATAAGAAGGAAAACTAACAAATCCATGTCCTTGTATTCTTATATCCAAATCAAAGTTTTCATCCTCTCTTACCTTGTCCGGGCTTTTTAAAAAAAAACTGAAAAAAAATAATCTGCCCCTAACAATACTTATAAGGAAACCATAATATAAATATAATCACAACTCTCCACACTTCTTTTTGCTTAATTTATGGCCCTTTACAATCGCCAGATATTCTGTTATTAGTGGCCTATAAGCAGGGGTGTAACTAGGAGGCTGGGCTCCATAGCACATTTCTGCCTAGGACCCCCTTTTCCTCCACATACACACATATTTATACGCTCACAAGTTTATAAAATCAACTAAAAATAGAAATGTGTCACTGGCGCTGGTTTATTCCGACTTGCACTGCTCTGCCTGGGGTGCTGCTGGTAAAATATTATTAAAATATTATCTACCTAAATACTGACACTTACAGTTATAATACAAATATAAATAATATTTACTGTGCTCCTCCTTAATCCCAAGTACTAGATATTAAATACCTTGTCTTCTAATATGGGTCTTTTTTCTATGTGTTCTCTTGTTATCCACTTTGTACTGCACAGTCCTGGTTTGCTTGCTGCTTCGGTCGCCGTTGGTTACTTGCAGGAACGCCTGGAGCATGTACAGCGTACTACAATCCGGCGGGTGACGTCTCCAACGCGTTTTGGAAATCCTTGGTTTGCTTTGTCAGGGATGAAGTTCCTTGTCTCACTACTTCCTAATATAGTTTCTCCCCGGAATGCTAGCTGTTCTTCCCTACTGCTTCAAAATGCAAATACGGTACCTCAACCTCACTATTCAAACCTCCTGGTATTTAAGTTAAAAATACATTTGCTCTATGCTTTAGACATCTTATTAATAAAATTGCCTCCCCTCCAATCATGTTTAATTTGTCATATTCCAAAAAATGTTAATTGAACCTCCATGTTTTTCTGCATAATGTCAGGACACTGGGTGACTTTTAAATTTTTTCTGTATGTGATAAATGTGTTCATTCGTTCTTTTTAACATCATATGTTTTGTACGCCCACCGTATATTTTATTGCAGGGGCACCCGAGTCCATATATTACCCCCTTTGTGTAGCAACTTATATGACCTCAAATGGTGCAATTTTCTTCATTAACCCCTTAAGGACACAGGGTTTTTTCGCTCATTTCTCGCTCTCCACCTTCAAAAATCCATAATTTTTTCATTTTTACGTGTACAGAGCTGTGTGAGGGCTTATTTTGTGTATAATGTTTTCCTGTAATGTTATTTATTTTAACATGCCGTGTACTGCGAAGCTGAAAAAAAATTGTGGAAAAATAAAAAAAAAACGCACGTTTTTACGACTTTAACTGTAAAAGTTGCATTTCGGACATTTGGGCGCCATTTCCTGTCTCGGAGGTCACCAGCGGCCGTAAACGTTTTTATATTTTGATAGATCGGGCATTTTGGGACGTGGTGATACCTAATGTGTCTGTGATTTTTACTGTTTATTATGTTTTATATCAGTTCTAGGGAAAGGGGGATGATTTGAATTTTTAATATTTTATTTATTTTTATTTTATTTTTTAAACTTTTTTTTTCTCACTATTTCTTAGACCATCTAGGGTACATTAACCCTAGATGGTCAGATCGCTCCTACCACATACTGCAATACTACTGTATTGCAATATATGGCATTTTTGCAGGTCATTCATTACAATCAGCCACTGGCTCATTGTAACGAATCTGCAGAAGCCAGGTAGCCTCGGGCCCACGCGCCGCCGCCTTTTAAATGCCGCCGGCGACTTTGCCGACGGCAATGAAAGGGTTAATAGCCGCGATCGCTCCAAGCACCGACCGCGGTTATTAGCGGTGGGGGTTTGCTGCAATATGCAACAACCCCCACCCTTGTATGAAGAGGACGCAGCCCGTGAGCCCTCTTCATACATTCCCTGTACCTTTGTGCCGTAGAGCTACGTCGCAGAGCGTTAAGGGGTTATTTCTTTTTATAAAATCACGCAGACACACATTTTTATGCACACATTTATATACTTTTACACACATGCATGCACTCACATATACATTAATGCGACTTTATTGCGGGGAAATAATTTTGTACATAGTGCTCTGGTGATTGTTACACAGTTGGATACAGGTTTAACAATACAAATACATAAATACTTCAGAAGGTGCGTTCTTACATGTTACCAGTTCCTTGGTTGCATAAAAATAGTTACAGGACATTGCAATACAGCACAATACAGGTTACGTGACACATTACATTATTTATGGGGAAGCAGTTATGGTAAACAAAAGCATAGGACTGGCCACTTAAAACTTAACTTTTACTAGAACATTTGAAGGTCTCTCTTAAGGATATCTATCCTGAAGCCGACACTCGACCTGGTAAGACTGCTCCAATTTTTTATCGTTTATGTGTTGTATACTATATATGTAGAAAGAAGTGTTTTTTTCAAAAAGTTAAGTTTTAAGTGGCCAGTCTTATGCTTTCGTTTATTGTTTTCCTGTGGCCAGGACAGTTTTTGTGCATATTGCCAGAGAGATATGGCTATTTTGGAAGCAATAATGGTACAAAAATATACCAGTCACAATAACACAATAGACACAGACTAGACAGACATGTGTAGGGGATATTACACTAGGGGTGCCGTTGAGGTGCTGACAGTGTTGTGGTAAACTAGTGGTGCACTGCTGCTGCAGGTATTGGTTTGGCAGAAGATGCACTGCCCGTAGCTCCAATGTTGCCAAGAACCTGCGCTGAAGCTACCTGTTGTGGCAACTCAATTGGCAGGAAGCTACATGAGATATTGGGGCAGAGGCCGATAACTTTAGCAGAGCGGCTGCGGGATATGAGCTGCTACTGGTAGTATCCTTAGCTACAGAACATGAAAACATTTGCAAATGAAATGGAATATAGCAAAAAAATGAAACCTACACTAGCAAGCTTGAATTGGTGATGCATTGAAGGTTAAAGAGTAGACCTTTGTTTATATCAGAAGCTTGTCCTCCATTTGCTTATATGATGATTGGCTGTGTTCTGACATAGAAAGAGGTGTAAGTGGAGGACCTCCAACCGACTCCACAAATGGATCAATAAAAACATCAGCTCATTCCACAAAAAAATATACTCATCTTGGCCCCACATCCTCATTATAATATGTCTAATACTGGAGTAGGGCCTCTTGTATCCGCAATTGCAACTACTGAGTGTACCTCAGAACAGGCACAGACTGAACGCCAGGATGACTGTCACAGTCACACTGATTTATTATACCCTCCGGTGCGCAGGGTCCAGGAAGCAGATGACACATTTAGCTTAAGTGTGGAGGGGTCTCTCATCGTCCCACAACACTGAAGTGAGAGAAACTGTCCTGTCAGGAGAGCAGCATAGAAGCAGAATCCAAAACTCACCTTTCCTCGTTCCCCCGAAACGATGCTCCGCACTGTATGCGACGGCTCTAAAGCCGGCGCACATCATGACGGCATCAGATCACGTGCGCCGGCTCCAGAGCCGGTGCGCACATGCTGAAGAAAAAAGTCGGCTGTGGGCGCTGCTCTGGGGGAATGAGAGTTATTTTTCATTTCCGGGGGGTGGGCAGTGTAGCTGGAGGGGGAGGGGGGCAGTGTGTCCAAAGGGGGAGTAGGGCGGGCAGTGTGGCTACGCTGGGTAGGGGGGGCAGTGTGGCTACTGGAGGAGCGACCCACGAATAGGCCAACTAAGGCTCTGTCACCCAGGGGCCCACTAAAACCTGGAACCGGCCTTGGCAGTGCTCACCTCTTCACTTGAATGTATGTTATGCCTGGGTCCTCAACAGGCATAGCATTAGTTTGTGGTAATGAAGCCCTATTGCATTCACACATGGTGCTAGTGTTGTGTTTACATATGGGTCTCAGCCCATAATGCTAGTGACTGAATATCCTTACTAGCTGTAGCTCCCAGCATTGTCTGGGATAGTAAATAACTGCTTTTAGCTATAACAAAATAAAATTAGTTAACAAAATAATATTATATATTTATCTATGCATCTATTTCTCCCTGTCTGTCTCTCACTCACAACCACTGGCCATCTCTCTGTCACTCACTCACCCTCCCCGCCTTTCTCTCGGTCACTCGCTCTCCCCATCTGTCTCTCGGTCACTCGCTCTCCCCATCTGTCTCTCGGTCACTCGCTCTCCCCATCTGTCTCTCGGTCACTCGCTCTCCCCATCTGTCTCTCGGTCACTCGCTCTCCCCATCTGTCTCTCGGCCACTCGCTCTCCCCGCCTGGCTCTATGTCACTCACTCTTCTTGACTGTCTCTCTGTTACCTAATATCCCTGTCTCTCAGTACCCGACTGTCTATATCCCTATCCATCTTACCCCACATCTAAGCTGTATTACACTAATTGCCTTTACCAATCAAAGCTCAGAGCTCATATTAATGACCTGTGGCAAAATAGAAGCGGAGCTTAATCAGTTGCTTATTGCCACAGCAGACAATGGTTCCTGCATATGGTGGTTATCATATTACCTCACATATTATTTCACATCTTACCTCACCCCTAAGCTGTATTATACTCATTACCTATAGTAACCTTTCAAAGCTCAGAGCTCATGTTAATGACCTGTGGCAGAACAGCAGCAGCAGACAATGGTTCCTGTATATGGTGGTTAATAAGTGGATTTTGTAAAGTGCAGGGTGAAAATTTCGGCTCAAAACCTAGCCTTTGATTGTTCCCGTAGTCACAGAGAGAGCGGCTGTGCAAAATTTGGTGACTGTAAACACAACGGGGCCGATTCCTTTAGCGGACATACACACATACATAGACTCAGCTTTATATATTAGATGATGTGTGAGCTCCTGTTCCAAGCACTAAGGTTGTAGCCGATTCACCTTGCTTGTCCGCTTTAACCCCTAATACACATAGGGGCACATTTACTAAGGGAGGTGCGCCAGTTTTCTTTTGGACTTTGCACGTTCTTATAGTGCAAACTGCTTGCAAAGGTATTTAAGAAGTGTCCATGCCACATTTCTGTTGTACATGACCCTTTTGTGGCGCAGCTGCATTATTCTTCAAGCAACACAAATTTCTGCACTGGAAGGGGCATTCTCGTGCACATTGCACCATGCGCCAGAATTATCATGTGGAGTCCGTCAGTGTGTTACACGCCCAAGTGTGTTTGCACGCCCTATGTTAAAGGTGCACCAGAAAAAAGTGGTGCACTCTGCTTAATAAATATATATATGTAAAATGAAACTGTACTCCAAGGTAAATGTGAAAAACGGATGGGAAAGAATCCTGAACAGGGTCTGAAACGTTGCACTTGGGCTATTATAGCTCCCATCTGTTTTCTCACATTTACCTTGGAGTGCAGTCGCATTTTTTTCTTGGATATAATCGTCTGGTGTGTCAAGACCAGGATATTGGGGTTTGCACCCACGAAGTTATTTTGCAATATTGGTGCTGCTGGACTTTTCAAATGTTATATATATATATATATATATATATATATATATATATATATATATATATATATATATATATATATATATATATATACACACATCACACACACACACAAAGGTATTACAGCTGAGATGAAATGAATGGAGCTTGGTTCATTAGCAGGTACAACCCATGGTCAAGAGTGATGCTGTTTTTGAAAGAAAGCAGCCATGTCTCACATCCCCCAGACAATTCCTTTAACATTTCTCTACCAAATGCCATGTTTGCATTTTTTAAATAAAAAAATCTTACTTTTTGTAAGAAGTGCAATAATCCACTCGTCCATATTGAGACTTGTCGTCCAGTCCGACACTGGATATACGGTACTCCATACACCAACGAATAAAAAGTTTATGGGTGTAATTTAATTGTTTAAAAGGGATTCAGACAAAACTATATAAATGTGGTAACTCTTTGCTTTAACTGACCTAAAAAAGTTAATGGGGGAGATTTATCAGAAGTGTCTGAGAGCAGAACTTTTCTAGTTGCCCAGGGCAAACAATCAGAGCTCAGCTTTCATTTTCCCATAGCTGTTTATTAAAATAAATCTGAGCTCTGGTTGGTTGCCATGAGCATCTAGAACAGTTTTACTTCAGAAACTTCTTATAAATCTCTCCCATGTGTTATCTGGACCAGACAGTGAAAGCCAGAAAAGCAAAGCTAGAAAATAGTACAGATGCCTTTGTTTGTCAATTCCGCCACATTTGAAATTACTTTTCCAGCTTCTTTATACATTGCACAGAATATTGAATACTGACACTAGGAAGTACAATTCTTTCACCATATAAAAAGCTTTCATTTGGCTTTGTAAATAGAAAAGTGAAATAAGATTTATCTATTTGAATGCAGGAAGTGAAAAATGAAAACACAAAAATTAAAGCAGTGGAAGAAATATATTAGTTTTGTAAGGTATTGTTTTCCTTTAGTTTGCTTATAGTATGAAAAAAAAATCACCCCATCTGTTTCTTATACATTAACAAATAATGAAAGTGATAATTGGAGGTTCAGGTTGGGTTAATTAGATAAGAGATGTATTTCTTTTGTTGTAAAGGGCAATGATACAATATGTAAAGTGAAAGACCAGTTCATGGCACACAGATGTGATGGATGAGACTCTAGAAGCACAGTGCTTCAAAATAAATCTTTCCTAATAGTGGCTGTTCCTTTAGCACATGAATATTAAAGGAAAGGTCAGAAAGCATGTAACTGAGAAAACTTCATAAAGAAAAATAGGACATAATAGATCAAACTAACAAGTCTATTGCATATTCTAATAACCACCACTAGCATTGGAAAAAATAAAGCAGAGGTATTAAATTATCCCTAATCTTATATCCAATTGAGTTAAAGAAGTTTAACCATAAACAAAATGCTACCAAGATCCTCATTGAGCAAAACAATAGAAGTGACATTTAGGCCATGCAGTGAAGCAATAGTGGCAAATATTGCTACAATAACTCTTTCCCTTCTATAGCTGATAGCCACATAATACGGTCAATTAAAATTTGTTATACAAATAGGGTCTTCATAATACAGGCAGTCTTTGGGGTACATAAAAGATTCTGTAGGTTTGTTCTTAAGCTGAATTTGTAGGTAGGAAAAGGTATATTCTGTAGGTGTAACCCCAGAGAAATAACTTTTTTTCATCCCTATTACAATATCATTTTCATTATTTTGTTATGGGAACAATGATGAGCTACAAAGTTTCATTACAGACACCTTTCAATACTCTTTTGTTGACCATCACAGTTCAGGGCCAAATTGCAGTATTGCCAGCATCTAGAGAGCTTATCTAGAGGTCAAAGTCAGGGGAAAAGTCCATTTGTAACTACGGATCAGCTGTAGCTCCAGTGATCCTTAAGTGTGGGGCTGCCTGTACTGCCATTTTGTTCCTACATAACCCTGAAGCTTGTTCCCACATAATACTCACAAACAATGCTGAATAATAGCTATAATACCAAGTTATAGCTTGCACTTTAAGCAGCTCGCAGAACCTCAAGGAACTATTGTCCGAACAATCTCCTAATTTGCTTTGACCAAAAATGACCTGAATGTCAAATTCTCATTTATTCAAGCGACTCTACCACTTCCTATAAGTATCATAACATGGCAGCATGTTAAAATATACTGTGATTTCCAAAATATATAAAATAAATTATTTGTATCCACTTCAGTTTCAGAGCGGGTGCAGAGGATGCGGTCACAACCGGGCCCAAGGGGCTTTGGGGGCCCATAAGGCCTCACTTTCCCATATGAGAAGACTAGCACTATGGACCTAGTGCACAGAATTTGCACTAGAGCCCACCAGCGTCAAGTTACGCCACTGAAGTTGTTAGTACCAGATCGGTGGTGGTCCTACAAAAAGACCCTACAACAATTGGCATTTGGAAGGTGTTGCCTGCATTTTTTTATTCAGTTTATTAGACATGATTTGGAAAGTCACAGCCCTGACTATAAAAGGTATGACAATGCATATCAGTGTTAAAACCAAGTCATGGAATGAAAGAACTGCCTGCAGAACTCAGAGAGAGGATTTTGTGGAGGCACAGATCTGGAGAATTGTAGACAAAGCTGTATATGTTATAAGTTTACATGACCATTTTATTGCTCTGTAATGTCTTAATGTATCTTCCTGAAGCCGATTGCCTTACCAGACTCATTGGCAGAAAATGGTCCAAGAGATGACACAAAAATACCAAAAACAAATCGTCATTAAGAACTTATGAATTACTCTTAATTTGGGCTTTATGTAACCTACAAAGAAGGGGTGTGGCTTTCAATAAGATAAGACATTTAGAACTAAGGTTTTTAAATTATGTCCTGAAAGTATACTACAATTTTGGCACAAATGGGCGGTGCAAACTTACAATGAATAGTAAAGAGCACAAGATTTCCTATTGAGGCAGTTTTCACACTCCATGATGAAGGGCGTCTTCAATAAACGTATTGCCTGTAAAATATGATGTGTATGTCCAAGATGTGTATGGGGTCAGATCCTGGCTCCCAGCATTAAATGAGAGCGAGCTGGAAAGTCCTATAGCTGTTTTTCATATTCCCACTGCATTTGAATCACATATTGAAATGCAATTCTAAGGCAGCGGGGAGGAGCTTTTACCCCATCACATGGATTTACAATGATATATTTATGATCAGGAATGAGGACTACATGTTTTGCATTGTTTACAATGTTGTGGTCTGGGTTTCTACATAATTTATACTGCCTCTTTCATAATTGGGGAACCCATAAAGGCTGTAGAACAAGAAAACAGCGGTTACTATTTAAGGCTACTTTTTCAGTACACTGTATAATACATTTTGCCTGATGTATCAATATGTTTACTTATCCCCAAACAGATCACATTTTCTTGGCAGCAAATCCCCCTACATGGGAAGAGCTTCTGCAAACAGAGGATGTTTTTGTGGCCACATGAAATAAATCAAGTTTGCTTATTTGCTTAATTTATACCCAATTTGCACAAGTTAATAAAAAAATAAAATAAAAGTATGAACGTTCATACAAAATAATTGTTCATCCAATCATGGGCTCATGAAAAGAAACATTAATGCAGTTCTGACCCAAAAAGACCCCAAAAGGTATTCGGCAAAAAAACAACAACTAAATGATGTGGACCATTTGGTACTTTGTCATACACAGGAATATACAGCCACAAGGAAAGAAACGTCTGCAGTGTTCCACATGAAAAATGTTTGCTTGATTCATTCTAAGAAGACAATTCACAGACCAAGGAAAAAAAAATTCAAGATGTCACATAAATTTCTTGGAGTCATAATCAATTGTTTTGTAACCATAGCTACACAGATTTTCTGCCCAGTTATGTTGCCATCGAATTATCTATGTGTCTCTGGATAGAAAGAGGCTTCATAGAGTAAGAAGACTGATGACCCCAGTGTCATAAGGAGTCACATTGTAATGTTCAATATTGTAAATAAAATACAATGCCAACAAATACAATTTCTGGTACATATCACTTTCTGGAGGACAATGTCCTGCTGTGTCACAAAGGCTCAGTCCACACTACGGTTGTGATTTCCGTTTATGGTATTCACCTAGAAAAGTAAAAACTGAAACAGAACGGATCAGTTTTCAATCCCATTGAAATCAATGCAAATTTTTATATCATCCGTTCTCATCAGATATACAGTGACCTGTTATTTTTCAGTTTTATTTTTGCAGGTTTTTTTTTCTGTTTTAAAACATATGGTGACAAACTGACCATAACAGATGACATTAAGGTTTTTTTCTTTTTCAGTAAGTGTCAGTTTTTACTTTTTTTTTTTTTTATGATAGGCAGAAATAGTTATATATATATATATATATATATATATATATATATATATAGAGAGAGAGAGAGAGAGAGAGATGATGGATAGATTAAAGATAAAACTGAGCTACAGAAAGTAAGATAGGTAGACAAATAGAAATAAGAGATTAATAGTCAGATAGGTAATTAGAAATGAATGATCGGTAGATAGATAGATAGTGAAAAAGTGTAAAAAACTGATTCTTCAAAAAAAAAAAAAAAATCCCAGAAACTAACTAACACTAACTGAAAGCCGAGTGTCCGTTTTTTTTTTAACAAGGAAATGTTAGGGTAGTTAAATAAACTGGCACTATGTCATCAGTTGCTGTCAGTTTATCTAGTACCTACGGTAGTGTGAACTTGCACCCTCAACAGGAAGTCTCCCCAAATAAACTGCGCTGGTTAAAAATGAAAGATAACCAACCATATATGTGTCTGCCTGGGAAGTGCTGCAATGGATACAGCATTCTGTATAAAACCTTACACCACAAGTTTTCAAGAGCATTAACAGAGTTGTACCTCCGATGCCGGCTCGATATCAGCTGCTACTCAGGAAACCTGTGCATGGCAGTCTCACCGAAGAGGCGGTCACATAGAAACATAGACAAGGAATCCTCCAGTACTTCAGCTCTTGCAAATGTTTAGTATTTTATTGGAAAACAAATTACAATCAGTGATTTAAGAACGTGCTTTTTTTATTAGTTGATTTAAACAGAAAAACTGAAGCTCAGAGAGTCTTAATAGTACAGACTTGGCCTCTGCACTGGTAGTCAGTCTGTGAAAAAAAGAATTGATCGTATGAGAGTCAAATAATGGTGACCCCGTGATGGTATAGTGACATAAATATAATATCAAGGGCTCACCTTTGTTCGTTATTCATATATCTCAAGGATCAGAGGTAAGGTAACTCTATAAGGCTCTTAGGGGGAATACCCAAGAAAATTCACCTTGGCCTTTGTGACTGTCGAAAGCAGAGTACTTTAGAGTTTATGAAAGTCCAGATTGGTCCAGATACATAAAAAGGGATTTTGTAGGCATATACAACAGAGTGGCTCCATTGTGTATGCCTACAAAATCCCTTTTTATGTATCTGGACCAATCCAGTGCCATAGGCATGCTTTGGTCCATCATTTTACTAGGTGTTTTATTTTTACACCTATCATGTATGAGGATCGCGTGGTTTCTCAACTACTTACCCGTTGCGTCTCCTCCCCTCTGCCGCTCTGTATCCGCCCACCTCTGGGATTCTGCCATGGTGGACGGAGCGCATCGGGTGGCAGTGCGCATGCGCGTGTCGCATCTTAGTACCGACTCTGCGCCGGAACCTTCCTTGTCCGGCGTACACTGCACATGCGCCCGTTTCGCCCGCCTCCCAGCCTTAGGAAGCAACTACATTATTGGCTGGCACAGGTAGGTGACACGGGGGTGGGGGCGGCGTATCCTTTTGCCACAGCGCGCCCTTTTTAAACCCCTGCACTGATTCAGTCAGGACAACCCACTGGTTGAGACGGCTGCTACTAGGAGCACCACACTGCCTTCTACGGCTACAAACTTTACCTGGCTTTTTCTACTCCCTTGTTACCCCCTACGGCATTAAGGTAAGGCCTTTTTCCATACAGACTGTACCTATACATGTATAGTACCACAAGTCTAGGCTGAACAGATCTCATTGGGGTTAACACGGCAACTATTCACCGTCTCTAATAGGGCGTTTACTGAAGAACCCAGCGTTCCCCTGATGAGCCCAATAGGGCGAAACAAAAATGTCACCTGGCTTTTTCTACTCCCTTGTTACCCCCTACAGCATTAAGGGCGTTTATTGAAGAACCCAGCGTTCCCCTGATGAGCCCAATAGGGCGAAACAAGCCTTGTTGGGATTTGGGTTTCTTTTTCTATTCTATGACACATTTTTGACCCTCACTTGTGACAGTATACTACACCAATAGGCTTCAAAAACCTGTATATACCTGCTAAATAGGTCTGTAATAGGGCCAGTTACTGCAGGGACAGGTTCCAGTCGGGACTTTGATCATATAGGACCATAGTCCCGAGGCTAGGTTATCAGGGTGCATTAGTCTATGTCCTAAATAGGGCTTGTATAGGGACTTTTTACATGACGGTTTGGTCATTAAGACCTGAGCCCAGATAGACTAATATCTATCAGTCACCCTTCTCTTTCTTAAACTCTAAAGTACTCTGCTTGGATCTTTACCTTTCTCACCTAAGACCCTAATTGACTACTTTTGACAGTCACAAAGGCCAAGGTGAATTTTCTTGGGTATTCCCCCTAAGAGCCTTATAGAACTACCTTACCTCTGATCCTTGAGATATATGAATAACGAACAAAGGTGAGCCCTTGATATTATATTTGTTTTTCACTCTCCATAAGTGATCTCTTGGGGTCCTCACCCACTTGAGTCCGACCCACCCCCTCCCGGGCTTTATTGCATTTTTTTAGTATTTTATTGGAGCCATAAAATCCCCACAAGTCACATAACAGACTAACACGTTTCGAGTTAACCGCTCTTAGTCATAGTCTAACAAATACATTTTAAAAAGCTGATATTTAAACATACAATGTGTGAAACAAAGACCAATAGGAACAAAAATTTCAGATTGACATCACTTCCCTCACCTTCTAGGAGGGGTGATGAGAAGGGGAAGAAACAGATGAAAAAAGATGGAATGGATTACTACATTCAAGAAGCATAGCACAGTTTTCAGGAGCACATTGTTTTTATAATTACGACATGGCATAGATTGTAAGTTTTTCCTATTGTTATAGATGACTATGTTATTACTCTATAAGGTCTTTATTTTTCTGTATATATGGCGCTGTATTTATTTATTCATCAGAAAAGTTTGGAACAAACAGAGCTCTTCCTTTATCTGACTGCCCCACCAAACTAAGCAATCACTGGAGATGATCACAATGGTCACCAAGTCCTGCAGCACCCACTCCTTCTCCAACCTACAAGGATGTGGATTTCACTGGGATTAGTTATGTGACTTCAGATATATGTATTATATGATGTCCTAAAATTATAATACAGTTTTGGCACAAATAGGTTGCGCAAACTTATACCATAAAGTTTATGGATGAACAAGAATCCTTGTTGTGGCCAAGTTCACAGGCAGCATTTGAATTGCATTTTGAAATGTAAATAAAAGTCAGTGGGGAGGAGCTTCTCCTGAATGCATACATGTTTAAAACACTTGCAGTCGGGAATGAGGACCATGGGCAACATTTATTAGGTATGAGGCAAACTTGTACTTTGCACTAATGTGCAGAGTGCGCCAGATTATTGAATACTGGCGCACAATATTCACTAATCTGATGCACCAGTTTTGTTTTGGTGCACTCAGTTTTAACAGGATTGCGGCACATTTCTGGTGCAAATTGGCACCGGAGGGGCTCTTTAGGTGATTTTTTCACGGTGGACACAGTGCGGCCACAACACAAACACTTCATAAATGCATATGCAAGCACTTTGCAGCCCGTTTAATAAATGTGCCCCAATTGTTTTGCCTTGATACCGTGCGCATGTTGCTCATTCCATATTTTAAGCATTTTAGTGAAAACACATATGTGATCAGGGAACTCCCCCCCCCCACCCTTTTGACTTAGATTTATGTTTTAAAATGCAATTCAAGCGCAACATATGAAGCTTCAAAATCTACCAATGTGATAAATCTGACAAATTTTAGCCGAGCTTTCTACCATGTGAATGTTTAAAGGAAACCTACCATTTAGAATGGTAGGGGTAGGCTGTAAGTACCGAGCACCAGCTCAGGGTGAGCTGGTGCCGGTACTTACTTTCGTTAGTGTTATAAACCGCGGTATCGCGGTTTTAACACTTTTTAAACTTTAGAGCAGACCGTGCGCGCGCAACATCTCCGCTATTTCCTATGTAGGCGAGCGCACGATCGTGCGCACGCAGCGCCGAAGCCTCTTCTGCTCTAAAGTTTAAAAAGTGTTAAAACCGCGATACCGCGGTTTATAACACTGACGAAAGTAAGTACCGGCACCAGCTCACCCTGAGCTGGTGCTCGGTACTTACAGCCTACCCCTACCATTCTAAATGGTAGGTTTCCTTTAACACAATAAGGTAGATTTTATAATCTTGTTAAACATATTCTTCATATTACTTTCATATTAAAACAAACACCTCATGACAGAAGCAGAGGTGCGCCACTCAAATAAATAATACTGTATATAATCAAATAATAAAATGTTAAAATTGTCCCCATGTCTGATCTATTAAAATTATTGGGAAAAAAAACAAAAAACATCCCATACTGTGAACTTTGCAACTTAATAATGATTCTCTATCTTTTACCCATAATCATAATGATTCACTACTAGAGATGAGCGAACATACCCGTCCGAGCTTGATGCTCGTTCGAGCATTAGCGTACTCGAAACTGCTCGTTGCTCGGACGAATACTTCGCCCGCTTCGAGAAAATGGCAGCTCCCGCTGTTTTGCTTTTTGGCGGCCAGAAACAGAGCCAATCACAAGCCAGGAGACTCTGCACTCCACCCAGCATGACGTGGTACCCTTACACGTCGATAGCAGTGGTTGGCTGGCCAGATCAGGTGACCCTGGAATAGACTAGCCCCTGCCTGCGCTGCTCGGATCATTCTGTGTCTGGATCCTGCTAGGGAGAGAGCTGCTGCTGCTGCAGGGATAGCGTTAGGGTGTTCTATTAGCTTACTGTTAGGCAGGAGTGAGTCTACAAGAACCCAACAGCCCTTCTTAGGGCTACAATAATGTTATACTTTTTTTTTTTTTATTTGCAGCTAGTACCATATTGTGAGGAATTTGCAGGGGGACTTGCTACCGTTGTGTTTAGCTCTTAGTGACACACATTTCCACCTCAAACACCAAAGTGGGACAATTTATTAGGGGTTTGATTTCAATTAGGCACAGTCTGCCATTTACTTTTTATTTTACGTTTATTTTTTCATAACTCAGCGTCATCTCATCTGGCATAGCAGTGTGCTTTCATACTTGGCTAGAAAATAGCCAAAGGAGAATCCAAACGGCTTACTTATGCCTACAATAGCGTTATATATATTTTATTTCTGGTTGATCTGCTGGTGGCTGTCCTTGCTGCAGTGCATCTACTACCAAATTGTGAGGAATTTGTAGTGAGACTTGCGACCTTTGTGTTTAGCGCTTAGTGACGCACATATCCATCGCAAAGACCGAAGTGGGAAAATTTATTAGGGGTTGGATTTCAATTAGGCACAGTCTGCCATTTACTTTTTATTTTACGTTTATTTTTTCATAACTCAGCGTCATCTCATCAGTGTGCTTTCATACTTGACTAGAAAATAGCCAAAGGAGAATCCAAACGGCTTACTTATGCCTACAATAGCGTTATATATATTTTATTTCTGGTTGATCTGCTGGTGGCTGTCCTAACTGCAGTGCATCTACTACCAAATTGTGAGGAATTTGTAGTGAGACTTGCGACCTTTGTGTTTAGCGCTTAGTGACGCACATATCCATCGCAAAGACCGAAGTGGGAAAATTTATTAGGGGTTGGATTTCAATTAGGCACAGTCTGCCATTTCCTTTTTATTTTACGTTTATTTTTTCATAACTCAGCGTCATCTCATCTGGCATAGCAGTGTGCTTTCATACTTGGCTAGAAAATAGCCATAGCAATAGGATAGCATCGTTTGGTTTTAAAAACTAAAAAACACAAAAAAAAAAACCCACAAAAAAAAGTAAAAAAAAAATTAAAGTTATAACTTTCATTTTCAAAATGTTTAACCCGAGGGCTAGGGGTAGAGGACGAGGGCGGGGACGTGGGCGTCCAACTACTGCACCACCTGCTGATGAGGGAGCAGGGGAACGCCGCAGAGCTACACTCCCTAGGTTCATGTCTGAAGTTACTGGTAGAGCACTGTTGAGGCCAGAACAGTGCGAACAGGTGATGTTGTGGATTGCCGACAATGCTTCGAGCAATTTGTCCACCAGTCAGTCTTCCACGCAGTCCACCCATGTCACCGAAATCGGCACTCCTCCAGCTCCTGCACCTCAGCCTCCTCCCCCCCAGTCTGCCCCCTCCCAGGAAAATTTGGCATTTGAACTGGCATACTCTGAGGAACTGTTTTCTGGACCCTTCCCACAGTCACAAACCACTTGTCCGGTTGCTGCTGAGCAATTTTCCAATGCCCAGGTTTTCCACCAGTCGCAGTCTGTGGGTGATGATGACCTTCTTGACGTAGTGGAAGAAGTGTGTAAAGAGGTGTCCGACGATGAGGAGACACGGTTGTCAGACAGTGGTGAAGTTGTTGTCAGGGCAGGAAGTCCGAGGGGGGAGCAGACTGAGGGATCGGAGGATGATGAGGTGACAGACCCAATCTGGGTTGAGAGGCCGGGTGAACACAGTGCTTCTGAGACGGAGGAGAGTCCTCGACCAGAACAGGTTGGAAGAGGCAGTGGTGGGGCCAGACGGAGAGGCAGGGCCAGAGCAGGTGCATCAGCGCCAAATGTGTCACGTAGTGAAGCTCCCATGGCGAGGGCTCCCGCGGCGAGGGCTAGATTTTCAGAAGTCTGGAGGTTCTTTAAGGAAACACCAGATGACCGACGGACTGTGGTGTGCAACCTTTGCCAAACCAGGATCAGCAGGGGTTCCACCACTACTAGCTTAACTACCACCAGTATGCGCAGGCATATGAATGCTAAACACCCCACTCAGTGGCACCAAGCCCGTTCACCTCCGGCCGTGCACACCACTGCTCCTTCCCCTGTGTCAGCTGATAGTCAGCCCCCTGCCCAGGACCCTGGCACAAAAACCCCATCGTCGCCTCCACGATCCTCCACAGCATCCACCAGCGTTCAGCTCTCCATACCCCAGACGCTGGAGTGGAAACGGAAATATAGTGCAACCCACCCGCACGCCCAAGCCCTTAATGTCCACATCTCCAGATTGCTTAGCCTGGAGATGCTGCCCTATAGGCTAGTAGAGACCAAGGCCTTTCGCAACCTCATGGCGGCGGCCGCCCCTCGGTATTCGGTCCCCAGCCGCCACTACTTTTCCCAATGTGCCGTCCCAGCCCTGCACCAGCACGTGTCAGACAACATCATCCGTGCCCTGACCAACGCCGTTTCTGACAAGGTCCACCTGACCACGGACACGTGGACGAGTGCTGCCGGGCAGGGCCACTATATATCGCTGACGGCACATTGGGTTAACTTGGTGGAGGCTGGGACCGAGTCTGACCCTGCGGCTGGTCATATACTGCCGACGTCGAGGATTGCGGGGCCTACCTCGGTCCAGGTCTTTCAGGCCTACTATGCCTCCTCCTCCTCCCACCCCTCCTCCACCTCCTCCTCCGAACTACCATCCGTGGGCATGGCGCCATCAGTCGCTAGCTCTAGGCACAGCAGCAGTGCCGTCGCTAAGCGACAGCAGGCGGTGCTCAAACTTCTGAGCCTAGGCGATAAAAGGCACACCGCCCAAGAACTATTACAGGGCATCACGGCGCAGACTGATCTGTGGCTGGCACCGCTGAACCTGAAGCCAGGCATGGTTGTGTGTGACAACGGCCGTAACCTGGTGGCGGCTCTGCAACTCGGCAGACTGACACATGTGCCATGCCTGGCCCATGTGTTAAATCTGATAGTTCAGCGTTTCCTCAAGACATACCCCAATCTGTCTGATTTGCTCACGAAGGTGCGCCGCATCTGTGCGCATTTCAGGAAGTCCAGCACAGATGCTGCCACTCTCATGGCAGCGCAGCGCCGCCTCCAACTGCCCGCTCACCGACTGTTGTGCGACGTGCATGTTATCCAGAGTTTACCAGCAGCGCAGAGCGATTGTAGACTGCCAGATGTCAACTTCCACCAGAACTGGTAGTCAGGTCAGTCAGCTTCCTCAAGTCTACAATGAGGAGTGGACGTGGATGTCTGATATCTGTCAGGTGCTGAGTAACTTCGAGGAGTCAACACAGATGGTCAGTGGCGATGCCGCCATCATCAGCCTCACCATCCCGCTGCTTGGCCTGTTGAAAAACTCTCTGATCAGCATGAAGTCGGAAGCTTTGCGCTCGTCACAAGAGACGGGGGAAGAAGATTCCCTTGTTGATAGCCAAAGCACCCTTAGGTCTGTTTCTCAGCGCATATCGGAGGAGGTGGAGGAGGAGGAGGAGGAAGAGGAGGAGAATGTTGGCGAGACACAAGAGGGGACCATTGTTCAATCCTTCACTGTTCAGCGTGTATGGGCAGAAGAAGAGGAGTTGGAGGAGTTGGAGGAGGAGGAAATGGACAGTCAGGCCAGTGAGAGGAGTGAATTCTTACGCGTTGGTACTCTGGCGCATATGGCAGATTTCATGCTAGGCTGCCTATCCCGTGACCCTCGCGTTCAAAGAATTTATTCCAGCACCGATTACTGGGTATTCACTCTCCTGGACCCACGGTACAAGCAAAATCTTTCCACTCTCATCCCTGGAGAGGAAAGGAGTGTGAGAATGCATGAATACCAGCAGGCCCTGGTGCACAAGCTGAAACACTATTTCCCTTCTGACAGCGCTAGCGGCAGAGTGCGTAGTTCTGCGGGACAAGTAGCGAGGGAGAGTAGGCGAGCAGGCAGCTTGTCCAGCACTGGCAAGGGTACGCTTTACAAGGCTTTTGCCAGCTTTATGTCACCCCAGCAAGACACTGTCACCTGTCCCCAGTCTCGGCAGAGTAGGGCTGATCTTTACAGAAAGATGGTGAGGGAGTACGTAGCTGACCATACCATCGTCCTAAATGATCACACAGCTCCCTACAACTACTGGGTTTCAAAGCTGGACATGTGGCACGAACTGGCGCTGTACGCCTTGGAGGTTCTTGCCTGCCCTGCCGCTAGTGTGTTGCCCGAGCGGGTTTTCAGTGCAGCTGGTGGCATCATCACCGATAAGCGTACACGCCTGTCGACTAACAGCGCTGACAGGCTGACGCTTATTAAGATGAATAAAGCCTGGATTTCTCCTAATTTCCAATCTCCACCAGGTGAAGGAAGCTCAACCTGAATAATTTATCCACTCCTCCTCCTCCTCATTTTCCTCCTTCTCCTCCTCTTTGTACACTAAAGCAGAGGAAACTGGCTATTTTTTGACAGGGCCCACTGGCTCTAGCTATAGTACTTTATGCATTTAATTTTTCTGGAGGGCCACCTACCCGGTCCTCTGTTTTAAACAATTTTTGGGAGTGCCACATACAGGCACTCAATCTATTTCATTTTTCTGGAGGGCCACATACCTGCTCCTCTGGTTTGAAAACTTTTTTGGACTGCCACATACAGGCACTATCCAAATTAAATTGTCTCCATAGCAGCCTCCACACGTTGTCTCCATTGCTACCTCCAAAAGTCGTCCATATAGCTGCCTCCATACATCGTCCCCTTATCAAACGAGGTGTGTCAGGCAGAAATTTGGGTTGTTTTCATGGATTCCACATCAAAGTTGTTAACTTTGTCGCCACCCTGCTGTGTTATCCACAAAATATACTGGCAAACTTTTACCATTTAGGGATATTATTTCAGCGCTTCTTGCGCATCTGTTTACATTCCCCTCACCCGCCATATCCCAAACTTATAAGAACGCTACTACACTTAACTTGGTGCAGGCTGGGACCGAGTCTGACCCTGGGGCTGGTCATATACTGCCGACGCAGAGGATTGCGGGGCCTACCTCGGTCCAGGTCTCAAAGGCCTACTATACCTCCACCTCCTCCCACCCCTCCTCCACCTCCTCCTCCTCCGAATTACCATCCGTGGGCATGGCGCCATCAGTCGGTAGCTCTAGGCACAGCAGCAGTGCCGTCGCTAAGCGACAGCAGGCGGTGCTCAAACTGCTGAGCCTAGGCGATAAAAGGCACACCGCCCAAGAGCTATTACAGGGCATTCCACATCAAACTTGTTAACTTTGTCGCCACCCTGCTGTGTAATCCACAAAATATACTGGCAAACTTTTATCATTTACCGATATTATTTCAGCGCTTCTTGCGCATCTGTTTACATTCCCCTCACCCGACATATCCCAAACTTATAAGAACGCTACTACACTTGATCTTATACAAAAGGTTCTTAGAAGTGCTGTTTGGGGAGTAGCCTAGAGACAGGGGCTTGGATTGGCGAAAGCTCGCCTGGAAGCGGAGCGCCAGCTCCATCCCAAGATCCAACTAACATAGTTTTAACTGCAGCACCTTTAATCTACTACTAGTTCACTGCCTCCATAATAATAATAATAATAAAAATAATCTTTATTTATATAGCGCCATCATATTCTGTAGCGCTTTACAAATCATAGGAAACAAATACAAATGTAATGTAACAGAGCACAACATTTGTATGGAACAACAGGAGTGAGGTCCCTGCTCGCCAGAGCTTACGTTTTATGAAGATGATGGGGTAACACGAGGTAAAAGAATATTTAATGGTCAAGCCATTCTTCTTAGGGAATAGAACAAAATATAATAAATGGAATTGCTGTCGCTTGAACCACTCAGCCGTCATCTTATATACCAGGTCCAGGGTGAATGGGACTGCAGAGAAGTCTGGTGCCTGTTGGTTGCTGGATAACAGATGGGAGGACGACACAGGACGGGTTAGTAGAAGAGTTAAAACTTCATGCAGTTAATGAGTGTTATAGGCTTGCCTAAAGAAATGGGTTTTAAGAGCACGTTTGAAACTTTGGAGGTTAGGTATTAGTCTGATAGTCCGGGGCAGAGCATTCCATAGAATTGGTGCAGCTCTAGAGAAGTCTTGGAGACGCGAGTGGGAGGTCCGCACTAGGGTAGAGGGTAATCTAAGATCACTGGCGGATCTAAGAGCACGGGTTGGGCGATAGACTGAGATAAGAGAGGAGAGGTAGGGGGGTGCAGCATTATACAGAGCTTTATGGATGAGGGTTATTATTTTAAACTGTATTCGAAAGGAGCCTGGCAGCCAGTGCAGCGACTGGCATGAACTGTAGGCATACATGGTCCCCTTATCAAACGAGCTGTGTCAGGCAGAATTTTGGGTTGTTTTCATGGCTTCCACAACAAACTTGTTAACTTTGTCGCCACCCTGCTGTGTAATCCACAAAATATACTGGCAAACTTTTATCATTTACCAATATTATTTCAGCTCTTCTTGCGCATCTGTTTACATTCCCCTCACCCGCCATATCCTAAACTTATAAGAACGCTACTACACTTGATCTTATACAAAAGGTTCTTAGAAGTGCTGTTTGGGGAGTAGCCTAGAGACAGGGGCTTGGATTGGCGAAAGCTCGCCTGGCAGCGGAGCGCCAGCTCCATGCCAAGATCCAACTAACATAGTTTTAACTGCAGCACCTTTAATCTACTACTAGTTCACTGCCTCCATACATGGTCCCCTTATCAAACGAGCTGTGTCAGGCAGAATTTTGGGTTGTTTTCATGGCTTCCATGTTAACTTTGTCGCCACCATGCTGTGTAATCCACAAAATATACTGGCAAACTTTTATCATGTACCGATATTATTTGAGCGCTTCTTGCTCACCTCCTTTGGTTCCTCTCTGCCACCCATTGGTTTGAAGCCTGAGTCCATTTAGGGTATGTCGCCATGCCACTCTCTAGCCTGCCGCTGCTGCCGCTGCCTCTGCATGCCGTCCCCTATAGTGTCAGGGTCAATTATTGGATGTTTTAGATGCTATCTAGCTTCATTCTGTCACTCTGTCATGGCCATGCTGTTGCCCATAATTTTGGCATAATGGTGCGATTAAGCAGCCTCAGAGGCATCCATGCATGCTGCCCCTGCTGTTTCCTGTCCATTTCCGTGGTGTTTCCATCCTTTTCTGAGGTTCCCAGGTGTTTGGCCAAGCTTCCCTGTGCAGAGCCTTGGTCCCCTTGAAAAATGCTCGAGTCTCCCATTGACTTCAATGGGGCTCGTTATTCGAGACGAGCACTCGAGCATCGGGAAAAGTTCGTCTCGAATAACGAGTACCCGAGCATTTTAGTGCTCGCTCATCTCTATTCACTACCTTTTTACTATTTTGGATAAAAAGGGATCAGAATGTCGTACAGTCCCCTAGAATGGTAGCCATAAAATATCTGCTGGTCCTGAAGAAAATGACACTAGGTCTGTACACAGAAGTAATAAAAGATATGGATGTCAGAATATGGCAAAACATATATTTTTTAATACCTTTAAAATAAAATTAACAAACTTGTTCATTTATTTGACAGAACTGAGCCAAAGAATAAAGGGGAGGTATCATCTAGACCACGAAATGAAATCTAAAAAAAAGAAAAATGGCAGATTTAGTGAATTCTGCTGTATTTTTTCCAGCTTCCTAGTACATGGCATAGAATATCAAATGGTGGCAGCAGAGAGCAAAAACTGTCCCGTAGATAGTAAGCCTCATACAGTTCTGGCAAAATAAAAACGTTATGGCCTTTGGAAGGTAAGTAGTTAAAATTAAAACAGGCTACAGTATTAAAGGAGCCCAAGAACTGGGGTCTGTTGTATCCCAAATTAATGGAGCGTCAGGATGGATATGAGCACGGCCACTCCAATCACTGTTTACGGCACTGACGGTGATAGCAGAGTATGCGTAGTATATATCTATTTGTTCTCTCATATATATATATATATATATATATATATATATATATATATATATATATATATATATATATATATATATATATATATATATATATACACACACACATGTATTACATTTGTTAGAGCACATCTAAATTGTGACTAAAGTCTATAGATGAGGATCTTGCAGGAACACAAAAGGTAAAATAGGAGACTTTAAAAGGATCCCATAGTGTCCAGCAGAGGGCAGCGCGGCTTTACAGAGCTGGATTACCATCTGTCTGCGGGACCATGCAGGTGTTTAGCTAAGTGGTTACATAAAATAATTGACTTTATTGTGGTGTGTTGTGATTGCATTAATCACTGTCACATACTTGAGGATCTGCTTCTTTGATGTAAGGTGTTTGCAAGCAATCAAGTCATTTTTGGGAATCAGTCCTGCTGAGAATAAAGACAGTAGAGATAATGTGCCAAGATTGGGACCTGGTAAAATACTGATTTACAAATTACAGCTTCTTGGTCTTGTAATCACAGCTCAGTGTTTATTAAGCCTCCTATTGTCTGGAGAGTCAGAGGAAAGAGGAAGTTTTGCCATTTTCTGTTTACTTTAGCCACATTAGTGGCAAAACAAGCACCAACAAGAAAGACAACAAATTCCTTCTAGTAAAAGCAGAAACAAATAATAGATTGGAAGAAAAAATTTAATTTCTATAAAGAAGTTTATGTGTGCATATTATGTTCAACTATTACAAATGTAGACAACCGCTAACATTGTATTGTATTCTGACAGCTAAGTCCAAGTTATGTTAATAATCAGTCAGTACGAGACCATTATCAGCATATGGAACAAGAAGAGCTATAAATTTAATTAAACTATTCAGCATTTGATGATAAGCAGCTTTTACAATGATGAGTCTTATCAGGCCCCAGCGTATGATTTTCCCCCAATCCATCCAATCATGCCACATATATCTAGAGACTGTGGCCTCCGTGGTTGTGTCTATTCTACTCCAGGTCCTGCTGATTTGTGCTATAACCTGCAACTGAACTGGCACAGGCTATAGCTAGTGCTCAAGAATGCTCTTTGACAACCCACTCATGACCCTCCATTCCCACTTTACATGGAGGTGGCGAAAAGGAAGAAATAATCACCATTCCTGGCCATGTGCAATGAAATTTTGATCATTTAAAAGCTTTTTTGCCAGAAAACTGGTGTACGCGCCCTGATAATTCCCTCCAAATCAACATATATGAAGCCTTGCCAGCCTTAAAGGAAATCTACCATTTGATTTCATGCATAATGAACCTACCATACCTTGAGAATGTTGTAGCTACACTGATGCAGAAACATATCTTGTTTAATACCCTGCGCTTAGTGGTTTTGCTGAAAAAGCAAACATTTAGGACCTTGTCAAAGCTGGATTGCTTCAGCCTGCTGTTGATAAATACATTACTTTTGCAAAAAGTCTCATAGTTACTCTAGTCCTCTGATGGTGTATGTGCTGAAACTTTGTGCATTTTGAGACTTTTTTTGGGGACTTTAAGACCATAAGAACATTTATTAAAAGGCTAAAACCACTTTAATGAATCTGTTGCGCACTGGATCTCCAAAAATAGACATAGGACTGACCCAAATAGCTAATCTAATGATAAATAACCCCACTTATGTGCATATCACAAACAAACAATCGAAAATTAATTGAAAAAACACTTGAGTTTCATGCATTATGATCTACTACTATATAGTAATATTTGTGAATATCCAGAAGGTAAATGGCTCATTTATATAAAGCACGTTTTGTTGCAGAAATTTTTGAAAATAAATACAGTTTTGTTTAACTGAATGAGTTTCTACTACTCTGGGACAGATACTGAAATTTAAGCAAAACCTACAATGTACTGGAACCCTGAGATAACTAATGTAAAACTGAGTTTACTACAATTGCAATTATTTCTCAACAGTCCCAAGCCAGAACTACCCAAGCTCCCTTATTATAGTCAAAGTTATATTGATAATATTTATAGTATTGACTAGATTGGACACAATTGTTGAAAATTTTCAGCTGTGAGGATGACAGCGCCAGAACACATTTTTCTTCATGTAAACAAAAATGACTTTCTTTAATAATCTGTAAAGAGTTGTAACACAAAGTACATCATTACTTTAGATATTCTGTGGAATTAAAACATGAAAAGCTTTCTACATTAGGTATACAAATAAATGCAAACTATAAATAATAATTATATTGTCCACTAGAGGGCAGCAAATACATTACTAACAATAAATACAGATATTAAGAAACTTCTTTATTCTTATGATTTTAGGAGTGCAAGAAGTTGACAAGGAGAGAGAAGCACTTTGTCCAAGTGAGAATGCTAATTTATAGATATAAAAGGAAATCTATCACCAGATTACTGGTGGTAGAGTGTCCTAAATAGGTAGCTCATTATGGGATGGGGTGAACAGTGTTTTACATGTAATTTGGCGTTTTTATTGGGGAAATATTAACTCTGTAAAAGTGCCGGAGGCGCTCAGGCTGATGACACCCGATCTCCTCACGGCTTTCCCAGACTTTAATATATTCACGCCTCCTGGGGTGTGGAGAGCGGGGTGTGTGCTCTCTCCTAGTTCCCCAGCCGGCGGCGGCTTGCAGCAAGGGAGGGTTCGTGGCGTGAATATATTAAAGACAATTTTGTGTTCTCCATGAAAACCCATACTTTTATTTTTCAAATGAGTTGCAAAATAAATAGAAAATATAGCCCAGACATTGACATTGCAGACCTTTGGCATTCTGGCTGTTAACTTGCTGAGGTAATCTTGAGAAATTTCACCCTATGCTTACAGAAGCCCCTCCCACAAGTTGGACTTTTTGCGTACCTTACAGTCAAGCTGCTTCCACAGCAGCTGAGATCTGGTGACTGAGCGGCTACTCCATTACAGGTAGAATACCAGCTGCCTGCTTCTTCCTTAAATAGTCCATGCATAATTTGGAGATGTGATTTGGGTCATTACCCTGTTGTAGGATGAAATTGGCTCCAATTAAGCGCTGTCCAAAGGGGAATGGCATGGTCAATTCCCTTTGACCTTGTACAAATCTCCCACTGTACCAGCACCAAAGCAACCCCAGACTATCACATGACATCCACTATGCATGACAGATGGTGTCAGGCATCTACCAGCATCTTTTCAGTTCTTCTGCTTCTCACAAATGTTCTTCTGTGTGAACCCAACACCTCAAAGTTAGATTCGTCTGTTCATAACACTTTTTTCCAATCTTCCTCTGTGTCATTGTTCTTTTCCCCATATTAATATTTTTCCTTTTATTACCCAGTCTCAGATGTGGCTTTTTCTCTCCCATGAAGGGCGAAGGCCAGCATCCTGGAGTTGCCTCTTTACTGTAGAGGTTGACACTGGCGTTTGGCTGCCGGTGGTGAACCTGTGAGGTGTCGGTTTCTCAAACTAGAGACTCTAATGTACTTTTCTTGTTGCTTAGGTGTGCAGAAGGGCTTGCCATTTCACTTTCTACTCTGGTTAAAGCCTGTTTGTGTTCTCCTCTGAAGGCTGTAGTACCCACCGTTGTAGGAAATCTACAGTTTCTTGGCAATTTGTTGCATGGAATGGCCTTCATTTCTAAGAACAAGATTAGACAGTCATTGAATGTTCTTTTTTTCTGGCCATTGTGAGAGTATCATAAAACAAACAAATGTGATGCTCCAGATTCTCAACCAGCTTAAAGGAATGTCAGTTTTATAGCTTCTCTAAATCATCATCTAAATCAAGGGTTTTCTAAATCCATTAGCCTTCTTACACAGCTATCAAACCCAACGGGGCAAATTTACCAAGGGCCGTGCACCTGTTTTCCATTGGACTTTGCACTTTCTTTTAGGTGAAAACTGCTTGCACGGTATTTAAGAAGTGTCTGCACCACATTTGTGTCGCAGCTGCACTAGGCATCGTGCTGCACAAATTTCTGCACTGAAGTGGGCTTTCCAGTGCTCAGTCGGACCGTGCACCAGATTTAACAGGTAAAGTCTTACAGAAATGTGACACACTGTATGTTTAAGGTGCACCAAAAAGAAGTGGCAGTGCAGGGAGTGGCAGATTCAAGAAGAACGTGTGCCAAAAATCCTGGATCTGGTGTACTCTTCACTATAGACAGGCAAACTGTGCATTTTGCCCTGTTCTTTGCAAATATGCCCCAGTGTACCATTAAAGCACCGGAATGGTGGTTGTTGGAAATGGGCCTATATACACCCATGTGGATATTGCATTAAAAACCAGACATTTGCAGCTAGAATAGTCATTTACCACATTAAAATTGTATAATGTGCATTTATGATTCATTTAATATTAGCTTCATTGAAATGAAAATGTGCTTTTCAAAAATAAGGAAATTTCTAAGTGACCTCAAACTTTTTATCAGTAATCTATGAGGATACAATTTGCAGAAAATGGCTACTAATCTTGGTTACATAATTTGTGATATCCTCCATGTGTTGATAGGAAGTAGATTTTATGATTTGATCCTACAACTGAGCATGAACTAAGCAGTTCCTTTATGCTCCGTTCTCAAAACGCATGCATTTCCAATGTGTCCAAAACGCATTGTGTGAACGCCGCCTCAAGATTTAAATATGCTTATAGGGTGAGGTAAGTGTCAATGTTGGGTTCACTTTACAGATTCTGTTTAGACCCTAGGTACATGGGCAGTTTCTCTTTACAGAACAGATCTAATATATATGACATGTTCCAAATAAGTAAGAGGCCATGAGAAATAAACTGGGGGTCTCACCTGGATTTGGACTACACTGGATTTGGCATCACTTATTCCAAAAGGATGGCTTATTATCTTATCGGCTAATTGATACCAAGTTAATAGTTGTATGAAAATACATAGAAAATAATAGGCCATCCAATCTTTGTCCTATGTAAAGAAATATCAATGCAGGTAATATGTAAAAAAAACTAAATAAATAAATAATCATGTGAACCATTTAGTACACATGAATATGCACCAACAATTTTCATGGTTTTTCCTAATGGAAAGAAACGCCTGCAGTGCTCCACATGCAAACCGTTTGCTTGATTCATTCTAAGAGAAAAATCACAAAGCAAGGAAAATAATTCAAAATGTCACATAAATTTCCTTAAGAAATTTCTAAGAGTCATAATCAATTGTTTTTGTAACCATAGATACACAGCTTATCCAACCAGATATGTTGTCATCCAATTATCCATGTGGCTCTGGATAGAAAAAGGCTTCATGGGGTAAGACCGAAGACCCCTGTGTCATAAGAAAAGTTGTAAAGGTCAATATTTTAAAATAAAATATAAAAATACAATTCCAACAACTACAACTCACATAGGCTTATTCCCTGAGTTTTCCCCATACAGATCACTTTCTGAAGGACAATGTCCTGCTGTGTCACTTACTTGCACCCTCAGCAGGAAGTCTCCCCAAATAAACTGTGTTGGTCCAAAAAATAAAGATAACCAACTATCTCTGTGTCTGCCTGGGAAGTGCTGCTTGTATAATGCTTATCTATCACGTATGGTCATCCCCATATTGTGGATACTACATTCTGGATAAGGGTGAGATGCATCAATACTGGTGCCTGGAGGATACAATTATATCATTTTGAGGAACAATGATTTATGATAACATAAAAGACTGACAGCAGATAATAAAAAACAAGCATATAATAAAAAAACAAATCCATCTCATCTACTGTAACATATCAATATCCAAGTCCATCTTTACATTCACTCACCATTTTTTATCAACATTTGCTCTGTGTATCTGCTATAATTATTAAAATGTTTAAATTATTAAATCAAATTGCTTTGATCTTTCCCACAATATATTTCAGATTGTTCTTGTGTTTCCAAAGCTTACTAAAAACCTTTTTCCAGGATATTCCAGGTTTTCTATATAAAGTGGTCCAGTCACCAGGTACAAAATGAAAAGACACACATCATTGGCTGCGATTGGCCTGGAAAATATTGCTGACATATAGACAATGTTTCATGGCCTTAATATAGCCATCAGAACAGCCTTTAACGTAATGAAAGTGATCAAACTTCTAATACAAGTGGATCATTCACATTCAAATATATGACAGGTCAATTTTTTAAAAGGGTTAACTATTTCCCTAGCAACTGTTTGTTTCACAAACTGCACCACACCACTAACAATGGAAACTGTGGACTGGACCAACACTTTTTTGGTGGGAAAATGAATACACTTTTTATGTAATTCTGTGCAATCCCTTTAAAATCTTGGTATGCTACCCCTAGTTGCAATGGTTTACTCAGTGGTATAGATGCCAAAGTAACCATATAATGGGAGAAATGTATTAGTCTGTTTACACCTGACTACTGGAGAAATTTGCACCTGAAATGCGGTGCGCCACATTTATTAAAGGTTATAGATAATTTTTAGGCAGTTTTCTGACTTGTCTGAAAGTGATTTTGTCCATTGTGAATAAGGGGGCATGGTCTTGCAGAATACAGCCCATGCGCTAGAACAGTGGTGGCGAACCTATGGCATGGGTGCCAGAGGTGGCATTTCTCTGGGCACTCAGACATCGCTCCAGGACAGAATTCACCAAATAGGACCAAATCTACCTGCACTCCCAGACAACCTAAGAGATGCTGCTCTTAGCGCCATTTTAAAGCGACATTGCTTGGAACTTCGGGAAAAGAGAGAAGGTGTTAACAAAACTGCAATGTCTTTGGAGGTCATCCTCCTGGACCCACCGCTCTTCTACAGAGAGACCCTGGAGAGAAGCTACGATGAGTCTTAATTTTACCTCCTGCTTTCAACTGTATTGATGGCCTCAGCGGGTCGATACGATTGAAAGATGAGGAAGAACAGGTAGCAATAAGTTACTACTTAAAATGCCATCTTGGCACTTCATGGTAAATCAGTGGATTTTGGTTGTAGTTTGGGCACTCGGTCTCTAGAAGGTATGCCATCACTGCACTAGAGCATTCGGTGCTCTCACCAGTCTTATACTGCACCAGATTAATCACCAGAATACCTGATGGTAGACGCTTCTACTCACCCCCCATCCCACGACGATCTGCAGTAAGGTTCTTCTAGTATACATTAGAAGTGCAGTGTTTGCTAAGAATAAAGCTTTTAAAAATATGCAAGTTAGCCTGAGGAGCTCTGGCGACAACCTCTTTGCTCCTCCGATTATTCATGGCTGGCTCTGCCTACACAGTGGGCATGTGACGTCACCAGTCATTAGCAAGGCACATTACAGATTGTAGAGCGATCATAGCATTACACCTATATACTATGCTATGATTGCCCATAGCGTGAGCATTGCAGAGGGATGTCACAGGCTCTCTGACTGATGTGTAGGCAGAGTCGGCTGGCCAAGACCCATGAATAATTGCTAATCGGAAGAGCCAAGATTTACATATTTTTGAACGCTTTATTTCTAGCCAACACTGCACTAAATACTAAAAGATGAGGCATGAGACAAGGGGCGAGTAGTAGGCATCTACCATCAGGTATTCTGATGGCAATGTCCTTTAATACATCTCCCCTAAAGTCTGTTGAGGGGTTCGCTTTTATATACAGTTGCATCACTAAATGTACCACACAGCAATCACCGGTGTCTCATATCCCCCATATCAGGTCAGGTAAAGCAGTGCAAAAATACAAAGCATCAGAATGTATGGTAGGGTACAAGGCCATAGAAATCCTTAAGGGTATCTTTTCCTGCAAAGCCCTAACTTATGGTATTGCATGTGGATGCTTGCAGCTAAGTCAGGAGCTTAAGGGGGTCCATAAGTCCTGTAGCCACACACCCCCACCCGCAGTATGGGTAGACCTGTACTGTAACTGATACATATAGTCTGGGGTCCTATAACAGCTTTCAATACCATTCACTACCAATGGTCTGGCATTTTGGAAGTAAGAGGCCATGTTTTTCAAACCTCGGACAAGCATTTTAAGTTATGCCTCTTTGTGTGTGCATGAGCCCACCAAGCCCATTTAGTAATACTGCTAAAGCATACAAGCATGTTCCCGTAGCATAGGGCTTCTATTGAATAATAAAACCAACCTATTGAACTATTCTACAACAAAAACTTTTCTATACCAGTCAGAGACTGCAAATATAAAAGCCAGTCCAAATTTTCCCCAGTATATACATAAATGTTAAAGCTCAATAGAAATCCTTTATTATTCGTAGTACAATTCCTGATCCAGATCTGTATCATTAGCACATCACACACCTTTATCACACTAGATAATAGGAATAATTCAATTAGATAACACCTGATGCACAAATCACAACCTTAAAATTCCTGGCTGGAGGGAACACTTCCTGAATGAGAGGTAAAGAAAAGATAAGTACAAAGATCTGACCCAAATCCATAACCAATGACGGAGTATTTGTTCTGATGAGGATTGTACCATGGCTGCTCTATGCAGACACTCTCTTTACTTAAAGGGGTTTCTCACGAACTAAGTTAGGCCCTATCCCGTGGATGGGACCTAACTTGCTGATCAGTGGGGGTCTCAGTGCAAAGACCCACACAGATCGCGAAAACAAGGGGTCCCTGGATAGGGCCCAACTTTAGTTCATGGGAAAACCCCTTTAAACATGAATTTATTCATCCCAAATCTTACTATTACTGTATTAATTATATATATATACGTAAAGAAGTCTCATCCCTAAATGTTCTACAGTTATTATGAGATATGAGGACGCTTATCATTACTGTTACTGAGAGCATTTTATTACTCCTGTGGAAACTTTTTTGGCAGGTACTATGCAGAGATTGGCTCTGAGAACATCGATTTGTATGATACCTGAATATTAGTAAATTGAGTCTCCCTATAGGAGAAATTTTAATCCCTTTCATCCTGAAACCACATTAACATATATAAGTTCAGGTATCATTCTCATAATTTCTCCTCTATAACTGTTTATGACTTCAAAACTCTGACAGCTGAAACCCCACACGCATATGTTTGTGATGGCCGGGTCTCATTCTGGACACTGCCCTATTATAGCTAGTCACTAGCATTGTGTTTCTTCAGACATCCGTTTTTATTCTGCACACCCCGGTATGACATTTGCTGATGACGCAAGTGAAAAATGTCCTACACAAGTTTTTGGTCTAGTAAAAAAATAACTGAAAGCCCTTGCACACCATCCAAGCACAGGAGAGGAAATTTATATCGCCCTGTTCATCAGTTTTCTGGCACATATGGCATTTATAAATCTCTGCTTGTGTTTTTCCAGCCTGCACGACAATTTGTGTGTGACGGGGAACAGGGTGGGAGCATGAATGTGCCAGCCTGCCATCTTCACTATGGTCTTTACTATGGACTAAACTGGTGTGACATGGCGGAGATTCATCCTGGTGCACTCCATACGCCGGTGCACCAGGGGGAATATTAACACAGGCATGACACTAATCTTAACGTATTTCTACCTCTATGTTTTCACTGCTCCATTTTTATTGAAAAGATGGATGACATTCCCAAGGTGTCTTTTTTGGGCACGCGTAAAAACAGATGAAACTTACAAAATGATCCACCTCCTAATTCTGCAATTTTTCCTTACATTAGAACTATTGTGCTGTTATATGCTCAGTTGCATTCACAATGTTTCAATAAATAATTTTTGTACACATTAAACAGAAAACTAAGTTGAAATTTAAAAGAAAAAAACATCAGTTTTTGCCCACATGCAGTTTTTTCTCAAGTGATACAACCAGGGCTGCCACTAGGAATTTTGGTGCCCCTAACTGGAAGATTTTTGTGCTTCCCCCCCCCCCCCCACACTGGTGCCTATTCCCACATTGATACATAACATTGTATACACAATTTTTTTTGACCAAAACATTTTTAAGCCATGACAAGCTCTGCACATGCCCACTCAGTATATAGATAGCCAGCTCAGTGGGTAGCACTTGCAGCGCTGGGGTCCTGGAGTCCCACTTAGGTCAACATCTGCAAAGAGTTTGCACGTTCTCTCCATGTTTGCATTGGTTTCCTCCAGTTTCCTCCCACGCTCCAAAACATACTAGTCGGTTGATTAGATTGTGAGCCACATGGGGACAGGGACCGATTTGGCAAACTCTGTGCAGTGCTGCGTAATCAGTAGGTGCTATATAATTAAAGAATTACTATTATAGCCCCTGCACATGCCCAATAAGTATATAGATAGTGCCTGCACATGATCACTCAGGCACATGCCCCCTCAGTCCAGAGCCAGCCCCCCTTTAATAAGATGTCTACCACAGATGCTCCCTTTAATGAAATGTCCATCCCAGATGCCTCCTTTTATAGAAATGTGCTACCAAGATGCCCCCTCTTACATAAATCCCTCCATCATTAATGTAATGTCCTATTGAAAAAAAAAATCTATACTCACCTTTGGCTTCCCTTCTTCCAACTGAGGATAAACACCATGATGTGGTGGTGTCACCATCATGTGACATCATAGTGTAAGGGCCCGTGCAGTACATACACCATGAGTTGACCATGAGTAAGAACTAATGCCTATGTTCGAAAATGTCCCTTTGGATTATGCATTGTAACAAATATGGAATAAAAGATAAAGATTTTAGCAGCTTAGAGTGCCGGTCCTAACCTTTTTTTCTTCCTTTGGATGTTACTTGGGTGTTCCGACAAGACTCTACAAGAAGTTGCTTAAACATTTGAGACTTTTGTGCAACTTTTTAGAAAAAGTCTCAAAAAACACATGCCTCATTTATCAACCACTTAGATTATTCAGGCAAGCCCAAAACCTTACAAAAACTCCCAAAAACTAGAAACACATTTTCAGACTTATGATAATTTCCCCCCTTGGTTCGCAGGGGGACATACTTGTGGCACACTAGCCCCCCACTTACTTTTCTGATTCTAATCCATTGACATTGTACAGTAGCAACAATTTCACGTATTCGCTGTGAAACACAAACTTTCCTGTGGTGTGGAGTTTTTAAGCCCCAGCATGTCACTTTATTCTGTAGTGCAACCAGTGCAAGCAGCGGGATACCAGGTGGAATTATTACCAAAATGCTAGGTTTTTCACACAATGAAATTAGGAGAAACATACTGCCAATTTTCTGCAATTGAAAACCAATAGTGGAACCATTGTCCTCAGCCTAAGGGCGCCTTCCCATGTGCAGTTTTTGTTGCGTTTTTAAACACATCCAAAACGCAAGTGGGAGGGGGGTCTGCCTGAAATGCATGCATTTCATTGCAAACGTATATGCTTTTTGGCAAAACCCCCTCCAACTTTTGTTTTGGAATTATAAAATATACCTGTCTATACATCTGACTTACACACACCCTGTACATAACCCAGGAGCCACTTGTAAATTCAGTTATGCTCCTCGTTCTGTTATTTTAAAGAAAGAAAAATAATAACTTAAGCAGTGATATCCAATATTCATAAAGAACAAACAAAGCTAAGTAAGGGTGCTGCCACATGGTGCGTCCTTGGTCCGCTTTTAAACAGATTGAAAACCCAAGAGTTTTTGTATGTTTACCATGCGTTTGGCTGGTTTGGGGGCGACGTCCCAGGGGACGTTCATGACTGCGTTTGCAAACGCAGCCAAAATGTCCCGTGTGACAGCGCCCTTAATCTGTTTATCTTCATTTCTAGAAGTGTAGGCAGCGGTGAAACAGATTAAAATCAGTCAAATGCATGATGAACATACAAAAACGCATGCGTGTTTAGTCCGTTTAAAACCTGTCCGGGCACATTCATACGATGCGTTGTGTTTTTGACACATTCCAAAGACTTCAACCTTGATCACATTTTGAAGTAACATTGTGTTTCCATTGCATTTGCTAAAACGCAATGTTACTTCAACATGTAATCAAGATGGAAGCCTTTTGAATGCGTCAAAAACGCATAAAAAATGCAATGCCATGCATCGCGTGAAAGCGCCCTCCAAGAACATATTGTGTAACAGCACCCTAAGGGCGCGTTCACACGTTCCGCTATCGACGCATTTTTAACGCGACACTAGTGCACAGTGGGCGGGGCTCGGGCCGATCGCATATGCGTTTCCTGGGAAACGCATGCGATTAATAACCCGATCGCATGTGTTTCTCTGGAAACGCATATGCGATCGCCCCAAACTCCGCCCCCTGTGCGCTAGCGTCGCGTTATGAACGCGGCGCTAGCGGAACGTGTGAACGCGCCCTAAACGTGTCTGAATAATCATGTGGCAGCATTTCCATGGAAAGTGAGGCTGTGCTCAGATATAGCATTTTCATTGTGTTTTGAAATGCAATACAACAGCTGAGAGGGGATTTTCCCTATTGCATTGTTAGGCCGCGGTCACACGTACCGCTAGGCGTCCGTCATAACGCGACGCTAGCTCACATGGGGAGGTCCTTGGCCCGAACGCACATGCGTTTCCAGGGAAACGCATGCGATTGTTAAGCATGTGCGTTCGGGCCGAGGACCTCCCCCTGTGCGCTAGCGTCGTGTTATGAACGCGGTACGTGTGACCGCGGCCTTAACATTCGCATTTTCAGGACGCAACTGTTAATGCAATGTTAAAAAATTAGACAGATCTCTCTACAGCTGTTTTATTGTGCAATGTAAACACGACAGGGTGGTGGTACACGTGGCGTTTTGAACCCGTTTTTGGGCCGTTTTAAAGCTGTCCGTTAAAAACCGCATACGTTAATTATCTGAATTAAAACTGGTCAAAAACGCATGCGTTTACAAAATATGCATTCGGTTTTTGATGAACTGCTTAAAAACGGGCCAAAAACGCATTCAAAACGGCATCACCCTGAAACGTTCACAGGGAGCGTTCATACGTTCCGCTAGAGTCGCATTCATAACGTGACGCTAGGGCACAGTGGGTGGGGCCCGGGCCGATCACATATGCGTTCTCTGGAAACGCATATGCGATTGACCGGAGCCCCGCCCCCTGTGTGCTAGAATCGCGTTATGAACGCGACACCAGCAGAACGTGTGAACGCACCCTCATATTTGTCTTTATATAAGAAATATTATTGTTAATAATTATTATTGATATTATTTGACATCAGCAGATAAACTGCTGAGACTTGTAGTCCTCTAACCCATGTATGTATATATAAAGCGACTGCATGCGCTTGGCTGTGGATAAAATATACCTTGACACATATAAGTCAATTATCCTTTACAAAATCTTTTATATGCATAAAGAGAACCTCTGTTATGTTACAATGTGAACATTTCTTCACAGGCTGCATTAAATACCACCGCCTAACCATTTGCAATACTCATATGTATAACTTTATATACAGCTGCAACAAAGGGAATGCTGGGAATTGTAGTTCTACAACTTGTGGTGCAGATATAAAGTAACTGCCAGTGTTGGGTTGTAGTAATATGTACCTGGAAATAATTCTGACACCCATTGAAGGCAGTAGCCCTGGTCCACATCTTCAATGCACTTATAGATTCATCAGTAGGGATTATATAATCACACATGGAGTTGGTCAATAATCAGTGTTGTTTAATCCCTGGTCCTGTTTAGCAGATTGTATCTAATTGTCTTCTGAGATGCTAGTCTGTGTAATGAGCTCATGGGCTCTGACACTTTTCTCCGATTGTCTAAACCCTTTTGGTTTTTTACAGATGAATTGAACACAACACAGAGGTGCTAATTATTTTTTAATTACTGCAAGGTAATCCCCCTGCAAAGGTTCTCCAAACTTCCACTGCTTGCTAGACTATGTGCAAGTCAATGCTCCTCAGCCTGGCCAGGGAATGTTGAGGTGTTGGGGGGAGCCCACATCACACTCTGTAGCATTGAATGTGTTAACAGAAGGGAAGTCCTATTGACTGCTGATGTGACTCAATAGGCTTGTGTTGAGTGGCTTATGTAAATAGAGGTTTGTAATTTTATCATCATAGGATGAACCAGCCCCCCTGCTTCTCCCCCTATGTCCAATAAGAAAAGACCCAGCTTGACACCTGCCTATATACAGAGGAAAGGAGCAAATATCCAGAACACTCATCTTTTCTCCACCACAAACAAATATTAGGTCAGTTGAAAAGATCCAGAGTGAGGAAGAGGGGGTTAACCAAAAGCCTCATTTACCAGCATCCAGCAA
This sequence comes from Engystomops pustulosus, assembly GCF_040894005.1. Classification (NCBI taxonomy): domain Eukaryota; kingdom Metazoa; phylum Chordata; class Amphibia; order Anura; family Leptodactylidae; genus Engystomops; species Engystomops pustulosus. The sequence goes on from NC_092414.1 coordinate 152,050,260, forward strand.
TGACTTCCAGCAAAATAGAGATGCCTGGAGAAGTGAAGACAGACCCTGCAGCTCTGATGGCCTCTTTACATCTTCTGCCTTCGCCTACCACAAACCTGGAGGTCAAGCACACCAAGGTAAGGAGACCTTCTGCTGGGTCACTTGAGAAAAGTGTCTGGATCTTCTCCACTACACACAGGCACAGCTGCAGATAGGATCTGAACCTTGCTGACTGCATTCTTCTGTGCAGCTGGGTCACATACAACTTTACTGGGCAACCCTAGAAAGTTACCTGTAACTTGATCCTTCCTTTCAGATGCATTTATTTCCTTAATGACATTTCTGTTATTCATAATTATACTGGGAGCTTAATGCTTTCTAGTAACAGAACTTTTACCATGTAATGTCCAATCTATTCCCCCTGCTCTTCAGATCTGTAGTAACTCTGAAGATGATATATGATCTAACCCCAGAAAACTTATCTATAATGTATCTGTCTATTACAGTGTCTATGCTCAATTGATGGTATATACGTTTTCTCCAGTATGTATCAACTTATTTTATGGCAATATCTATTCATTTTCTGTTCTGTGAATTTTTCTGTTTAGTGATCTAACTCTACAATCTACTTTTTATGACTCTCCAATATACTTTGTAAAAAAAGAGAAACCCGCAGCTGATTAGGAAATGGTATTTTTAGGTCCTTCAAACCCTGATTCTTTCAATATTATCACAAGGTAACAAAATCAGAGAGACACTAATAAACCCATATTTATACTCAGGGCAAGTGCACACATTGCATATTAGGTGCAGAATATATAATGTAGCTTTATATAAAGGCATAACTTTCCTCTGTGATCACATCATTTTCTGTCATTGGATGGTAACTGATGTGTATGTATGATAAATATTGTTGTTCTTTTATTTGCAATTCAGATCCTCTATATTGCATCATTGTCTTTGATTTATATCCAGGGGTATCTCCTGCTGTTGTAAAACCACAAATCCCAGCATGCTGTGAAATTCTGACCCTTTAAAGGGATGCCAAGACTAGTTGTGTAACCGTGAAGGAGCCACAAGTACCAGCATACTTTGGAAGTCTCAGACTTCTGTGGCATTCTGGGATTTGTAGTTTTACAAGAACTGTAGAGGCATAGGCTGCAGAGAAGTGCATTACATAATTTATTGAGTAGAACATGTATGAGGAGTAAACCCAAAGTAACTTTCAATCTCGAAGCATATGTGCTAGGTCTAAATTTTCTGACCGGGGAACAGAGTTAGATGCTTATGCTAAGTTTTCATTGATACCTTTTGATACTCTAAGCTATAGAGCATTACATGTTGAAGAATCTTTATTTGAACCATGGAGGTGATATTGTATTATTCAAGTCATGCTTTAATCCATACAGCCTCCAATGTCCTGAGAAGTCACCTGATCTGATCATCCGTTCTAGGGACATGAAAACATATTTCATCAAAATAATAAAGCCTGAAAGCACCAATAACACATTAAAGAGATTAGACTAAAATGTTTTTTGGTCAAAATGGGCGCTTTCAATATTGTTACTTACAAAATAAGATATCAACATAACAAATATTTGCCCTTATTATGGTAAAAACATTGGGTGATGCCTCCAATTATAACTTAAACTGAATGCTAGTATTGTGACATGTTATATGTAAAACATACTTTATAGGGTGTAAGCTCATATATAGCTGAACTGTCCTATACTATGATAATAGAGATTGGCACTACAGGCGGTTCCCTACTTAAGAACACCCGACTTACAGACGACCCCTAGTTACAAACGGACCTCTGGATTTTGGTAGTTTACTCTACAGTGATCAGTTATCACAGGTGTCTGTAATTAAACTTTATTGTTAATCCTGATTCTTATGATCGAACATTTTTAAAATACAATTGTCACAGAGACCAAAAAAAATTTTGGCTGGGGTTACCATTATAAAATATTCAGTTCCGACTTGCACACAAACTCAGTTTAAGAACAAACCTACAGAACCTATCCTGTTTGTAACCTGGGGACTGCCTGTATAGAACTTTTCAATCTGTAGAGAAAACCCCCCTATAATACATGTGAATATGTTTGTTTGCAGGTGAATTATTCTGTCCCGTTACACAGCGAGTAGTTAACACTTCATAGGGGCTTGATTAGCCTGTGTTTTTGTTTTTAAATTTTTTGCTTTTAATTTTGCAATTACACCCATCCAGCAGTACATATGTTCTTGCATGAATGACCAAATCTACAGTAACAATACCATCAAATATAAATCACTCCTTGAAATAATTTTTTTTTTCTATAAGAAGGTTAATATTGTACTGAACTAAAATTGAAATATAAAGCCCTAGATAGGGGATTTAATTATATTTACATTTTTATTAAAGAAAATATTTTTTAAAATATTAAATAGGTCTTCAAAAAGTATATTTAATAAATTATATAAAATTAGAAAATTGTGCCTGGCAAGGTGCCAATTGCTCCAAGATATTAAGAAAATAATTTTATGTAATTTCTGCACTGTTCAGCTTGCTTCTCAGAAGACAGAATGGTCTATAGGGACTGCAGAAGCTTGAACTCTAAATAGCGGTATTTGGCCTTTTGGTGAATTTACACTTTGATTTATTGTTGGAATTGGCAACACATATAGTACAAGATAACTGCCTAGGATTACATTAAATTGACCTTCACAAATGGATATTTATTGGTGCACTTTAAAGAATGCTGTGTGGCTGTAATTAATACGGCCATTCATGCCCCTACATGCTGATAGGCATTTCTACCATCTGGGTGAAAAATGTCCCAGATTATTGCTACAATGGTGGTTTTAACTCTTCAGCAATTATGTGTCTTTGTGTTTGCAACACTGAACATAATTCTGTCACATAAACAGCAGGGGGATCAGCTTGGGTTTTATCTGTGATTCCGCTGATTCTCCAGTTTTGTATAAGAAAGTAGTAGATGAGTTGGCCTAAGCTAGAAGTTCTGTTTCAGGAATCGCAATAGAATATTACCATAAAAAATAGGTTGATATAGAATGTATTGTCCCATGCTAAAGCTAATGCAACTTTATAGTCTGGTTCCTGCAGCATGTGCATGGATTTTAGAAGACTATACATTCAGATAAATGGAACCATTTAAGAAATTACTTGCAACAAAACTCTTGCCCTTAAGAGTCTCATTTTAGATGGCTGTTATCCTGAATATGCTACAGTGCATAGCTGCAAATAATCGTCTAGTACAGACAAAGATTCTCCTCCATTTGTCAGTTCATGCAAACTTGGTAGGGCGCCAGAGCTTAGGCATGTTTTCAATTAAGATGGTTATTTGTGCAGCTTAGTTTAATGTAAATTAATCTGTACTTAATTTAGATACTTCTACAAAGAATAACAAACTTATAAAATAATACTGCGTATGATTAAGTGTTAGCGCTATTATACCCCTCTATTTTTATTGCTATCTGATGGTTTATATGATATGCAACTTGCATATAATTCCCTGGTTGTCAAGTAGAACCTTAGCAGACAACATTGGAAAAACAGTCCAAAATATTAATACAGAACAAAGTATCTAGAAAATCCTTGCCTCTGAGTCCCACAAAACTAAAGGCTCAAAATGATATGTTTCCAAAAAACTAAAGTGTGTGACCAGATTAACTTGTGACTTCACATGCTACAATATTTAGCAAAAAGAAAGTGACTTGAACTCCATTTACTTAAATATATTATGAAATGGATATAAAGTGCTGGAGACTTTAAAAACCACGGTTTATTTGTTGGAATGAAAGACGTACATGTAGACATACAGATTTATACATTAGTATAACGCTGTTATATTTTGTATTTAATATTTGACACCAGGCTCATCTCCTTAACACAAAGCTTGGTATACAAAATGGATAGTGTTTGTTAACCTTTCAAGCTCCTACACATCCTTACCTGCTCGGCTTATCCAAGGGAAGTAAACCAATGCCAGAAACCCCAGAAAAGACTTTCACTCAAAGACCAAGGCATTGGGCATTTGTAAATGAAACCCAAAAAATCTGCCACTGTGGAGTAGAAAAGCCCCCATACACATTAGATGGTCTACTAGTCCCAACCAGATCATGATTAGTTCAGGGGATGTACAGGCGGTCCCCTACTTAAGAACACTCGACTTACATACGACCCCTAGTTACAAACGGACCACTGGATATTGGTAATTTATTGTACTTTAGTCCTAGGCTACAATAAACTGCTATAACAGTTATCACAGGTGTCTGTAATGAAGCTTTATTGTTAATCTTGATTCTTATGACAACTTAACATTTTAAAATCCAATTGTCACAGAGACCAAAAACGTTCTGGCTGGGATTACAATGATAAAATATACAGTTCCGACTTGCATACAAATTCAACTTAAGAACAAACCTACAGACCCTATCTTGTATGTAACCTGGGGACTGCCTGTATTGTTTTCTACTCTAAATTATCATGGAATGAGGCCTAGACAATTCTTCTTCAAATTGAGAATGTAATAATATTCAAAGCACTTGGATATCTTTTTTCCTTAACTTTTTCTGTGATCCCTTTTTTTTTTTTTTTTGCTCCAAACTTGGCTTTGTATATTACACAGCAAAACTGTTGGCCAGTACACTCACTAAGCATTGTTTTACCACTTGGTTTACATACTGTAGCACAGTAACAAAGCATTGCTTCTAACTTCTTCCTCTACGAAGGCTGTGTAAAAGTTTGATTAAACAATCAATCAGATCCCAATCCAAGCGTACTAAAACATTTGTGTGTTGTACTTGTTATTCAAATGTTTGCCCCCTGTGGCTAAGAAAACAAACAGTAGGGACCTCCCCCTGTTTTTGTGTGATGGTGTCTGCAAATTGCACCAAATGTCTTCCAAATTATCCTTCTTGAACCATCTCTATTCCATTCAAGCAATGAATCTCTCCAAATGTCTTTTATGATTCGCTTGATATGAACCCTCTGGTTAAATCCCCACTTTCTTCGAAAGTTTTATGTTAATTTAAAGTTGGAACCTTATTTAACTTGAGAGAAAACTAAAGCTTATAGGGTTGTTGTAAACTTAACTAATGGTTATACCTGCTGCTCCAGGAAGAGGTGTGAAACGCTGATAATTTACTTATCACTTCCTTCTAGCCTTTTACCACAACATGAATGCTCATCTACTGTAAATGCCCATAGTTCTATGGTGGACTCTTAACAAAGGGATGATAACAGATCACATCATAAACCAGTTGTGTAACATCGGCAGACAAAATGAAATGGTCAGATGCCACTTTTGTTATTTTACCCTGTTTGGGTTAAAAAGTACATTACAAATAGGTGACACTTAACTCACTTCCTCACTCTTCCGCTTTCTCCTGCTGGTACTCCATGTTTGGAATTAATTCACAATTAAAATTTAAGAACCATTCACTATGTATTTAATTTGGAAGATGTAGCTAAAAGATGTATGCATACAACTATTTTTTTTATCTATGCCCAGGGGTATCTGAGCCCTGCTCATTTGGTCAATGGCGACTTCCATCTGACAAGCTATTTGTTTGCAGACCACACTTTGACTGAATATTATTTGTGATCATGTCCTCGTGGTTTGTCTCGCTGATGTGGAAGGTCATGGCTTTTTAACTTCCTTTTCCACCATAATTACTGAATATAATAGAGTATCAGCCGAAGTACTTATTTTTGCCACATGACTAGGATGAAAAATGCAGCAACTACTCTAATAAAATGTCAAGTAGCAGTCTCCCCTCATCAATGAAAAGTCCAGTAGTGCCTCTTTCCTGGCAGTACGGGCAGAGGCACGTCTATGATCTCTATGCCCAGTGCATGTGGTCAGAGAGCGTGGACGTGTCTCTGCGCGCTCTGCTTGAAAGTCGGAAGATGCAGAGGGTGAACACCGGAGGCGAGTACAACATTATATATATTAAAAAACTAAGCTTATATTTCAGTATATATGGTAGTGCAATAATGCAACACAGCATGAATAACAAAACTTTGAGAATATTATAAGATGTTCAAATTTGACTATAGAGGCCATTCCCTCCCCATTCCTCCCTTTACCAGCCATAAGCTAAGCATGTATTTAGAAATCATCAATTTATCTGCGTCCTGAGTAATGTAACAATTTCCCAAAGATTCTTATAATATCAGCAAATGAGAAGCATGTGTTTTTATTTAGCAATGGGTTGGTTGATGCTCGCTCACAGGTGCCTACTATCTACATGTGCAGCAATGAATTTTATATTCCTCGTAAACTGAATACAGTTCCTTTTCATAAAAAATCTGTTTCAGGCGGGCAAACAGTTATAATTAGTAATCGCAGTCTTTTTGCAGGACGACATCCTTGTAATAGTTAATTGTTTAAGACAAGGTTTACGTATGCCTTTTTACATCCGGTCATGCATTTATTTATCCAATTTTCTTTTGTTTGCTGTGGAATATTTTTTAGGGGATCCCATCATTATCTAGTAATCCTGAGGGTAGGATCCCACAATGCAAAGTACAGAATTGCATCCAAATGCCAGGGGCAGTATAAAGGAGTTCCTTTCCCCACAGACCTACTGTAGCATGGGCTACATAGTAACTGTTCCTTCAAGGATGGCACATGTCAATAGACTCCAACTAGTCTAGTGGCCCCAGTGCTGATCTCTATCTATCTGAACTTATTTACTGTTTTATATTCAATTTCCCAAATTTTGTTTGCCAAAAAATCCTCGTAGTAAACCAAGATTAAACTGCAAATAACAACGTTTGTTGCGAAGCTGTGGGGGGAGGGGCATTAATGGTCTACAAATGTGTGCAACCATCTATTGACTTGTAAACTATGAAACCCATATGTTGGTGAGGATTTTAGATACATGCACCCACCTGAAACTTGTGTCTGTATTCTTTGGGGGAATGCCTCAACTCTAACGCAAGCCTTAAACAGGACAGTGGGTGCAGCATGTTGTAGTCTTTGCATTAGCCAAGCATTCAAGGGTTTCATGACAGAAGTTGTAGCCTGTTCCCTAATAAAGTATAATTTGTATTTTTATATCCATTGTAAATATTAATTTAAAAAAAGTTAGACATGTTTAAGGAAATCAGAGAATCCCTAAGAAATTTTAAGTTCAGCTAAAAAGGTGGAAATTGGTAGTAATGTGCACCTGGGGAGGTTTCCTATAAATCATAACATCACAGAACAATATCAAATGAAGACTGTAAATCATCATTGTTCCTATGGCACATCATTTTACAACTGCTTTTAAAAGAAGGAAATTGGATCTTACATTGCCACCACCTGTTGATATGTGTTTTAAATGAATGGTGTATGTGGCCTACACTGAAAGTTTTATGTGAGGTGTTCACTGATTTAAATTATGACCGATGCATGGGGGAGTTTTAATGGCTTGTTTTTTACCTTTTGTCTAATTTGCTTTTGCTATGCCTAAGCTATCTGGGGATGGTTCTCTTAAGAAAATGCCCTCTGCACCTCCCGGAGACCTGCCGTAGTTAATCAATTACTTTAATTTTTCTTTAAATATGTGTACTTATTGCTGAATTAAGCTGTAAAAACACCAGACCTGATTTATGGCAAAAAGTCGGCCTTAATTAACGCTGAATCCAGGGGAATGGCAATAGTGGATGGCTTTTGCTATTGAATTTGAACAATGGCCTCTCGGGGTTCTGTGTAGTGATTTACATGGAAACAAGCCCTGCCTCACTGAGGGTTTCATTTCTTTGTCCTGCAGGCCTCAGTGATGGCTCTATATACTCTCCAGATCGGATGATTTCATGTCATAGTTTATCTGATTTACACACTGCCCTTAGACCACACGCTATAAATTAGAAAGTGTGGCGGTGGGGAAACTAATTTAAGCTTTGCAGGGATTCCTTGTGTTTTCTTGCAATGTGTCATCACTTGTCCACTACATGGCATTTTTATGAAGTGACCATAATGAAAGTCAGATTAAATGCACAGGGTATGTACATTTAATCGACAACCGTCAGCCTTTGCATAGCTGGAAGAGTTCTATAGATGTATATAAAAGCCCCAAGTGAATGCAAATTTATTGCAAAAAAGAATGTGGGCTTGGTGGTATGGATGTGTGCAGGCTGGTACAACCTGACACAGAACACTTAAGACTTTCATAAGTGAGTTATTTAAGTGTAAGGTTTTTTTTTTTCGCTTGTAAATCCAGCAGCTGGTGCTTTTCAAGACTTGAAACTGTTCCAGGATCTTAGCTGAAGGTACTTTACACACACTGGAGTAAATGGTCGGAATTTTACAGCCAATTTAAATGTGATCAACTTGTGTTCATAATCAGAAAATAATGTGACTTGCTTGTGCTTAGGAACGGCAGAACAGTAGCATCTTGAATTTCGACAGAGGACTCCAATGTGATATCAGAGTGCTTTATTAAGGGGGCTGGGAGTATAGTTTGGAGAAATGGTGGCACAACATTAATTATACATATCTCATATTTATGAACTAAACTTGGTGAATAAAATATCTTGCTTTGAAGAGGAACAATGAACTGGAGCACAAATGGCCAGGTTAAAAATGTAGGGCACCTTCAGAAGCTGCAATTCCTGTGCATGAAGGGTAGAATAGTTTTTAGCAGGATTTTTCCATAGAAAGCAGACTGTTTTTGTTGTGCTCTACATAATAAATTGTATATCTTTTGATAGATTTTTATAAACAATGAATGGCAAAGTTCAGAAAGTGGGAAGGTGTTTCCAGTATACAATCCAGCTACTGGGGAGCAGATATGTGAAGTCCAAGAGGCTGAGAAGGTAACCATTTCATTCCATAATTTATAAGTAGTGTTTGTAGTAAAAATGAATTCCATCTAGCTCATCTTGATATTTTGTTGGCTTTTCCAAAAAGCATCTTTAACTTTCTGGTGTTCTCTTTTGAAGGCTGACGTGGACAAAGCAGTGAGAGCAGCCCGTCTAGCCTTTTCCTGGGGCTCTGTATGGAGAAGAATGGATGCATCAGAAAGAGGCAGACTCTTGGATAAACTGGCTGATTTGGTTGAACGGGATAGAGCTACCCTTGCCGTAAGTAACTAAAGATTACCATTAATACAGTCTGTAACTGTACCCGGAACAGGAGCTTAATAGACCCAATAATAACATATGTGCTCCTTTTATATTGTGAGATAAGTAAGGACTTGGTGTTGCCAGATCTTCGTGCAGTTGTTAAATCCTCATGTTCTACAGTTGGATATGGTACCCATAATAATTACCAGATGTTCTTTATTGCTGTGAATATGAAGCATATCTGGTTTGATAAAAATGCTGTGTCTAAATAACTTCTGATTTCTTTCTAAACTAGATTTTTTTTGTAGACTGTGAACACCATGTATATGAATATATAGAGCAGGTTTGTCTCGAATACTATGTCTAGTGCATGCTCATTAAAATGAGCGATGGCTGTGGATTCATAAGACCACAAGCGTTTGTATTTAATAATTTCAAGTATATGAAGCGTTTCTATGCTTGTGCCAAGTAGCACTCCTCTGCTATGCCACTTGCTACTGTAACACTCCATTTCAAACCAAACAATTTTGTAAGGGTATGTAACCGCAGAACTAACATCGTTTTTGGAATAACTTCATATAAAACAAGGTGTCAGGTTTTAATTTTTGACTCCAAAATTTGCTCATTAATTTAAGGAGCTCATTTAGTATGGTACAGTTTCCAGTAAGTGTTATTTTTCTAACTTTTATTGCCTGACACAGAAGTCTGATGTATTTCAGCATTATAATCACTGGCTTATATTTTTCCTTTTTATATAAGAAATGTTAATGTTCCCATTTTGCTTTTCAGACCCTTGAATCCCTAAACAGTGGCAAGCCCTTTCTGCAGTCCTTTTATGTGGATCTCCAAGGCGTGATTAAGACTTTACGGTACTATGCTGGCTGGGCAGACAAAATACATGGCATGACCATACCAGCAGGTAGGTTTTGGCTTCTTTTACGTCTATTTCTTTGATATTTCAAAGAGGCATATCACTGCTCAGATACTGGCAAGTCCTGGGATGGATGGGTCGTGACTCACTCTCCCAACAATGATATTCCTTGGTAGGGGTATCTGTCTATTAGCCATAAGTGAGGCCCCTGATGAATCTGCTTGAGTGACAGAGGAAATGTTCTGTTGACAGCAACCTAGGATTATTTAATGAGGGTAAGCTGTGGCAGTCCTTGTAAGAACTGGAATTATGAGGGACCTGGTGTTGACTATAGGCTCAATATTGAGACCTTGGACCGAGGCCATGGTCTGAAATACTCTAGCGGCTATCATATGAGATCATGAGATCTATCATATTATTTTGTTTGCAGGTTTGCTCTGGTTTTTTTTTTTTTTTTTTTTTTTTTTTTTTTTTATAGATCCAGTCATTTAAAGCCATCCCTCTGTGTACCCACCACTGACATTATGAACCCTACTTATGGTATATGTGTATAATTTTTGACACAAAAGTATACACTGAGTTGTTGTATTAGATATCGCAGTAAATGTTTGTTTTGGCTATTCTAGTTGTATTGGAACAAGCTCGATTTTAGTGATTTGTAGTAAAAGTATGTGTTTTTTTTTTTCTCCCATTGCTTGGAGCATTTTGACCTTCATGGTTTAGACCTATGTGGATATAGGTTATGAGATATTTCATTGTCTTTCAACATATTATTTTGTTGCTAATCATTTGCCACAAAAGTGGCTTAACTCAGTTGCTGGTTGGTTGAGTGGGACAAGAAACTTGTTGGTGAACCTGTCCAGCAGTGTTGCAACAGGAGCAAATTTTTTTTTTTTTTATTCCCACCAGACTGCCCTTTTATGGTTGGTATATGCCAGATACCCAAATTAATTGTGGTGTTACAAATCACTTTTTCTGTGCTCTGTTTTAGATGGTGACTACTTGACATTCACAAGACATGAACCTATCGGAGTGTGTGGACAGATTATTCCAGTGAGTATCAACAGGTTTCATTATCATTGTGTGGCATTACTGACACTCAACATGAGTCACCGCTCTGTGTGTTTTAATTTTGGATGGGGGGGGGGGATTTAACAATGTGACTTGCTAAGCCATGTTTTCTAATGGCTAAGTTAAATGGAAAGTATTCGGTTATTTTGCTACCAAAAAGGAAAAGTTAGAGCGATATCCAACTATCCCTGTATGTGCCTATACAAAAAGAATTTTATTGATAATAATTTCATTTTTTGTTCTGGAAATATTTTTTTGTGATGTGGTTGAGGTTTCACTCTTCTACATTATTTTATATTTTTTCTTATAAAATGAGAGATTGGTAATGCAATTACCCTAACCAATATAATCAGAAACATTCCATGTTCTAGTGTATGTGAATTACTATAGCATGAAACCAGTGGAAAGTTTAAATACAATACATTTCTCCTTGTTACACACCCATGGAAAATTCTTGTGGCAGGCACACTATATGGTTATAATATCAAAGGGGGTTTGCCCACTGGCTTTCCTGTAAATGCTATCTTTCATCACGTTTGTTTGATGTCACAGTGTATGGAGCTTTAAGGGTCCTTACTTATCTGTAGAGGTGGTCAGAACCAACATTCAATCTGCAAGTGTCCTACTTCAAATCTTATCCTTCTGTAACTAATAAGCCAGTGATCCAGAGCAGTAGTTAAAGCAATTCCTTAGCTTACATAGCTGTACTCTAATGTTAGTCTCCTACAGCTACATATAACTTTAGGTAGATTGAGCAGTGATGTACAAGAGCAAATGGAAATGGGGTTAAAGTCTTCCAACGTGTACTATATAGGTGAATGTAGAGGTCCAAAGTCATCTATCCTAGTCGTCGGTCCTCCATTTTTACAGCTAATGGCCAACAATGGATAGGTGCTAAATAAAGTAATTTATGAGGGCCAACAAATAAATCATATATATTTTTTTTTTTTGAGTGATGAGCATTTAAAAAGAAATGTAGCTGACCGATTTCAGATCTTTTTAGGCCAATGTTATTAGTTAGAAAATGGCATATACACACAGTAAGATAACTTGACATATGGATACAACAGAATATTTTAACAGATTAAACAAACAAAATTTTGTATTTTATTTCTGTAGGGTATCAAACATAAGTGTAGTGAACACAGGCATTTTCTATTTGAGATGGAATTTTTAATAAATTATTATTTTAATGGTTTTCTTTCTGAATTATTGTAGAATTTTGGTTCTGTGATAAACTGCACCTCCCCTTTTTCGCATTGCTTAAGATTCATAAAAAGAGGAAAAAATTGATTGTCTCTTGTAGTGGAACTTTCCTCTTCTGATGTTTGCATGGAAGATTGCACCGGCGCTTTGCTGTGGGAACACTGTAGTTATAAAGCCAGCTGAACAGACGCCCCTTACTGGTCTCTACATGGGAGCCCTCATCAAGGAGGTAAAATGAGGCACTATTAACATTCTGCTTTTTGCAGATACTTAAATTTAACAACTTTAAATTTAACTTTATGCTAAGTATCTTCACACACAATTTATATTTTATTTTCTAGGCTGGGTTTCCACCAGGAGTTGTTAATATTTTGCCGGGATATGGTCCAACTGCAGGCGCAGCAATAACTTCTCACCCTGGCATAGATAAAGTTGCATTCACTGGCTCTACACAGGTATGTATGTTTTCTATGAATTGTGGGTAAATTTCCTGGATATAGAATATGCATAAATTAGTAGATTACATGAAAATTTTGCGGTCTGACATGTCTCCTACATTGTAAAAACAAAAAAGAAAAGTTATGTTTACCACCTCTGTAGCTTCCGTTCTTTATTTTTATTTTTTTCCTGCTCCGCTGTCCTTCAGTGCCATGCTCCTGTTTGTTTACAGAAGCTGGCGCTGCTGTCTGACTACTACCCCTTGCCTGATACAGCATGAGATTCAATGCTGTTTCAGACACGTGGCAATGAACAGATGGGTGTAAACAGTGGCATAGAACACTGGGGGAGTTTATAAGCATAACGTGTGTGTGTGTGTATATATATATATATATTATAAAACCTCTTGAAATGGGTATTGAATGTATTCCTATTTTGTATAATGTCTGAAAATGGTCAACTGTTATTCATGACCAAAGTTCTCAGCAGAAATTCAAATTTGCAAGAGCCTAAAAATTGTAGGTTCCAAATACTGGCCATTGAAAAAGTTGCCGGTATTATATAGGGTTCAAGGCAGGTGGCCAATGTGGATGGGAGAATTGATTCTTAAAGCTTCTGGTTCCCAATGCATAATCTGTAACAGTTCAGAAAAGTGATTAATATAGGGTTAAATTCAATGACATATGTTTTAGTTTCTGAAAGCGTAAAATAATAAGTACTTAACAATCAAAGAATGTCATACTTTTAAAATTAAGCTTTTACCAATTCTAAAACAAGCTTTCTTATGGGAAGTGGCAAGCAACACAAACATGAGAAGGGGGTATCTTAAGATTTTAAGTAATAGCAGATGGATCTTTTTATATCGTGCCGGACTGACATAAACTGTTCCATATTCCAGATTTCCGGCAGCAGTGGTCAACATTATCACATCTTAAATACACCAGAGCAATAATAATTTGTAAACATAGGGATTTACATTCAATTAATGAAGAAAATGCTTCCAGGAAAGAAATGCACTGCCCTCCCCATCATGACAGTTTTATACCCTTATGGAGAGACTGTCACATTAAAACAGCTTGTAAATTCCAGAATTGGCAATTCCTTTGAGAGTTGGTACTATTGCTTAGTACACTAATGGCAAATCTAATTGAATTGGAATGAATTCTGCTTAAACATCTTAAATATTTTAAAGTTTCTATAACTTATTTTAACTCCCCCCAATTTATTTATATTCAGATTTGAGTTTTTAAACCTAGTGCCAAGTGGTTGAAAAATAAAAATTGTCCTTTATAAATTATCTGTTTGTAAACCTGTTTGGCTGGCAGTTTTCATGTTCGTTAGTACAGGGTTAAGTGTTTTATTTTGACAACTACACTTTTTTTTTTTTTTTGTATCTTTCTCTACAGTCAGCTTTCTAGACTTGGGCTATATCTCCTTTTTTCTGATCTCCATTTATTCTCATAGGGCTCTATGTTGGTTTAGTTTTGGCTGTTTTATGATCTATTTAACAAAAAAGTCAGTAACCTGCCACTACTTTATATTCCTACAAAAATAATCAGATAATGCTTGAAGTTTCAACACTAGCTCTTCAACAGATGTCACCAAATTGATTTTGGTCTAGTTAGAATTTTCTCTCCATGCCTTATGAATCCAGGCCAGCCGGCACCCCTCCTCCCAGCCATGTACTCACCTGAGTTACTGACTGGACGAGCACATGTTCATGTGCATGAAGCCAATTACCTCTTTCAAATGTGTACATTTCCTAGGCTGCAAATAAGAGTCCTGAAGTCCCTTGTTTGCAGCCTTCATGCCACTGGAGTCTGAGCTCTGCTCACTCATCGATGACTGGAGAAAAGACTGCCCAAGCCTCAAACTTGGTCTGAGTTGTTTTTTTTTTCCTTGGGCAGCCTTCTTGTACGCAGGGCCATGGAAAACATGACCATGTGTGTGAACACATTAAATGGCAAGAAAAATGTGTTGACCACAAAAACTGAGGCTAGCATAGATTCCACAAAAAATGTTCATGTTCAAGAGTACAATGAGAGTTAGATGGCATTGTCGCTTAAAGCAGACTGTAAATAAAAAAAAGTCTTCTATTCTGCATTTTTTTTTTTTTTTTTAAGAGAACTTGCTGGTTAGCCATGAAAAAATGTGTGGACACTTATTAAAACCAAGTTTTATGTTCTGTTATATTTGGCAATTCATTTTTATTTATACAAACTATGATCTCAACTTTGCTCAAAAGATACAAGTAGAGCCATCAAAGCCACACTACAAGCGTATTGCAAGTGCTTAATGCCAAACAAATGTTTGTAGCAAACAGCTGTGTTACCACTGATTCTCATACACTCTGCAGGATTCCCTCTTCGGTGAGATTAATGTTATGTATGGCATATACAGACCATCAGATCTTTGTCTAAATAATGAGTTTTTAATTTAGTTGTGCAATGTTTTTGAAAACCAATGAGCCAAGGATCTAGAACATTAGTTGTGTCCTTCTATCTAAACATTGCTACTTTAAGTGGATTTATTATAGCAGATTCTAATATGTCTTGGTCTGTAAAACATATGCACAAGCAATGTCATTAAACCATTAAATCTGGCCTGACTTGTGTATCTTAAGCCAGACATAAACAGGGTTTGGATGTCCAGATTTTTGGGATCACTTTTTGAAGAGCTGCAGATACCTTAAATGTACCCCAGACTTTTCTTTATGAAGGTTTTTCTTTTGGGTTTGTTTTATGTAGATCTGTTCAAACCCTCCGAAACTTCATTACATGCAGACATTTAATATACTTCTGTATTTTACCTTAGCTTAAATTGTTTAGTATTAAGTTGCCATAAAATTTCTGAAGTTGCCATAAATCTATTCTTTATTAAGGTGGGTAAAGGGGGAAAAATTGAATAAAATCCAGGATATCATAGATTTTCCTAAACAATTTAACTTTCATATTATTGGCTTGGAAAGTGCAGTTCTATGTACAATTACACATTAATCTTTTGTACAAGGCTGGATGTAAGATTTGTATATCCAGGTGAAACCTCATATACTCCATTCATTTCTACAGTTTGATGTAAAGCAGAAAAACTCAGTTGAAAAACAGTTGCTAGTGATGTATGCTGTGGATTAAATTCTATATATTACCAGAGCAGGTCTAAAATACTAACTCCAAAGTAACTTGCATAATGTGTTTGTGTGTATAAATTTTATTTTATCCCACAATAGAGTTTCTTCTATCAAGCTTGCTTCTTGCCTCTTTGGCATAAACCAGACCTAACCTAGAACTAACGTGCTGAGTCCATTAGTTATAGGTTTAGTATGGTAAATCCTATACGGAGTGAGTTTGAAATACTCTCATGGGTAGCCAACCTGAATTTGTTGTTCAAACTAGCTCTTAAGTTGTCCTTACAGGTGAATGTTGGTCAAATCTACCCATTGATGGGACAGCTGACCATCGGATGCAGTAGTTTTCAGACCACCCCTCCTCCCTTCCCTCAAACTCTTTTATGGAAATGGGGGTGGGGAGGGCTTGGGCATGTTGAATTTTATATATGAAATCATTTTGAGAGCTGGAGTTATTTGAGGAAGTTTTATTTGGATTTAATCTTCCTGTTTTTTTGTTTTATCCTAGGTTGGAAAGTTGATTCAAGAAGCCTCTGGGAAAAGCAATCTTAAAAGAGTAACTCTTGAATTGGGCGGGAAAAGTCCTAACATCATATTTGCAGATGCTGATTGTAAGTCTGTTAATTAAACTAGTATTTAAATATGAATTAAGAAAATTGATAGTGTGAATGAAAGTAGCAACCAATTGTGTGGAGTGGCCTCTTATCGAGGGTAATCCTTCATTCTACTAATCTGTGATTTTACTTAGTCATCTTGCAGAGAAATTTTCTCTAGAACAGCAAAGCCTACACATTTTTAGGCTTGATGGTCACCTTGAAAATAACTGTATTTTAATTACCTTTTTTAAAAAAAAAAAAAATATATATATATATATTAACATGGAAAATATTTAAAAAAACTTAAAACATGGGTAATTTACAAATGACCTGTTTCATTTTACTATTTCTTGCAGTGGACTATGCTGTGGAACAGGCACACCAAGGGGTCTTCTTCAATCAAGGACAATGTTGTACTGCGGGCTCAAGGACATTTGTGGAAGACTCTATTTATGATGAGTTTGTTCGAAGGAGTGTTGAGCGTGCGAAGAGAAGAATAGTTGGAAGCCCTTTTGATCCAACTACAGAACAAGGCCCACAGGTACTGTATTATAAATGTAGCATATTGGATAACCCTAGAAGTGTTGATTCATTCTCTTAATGTACACGTTTTACAAGTCAAGGATACAGGTAAATAAAGGGCCAATACAAGTAGTAAAGTAACAATTTGAAAAGTGAATATATTGTAGATGGTGCATATTTTATTTAATTCCTATATCATGGTTGTTTTTTCTATTAACAGACTGACAAGAAACAATACAATAAAATTCTGGATATGATTCAGAGTGGTGTTGCCGAAGGTGCAAAACTAGAATGTGGTGGCAAACCTCTAGGACGGAAAGGCTTCTTTATTGAGCCAACTGTTTTTTCTAATGTGACAGATGACATGAGGATTGCAAAAGAGGAGGTAAGATCTTTGCACATTGCTTCCTATATAATGCAGCTTTTCCTTCTTGTAGTATTGTAGATACAGAGTAGTCTCATAGAATCTGGTGAAAAAACATGTGCTCTCAGCATCATTGCACCTGGTTTTGTGAACTGAAGATAAAATATGTAGTGGTGAAAAACAACCATGTTATTATAATGCAGTTTTGGTCTACCATTTATTGGTGGTGCTTTAGGCTTACAATGTGGTACATCGGATATTAAGCACTGTTTTTGGTAAAGAAAAATTTGTCTAAAAATGTAAAGAGAATTTTAATATTTTATTTGTTTCTGGACTGTATGTGCTAAATGATTAGCTCAGTTTGTAGGTGCATTTAAATACACATTATACAGTGTGTGTGACAGTAATCTTAGATCATGTGTTGTGTTGGTTGTGGTTGTTGTTTTTATAGTATGACCTTATTTCTGTCTTGCAGATATTTGGACCAGTACAACAAATACTAAGGTTTAAAACCATGGAAGAGGTTATAGAGAGAGCAAACAATTCTGACTTTGGGCTTGTTGCAGCTGTATTTACAAATGATATAAACAAGGCCCTTACAGTGTCATCAGCAATGCAAGCTGGAACTGTGTGGTAAGGAAATTCCTGCCTCATTTGAGTTTTGTCGATAACCCCTTTAACACTGCACAAAGTTCTATAAGACCCCACACAACAATTTTTGTTGATTTAAACAACTTTTTTTTTTTTTTTTGCTACACATGGTATGACCGTATGCATAATAATTAGGTTACTATTGAAGTATTTGGAAATGGCCTGCAACCACTCATTAACCTGCATTTGCTTTGTCCTATGTTATCCGTTATTTGTAAAATAAAAAAAATGCTGGTATTTTCTACCTTCAGGCATTTTTGGAGAATGTAGAGTCACAGTTGGCTCTTCTAAGTTCCTGAATATATTTATTAGCAATGAATCCTAATTAAAGGACACATAACTTCAGTTTTCGGTTTTTAGAAGCCAACCGAATTAATGCAGTTTGTAGCCCAAGGAGCTTTTTAAGATCACTAAACCCTAAATTTTACAATTATTTTACAAATTCAATTGTTGCAATGAGCTTGCCCAGAAAGCTGACCCCAGAACTGCAGCTCGGCAGATCTGGTCTGGAACATGAGGAATTTTATATTAATCCCCACAGCAAGATGCCATTTAGTTTAATTTTACAGATTTTATCCTATACATACTTTAAATGCATTTACTTGCATAACTTATTTTTACCTTACTTTTTTACAGGATCAACTGCTACAATGCCTTAAATGCCCAAAGTCCATTTGGAGGATACAAAATGTCTGGAAATGGGAGAGAAATGTGAGTATTTCTTTATTCTCTACAGTTGATGTCTGTTGCAAACATGGTTACAGGGAAATGATTGGTGCAAGTGACTTTGCCATATACATTAGTCAGGGCTGGAGTAAAGTAAAGGCGACTGTCAATGCTGCGTAAAGAATAAGAAAGTGCATGTACATAAAATGGCACTTCTTTACCTGCAGTGTTAAAGGAATAGACCTCCACTGTCAAACTGCTACTGCAAACGCTTTGCTGGACCATTGATCAGCTGTAAGCCAATTTTCATTGGTATATTTGTTCTCTTATAGGGGAGAGTATGGATTACGGGAATACACAGAAGCAAAAACAGTGACCATAAAGATCCCTCAGAAGAATTCCTAAGAATGAATGACACCCGGCAACCTAGAAATCCGCAGATGATCATTGCTTGAAAGCATTTAAATTTTGGCAATTCTCAACCTCCATTTTGGTTCATATGGTGAATTGTTAAGATCTACTTGGACTTGGCTTTCTTGTTGGACGTTTCGTTTGCTGCCAGCTCTTAAGATGTATCCAGACCTCTACTCAGGAATAGAAAGCTAAAATCCGTAACCTATTTAAGAATTTTCTGTAGCTACCAACACAACAACCTGGAAAGAATTATTAATCTCTACGCAACACTTTTAAAAACAAGATTATGAATTTTATGTTTTTGTGCTGTTATTATCCTTGCCGTAGATTATACTGTGGTCTGCACATATTTAATACTGAGCAGAACATGCTTTTTCTTATTTGTTGTGGTACTGACTGTTTTCCAGCTCTTCTGACTTACAGGCTAATAGCTATATGCTGTAAACTCAGACTTGTATAGCTCATTTTATTTCACTTTTCCCTTACTACTGATAAGTATATTTGAGGCTGAAGACTGTATCCCACTTATAATAATTTTCTTGCAATCCAGCCAATGTTTTTAAATTGGATTTTAATTGTGAGGTTTTTATCACTGATGATGGCTCTAAAGAAGACAAGGCGAGGGAGGGAAAAAACATTCTTAAAGTAGTTCCTGTTCTTGATTACTATGAATGCTGTAATTTCAGCCTCGCCATCCTAAATGATATATTAAAGCTTCCATTACTGGCTTTATTGCCCAATAAAATGGACACTAGATAACATCAAGCAGATGTGTAGGGTTTTTTATTTTTCTTTTTGGACATTTTTAAATGTTTACATGAAATGGCTAATAAAATCTGGAAAAGTTCTGCTTTACATATGTCCATTTTATAGCCTTGTAGGAGTTCCTGAAGCTAGTATACATTTACATAGGCATCATACTGTATTTTAATGCTTTCTCTTCAGTGACACTGTTTTATAGGTTGGTGGGTAAAGATTGTGTCTGTATATATATATTAATTTGAAATTAGAGCAGGGTTCAATGTATTTGCCATTGTCGATTACATGGTAACTATTGTCTGCTTACATGCTGCATGTAGGTGTTTGTATATATATATCTATCTATATACTTGCTTGCATTTTCGGATTTACATCGCTATGCAACTTGTTATCCAGCAAAACACTAGCATGTGATGTAGTTGCTATAACTTCTTGTATATGTTTCCAAAGCAAAATGTCTAGACGAAGACCAAATGTCACATGATCCAGAAACTGTATATATGCTTAAGTTTTTGTAGGCAAGACTAGATCTATATGGAATTTTGATGAATAATGAATTGTGAGTGGTCTATGCAATTCCCTGCCAAATGGAATATTATCATATGGAATTCTAACTGGATATACTAATTATTTTTATTCATGACAATGATAACAATAAGTTAAATCAAAATTGCCAATAAATCTTTGTAGCTTGTCATACATTAGCGATGGTTGGCCTCGCATGACAGTGCTATAGAGTAAAATAACCACTGATTTAGCCTACATGTACTTGGCCATTGTTTTCAGATGTGAGCGAGCTGTATTTTCAGCGGCTAGCACACATCCCCGTTTACTTCTATGGGCTCATGTCCACCACCTTGTATAAGCCAGCTGCCCAATACGCAAAAGGCAGAGCAGATCCCATTCTTATCAGAGTTACAGCTAAAATCCTTAGTGTATGACCAGATTATGTGTTAAATTCCAAAACTAGCTGTTGGTATATAGAATATACAGTTCAAGTTGTGCACATGGAGTACATATAATACCCTTAGGTTCTCATTTATAGAGAATAAATCTCCTATTGCCATCAATTGATATCCTAGAGCTTTTGGTTGCCCTAATGGCCTCCTCAATTTTGACTGACAATGGGTTAATGTTTTTATCTCTACTGATGCAATAAGTTCTACAATTTGATTGACCAATGCCACAAAGATTGATATTTATAGGTTTGTTTTCATGTATAGAAATATAACAAACTCTTCTATATGAAAGCCGCGTAAGGCTAAATTAAAAATATCAACTTGCATGTTCTTGGCATCCTGTACATAAAGCTGTTTGAAAGTAAATGAATTGAATATTTTCTATTCTTTTTGTTTTCATTAAAATTTTGAGAAATGTGTAGACCTGGGTGTTTTTTGTTTTTTAACGCTTCAAGTGCTTGCCTGGCATATTTAATTTTAAAGTTTACTTCAAGTCTTGGGTATAAAATCTAAACTTTAGTTAGTTGGAAATTTTTCCAAAAATACGATATTTGTAGGAAGTATGATCCACATGGATAGAAAGCATGGGAATATTTTTGACTGTATAAATCTGTTTCCAGTCACATAGATCTAGAGAAAATCATTGGGTTACTGTGTCACATGGAGAGCTCAACAACACTTGTCTAGTGCAGTGCCAGATCCATCATTGTGATTATGAATCTGTTGCAGTTTAAGACTGTCAGGTTCAATTTTAGACCTGCTTTTAGTTGGTCTATACTGAGCACCACAATGTGGCACACCCTCCTAATATTTTGGCACATGGACTACTTTCCACCCAGAAAAGTCTTAATAAATATGTTGGAAGGCAATTTAGGGCGGATTCACATTTGGTGATGTTTTTTTTCACATAAGTGACTTTTCGATGAAGCCATTCTGGCTTATGGATATATAGATTTGGTTTTCTCTTCCCGATTTCAGTGTTTTTTTTTTTTTTTTTTTTTTTTGTTTTTTTTTCTGCTAATCCAATGTTGTCAGTTAATGCAAAAAGGACAGGTTAAAAAAAATGAGAACCTGTCCTTTTTGCATTAACTAACAACATTGGATTAGCAGAAAAAAACACATTTAAAGAAAAAAAATAATTAGGAGTGGAGAAAAATCGAAGTGTGAGAGCCCATTCAAAAGAATGGGGCACATTTACTTAACCGGTCCAGAGGATTTCCCAAAAGTGCATTGTCCGACGACAATTCAATAAGATTGTGGGCCTGATTTCCTGAATTTGTCGCTTCCGACAGAGTGCACCATCTTCCTCCCGGTTAAAGTTAAATCCTGTGGTTTGTCCGAATTGGTCGGCTCGTCCAACGGCCCACCCCCCCAATTTGTGTCGCATGAAAGCCAGCGCCACTGTGCCAAAATCAGATCACATGCACCAAAACCCCCTTCTAAATGCTTGTCCCATCGGCGCAAATTTACTCACCAAACCTGCACAGTTTTTGACAGACTTTATCAAGGATCCTTGAAGTGAATTAATAAAAGGTCAGTTAAATGTCTGCCACATGGAATACTTTTATAGTGCACAATGGAAAGTCCAGTTTTTGATGGAGCTCCCTGATGTCCTTTAAGTATAAAAATAACCACCAAACTGAGTAAACTCCGCCATCACATGTTACAAACTTACTGTTTTCTGCTAGAACTACATACACCATTAGATGGATTTCTAAAAAAAATATATTTTTCTTCTGTGCCACTAAAGCATTTTCCATCTTTAGATATTGAGCATTTCATAATAAATATTTTAGTTCTAAACTGTTGCCAGGAAATTAGTGGTGGCATAAAGTATATTCAGCACATTGTTAAAATGTTTGTTTAACCTTAAAGGAAAACCACTTTAATGGCATATTTTCTTTCCATGTTACGTCTAGATATGACCTTTTCCTATTTTCAATGTGATTTGAAGTATTTAAGCGTTCTTTTGCTTTGCTTTCGTCTTTGTTGTTTATTGGAGTTACATGGTTTTTCATTGTCTTTTAGCCAAAATACATTTTGTACATCTACAGCAGCAGGTGAAATTCTGGGAACTTGTATTTATGGGTCCATGATACAAATATGCTAAAACAGGCTGAACAACCTCATTCATGCCATAGGAAAGTGCACCCTATTTCTATACAGTGTTTTGTTTTTTAATGGTATTTGAACGGAGAATGGCAGCCTGAAGGTGCTGGCAGCTTTTCCAAATGTACTAGTCTAGGTTGACATAGGTGTTTGAAAGTAATAACCAAGTTTTGTCAATGCAAAAACTTAAACCACAACCTTTACAATTATAGTCCGTTCCACACTGTACATGACATAAACAAGAAGACTGACACAAAGCTAGTTTAGATTGAACTTTAGTCTCTCCTAGTACAATAAATACAGTATGTTAACCTGCAAACAGGCTGCGTCCTTAAGGGGTTAAGGCTCGCAACTTTTTTTTGAAATTTGACCAGTGTCTCTTCCTGTGGTAATAACTTTTGAACACTTTTACTTATCAAAGCAATTCTGAGATGGTGTTTTTTTTTTTTTTTTGTTTTTTTTCCCCCACATGTTGTACTTCATTTTAGTGGTAAATTTTGGCAGATAAGTTTTGCGTTTATTTACAAAAAAAAGAAAAAAAATGATGAATTTTTAGAAAAATTTGCCATTTTCGAAATTCAAAATCACTGCGTTTTCAGGCAGATAGATTTACCACCTAAATAACTTGCAGAATAACATTTCCCATTTTGTCTACTTTTCATTTTCATAATTTTTGAAATGTTTGGATAATTTATTTTGACGTCACGCGGCCTACAAATCGAATAGCGTTTTTCCGTATTTTCGGAATTGACTATTTTGGGGATAAATACTGTTTGAAATCAAATTTTACATATTTAACAACAAAACCCCCTATATAACCAACCCATTTTCAAATCTGCACCCCACAAACCCCAGAAACAGCATTTACAAAGATTGTTAACCCCTTGAGATCTTCATAGTAATTGAATCAAAATGGCGGTGAAATTTAGAATGGTCAAATTTTGTCGGTTATACGTTCATTTAGCCCTAAAATTTACACATATCCAAAAGATAAAAAGAGAAAACTCACCATAAAATTTGTTCTACAATTTCCCCTGAGTGCAGCGACCCCCCCACATGTGGACATTACTTTATGTGTTATGGGGGCACAGCGAGGCGCAGAAGGGAAGGAGCACCCTGCAGCTGCCAGGATTTTAGTTTTATGGTTGCCCCCTTTTGAAGGCTATAAAATGTTCGCTTTTCCGTTATTGGGGCCATGTGATGGCATTTTTTTTGTGGGACGAGATGCTTTTTCCAGTGTTACCATTTTGGGGTTGGTATCACCTATTGTTGAAAATTTTGGAACTTTTTTTTGAGGTCATGAGTAGAAAAGCATCAATTCTGTACTGGATTTTTTACTTTTTTTTTTTTTCGTGTTCACCGTATAGCCTAATAATCCTGTTATCTTTATTCTATGGGTCGATACAATTACGGGGATACCAGACATGAATATTTTTTCTTATGTTTTACTAAATTTGCCAAATAAAACCCTAATGTGGGGAAAAATCTATCATTTTTGCATTGCTGTCTTCCAAGTGGCATAACATTGTTACGTTTTTGGCTACAGAGCTGGTTGATGGCTTGTTTTTTGCGGGACATGTTGTTCTTTGCAACAATATCATTCTGGAGTACATATGTTTTGTTCACTTTTTATTGCATTTTTAGTGGGATATAATAGGTAAAAATCATAATTTTGGGTGGGTTTTTGACGCTTTTTGTTTTTTACGGCGTTCATCATATGGGTTCAATAGTTATTTAGTTTTATTCTACGGATTGTTACGGACGCGGTGATACTATATATGTGGGGTTTGTGTTATGATTTAGACTTTTTTGAGCGTTATATGTCTCTTTATATGTTTTGGGGCTTATGGGCATTTTTAGTGATTTATAAAGTAATTTTTTATTGAAAAACATTATTTTGTACATTTTTTTGTACATTTTTTTTTACATGATCCACCATGGGATATGAACAAGCAATCATCTGATTGCTTGTTCTTGATAATACTCTGCAATACTAATGTATTGCAGGGTATTATCAGTGCCAGCCTATGCAGATGCATAGGCTGACACTTTGCCTTTAAGATGACGTCACAGACGCCATCTTAAAGGTAAACCCTCCAGGCTTCTCTGGGGTCCCGATCGGACCCCAGAGGAGCCAAAACAGCGATCGCCCCCCCCCGAAAACGGTGCGGGGGGCCGATCGTGGGGTAAAGACCCCCAGAAGGCAAGTTAAATGCCGCGGTCGCGTTGACCACGGCATTTAACGGGTTAAACACCCGCGATCGGAGCCCACTCCGACCGCGGGTGTTAGCCGGGGATGTAAATTACCGCTGAAATCCCGCGGCTAACGATGCCGGTTCGGCTGCTATGCAGCGCTGAACCGGCATCGGCTGTACTGCGCTGAGCGCTAATCGTCGGAAGCTGCGCAGTACAGCTACGGCGCGGAGCGCTAAGGGGTTAATCACCTTAAAAGGGTTGTTCAATTTTAGTAAATAATTGATTGTTTGTGTAATGAAAAGTGATACAATTTTCCAATATACTTTCTGTATCAATTCCTTAAGGTTTTCCAGATTTCTGCTTGTCATTCAACAGGAAGCTTCATTGTTTACTTCCTGTAATCAAAAACTGGTCCCTGGTCATATGATGTCACAGAGGTGCTCGTTCTAACAGAGAGCTCTGGTAATATGAGCCATGCACCTGTGTGTCATCCCATGACCAATGACCGGTCTTTAAAATGTGCATTTCAATGGGGATCTTGTCAAATCAGACATGAAAAGGTGCACCTTCTTAGAATTCTATGAATTTACATATGAATAATTAATAAAAAATCAGATCCTTAGAAGTTCTTGAAATTAGGTCGATATAGCACCAGATGAACAACACACAGATTCAATTTTGTTATTATCTTTGTTTTTATCAAAATGAAGCCATATTAGAAAAGACATGTGTTAAAAACTAAGTACATCCTGTGAATTAGGAACTTGTAGAACCACTTTTATCGAAAATAACTTAAAGCTTAACTCCAAGGTTACCAGGCCAAAAATAGAGAGCCTTTGACAACAATTCCATCAAGACCTCTATTCATCCTTGCCTGAGCTACAGCCTAGTATACCTATAGCCACTTCTTATAAAATAATTTTCTTCTCTTGGGGTGGGCAGGCACTTTTTTAGTTGTGACATCAGCTAATGTCACGTAGGCCACTGTAGCTTCCCTCACTTCCTAAGCTCTCAGGATTCAGCATTAGCAGTTCTAGCACACAGATTATTATACACATATACAACTATGCATGGTTACATAGACCTATAATCTAACACATCCTTTTGACTACTTTGCACACTACCTGCTATGATGGATGTGTCAGCCAAGCTGTCCAGCAAATTCTATAACTCTCCCCTTTTCACAGGACAGTGGTGGGGATTGGGAGTGCAAAGAACAGAGGAGATATAGCACACACAGAAGTAAATAGCCTTCATCCTATGTGTCAGACTGCTGTGCTGATACTACCCCCTTCTTTTCATAGACCTTACTATAGCCTTGTCAATGCCTAGAGAGAAGCTAGTGGTGTGCAGGGAAGACTTATGGATGATAATAGATTCTTTATTAAACTGAGCAGCTGCAGGGGAGAAGACATGGCAGAGCTGTTTCCTATAATTGCTAAGCAGAGACCAGACCCACCCACTCACCATTTTGTGACCTCTCGGTCCATAGACAGCGTCTCCTCTTCCCTCGTTTGTCAGATTTTAAATAAAATGTATGTCCTACATGTAAAACTGTAGTTATTTCTCTCATGTTACCCACATCTATTAAATTCTATATCAAGGGCTGTGTACTAAGGGGTTGAAGAAAAAATATGCAGTAATATGTAATGTGACAGATCATGTTTCATAGAAATCTAAGTAAAGTCCAGTTCCATAACATCAGTTTGTTTAATTGGTTATGTGCATCCCTTATTGTGAGCCAAAACCAGGATGTGGT
This sequence comes from Engystomops pustulosus, assembly GCF_040894005.1. NCBI lineage: Eukaryota > Metazoa > Chordata > Amphibia > Anura > Leptodactylidae > Engystomops > Engystomops pustulosus. Next base: position 152,077,002 of record NC_092414.1, read on the forward strand.
ATAATGGAAAAATTTGCCCTGTTTCTGGTTGTTCCAACACTTTTGTTTCGGCCCCTTCTCTGTCATGAAAACATTGACTACTAATAGTCTTATATTGGCATGCAAAAGCCATTTTCATTCCTGCAGGCCCTGGAAATGAGGTGCTCTAAAAACAGGCAGAGAATTTGATCTGTGTTATATTATGTTTATTAATATTTTACTTTAAAAATAAAAAGATCCAGATCTGGAAAGGTTTCTGACGTACCGTAATATCCACCCTGTAATATTATTGTGTAAAAGAATCAGCGCTTAGCAGTAATTACAGTCAACAACAATTTTTTTAATACTCAATTGAGAAACTTAAAGCTAATAAATTGGGATGTAGAGTTCCAGCAGGGACGATCCTTGACAAATATTCTTTTCAGCACTTGGATCATTTTACTTGACTTGTTTAGTGTTTCTTGGTGAAGTTTCTGTCTTCCAGTTAGATCAAGCAGAGGTTAAGACACAAAGAACTAAAAAGATGGCAAATCATCCTATGGCTTTTATCCCCATAGAACACATAACCATGTCAATGCCAAAGAGTATTACATTGCCTCACTTTAATCTTTCTTCTGTTACTCCCTCTGTTTTCCTCTGGTTTCCGCAGACTTGTTCTGTTAGCAGCTGATACATTACATTCTTAACTGAAGTAACATTTCATATTTTTATCAGACTACCATGACAACCCATATTCTTGACCCAAATGGAATGTTTTTTCTTCTTCATCATTTTCTTAACTAAGCTCTAAACTACTATTCTCTGCATGTAACTGCTTGTTCTCCTATGGATAGAGGGACACAAATGTAAAGAGGACCCGTTCATGATTAGAAAATAACATTCCTCACTGTATTCTTGATCAGCTTGGCATTTGTCTTTTGCAATCCATCTATTACAAAAATATGGCCCCTAGAAATGTATATATGAATTATCTGTGTGTGTATTGGGGGGGTTGTCACCCCTTGGATAGTATAAGCCAACTCACCTATAAACTTATAAACTTCTAGAAGATATATCCTTTGAATGGGTAGACAATAAAAAACACACAAAATTGAGGTATGTCATTTTATATTTGGTAGGGTTATCATTAAGATGGTCCCTGTTATTGACTACACTTAGGCCTCTTGCCCACCAGTGAGTGCAGTTGTGAGAATCGCTCCGTGTGCTGAAGGGATCTCCTCACCCAAACCTGATCCCTAAAATGGACTGACATGCTGAGTTCATTCCAATGATCACAGGTTTGGGTCGGGAGATCCCTTCAGCGCCTGCACTCGCTCATGGGCAAGTAGTCTTAGGGCAGTTCACATTTCAGTTGTTACCAGTTTCTTTCAGTATGTTTTATATTGTTTGGCAAATGAGATAATGAAATATTTTTAAAGAGGGTCCGATCTCACTCTCGACATGCTTGTTTGAAATATTTGTTGTATCAATGAAATAATATATCTGGAGCACGCTCTCTTGGAAGTCTGCATTGTGTAAATATGGAAAGACAGCTGGGTCCTGCCAACTGTGGTTGTGTTCTCCTTCATGTGGGTCTGCTTTTCCTGCCACTCTCACCTTCTCATAAAGGAAAATCTATCACCACAACATTGATAAAATTCCACTACAGCAGAAAGTGCTTTATATATTCTGTGTTGCCATAGTACATTAATTATCCAACTTTTTGTTCTATTATTACAACTGTGTGCAAATGGATGTATGCATTTTTAGTTACTTTTAATCCCTTTTCAGGCAATGTTTAAGTTTTCTTGATAAGCCAATTGAGAAAAGAGGATGAAAAGGTCATACACAAAGCTTACTCCAATTTAATGAATGTATCAGTTACCCAAAAAGACAACAAACCATCAATGTCACTAATAAAACTATATAGCAACCATAGCCACAGTTGTGTTGAGTGAAGGATGTGCAGCATTGTGCCCTGTAACTCAGTACATGGAATGCACTTTTAAATGATCATTTATTTCTAGGCTGCTCCATATTTGGATGGGGGGGGGGGACCAAAATTTCCCCTTGATCACGACGGCACCACCAGAGAGACTGGGATCCGCCCTCCAAGGACAGGAAACCTGAGCATAAAAAGAGACTCCTCCTACTCCACCTCAGTTGTTTTCCTGTCCTTGGAAGGAGACCTGGGCGGTCATGATGAAGGTGCCCTGCGGTGTCCCACTAACCCAGTCTACTCACGGAGTGTTGGGCACCGGGCAGTACGGTCCTCCAGTGTGGGGATCGGGGCTCGATGACAAGTGCTGTATTCCTGCCCGTCCGTCCGGCGTCGGTCGCGCAGGGGTCCAGAAGCGACTGCCGGCAGGACGAGGTAGGTCAGACGCATGCGCCGGAAGTGACGTATATCGTCACTTCCGGAATTGGCTCCGGCTTCCGTAGAGGTGCAGGAGCAAGAAAGATACTACCAGGGGGAGCTCAGGGTTTGTTGGCCCTAAATATAGAGTTTTGAGAATTATTAATATTAAACTCTATTTCTCGGCCGTGTGGCGGATAAATGTGACCTTGCTGAAACACCCAGGACTCCGGCCTCGGTAACTATACTGTAGGGCGGTGAGTTATGTATTTATATATGAAATTTTCATACTGTAATGGGTGCTGTTGTTTACATTAGGGAGAAGAAGGGCCTAAGAAGGCAGCCCATAAAACTCATCATAGGGAATGCAGGATCTGTGCTCATAAGTTCCCTACTAATTATGAAAAAGCCACTTGTAGTAGTTGCATTGGAAAGATTTTAACAGAGGAATCTTCCGTCTGAATGTAGTCAGAGAAGAGGTTCAGAGAGCAAAAGAGGTGTCAGTCCCTAATCCACTCCCTCTTACGCAGGATCAGCCAGGTACCTATGCCACAGTGTATGTTACGGAGAGCTCAGGATCCGAGGAAAAAGGCGTAGTCTGGCCAGGTGACATGGGCTCAAGAAACATACTTTTTGGAGTTCCCTGTGATGGGAAGCTATTATTTGGTCAGGTGCTAGAAGAATTATTGTAGAAGGAAGGGGATAAAGTAAAGTCTTTTCCCCCTATAAACAGTCAGTACAGACCCTTTCAGTCCTTTGGTAGGTCAAGACCCCAAAAAGAGGAAAAGAAAGAAATCAGAGTTTCAGACTCTTTCAGAGAGGCAGGGGGTTCTTATTTAGCCAGTCCAGGGATACCAGACTTTAGGGACCTAGTTCCTTATGACGCCAAACTCCCCGTGGAGGGGGACTAACCCATTTCTTCCAGGCCTGGGCAGAAATATCAGGAAGCAAATGGGTATTACAAATAATACAAGAAGGCGTGTCATTGGACTTTCATTCGGGATGGTGGAGAAGTGAGAAAGTCATGAATCCTGCTCCGGGGGAAAACAGAGAGGTAATGATCACTGAAATCAGGAATCTAGTCCAAAAGAAGGTTCTTTGCCAGGTTCCCCCAGCTGGACAGGGTCAGGGGTCCTATTCATCCCTATTCCTGGTGAAAAAAACAAATGGCTCCCTAAGAGTTATACCAAACCTGAAGCCCCTAAACAGATACCTTATTGTTCCACATTTCAAAATGGAAACCTTAAAATTAACCGTGAACTTATTGTTCCCAGGTTTTTTCATGGCCTCGGTAGACCTGACCGATGCATATTACCACATTCCCATACATCCAAAATTTCAGAAGTACCTGAGAGTAGCCATTCAGGTAGATTCAGAGATTCTTCACTTTCAGTACAGGGCATTACCTTTCGGAATAGCAATTGCCCCAAGAGTTTTCACCAAGGAAGTGTCAGAGATGGCTGCCCACATAAGAGAAGCTCCAGGTCTGTTTATTCCATACTTAGACGATTTTCTGTTAGTAAAGTCATCGGTCCAGGGGTACGCAGTCAGATTCCAAGGATTCTTTCGATACTCAAAAAACTAGGATGGCTGGTAAACTTAGAAAAATCGTCTCTAATTCCTACAAATAAAAACATTTTTTCTAGGAATTTGGTTAGACTCCCAGAAACAGAAGTCCTTTCTTCCCTCAGACAAAATAGAGAAAATAAAATCTTTGGTGCTAAAGGTAAAACAGAAACCTTTAATCCATCTGGGCATCATGGGCATGTCTCTCCTAGGTCTGTTTTCAGCCGCCATTCCAGCAGTCCCTTGGGCCCAGTTCCATTTAAGGAGTTGACAAAACTTTCTTCTAAGATAATGGGACAAGAAGCAGTCATCCCTAGATACAAAGGTTCTTCTTACCTTAGAGATAATAAACTCCCTAGATTGGTGGTTGTTCAAAGAAAATATGAGGGTGGGCCTTCCCTGGAACCCTTGTCAGAACAGATTAGTTACTACGGATCCCAGCCCTTGCGGGTGGGGGGCTCACGTAGAGGAACAAGTGTTTCAGGGCACTTGGGACAGTTCGGAGAAGGGGTTGTCATCAAATACCAAGGAGTTATTAGGCATCCTAAAAGCTCTGATGGAAGCTTTCCCTCTCTTACAGGGACATGGGGTGGCCGTAAAGTCAGACAACACAACAGCCATTGCATATCTCAACAAACAAGGCGGTACAAGAAATTCAGGACTTATGATCATAGCCACACAAATTCTCATCTTAGCAGAAAGACATTTCAGATCCCTGAAGGGAATTTACATAAAAGGAGTGGAAAACATTACAGCTGATTTTCTAAGTCGAAGGCCCCTGAGGCAGGGAGAATGGGAATTAAACCAGTCTGTTTTTCACAAGATCACAAAGCTTTGGGGCATGCCAAGCATAGATCTGTTTGCAACCAGGGAGAATTGCAAGGTAGAATTTTTTTTTCCCTAAACAGAACAGACTTTCCATTGGCAGTAGACACCTTCTCTCAGGAGTGGAGCACTGGTCTACTATATGCCATTCCTCCCATGATTCTACTCCCCAGGATGATCAGGAAAATAAGGCAGGACAGAGCAAAAGTGATATTGATTGCCCCCTTTTGGCCTTGGCGGGCATGGTTTTCCAGTCTAAGGCAACTATCAGTAACAGATCCTTGGGTCCGGAGTCAAAAGACTTGCTGTCACAGGGTCTGGTACTTCATCCGGAGATAAAAGGCCTACATCTGAAAGCATGGCTGTTGAAAGGATGATTCTCCAAAAACAAGGCTTGTCCTCTGGGGTTATTTCTACTCTACAAAAAAGTAGAAAACCTGCTACATACAGTATCTACTATAGAATTTGGAAGGCTTTCTTTTCCTTTTCAGGTCAGAACCTAAAAAAGTTGTCTCAGCCTAATATCAGCCAGATTTTAGACTTCCTGCAGAAAGGTCTTGAGAAGGGTCTTAGACCAGCTACTCTGAAAGTTCAGGTATCAGCTCTAAGGGCTTTATTCAATCAGGAGTTAGGTAAACATCCCTGGATCTCTAGATTCATTAGGGCAGTTGGAAGAATTAGGCCCACAATTAGAAATAGAGTACCGCCCTGGGATTTATCTTTGGTTCTGAAGGTGTTGTCAGGTCCTCCATTTGAACCTTTAGATAGTGTTTCTATCAAACTCCTCACTTGTAAAGCAGTTTTTCTCACAGCAATTACTTCAGCCAGGAGATTGGGGGTGATAGCAGCCCTGTCATGCAGACCTCCATATTGCAAGATCTTAAACCAGACCCAAATTTTTTTTACCTAAAGTAGTATCCGATTTTCATAGGTCTCAAGACATTACCCTTCCCTCATTTTGTGTTAATCCCAAATCAGAGAAGGAAAAGGCGTTTCACTGTCTGGACGTTAGGAGTATTATTCAATATCTGGATGCTACTTCTTTGTGGAGATAGTCTTTTTGTTTTCTTTTCAGGAAAAAATAAGGGAATTAAGGCATCTTCTACAGCCATTGCTACATGGATTAAACTTACTATTCAGATGGCCTATGAAATTTCAGAAGCTCGGGTTCCGGATGGCATCTGTGCGCACTCTACTAGAGCCTTAGATACATCCTGGGCCGCGTTTAGGGATGCAACACTGGAGCAGATCTGCCAGGCTGCCACCTGGTCTACCCCTCACACTTTCCTTAAACACTATAGGGTGGATATGATGGGTTCCTCTTCCCTTTCTTTCGGAAGAAAGGTCTTATCCCTGGTTGCCCCCCCCTAGTTAGTTTTTTCTCTGTAATTCTCTCTGGTGTTGCCGTCGTGATGAAGGCAAAAACAATGTATTACTCTTACTGGTAATGTTGTTTCCTCGAGTCACACCTGGTATTCCCACCCGGGTGTCGGTTCACGGGTGTCGCATAAAAAAAAAAAAAGGACATTAAGAAGATATGTATATATGCTGGATAAATATTTATATATATTCTGCCTACTAACTAAACGGCTCTTCAAAGAAATCTCTGTAACCAACTGAGGTGGAGTAGGAGGAGTCACTTTTTATGTTCAGGTTTCCTGTCCTTGGAGGGCGGATCCCAGTCTCTCTGGTGGTGCTGTCGTGACTCGAGGAAACAACATTACAGGTAAGAGTAATTCATTGTTTTTGCTCTCGGACCCTGTCATTCTTAGTTACGCTCCTGTACCAAACTAAATTCTGTGTATTTAAACAGCTTAATATTTTTCTTTAGACTTTTGGTAAAATTAGCAGAGGTTGAAAAGCTGCAGATGAATTGCTATGCTGTTGATATTACAAGCCAAAGTACAGCTCATATTGTAACTCAATGGGGCAGGACTCTAGTGCACATGACCAGAAATAGTAATAATTCCTGGCGCACTGACAGGAACTGTGACTATTTTTTCCAAGTGACAGAAAGGCATTGAAGTCGGCTGGAGCCTCCTGATCCTACACGTGAGGGGGAGGGGTTCATCATAGATTCATACACAATGCACCAGTGTAGGATACATTACTTCCAGTATATTATTTTGTATAAATGTCATCTACAGTGTTGCTACTGTGAATTGTCATACTATAGATATTAAAACGTACAAGTCACTCTGCACTACATATTTTTTATAGGCCATGTGGATAGAATCTGTATGAATCTATACTGGTGTTACTGTAAATCACAGCAAGGTTAGCCTAATAGCCCCCATATAGGTGCTGGTGGCTAGAAGCTGTGACCTCTACCATTCTGTCCTTCCCACAAGCTGTTTAGCAGGCACAATGCTCAATTAGAGTGAATGGGTGAGACCTATGAATATCAACATCTTCTGTGTGTGAATATAAAGCAAGAAAGCTTTGATTTACATATGGAAAAGTGGACTTGCCTTACTCTGAAGGTCGCAGTTTCCAACCTCTGAATGTAAACAAGAATGTTCATATTTAGCTCCAAAAAGCATAAACCATGGTAATCAAATCATAGATGAGAAAGTTACATATATTCAGACCAAAATAAAAATAAAAAAAAAATTACAGTTGATGAGGTGTGGTAGACATTATGGTAATGTATGTTTTATTGCTGTTTACTAAATAAGATCAATTGTGAATGGGATTATTACACATCCAACAAGAACCATTAGCTGTAATTGGAAACATCTCAAATTCTCTCAGTCACTGGACGAAAAAAGGGGGAACACTTGACTGTCAGCTGTTTGGTGAAACCAATTTGGCAACATCTTCGATGGGATTTTATGTAGCTGTTACTGCAAAGTGCCAGAAAACTATGTTTACACGTATAAATGCTTGCAGGTGGATGGGGGGGATTGGGAACATTACTATGTGAATGTCGACTGAAGAAAAGCAATCTAGTCTTCAACAATATTGTTTCTGACCCTAAATGAAGGATAATTTACTCAGCAAAACAAAAATGAATTCTGTGATATGGATAACAAGACTGAAAGTAGGAAATGAATACTTAGAAAATAGACTTTTATTTCATAAAAACATAATTACATGAGAAAGAAGATAATAAGAGCAATAACATGTAGATGGTAATGAACGTGCAACTATTTCCTTAGTGACATTATTGCCATCACCCACCTTACAAACCTTCAAACGTCACATGAAAACCCACCTGATAGCCTACAACACCAATAACCCCACTGCAATGCTCCGTCACCTAGTACCTCCATATACCCTGTCAGACAGGGCCCTCCTTCCACTTTTTGAGTTTTGTGTCTTTTGTACTAATTTGGAAACAATGGTGCTCTATTAACAAATACTAATTACAGGTTATGTGCTGTGTCATTATTGGTAGCTAACAGCTGCCATTCACAGTAGCAGAGAAGCTGTTGGGGTATATACAAGTCCAATTGTATGCTGTGTATAAAAGCTGCAGCGAAAATGTTTTAACACAGAGGGTTATAGATTCACCTCAACCTTTTAACAGTGTCCACTGCACATGTACAGCAGAAATCAACAGGCTCCAAGTTTCATCTGTTTAACACAGCAAAGACCTTGTGCTATGTTCAGGCATAAGTATACCAAAACAGTTAGTATACATAATGATAGTACAAAAGTATAGTAATACAGGCATCCCTGGGGTTATGTATAAGATAGGTTCTGTAGGTTTGTTCTTAACTTGAATTTGTATGTAAACCGGAACTGTATATTTTATAATTGTAACCCCAGACAAATGTTTTTTGGTCTCAATTGGATTTTAAAAATGTCGGATTGTCATAAGAACCAGGATTAACAATAAAGCGTATTTACAGACACCTTATATAACTGTTATAACTGTTTATTGAAGCCTACGGCTTAAGTACAGTAGATTATCAAAATCCAGAGGTACATTTGTATCTAGGGGTAGTCTGTAAACTGTGTGTCCTTAAGTAGGGGACTGCCTGTAATAACAGATTTTACTATGTTAATGAAATCAAGATAAGCACAATATAGCTTAGTGTATGGAGCAAGAAAAAAAACCCAAGTGGGATGGTACTTCAGTTGGAAAATAACAGCATATTTATCCAAATTTAACTTAACTTTTCACCTGAAACTATAGTACAAACACATATTTAGGACCTATTCTACGAAGTTCAGTTTTGTACAAGATAAGCAACAAAAGATCAGACATTCTGAAGAACCACTATTTCAGAGTGTATCTTGCTTTCTCTTAAACTTTTGACAACTGAAACCTTCACTTCCAGTGATGCACGTCTCCTGGCACACAGCACACAGACAGAGATACAGCACAGACGACCATGACCTGCGCCAAGTCTGCACCTGAAGAATCCACATTCACCAAATCCTAGTCCCCAGGTCAGGGGCATAACTAGCAGGGGCAGGGCCCCATAGCAGACATCTGAGTGGGGTTTCCCTAACTCCTCAGAAACTATACATATTTGTATACACACATTTATACACTCTTATACACATATACACACATTTATACTCTTGTACTTACATATTTATGCACTGATATAAACTTTATACACTTACACAGATATGTCCCAGTAGCTGCTGGGGAAAGTACACAGCAGGAATTAGAGGTGAGAGATCTTTAGTCATGTCGTTGTGCTGTCCACTCCCTCTTCCCTCGACATTTCTTATCTGGACTGCAATTTTATGCTGTTATACTGTGTTATATTGTGGAAGATGTGCATTGCTATATAACTATTATGCTGTGAAATGTGCAGCATAATATGTATATATTTGTGAACAGCCTCGATTCTTTAGTGTGTTAGGCTGGATGCCCGGGACCCCCTGACACTGCGGGTCCCATTGCAGCTCCTATGGCTGCTACCTCAGTAGTTACACCCTTGACCCAGGTATGAGTGTCCCCTATATGGAGCACCGAGGATGCAGTGGACACCGGAACCTAACCCTTGACTTGAGTGTCCTGCATGTTGAGTGTTGAGTGGTGCGCAGACCCTGCAGGAACCATCAAAGGACTTACGTGGTGAGTGCTAACCAGCACATAGAGCTGGTCTTCGGTTGAGCACCATGTACAAAAGAATTTTTCCCATGGGGATCAATAAAGTTATATTGTAATGTATCGTATTGTAACTTGCTCTATTCTACATACAGTCTTTTATACTATTTCTCGATTTGTATTTTTATGATATTGTATATTAAAAAAGAATATTTTAATTAAAGGAAATACTTACATAAAGTGTATTTTCTATTTTCTGACAAATGCATTTGCTAGGACAGGAATGTGGCCAGATGTTTCTTGTGGATAGGAAAGATTCCTGAATCAATGCTCCCTGCCAGTGGGCTTGAATGGGAAACTGTCCAGTGTAATCTCCTAAGGGGAAGATTTAACTGTTATTAAAGCTTAGGTGTATAAACAGAATGAATAAAATTAACTCTTTGTGGTTCCAAATAAATTCATAAATTGGAAATTGTGAATGTGTTTGACCTTGTTACATTTTAAAATAAAGCTCAATTTAAAGTGCTATTATTAAAGACGGTGTATCTAGAGAAATCTGCATTTAGAAGCTGAGCCTATTGGCTTGGAGCTTTATCCTTTTAGAATTCACCAAAGCAACTTAAAATGGGAGCCCTCTGTTAAGCTAAATGAATTTACGTCAGGGTAGGGGTTTTCTAATACTTTAATAATACTTATTTTAAAAACATGTACTCACTTCCCGAGGTCCCCCGCCATTGCCAGATGCCTGGTCTCTTGAGTTTCAGGTCCCATCAGATGGGAGGTGGTGATGTCATGTACAATATAAATCTGCTAAATAAATATAAATTGTTAAAACCCTCTTTTCTTTCATCACATAATTTTTCATATGTAGTTTTTCAATATTTAAAAAAAAAATGTGTATATATATACACATATTTATATATTCTTTTTGGAGGGGTAGTTGACTGCCAAATATATCCATCCAAAATCAGTAAGAAATGGTATAGGATGACAACTGCAGAGGTTCCAAACGGACGTTTCAACTGGACTTGTGTTGTAGGCCCAAAATGGAAATCTGTATTTATTTACATGGTTTTCAACACTTTTATATCTAGAACAGCAAAAGTGCTTAATGGATTGGTCATGGATTCATGAGAAATTGATATGTACCCAAAATGTATCCAAATGCACAATCATTTTTGCCCATTTTCCTACCGTAAACTAAGACAACAGGTAAAAGGTCCAAACAGAAAGAAGTTTGCCTTAAACTTAGCCAGATTTATAATTCAGCAATAGACAATCCTCCTAATTTCCACTGTAGAATGATAATTCTTCAAATAGCCAGTGGTAAAGGGAGCTTGTTTAGAGGGTTGCATACATTCTTCAATGGTCACTAACTTCTCATCAAAAGTGAATAAAAGAGCCACTTACATTTTCAGTTATCCTCTCTTCTTCTGGCCGAATCTGCTTTCCACACTGAAATCTCTTCATAATTCGGTCTTGCTAGAAAGATAGTCATAAGTGCACTGAGATTTCAGATTACATAGATATTAAAGGGGAAGAAAGGGGGAGCAGTAAGTCACAACTGTAAAATCTCTTCTCACCGGATTTCAGAAAAAAGCATTCTACATAGAGCCTGCAGAGATAAGAGCTTCTGGCGGAAAAAATATGCATGCCACAGAGTCAAGAAACTGTTACTCCAAATCTATACACACCTGATGAAGTGCGGTAGTATAAAAAGGGCCGTCACCTTGTGGCGTGTTTGGCATCCTCTGATTAATTTATATAAGCTTAATAAAGGATGAGAAGATTTTATAGGTGAGTGCCGCTCACTGTTTCTTCTTTCTTCGTACCCTCTTGAAGTGTATTGTAAGGTTTAGTACTTCCACTTTGTTGTTCTAAACAGACTGGACGACTGATTTATTTAATGTATTTTTTAGAAAAGGAAAGTATGATACAAAGTGGAATAGCATATAAGTAAGTGTGTGCATTAAAGGAAAGTCTTACCAGCTCCTGAACCAAACTACCTTACAAGTACAACGATTGTGCAGGAAACCTAATGAGCTTTCCAGGAAATTAAATTTTTATCTTTATGTAAATGGCCATATCTACTAGTGGATCTTATTTTATAAAATGAATCCCCTGTAGAAAGAAAATGTAGACAGAAAATAACTTGGGCACTAAAGATGTGGCCCCACCCCTGGTGAAACGAGAAATTAGTTGCATGAAGACTGAAACAGGATTTTCTCCTAAATTGCTGCAAAACTGGAAAGGTATACCTGAAAACTTATATTGTGCCCTATACAATGCCAATATTACTTATGGGTTGATTTGGAATTTGGTAGACTCCTTTGACCTGCAGCCTATTACCCAAAGCCAAATGTTATCTTGAAATAGTAAGTTATTTGCAGGTAATAATTGCTGCATGTTCTCTTTGTCTATTGTTATGACATTCAAACGATTTCTGGTAAGGTGCTGCTTGCAACAGGAGATTCATTTTTTAACAAACAGAGTTTTTAATAGTCTTCTATATGCAAAGACATTATTTAATGTGGTCAAACAAGTGAGGTTAAAAATGCCTATTTGTTTCAACACAATGTGAAAATGTGCTAAGAAATTCTGATTAAATTGCCCACAGATTAAGATTATCTATACACTGTATTTTCAGGCTTCTCTAAGCCTCTTATTGATATAATGTGGAACTGGAAGAGAAATGTAGCATTTAAGCTTTGTATCATACTCTGGAGTTTTGGTCAAATCAGCTTTCCTAATGTGTTGAAATCATCTCAAGGAAACAAATCCATGAAAGGATAAAGAAAACTTTTAATCTATTAACTATTCATGCCCCAGGTAAAACGGTTCCTCCTTAACATATTTTCCCATTGTTCCTGCTATTATCTAACTGTTAGCTAACCGTTGCACTGTTTAAAGATCTGGAGGTCTAAAAAAACCTGAGTTTGGTTCTGTAAGGCCCCTTCCACACTTGCATTTTTCACGCTTGTGTTCTGCGCATCCTTTTGACGCGCAGAACTTGAATTGCACTCTAACCCATTGTAATCAATGTGCTTTTTCAGACTATCATTTTTTTTCACACGCACATTTTTTTAACGCACGTTTAAATCTCAGCATGCTCTACTTTTGCAAGTCACGCGCGTGGAAAAAAGCACCATACAAGTCTATGGAGACGTTTTTCATGCATCAATTGCCATAGAAAAGATAGAGCTCAGTCCTGAGTCCTTTTCATGCACACTATCTGCGTGTGAAAAACACATTGAAATTGCATTAAAAATGCATTGAAAATGCGCATACAAACTTTGACTGAAAACTGATTGAACTCTTATGCAAAATGTCAGTTGGTTTCACTGACCAAACACTGATCGCACCCTGATCAACCTCTGACGTGATCTGCAACGCAAGTGTGGAAGGGCCTAACAGGGAAAGTGGCCCAGTCTTGTACTGGCTAAGTTATAGGGAGCCCAGAATGAAATAATCATAAAAATAATATTCATCTGTCAAAAAAATGGGGCAGATTTACTTACCCGTCCCTGCGTGATACCCGAGATGCGTTCCCCCGATTCACTAAGATCGTGAGCCCGATATCCTGCATATGTCGCTTCCCCGATCACGTCCGCCGGAGTTCACCTTCTTCTTCCCGGTGCATGTAAGTGCTTGATCTTGCAAAACAAATTCAAAGTTAAATCCCGCGGTTTGTCTGAAATTGTCGGATCGTCCAACGGCCCGCCCTCGGGCCCGCCCTCCGATTTCTATCGCATAAAGTTGGCAACGATGCGCCAAAATCCGAACGCGTGTAACACAATCCCCTGAAACCCGACGTACAGCAAGCAGAGATCTAGAAAACCATGATGAAATTATATAGAAAGTATAGAAAAAACACTCTGTGAGTATGTCTTTATGCAAATAAAGGAAGAACACTTGAAGATATTGAAGATTGGTGAGTGCCGTCCATTTCCTTATCTTACATCATCTGATATAGAAAGTATATTGAAAAATTGTATAACTTTTCATTACACAAATAAAATTATTTACTGAAAGTGGCCAGCCCCTTTAACGTTCCTACCCAGCGGCGCACGGTGTGCTATATAAAAGGCTCCAACTGCAAGGTATATCTAGACACCATCTCCATCAGGACAGGGTATTTTAGACCAGATATGACAAAGTGAAAATTTCAACTATAGTAAATACTGGTGAAGAAAGCATTGTAAGTTTCCCTCACGGTGAGGGAGCCTAGCAGTGGATTTCATGTGTGTTGTAGGGGATCCTAAACTGATGGGTTTTCAGGTTACGTTTGAAGGTTTGGAAGGTAAGGGTCATTATAGGCCTCAACAGATATTTTACACTTCCCAGTATACTTAATGTATAGAAAATTATCAACCACATCCAAAATTATTCTGAGTAATGCAATAAGGAATGGGAAGGTAAAACAAAGCATGGAAATGAAATCACCTTATTTATTGCAATCCTCCAGAGATGCAGCAGATTATGTCAATAAACAGTAAGAAACCAGAATGGAATCAGATGGTTTTAGTATCTTGCAAACAAAGAGAACATCTGCAGAGTTTAGCCAGCCCATCTTATATCATAAGTGGCTCAGCTTGAATATTATCTCTCTCCAAGTCCATTTCCACCCATTCATCTACATCAGAATTTCCAGAAAAACATGTCTTTCACAAACTGTAAATAATCGGGGAGCTTTGTTTTCCATTATAATGTTTGTATATTCGCATACGGCAAAGTTGTAACAAACGATCAAAGTAACAATTACTCAAATCCCCTCACATAAAAACATCCTTAGAAAAATGTGTATAGATTACACACGCACGGTTATTTGTGTTTGTGAGTGCCACCATTGCGGACATCTCTGCAGCTGATGGAGTGCTTTCAGATGAAGAGATTGTAGACGCTGGATATGTCTGCCTGCGTCCTGTGCTGAGAAACATTTTATTTATTTGTTAAAGTCATCACAAATGGCCATAATGGAATGGAGACTCCAGACGATCAAAGGAAAAGTACTAAGGATTTGGCTAAATAAATTAGGCCATTCGCGCCCCAGTGGCTGAAGAGGATTTGTTTTTCTTGGATGCTGTACGATTTCCAAGCTTCAGTCACTAATAGGATGGCAGGCCACCAACATAGCCTGTCTACATACAAGTTTATCCATCTTTATTTTTTACCCCAAAAAAGGATAAATGGATAATTGTGAGAAACACAGCTCAATTTTCTTAATTTGTTTTCTTTGTACTTGATCCTTCTTATTAAAAGAACTAACTTGAAGATAACTTTCCTACCCAGTTATTTGCTATTAAAGAATATTTATTTTATTTGAAAGGAAATCCTCAGTATGTAAGCCATGAGGCTACTTAAGACTCTAATAGCTGTGGACAGAAAAGATACATTTAGGTATTCCCTAGGTCACATACTGGGTAGGTTCTATAGGTTTCTTCTTAACGGGGTTGGCCACTTTACCTCATGTGTTTTGTAATCTGTGGGTAATTGTTGGGGTGCAGGATATTAGGTAATTTACCAATATGCATCTATTAATAGTTCTGCTACGCTTTCTTGATATATGAAGTGAAGCCTCCTGTCTTTCACCTCATCAGCCAGACATTCCTGTCCATAAAATGTGATCTCTGTCCATGAACAATTGCCAGTTAGAGATCACATGACCCTCTATCCGCAGCAATTTCATGGTTAGGAAAGTCTGACTGATGAGGTAAAAGACAGGAGGCTTGACTACACATATAAAAAAAGCAGTGCAGAACACTTAATAGATGTATATTGGTAAATGACCTAATATCCTGCTCCCCACACTTTCACACACATTACAAACAACATGAGATAAAGTGGCCAACCCCTTTAAGTTGATTTTGTATGTAAGTCATACTGTTACTCTAGAAGAAGTATTTTTTGGTCCTTGTGACAATTTTCTGCTGTCATGAGGACAAGTATTAACTTTAAAACTTCATTGCAGACAACTTTACAATTTCAGCTTGGAACTAAAGTTTAGTAAATTACCAGCATCCAGAGAGCTTCCCCATGGGTAACTAGGGGCAGAGAGATCTGTTTGTAACCAAGAGCCGTTTATAAGGTTGAGTTCACATTTCATTTTGTTCCATGTGTTGTAAGGACAAGTCAAGGGGATTCCGACGTGTCCTTACACTGTATGGCACAGACATATCCCACTGTATGCTTATACAGTGGGGTATATAACGCCTGATGACCCCTTCTTCTCGCTAAATGTGTGGGGGGTGGAGTGAACATGATTTCTTAGATTTGGGCCAGGTGTTCCCCACTTGAAAACAGCAGCAAAAGATGTTATTTATTCTGACCTCTGCATACAAGAGGTACATTGTATTTCACCTGCTTATATTCCAATTAAAATATACAGTACACACCAGAATCTAGTATCATGTAAGTAACAACTAGAAAATACTTTTTGATGCAAACTAAATAAAAGTGAGATCTCTGAGCTGATAATTGTTACTCATATAATTCAGTGACTGATGCAGTGAAGTAAGTATTATTTATGATGGTGGTATAGAAAGGCTTAGAGACTTGAAGTTCTACACTTATCTCAAGAGGAAAGTTTTTAGGTTCCTTAGATATGGGATGCTGTTTGTATTTGGGGGGTATATTAATGGGTAACCAGGGAAGAGAAGTGTTCCAATAAGATGTCAAACAGCCAATGGCAAATCTAAGGAAGGGTTAGGCAGTAGGTGTGAACAGAGGCTTGACGGAAATCTCTTAAATTCACATGAAAAATTTTGACACACCCATCATCTACCATGATATAGAGAAGGAGGAGCTGAGCAGATTGGTTTTTTTTATAGGTGAAATAATTAATAGATTTGTCCGGGGCATTTCTATCATTGATTGGCTACAAAGACGGCTGTCCATCACTGAACATCCAGGATAAAAACCATGATTGAGGTGTTGCTTCTAGTTAAGCATACTAGTTAAACATAAGACAAGCCTACTCGGTGTGCACATTCATTATAAATATGCATAATGCTGTATCATATAATATACCTATCATATTTCCTGAATCGTATGTTCTAAGGAATCCTATCCTTTATTAGCAAGTGTAAAACACCATTTATGTTTTCAAACAAATGTATCCTTTAACCTTATTAGCTGCAGGATAATATGTTGTATGAAAGAGTGAGACAATGAAAAGTATTCACTATTCCATACTGGAACATAAAAAAATGTTTCACTGGAAAGCTGCTTGTCCATTTGGGATAAGGCCAATACTAATTTAACCTCTGGTCAAACGGTTGGGAGTTAGCTAGTTTCCTTTTTCCTCTTACATCACTCCCAGGGATTCAGACAAAAATAATATGGTCTAGATTATATGACATTACCGGCACGAGGGAGGATAGTGTTGAAACCCCTCTGAGACAAATGATTCCCTACAAACCAACAGCTGTAGGATTCATATAAACAACTACAATATTCACTTCCTAGTGCCTTTAATTATGAAGGCTGGAAAGCTGTTTCTGAGTGGGCCTATAATGCGACTTGAGTGGATAACTATAAAAGCCACAAGTGGACTCACAGTTGGCAATGTATTATCCCCTCATTCTTCTAAAATATCAACATAAATTATCTTCTGTTGTCTTTATAAAAGCAGTTAGCAAAAGTAAAAATAATCCAAAGATAGCTATTCAGAATCTGCAGCATGTCAAATCATCATTATGTATTCGGCTGCTTTCTGTTGCTTGCGGAATAGTTGTCATTCCTCTGCGCATGCGCCTTTAGATGTTGTGTTTTAAAATCAAAATTTCCTTGAGGTAAATTGTAGCAGAACACAGTTTTCTAATTTCACTATTCACCCAATATAATAAGAGGCTCCAATCGGGTGAATTCTACTCTAGGTCTGGCAAGGATAATATATATCTATTTTATATGGCAGATCCTATGTTTAACATGAAAACTTAAAGAATAATAACTTTTAAATAAAAGATCAATTTGCCAATAAATTCCCTGTGATTGGGGTATTGGGGCTGATGTGTTAAAACTGGCACCTTGTACGCCAGTGTAAATGACCGCCTTACCTGTTGTGAAACATCGCACTAAGAGGATTAAACCTCTTAGTGATTTTGGCATGGCGTTAGCATGGCAGCATTAAAAACAACACTAGGTCCGTAGATTTCATCTACAACCTACTTTACTACAGCAAATTTGGGTGATCAAGGTTTCCTTGCCCTAGAAATGTGTGCTAGAAATTCAGAAAAATATGCTAATTAGTACATCACGCTGCAGACTAATAATTATGCACGCCTCCTGAGTGATATCACCGGGATCTAGCAGAAAAGAGGAGGTGAGTATTGCGCTGAAGTCGTGCATAATTATTCAGCAGGGAAGAGGAGGTGAGTATTGCGCTGAAGTCGTGCATAATTATTCGGCAGGGAAGAGGAGGTGAGTATTGCGTTGAAGTCGTGCATAATTATTAGCCTGGAGCGCCTGTGTGACATACACAGAACACCCCAGGATAATTAGCATATTTTAAAGTCTTTTTTTTATAGAAGTATCCGGCATGTCAAGCTTTATCAAGATACGTGCCAGGATCACTGAGAAGACACTGACATGTACATATGTTCGGCACAGTGGCTGAGTGGGTAGCACTTCTGCCTTGCAACACTGGAGTCCTGGGTTTGAGCCCCACCTAGGTCAACATCTGCAAAGAGTTTGTACGTTCTTCTGTGTTTGCGTGGGTTTCCTCTGGGTACTCCGGTTTCCTCCCACACTCCAAAACATACTGGTTGGTTGTTTAGATTGTGAGCCCCATGGGGACAAGGACCAATTTGGCATGCTTTGTTTAGCACTGCCTAATCTGTGTGTGCTATATAAATAAAGAATTATTATTATTAAATTACAAATGGTTGATTTCCTTTAGACAGTGACCCTTTATTTGAAATGCCAGCTCCGTTGTACAACACCTGATTGCTACTTAAATACTTGCCACTTAGACTTGTTGGCAAGAAATTTCCTAATCTTGATTAAAATACATACAGAAAAGGCTGCAAAGAGGCCAATTTTCAAAGCCTACACATACAGCAATTCTATGCAAAAGAAATGATCTTCAGTGGGATACAGGAGGTTTTTACGTTATATCATACAATGTTTGTAAGTGGTTTAACCCATTGCTAGTGTTGGCTATGCTGTGTCTCTGCAAAGTATTATTTTATGGAAATATGGGTTAAACCATATGTCAAAAGATTATATTTGTTGTCGGTATCTTCTTCTTCCGCAACATTGCATTCTAGTCCCTAAGCTCTCCTGCAATGTATGTAGCATGAGATACCCAAATATCCTCATTCCGTCAGGGATTTCCATGCCTGCTTCTATTTGTAGCAGTTTGTATTGTGATCTGTATTGTTCCTTGGAGAACATTCATACACTGGGAAAGGAACTAAAAGAGGAATGTAAGGAGATCATTCCATAAGTGATCTGGGTTATGGACATCAGACAACAAATGTAAAGTGCTGCTGGGAGCCATATTTTTATCCAGGATTCTTATTTCTAAATGGAATGCTAAAATGAATGAAGCATTTACAGGTCTGTTTTCACACTTTTTCCAGCTGGGAAATGAACGTGCTGAGAGTCAAATTAATCTCATACACGTTCTTGGTTCAGATTTTGCACAGGTCATTTGAAACATCTTAATTTTAATACTTTGAAACTAATAAATGCAATATTTGCAATGATATATTAAAGTCTACCAACTATATGACTAAGGAGTCAAATTGGAAAAGCATAAGGCCAGCCTTCTACAACAAGCTAAACAAGTTCTGATAAATATTCTGATGACATTGGCATTCTGATTTTTTTGTGTGGATAAGTTGAACTTTAATGGTAAAGGGTATTACATGCAGATTAGATGTAGTAGCCAAGTTTTAATTTTTGATTGGATTGGTCAACAAGCTAATGTATATGGTTGCCCCAGGTGTCATCCAATGGCAGATGTTGGAAGAAGAAAGAATTTAAACAACAGGAGTCATGTTACTTTAGAGAATATAATCTGCCTGAGGTGTTGGACAATGGCTCTACCAGCATGCAGGTATGGACTTTATATAACCACAGAAAACCATATGAGTGATATCTGGTCCATAAACATTTCAGGTATGGACTTTGCAGTTTACAGAACAGTAGTACAATCATGGTTGGGCTGTTAAGAGGAACTCAGAGCAAGGAATAATGTTGCAGTAGGCCAGTGGATAATACAAAATTATAAGTCAGGCCAGGAGTCAATACCAGCAGTGGGAACATGAGAAACATTTGGCAAACAAAAGGTTGAGGCAGGACCATTATCCAGAAAGAAGACTAAAGCTAAGAATAGCAGCCACACGTCTGTGCCATAATCAGTAGGCAACATGTAGAAGTGACCATAAAAAGGCCACCACAGCCAAACATTGTGCAGAAGTGCTGCTTCTGCACAATTCAGTGACCAGCAGTTGAATGGACCACGACAGAAGCAGGAAAGGTAGTGGCTGTTGACTTACCTGCTGTGAAATCTGCTTTTTGGTGTAAGGGAATGGGGCACATTTACTTACCTATCCATAGGAGTTCACCGAAAGTGCATTGTCCGACGAGAATGCACTGTGCCGTGATTCACTAAGATTGTGAGCCCGATATCCTGCATGTGTCGCTTCCCTGCTCAGACCCGACGGAGTTCACCATCTTCTTCCTGGTGTATGTAAGTGCATTGGATTGCGACACAATCAGTTGGATTGTCCGATGGCCCACCCCCGATTTGCAGCTGTGGCAAAATCTGACCGTGTGCGACACAGTCCCCTGCTAAATACCTGTAACAGCTGTGCAATCTCCGGAAATGCCGAAAAATCTGACTAAAGTGCAGCCGCAGACCCTTAGTAAATAAGCCCCAATCTGTTAATTTCTCATGACTTCTAATCTGGTTGTTGCTTTTGTTAGCTGAAAAGTATATAAAAACATATGAGCTGGAATCTGTTTAGAAACTTTACCAATGTTTCAATTTCCATTCCATTTCCTAACCCCATTAAATCGTGTTGTTGCTAGGCCTCATTGTAATTGGTGTGATGTCACAGTATCTGTACAACATTATAATATATTTTTGCAGTCCCAACTGGGACTGAATTTATTTTGACATTTTAGTGTCTGATCAGGAGCTAAAGTTTATGTAGGAGTCTGAATTTATTCTGAGCTCTGGTCTGAGGTCTGAATTCATTTGGGGCTTTTGTCTGGGGTCTGGATACCTTTTGGGACTGGTGGGAGGTCAGAATTAATTTTAGGATCTGGTCTTGGATGAGTATTTTTTTGGGGGTCTGAAGTCTAAATTAATTACAACATCCTGAATAGGGTCTGAACTACTATACTGTTTTCTGGTCTGGAGGTTTATTAAATTTACAGTGGAAAAGAACAGCAACAAAATTTAAATCTCTGCTTGTAGGAAGTATGTAATTTCCTTTGCAAAATCTCTGTATGTCTTCTAACAAAATCAGTGCTATTGAAAACTTTGTATTGTAGTTAGAGATAAGATAATCACTCAAGATTTGCTTCGCTGATGCTTCACAGATTTCTTTGAAAGATTTGATTCTGGTTCCAATCTATTTGATCTGAACCAATTTAGTGTTAGTTGTCCTGGAAATTGGTATATAACCCCCTCTAGCCCTTTAAAAAAAAATTAGAGAAAAAAGGTTCCATCTCATAATTTTTAAATTTCATTAAAACAATAATAACGGAAGCCTGAGAGATGTGTTGCAGATGGACAATAATAGAAACAATCAAAAAGTAATTTTTGTTTTCTATGGGAAAAGGTAGTATTTCTTTAAAGGAATGACACATTGGTAGTTTTTTCCGAAATATGGTTGCTTTCTCTTTTTTTTCCTATTGATTCACAGAAGACTGACAGCTCTTGTCAGGATGAGGTTAATGATTATTGTGTTTTGTCTGTCCACTTTGCATGCTCTGTATCCCTAAACGTTCCGTTGTGTTGTTCTGTGGTTTCCTGTAGTGCATGGCATGACGTGCAGTGAAATGTCTTCTGTAAATATTATTTTCATGAGTAGTAACTGTGAAAAGTGCTGTGTAATAAAACTATCACACTGAAGCATGGCACATCCTCACAAACTGTCAACTGGTAGTGAATGTTATCAAACAAAAACACCTAATATTTCAAAAATATTTTAAACTACTACACAAAAGTGTAGTAAACTACTAAACTACTACACGAAATTGGTGAAAAAACCTTAAAGGAAACCTGTCACCAGGAGACCCATTTTTAGCACTCCCCCAGTCCCCACAGAGCATAATACATACGCTGCCAAAGTGTTTTTGTATTAAAAATTGGTTTTACAGAAAAAAAGATATGTTATATTGTACCTTTCATTAGCATGTGCTGTGTGACTAGGCAGTTGCCAAATGGGAGGGTCTGGAAAGGAGCAGTTCCCCCCCACCCTTGGGGAACAGCTACTACATGTGACCTTTTCAAATATATGAAAACACCCATCACTGGGCTTAGCGACGCCCCCTGCTCCTCTACAGCCAATCCCAAGTGTGGGGAGTTATTCAGATATTTGAAAAGGTCACATGTTTCCCAAGGGTGGGGGGGGGACTGCTCCTTTCCAGACCCTCCCATTTGGCAACTGCCTAGTCACACAGCAGATGCTAATGAAAGGTACAATATAACATATCTTTTTTCTGTAAAACCAATTTTTTATACAAAAACACTTTGGCTGTGCATGTACTATGCTCTGTGGGGACTGGGGGAGTGCTAAAAATGGGTTTCCTGGTGACAGGTTCCCTTTAAACTTAACATTTAATGATAAACACTTAAAAATAGATCCAAGATGTACAGATAAAATTGAATAAATGGCCCATGACAAGATACACCATACTTACATAAGTCCACTGACTTCACCATATTGCATGAGACTAGCAGGGAGGTGGTGAGCTGGTGCCTCCTACCGTCCACAATACATGAATTACCCCGCAGAGCATCTGGTCAACATTGTGTGCACTAAGACACTTCTCCTTCAGGTATTTTTGTGTCAAGAATGGATTGTTTCTATGGGTTACCCTGCTTTCTGAACTTTAAGAGCAGGACTTGCTTATATTTGGTGTATGCTATACCCTGGATGAGCCTATGATTAGGCAAAACATGTCAAGTCGGAAAACATTTTGGACTGAATGAATTATACTCGTTGCAAAACAACTGATTAATTGGGATCCTGCATACACCTGAGGGATAACGTAGGGACTTCATTGTTCCCTGGGTCAGGTTCCAGTGAGGGGCATACCCGGTTAGGGGTGTGGCTCCAAGTTGAGGTCTTAGGGTTTGTTAGGGCCACAGTTCATCGAGGGTCACAGTAGGGGGAGACATAGCAATCCTACGGTGATCCTTTTTGACCAATAATTCATCCTGTTCCTTTCTCACCAACCAGTCATACATACTCCATATATATAACTCCGACACCTCTGCCTAATCTGTCTATATATCATTGGGACTATTGACAGTTCCCTATACCAAATACTGATGCAGAGGCTCTGGGACACCACAAGCTATGAAATTATTCATTTAGGTGTCATTGTTTAACATGGTATATCTTTTCATGGGCTAATTATTCAATCTTGGATCTATATTTAAGTGTATATCATTAAATGTTAAGTTTTAAGGTTTTTCACCAATTGGATCTCCACAATTTTTGAACTTAGGTGATTTAATTGGGATGTCTATACTACCCAATTGATGCTCTACTAAATATTAAACTAATAAAAATAATGCAAATAAAATAAATGTACTAAAACTTATGTTGCCGATTATACAACATACACAAAACCCTTTTTAAAATGTTACGAGGGTACTATAAATAAGTTTAAATAAAGTAATACTGACTCTAAAACACCATCACCAATACAGATCTCTACCTAGAAGATCAACTTCCACCAAAACTAGAAGACAATAACACAAATTCAGCAAGTCCAGTATAGGGTATTGGGCAATTGTTTTACTTAATACTGCAATGGCATTCAATAATTCTATATAGGGGACTCTAATAGAAGCAGTAATATACCATTGTAGCCACAAACCAATGGAGCACTACAAACATAAACGTCCACAATGAAGGCAGAGGCTTTAAATGTTAGTCTTAGTTAAAACTAGTACAATGCCAGAAAAGAGATGGAGCACTTGAAGAGGCAAATTTGGTATTTGTATACTCCCCTTTTGCACTTGATGGATTATTTGCATATCCATATAAAGATAGTTATCTTTGTATTGATTCAACATCTTGTGAACACAAAGCTATATTAAAGGTCACAGCACTATTAGGGTCTTTTCACACAAGAATGGCAGGAATCTTCCATGTTCATCATCAGGGTTTTATCAGTAAAAAACTGATTATTTTCCATCAGTTTCCTTTCCATTAACATTTTTATTAAGACAGAAAAAGGTACACCATTTGCATTACAAAGAGTCATTTAATCAGTGTGACATTGAGGTAGTATTAACAATACTTAGATATTCAGATAATTACATTGTAAGTGTAACTTAAAGGAAATCTACCATCAAACTCACACATGGATAAATCAGGGGAACCTAATCATAGATGCAGGCACTGTGACTGTGGTAATCTTCTTTGTTATCTGATATTTGTTATCCATGTCTTTCTTTCTTCTAAAATAAACTAATTATACTAATAAGGCCTAAGGGGCTCTGGTGGGTGTATTTAGAGCCCCTCAGTGCTGCATCAGAGGCAGTTACAATGAGCAGAACATGTCTTCCCCTCAGGACCTGCTTTGCTCATTGTAACAACAACTGAAAAAACATAACTGAGGGGCTGTGGAAACACAGGGGCTGGCTATATACTGGGAGCAAGGGGCTTCTGGCCATATACTGAAATTGTGAGTTGATATGCTATATACTAGGCTTATACTTGAGTCAGCAGGTTTTTTGTGTTTAAATTATACTTATATACTTATACTCCGGTTTGGCTTATACTTGAGTATATACGGTAAGTATAATATTCGGAAAGACAATGGGGCAGATTTATCAAGCTGTCTGAAAGTCAGAATATTTCTAGTTGCTCATGGCCACCAATCACAGCTCAGCTTTCATTTTACCACTGCTCATGAATATTTTAAAGGGGAGCTGTGATTGGTTGCCATGGGCAACTAGAAATATTCTGACTTTCAGACAGCTTGATAAATCTGCCCCAATATGTCAAAAAGAATGAATCAAGGAGGTTCATTTGCATGGTGGATAGAGAAGGAAAATTTTATTCAAGTTATCCAAAATGAAAGCTCTAACTACCATTATGTGCATTCAATGCAGGATACGTGTGAAACGCAATGTATCCTTACTGTTTACATTTGTTATCTGAAACTTTATTTTAATTATCCCATGTGTTTGTCCGTGTTATTCCCGTTATTCCTGTCATAGGACTATTCCACCCATCAGTAGATTTAATGTTGTCCTAGGGGTGTTTTAAAAGAGGACTTCACTTCATTGTAGGGAATAGAGAGTATTTTGCTTGGTTATTATACATCCATCTGCTGCCCTTACAGAAACATAGGAGCTCCCGAAAGATTTACAAAACAAGTAGAAATATACAATGGTCACAGGATTTAAATTAATTTTCATTTTCTAGCTGGTTTGGCGGAAAAACTTTGCAACACCTTCCTTATTTAACATGTCGATATGTTTGACATCTGTAGCTAAAATATGGGCAGTTGTACACATATTGGATTTCTTAAAGTCATTTTTCAAACATCTGTTTGGAAGTGTTAAGGTCCTGCTGAAAAACCTCACACAGCTGTAGGCAAACAGCCATATCTGGAATAATAATAGTTTCTGTAAACATCCTCGAAGAACTTCTTCTGTCCGCTATTGTACCACATTGCTGTTTGTTTATCAGTGCAAAGATAAGTAGCGTTAAGAAGCAAAAGCATTTTTCTATGCAATGTTTGGCGCCTCCTGTCTCCATGTACAACAGAACTGCTGTCTTAAAGATATTAAAAAATTATTTGTCCAACAGACAGAAATTTGTCAAGAAATGATTGAAACAATCTGGTGCTCATAATATGCTTTTGTAGAATTTTCTTTAGTATTCCTTTGTATCTGGTTTCTCTTCAATGTATATACAAGTAGCATCTCTTCAAGGCTGGAGACACATATGGAGTTTTTAAGGCTTTTTTGGTACAGATTTAGTTTTTTTTAAACTACAGTCAGGACTTGGTTGAAGGACATCTGCCACCAAGATGAAGGATTGTAAACCAAGCACACTGACATACAGGGGTGTGCCCTATCTGGCAGGATGTGCTCTTCATTAAGCTTCCTAAGCCCTAGGTTTTTTTAAAGGCTTTAAAATCATGCAAATGAGATTTTTTATGTAAAAACCAGGGCATAAGAAGCTAAAAGAAGAGCAGATGCTGCCAGAGGAGGCAGACACACCAGTATGTCAGTGTGCTTGGTTTACAATCCTTCATCCTTGTGGTAGATGTCCTTTAACCCCTTAACGCTCTGCGCCGTAGCTCTACGGCGCAGAGGTATAAGGGATGTATGAAGAGGGCTCACGGGCTGAGTCCTCTTCATACAGAGGTGGGGGTTTTTGCATAATGCATAAAACCCCCACCGCTAATAACCGCGGTCGGTGCTAGCACCGATCGCGGCTATTAACCCCCCCCCGTTGCCGCCGGCAAAGTCGCCGGCGGCATTTAAAAGACGGCGGCGCGCGGGCGCCGCCATCTTTTTTTCGATCGCCACGCCCCCGAACGTCATCGGGGGGGCGGCGATCGGTTGCCATGGTAGCCTCGTGTCTTCTTTTGACATGAGGCTATCTGGCAGCTGCAGATTCGTTACAATGAGCCAGTGGCTCATTGTAATGAATGTGCTGCAAAAATGCCATATATTGCAATACAGAAGTATTGCAGTATATGGTAGGAGCAATCTGACTATCTAGGGTTAATGTACCCTAGATGGTCTAAAAGATAGTGAAAAAAAAAAGAAAAAAAAAAGTTTAAAAAATAAAAAAAATTAATAAAATATTAAAAGTTCAAATCACCCCCCTTTCCCTAGAACGGATATAAAACATAATAAACAGTAAAAATCACAAACATATTAGGTATCGCCGCGTCCCAAAATGCCCGATCTATCAAAATATAAAAAAACGGTTATGGGCGGCGGTGACCTCCGAGGCGGGAAATGGCGCCCAAATGTCCGAAATGCGACTTTTACACCTTTTTACATAACATAAAAAATGAAATAAAAAATGATCAAAATGTCGCACAGACCTCAAAATGGTAGCAATGAAAACGTCGCCTCATTGTGCAAAAAATGACCCCTCACACATCTCAGTGCGCCAAAGTATGAAAAAGTTATTAGCATCAGAAGATGGCAAAAATTTTTTTTTCTTTTTTGTACACATTCGTTTAATTTTTGAAAATGTATTAGAACACAATAAAACCTATAAAAATTTGGTATCACTGCGATCGCACCGAACCAAAGAATAAAGTAGGCATGTTATTTGGAGCGAAGAGTGAAAGTCGTAAAAACTGAGCCCACAAGAACGTGACGCACACGCGGTTTTTTTTCCATTTTTCCACATTTGGAATTTTTTTTCAGCTTCGCAGTACACAGCATGTTAAAATAAATAACATTACGGGAAAGTAAAATTTGTTACGCACAAAATAAGCCCTCACACAGGTCTGTACACGGAAAAATGAAAAAGTTATGGATTTTTGAAGTTGGAGAGCGAGAAATGAGCCGAAAAACCCTGCGTCCTTAAGGGGTTAATTAGTATTGGCCAATATGAAGGAAGAACTACCTGCACCTGTGGTTCTCCAGTTGCAAACAAAGGATCTGTGGTGTATTTTTGAAGTCTGTGTCATCAGGGTGTAATCCGTTGCTGAGCCGTATGTCTGCTAAAACAGTCAATGTGTCATCTGTATGTCACATGCGCAAAAATCGGAAGGCTGGTAAATGATGTCGCTAGTTAGTCCTTACCTCTTGAAGGGTCACATGATTATGTTACATGACTGATCCGCAAATACAGATCGGATATGGAAAACACCTGCCTCTCATCTGTGTGCCCTCCAATTGGGGGGGGGGGACTATTAACATTATGAACATCTTATACTTACCTCCTATGACACCCGCGGCACCATACATGACTGCAGCTTACCTGTTTATTTACAGAGGCCAGCAGTGTCACCTCAACCAGAGACGCATGCCTGCTACAGCATTAGTTTTAAGTTGATTAGATTGTGAGCCCCATGGGAAGCTCTGTGCAGTGCTGCGGAATCTGTTGGCTCTATATAATAAAGGAATTATTATTATTAGTGTATAGCAGGCCACTAACAGGGGTCAAGACGGCACTGCTGACCTCTGTACACAAACAAAGGCCAGGCAGTGATGTATGGCATGGGTAAAGGGTAGCACCAGAGGAGGTAAGTATAAGATGTTTTTTTATTTTAAAAGCCCCCCCAAGCCATGTATAGTTTTTATTTTGAAATCACAGACAGTCTCTTTAAGAAAAAGCAATGCATAGACTAATGAGAATCTAAAAGTCTGTCTTATGTTTCAGAACGGCCATTCCTTACCTTACATCTTGGCTCAATAATCTGTATTTACAGGTTAGTGGCATAAGGGCACAAGTTTGTATAACTCTGTTGGGTATTGAGTAAAGCAAATATTTGTTTTCATTTTGTGCCAATGAAATCATGACATATTGAGCCAAGAGCAAAGGCAAAGAAGGACATACAGGTTGTGCTGGATTTAAGTATGTGACTGAGATATGTTTGGTACTGTGGAACATACTTACTAACATTGAGACAGTGTAAACCAATTTTATCAGTATCTCCTGCTGACTGAGATAACTTTACATCAACTTAGCTGGCTTTAAATTTGACCACATATTTGGCACTCAATATAATTTCTTAAGCCAAAACTACTCTGCTAAGCCTGAGCCCCTTTCATTACACGAATGCACCTTATCATAGGTGCTTCATTGAGTATCTAAATCAATAAAGAGTTTCTAAATCAATAAAAGAAACATAGTGATATAGAGAACACTCCATCGCATTATATTAGCACACACATAGAGAAACATGGGCCTCCATTTTCTGGCCTGGAAGCCATTTAAAAAGTTGCAATAAGTGGTGAGCAGCTAGGAATTGCGATGGTTTAGCCTGCTATTCCATCTCCACAAGTGGGCAGGGAGGGGGCATAGAGTTACAGAGTATGGGGTGTTCGTAGCATTCTCCTAGCTGCCTAATATCACAAGAGGATGGAGCCTCTTAGTATATCCGATGTCATGTGCACTTGGGGGGAGTATCACAATTGTTGCACAATGTACCCGGTCATGATAAATCCAAGCAAATGAACGTATAGAAGTCTACACACAAGGATCTGAGAATTATTTATTCTACCAGGATAGAAGGTTCAGCCTTCAAATATTACTGAAAATCTTTAAGACAAGATGTAATAGATAGTTTGAGACAAGCTCCAAAGAACTGCAGTTTTTCAGCAACTGGAGCTGCCAATTTTAGGAACCTCATCTCAGGGGTGAAAAAGTTTACCTATTAACAAGAGAATATTTTAATTTTTATCAATTAAGTGGTAAACACGGATTATAAGTGGGTTAATTTGAACACTTTTTGTTTATGGCAGTAAAGATGTTTGATGACAGACTAGGGCCCCTCCACCATTTGTGTACTTTGCAGCTGCATGTATCATGTCTCCCCTCCTCCCCCCCAGGCCTAGGTTCTCTACTAAAAGGGGGACCAGGGCCACCACATACACTGCTCAAAAGGGGAAATGGTCTTGTAAAGAAATAGTTTGTGACACCAGTCGGGATGTTGGACTGAGATCTGGTTGATAACTGACTGAAGATCTAGATATGTGTTGTGGGTCAGCGTGATGTTTAAAACTTCCTGACTAGGGCAGGATCCCAGGGGATGGGTAGAAGAGTAGATCCCTTGCCTGGTCCTTCTAAAGTTCTAAAGGCGATGGCAGCGCTCAAAGAATTGACTCACATGCTTGCAATTGAACTTCAACTTCAGGGACACTGGCCACCTTGGTAAACTGACCCTCTTCAATGTCAGGTTCTTTGCGATCTTTCTCTTCAATCCATTCCTCACTGCTGCTGGGGCCCAGGTACACTGTTCTGAGTATTCTCAGTAATCTTTCTTTCCTACCCCACCATAATAGTGCTGTATATATCTGGAATTTACTGCTCTTCTTGGCTCCTCTCACACTTTTTAAAGGGGTTATCCGGGTTTAAAAAAATTTTTATGTCCGGGCTGGGGAGGGCTATTTAAACATAATAAACATGTACTTACCTCCTCCGGTGCTGCCGATGTCCCGCGCCGCGGCCGGTCTTCTCCGTGCGCCAGTTTCATTACAACGGCGCACAGGGAGCTTCCGGCCGTCCGGAAGCTCCCATGCGCACCATCTCTCAGTGCTTACAACGCTGAGAGATAGGGACGCATGGGAGGAGCCGTCCACATCGCGGACCGGAAGCTCCCTGTGCGCGGCTTCTGTGCCCCTGTTTGTTTACAGGGGCACGGATCGAAGTGACCGCGGCGCGGGACATCGGCGGCGCCGGAGGAGGTAAGTACATGTTTATTATGTTTAACTAGCCCTCCCCAGCCCGGCCATAAAAAAAAATTTAAACCCGGATAACCCCTTTAACCCTGATCATCTTTCTTGGCCCCCTCAGGACTCACTCACTAACTCCTAACTCCTTTCTGCTTCACAGAATCCCCCATCCTGCACTGGTTACTTTGGTAGCCGGCTCCCTTCTTATATTAAACACATAACAATTATATGTATATACACAATACATTGCCATGCTGTTGGACTAGACATTCTACACAAAATGGAGCTACACATGCGCTATAGAGTATGTCCATTCATGAATTTTCCTGACCATCACGTTTATCTATGGATAAGCTGATGATATCAGTTGATTATGCACTTTGCAATGTCATGGAAATGTTTGGTTTGGGATTATAAAAGGGTTGCCATAAAGGTGTAAGGAGCCTTTCCTGTACCTCTGGGATGCTCTCATTTTTTGCACACTATTTGACCATTAAATCATGGCATGTCATGTACCAGTTGTTTGTATGGAAGTATTCCACTCTAGAAACACTCCACTTAGTGGAGAACATATCTGTGTTTCCGGCATCCAGTACAGTCAGCACATAAAGCCATACCTCGTCGTATTAGGCATTAAAAGCCAAAAGCAATCCTAGCCAAATATCACATATACCAAACAGCTTGCTGCTAACCAGTAAAATACATGCTTCATAAGAAATAATAAATGTCCCAAGGCCCTGGGCTCACATATTTGTCTTTTGACCCATGCCTAGCAACTAGTGGTAAAACTTCTGGCCTTGTTTTTTATTAAGCCATACTGCAGTGGCAATAACCATGTTGCTACAACATCTCTTTACATAGACATCCATAATTTATCCACTATTACATAAGGAGAAGCATATGCTCCATGTGACCTGCTGTGAATTTCTCTGAAGTTGTACATGCATAATCACTGCCAGATCCTGGCCCTAACTACGCAGAGTCTGCATGCATTTAGCAACTGCTACAAGCTTTATGCTTTTTGTAAGTATTCCCATTTTTATGGATTAGGAGCAAATAACGTGACTGTGTATACTGTGTGCTCCAACTGGCTGGATTTCTTGATTTGTCTCAAGTACTAAGTAAATCTGGATTAAGCTTCAGAATGAGGTGGGCTTTCCGCAACTCTGCATGAATTATGGGTATTGGGCAGCGGTTTGTGTCAAGTTACTATAGTGAGTGATGTCACCCATTACAAATGAAGCCACACTGATTAAAATTATTTGATGATTTCTTATTGAAGATGTTCTTATGTTAGAATAAAAACATATCTACATGTATCTCTATACAGTGTACAGTGCTATACATTTCATGTGACTATTGTTTATTAAAGGAATTTTATCCATTTATACTAATGAGATGGGTGGAGGTTTAATACACAGACCTCCTCAGATCAGCTGTTTCTGACATTCAGAAAATAGAAGCTAAAGTTC
This sequence comes from Engystomops pustulosus, assembly GCF_040894005.1. Classification (NCBI taxonomy): domain Eukaryota; kingdom Metazoa; phylum Chordata; class Amphibia; order Anura; family Leptodactylidae; genus Engystomops; species Engystomops pustulosus. The sequence continues at coordinate 152,108,768 of NC_092414.1, forward strand.
CACCCGACATTCTCTGAGTTTTGGAAAAAACTGATCTGTGTGAAGTTCTATGACCGTTTAGTAAACTGTTTCAAAAGTTTGGGAATTGAGCGCTAAAGAAAAGGCATCCATTTATGTTGTAGAGCCCTACATAAGACATGTGCCCTTATAAATAAAGCAATGTCATTTCTTACCATGCATGTACACAATATACTTTATACAGGATGTCTTCACCTAGAAAAGCATAATCATTTTCCCCTTTTCTATATTATTGAAAGGATACTCTTTTGGCTTTACTTAGGCAAAGTAAACCCAAAGCATACATTAGACAGAGGTCCACATTTATCCAAAATAGTGCAAACTGTAAAGTGTGCAGAGGGCACCAGATTCATGATTTGTGGTGCCCATTCTTCATAAATCTGGTGCCCCCTGCACCATTCTTTTTTGGTGCTCTTTGTTCATGCTGCAGAATTATGGCGCTCAGTCTGACTAAGCAATAACAAGCCCCATTAGGTGCACATTTTTTCTGTCTTGTCAGACACAGAGCAGCCATGACACAAAAGTGGCGCAGACACTTTATAAATACATGTGCAAGAAGGTTGCACATTCTTTTCAGTGCAAATTCAGATAGAAAACTGGTGCAAATTCTTTAATAAATATGGGCAAGAGAGTTTCAAAGTAAGTAACAAAGTAATGTAACTTTGGCTAACCAATGTAGAAAAAGTACTAACGCTTGAGGGTCATCATCGGAGATGGGGCACATATACTTACCCGTCCGCGGAGGTCACCAAAAGTGCATTGTCCAACAAGAATGCACTGTGCCGCTATTCCCTAAGATCATGCATCCGATATCCTGCATGTGTTGCTTTCCCGCTCAGGTTTGATGGAGTTCACCTTCTTCTTCTGGGTGTGTGTAAGTGCATTGTCTTGCGATACAATTTAAAGTTAAATACCGCGCTCAGGCCGAATTAGTCGAATCGTCTGACAGCATGCCCCCCAATTCGTCTTACATGAAAGCCAGCGCAGCTGTACTAAACACTGATCGCGTGCGACACAATTCCAGTGCAGGCACCGGTTAAATACTTGTCCAAGCTGCGCAATCGCAGAAAAAGGGCAAGCAGTCTGACGAAAGTGCGATATGCGATCCTTAGTAACTAACAATAATACAGATTGGTATTGGAAGAAGAGATCAGCACAAAATCAAATTATGTGGAGGAATTACCATCATTAGCAATTGTTTATTGTACTCAGTTTCACTCTAAGACCACACTAAAACACTGTATTATAACCAAATCTATCAATATATTAGTTTTTCAATAAAAAAATCAAGTTGCAATTAAAAGTTGTATTATTTGCTTTCAAACACTAATATTCAAATAGCATTAGAAGGAATTCCTCCCACACTGCACTGCGGTTTCCTCCCACACTACAAAACATGCTGGTAGGTTGATTAGATTGTGAGCCCCATTGGGGACAGGGACTGATTTGGTAAGCTCTGTGCAGCGCTGTGTAATCTGTGTGCGCTATATAAATAAAGGAATTCTCATTATTATTGTGATGGACAGGAGTGCAAAAAAAAGAACCCTGCTCTGGCTAGTGGTTTCTGGCATCATGTAAGTACATCCGAACTTTGGCACCTCATTGCGACCGAAAGTTCTAGGGGTCACAAAACCCTCTTTGGACTATGAGGGCCCTGCTCAGAACATGGGGTATGATTTTTGACATCAGAAGAGCTTTTCTTCTCACTGTGGCCACATTCTCTCCCACAGTTATATTATTATATGCCCTGTTCCTATCTAGCCACTGAATATTTTAAAAGTTTTTCATTTCCTGCCTGTAAAATTTATGGAACATGGTCTGAAGTAATTAGAGAATTGCAAAGAGGAATCATAGAAATTGTCCATTTAAAGAACAAGGGGGGCAAACTAATATTGCCAATATAAATACTTGAACTTTCTGGGGATTATTTTAGGATTTTGTAACTCAAGCAACTTATCTCTTGACCTTTTTATATCATGACCCTGCTTTGCATTTAATGTTATCTGTTATACAGACAGATGAAGCGGTTTACATGCCAGTCGCATACAAGGAACCCAAATTACATACGTCATGTAGGTTATGATTGAGTAGGTGTGCCTTTCATCTTCTGTAATGAAGAGTACAAGCTGCGGCTACTATACAATCTGGATCCTGTAACAGATTGCTTTCTATTGAACAATAGAGCCTTTCATAGTGCCTTGCTATGCACTTATTGACATGATAGAAAATATTGTTTGACCATTCTAGAAATTCTTTACTCACTTACATTTTCTTAAGTAAGTAGAAAGCTTCAGTATGGGAACTAACCAACAGCAACACATCACTGCCCATCTTTTTCCCACTACACAATTATGGGTAATGACATTTGATCCAGATGGAGGATGGTGTTTGTTTTCATTTCCCAGCTAATAAGGGTGCCAGGATCTGAATGTGCATTCTACAGGTTGTGGGGGCCGCCATACCCCTGTGTTCTCTGTCCTGTCAACTAGGAGTTTGTGAGAAGTACTCTATAAATTGTGGGAAACATGACGACTGCTGGCAAGATATTCTACACTATCCTCTTTCCTACTAATCTGCAATACTGCACAAGTACGCAGGTTTGTTAATCCTCCCGAGCAAGTGTTGATTAAATAAACTATCCCAGAAGCACAAATAATGGTCGCGAAACAAGGTCTCAAATCTAATGCAGATGGCAAGACTCCTTCCACATAACCAGGTAAACAATGATACACAGAGATAAATATTGTGCAAGGATTTAGTTTCATGCATCCAAAATGTAATGATGGGTTAATTACCCTTGTGTAAAATTGGGCTAATGTAGAAATATATGTGAATAAGAGAGGAAAATTAGATTGTGAACCTACTTGGGTAATGACAGCCTTTCTACAAGTCTGTAGAACACATTGGCCTTATTTCTAAAACAAGCAATAAATAATCATGTGTTGAAACTATGGATAAGGGGGTTTGTCAGGTCTACAATCTATCACTTATCGACAGGATTGGTGATATATATCTGAGTGGTGGTGAAAGTGAGAAACTTGACACCAATACTAAATTATTCAAAGAAATAATAAATAGACCAAATTAAATACAATAAATGATATAGTCCCACAAAAAGCATAGCAATGGTCAGAGAAATAACAGCAACAACAATAATATAGGGGGTTTATCATGGTGCGCCATTTCTTGATTTTTCCCCTGCTCTTTGGTCTGCTGTTTTTACCAAGAAGCTTGAGATCTAAGTAGATCTGGTGCTAGTCCAGGTGGCTGTCTGGCATAGATCTGTGCTATTACCTCCACCAGGAATGGGTGCAGGCTATAGCTGGCGTGCTGGCACGGTACACCCCAAGCCCATTCCATGGCCCTACACAGCCAACTCCAAGCTCCTCCATGTACATGTTAGCATGGAGGTGGTATAGGGTAGAGAAGTTGCAATTCCTGCCTGTCCTCTAGGAATTGCTACTTCATCAAAGCTTGTACAGGTGAATAGGTGATTAATAAAAGTTCATACATGTCAAAGTTCTATTTCTATCTGACTCTTTCTAGTTTTACTTACAACAAAAATAATCCATGGGAGACTGTCCGAGAATCCCAGATTCCGTTCATCAAAATTACCAAAAAAATTATGCAGCATGAATGTCTAATCTGAATGAGGTACATCAAAATCTTCAGAAAACAGTGGTCACACTATTAAAGTGTTATAAATGGAAGATATGACATATACAGGCAGTCCCCGGAATGTGTACTAGATGACAATAGGTTTTTTTAAACTTTTTGATTGTCATAAGAACCAGGATTAACAGTAAAGCTTAATTGCATACAACTGTCATAACTGTTCCAGATGATCATTGTAACCTGGCACTAAAGTACAGTAACTATGGGTTGTCTGTAAGTCTGGTGTTCTTAAGTTGGGGTCCGCCTGTATATAGGGAAAATCTCTAATACACACCTCAATATATGCACTTATACTGCTTATAGTGACCCATTGTCTCTCTTAAAAAAGCATACACTGTACAATATACAGTTTTTGTGTGCACAATCCCATAGTTCTCTATGAAAAAGATACCATAAAGAAGTAATTTAAACATGCCAGGGCTGTATGCTATGGACAAGTGAACATACACCTAACAGTAAGGTTTGTCTTCCAGATAAATAATTCCAAAAATAATTTCAAAAAATAAAAAAGGGCCCAATCTAAAGCATTACGCGAACATTTTTAAATGATAGAAGTGATTTGCCTAAGCTCTGATTTCATACGCAGATGGTGTATACCCCCATGTACTTCTATATTCATACATGACCACCCATCAGTGTTTTATAATAACCACCAATACATTACACAACACTACACTATGTTTGTTTATCTTAGGCAGTGGGAAGGTCTGTGTGATTTTTAGAAAATCATTTGCATACTAACTTATCAAAGGCCAGAAAGGGTGTGATAAAGCGCAGTCTTTTACCCGAGCATTGCACATGCCTGTGTATTCTGGCTTCCAGACCTTCCCTTGACGCCTTGATTTGTCTACATATGTTTACTCACCAAACCTGACATAAGCAAATGGAGATTTTCAAGTACACTACTTAAGGTGTTAATCTCCTTGTATACAACATTCTTTTACCAGAATTTAGCATATTCATTAACTTGTTTCTGATAAGCGATCACTAGCAGGAGATCTTTATCAGTTCTGTTTCATGGTAGGAGTTCTCAGCAGCATCTTGTCACCTTTCCCAAGGCTTCCTGGATGTAGGTGTGGAAACATATCAAACCAAGATGTTTGCAGCTGTCCTAAACCCTACTGGGCACAGCAAGTACAAAAACTCTCAACTCCTTATGTTTAACATAATGTCCCGAAGAGCAACAGGGCATTAATGCTAATTATCTCCCAACAGCCCATGCATAGATAAATCCACTTGAAGCCCCCCATGACTAAATCTATGTAACTAACTTTATCTTCCCAGTACATATGAGATAATCTCTCTAATCACTGCGTCATTTTATACCTTCTGGTCTGGCACCGTATTTCTTTATAGAAGAAAATACACCTCACTCCAACATAAGCTTAGGTGCACAAAATAGGGTGACAACTCGTTCTTAATCAATACAGTAAAGCAATTCAATAGTATAATGTTTTGATCCATTAAGAGATCTCCATCAGACATGGATTGCGAGGAGAGAGGTGGTCTGGAGGTGAGCGGAAGAACCATTATAGCGCAAAGACAGGAAACACAAACAAACTACGAACCGCAATGATTTCCTCTCCTTCCATTCATCTCCAGACTAGCTCTCTCCTCGCAATCCGTGTCTGATGAAGATCCCTTAGTGGATTGGAACATTACACTGCACTATTGGATTGCTTTCATATCATGAATAAAATTTCTGTATATATTTTGCTAACCTGAGCTTTGGGTGTATAAATATTAATTTTGAGTTGAAGCTGGTAACCTTCATGGACATTACATAAGAATTAGAATATATTACTTTATTCTTGACAATTGCATAACTTCAGCATCAAATTTTTTACATTTTTAGGGGGAAATTTATAATTGCCTTACTCTCTCCTCAGTTTTATTTCTATTCTGACTTATCAGACATTTACAGCTAATCAATAGGTACTTGTTTTAACAACCATGGTGATCATTTTTGGTAAGGTATTAGCAAAATTATTGTATAACTTATAAATCTTAAGACTCCAGAATGGTTTGGCAGAATTGGTGGCTAATAATGTTACAAAACAGCTTTGTTACATTGTATCTGATTCCGTTGTTAATTTGGGAAATAGAAACTGGTTACATTCATAATGACGATATGAAAAACTGGTCATAAAAGTTTGAGTGGTCACAGTAGTAATTGCCATTTATGGAAAAGTGAAAGCATTTACCTAGCAAAAAATAATTTCAGTTATTACGTATGAAGTGTGAGTTCTCTCAACAATCTATCATTATTTTACTGTTGTTTAATCTTCTGCAAATATATGATGACTTTAGAAAAGTTTTAATCCATTTCTTCAATGAATTGACTTTGAATCATCCTGTCAGTGCCAGCATGTACCATCCCTCTCCTGTCAATAGATGCTTCTACGAAATATCCTTTTCTGGGTCAGTAGAAGAATGTAACCTCTGTTAAAGTTAAAACCTAGCATGTCACCTAAAGTATACACAAGAGGCACCGATTACTATGTTTGCTGTACAGTAAAGAGAAGAGAAGTTTCATCTCCTGGGGTAATTCAGAGAAAATAGTAGAGATTGACTCACATAACGTGGACAAGTACATGGAAGGGTTTCATTATGAGTTAACAAACAATTTATGTAATCACAGAAATTGGACTTATATTGGATCATATTCTTGTAGACTAACAACAGTACTTACACTTTCCCCTGTTGTTGTTGTCAATTTAGAGATGCTTTAGAGATTCTTCCTTTGTCTCTGGTTGTCATCACTTGATAAGATGACTGAATTAACATCAGCGTAATAATAATAATTTTTATATATCTAAAGCGCCATCATATCCCATAGCACTTTACAGCTTCTGGGTAACATATACAAATAAAATAAGACATTACAGAGTAATAGCCATATGAAACAATAGGAGTGAGGGCCCTGCTCGCAAGAGCTTACAGTCTATGGGGATGAGGGGGCACAGGAGGTATAAGAGCTTGTATAATGGTCCAGCCATTTTTGATAAGGAAATGGGATAAAAAGAATTTTAAAAATAAAAATGCTACTGCTTAAACCAGCCATCAGCCGCCATATTATACACAAAGTCCAGTCAATTAGACTACAGAGAAGCCTTGCATTTTGTATAACAGATAGGGAGAGTACACAGAATTGTTTAATAAAAGAGAGTTAAAGTTGCATGCAGTTAACAAGTGTGATAGGCCTGCCTAAATAAATGGGTTTTAAGAGCACGTTGAAAGCTTTGGATGTTGGGTATTAGTCTCATAGTCTGTGGCAGGGCATTCCAGAGAATTGGTGCAGCTTGGGCGAAGTCCTTGAGATGTAAGTGGGAGCTTCAAATTAAGGAAGAGAATAATCTAAGATCACTGGTTGATTGAAGAGACTGAGATAAGAGGGGAGAGGTAGGGAGGTGCAGCATTATGCAGAGCTTTGTGGATGTTGATTAATTTGACAAGCTTTGTGCAGCGCTGCATAATCTGTGTGTGCTATATAAAGAAAGAATTATTATTATTATGAGAGTGATTCATTTAAACTGTATTTGGAATGAGAAGGGCAACCAGTGCAATCACTTGCATATACTGGAAGAATCTGTGTAGCGTTTGGTCTGAAAGACAAGCCTGGCTGCTGCATTAAGAATGAATTGTAGAGAAGAGAGTTTAGTAAGTGGTAGACCAATTTTTAGGGAGTAACAGTAGTCCAGATGAGAATGAATCAGAGAGATAATAATTGTTTTAGAGATTTCAATTGTAAGAAAAGGACGGATTCTAGAAATGTTTTTAAGGTGCATCCATCAAGGGTGAACAACAGATTAAATATATGATGCAAAGGAGGGGTTGGAGTCCGGAACCACCCCCCAGACAATGGGCCTGGTGCCTTGGGGCTATGGTGACATCACAGACAGAAAATGAAAGATCAGGGTTAGGACGATTAGCAAACAGTGGAAAAACAAGAAGTTCCATTTTTGAAAGATTATGTTTTAAGAAGAGAGAGGCCATGATGTTTGAGACAGCAGAGAGACAGTCACTGGTGTTCCGCAGTAAAGCGGGAGTGATATTATGTGCAAAAGTACTGCATGTAGCTGGGTATCCTCAGTGTAAAGATGATACTGAAAACCAAATCTGTGGATGGTTTGTCCAATGGGGGCAGTGTAGAGGGAAAACAGAACAGGACCTAGGACTGAGCCCTGAGGAACCCCGACACTGAGAGGAAGAGGAGAAGAGAGAGATCCAGAAAAGAAGGCACTGAAGATGCGGTCAGAGAGATAAGAAAAAAACAAGAGAGTGCAGTGTCCTTCAGGCCATTTCAGATTGGGAATTTTAATCTACAAGTTAGACTTCCATAAATCATTGCCCCAGAAACATGATTTGGACATAGTTGCAACTAAATTCAGCACACAACTGTTATGGTCAAAATGAAGTGCTGGTCAACCAATCCAGCTGCAGTCTATAATTGTACCTCATTTACGAGCTCTTTAATGACTTTCAATATCAGGGACCATCATAGTTTTTACATCTCATGGGCACATTCTTCATGGTAGTAGCAAATGAACATCTGCAAAGAGTTTGTATGTTCTCTTCATGTTTGCGAGGGTTTCCTCCAGGTCCTCTGGTTTCCTCCCACATTCCAAAATATAATGGTAGGTTGCTTAGATTGTGAGCCCCATGGGGACGGGGATTGATTTAGCAAGCTCTGTGCAGCGCTGGGTAATCTGTTCCTAATAATAGGAAATTATTATTATTATTTCCTATAAAACTCCAAGGTGCCTAATGACTTATTCGGGCCCTGTACTGGACACATGGATAGTGGTGCTTGCTTCTTCCCTCGCAAGACAATAAGAGTATACTCATATTGCTCCTTCTCCCTCTCTTTTGTGGTGAACACACAGCTATTCTTTTTCTAGGCTACTACTCTAACCTGGCATACCACTTTTGTCCAACTGTTCATCTGAGAACAGTAGCCAAGTGATTTGGCACCTTTCTAACAAAATAATCTTATTAACAAAGAGATGGAACCTACTTACCAAAAGTCAAAGGCAATGCAACCCTTATACACAGGAACCTTCATAAGTGCCATGGGAATTCTAATGAATATATTCTTATGGGGATAAATAACCAAATAACCTATAGTGGCCTACAGCTTATTCGGGAACAACTAAGGAGCAATGCACTGCCAACCAATGTAAACTGTATCGGTGTCGACTATTAGTTAATTCCTATACACTACTACTACTAATGTTCCTCATTATTATATATGTAGGGAAATAATTGCAATAATCAGGAATGAGCATCCCTATAAATCTATTCCCAATTATGCCATGCTGGCTTGGTCCATATACAATGACCTATAGCTGGACATGAGAAGGGACATACCTGAAATTCAGTCACTAATGGCTAAACATCAGAAAGCCATCACTTTATGACACAATCACTCTGTGGGTAGTGGATCTATAGTCTATGTAAATTTTTGGGCAATTTGCTGTATGGAATAATAAATAATGAAAGGGTTGGGATCTTTTAGACTATTTAATCATTGAGCTGATCATAATTACATAACTAAGACAAGAGTATTTCCTTGTGAGGTCAAGTTACACCTCTGGTCTACCCATAATGTTTTCAGTGCTTATTGTGTTAGCAATTACTCAGACGTAAAGCTTCAAATGCCTGGGGTGTCAAGACGAAAGCAGGAAGTTGGTAGCTTTGATTTATTTCATTTCAAGGTAAAAGTGACAGTATTCCTGATCAAACTAAGATATATAAAAAAGGAGGAAAAAACACGGAGTCTGGTGCTTTAACAATTTAACTTACATCTACGAGAGCACTATACAAATATTAAACAGATTCCAACATGTGACTATGTAGAAATCCGATACCAGAGAAAAGTCAAATAGCCTTTAATTGTGTTTAGAAACGATATTTTATGGAATTAAGGCTTGTTCATGCAGAACTTGTATACACAAGAAACAGTAATACTACACCTCTGCACTACAATAAAGCACATTCTCTGCACTGTAATCTATGCAGATGGCTTCACACTTTTAGAAACTTTGTTAAATCAACATGGATCCTTTCAAATCATAAATTTTTGGATTTGGCAGTGCCCAAGAAATTGTGATTATTTCAGTGCTTCTATACTAGCACTTGGCGTAGAAGCACTGATATGTGTCTGACAACGTCTTCCGGTTTTCTCCTGAGAACAATTGCACCCTCATCCAACCCAAGTGTACACATGAAAGCGAAAGCTTGGGGAATAGCTGAAAGGTGAATGTGCATTTGGCTGATATATATATATGGCCAGAGTAGAAACAAAATCTATATTAGTATTCCCAACTAAAGGATAACTACCATCAGGATCCTACCTATTAAGATAGATCCAATGGTAGGTTGCTAAGCCCTAAACTGTCTTTCCCTAATCCAATGCTTCTTAGCCGTATCTAAACTTTAAAGAGGTTTTCCCATCCCGCATCCACGGGATAACTTGCTGAACAGTGGGGGTCTCATTTTTTGGGCTGTGGGAGCATAGACTATTCTACACCCCAGTAGCTTCTGCTGTTCCACCTCCTTCTACGTGGGGGCGCTCTTGATTTACAGCTTCTGCACACGCTGCCAGCTTCTTCAAGCTCAGCACATGCATATTAACATTAACATTAATATTGTAACAGAAGAGGCTATTGCACATGCACAGAGCTTGAAGAAGGTGGTGGAATCAGCACAAGTTGTACACAATAGTGCGCCAACTCTGAAGGAGGTGGAACAGCAGAGGCCACTGGGATGTGGAGTAGCCTTAGCTCGGACAGCCTGGAGAGACTATTCCACGCCTTAGAAGCCTCTGCTAAAAATGTGTATATTAGGTATATAAAGTTTAGATAAGGTTAGGAACTATTATAGGATTAGGGAAAGATATTTGATGGCTTAGTAGAAAGCTACCATCGGATCTACCTTAATAGGTAATTTCCTAGGTAGGTTTCCTTTAATGTATTAAGTAAAATTATAAAGTAGTAGTAATAAATTAGTAGTAATAAAATAAAAAAAATAAATAATAAAATAAAGTAGTAATAAAATCGTAGTAGTAGTAAAGTAGTTACTGTTAGGGGACACTTGACAGGCCCTCTAAGGTTTTGGGACAAAAAATTGGGCCTTTGTGCAATTACACTCTTTGCATCACCTCCAAATACACTGTTGTAAATGGACATCTTTAGATACAGACCTGAGTAATGTGAGAGGATGTTGATAAGAGCATCTCATGTAACAATATCACAGAAGTACAACAGTCAACAAGTTTACATAGTGGGTTTTCACCTTTTGATCTTCGTTACAGGAAATATATAGGGAGTTCATAAGGCTGTTATGAGTGGGGCAGCAGATCTGGTTGGACAAAATGAATGGAAAAAAAAATAATTATTTGAGAAAATCTGAGAGGAGGGCATGTCTCTTCCTGCAACAAATAAACAGTCTATAGATATGTGAATTACACTTCACAAATTCTGGGTAAAAAATGTGAAATTACAGAGAAATACACACTTCACCAGTTCATACAAAAGGAATGCGTCCCTGTTCCCCAAAGCTTGCAATCTAGGTATCTCAAAGGGGCTGTCCGATAAAAAGCGAATAGAAGCAGTAAGATATCAGGTGTCATATCTGGGTTCATTTTGTTGCGTTCGGTGGTGAATTATGTTCTCAAATACACAAAATCATTATAAAATGATTGAAATATTTAATCTAAGGTAATTTAAAATATACCACTCCACTTAAAAGATCATTGCCCTAATTCCACCCAGCAAAGTTGTCAAATGCCTTGTAATGCTAGCAACTGACTGTGAGGGTATTTGCATTAAGTGTACCTTTGTTAAAGTGGAAGGAAAGCAAATAATACAGAGCATAATCCTATTTAATTAAGAGTTGTTAATTATAAGTTTACTGCTCTCTCTCTGACTGAATCTGGGCATTCTGTTTGATGTTTGGGTCCAGGCTTTTTGTGCATTCGGCCAGTGCAATGTTTATTCAAGTAAATAGTATATATGGACACGCATGGCTGGCTGCCTACTTCATGACATCCATGGACACTTAGCAAAACAAATGGCTGAGCAGAAGTCTAAACCTCTAATCTTTTCACATCCTAGACCTGTCACCTGATAATCTAGTAAACTGTGAAGATTATATCACATCTAACAACTGTTTGACTCAAACTGTATAGAATATGTTTGTATATTATTTCTAGATCATCCTTATACCGTAATAATAATTGTATTTTACATATTATTGGTCTTTAAATTTATATGTACAATAGTTTATTCCTAGAGAAAGGACATTTTTAAACAGTCCTTAACTAGTTAAATTACCCAGATATAATGTTTTCACATCTTTTATCTCAAAAGCAATTAGATGGGAATTTTACCTAAATGATCTTTTCACATGCCATAAAACCAGGGGATAAGATGATAATAGTGGTGTCTAAGACAATTTACACCATTTGGGGAGGGTCTGTTTAGACTGGCATTGGGTTTCATTAGGCTTCCATTGCTTTTTGATGCTAAAAATATTATAGTAGTCTACATTGTCATTCTTGTTATAAAAAAACATAACCCTGATGGGCCATTCATAAGCTAATCGGAGGAGTTTATTAATCCACTTGTGTTCGAATGTAGGCATCATTAACATCAAAAACTTGTCTAAAATGCCTTGCAGTCAACAATTTTAGAGAGTTTTTTTTTTTTACAATTTTCCAAGTAGGGCTACTTTCACACCTAAAGTATGATTACCATGAAAGAGCACCCAGTCTCCTATAGCCATCTATGGAGACGTTTGCAGTCAAACATACATTGCGTTGACTCTGAAATGGGGGCGTAGCCTAACTGCAAAAAGTCTACACATCAAAAATTTCTTGGTGCGGACAATAGACTAATAGATGGTGCAAAATATAAAATGACAGTCTTACATTGCACCAGATTTATCAACACAGTGTTAAATTTGGTGCTGCAGAAAAGAAGTCTAAGGCCTCATTCAAATTACTGAGTGCACTTTGTGGGCATCAAAAAACGGAGCAGGTTCCATTGTTTATGGCCCGGAGGACACTTACGATTAAGTGTCACTCACGCAGCCCATGAAAGTGACCAGCTGCACCACAAATACAGGCAGGAAAGGACCTGTGTCCAGTTGGCACATTCATTGGTTGGTGACACACAGAATATGCACCATACCATACACAAAACTCTTACTTAGTAACAGAGTCCACACTTTTTAGAAATGTTTTGAAATGTTCGAATCCTCAGTGAGGACATATCATGAAGAATTGTTGGGATAATAACATAATTGAGTACCTTTGCAGACAAGGAAAGGAAGTATAATAATATAATTGCCATTTAAAAGCAAAACATCCAATTTTCACCTTAATCCAAGTTAAAAAGAAGGTCCATAGCAGCCGTGTAACAACAAGGAAACCACCCACGCTGGCTGAATTTTGCTGCCATTTTATATCTTTATAAATCACAGTAGTAACCTTAGTGCGCAGGCGCGCGGACAGTAACGCCCCATGCCGGCCCACTCCCGGCCGCACCCTCGGCTCTGCTGGCCACACCCCCCCTTTACACCCCGCTGGCATGAAGGTGGCAAATTGGGCTAAATAATCGCGATAAGCTAGCATTTGCGATTATTTCAGGATGTGGGGCAGAGGCCCAGATAAATATGCCCCACAGTGTCCAAGTAGCAAGTGTAAAGATGTTTCGCCCATCACAACAGTAACGTATCACAACAGTAATAAAACTTTAAGAGGAATTTAAAATGATCCTGGGCCTGTGCATATAGGAAATTGCATGGTTGATATCACTAAAAGTACTTGCCAGAAGTAAGCAGGATCACATGACCAATCACATGTTATAATTGCATGTGTATGTGTTCAGGAGAGATAGCTAGTTGTCAACAGCCATATAAAGGCTAAGGTCAGTGTAACGGTCACACAAACAACTAAAGGTACCTGGGAGTACCCGGGAGGAAAGCCTCTATGGGAAGAGGGGAAGAGTCCATAAGGGAGGAGTCTGTGGACCAGTGGACCCTCTGGACCACCGCGGGAGATGGAGAGAGTGTACTCAGCCACAACAGGCCAGATTATAAAGGCTGAGCCGGATTAGCCAGCGCCAATCAGGAGGACACTGGCCCTATAAGGCTGGAAGAGAGAGCACGCTCGTGCCCTAGCAGCAGGAGTGCGCGGCCTCGGCAGAAGGAGCGAGAATGTGGCATAGTCGGGAAGTTGGCTCATGGAGAGGTAAGTCTGGGCTGGGGAGCGCAGTGCCACGCCAGGGGGCACGGGTGTTCACGCGATCTGCGACAGGGATCGCTGAGGCATCCGTGACAGTCAGCCATGTTTTGAGCATTAAGTACCAAATATCCTGCCACAAAATGAGCAGCCACACATAACATCAATCACTCACCCACAAAGCTCTGCATAATGCTGCACCTCCCTACTTCTCTTCTCTCATTTTAGTCTATTGTGCTCTTCGATCTGCCACTGATCTTAGATTAACTTTAACTTTAATTCGAACCTCTCATGCACGCCTCCAGGACTTCTCCCAAGCTGCCCCAATTCTTTGCAATGACGTCCCCCGGACACTCAGACTAATACCCAACCAATAACCCAAAAAGAGAGCCAAAAAATGTCATCAAGAATAAAATTAATAATGTATTTTATTATAAGAATAATGCACAATATACAAGAAAAATTCTATCACATAATAGGGAATGAAAATAAGGGGAAACAAATGGCCCCTGATGGAACATGTGGCAACCACGAAAACCATAAGCGCCCTGCAGACACCCCAAAACCTATAGGTAGATAGTAATATAAAGACAAATGTCTAATATGTGATAATAGATGATGCAAACGGGAATATGGATAGAGAAATATCTCCTAAGTTGGGTCCTATGTAAGATAGGGGCCGGAGGTACCTTCCGGCTCCCACTGTGCACAGAATCAAATAGAGTCCTTACCCGTAAGCATGGTGAAAGGTATAATGGGGGTCCCCAGGAGGCCAGTGAGCTACACCCAACCAACAAAGTTTCAAACATGCTCACCAACCGCATGAAATGTCAACTCTCTCTTTACTAACCTATCCTTTGTCTTCCTCCCGTCACTTATCCATCAAACACCTTGGATTTTGTATATAAGATGGTGGCTGATTGTTCAAGCTGCAGAATTTTTACTTATTAAATTATTTATTCTGTTAGCTTATAAAAAATGGCTGGACCATTATACAAGCTCTTATACCTCTTGTGTCTCCCCTCATCCTTATATTGAAAAAATACACGTCACACGAGTATATTGGTGCACAAGTAGGTTACTACACCATATATATATAGAGAGAGAGAGAAAAGATAACTTTTGCATGTTCCACTCACTTATGTGATTCAACACGGTAGCTTGTAATTGATACTCATTTTGGCATTGCCTTTTTTTATATGGAGTCATTTGGACAACCCAAATCATGGAAATACCTTGATTAACAAAAATATATCATGTGTGGCTGGGTATCACTGAGGTATGATACAAGGATTCCTGTCTTTCTCACAAAACAGCAGTTCTGGCAGTATAATCATCATAACAGGTGATACTGTTCCACAGGTGAAGAAGAGAATCTTGTCAGGGAAACACAGACTAAGGGTTCTTTCACACTGGCGTTGATGTTCAGCTTTAGTTGTGCATCTGTTCCATTTTGTCTCAGTTGTGTCTCAATTTTTCTTCCTTTTTGTCTCAGTTGTGTCTCCGTGATGCATCCATTTTGTCTCCATGTCTGCAAAGAAACCTGAAGGCTTAACATTGCTTTGACAACATCACACCTGGTTTTTCAGCGTCTTCAATGAAAAAAAATGGATGTTGCATCCATTTTTTTTGCAGACCCATTGACTTCTATTGCCTTCCGTGATCTGCATCAGTGGAAAAAATAGGACATTTCATAATTTTTCCATGCACAACGGATCAGTGAAAATATAAGCCAATGTGAAAACAACCATAGAAATCAATGGCCTTGTAAGGCATCCGTGGAAATCACTGAACCACAGACGTAAAAAACAACACTAATGTGAAAGAGCCCTTACTATAGGCATCTGAATAAGCCCTAAATGAGGAGACACAATAATGTACAAAGTCGACATAAAGTTTCTCTGCCAATTATGATAGGAGCCTATAGCTTTCACCAAAAAAGGCAAATAGATACTTAAACCCCTCATTTATCAGCCTATTTTGGGCCTCAATGATCAAGGCTATGACTTTTTATTTAGTTTTTTTTGGAGGTGGATAAATAAGAAGTAGACCTAACAATGTGAAGGATTTGACACATTTTTTGTTCCATAGATTTAATGATTTTCATATTCTTTAGACACCTTAAACATATTATGGTTACGTTTTCCATCCTAGGGATGATTTCTGCATAGTTTTAGTCAATTTTAAAATTCTTACTAACAATTCTAACCCCTGACATTGTGTGTTAAACATGTCGTTGGATTTAATCCTTCATTAGATGAGTTGCATATATATCAGCCATGAATTGTTTTGTGTTCCCATGATCCGTAAAGTTAAGGGTTAAACTATTACTTAGCCAGAAAGGTATTTTCATCCCCCATTGAGCAGCACATTAGTGTTGTTTGCAGCAAATGACATAAAGAACTTCAGATGACATCTCCAAACATTCTAATTAAACTAATTACACCAGTCTATGTTCTATTCAACAGATGCCTGATAAATCATCAGATTCACAAAAGTGACTGTGCTGAGACTTGTCAGCCTTGGATTAGTTGTGATTTGATCACTTCTATCCTTAAAAAATGCACTGTTTACCTTTGGAAAAGTTAACAAAACGACTGAGAAAATCAGATATTTTGATATTTCTGTGATGGATTTAATATCAGCAAATATTTTACATTTTACTAGACTAAGTCCTGCCAACAAAATTCTAAGAACACATAAGTAGAATAAATTATTCGCCTAAAATATAAAACATATGTATATACTCTGTTTAGTTGCATATAGATAGAAGTTGGTCTTGTGTCACATGATACGTAGATATAATACAGGTTTCTTACCCAATATATACCAAATATTTCTGACCACCTCATTTTTTCAGTGCATCCCAATTTTATATTCTCTGCCTATTATACCAATATGAAGATAAATTGTTGTGTGAAATGGCAAATTGATCTCATGATCCCAATCATTAAGATAGTAACATGTAAACTGTCTCCGAAATATTAGAAATTGCCTTGTGGAGAATGGATGGTTTTATTGAAAGGGAACCTATCTCCAGGAATGTGATTTTAGCTGGTGACAGGTCCCAATAGTCTATGCCAGTGGTGGCGAACCTATGGCACGGGTGCCAGAGGTGGCACTCAGAGCCCTTTCTGTGGGCACCCTGGCCATCACCCCAACACAAAGTTTGCCAGATACGACTCAAGGCTTTCTCCTGTGGTCCAGGACGTTTTTAAAATGAAATCCTTGGCTGTCAAGACTACAGGAGGAGCCAGAAGGTGTGGATAGAGATGGATTGTCATTCCAGCTCCTGCTCTGCATCCCTTGATTCTGGGGATCCTGAGGGGGAAGCTACAATCCAAATTTCTCCATCTTTATATTGTATTGGTGAACTCAAGACACTGATACGTATAAAACCTGTGATACAGCTGGGATCAATAAGTTACTGCTTTAATTGTCATGTTGGCACTTTGATGGGTTACAAGTGGGTTTTGGTCGAAGCTTGGGCACTCTGTCCCCAAAACTTTCGCCATCACTGGTCTATGCAATACTGATTCCTTTCCTTTGTCTGCATTCAGAATCACTTCAATAGTTTATTTCACACTACCTGGCTCCCTGATAGCAGCATGAAATTGCAAAATCACATTTCTGATGACAGGCTTGCATTAAGTACAATCATAACAGATAAGTGAGATGAGAATTTCAGAATCTGTAAGATCAATCCAATTGATCAAAAATCTGTTTCTGTAATCCTAGATAAACTTGTTGACTTTAAAATGGACACTGACGCAGAGGACCTGGATCCAAGGAAAATCTATGGTAAGGGACGTTCCTCTGGAATAAAGCTATAGAAAATTGTAAATCAAGTTGTGTGTAATGGTCCTACATTATACATAAAAATAAATCCTACATAAAAACCACCTCACCAGTTATGATGCCATAACACCACGTCACATTCCTACTCTATTATGTTTGCATAGTCATTTACTTTTTTGACTATGTAAAATACATAGAAGTCATCACCGTATGCATCAATGTGTCATTGCACATTAAGGTTGAAAGGTTTGGAGGAATTATTTGTTATTTTTGCTCCCTCACCTTTTCCTGGAGGTTGAGCTTTGTTTGCTTGTCTCCTTGTTTCGGCCTGCTGCCAATGTCAAGTGAATCCCCAAGCCGTTTGTGGCAGCTAATGGTCACATTCCATTAAACTATATGGACAGGATCTCAATTCTCCATACCGGTATAATACATAAAATAATAAGAGAGACAAACATCTCAACGGGCTGCTAAACAAACACTTTCAACAACATAAATATTCATTTAAAAAAAACTTTATTAACAGATGTACCCTAATAATACAGACCTAATAACCATTATTAATAATCTTAAAAATACAGGCGGTCCCCTACTTAAGAACACTCGACTTACATACAACTCATAGTTACAAACGGACCTCTGGATATTGGTAATTTATTGTACTTTAGTCCAAGGCTACAGTGATCAGCTATAACAGTTATCAAATGTGTCTGTAATGAAGCTTTAGTGTTAATATTGATTCTTATGACAACCCAACATTTTTAAAATCCAATTGTCGCAGAGACCAATAAAGTTCTGGCTGGGATTACAATGATAAAATATACAGTTCCGACTTACATACAAACTCAACTTAAGAACAAACCTACAGACCCTATCTTGTATGTAACCCGGGGACTGCCTGTATATTTAAAATTGACATTTTTAAATAAAATTGGTTATAATTATTTAAGTGGTTATAGTCTAAGAGTGTAAAAGTCTTAGCCTTAGACTACCTGCACATGCGCATATCTTCAGTTTTCACAGCCAATTTGCATCAATCTGGCCTCCGCTTTTCATGGATCCTCATGAATTATAGTCTTCTTTATTTTTAATGACACCCCCCCCCCCCCCAGATTTTTAGCAGTTGCCGTAAACTCAGCATTTCTGCATACAATTTCCATCAGTTGTCCTGATTTCAAATAAAAAAACTGATGGGAACTAATAGCATATGGACATCAAAACGCCCTTCTGAATGAGCTTGTTAGTGATTGCATATATTTCAAAGGAAACACATATGCGATGAACTGAGCCTCACCTCCAGACGTTTGAATTGTGTTTCTAAACACAATGGGCCACAAGTATCACTCGTTTTTTCTGTTATTTTTGCGCCTTTTCGTACTGGCGCACTGTTTATGCGCCATTTTTGTGATTAAACGCCAAACTAGCCGCGCAGCTAAAATAGCCAGCTTTCCCTCATTTATCTTACCAATCCAGATGTTTTGCTCCACCTAATGATATTCATCATTAGCAAGTTGTTCATTTAGGCGCAAAAACGGGCGCAAAAACACTCCAGCCCGAACACTGAGCCCCTTTGGAGAACAGCTCTATTCTAGCAGCAGAGCTCAGTCAGACACTGCAGACACTAGAACAGATCATACAGACATTAGATGCACTGCAGACATGAGCTGCAGACTCTATTTACAGTTCATCACCTTCTATTTACAAAACATTGTGCAGAACCCTGAGCTCAGAGAGAAGTTTGCAGAAGTTTGCAGAATTTTGCAAATAGTACAGACAAGTATCCCCCATGTAGCAGGATGATTACACTGGTGTCTGAGGGGGATACTGTGCAGAATTACAGGGGTGCAGCAGGGGGATCAGCACTGGAGGATCCCCTCCAGGAGAATCCAATGCTGAGGAGATCACTGGGTTCTGGGTGTCACACACCTGGGTGCTGCTGTGGGTGTTATCTTCATTCTGGGCTGTGGGAGAAGCAGAGAAGAGCTTGTAGCAGGATTACATGTAAGTGACCGTATCTAACATTACGCCGAAACAGTAAAGTGATTAATAAGAGGCAGAAAACTAACTTATCACAGATGGTTGTAGCTTGTGATAATTCTGGCAAAACAGTGCGCCAGAATTTAGGCGCAACTACTACACTTAGGCGCACAAAAGTGATAAATGTGGCCCAATGTATATGCCCCACGACGGTACCCTAAACATTCAGTTTATACTTTTTTCTTTTCTTGAAAATATTTTTTCTGGATTGAGTATTGTGATACTCAAGATATCATATTGCATTCAAAATTCTGGTATCGGTCCAGTATTATTATTACAACTATGACTGCAGTGTATGTTTACTCAATCTTTCTGGGTTATCACCTATTTAACAGTGATGTGAAGAATTACATTCAAAATACGAAAAACAAAAACAGAATAGACATTGTGCAGGGACTACCCACTATAACACCCCAGGCTCTAATAGGATATATGTATATGAGATGGACTAATAAAAAATCTCATGTAACTGCTCTTACTATACCAGCTATTATTATCCTTTACATATGTGAAGTTTTATAAAGATTTTCTTTATAAGGGAGAAGTGCTGGGGTAGGGATAAGTAAATATTTATATAGAGAAATACACGATTTTTTTCCATATTTAAATGTGTTACTTCTGAATGGGCTTTCTTTGGAGATCGATAGATAAATACTGATGAAAGCATAAATGCATGTATAGATATGTAAATAGACAGATAGTTAGATAGATAGATATAAAAAGTGAAGAGGCAGCACTCCAAGTAGTGTTGAAAGGGGGTGAACCTTTATTCCATGAACCGCGACGTTTCGGTGTGAGTTTACACCTTTCTCAAGCATAGAATAAAGGTTCACCCCCTTTCAACACTACTTGGAGTGCTGCCTCTTCACTTTGATATATTTGAGGATTCTCCACCAAGGAATCGCCGGCTACTGCACTCACTGCTTCAGCTGTGCTGATCAGGACTCTCCCTTGTTTAGATGATAGATAGATAGATAGATAGATAGATAGATAGATAGATAGATAGATAGGATATACATAGATAAGTAGATAGATAAATAGATATATAGCTAGATGATAGATAGACAGATAGTAGCGACATGGGTGAGTTTATTTCAATGTGACAGTTCAGCGTTGCCACCTTTTTGGAGCAATGCTTGAAATAGGTGGTAACATTGGCTTTTATTTTTAATATCTACAAGGGCTCTTAGCTTAAGCCCAAGGGCCTCTGGTAAACACTGTGCTGTTATTGACTATTCTTTAGATATATAAGCTAATAGTGTTACCTTTGGAAAGTAATTCACATGATACAAAGGGAGCTTCACTGAAAACCAGAAGAGAATAGTTCTACATATAGTTTTTTAAACATGGGGGTCTTTGGCTTTCTGGGTTAGATAAATAAATAGATGAATAGACATTAAAATTTAGGTGTATGTGTATCAGACCTGATCTTTTGGCATAATACACCAGTATTGTAGATGTTATAAACATTTTCCATAGAAGGTTACATTCACTACATTCAGCAGATTATGAAAATGGACAAAATAACAGTATACAGGAAATTCAGGTATGTTCCATCTGTGTTTATTAATAAATGTAATTTGTAGCATGCAATAAAAGTATATTAATATGTTTCCAAGACCAGACGCTGCTCTTAGGATGAGCCACTTTGTGTACGTTCCACATATTTGCTCCTCCATTCATTATAAAACAGGTTTCACAACATCACAAATCCTAATTAACTTTTGCTTTCGCTGAGTTGTAAGTCTCACAGCCTCACATGTTTTAATAATTAGGTTTACAGATATTAAATGTATCCCCGAAATAGCTCAAGCTGTATAAATTGTGCCAAAGCAGCCTTTACAGAAGTGATTAAATGGAATCCTAAGGTCTGCACTGTGGCAATCTGTGGTGTAAAGTGATAAGGGTGATAGGTTTATCAGATGGTAATGCCAAGTCATAAATCTTTACAGCATTTTTTTTTCTCTGGGCAAATGGTGTAATGCCAAAAATCCTAGGACTGTATTTATTTATGTGGTTGATTGGGTTAGTGCTGTAAAAGTGTCTCCATCACATCTCCATACATCTCCTCATCAGCCAACATCCATCACTTGCACAGTGCAATTCTTTCCAGCTGACTGGTCTCTTCTGTTTAGAACAGGATATATTTGTACGTTTTGCCACTCCTTTTGCATTGATTGTAAAACTATTTTATCATGGAAACAAACATTACTTGTTTATTCCTAGAATTATACTGTCACCATAGATGAGTCCTAATTGTCCTCATAAAGGGGAAGCTCCATGCTACAAAAATAAGCAAAGAGCAGTAACTGCTCTAAAAACTGTAACACTACTCCAAAGGCTTACAACATGTAGTCTTGGACAGGGTCAAAATAGCCTAGAATAGTACTATGCTATTCATGGTTTATGGATCTCAATAATGAACCAAAAGGTTAGGTAGAAGACAACCCCATTGGAATATGAATTTTTATTGAAGCCCTTACCATCACTACACCCCTATTTCTCATGGAAGTCTCCAGAACTTCTAACAAGCTGCACCAATTCTCTGGATTGTCTTACACTGGAATACCAATCTAATACCCAATGGGGCACATTTACTTACCAGGTCCTGTTGAGATCCCTGTTGTGCGTTGTCTGATGATGATGGACTCCGACGCGATTCACTAAGATTGTGCGCCCGATTTCCTGCTTGTGTCGCTTCCCCGCTCAGTTCCGCCGGAGTTAGCCTTCTTCTTCCTGGTGCGTGTAAGTGCATTGTCTTGCGACACAATTTAAATGTTAAATTCCGCGCTCAGTCTGAATCCATTGGATCGATTATCCATTCGACCGATATCTGTTGCATGAAAGCTGGCACCGATGCGCCAAAATCCGATCGCATGCGACACAATCCAATTCTAAATCCCTGACCCAACAGAAATGTGGCCACGGGACCCTTAGTAAATAAGCCCCAATATCTTTTGCTTGTTGTCATGTTCAAAAGGGCTAACCAAGTAGTATTATTATCCTCTATCCACAGGATTGGGGATAACAATCTGATTCATTGAGGTCAAACTGCTGGAACCACCATTGATCAAGAGAAAGGACCATTCATACAAGCCTTAACTTTCTCACTTATAAACCCTTTTCTGACATGTGATATAACTGTACATGTCGGTTAAAGATGTATGCAGTGGGCTCACAGTACACAGCACACACTGCTAGCACCCTATCTTAAACCCTTAAGAGCCACCATCAAACGATGCATGGGTGCCACCATCTTGGACCCAGCCGGTACCCTGACTCTGATGTCATTACTGGCTGTTGGCTGGTTGCTTTGACAACCCTAACAAAGGGTTTCATGACTGTCATAGCAGGATCTGTAAAATCCAGTGAATTACTGTAATACTGTATAAGTGATCAAACTCCCTAGGGTTAAAGTACCCAAGAGAGTCTACAAATACAGTAAAAGTTATGTCAAGTAAAAAAATAGCTCCATATGCATAAGTATGAAAAAGTTATAGAATATAGCCAGAATATAGCAAAATGAATACTTTTTTGTACCAAAGGTTTTAATTTTTTAAAACCTATTAATTAAAAAAAAAACTTATATAAATTTGGTATCCCCATAATCACTCTGACCCAAAGAATAAAAGTGAAAGTTGTAAAAAACAGCGCCCACAATAAAATGGCGCATAAGCATTTTTTGTGAAGTTCACTTCATTTGGAATTTTTCACTTCCAAATGCAAAGCATGGAAAACTAAATACTACCCCTAGAAAGTAGAATTGGTTATCCAGAAAGCAAGCCCTTATAAAGCTATGTACATGTAAAAATAAATAAGGCTATAATTTGCTGAGCACAACATTTGGGTATCTCCAACACTCTCATAAACAGTGAATGGAAGTGCCAGAAATAGTCAAGCAATGTCCTTGTCAATTTCTAACTGTCTTCATAGTATTGAATGGAGTGGCAGTATGCAACCCGTCAGTGAGAGCGGGACTCCAGGTTTCATGAAGAGTGGGAGTTTATACTTGTTATCGGTGGGGGGGCCCGCAGTTGGGCTCCCACCAATCTAATCCATTGCCTATAATAATAATACTTGGTATAATAATTCCAAGGAGGTCAACGGCTCATAGCTTATAGTATCTGCTGCTGATGTCTTGACGCCAGATACCATAGGATACCTTCAGACGTCTGGTGGGGTCCAAGATCGTTCAGGATAAGAATGGGGGCAAGAATATTAGGCAGCTGTTTTAACAGAGGTTGTCTAAGTTCAATTTAATTCCCATTTTTTAGAACATCAGTGGCCAGTCAAATCTGTTAAATGCAGTTAAATACAGTTTATTAAATATTAATAAAACCATATAAAAACACTTAAAGGCCATAAATGAGTTAACTATGAGTAAATCCTGTAGACATCACAGCCTTGACATCCAATGTGCAAGGCGATATTTGTGACCTCACACATTCCACACATTATTCTCTGATTATTCTTCACTAAATGAGGTAAGGCTGGGAAAATGCCAAAGAATTACACAACAAGGTCTTGATGAAAACTCAAAACCTACAGTGACCAAGTAGTAATCTAGATCTGAGAGGACTGTAGTGGTATGAACCACAGTTTATTGTCAGTTTACTGTTTTAATATTTTTGGTTACAGTTTCATGATACTTCTAGGTGCTCCAGTTGTTTAACACCTACACAAAAAGTGGATCATTAGTAGAGATGAGCGAGCACTAAAATGCTCGGGTGCTCGTTACTCGAGCCGAACATTTCCAGATGTTCGAGTGCTCGTTTCGAGTAACGAGCCCCATTGAAGTCAATGGGAGACTCGAGCATTTTTCAAAGGGACCATGGTTCGGGAATAAAATGTGTTAATTAATTTAAAAAGAATGTCTTCTGATAAGTTAGCAGATGTATGCAAACATCTGCAATCTATTCTTCACTGTTCCGCGCGTATATTATCTCCCGACAAGTTAGCAGATGTGAAGAACAGTGAAGAATAGAATAAAAACAGTGAACACAGGATCATTTAAGTGAAAAACACAGTGAAGAATAGATTGCAGATGTTCGGCACATCTGCTTACTTGTCGGGAGATACGCTGTCTCCGTGCCCCGCTGTCTCCATGCCCCGCTGTCTCCGTGCCCCGCTGTCTCCGTGCCCCACTGTCTCCGTGCCCCGCTGTCTCTGTGCCCCGCTGTCTCCGTGCCCAGCTGTTTCCGTGCCCAGCTGTTTCCGTGCCCCGCTCTCTCCGTGCCCCGCTCTCTCCGTGCCCCGCTCTCTCCGTGCCCCGCTGTCTCTGTGCCCCGCTGTCTCCGTGCCCAGCTGTTTCCGTGCCCCGCTGTCTCCGTGCCCAGCTGTTTCCGTGCCCAGCTCTCTCCGTGCCCCGCTCTCTCCGTGCCCCGCTCTCTCCGTGCCCCGCTCTCTCCGTGCCCCGCTGTCTCTGTGCCCCGCTGTCTCCGTGCCCAGCTGTTTCCGTGCCCCGCTGTCTCCGTGCCCAGCTGTTTCCGTGCCCAGCTCTCTCCGTGCCCCGCTCTCTCCGTGCCCCGCTGTCTCTGTGCCCCGCTCTCTCCGTGCCCCGCTGTCTCTGTGCCCCGCTGTCTCCGTGCCCAGCTGTTTCCGTGCCCCGCTGTCTCCGTGCCCAGCTGTTTCCGTGCCCAGCTCTCTCCGTGCCCCGCTCTCTCCGTGCCCCGCTCTCTCCGTGCCCCGCTCTCTCCGTGCCCCGCTCTCTCCGTGCCCAGCTGTCTCCGTGCCCCGCTCTCTCCGTGCCCCGCTCTCTCCGTGCCCCGCTGTCTCCGTGCCCCGATGTCTCCGTGCCCCGCTGTCTCTGTGCCCCGCTGTCTCCGTGCCCCGCTGTCTCTGTGCCCCGCTGTCTCTGTGCCCCGCTGTCTCCGTGCCCCGATGTCTCCGTGCCCCGATGTCTCCGTGCCCCGCTGTCTCTGTGCCCCGCTGTCTCTGTGCCCCGCTGTCTCCGTGCCCCGATGTCTCCGTGCCCCGATGTCTCCGTGCTGCTCCGTGCCGCTGCCTGATGTCTCCGTGCTGCCGCTGCCCCATGTCTTCGTGCTGCTCCCCGGTGTCTCTGTGCTGCTCCCCGGTGTCTCTGTGCTGTTGTGCAATGTGTTCTTCACACATATATATTGTTCTTCACATACTATTTTGTTCGCACGGTTCCGCGCGTATCTTCCGACAAGTAAGCAGATGTGCCGAACATCTGTAATCTATTCTTCACTGTGTTCTTTACTGTGTTTTTCACTTAAATGATCCTGTGTTCACTGTGTTCACTGTTTTTATTCTATTCTTCATTGTTCTTCACTGTGTTTTTTTAATTAAATGCTCGATCTCGAGCAGGGGAAATACTCGTCCGAGCAACGAGCCGTCTCGAGTACCTTAATGCTCGAACGAGCATCAAGCTCGGACGAGCATGTTCGCTCATCTCTAATCATTAGCAATTAGAGATGAGCGAGCACTAAAATGCTCGGGTGCTCGTTACTCGAGCCGAACATTTCCAGATGTTCGAGTGCTCGTTTCGAGTAACGAGCCCCATTGAAGTC
The DNA here is from genome assembly GCF_040894005.1 of Engystomops pustulosus. Classification (NCBI taxonomy): domain Eukaryota; kingdom Metazoa; phylum Chordata; class Amphibia; order Anura; family Leptodactylidae; genus Engystomops; species Engystomops pustulosus. Next base: position 152,135,072 of record NC_092414.1, read on the forward strand.
AATGGGAGACTCGAGCATTTTTCAAAGGGACCATGGTTCGGGAATAAAATGTGTTAATTAATTTAAAAAGAATGTCTTCTGATAAGTTAGCAGATGTATGCAAACATCTGCAATCTATTCTTCACTGTTCCGCGCGTATATTATCTCCCGACAAGTTAGCAGATGTGAAGAACAGTGAAGAATAGAATAAAAACAGTGAACACAGGATCATTTAAGTGAAAAACACAGTGAAGAATAGATTGCAGATGTTCGGCACATCTGCTTACTTGTCGGGAGATACGCTGTCTCCGTGCCCCGCTGTCTCCATGCCCCGCTGTCTCCGTGCCCCGCTGTCTCCGTGCCCCACTGTCTCCGTGCCCCGCTGTCTCTGTGCCCCGCTGTCTCCGTGCCCAGCTGTTTCCGTGCCCAGCTGTTTCCGTGCCCCGCTCTCTCCGTGCCCCGCTCTCTCCGTGCCCCGCTCTCTCCGTGCCCCGCTGTCTCTGTGCCCCGCTGTCTCCGTGCCCAGCTGTTTCCGTGCCCCGCTGTCTCCGTGCCCAGCTGTTTCCGTGCCCAGCTCTCTCCGTGCCCCGCTCTCTCCGTGCCCCGCTCTCTCCGTGCCCCGCTCTCTCCGTGCCCCGCTGTCTCTGTGCCCCGCTGTCTCCGTGCCCAGCTGTTTCCGTGCCCCGCTGTCTCCGTGCCCAGCTGTTTCCGTGCCCAGCTCTCTCCGTGCCCCGCTCTCTCCGTGCCCCGCTCTCTCCGTGCCCCGCTCTCTCCGTGCCCCGCTGTCTCTGTGCCCCGCTGTCTCCGTGCCCAGCTGTTTCCGTGCCCCGCTGTCTCCGTGCCCAGCTGTTTCCGTGCCCAGCTCTCTCCGTGCCCCGCTCTCTCCGTGCCCCGCTCTCTCCGTGCCCCGCTCTCTCCGTGCCCCGCTCTCTCCGTGCCCAGCTGTCTCCGTGCCCCGCTCTCTCCGTGCCCCGCTCTCTCCGTGCCCCGCTGTCTCCGTGCCCCGATGTCTCCGTGCCCCGCTGTCTCTGTGCCCCGCTGTCTCCGTGCCCCGCTGTCTCTGTGCCCCGCTGTCTCTGTGCCCCGCTGTCTCTGTGCCCCGCTGTCTCCGTGCCCCGATGTCTCCGTGCCCCGATGTCTCCGTGCCCCGCTGTCTCTGTGCCCCGCTGTCTCTGTGCCCCGCTGTCTCCGTGCCCCGATGTCTCCGTGCCCCGATGTCTCCGTGCTGCTCCGTGCCGCTGCCTGATGTCTCCGTGCTGCCGCTGCCCCATGTCTTCGTGCTGCTCCCCGGTGTCTCTGTGCTGCTCCCCGGTGTCTCTGTGCTGTTGTGCAATGTGTTCTTCACACATATATATTGTTCTTCACATACTATTTTGTTCGCACGGTTCCGCGCGTATCTTCCGACAAGTAAGCAGATGTGCCGAACATCTGTAATCTATTCTTCACTGTGTTCTTTACTGTGTTTTTCACTTAAATGATCCTGTGTTCACTGTGTTCACTGTTTTTATTCTATTCTTCATTGTTCTTCACTGTGTTTTTTTAATTAAATGCTCGATCTCGAGCAGGGGAAATACTCGTCCGAGCAACGAGCCGTCTCGAGTACCTTAATGCTCGAACGAGCATCAAGCTCGGACGAGCATGTTCGCTCATCTCTATTAGCAATCCCTGGTGGTATTATTACTATACTGGTTCTTTAGTTTGGCCAACAGAACAGTATGTGTACTGCACTTCCACACAACCAAAGATGGAGGCAGCAAGAAATAGAAATTCTATTTCTATCAACAGCTAACATCCCCAGCTATGAATTTAACTGCCTGCATCTTCAGTGCAATAGCTCAAAAAACTACAACTTTGATGGTTTTAAAATATGTTGTTTATTATTATGACAATATGATATAGATAGCATGGTTTTAGCTGACATATAGTTAAATCACTGGACATCTGAAATGATGCTTCCCCTTTAGCCCCTAAAAGTGATTTATCTTTGTTAATTTGCAAATACCTATGGAGGTGATAAAGTACTGAAAAGGTAAATTGAGCCATAAGAGTTCCTGTTTTGTCTTATTTCACCATCACAGGTACTATATATAACCATCTGTGCCCCAGGGATTTAACACAGCCATGTCTCCCCTTTACCACTGTATTCTGAGATCTTTGGAAAGAATAATGATTTTGTCCACTAGCCTCTGTGACAGGAGGACCTGAAGCCTTAGCCCAAATGACCACTTCTCTACAACATTAATACTTCTACACAGCACATTACCCTTTAGGTCAGGGGTCTCAAACTCAATTTACCTGGGGGCCGCTGGAGGTAGATTCTGGGTAAGGCTGGGCCGCATCAAGTTTTCCACACAAAATGCGCTTACAAAATATCATTATTCAGATTCAAATGTCATGGCGTCTCCCAGCGCAAGGAAAGCCCCATGCTGGGAGACGCGTTCTCTCTATGAACGCGTCCTGTGCACCGAGGGGTCCCAAGCTCCTACCGCACTGAGCCCAGGACACTCCATCCCCCCCTCCCCCCCGGTACTTGCCTCCCATCGAAGAAGATGAAGTCGCCGCTCTGACCTGCACCAAGTGCGTTCAGAGCGGCGACTTCATCTTCTTCAAGTACCGGAGGGAAGGGGATTAACCGGTTACGGGCCCTTTCCTGTTTTTTCATGTCCATTTTTCACTCCCCACCTTCAAAAATCTATAACTTTTTTATTTTTACACGTAAAGAGCTGTGTGACGGCTTGTTTTCTGCGTAACAAATTGCACTTCATAGTGATGGTATTTAATATTCCATGCCATGTACTTGGAAGCGGGAAAAAAATTCCAAATGCAATGAAAATGATGAAAAAAACGAATTTGCGCCATTTTCTTGTGGGCTTGGATATTACGTCTTTCACTGAGCGCCCCAAATGACATGTCTACTTTATTCTTTGGGTCGGTACGATTAAGGGGATACCAAATTTGTTATAGGTTTATAATGTTTTTTACAAAAATTAAAACCTCCTGTACAAAAATTATTTTTTTGATTTTGCCAACTTCTGGCGCTAATAAATTTTTCATACTTTGGTGTACGGAGCTGTGGGTGGTGTCATTTTTTGCGAAATTTGATAATATTTTCAATTATATCATTTTTAGGACTGTACGACCTTTTGATCACTTTTTATAGATTTTTTAAATTTTTCAAAATGGCAAAAAAAGTGCCATTTTCGACTTTGGGCGCTATTTTCCGTTACGGGGTTAAACGCATTGAAAAAACGTTATCATATTTTGATAGATCGGGCATTTTCGGACGCGTCGATACCTGATGTGTTTATGATTTTTACTGTTTATTTATATTTATGTCAGTTCTAGGGAAAGGGGGGTGATTTGAAATTTTAGGTTTTTTTATTATCATTTTTTTTTTTTAACTTTTTTGTATTTTTATTTATACTATTTTTCAGACTCCCTAGGGTACTTTAACCCTAGGTTGTCTGATCGATCCTATCATATACTGCCATACTACAGTATGGCAATATATGGGGATTTTCCTCCTCATTCATTACAATGTGCTATCAGCACATTGTAATGAAGGGGTTAAAACGAAATAGCCTCGGGTCCTCGGAAGACCCGAGGCTACCATGGAGACGGATCGCCGCCCCCCGATGACGTCACGGGGAGCGGCGATCCAAGGTAAGATGGCGGCGCCCATGCGCCGCTATCTGTTTGAGGCTGCCGGCAGCTTTGCCGGCAGCCATCGCTGTGAAAACACCCGCGATCGGTACTAGCACCGATCGCGGGTGTTACCGGTAAGCCTTTGCTGCAATATGCAGCAAAGACTTACCGGCTATGGAGAGGGCTCGGCCCGTGAGCCCTCTCCATGCAGCGCGACCTGCCCTCTCCATGCAGGTGGGGGCCGCAAAATATTGTCCCGCGGGCCGCAGTCATGGTGAACCTTTTGGAGACAGACTGTCCAAACTACAACAAAACCCTGTTATTTATCACAAAGTGTCAACAGAGCAATTTATCGTATATAATAAGCTAACCTGAATATAAGCTGAGGTGCCTTATTTTACCACAAACTGTGAAAACTGATTGACTCAAGAATAAACCTAAGGGGAGAAATGCATTGGACACAGCTTCCCCTCATTAATGAAATGCCCAGCAACCTTCCCCAGTAATGTAATGCCCAGTAGCCTCACCCAGTAATGTAATGTCCAGCAGCCTCCCCCAGTAATGTAATTCCCAGCAGCCTCCCCCAGTAATGTAATGCCCAGCATCCTCCCCCAGTAATGAAATGTCCAGAAACCTTCCCCAGTAATAAAATGTCCAGCAGCCCCCCCTCTAGTGAAATGCCCAGCACCCTCCCCAAATAATGTAATTCCCAGCAGCCTCCCCCAGTAACCTAATGCCCAGCAGACTTCATATACAATGCCCAGCAGCCTCCCCACTAGTGTAATGCCCAACAGCCCCCCAGTAATATAATTTCCAACAACCTGTTCCATTAATGAAATGCCCAGCAACCATCCCCAGTAATGAAATGCCCAGCAACTTTCTCCAGTAATCAAATGTCCAGCAGCCTCCCCCACTTGTATAATGCCCAGCAGACTATCCCAATAATTAAATGAACAGCAGACTCTTGCAATGATGAAATGTCCAGCAGCCTCCTCCAGTGATATAATGCCCAGCAGCCTCCCCAGTAATGAAATGCCCCATGCAGTCTTCCACAGTAATGCAATGACCAGCAGCTTCCCCCAGTAATTTAAGGCCCAGCAACCGTCCGCAGTAATGAGATGTCTAGCAACCTTCCCCAGTAATAAAATGTCCAGCAGCCTCCCCTCTAGTGTAATGCACAGCAGCCTCCCCAGTAATAAAATGCCCAGCAGCCTCCACCAAAAATGAAATGCCCAGGAGCTGTCCCCAGTAATAAAATGTCCAATAGCCTCCCCAGTAATGAAATGCCAAGGAGCTCTCCACAGTAATGAAATGTCTGCAACCTTCCCCAATAATGCAATGCCCAGCAGCCTCCCCAGTGATGAAATGCCCAGCAGCCTCATCCTCTAGTATAATGCCCAGCAGACTCCCCCACTAATGATATTCCCATCAGCCTCCCCAGTAATGAAATGCCCAGCAACCTTCTCCGGTAATTAAATGCCCAGCAGTCTCTTCTAAAATTGTAATGCCCAGCAGCCTCCCCAGTAATTAAATGCCCCATGCAGCCCCCCCCCCCCAGTAATGTAAAGTAAGGAAATTGTGGAATGGCACCGTGTGAGAGGCGGGTGCAGGTCTTCACATAGGGCCCAACATGGCCCTAAACTGTAGATAAAAATGAAGAGGATGAAGCAGCACTCCAGTTTAGATGAAAAAAGTGAAGATTTATTCCACCATAAGAGCGACGTTTCGCCTTATCTATAAAGGCATTCTCAAGCATGAGAATGCCTTTATAGATAAGGCGAAACGTCGCTCTTATGGTGGAATAAATCTTCACTTTTTTCATCTAAACTGGAGTGCTGCTTCATCCTCTTCATTTTTACCCCCCAGTAATGTAATGCCCAGCAGCTTCCTCCAATAATGTAATGCCCAGCAGCTTCCTCCAGTAATGTAATGCCCAGCAACCATCCCCAGTAAAGAGATGTCCAGCAACCTTGCCCAGTAATAATATGTCCAGCAGCCTCCCTACTAATGTAATGCTTAGCAGACTCCCTAATAATAAAATGCCCAGCATCCTCCCCCACTAATGAAATTCCCAGCAATCTCCCCCAATAATGAAATGCCACAACCGTCCCCAGTAATAATATGCCCAGAAACCTTTGCCACTAATGAAATGCCAGGCAGCCTCCTCCAATAGTGTAATGCCCAGTAGCCTCCCCAGTAATGAAATACCCAGGAGCCTCCTCCAGTATTATAATTACCAGAAGCCTCCCCCAGTAATGACCAGCAGCAGTCCCTCATTATATATTAAAAAAATTAAACTCAGTACTTAAATCCAGTGCCCCTCACAGCTCTTTTTCTCTATGGCTTTCTGTGTAGCAGCGCGGGTAAATATGACTCTATGCACTCTGCCCACGCACACACTTTGATGTCATCAGTGTGTCCGGGCATCAGATCCCTACCCACATGGTTACAATATAGAAAAGAGGAGCCGCGGGAAGTGCCAAAGGTAAGAACTAAGTTTATTTTTTTATATTGAGTAGTATAAACGGTAATCAGTAATTTATTACAAACTGTTTTGCCACAACCTTCAATCAAATAGGTCTCTTGGGGACATCAATACAGTTAAAAGGGCATATGGAAAGAGGGTAACTATCATTGTAGCTTAATTCTAGGGTGCACCTGTACAGGAAGAATGGTGGGGTCACAAGGAGGTCCTCCAAAGATAATCCAGCAATGTCCATACTTTCTCACTCTTCTTGTAGTCCCAAGAAGCCAAGGATATGTTGCTTTAAAATAGCACAGAGAGCAGTTGCCTGGGTCTGCAGGAAGATTTGTGTGTTGGGGCGATGGCCTGGGTGCCCACAATGAAGGTTATGTGTGACACCGGTTCACCTCTTCTGCACTAGTGATACTGAAATCTAAAAACATGCTTCAGCATGTACTTCTATGCCTATATGATCAAGACTCCTGAATACTGACTAGCCTTCGACATTGGTCTCAAAGGAAAATTAGCTGTTTACTCCTAAAATAAACATGTAAATACTGTATAGTTATATATCATATAACTATTTTCAACTACTAATATTGTTATACCTCTTGCCATGGATGGCGCCAAGTGCCTTGCCCAAGAGCTCCTGGGAAGGCCCCATAAGGCTGCATATAAGGAATCCATGTGGGTGAGGGACTGTATCTAATGATTCCATAGGGTGTGAGGGGGGGAAGGTGTTTATATAAAATAACCTAGTTCATAAAATACTTGGTATGATGAACTAGGGAACAGCTGACCCTACCTGTTGCTAAGGACAAATAACTAATCTAATATGCCTCATTAGATAACTCAGTAAAGAAGAGACTACCGCTTTGTTTAGATTTCACATTAAAGTGGTTTTCCCACAAAAGAAAATTCTCAAATTTCAATCCCCTAGTGATGTTTACACAATAAAGATAATTTTCAACCCCTTACTTTACAATTTTACTCAGTTGCTCCTATCACTGTGATGGTCAGTGTAAAATTCTCTAAGCAGACACATTATGATCCCTGTAGAACCTTGTAGTGTTGTGAGATACAGTGTGCTAACAATGTGGTAAGATTATCAGGTACAGGTTTATGTACACTTTCATGTACCTTCTAAACATTCTAATAGTATCTGACACTTAGAAAGAGAGAAGAGACAGATCAGAGATGAGACGAGGAGATCCATGAGATGCATATTACACACAATGACACAGTCAGCCCTGCTTCATCTCTGCTCAATCACACTGCTCATCAGATATGATGTGCTCCCACTCCCTCCCTGGATAAAGAACTTATCTGCCTGTAGCTTGTTGCTCTCCTCTTTCTGCTGCTGTTGTTTGCCAGCAGAAACTCAGGGCACATTTACCTACCCTTCCCGTCGCGATCCCCTAGGTGCATTGTCCGACAAGGATTCGGAGCTGCCGCGATTCACTAATATTGTGAATCCAATCGTGTGTCGCTTCCCCGCTGAGGTCCGCTGGACTTCACCTTCTTCCCGGTGCATGTAAGTGCTTGGCTTGCAACACAAATTTGAATATTAAATCCCACGCGTTGTCCGAATCCGACAGCCCAGCCCCAATTTGTGTCACGAGAAAGCCGGCGCCGATGCATCAAAATCCGATCGCGTGCGACATAAAGCCCTTCTAAATGCGGCGCACACAGGAAATATTCGGCCCCTTAGTAAATGCCCCAGTATGTATCAGTGTAAGCTCGGTCCTGGACTGCAGGAGGGAGGAGCCACTGCAGGGAGCAGAGAAGAGCTCATATCCACAGCATTAGGCAAGAAGGCCGCCGACCCTAAAGTTAATGAATCCACGGTCGAAAACCAGGGGCAACTTAAATTGTGTACACCAGGACTGATAGAGACAGTTTGGAATTAAATCTATGAAATGCTGTATTTCTGTTAATAACAGTGGATTAACAGTTTTTTTGTTATCCTAAGTATATTTAACCCCTTAGCGCTCCGCGCCGTAGCTGTACTGCGCAGCTTCCGACGATTAGCGCTCAGCGCAGTACAGCTACGGCGCAGAGCCGATGCCGGTTCAGCGCTGCATAGCAGCCGAACCGGCATCGTTAGCCGCGGGATTTCAGCGGTAATTTACCGCTGACATCCCCAGCTAACACCCGCGGTCGGAGTGGGCTCCGATCGCGGGTGTTTAACCCGTTAAATGCCGCGGTCAACGCGACCGCGGCATTTAACTTGCCTTCTGGGGGTCTTTACCCCACGATCGGCCCCCCCGCACCGTTTTCGGGGGGGGGGGGCGATCGCTGTTTTAGCTCCTCTGGGGTCCGATCGGGACCCCAGAGAAGCCTGGAGGGTTTACCTTTAAGATGGCGTCTGTGACGTCATCTTAAAGGCAAAGTGTCAGCCTATGCATCTGCATAGGCTGGCACTGATAATACCCTGCAATCAGATGATTGCTTGTTCATATCCCATGGTGGATCATGTAAAAAATGTACAAAATAATGTTTTTCAATAAAAAATTACTTTATAAATCACTAAAAATGCCCATAAGCCCCAAAACATATAAAGAGACATATAACGCTCAAAAAAGTCTAAATCATAACACAAACCCCACATAGTATCACAGCGTCCGTAACAATCCGTAGAATAAAACTAAATAACTATTGAACCCATATGATGAACGCCGTAAAAAAAAACGTCAAAAACCCGCCAAAAATTATGATTTTTACCTATTATATCCCACTAAAAATGCAATAAAAAGTGATCAACAAAACATATGTACTCCAGAATGATATTGTTGCAAAGAACAACATGTCCCGCAAAAAACAAGCCATCAACCAGCTCTGTAGCCAAAAACGTAACAATGTTATGCCACTTGGAAGACAGCGATGCAAAAATGATAGATTTTTTCCCCACATTAGGGTTTTATTTGGCAAATTTAGTAAAACATAAGAAAAAATATTCATGTCTGGTATCCCCGTAATCGTATCGACCCATAGAATAAAGATAACAGGATTATCAGGCTATACGGTGAACACGAAAAAAAAAAAAAAGTAAAAAATCCAGTACAGAATTGATGCTTTTCTACTCATGACCTCAAAAAAAAGTTCCAAATTTTTCAACAATAGGTGATACCAACCCCAAAATGGTAACACTGGAAAAAGCATCTCGTCCCGCAAAAAAAATGCCGTCACATGGCCCCAATAACGGAAAAGCGAACATTTTATAGCCTTCAAAAGGGGGCAACCAGAAAACTAAAATCCTGGCAGCTGCAGGGTGCTCCTTCCCTTCTGCGCCTTGCTGTGCCCCCATAACACAAGTAATGTCCACATGTGGGGGGTCTCTGCACTCAGGGGAAATTGTAGAACAAATTTTATGGTGAGTTTTCTCTTTTTATCTTTTGGAAATGTGTAAATTTTAGGGCTAAATGAACGTATAACCGACAAAATTTGACCATTCTAAATTTCACCGCCATTTTGATTCAATTACTATGAAGATCTCAAGGGGTTAACAATTTTTGTAAGTGCTGTTTCTAATAGTTTGTGGGGTGCAGATTTGAAAATGGGTTGGTTATATAGGGGGTTTTGTTGCTAAATATGTAAAATTTGATTTCAAACAGTATTTATCCCCAAAATAGTCAATTCCGAAAATACGGAAAATCGCTATTCGATTTGTAGGCCACGTGACGTCAAAATAAATTATCCAAACATTTCAAAAATTATGAAAATGAAAAGTAGACAAATGGGAAATGTTATTCTGCAAGTTATTTAGGTGGTAAATCTATCTGCCTGAAAACGCGGTGATTTTGAATTTCGAAAATGGCAAATTTTTCTAAAAATTCATCATTTTTTTCTTTTTTTTGTAAATAAACGCAAAACTTATCAGCCAAAATTTACCACTAAAATGAAGTACAACATGTGGGGAAAAAACAATCTCAGAATCGCTTTGATAAGTAACAGTGTTCAAAAGTTATTACCACAGGAAGAGACACTGGTCAAATTTCAAAAAAAAGTTGCGAGCCTTAACCTGCAAACAGGCTGCGTCCTTAAGGGGTTAAGAAACTTGTCTTCGTGGGAATGCCCGTTTAATGACCTCTTTACTAATCTCATCCTCAGTGCTTACTTTAACTTCCTCATCCTCAGTGCTTACTACTTTATCTTCTTAAACCAATGTATTGGTTCCTTGTCCATGGTTGTACCATTTGCTTGAGGAAGGAGCGATGTCATCTCAAATTAAGCATATATTTGCATGTTACTGGTTAATGTGGAAAACTAAAGATATACCCAATTTCCAAGTTCAAAAAATGATTATTGAAAATGATTGATTATTGATTTATATACAAAATCCTGGAAAAGAGGAATTGAGAAGGCATGCATCTAACTATTAGAAGACATGGTTTCATTCACTCCTTTTTATTTCCTGGAAATATATACTGTACAATATATATGTCCTTGAGGTATTAGAATATCATGGGGTTCCATCACTTGGAACCTCCAACATGGGTCCAATCAGAAAGATGCACGGTATGATACCTCAATGTCCACCATGTTATACTACTGTGGCTTCCCATGGGATCCAAGGTCATCATTTACCCCAGTGTTGACTATGTGAACAGATTGGGTCATTTCTTATTTGCGTTGCAAAGTCTTTTTTTGGCACTCAAAATGTGTGAATTATTAGACTGGGTTTTTTTAATTGTGTCATAAGGGCTTAATAATTTGGTGCACAGTCGAAAATGTCTGAAATGACTCCACATTCATGAAGGTGAAATAGAATGTGGTAGACTTGCTTTTTGTGGTTCTAAGTGTGTGAAAATTGCACCAAAAGTGTCAGAGAAACTAAAAGACCAGTAAAAGTGTCAGGATTCATAAGTTGCACCCAAATTGAGCGACAAAAAAATTAAAGCGTGAGTGGCGAAAAAGAAGCTAATTTGTGGCGCTGGCACATAATAAATAAGGCACATATGGTGCGACAGCAACTGTATTCGCCAAAAAACACGTTATTAGAAAATGACAGCATAACACTACACTTTTATGTTTTGAGTCTTTTAATAACTATAATTTACAGCCATATGCACCGCTTCCTGCAAGCTATAGGAACCAGTGTAACACAATGCTATTCCCTCGCTAGGCCCAATGACATCAGTGGAAGTTGGTTTTGTACATAATGAAAAATTCAGAACTACTTAAAGGTAAAGTGCAGAAAGTGTTAGTTAAAGAGGGGCTATGATCAGCAGCTGGCGTCTGTTACTTCCAGTTAGGAAATTAGGTGGCATGCCAGGTGCATAAAAAACTAAAAACCATAATCTACAAACCGTTCAATGCAGTCCAAACAAGAATCTGAATCATAAACGGAAATTGTAAACCTAACATATTTGTCAAAATAATGTAGCCATTGGGGGATGGCGCCAGCGTATGATAGCCCCGCCGCTGCAAATTCGCAGCCCGATACATGAAGAGGCTTCTGCCTCTTGATGTATCGGGCTGCCAGTTGTGCAGCGTTCAGGCAGGGCCTGGCGTAGAAAAAAGCGCAACCGGCGACTTTTCACTTATGAAAAGTCGCCGGCAGCAGCGAGTGCGCAGGCGCGGGGACAGTAACGCCCCGCGCTGGCCCACTCCCGTCCGGCCGTGCCCCCCGCTGAAGGTGGCGTGAAGGTGGCGGATTGGGGAAAATAATCACAAAAGCTAGCAATAAGCTAGCATTTGCGATTATTTCAGGGCCTCTGCGCCACTGGCGGTGCGCAGAGGTCCTGATAAATATCCCCCATTATGTGTGTTTTACTCATTGAGTGTTGTTGGGGTAGGAGTCTTCATTTGTCACCAGAATAGCTAGATTTGTTTGTTACTGGATTAATTCAGCTTCTTAGATGGACATGTTTACACAGCTAGCAATTTGTGACACCACATTTTAAGGGTATATTCACATGTAATATTTGAAGAAATCTCTGCAACTGTCTTAATGATCTGAATGGGACTAGTGAATATAGCTTTTCCTGCTGGAAGTAGCCAATAGATTGTGGGTAAACAGTCATCATTTAAGGCCATGTTAAAGGGGACCTACCACCACGATTCTACCTATAAAGATAGAACGGGTGGTAGGTGGATGAATGGGACGTAAGGATAGCCCTTTTGGGGCTAATCCTTACGTCCCTGCTATCCTTTTGTAAACTTTAATTACTTTATATGCTAATTTTTTTAAGCGGCTACTGGGGCGTGGAGTAGCCGAACATGAGGCTACTAGCCGCGGCTACTCCACACCCCAGAAGCCCCGTTCCTCTGCCTACCAGGTAATCTTCGGCGCCCTTGTCCGAGTACCCGTCGTTCTGCGCATGTGCAGTAGCGGCGGCCTCGGAGCTACGGCTGCACACCCGCACGAGGGCGCGCAGTTACGAGGAGCTGCGCACCGAAGATTACCTGGTAGGCAGAGGAACGAGGCTACTAGGGCGTGGAATAGCCGCAACTAGTAGCCTCATGTCCGGCTACTCCACGCCCCAGTTGCCTCTTAAAAAAATTAGCATATAAAGTCATTAAAGTTTACAAAAGGATAGCCGAGACGTAAGGATTAGCCCAAAAATGGCTATCCTTACGTCCCATTCATCCACCTACCACCCGTTCTACCTTTATAGGTAGAATCATGGTGGTAGGTGCCCTTTAAGAAGCAATATTCTGATTGACTGTGATAATTGCACAATTCTCTGTTAATTCTTCCAAATATCCAGATTGGGGAGGATATACCCTGCTTTTCCAGTGTGTCCGACTGTCTCAGGGGGCAGGAGGTGTGTCATGGGCTGCACTTCGGTTTTCCCAGAATGCAGATATAGTTCACTGCAAAGACGAATCAAGGAGCCATCAGCATTGAGTATCTGCCGCTACTTTGAGTGCACACTAGAGGTCAGAGTTAAAAAGCATGTAAAAAGGGGTTGGGGCTGGACAAGGGCAGGGCTTCCGAGCTTAAAAATTTTTCTGTTGCATGTGCCATATTTTGTTTCCTATTTTTAGAGTCCATAAAGTTGGGAAGTGGGGGACTCTAATGACTGCGAATTCCAACATCACCACAACACCAACTCAGTTTACACAGCAAAAGATTAGTTTATAAATCTCCCTACACCATCTAAATGATACAGCACAGATCAAGATTCCTTAAAGTTTCATTCTTTAACTGTCAAGAAGCCAGAACCCATCATAGTTTTTATATCCAGTGCTTAATCTACAGGGATGAAATCTTGGTGATAATTCATCCACTTCAAGGTTTTGAATCATTGATGGTCTGTCACAGGGGTCACGGGTGCTCCAGCGACCCATATTGCGGGTTACGGGCTTGCGCTGCTCACCTCTCCCCGCTCCTGATTCTGGTCCGTGTGCGCGCATACCCACCTCTAAGGGCGCGTGCGCCGGCTTCATCCCTGAGTATACCTGCGTTCCTGTGTGTCCTGTGTGGTTTAAATTCAGCATCTGTTGTTTTTGACAATTTTTAAGTTAAAATTATGGTAATGTGGAATTTCACAATTTTGAAGTTAGAATTCAGGTGCTGCATAATTGGACAATTTCCAGTTTAAATTCAGGTAATGCAGAATTTGACAATTCTAAGATAAAATTAAGATGATGCAGAATTTGACAATTCTAAGATAAAATTAAGATGATGCAAAATTTGACAATTTCAAGTCAAAGTTCAGGTACTGCAGAATTTGACAATTTCATGTTTAAATTGAGGTATATTGGAATTTTACAAATTTAAGTTAAAATTCAGATACTGCTGAATTTCAAGTTTAAATTCCAGTATTGCAGTTTAAATCCAGTAATGTGGCATTCTAGGAACGTATTCAAATGCTGGCACAGCCAAGTCGAGTTAAATAAATGCCTGATTCACCTTGATGAACTTGATGATGTCCATGTTGTCTGTAGAGAGGGGGATCCTCTTGTCAGTGATGACACCACTGACACTGATGAATAAAAGCTTTACAGCACACCTGCCGCATGACCAATTTTCCCACCCAGAAATTGAGCAGGGGGACAGGAGATGTGTAGGAGTCTGTGTAGTTGACCAGGATTGCACATATGCAAGGCAAGGGTCGGGCATCAACCTGGCTTAATCCAAAGCTGCTACATGATTCCATTGTCACACACCTTCTAGCTGGGTTTAAGGTTCAGTAGCAACCTCTTGTTTGTCTGCTCCTGGATCCCAGTCCACAGTTCCTGGGTCGTTGTGTTATCTTTCACCCAAATAGATGAGTTTCAGCATAGCCTGCTGCCGCTTCCCCATGGTTTTGCTGAAACTGGAGGAGCAGGCACTGCACTGATTAGATGAAGAAGCAAGAGAGGAGTAGGAGGAGATAGAAAATGGAGGCAGAATGTGAATGTGGGGCTGTCCCACTCCCCCAGACTCCCCCAGAAGAAATCTTGTATGGGGCAGAATGTGAATGTGGGGCTGTCCCACTCCCCCAGACTCAAAGGAGGCATTTCAAAGGTCAGCAATTTGGAAATGCTATTATTCAGGAGCAGCGCTCAGGAGTGGGGTGCCCAAACTTCCTCTTTCTTTCCAATCTTTGAGGGAATTGAAAGACGAATGGAAGGTTTGGACAGGCTTGGTGATGGTGACTGTGGTGGTGCTGCTGGTTGTGGTGTTTCAATCATCTCTTTGCTCAATGCTTTTACCCACATAGGGTCTAGGACCTCATCATCACCTCTTGTCTTTTCTACCAATGAGCATTCACCACTGTCCTCTTTCTCCATCTGCGGATTGCTGAAGGCCACAGTTGGGTTTCATCATCATCGTAGATCTCTTCTGAGCCACAGATTCCTAGCTAGAGAGTGACTGCTCCATGACTTTTGTCTGAGAGTGGTTTGCATTTTTGAAAAGGGAGTTAGCAAGAGGCCTTTGCACTTTAAACAGAGGTTGGGCATAGCAAAGATAATGCCATGGAATGTCCAGCAGTGGCCTCCCTTCATTAATAACATGTCCAGCAATGGCCTTCCCTCACTAATAATATGTTCAGCAGCGGCCTCCACTCACTAATAACATGTCCCAGCAGCGTCCTCCCTTCACTAATAACATGTCCAGCAGCAGCCTCCACTTACTAATAACATGTCCAGCAGCAGCCACCCCTCAATAATAACGTGTCCCACATGGGTCCCTGTTCACCTTAGGCGGTTATTATGATGCAGCCACACACCCTTACAGACTGTAGGGAAAAAGCAAGGATACCGGCACTTCAAGAAGGACGTCACAGGGTGCGATAACAAAGTGTTTTCTTTATTGTTTAAAACGCCATAACACGAGGACTGATAGGTTGACGCGTTTCGACGGAGACCGTCTTAATCATAACCTGCCAAACGCTCTCTGAGCTTGCACCTTTTAAACTGTGCGATTGTCACGTGGATCGAGGCGCGCCCCCCAGTCACATGACAGAAAACTCCTCCCACCTTAGTCACATGACCGGGAACGCGGCTCGAGAGTGCACAGCTCAGGTGAGTGATTACATACTTAAAAACCTCTATTACGTAAAAACATTTTGGCAACCCCATTGGTGTTAGTTGTTTACACTGTTCACCAAATGGATGTCAATAACTCTGTACACAGGGAACAACCTATGATATAGCAAAATATAATATAAATAATTCTCAATGCAAGTCTCTTGTTTACACTAATTTAGAATAAACCTTTACACTTATATCATTTTAGTTATCAAAAAGAGTATAAAAATGATGCTATGCTATATTCTACTCTTAAGTGACATTCCTAGAAAGTTTAAAGGAAAAAAGAATAAAAGAATTGGAATTAGGACGTCATGCAATACAAGTAGAATGGTATATAGACACAAATATCGTCATGCAATACAAATAGAATGGCATATAGACACAAATATATATCTCATGTGTCCCATGAGCACTATACGTTATATTTTCTGTTTATGTGCATATATGACATATCACTGTCCTCAAAATACTTATGATGTGTAGCCATAATTTTAGGATCCCCTAAAGTCATAAGTGGGCTGAAAGTTTTTAGAAGGACTGAGTCGTGGAGTGTGACAGGGAATGTGACATAACACTATCTAATAAGTTAGAATTATGTCCTGCCTTTTGTTCATACCCTGAGGAGTTCTACTTTCCATTATAAAGATCCAATAACTTTCCCTGTTTATTAATTTCCTCTTCATATTGCCTCCTCTAATTGGTTGACTAACTTTTTCAAAACCAGTCCATGTAAAAAAATTTGTAGATTTTTTGTGTGACTCTCTAAAATGCCTGGAGGCTGCTGATATTCCTACTGCTTCATTGGTAATGTCTGATAAATGACGACGTATTCTAACCTTAAGGGGGCCTGTGGTGTGTCCTATGTATTGGATATTGCACTTAGTACATTTAATGGAATATATCGCATTGCATGTGTTACAATTAAGGTATGACCGGATAGGATAACTTTTATTGGTGGTACTCGACGTTATATTTGTGTCTACTGTGATATAACTGCAGGCTTTACACTGTATGTGTCCACATTTGAAGCAACCTTTGGTATTTAACCATGATCCACTGGAATTCTGACTCCTAAATAGACTGGGTGACAAAGACCCACCCAAAGTGGGAGCCCTTTTCGCCACACATTTAATGCCATTATTCAATATGGTATACAAAGTTGGGTCCTGTAACAAGATTGGGATAAATTTTTGGACAATCCTAGTTATTTCTTTAAATTGTCTGCTATATGTTGTGGTGAACACTATAGGAGTTCCGGATTTGTTTGTGTCTGAAGCATTGCTGTTTTTATATTTATGTTTATGTTCTTTATCTTTCAATAAATCTTCTTGTTTAATATGTTTAATCTTATGTTCCGCTTTCTCTATATTGTCTTTTTTATTTTTTTTTTATAACCTCTTTGATAAAGCCTAGATTTAAGACTAATTCTCTCCTTTTCAAAGTCATCATTGTCTGTGCAGTTTCTCCTCAGTCTTATTAGTTCTCCGTATGGTATGTTCTGTGTCACATGTGGGGGATGGCAAGATGAGGCTAAAAGAGTGGTGTTCCTCGCCATTTCCTTCCTATAGGGTATACTTTTGACTCTGTTATTCTCCCCTATTAAAGTGACATCTAAAAACGGGATGGATTTTCCCCCAAACATAGATGTGAATTTCAAATTCATGGGGTTATCATTAAGATAATCTACAAAGTCTTTAAAGGATGCTTCTGAATCCCTCCAAACCCACACCAGGTCGTCTATGTATCGGCCAAATTGATGCGCCTTATAGTGGAACAGGAACGAACAATCCTGCAGGAAGTTAAAACTGAAATAAATGAGGTGCGTGATTCACTTCAGAAGAACGTACCAGAACCAATATTTATACAACAAACATCAACCATAGAAGAGAAAGTTAAAGAATTGGAAGACAGCATCACCACAACAAAAAGAAGGAAATTCGAACGCGATATCATAGACGATGATTCCATGGATAGCTTGTCCTCTAGTCAGATGTCGACTCAAAAAGAAGGAGAATCGAGTGGAGCAAGACCAAAAAATCCAAATAAAAACACTATGAATAAATCCAAATCAATAGATGACCTGAGACCTCACAACAAACCGTCGTCAAAAAACGGGTTAGAAGGTCGGGACGGAAACACAGGAGATATGGGAGTGAAAACTCGGGCCAAGAAACCCAAATGACAGAGTCTGTGGTGAACCTATCCGGCAGGATTTTATCTGAGGACCAACTAAGAGTACTTGCCAAAGGCCTTAAATTCTCTCCTACAGTGGACTTTAACTTGTTTAACACTCTGCTGGACATCAATAAACTAGCACGAAATATCACATTGAAAAAACATTTTAGCAATGTAATTGTGTCTGATACTGATACAGCGGGTCAAATTGATAGCCCAGAATCAGCGAATAATGAATATAATGAATACATAGCAGATTTGATGAGGTCTGATATGAATATGGGTTCCTTTCAAGAACAAGGAAATATGTTGACACTAAGATCACTAATATGTGAACAATGTGAAGTTAACAATTCAGTCAATAGTAAATATCAAACTTCCAATATAGATTTTTATCCCATTAACTCCCGTGTCCCTGTTCTGGATAATTTCCAGGACATAGTAGAGAGAGAACTTGTCACACTACATAAGAAAGTAAAAAAGAGGGGCTCATATCACACACATCAGAATTTGAGTAAAGGCGAGAAAGAAGCCTTACAACAACTTAAAGAGGATCCAGATGTTGTCGTTAGGTCGGCAGATAAGGGGGGGGCCATAGTAGTTATGGATGCCGCCCTATACAAACTTCTCAATGAAAACATGCTTAAGGATGGGAACACCTACCGCACTCTTGAGTCTAACCCCACCAACCTAGTCCAGAAACGTCTATTAAATATCTTAGATGAGGGGCAAGCATCGGGCATCATTTCACAGAGGGAAAGGGACTTCCTATATGTAGAGGACCCGGTTACTCCAGTCTTCCACTCACTCCCCAAGGTCCATAAAAATGTATTTCCACCACCTATGAGACCAATAGTGGCCGGGATCGGGGGAGTGGGTGAAAGGCTGGGGGAATGGCTTGACCATTTCCTCCAACCGATTACCAGAGTCACTCCGTCCTTTTTACGTGACACCAAACATTTATTACAAATTATGAAAAATTTTGAATGGCATGAAAGCTTTAGCTGGGCTACGTGCGATGTCACCGCCCTATATTCATCTATCCCTCATGAATTGGGACTAATATTCTTACGGAGACACTTGGATAGATATAGCACGTATGATTCAGCCTTAAAGGAGTATATAATTTTGGCCACAAATTTTTTACTTCAGAATAACTTTTTTTACTTTGATGGTAAATATTATTTGCAAGTGGAGGGGGCCCCAATGGGGGCTAAATTCTCCCCCTCCCTTGCCAACATTTATATGTCACAGTGGGAGGAGACATATGTTTTTTCATCGTCCAACCCACACCAGGCGTCTATAGTATGGTTTGGCCGATACATAGACGACCTGGTGTGGGTTTGGAGGGATTCAGAAGCATCCTTTAAAGACTTTGTAGATTATCTTAATGATAACCCCATGAATTTGAAATTCACATCTATGTTTGGGGGAAAATCCATCCCGTTTTTAGATGTCACTTTAATAGGGGAGAATAACAGAGTCAAAAGTATACCCTATAGGAAGGAAATGGCGAGGAACACCACTCTTTTAGCCTCATCTTGCCATCCCCCACATGTGACACAGAACATACCATACGGAGAACTAATAAGACTGAGGAGAAACTGCACAGACAATGATGACTTTGAAAAGGAGAGAATTAGTCTTAAATCTAGGCTTTATCAAAGAGGTTATAAAAAAGACAATATAGAGAAAGCGGAACATAAGATTAAACATATTAAACAAGAAGATTTATTGAAAGATAAAGAACATAAACATAAATATAAAAACAGCAATGCTTCAGACACAAACAAATCCGGAACTCCTATAGTGTTCACCACAACATATAGCAGACAATTTAAAGAAATAACTAGGATTGTCCAAAAATTTATCCCGATCTTGTTACAGGACCCAACTTTGTATACCATATTGAATAATGGCATTAAATGTGTGGCGAAAAGGGCTCCCACTTTGGGTGGGTCTTTGTCACCCAGTCTATTTAGGAGTCAGAATTCCAGTGGATCATGGTTAAATACCAAAGGTTGCTTCAAATGTGGACACATACAGTGTAAAGCCTGCAGTTATATCACAGTAGACACAAATATAACGTCGAGTACCACCAATAAAAGTTATCCTATCCGGTCATACCTTAATTGTAACACATGCAATGCGATATATTCCATTAAATGTACTAAGTGCAATATCCAATACATAGGACACACCACAGGCCCCCTTAAGGTTAGAATACGTCGTCATTTATCAGACATTACCAATGAAGCAGTAGGAATATCAGCAGCCTCCAGGCATTTTAGAGAGTCACACAAAAAATCTACAAATTTTTTTACATGGACTGGTTTTGAAAAAGTTAGTCAACCAATTAGAGGAGGCAATATGAAGAGGAAATTAATAAACAGGGAAAGTTATTGGATCTTTATAATGGAAAGTAGAACTCCTCAGGGTATGAACAAAAGGCAGGACATAATTCTAACTTATTAGATAGTGTTATGTCACATTCCCTGTCACACTCCACGACTCAGTCCTTCTAAAAACTTTCAGCCCACTTATGACTTTAGGGGATCCTAAAATTATGGCTACACATCATAAGTATTTTGAGGACAGTGATATGTCATATATGCACATAAACAGAAAATATAACGTATAGTGCTCATGGGACACATGAGATATATATTTGTGTCTATATGCCATTCTATTTGTATTGCATGACGATATTTGTGTCTATATACCATTCTACTTGTATTGCATGACGTCCTAATTCCAATTCTTTTATTCTTTTTTCCTTTAAACTTTCTAGGAATGTCACTTAAGAGTAGAATATAGCATAGCATCATTTTTATACTCTTTTTGATAACTAAAATGATATAAGTGTAAAGGTTTCTTCTAAATTAGTGTAAACAAGAGACTTGCATTGAGAATTATTTATATTATATTTTGCTATATCATAGGTTGTTCCCTGTGTACAGAGTTATTGACATCCATTTGGTGAACAGTGTAAACAACTAACACCAATGGGGTTGCCAAAATGTTTTTACGTAATAGAGGTTTTTAAGTATGTAATCACTCACCTGAGCTGTGCACTCTCGAGCCGCGTTCCCGGTCATGTGACTAAGGTGGGAGGAGTTTTCTGTCATGTGACTGGGGGGCGCGCCTCGATCCACGTGACAATCGCACAGTTTAAAAGGTGCAAGCTCAGAGAGCGTTTGGCAGGTTATGATTAAGACGGTCTCCGTCGAAACGCGTCAACCTATCAGTCCTCGTGTTATGGCGTTTTAAACAATAAAGAAAACACTTTGTTATCGCACCCTGTGACGTCCTTCTTGAAGTGCCGGTATCCTTGCTTTTTCCCTGGATCTCTACTTGACTATGGACTAGTTCCGAGCACCAGAGGACTTCCACGGAGTGTGGACAACCAGGACGGTCTAATGGTTGGGTGAGCCGGCTTATTTTTCTACTTTCTCTTGAAAGTGTAATACTTTTTCTCTTACAGACTGTAGTTACGCCTCTGCATCTATTCAGTTCCAACTATCAACATTAATGCCACACTTCTTTACTCACCTTTGTACACCACTTTCTCACTCTATACTTTACGTAACCATACTAACTTATCACAGTGTTCGGTGTAAAGCAAGAAAAAAATTTCTTATAAATCTCTGAAGCAAGTTTTGTCTCTCTTATTTCTCATTCTGCTTGCTGCAGGGGACATCTCTCCTAACCCAGGTCCACCTTCTGCTCATTTTAGCACTTCCCACAGAAACCCTGCTGACATTATCAAGATTCAGTGCAACCCCTCTTCTCCTCCTCCCATAAGCCCTTCCAAACTCCTGGAATGCCTGGTCTATTCTCGACTAGCCCGTTATCTCTCAGCTAACTCTCTCCTTGACGCCCTACAATCTATTTTTCGTACCATACTCTTACTAAAGTCTCCAATGATCTCCTCACTGCTTAATCCAGAGGTGATTATTCTATCCTCATTCTTCTGGATCTCTTGGCAGCGTTCAATACTGTGGACCGCCAGCTCCTCTTCAGGATGCTTTGCTTTATTGGTCTTAAAGACACGTTGTTTTTCTTTCTATCTCTTTGATCATACTTTCACTGCCTCCTTTTCTAGATCTCTCTCTTACTTTTCATCTTCTTCTCACTCTCAGGGTTCCTCTTCTCTTTTCTCTCTATACTACCCTCATCTGTCAAACCAGCAGCAGATTTGGTTTTCATTATCATCTTTATGCTCATGATACCCAGCTAAATACTTTTGAGTGGAACATCACCCCTGCCTTACTTCAGAACACTAGTGATTGTCTCTCTGCTGTCTCTAATATCATGTCCTCTCTCACTTGAAACCTAATCTTTCATAACTGAACTTTTTGTCTTTCCACCATCTACTAACCGACCCAACCCTTGGGGTTGTGCTGGACTCCGACCTTGCATTTGCACTGCATATTCAATCTCTTGCTCGCTCTTGCCTCATGCATCTCAGAAACATTTCCAGAATCCATCCATTTCTTACAATTGAAACTTCTAAAATGCTAATTGTTGCTCTGATTCACTCTCCCCTAGACTACTGTAATGCCCTACTAATCGATCTTCCACTCACTAAACACTCTCCTCTCCAATCTATTCTTAATGCAGCAGCCAGGCTTGTCTTTCAGACCAAATGCTACACAGTTGTCTCCAGTTTGTGTCAGTCATTGCATTGGTGTACCGTCTCCTTCCAAATACAGTTGAAAACAATAACCCACATCAACAGAGCTCTGGAAAATGCTGCACCTCCCTACTTCTCTTTTCTTATCTCAGTTTATCACTGAACCTGTGCTCTTCGATCTGCCAGTGATGTTAGATTAGACTCTCTACCTTAATTAGAACATCTCATACACATCTCCAGGACTTCTCTGGAGCACCAAAACTCTGGAATGCGCTTCCCTGGACTATCAGATTAATACCAAACCTCTGAAATTTCAAACATGCTCTTGAAACCCATCTCCTTAGGCAAACCTATCACACTTGCTTACTGCATGAAATTTTAATTCTCTCTTTACAAATCGATCCAATATCCTCCTCCCATCTGTTATCTGGCAAACAGCAGATATATACCAAGCTCCAGGCTTCTCTGTAGTACCTTTGACTTTGAACGTTATATATAAGATGGCGACTGATGGCTGATTCAAGCAGCATTATTTTATTCTGTTCCCTTATTAAAAAAATGGCTGGACCAATTTAAAAGCTCTTATGCTTCTTATGTCACCCCCTTCAGCCTCATAGACTGTAAGCTGTTGCAAACAGGGCCCTTAGTCCTATTGTTCCATATGACTGTTTGTACCCTGTAATATAGTATTTTATTTATATATGACCCTTACTATTTGTAAAGCACTATGGAATATGATGATGCTATATATATATAAAGATTAGTATTATTATTATTATTATTATTTTGCTGGATGATGCTGGAACTGCACACTGTATTGAGACTAAAAACATAGACAGAAAAAGTCTACCAATGGTCAGCAAATCTAAATATGCATAATAAATAGATCACAGTAAGTTCAGTAGATCACAGTATAGAATGTATAGTCCTCATTACCAAGAGGAATAACAGAGGACAAGGGACACATACACAAGTATATATACAGATTAAGGGTGGACACCACCCGACACATGTTTCACCTTGCTTCGTCGTGGATACTTGTACGAAGAGCAGCAACCTCTCCCTGTCTGTCAAGTTGTCTGTTGAATCAAGAGGACCTCTAATGGAGTCTGGCGTCTTATACAACAGAGTCACATGCCTACAGAGGACTGTGCTAAGTTTGTTGATTTGCTGCCCAGCAATCAGCCAGCTTAGTGCTTTTGCCTCAAACACAAACCCGAAGGACCATACGGTTTCAGGGGTTGTGGGTAGCAAATCTGCCAAATTCGGTACAGACTTGAATTTGTCAATTCTTTCAGTTATACTGCTAATTATTCAGAGGTCATAGATAGGGATCCCAATTCTGGAAACTTACAAAACACAGACTAGACAAAATGAACTGCTGTAGCCGTAATGGTCTCAGTAAATTATTGAATTACAAACCTAAGTAATTTTCCCTGCTGTGAAACTTATTTCTGCTGATTGCTAGGAGTGAAAACAGTAGGACACCATTATTTCATTACTATTGTGGCATCTGAAAATAGCAAATGATACAGTGTTGTAGATAGCAGTCACCTTTTTCCATTTTTATTGACATGCATGTTTGTCTTGGTTTGATATCAACATGCCAAAATTCCACTTTATATTTAAAATATATATAGTTTTTAGATCCAAGTAATATTTCCAAGTATGTAACTTCTTAGTTCCCTCACGGCCCATGTAAATTTAACGAAAGAATGCAGATTCCTCTACAGAGCCGCTTGTGATCAACTTGAGCATGTGCATTTGTTTTGCTGATAAATCCAGGCTCTCTTGTGGCAAATTACAGGATGAGGTTAGAGGGGAATTGTGAATCAGAAAAAAAAACCCATGGCACCATTTTCATAGCCTTTGTTGTGGAATGATAAACTCCTTGTGGTCAGAAGACTATTGGGACCTTAAGGGCACAGAACTTCAAATAACAACAAAATCCAACAACAACATTATTATACAACGAGAAATCTCATGGTTCTCAAAAACCCTCATTCTTCATGTCCAGTTGTAAATCTTCACAAAATAGCTTGCAGGTGTCAGGATTAAAGTATATTCTTTGGGAGCTTAAACATAGCACCAGCTGGGCTCCTCATTTGCCAGTTGTAGTTGTTTCTTTGTTCTGAAAATGTTGACAGTACAACTAAAACTATTCCCAGGAGTACAGCCGCAGCTAAATCAGGATGAGTAAGAGAACAGCTGTACTTATTTTCTGTGTTTACCATACCTGCCTTTTTGATTTATTGGACATCCCACTCATGTAATGTACATTCCATAATGCCGAATATTTGGTCTGTTTTCAGATTCAGTCTCGATAAAGCAATGGAAAGCATCTTGGCAGGTGTTACTTGGCGTACAGAATATTGAAATGCTCTCTCCGCAAAATGTAATTCATTTAGGTCACACCATTTCTACAAAAAGACCAATGAACATGGCAATGCAGGATCAGCATAAATTCCTGCTTATATATGTGCCTTCATGAAAAGGCCATTTATGTGAAATATTCCCAGCTATCTGGCTCCATGTCATTAAGAGGATGGCTTTTAAATACATGCTGAATTATGACACCAATGCTAAAAATTCCAGAGACCTTTTATTGCATATCCACTACATTTTGCTAAATGGACTGATGCTTTTGAGATAGAAAACCCTAGGGAAGAATAAACATCTATTATTGAAGCATTGTATTAAAGAACAGTGTTTGACACGTGCAGATTAAGTGAGCCAGGAATGCCTGCATAGTAGTTAGCGATCCTTAATATAAACTACACATATACATTTAATGGGTACCATGTAGGATACAGTTAATTAGGTCCTTGCCTTTTTACAAGATGCAAATAACTAAGAACAGTGGTTTTACACTCAGCTCAGCATTTTTGCAACCTTATTTTACCTTACATGCCTTAGGAGATGAAATTACTATGTGAGCAGATCAAGAGCATAAGGACCCACTGCAAATGTATGTGTGTGCATGCAAGGGCAGTACTTGATGGGGTGCAGACGGTACACTCAGTCCCAGGAACTTTAAGGGGCCCATACCATACAGTAGCTTAATCGCCTCTTTTGTTTTGGCCCAGCAATTTCAACTTGTGCCTGTTTTTGCTGTAGTCTGGTCTTTTTCTGGTAATCGTGACTTCTCCAATTAGCTCTCACAACACTAAACCATACTATACCTTTTTGGTGCATTTTGTACTTTTCAACTTAATTGAACCTTTGAACACAATAACAGTGTGTTGGTGTTGCTGTGACTAAGGGGGACTGTTGGTTTTTACCAGTGATGCTTGTTTCATAAACTGTTTTTCTGTATTTATGGATTGGTGTATCAATAAACATTATGTCATTATTTTTCATTAACATATTTATTGAATGTCTTAGTCATTTGGGTATAGGTATCTTCCCTGTGCAGTCCAAATATTCTTTGGATCAATTTGGTGGCAAAGTGGCAGCAATATGGCAGCACCCATCAGCTGGACACTATTTTGGTATGTTAGTTTCCATTTCTGGATAGGACCTGCCTTATAAATATTGTTACCCCACTTTGTTGGTTAGTTAATAGAGCCAGGCAATATCTTTTTTGTCTGTGTGCTTTTGGTATTGGTTAGCAAAAGTTTATTTCTGTAAGGACATAGAGGGACATTTATCATTGCTTCTACGCCCGTTTTCTGGAGCAGAAGAACTCAATTTCTTGTGCACTGCGAGGAACTGCAATTATTTTGTGATTATGCCACCACCATAATCTATACAAGTATATTCTCCTACTGTGTTCTCCTAAAGCTTTTTCTGAATTTTGCACTAGTGGCTTAAATAGGGAAGTTATATGGTGAACCAAACCCCACTGTAGAGGAGAACCAATGTGGGTATACAAAACTACAGAATATATGAGAAATAAGCTATGTAAATAAATGATGAATAATAAATATTTCTATTGGTGTGTATGACACAGATTAACCAGTTTAGAACCACTTTTGGAACAGGGAAATATATCAATAGATTTTCATTACAACTGCTGTTTTAGCCATATAAATAATTGGAAATAAGAAAAGCAAACAATGGATGGTTGGATGCAAATATTTTTCCTGATAGAGCCTTGATTCAAAATATAGGTCTGTGGAACATTTCTTCAAATGTATGTTATTAAGGAAATGTACCTGTGTGAAGATAATTTCCCATCACTGTAGCCATGTTGTCCCTTAGAAACGGATGAGAGCTGCCCTTATATACGACCCCCAATTGTCACAAAAATAAAAACATTTAGAAGACAGTTATTAATAACTAATAATCATAAATTATATATATATATATATATATATATATAGATCACGAGGGCCATGTAAAAACAAAATATGATGACATTGCAGAATAAAAGCATTGTCATTCAAAAACAATAAAATTAGGGTCCTGCTCGCAAGAGCGTGCACTCTATGAGGACAGAAGGTGACTTATACAATGGTCCAGCCATTCTGAAGGGGATGAAATAAGAAAATAAATTAAAAAATAAATAGATAAATAATGCTGAATGAACGAGTCAATAGTAACTATCAATAGTTACAGAAACCAGAATTTATCAGCTTGCAGAAAACCTGTTAAATGGTATCATATCAAGTGGTTAGAGAAAAGAAAGTGATATTTACATGCAGTTAGGGAATATGATTGGCCTGCCTGAAAAGAAGGGATTTTAGGGCATGCTTGAAACTTTAGTTGTTGCTTATTAGTCTGATAGTTTGAGGTAGTGCATTCCAGAGAATAGGTGCAGCTCGGGAGAAGTACTTGAGAAGTGAGTGTGAGGTTTTAATTAAAAAAGAAAATAATCTTAGATTACTGGAAGGCTGAGGAGCACGGGTTGGGCAAAAAGGTAGTGGGGTAAGTAGGTGGAGCATTCGGCAGAGCTTTGTGGATGAGTTGGATTAGTTTGAATTAGTTTCATTGTTACCAGATTTCTACAAGATGTTGGCGATTGAACCTTACTGTATAGCAGACATGCATTTCTCTTATGCTAAGCAGAGTACGTCTTGTTTTATCTACTAAACAACCAAAAAGATCCAAAGAAACAGAAGATCTTGCATTTCTCCATTTCTGAAAATGGTTGCATAGAGTTAGCTGATGAATAAATCTAACTTTTTTGGAGTGATGCTTCCTCATTCTTAATGTGCCTGATCTTCTCATTAATTGGTTATTATCAGAGAAATCATCCATTTTCTATTGCTTATAGCTGTATTTTTCATTTATTATCCTTATGTCCCTTACACATATAAAGGTCCAATATTAAACTGCTTCCTCCACCTTTTTCATTCCTCCTTTTCTGAGAACATTTTAATATCTTTTTTGTTTAAGTAAAACATTATTGAAAAGGTTTAGCTTTCATGTTTCATCAATAATACAGCTTTAAGCAGATCCTTTGACTTATTTTGATGAAATATTTCGGTGCAGGATGCTGTCAGCTCCACAATTTATTGGCAGTTAATGGATCCTCTAGACTAATAGTAATTTCTGAAACCAGAGGCAGATTCAGACATCGCTTATAGATTCTTAGAGTATAGATTTTACAACTTTGCTCAATGAAAATTTTTATGAGCCTTGAAGCAGTGCTCTTAAATCTCTCTGACCCACAAACTGAAACGCCCATTCATTTTATTAAATAATTATAAGTCACAAAATACACAGACAAATTATGAACTACGTTAGGGAGACCGAGGAAAAACTTCTGGTGATTTAATGTACCTTACTTTTTTATTGAATGTTTCTTAAAATTTGGAAAAATATTGTATCTTATATTATGTTAGTATAATGAATTGATGGAACAGTTAAATATATGCTAAAACAGCAAAATTGACACTTCTATGAAAACACCAGTTTTACAAGTTTCCTATGTGTCTGATGGCTTTGTCTTGCATATCAAATAGCATTTTAAAGATTTATTCACATGTGCAATTTGTGGCAAAAAATAATTTCCTTTCTTTTGTACAGCATTTGTATAGCATACCCCTGACGAAGCAATTTCATGTGATACACATGTTGGGGATAGGCTCCCTCGGACTGTATTCCCATGTGATTGTATGTTTATTGTATGCTCCGCCCTTTTTACTTTTTACCTTGTTCTGTTCAGATGTGCTGCATTTGCACCTTACGGTATATTTGTTGTAACGTTTAAGCTGTATGCTTGCACTATCCTTTACTATTGGGTGGGTATTTAGTATTAGGGATATTGATAGACCTTGGTCTGAGCTCAGTTCGTCCTAAAATATGTTCTTCAATTTATGTCCACTTGTTTTTTATGGATTTTAAAACATATTCATTGATAAAGCATACATTTATACTTACATTTGTGATCCCTGTAAAGGTAGTGTATGTATTGGTGTATACTTGATTGGTGGAGGGAACTATATTGTCATTGTGAACTTTCCTCTTTTTTGTGGATCTAGCCATGGGAAGTATGCAAATAAGTTTTCCTAGATGCAGCCATGGCATGTATCATGGCTTTAAAGGCTTCTTTCTACTACAATTGTGTCAATTTCTAAGTGGTTGTTATAAAATTCAGTGAGTGGGTGGAACAATCAGAGGGGCAGGGCCATGGCTGAAGTAGAGATAGGTACAATTATTTACACAGCATGTTAGGTAATGACACATGAATTGAACCTATTACAAACAATGTTAGAGGATTGTTAGTAGGTAAAAAAGCAATTAAGAAGTAGTAAACTTGCAGTGTCTCCTGGTGTCCAAACGGTTGTGTGGTTGAAAGGATAAAGAGCCAGGTATAACACACGCGCTTCTCAAAGATGTGTCAAATTGGTGACCATTATTCTTATAAAAGACGTCAATTGGATACAGCTTTGAGAAGCGAGTCTGTTTTACCTGGCTCTTTATCCTATCAACCCCACAATAGCTGAAGTAGGGCATGTCTGAGACAGGAAGCAGATATGAGCTGAATTGGACTAAGCTCTTTAATGGGAATCAGGAAAAAAATTCCAAATGCAGTGGAATTGGTGAAAAAACGCATTTGCGTAATTTTCTTGTGGGTTTGGTTTTTGTGGTTTTGACTGTGCACCCCAAATTACATATCTCCTTTGGGTCTGTTTGATCAAGAGGATACCATGCTACCATTTGTGGACAGTACAGCCTTTTAATAGTTTTTTATTCCATTTTTTATATGTTGCAAAATGGTGACTAAAGTGGAATTTGGACTTCGGGGCACTATTTTCAACTATGGGGTTAAATGCCGGGAATAACCATTATTATATTTTGATAGATTAGACATTTTGGGACATGGCACTGCCTACCATTTTTACCATTTTTATGCTTGTGGTTTTTAAAATAATTGCATATTATGTGCATATTCTGCTCACCTTCCATAGTTGTGCGGGCAGGCACAACACTGTTGGATAGCATATTGGATGCTGCCTCGTCTTTGCCAATGGAATATTTCCCGGTGTGAAAAAATAACAAAGAATGGACCCAAAGATAGTGGAATACAATTTCCTCGATGGATGCCAAAAGCAACAAAAGGGCTTGACAAGGTGCAAACCGAAGAGTTGAAGCTGTATCATTAAAAGTAATCATTTTTGAGCTATACAGCTTCAACTCTTTGGTTTGCACCGCGGTAAGTCCTTTTGTTCCTTTTGGTATTCCACTATCTTTGTGTCCATTCGTTGCTAGTTAAAAGGGGTGATTCAAATTTTTATTTATTTCTTTTTTAACTCTTTTTTTACTATTTTACAGACCCTCTAGGCCTAGGGTAAAGGTTGTCGGACTGATCCTACCATATGCTGCCATACTGCCACTGGCACATTGTAACAAATGCCCAGAAATCATACAACCTCCGGCCTTACAAAGACCCCATGACGTAATTGAGACAGATTGTCGCTCGGCGATCTCCGTCAGCTCCATAGAGATTAATGGAGCAGAATGGTCATGTGCGGCCGTCTGCTCCATTAATCTGATGAAGCAACGAGGACTCAGTGGATAGGGCCTAACTTTTGTTCATGGGAAAACCCCTTTAACACCTTAAGGACATGGCCTAAAATGGCATTCAGGACACAGCCCATTTTTGTTTTCCCTGCTCAAATTCCAAAAGAGATAACTTTTTTATTTTTTATCTGACATGGGCATATGGGTTAAGATTTATATTTTCCAAGGAGTTAATATTTATGGTAAAAATAGCATAATTAAAATGTATTAACTCTTTCCTGCAGCAGAAATGAACAAAACAGCTGTTTCGCCACTTATTTTCTTAATTAAAACTTTGACGCAGTTCACCATACAGTATAAAAAACACAGTACAGTATAAAATTATTCTGTAGGTTAGTATGATTGGCCCCTTAAGGACGCAGCCTGTTTATACATTAAGGCTTTTTTAAATTTGACTAGTGTCTCTTCTTGTGGTAATAACTTTTCAACACTTTAAGATATTCTTGTGATTTTGAGACTGTTTTCTCGTGGGACATTGTAGTTTATGTTAGTAGTGTCATTTCGGTGATCAGTTTCTTTCTGGGAGACAACTATTCAAAAATTTTGGAAAAATTGGAAAAAAATTACATATTTCAAAGTTTTAAATGTTCTACTTTTTGGAAAAAAAGGCAAACCACTATTTTTTTTGTAGCAACCTTTAGCCATTGGTCTTCTTTTTATTTCCATAATTTTACATTTCCATTTTTTGTTTTAAGGATGTGAGAAGGTTTCAAGTTTTAATAGCAACTTCTGCAGGTTACCCCGGTTAGGGCAATACCCCATAGGCGGCAATAATCCGCAGGATAGAGACACGGCACGGCTCAGGAGGAAAGGAGCAAAATTTTTGTTTTGGAGCTCCGTTTTCACTAGATTGGTGTTGGTAGTGCCCCTGAGGTACCAGTACAATAGAAACCCACAAGTAGTGACCCCATTTTGGAAAGGGCACCCCTCAAAGAATGTATGTAGGGTTGTATGAGCATTTTACCCCTAAGATGCTGACTCAAATGTAATACAAGGTGAGTAGTGCAGAGTAAAAATTGTATTGCAATTCATCAAATATGCCATTGTAGTGACAAAAGTATTTTGCCCAACACATGCCACTGGGGAAAAATACATCAAAAATCATTCTGTGGGTTACCCCGTTTAGGGCAATACCGCATAGGCGGCAATAATCTGGAGGGTGGAGACACGGCGGGGCTCAAAAGGGAGTAACTTGCATTTGGATCACATGCATTGTACTTTTTTTTTCTTTTTTTGGATCATCATGAAGCATTTGTAGATGCCAATATGGGCCAGTACAGTAGAAACCCCTAAGAACTGACCCTATCTTGTAAACTACCCCCCTCCATGAATTAATCTAGGGGTATAGTTAGAATTTTAACCCCAAGGAAGGTGCAGCATGATGTATAAGCTGTGCATAGTACATGAGGGTAACAACAGGGTAATCTAAAAATCCAGGGATGTATGATAAATTCGGAAGCAATCTTTTATAAATAGTCCTGATTTTTCTGGGCATGTCTCACAGTGATAAATGGTGTCCTTTCGAATGCCATTTTTGGAGCACACCCTGCACCACTTCTGTGTCCTTCCCTTCTTGGCAGTTTGGGGAACTTCTCCTGGAAAGTGTTGCCCTGGTATAATGTGTCTCCAAAAAGAAAGTACTTCATTACCACCTCTTGAAATTGCAGGAAAGTTCCTCTCTGGCCTGCACATTGATGCAGCACTTAAGTATTATATAGTGCTATCTGCATGATGTGCACAACCAGCTTCTTGTACCACACCCTCGACTTCTGCATGGCGTTGTATGGCTGCAGCACCTGGTCTGACAAGTCCGCCCCTCCCATGTACTTGTTGTAATCTAAAATACAGTTAGGCTTGGTGGTTTCTGTACTGGTACCTCATACTGGGACAGGGGTGGTTAATACAAGGACCTCTCTCTTGTCCTTCTACTTAAAGGACACCTGTCATCAGGTCTGTGTCACTAGTCCTGTCACTTCTACCTGTTGGAGCAGCTCACAAGGATTCCATCCCAGCCTTTAACTAGTTATGTCATACATTAATTATTATAAAATCATCTTTTCTTTATTATGTAAATGAGGCTGGTCAGAGGCAGTGATGTCACCCCTGTTACCCCTCCTCTCTCCTCCCCCTGATCATGTCTGTGTGTAATGTATAGTAAAGCATTGCTAGTGTGTGTGCTTTACCTGCTGACATGCTGCATCCTCCTAATACACAGAGACACAGACATCAGCTACACAAGTACCTGACAGGTTCTGCTATAACATGGCTTCCTGGAGCTGGTGTATTTTTCACATACACACACACACATGCACACACAGGCTGCAGGAGGCGTGGCCACCAGCAAGCACATGGAGCAGCCATTACATGGAGCAGCTGTCAGTCAAGCACTGGGGGTGTGGCTGTGCCTCCCACTCATGAATAAGCTGGACAGCTTGAATATGATAATGACTCATTGGACATTTCACAGGTCATTTGCATACAGCTTTAGGACCTCATTGCTTAAGTTTACAGGCATGTAGAGGGACAATGAAGGGATAGAGGCAATGCTTTCTAATGGCAGTTTATGAAAATATATTTAGTTTAGGGGGGTTATTTTGCATGACGGGTTCTCTTTAACACACAATGCAGAGTCACTGCATAGCACCCTGCAAACATGCCTTTTAAGTTTTTGCCCAACCAGTGACTTAGGGAGACCTCTCTGATTTCTGCGTACAGTGCCGCATGCCGCAGTATTTCTGGAAGAGAGGCACTTGAACAGGGTAGTGTTGGTGTAGAAATTGTCCAAGTAGTGGTGGTAGCTCTGGTCCAGCAGTGGGTGCACCAAATCCCACACTATCTTCCCTGTAACACCCAGGAAGGGGGGCATTCTGGGGACACTATATTGGAGTCCTTCCATTCATATACCCTGAACTTGTAGGTATACCCTGATGTACTTTCGCACAGCTTATACATCTTCTATACCTTGACCTCTTATTGGGCAGGTACTGGCGGAATTGAAGTCTACCTTTAAATTGTACCAGGGACTCGTCTATGCTCACATGTTTGGTGGGGGTATATGCCTGGGCAAACTTGGCACTAAAATTATCTAATATGGGCCTGACCTTAAATAAACAATCATAACTGGGGTCATCTCTGGGTGGGCACTGTGTGTTGTCGGTGTAGTGGATAAACTTATGGATGGCTTCAAAGCGCATTCTGCTCAACGCCATGCGGAACATCGGGTGTGGTACAGAATGTCTGTGCTCCAGTAGTCCCTAATTGCGGGCTTCTTTACAATCCCCATAAGAAGTATTTTGCCCCAATACTTCTCCATGTCTGCTCCAGTGACAGGGGACCACCTGTAGGGTTGTGCATAAAATGAAGAGGGGTTTTCGGCAATAAGCTGTGCAGCGTAGAGATTGGTCTGGACTACAATTAAATTCAACAGCTCCTCATAAAACAAAAATGTAAAAAAGTCAACAAGTCTGAGACCTGCCATGTCAAATTTAATTCCAGGATGGCCCACAAAGTTGGGGATCTGAGGAGTATAATTATCTAGGGCCACCATGTGGGGTCAGTGGAAGCCTCAGACTCTTCAATAACATAAGGCCCAGGCACTTCAATAGCAGAAGTCCCAGGCACAGGAAGCCTACCGCACCTTCTCGGGGGTCCTTCCAGGTCACTGGAAGATGAGCAGGAGGATGATGATAGGTAAAATGGGAATTCATCCCCCCTTGCTGACTCAGTGTCACAGGCAAGCATGTTGTATGCCTCCAACACGGTGTACGTCTTCTGAGACATTGCACACAAAAATAATAAGAATGTGCAATAGAAAAAAACTAGCGAATGTACAGCAGAAATATTAGATGAAGTGCACCCAACTACCGTCTAGTCGGCACACAAAAAAAATTAAATAATGCGCACAAAACCACACGGACAAGCTGCACAGATGGCACACAAAAAAAATGATAATGTGCACCAAACTACACGGACAAGCCGCACTGAGAACACACAAAAAAAAATAATTTGCATGAAACTACACGGACAAGCCGCACTGAGAACACACATAAAAAAAAAATTTGCACCAAACCACACGGACAAGCCGCACAGATGGCACACACAAAAAATAGATAAGTGCACCCAACTAGTGGTACACCTACAGCGCTCTGGAAAAAAATAATACCAGGCACCAAAAAAAAAAACCTATGTGCACTGCACAAATGCACCTAGCTTTCCCTAAGACAACCTGCCTACCGCTAAAGATACTGTGCAGCACTCTTCACACGGCACACTGAAAAGTGCGTCCCGTGCAGAACAACGCTAAAACAGCACACTGAAAAGTGCGTTTGGGTTCAGAAGGGACAGCCAGGAGATGGAAAACGGAAGACAAGGGAACACACTGGACGCAGGAGGGAACAGATAGGGATTAATTGGGAACAATAAGGATCAGATAGGAAAATAGTGTTTTGGTGCAAACAGTAACGCTCTGCTTCTCTCTCCAGCGATACCAATGGAGCCGCTGGAGGAAGAGAAGGGAGCTAAAAACAAGTTTTCAGGCTACAAATGCTCTAATTGGCCAGTCAAGATTGTTGGGGGGCAGGGCCGATCCGATTGGTCGGTTGACGTTGCAGCAGGTTCTCCTGTCTCTGTCATGTGCGTCCCACCGCACCGACGTGATGTGGTGGCACAGAAGAGCCTGTGTGCGCTCGCGTCATACTAGAACTGCACTGAGTGCTAATCGCAGGAACCAGGGCCGTACTAGTATGGTGCAGAGCGCTAAGGGGTTAAGGAGCCACCAAAACAAGTACAAGTTTTCTTATGTTTTATTACTTTAGCAAATAATAACGCTTTTTTTATTCCTTAATTAAAACAGGATTCTTAGGGCTTGTTTATTGTTTAATTACGGTTAGATCGGTAATATTATAGGGTACATGTGACTTTTTGATCGCTTTCTATTACATTCTTTTGGGTAGTTGGAAGCATTATAATATAATATAAAATACAGTTAGGCTTGGTGGTTTCTGTACTGGTACCTCATACTGGGACAGGGGTGGTTAATACAAGGACCTCTCTCTTGTCCTTCTACTTAAAGGACACCTGTCATCAGGTCTGTGTCACTAGTCCTGTCACTTCTACCTGTTGGAGCAGCTCACAAGGATTCCATCCCATCCTTTATCTAGTTATGTCATACATTAATCATTATAAAATCATCTTTTCTTTATTATGTAAATGAGGCTGGTCACATGGTCAGAGGCAGTGATGTCACCCCTGTTACCCCTCCTCTCTCCTCCCCCTGATCATGTCTGTGTGTAATGTATAGTAAAGCATTGCTAGTGTGTGTGCTTTACCTGCTGACATGCTGCATCCTCCTAATACACAGAGACACAGACATCAGCTACACAAGTACCTGACAGGTTCTGCTATAACATGGCTGCCTGGAGCTGGTGTATCTTTCACATACACACACACACATGCACACACAGGCTGCAGGAGGCGTGGCCACCAGCAAGCACATGGAGCAGCCATTACATGGAGCAGCTGTCAGTCAAGCACTGGGGGTGTGGCTGTGCCTCCCACTCATGAATAAGCTGGACAGCTTGAATATGATAATGACTCATTGGACATTTCACAGGTCATTTGCCTACAGCTTTAGGACCTCATTGCTTAGGTTTACAGGCATGTAGAGGGACAATGAAGGGATAGAGGCAATGCTCTCTAATGGAAGTTTATGAAAATATATTTAGTTTAGGGGGGTTATTTTGCATGACAGGTTCTCTTTACTATATGTACACTATAAAGGTAGAACTAAAATTATTACCAATATTATCATAGTAATAAATCTTAAAGCCATCTATATAAAGACTATGTTCCATAATGTTTATTATGCTGTATGTATCAGTAATAAAGATTTCACCATTGTTTCTGGGAATGGTCTAACTCCCTAAATCAAACATAAACATAACCACTAGGTTTTAGCAAAAGAAATCATGGCTGTGTTTGATGTACATTATAACTGGGCCCTGGAGAGATTTTGGAAATTTTGTCCCATAATTATCAGATGAAAAATAGCCAACTCATACCCTGGTTGCTAATATATTAGCCTATTATTTGCCGTGAGAAGCTGGGAAAGGATATCTCAACTCGCACTCCATGAATGGTTCTGATTTGAACATTATACCATGAACAGATGTATAGATACTGTTAATAGCTCCTTCTGGAAACATTAATCACAGGGTTTTACTAATAATATTTGCTGCAAGTATTTAAAGTTAAAGCACTTCCAGGATTGATACGATTCAAAAAAGTGTCACCTTGCTAAAAGTATCATTAATTAACTAAAATGGATAGCTGCACACGACTGATGGTGTCCCTTCTATAGAGAGATCCTTTCCATTATGCTTTATGGGTAATCTTGTGTGGGTGCCAAATCAATTAGAAATTAATCTTTCTGCACTTCAACCTTAGTGATACATTGGCAAGTGCTGGAGAGGTTCCAGTATTCTACCAAGGAAATTATTGCACTTTTAATGTAGAGGGAAGGATTGATGGCTGTAATGTTACATTACCCTAACCAAAGACGTTATGACTTGTGGCCTCATATATCATACATATAAAGGACCCGGACCTGTTCTCTATGCAAGAAGAATCAACTTTTGTAAAGACTTTGAATAAGCTGCTCAAAATTTTAGCCTTGAGTATGTTTTAATGTATTTTATTTATGCATTGTTCACACTACACAGCTTTAGAAGTATATTATTAATAGAACTTGCTAAAGTTCAGACACATACTGAAAATTCTATATTCTGTTGATATTTTTAAGAAAAATGTTATCATATATACCGTATTTTCCGGACTATAAGGCGCACTTAAAAGCCTTGGATTTCCTTGGAAATCCAAAGTGCGCCTTATAGTCCAGTGCGCCCTATATGAGGGCAGCGGACCCTACTTACATAGGTCCCCGCTACCGGAGACAGCAGATCTCCAGCGGGAACTGCAGACCACGCGGCACGAACAACTTCTGCCGCGTGGTCTGCAGTTCCCGCTGGAGATCTGCTGTCTCCGGTAGCGGGGACCTATGTAAGTAGGGTCCGCTGCCATCCTTCACCTCCCCCTCACCTTCCCCGCTCACCTTCCCTGCTCACCTCTCCGCGTCGCCGCGTCTCGTCGGGTCGCGTCTCCGGGTCGCGTCTCTTCTCGTCGGGTATCCGCTCCATCCCCGGACCTCCGCCACGCCCCCGAACCCTGCGCCTTATAGTCCGATGCGCCTTATATATGGAATTATTACATATATAAGGCGCATCAGACTAATGCGCCTTATATTCCGGTGCGCCCAATGGCCCGGAAAATACGGTAATGGGAAGAATGACGCAGCACATAGTACTATGCAAATGACACTACAGTAGAATAAGATGGATCCTTATAACTCATCAAGTGCAGTAGCATGATGGATCTGCCACTATGTTAGTTCCAGTGTTCCACTATAGTGTAGCAGAAAAGCTACAAAAAAAAAACTTTTAAAAAGGTAATTCCAGTCATTTTAGTCCTGTTTCATTGGTGGATATCTGACCAATGAGACCATCACCATTCTTGAGAAGGGGTTAGTCATACTTCCCAGTCTCGCTTGAGTTTTAGGTTGAGCATGCATGCTGCTCCTCCATCTATTCTATACAGGACTAATCTAATACAAATGAATGGAACAGCCCCATATGTACCACTCCAATCATACAGCAGTAAATGGGACACCTTTTCTCAATGTCCTGTACTATAATATGTATAGTAAATGCTCAGATACAGATTATTTCTCCTGACTCTATCATGAACATGTGTCACGAGTGCTCCCATGACCCATATTGCGGGTCACTGGCTTACCCATGCCCCTCATGCCCAACCAGCTCAGCGACCCCCGCCACTCACCTGTCCTCAGTCCTGTTCGGGCTCCTGCGACTGTGTGCACGCGTCCCCGACCCATAGGGCGCGCACGCCGGCTTGTGAAGATTTAAAGGGCCAGGGCACCGCTGATTGGTGCTGGCCATTTTCAGGCATTCCCTACCTGATCTTCATGCTTATGCCGTTGAGAAAGCTTCTGTCCCTGCCTTGCGCTTGTGTTTGGATTTCCCGTTGTGACCCCGGTTCCTTATTTGACTTTGATCCTGTTCTGCCTGCCCTGACCTTGTGCTTTGTTCTTGACGTGGATCCTGTGCTGCCTGTCTCGACCTCCTGCCTGTCCCCGACCAAGATTCTGCCTGGCGTCTTTGTACCTCGCACCTGTGGAACGACCTGGTGGCAGCACACCGC
The DNA here is from genome assembly GCF_040894005.1 of Engystomops pustulosus. Taxonomy (NCBI): domain Eukaryota; kingdom Metazoa; phylum Chordata; class Amphibia; order Anura; family Leptodactylidae; genus Engystomops; species Engystomops pustulosus. Next base: position 152,173,684 of record NC_092414.1, read on the forward strand.
AGCAAGTAATAACCACTTTGCGGCGGGCTCTGGTGAAAAGCGGGTACCGTTTTGATTCCGGTCCAAGGTGTCGGCTTACGTCATAGTCCGTGGTGATTCAGTGGGTCCACTACCTCTGGAGCCTGACAACATGCATGTTTTACCAAATTAACAGGGTTCTATAAACAGAAGAGAAGAATATGTTGCTGCCATGTTAGAAACCAACTTTACATCATACTTCAGTGAGCAAAAAATATCAAGTTATACAATCTCAGTTGCACTGTAATGTATATTAAAGTTCTAATAGTGCCATGTACTCAACACAACAGAGCAGGGTAATACACCTCTTGGACATAGGCAGAAGTAGATATTATATACTACTTGTATGACCCTGTTCTTTTGTGTGGAAAATATGCAAAGTTTTCCAGGATGGGATAAGGAAACCATGCCTCTTTTATCTCTCTTGTAAGGCAGTTCCTTTGACATCAAGTATGACCTACAAGAAGTCTAATAACATGATGTGGGATTTAGCCAAACCAGTGTATCTATTCCAGAGGGAACAGACTTTCAACTGTAGACAGCGCTGTTTCAACCTGGTTTGGTCTCCTCAGTACAGCCTAGGAAACTGGTTTGACTGAGTGGGGACAAGGGTTTTATGGCTATTTTTCTTGTATTTCGGTGAGATGATGTATTTTGAACAAAAAAAAAGATTTTTTAAACTGAATTTAAAGGAAAACTACTAGTTACTTCACCAAATAACATACCGGACATACTCGGTCCTCTTCATTCTGATCCTGGCGGTGCTCTTCTTTAAGCTTGACGCGCCAGGACTTATTATTAACAGGCCAGGGCTCTAGGCTATTAATAATGCACACCCCCGCACCTCCCTCTCCCACTGTGTTTTACTTTGTTGCAGGAAGGGAATATTGTCCATTTGTTACCTACCGTCTATGGTAGAATCGGGAAGAATGATAGTTGAGTGGGTTTACCGATAGTCCTCACCATCTGTATGTTCCCCTACTTTTTCCTTTGGTTTTACAGACCTATCAGAGCATTCCAACAGTATATCAATGGGCTTTGTTTTTTCTAAAAATCTTCAGGTAATCGCTGGTAATCACTGCGTAGATATAAATCTTAAACTTTGTATTTAGGATAATCCAGTAGACTTAAACTGGCCAAAGATATAGATATACACTCACCGGCCACTTTATTAGGTACACCTGTCCAACTGCTCGTTAACACTTAATTTCTAATCAGCCAATCACATGGCGGCAACTCAGTGCATTTAGGCATGTAGACATGGTCAAGACAATCTCCTGTAGTTCAAACCGAGCATCAGTATGGGGAAGAAAGGTGATTTGAGTGCCTTTGAACGTGGCATAGTTGTTGGTGCCAGAAGGGCTGGTCTGAGTATTTCAGAAACTGCTGATCTACTGGGATTTTCACGCACAACCATCTCTAGGGTTTCCAGAGAATGGTTCGAAAAATTAAAAACATCCAGTGAGCGTCAGTTCTGTGGGCGGAAATGCCTTGTTGATGCCAGAGGTCAGAGGAAAATGGGCAGACTGGTTCGAGCTGATAGAAAGGCAACAGTGACTCAAATCGCCACCCGTTACAACCAAGGTAGGCAGAAGAGCATCTCTGAACGCACAGTACGTTAAACTTTGAGACAGATGGGCTACAGCAGCAGAAGACCACACCGGGTGCCATTCCTTTCAGCTAAGAACAGGAAACCGAGGCTACAATTTTCACAAGCTCATCGAAATTGGACAGTAGAAGATTGGAAAAACGTTGCCTGGTCTGATGAGTCTCAATTTCTGCTGCGACATTCGGATGGTAGGGTCAGAATTTGGCGTCAACAACATGAAAGCATGGATCCATCCTGTCTTGTATCAACGGTTCAGGCTGGTGGTGGTGGTGTCATGGTGTGGGGAATATTTTCTTGGCACTCTTTGGGCCCCTTGGTACCAATTGAGCATCATTGCAACGCCACAGCCTACCTGAGTATTGTTGCTTACCATGTCCATCCCTTTATGACCACCATGAGATGCGCATCATGGATGTGCAGCCGACAAATCTGCGGCAACTGTGTGATGCCATCATGTTAATATGCACCAAAATCTCTGAGGAATGCTTTCAGCACCTTGTTGAATCTATGCCACAAAGAATTGAGGCAGTTCTGAAGGCAAAAGGGGGTCCAACCCGTTACTAGCATGGTGTACCTAATAAAGTGGCCGCTGAGTGTAGATCTCATATGTATCTACACTTTCCCGAAGAACAGATTTCATGCTGAAAGCAGGATTGGTATATGCTTAGAGGAGGCAAGAGGGATTGCTATTTGATAACGATCTAACATGCATGGTGCACAAAATCTGCACATATTTTTTAGGGTCCACAGTGATCAGCATACACTAATATACATAAATATACGTATACTTCAGTGATGGGCAACCTTTTGAGCTTGGTGTGTCAAAATTTGCCAAAAAACCGAGCATAACTCGGGTGGTGTGTCACCTTGACAAAAAAACATAATTTTATGATATTTATAGTTTAAATAACAAATATGTATGTAATATGTGTAATTATTTAACTTCTAGGGTACTTTAACCTTAGGTTGTCTGATTGATCCAACCATGTACTACAGTATGCCAATATATGGGGATTTTCCACATCATCTATTATTATATGCAATTCGCACATTGTAATAGATCGGTTACAATCAGACAGGTGTGGAAAAGATTAGTAACCTGCAAACTTTCAGTCATGAAAAATCACAGGTTATAGTGAGGGTGCAGGCATGGAGAAGGCGTGAGGAGCACAATAATCGCAATGTCTGGTGATTTGCAAGGCGTTGCGATTATTTCAGGGCTTGTACATCACAAAACTGACACACAAGCCTTGATGACTGTCTTCTATCATACAGTCACTGACATTACTCACTGTATGATGGGAGTGGTTGTCCTCCCTGGTCCCTGCTGTGGAGATGATCATTGTAGAGGTGGCAGCTGCTGGCACATCACACAGGGCAGCAGCGATGTGGCCTCTGACTGTGCTGCCACCCTTCCCCCACCACAACTATCAGGAGCTGCAGAGGAGTCTCCCTGGTTTACGGCCGGGTCACCTCTCCTGCTGTGCCCCGTGCTGATACCTGTGCTGACTGGAGACACAAGGCACAGCTCACACATGGGGAGGGGCCGGCCCGGGGGAGGAGGAGTAGGGGGGAGTGCTGGGAGCTCAGTGCAATCTCTCAGCCTCCTGGCTACTGCACCTGGTCATGTAGGATGAAACTTAACTCTCAGGCAGCTGCGTGTCAGTGAAAATGGCTACGCGTGTCAGCAGTGACACGCGTGTCATAGGTTAGCCATCACTGGTATACTTTGTATCTGTTAGTGGTAGACATCTAATGATAACCATCAAGATCCCTACACTTTCCATGCTTTAACTTTCCCTAGTGACATTATTATCACAACAGTTTAGCTGTGTTTCCAAATTTATTAGCCAGCAATTGAAACATTCTGTCCCTGGCCACTCTACTAAGGCTGGTTTTACTTATAATTTTACATTTTATATTCTTATTACTTTGGCACACATTAACTTTAAGACACTTTAAGACAAGGCCTATTTTATTGCTTTGATTTTCATACAAAGTTTATTTAGAATTTTTAAAATGTAAAACTTATTGTATATACTCAAGTTTAAGCCAGCCTGAGTATAAGCTGAGGCCCCCAATTTTACCACAAAAAAAACGTGAACCTATTGACTCAAGTATAAGCCGAGGGTAGGAAATGCATTGGTCACAGCCTCCCCTTAGTATAAAGACTGACAGCCCCTGCTCACCAGTATATAGCCTGCCAGCCCATATCCCCCAATATATAGCCAACCCCTGCCCCAGTATACAAGCCACCTGCCCCATTATGCATGCACCCCCCACCCCATTATGCAGGCAACCCCCCGTTATACAGCCACCCCCGCCCCGTTTGACAGCCGCCCCCCCCCCCCCGGCCCTGTTGTACAGCCGACCTTCTTGCCCTCTTATACAGCCGGTCCCCCACCCTGTTATACTGACTGTTGATTAAAAAATCAAAACTCACCTTTCCAGCGCCCCCAGCAGGTCTTCTGTGCGATCCATCAGCAGCAGGTCCAGCTGACATCAGCATGTGTGCTGGTTGCCAGCACACACATTATTATTGCAGGGCCGGCGGATGACGTCAGCACCTGGTTTCCAAGGGATCCAGGGAGAAAGCCTATCACAGCTTATTTGCATAAACCTACATCAACTTCATAAACCTAGAATTCCAAGCCTAGGTCCTTCTGTCATAAGATATACATGTGGTGCCACGGGAGAACAGGCGCACCAGAGTAGGTGAGTATAAGTGGTTTATTGTTTTATAAGCTGCCAAAGTCATATATCCCATTTCAATCCCTTTTTACAAAGTAACGGTTTTTGGATACCAAACCACTCCCAGTTACTTATGGGTAGCTAGGTTAGTGTCCCAAAAAGCCTATTCAAACTCTGTCTTTGGCTACAAAAGAAAAAAACAGTAATACTTAACAAATCCTTGCTACTTTTGGTGCCTATGCAGTTTGCCACTGAAGCTGGAGTTCTACACTACTGTAGACTTGTGCAGTAATATATATATATATATATATATATATATATATATATATATATATATATATATATACGGTATTTTTCGGACTATAAGGCGCACTGGATTATAAGGTGCACCATCAATAAATGCCTGCTAAAACGTCTAGGTTCATACATAAGGCGCACCGGATTATAAGGCGCACTGGATTATAAGACTGAATGAGAAGCAGGTGGCAGACCTGAGCACAGTTCAAGGCAGCTGTTGTCTGTAAGTACGTTTCATATATAAGGTGCACCTGATTTTAAGGATGATTGACCAGCAGGTGGCAGACTTGTGCACAGTTCAAGGAAGCTGTTGTCTGAAAGTGCGATTCATATATAAGGTGCACTGGACTATAAGGCGCACCTTTGATTTCTGAGAAAATCAAAGGATTTTTTTGTGCTCCTTATAGTCCGAAAAATACAGTATATACAGTATATATATTTTTTCAGCCACAGGCTGCATCAGGGTGGGGATATTTGGGGCATATTTGGTGGTTTGGCCTGGTTATTTCAGCTATCTCCCGATCCCACAGAACTGAATAAAGTGACGGCATATGTTTTTTTAATAAGGAGGTTGGGACAACCCCTTTAACTCTTGTATTATAATAGGAACAGGAGAGTGAGGAAATGAGACCCTTACCATACCTGGAAACATTGATATATCTGCAAACCAATTCACTGCCAATGTTAAATTACATTGAGAAACAGTTTTTTGAAACCACACAAAAATGAAGGTGTCCTTTAAATGATTAGATTCACAATAAGTGTTTAGTAAGGAGGTCACAACTCTAACAGCTATGTATTATATTGCCTTTGAGACATTTTTATATTTTACATTACACTGTAACAAAGAAGTGGGAAGCATACGGTAACAAAAATACAGAAACTTGATTAAATGGGTGCTGAAAAATGTGGTTTTTAATAAAATGTAAACAGATAAATCATAAAGGTCCATTGAGGGTTTGTGTAAAATATTTCAATTTTGGCACAATAATTCTAAATGTAGGTATTATATTGATTACTGATATAAAATCATGTTCTCCCGCATTGCAGACCTATTGTTTTAGGATTTTATGGAGGCAACAAACCAGTCCTATGGGTTAAGTCATAAAACTGAGTAATAAAAATACATCATTGAGCTAAAAGGCTGTTTCACATCAACCATCTGAATGTTTATTATTGGAACAGTAATTATATTAATATGTGACCTATTAGAAAGCTTTATAAGATTTCCAATAAATACAATCCAATTAAGGTTTGTAACAGAAATTGTGTACTGTAGTTCCAGAATGTTCACTCTTATCTCAGAGAATTTATAGTATAATTGATACGCTGGATGCCAGAATGGCCATTGGGCAGAATGTTCCACTTTGATACTTACCATTTTTTGGCATAAACACGTGCTCTGGCATACCAACATCAGTTTCAGATTTATCACATCTTTATTTTTAGAGCAGAAAGTTAAAAGTTGGTAATACTGGAAATTATCAATGATGGATTCCTTAATGGTGGTTTCACACAGTGGTATAAGCTATTGTTTTTGTAGCCCTTTTTTAAGCAGCTATTTGAGACAAAGTCAGAAGTGGATTTGAAAGTACAGGCGGTCCCCTATTTAAGGACACCTGACTTACAGACAACCCATAGTTACAGACAGACCCCTCTGACCTCTGGTGAAGCTCTCTGGATGCTTTACTATAGTCCCAAGCTGCAACTCCAATTGTCACTCGGGCAAAAAATTTTTTGTCTGAATCTACAGTTATAAAATATACAGTTTCGACTTACATACAAATTCAACTTAAGAACAAACCTATGGACTCTATCATGTATGTAACCCGGGACTGTCTGTAATGGGAAATTTAAAAAAACAGTATCAACCCATATCTGGTGTTGCGTTGTATGTTTTACTCCCTGAATTTTCATTTTTTATTTTTCCATTTACAGATGTGGGTTTGTTTTCTGCAGGATGAATTGTGCTTCTTTGTGGCACAATAAAATATTCCATGCAAAGTACTAGGTTTCTAGAAAAAAAATCCAAATGTGAAGCAATTGACAGAAAAAACACAACATGCAGTTCTGTTGTAGAGCTGTGCAGATCATCTAATCACACTAGGGCCCCGAGGAACTTAACTGACCCTATGTATCTCTGCCACATATAAGGAGACCAATACAGGATAGGTTCTGTAGGTTTATTCTTAAGTTGATGTTGTATGTAAGTCAGAACTGTATATTTTATAATTGTAAGCTCAGCCAAAATTTTTTTTTGTTCTATGTGACAATAGGATTTTAAAACTTTTGAATTGTCATAAGAACCAGAATTAACAATAAAACTTCATTGCAGACAACTTTGATAACTGTTACAGATGATCGTTGTAAACTGGGACTAAAGAATAGTAAACTACCAACATCCAGAGGCCCATGTGTAACTATGGGTCGTCTGTAAGTTGGGTGTTCTTAAGTCGGGGACTGCCTGTATTATAAAATATATTACAGTTTAGAGAGCTTGATACAGATTTTGTATTGGGGCAAAGCATCTTCAAGTTATGCATTTGGGTGGTCAGCTGTCTCCATCAGTCGTATTGACTTTGAGTGGAGTGGATCATTTTTATAATTTTTTTTTAAAGTATGCATTATTTTGCTAAATGTTAGATATATTTAGATCTTGCCCTGTATGCACATTGTATTGCTTTGTCTTAGTAAACCTAAAGGTTCCGTCTCAGAGTATATCCCAATGATGTTGCCTTTAGCATTTTCTGCTATAAAAGATGTTGACGTGGAATCAGATTCTTGTTTTAAAGTAACAACTGTAGTAACAGGTGTCCAGTCTCAAGCTGTGCTCATAATAGGCCCCAAAATATTAGAGGACTTTTCATTTTCTACTACCAGTTGGTGTAGTAGTAAAAGACCTTTATTGTAATGGCAATACTTCCAACATACCGTGCCTAACCTTTCAGATAACTCTTTAGCATAAAATGAATGAATATAAGAAGTATTACTATTTCTGGCCATTATATGATGTGTATTCTGCATTTCTTCGCCGCTTTCCCCTGCTGAAAGCCCCATCTCTGAGTTAGTGGTGAAGGTGGGCTGCTTAGATGGCAACTATTGGCTACTATTGATTTTTGTAAAATGTAACAAAACATAATTCTACATTTAATGGAGAAGAAAATAAGAAACTGTGGTTATGTTCTGTGCACCCATAGACATAAGTACACTTGAAGTTTGCAAAAAGTTTAGACTGTACTTCAGCATAAACACATTCTTGTAGCCCTCAGATCTGCAAACATTATCCATTACGAGATAAGACCTCTGTTATTCCCTATACGCTACCATATAACACTAACCAGACTCATAGTAATTGAAGGGCAAGGTCCCTGTACCAATGTTAGCTCTGCAGCCAATCAAGTTATATTCCCACATGCTGGACAAGTTCGTAGTGGGACCACTGAGCTACCACCTTAGCCCTATACATCTGCAGAGACTGCAATTTGCTGCAGAACAATAGTGGCCTCTCCAGATGTGCAGGGATTAAAATGCTTGCACATCTGGCAATGAAGCTCCAGTATCCCCCATAAAGAGAAATTGGGGAAAACACAGGAAAACAAAGCACATTGAAATCAGTATGAATTCTCCATTGTCTCAACGTCTTCACTATATTAGAAGCATTAAATCTAGATGTTTGCAAAGCACGCTGCATAGGAAGGAAATGACTATCATTCTTATACTGGTCCAGCAAGGGGAAAAACTAAATCAAAGAGAGAAATGTGGAAAACTTACACTTGCTCCTCTTACTGAAATGAATTATTATTTACCAGTACTTTTGTTTATACTTAGAGTTATGTATATCCATATATATATATATATATATATATATATATATATATATATATATATATATATATAATAGATCAAAAGCGGGCAGCACTCTGTGGTAAAGGTGCCTCACACGAAACGTCGCCACTTGTTCAATAGATCACTTTTTTAAAATCTGAAACCACGGAGTGCTGCACACTTTTTATCTTTTCTATCTACAAGAGGACCAAGCCAGGACATATGGGGGCACTGCACCCCTCCTTGTAAGGAGCTTTTTATGACTGTGCTGATATATATATTACTAGCATGGTGTACCTAATAAAGTGGCCGGTGAGTGTATATATATAGATATATACATATATATACCTAATAAAGTGGCCGGTGAGTGTATATATATATATATATATACATAGAAAAAATGAAAAAAGTTAACAGCGGCACTGCATAAACAATAATAAGGATGGGTGCACGCACTAACGGGTCGGCCAGATCCCCCAGTCCATAAGAAAATAGAAAAAATAGGCGGCACTCCAATTATATACATATACAATTATACACATATATATATATACACATATATATATACACATATATATACACATATATATATATATATATACATATATATATATACACATATTTATTTTTTCACCACAAACAGAGTGCTGCACGTTTTCTTCAAATATATATATATATATATATATATATATATATATATATATATATATTGTGAGACACTGAAGGGGTTAACTGTGGATGGCCGGTATGTTTCCCCTAGGTTTTGCTATTATGCAAGGCCTTAGTGCTGAGGTTGGGTGTCAAGCACCTTGGACACAGGTGATGGGAGCAGCCTAATCAGTGTGCATAAAGCCACTGAGCAGAGCTGGAAGTGTTGTCTCTCTCTGGAAGGAGGCTGGAGAGCACACAGCCCTGACCTCTGTGCCTGGAGCAGCCAAGTGATTTTGTATAGTGGTGAGTCAGAGAACCATTGTTTAGTTAGCACCCTGACGGGTAGGATATTATTTTGTTTTGGATGCCTGAATGTAAAGGCTGTTTTATTTTTGATTCCTGCTGAAATAAACGCAGACGAGACCTGTTTTGGACTAAACCTTGGTGTCACTGTCTTGTACTGCATCACAGCACCCCGCTACCATGGTCTCTACTGGGCCAAATCTCCCACATATGGTGCTTCGGATTGCGGGCAGTTCAAAAGACACACACACCTGAAAGGCTGGCTACATCCTGCAACATTGCATGGCCTGGGTGAAAGCAGCAGGCAAATTGCAGGATAAAGCCAAGATGGAGGACTTTATTAAATACCTGCAGGAGGAGGCCAGAGCAGCAGCAGGAAGAGTCCCAGGCTAATCGACAGCTGCAGCAAGCCATGCTCCAGCAGCAGGAGGAGAGGTCCCGACAGCAGCAAGCCATGCTCCAGCAACAGCAGGAAGAGTCCCGAGCTATGTTCCAGCTGATGATGGAAAAGTTTTCTGGCGTTATGGCAGCACCGCAAGCGACGACTACTGAGTGGTCCCATACTGGTTTGCAAGGGTACCCGGTTGTCCAGCATTCCGCACGGGCTGCAGTACAAAAGGCTTTACAAAAGATGATGGCGACCGACGACGTGGAGGCGTATCTCACTGTGTTCGAGCGAGTAGCTGAGCGAGAGGAGTTACCAGCTGAGCAGTGGGCAGATGTCCTGGCGCCGTTCCTGACAGGCGAATCGCAGAAGGCTTACTACGACCTGAGTGAAACGGAGGCCCGTGAGTACCCCCAGCTAAAGGCGGAGATTCTGGCTCGTCTTGGGGTCACCGTTCAAGTTCGTTCCAGCCGGGTCCACCAGTGGGCATACTCTGAAAAACTACCCCCACGCTCCCAAATGCATGACCTGATCCATCTTGTCCGGAAGTGGCTACAACCCGATGACTGCACCCCAGCACAGATGGTCGAGAGAGTGGTTCTCGACAAGTTCACCCGTTCTCTGCCCTCTCGGCTCCAGCGGTGGGTTGGACAGGCCGGTCCCACAAATGCTGAGGAGCTCGTGTCCCTAGTAGAGAGATATCGGGCTTAGGAGGATCTTCTACTTATCCCTCCCACACGAAGCAGTGCCAGTGACAAGGCCATTAAACCATCTGGTAAGACTGCTACTGCAGAAAAAGGGAAACAGGTTAGGTTGGGAGGGGGTACACTGGGGGGCTTGGATACACAGAAACCCAGTGAGGCTCGTGACAGAGGTCATAGCCGTATCCAGTGCTGGCGATGCCATGAAATGGGCCATATTGCTGCCAACTGTCCACTGTCAGTGGAGCCAATGGACTGCAACCACACCCGGCGAATGTCACTGTTTGCCCGGCCAGTTCTGGCTGCCGAGTCAGTCACGGATGCAGAACCCCAAGTGTGTATGGTCACAATCGGTGGTCACACGGTGGAAGCCTTGCTAGACTCAGGGAGTCTGGTTACCCTGGTGAGGGGAACTTTGGTTGATCCTGGACTGTACAGTGGGCGGAAGGTGGGAGTGTTGTGTATACATGGGGACACTCGCGAATATCCCACTGCTGTCATCAACCTACATACCCCTTGTGGTACTGTTACCCATGAAGTGGGGGTGGTGGGGACCCTGTTTCATGAGGCTATTATCGGCAGAGACTTACCGGTGTTTTGGGATCTCGGGAGACGAAGACCCACCTCAGGTGCTGTTGCAGATAATGGACATCATGTATGTCCGGCCTTGGCCCCTGAACCCTTTGAGGCCGATGTACCCACACCAGCAGTAGGGGTGGCCCCAGGTGATGAATTCTCTCCCCTAGAGGTCCTAGCTGGTGAGGTCGAGGGCCACGAGGAGGTGGCCGACATGCCGGACCTTGAGTTTTCCAGTGAGAATTTTGGGGCTGCACAGCTACAGGACCCTACCTTGTTTAAAGCACGGGAGAATGTTAAGGTGATAAATGGGGTACTCCAAATACCAGGGGCTGACAAAATATACCCCCGAATGGTGATTGTTGGGGAGCTGTTGTACAGGGTCGACCAGATACGGGGTGAGGAGGTTGAGCAACTGGTAGTACCCCAATCTCACCGTAGGCTGGTGCTAGAGTTGGCACACAAACATGTGCTGGGAGGGCACTTAGGTGCTGAGAAGACCCGGGAGAGGATCCTGCAGAGATTTTTCTGGCCCGGGGTGTGGGAGGAGGTAAACCGGTATTGTAGCTCCTGCCCTGAGTGTCAACTTACTGCCCCGGTGTCCCACTTCAGGAGTCCTTTGGTCCCGCTACCAATCATAGAGGTGCCATTTGAACGGATTGCAATGGATCTGGTTGGCCCCATAGTCAAATCCTCAAGGGGGCACCAATACATCCTGGTTATCCTGGACTACGCTACGCGGTATCCCGAGGCGATTCCATTAAGGAACACCTCCTCCAAAAATATTGCTAGGGAGCTGTTCCAGGTATTCTCACGCACAGGCCTCCCCAAGGAAATCTTGACTGACCAGGGTACCCCATTCATGTCTAGGGTAATGAAGGAGATGTGTAAGTTACTGCAGGTTAAACAGCTCCGCACCTCTGTGTATCATCCTCAGACAGATGGCCTAGTCGAGAGGTTTAACAAGACCTTGAAGGGGATGCTAAAGAGGGTGGTCAGCAAGGATGGGAAGGACTGGGATTGTTTGTTGCCCTATTTGATGTTTGCCATACGTGAAGTTCCCCAGTCCTCCACGGGTTTCTCACCCTTTGAGCTGTTATATGTCCGTTCCCCACGTGGGCTTTTGGATATAGCCAAGGAGACCTGGGAACAGGAGAGGACCCCCCACCGTAGTGTGATAGAACACGTCTCCCTTATGCAGGACCGCATAGCGGCGGTAATGCCCCTTGTAAAGGAGCACATGACAAGGGCACAAGAGGCCCAGTCTAGGGTCTACAATAGGTCAGCCAGACTCAGGACCTTTAACCCAGGCGACAGAGTGCTAGTTCTGGTGCCCACCGTTGAGAGCAAGTTCTTGGCAAAATGGCAAGGACCATATGAGGTCATGGAGAAAGTAGGGGAGGTAACCTACAAGGTATATCAGCCGGGGAGGAGGAAACCCAAACAGATATACCACGTGAACCTCCTAAAGCCATGGAGGGAAAGAGAGTCCCTGATGGCCGTGGGAGTAGAAAAAGTGTCTGTCCCCAAGAAGGGGACACCGGAGGTAGGTGTACCCGATGCAAAGGTGCCTGAAGTACGGATCTCGGAGTCCCTCTCCAGGGCCCAGATTCAGGAAGCGAAGGAGTTTGTGCTCCGAAATGTGGATGTGTTCTCTAAGTTACCAGGACGTACTTCAGTCATCAAGCATGATATCATAACCGAACCCCACATCCGGGTACACCAAAAACCCTACCGGGTCCCTGAAGCGTGCCGGCTTGCCATATCCGAAGAAGTCAGGCAGATGTTAGACCTGGGGGTTATCGAGGAGTCTAAAAGTGACTGGTGGAGTCCTATTGTGTTGATTCCCAAACCTGATGGTTCCCTACGGTTCTGCAATGACTTTAGGAAGTTGAACGAGGTGTCCAAATTTGATTCTTATCCCATGCCCAGGGTTGACGAGTTGATAGAACGACTTGGACAGGCTAGGTTCTTCTCCACCCTTGACCTGACGAAAGGGTATTGGCAGGTGCCCCTTACTGACAAGGCCAAAGAGAAGACCGCTTTTGTTACTCCTGACGGGCTTTTTCAGTATGTGGTACTTCCCTTTGGGCTACATGGGGCTCCCGCCACATTCCAGAGGTTAATGGATCTCGTCCTAAAACCTCACCGGAGATATGCCTCGGCCTACCTGGATGACATCATAGTTTATAGTAACGATTGGGAGAGTCACCTGGCCAAGGTACAAGCAGTGGTAGACTCCCTGAGGGCAGCAGGGTTGACAGCGAACCCTCAAAAATGTGCACTGGGTCTGGAAGAGGCCCGTTACCTGGGGTACCGTATTGGGCGAGGTGTCATCAAACCCCAAGTAAATAAAGTGGAGGCGATACAGCAGTGGCCACGACCTATGAGCAAGAAGCAAGTGAGGGCTTTCCTAGACATAGTGGGCTATTATCGCCGATTTATCGCCGATTTTGCTACCATAGCGGCACCCCTTACTGACCTGACCAAGGGTAGCAGGGCGGTGATGGTAAAGTGGAGTGAAGAGGCTGAGGGGGCGTTTCAGCGACTTAAGACGGTTTTGTGCGAGGGACCGGTACTGATCACCCCTGATTTCACCAAGACCTTTATTGTGCAGACTGACGCTTCGGACGTGGGCTTAGGGGCTGTCCTGTCCCAAGTAGTGGAGGGTGAGGAACATCCCGTGACCTTCCTGAGCCGCAAGCTCACACCTCCTGAGAAGAACTACAGTATAGTTGAGAGGGAGTGCTTGGCGATTAAATGGGCTCTGGAATCCCTGAGGTATTACTTGGTAGGGCGACAGTTTACACTGGTGACCGATCACTCTCCCCTCACCTGGATGAGTCAGGCTAAAGAGAGGAACGCCAGGGTCACAAGGTGGTTCCTAATGTTGCAGAATTTCAAATTCATGGTGGAACATCGAGCAGGAAAGCTGCATGGGAATGCCGATGCCCTGTCTCGTACCCACTGTCTGATGGCCAAAAGTGTTCGCCCCCACAGGGTCAAACAGAGGGGGAGGGTATGTGAGACACTGAAGGGGTTAACTGTGGATGGGCGGTATGTTTCCCCTAGGTTTTGCTATTATGCAAGGCCTTAGTGCTGAGGTTGGGTGTCCAGCACCTTGGACACAGGTGATGGGAGCAGCCTAATCAGTGTGCATAAAGCCACTGAGCAGAGCTGGAAGTGTTGTCTCTCTCTGGAAGGAGGCTGGAGAGCACACAGCCCTGACCTCTGTGCCTGGAGCAGTCAAGTGATTTTGTATAGTGGTGAGTCAGAGAACCATTGTTTAGTTAGCACCCTGACGGGTAGGATATTATTTTGTTTTGGATGCCTGAATGTGAAGGCTGTTTTATTTTTGATTCCTGCTGAAATAAACGCAGGCGAGACCTGTTTTGGACTAAACCTTGGTGTCACTGTCTTGAACTGCATCACAGCACCCCGCTACCACGGTCTCTACTGGGCCAAATCTCCCACAAATATATATATATATATATGTATATGTGGGTATATTTACATATATATATATATGTGTGTGTGTATGTACAACAGAAGCTGTATTAAAGGGCAGCACTAGTTGCATGCATGCAACTTTAAGTGTCTGCAGGTCTGCGCTTACAACTCTGGGAGTGTAGAGTGGGACATGGGTAAATCTAAAAATTTTCACTTGCGTGTATTACCCTTTGCAGGTGGCAGTAGGAAAATGGTCACTTCTGCTGGCAGGTAGACTAGTGACAATGGTCTCCACCTGGATATCACCATATCTATGTAGACCCCCAATTCTATCATAAAAGTAGCATACAGCATAAATTGTGTTTTGCAAACACAAATTTATTGCAAATTTACAACAAATTTACTACAAATTTACAGCTTTGTTTTCCACACATCGAGTCTCACTCTAATGGGATCATTCATATTCGTTACATACAGTAAAATACAGTTAGCACAACATGAAACTGGAAAACTATACATACAGTGATACAAAGATTAAGAGTCATGTCACATTTTTAAGGAGCTTTAGAGATGTTTTTTAAGGATCATAACTAATACATGCGCTGTGAAAACAGGCATATGAGCCACGGTAGGCTCCAGATTTCAGTACGCCCCTGGGCGACAGAGCCTATGTAGGCCCCTTTGTAATCAACTTATGTGACGGCATTAAAGATGTAGAAACTAAACCGGTCTCCTGTTCTCTAGTTTATCATACCAGACAGCCCCCTCATGGTTGTTTTATATAATTCCCCCTCACACCCTCTGGATTTATTCGATCGAGTTCCTTTCACCCCCATTATTTCCTTATGTATAGCCTTATGTAGGCCCCCCAGCAGCTCTGGGCCCGGGCACTTGCCCAGGCATGTGCCAGGCATGTGCTTGCACCAGCCCTGATAGGAGCCCATAGAAAATAAATTAGGGCAAGCGCTAACCTCAAAAACAACGGCAAGAAAAATATGTATGTGTGCATAGGGGCTATGGCTGATTTGACCAGACTGAGTGCAGTTTGGGAAATTCCATTAAATGGATTTGAGCCTGACATGGCTGGACTGAATTTATATGGAAAGTAATGTTTAATTTTGTGTGTACATTTACCCTCTACAAAATTGAAGATGCTAGTTAGTTTACTTTTAAGATAGAGGTAGGGTACTTGCAATTTTCTTGTGACACTTTCTTACAACAGTAAATTAGTTGATAAAATGCCTTCCACAGAATGGCCAAAATCGTCTGATATTGTAGTGAAAAGTCTGTGGGTATGTTTTCAAGTGCCCTCCCTTCAAACCCACAGCTATATGTGACATGCCATGAATTTTAAGCTTACATAATTATAATATGTGGATTTTTCATGTAGCATTCAAATTCACCAAAACCACAGCATAAGGTCTTCTGCACATGATTGGGCGCAGCCGGTGTAACAGCATCAATGTCGGCCCAATCCCATTGACTGCACATTCTTCTGCCGGCCAAACTACAGTGTTGGCACTATATTACTGCATATTATGGAATAACGCAAGGATTCCTCTTCTGTACAAGATATGCAGTTCTTAGAAACATGTCTGTATTGTGTGCACGTGGCCTGATACAGTATCATTGTAGTGTATGGGAGTTATGACAATCCCATATACACGATGCAGAATACAAATGTGCTGAGGAAACTTCTTTCCACTGCAGAGAGAAAACTCTGGAGCAAATAAGTGGCATGTCATTTATTGGTACAGATCATGGTGTGGAAATCTTTGTAATGCAAAGGTTCAGCTTGGCCAGCTGCTGCGGCAAGATTATATGCATCGGAAACCAGACGATTTGGTTGGTTTCTAATGCTTGGAAGAGTTTGCAGGATTTTCACTGGGGTAAATCCTACAGCCACTCTGCATTGTGCGCTGATATCCTTACTCAGCAAATTTGTTGCAAATCTGTCCACTCTAATGCTACTGACCTATGCAGCCAGAGCCTTATTTTAGTCCAGTTTTACATGAAAGTATATTGTGTTATTGTCAAGTATAAAACAAAGATTTGTACCTATTTTATATTGTGAACCCACTCATGTCTTTAGCTTACGAGTACTGATGCAACATAGGGAGCAAACGCTACAGCAGTGCTTGGTGGCGGCGCAGTTTGCACTTTATGCTTTGAAGTCCTGCATGTGACTACTGATAGGATCCATTACAGCCTGTGTATAGTTCTATAGAGCATATTGCTACAGAATCTTGTGTTACTGTAATTAAGCCTATAAAATATTATTGCAATCACTATGGTTAATTACATTATGGGAGTTCCACACACTAATCTATATCCCTTCAGTGTGACTATTACAGATGTTCTCCTTGCTTCATAGGGTTCTCATACACGAGCTCCGTGAGTTCTAGATAGACCTAGTAATCCATGCTGTGTATGTTTACATTACTGATGGATAATTAAGATGATTCCTGGGAGAAAGTCTTTCATCAAATCCGCCACACAATCAATCTTTATAACAAAGGGATCGAATATGATATTGAAGGATTGTGTTTTAACGGTCTATGCCGTTTCTCAAAGTTTTCAGCCAATTACTCTTCAGGAAATTATTATTCCCTCAAACTATGTGATCAACACTCCAGTTCACACCTGTACATTTGTATAACATACATGTGCTAATGTCATGTGACACTCGCCCTATAATATTACACGAACCAGTAAAATAATTTTCACAGTTCTAAGTACAGAAGGTCTGGTACAACTCCCAAAGCAATCTTCAATTAGCAGTATTTGACTCTGAGAGTATTCTAAGGGGATGCCCCAAATAATAGGGCTAATTTAATTTAACCCTTTCTCCTAAACAGGAACAGCGATATTCACTGGAAAGGAGACAAGATCCGCATGAACTACAAAAATGTTAATGCCAAGCAGATGAGGATGATGGAACCAAGGAAAATAGTTCATTCAATGATTTTAAATGAATTATCACTATTAGGTTTTCCCACGGCAATTTCAAATTATCCTTCTCAAGCTTAACTTTATTATGGGGAACCCAGGCAGGAGCCATGCTCAGCTTTACAAAGGGATTTGATGAATACATTCTAAAATTAACAATGGGCTGAAGAAGTTATTAAAGGAAAATTTGGCTAAGCACTTTCCATTGGAAACACCCAAAATATAATCTTCTGGAATTCTGTGATTTTAATCAATTTTCTTTAATAGTTAACCAAACATGTAAAACCCTGCCCATAATAGAAAACACAACCAAATTAAAAACTTTCAGATGACAATTGTTCACATTGGGAAACTGCAGAACCTTTTTTTGTGTCCACAAATAGGATAGAATAGGAAAACAAAATAAAAATATTGGTAGAATATATTGCATGGACTGACTTTTAGGATAGTAATAGACCAATATTCATAGGATCTATTGGACATTTCTTTGATTTTGTTTTATTACCATTACATTTACATAATCTGTAGCTGGTATTTTTGCAATTCTGGCACTCAATGTCACTAGATGCAATACTTTTATTGGAGTAGTGCCCATGCACGTTATTTTAACAGTGTGTGTTACCGATCCGTTAAAGCAAACTTGTCACCAGGAATGTCATTTTTAGCTGGTGTAGCAGGCTGCAGTTGCCCGTTCCCGAGGACTCACAACATGCTGCTGTCAGGGAGCGAGGAAATGTAAAATAAATTATTATAAACTTTTGATAAATCTCCCTTTATGTCTGTGCAACATAAAATTGATTAATCTGGCCAACATAATCAATTGCTGGAACATCAGTAAAAACAGCCTAAATATGATTGTTTTATTTCAAGCATGGCTGCTGTAATCTGCATAGCAAATTCATTAACTTTGTGGGAACTATTTTTTTGTTTATACAGTGATAGCATAGCCCTCAGCGGATTACAGGCATTGCCATCACTCACTGGGCACATTTATCAATCCCTCCCAGTGAGTGATGTTACCCCTGCCCCTTTGCTTGCACCTATCACTAGGTTCCGACCTCTTAGTATATACGGTGCATGGTCGCCAGTAAATGGGGCAGAGTATACAGTCATGGCCAAAAGTTTTGATAATGATACAAATGTTAATTTTTACAAAGTCTACTGCATCAGGTTTTATAATGGCAATTTACATAAACTCCAGAATGTTATAAAGAGTGATCAGCTTAACAGCAATTATTTGCAAAGTCAATATTTTCCTAAAAAATGAACTTTTTCCCCACAAACACATTTCAACTTCATTGCAGGCCTGCCTTAAAGGGAGCAGCTAACATCGTTTCAGTAATTGCTCCATTAACACAGATGTGGGTGTTGATGAGGACAGGGCTGGAGATCAATTTGTCATGATTAAGTAAGAATCACACCACTGGACACTTTAAAAGGAGGCTGGTGCTTGGCATCATTGTTTCTCTTCTGTTAACCATGGCTATCTCTAAAGAAACACGTCATCATTGCACTGCACAAAACTGGCCTAACAGGGAAGAGCATCGCAGCTAGAAAGATTGCACCTCAGTCAACAATCTATCGCATCATCAAGGAATTCAAGGATAGAGGTTCCATTGTTGCCAAAAAGGATGCAGGGTCCCTAAGATGGACCAGCAAGCACTTAAAAGTGTTTCAGCTTCGGGATCGGGCTACCAGCAGTGCAGAGCTTGCTCAGGAATGGCAGCAGGCAGGTGTGAGTGCATCTGCACGCACTGTAAGCGGGGACTCTTGAAGCAAGCCCTGGTGTCAAGGAGGGCAGCAAAGAAGCCACTTCTCTCCAGAAAAAACATCAGGGACAGACTGATATTCTGCAAAAGGTACAAGGAGTGGACTGCTGTGGACTTGGGTAAAGTCATTTTCTCTGATGAATCCCTTTTCTGATTGTTTGGAACATCTGGAAAACAGTTTGTTCGGAGAAGACAAAGTGAGCGATACCACCAGTCTTGTCTCATGCCAACTGTAAAGCATCCTGCAACCATTCATGTGTGGGGTTGCTTCTCAGCCAAGGGAATCGGCTCTCTCACAGTCTTGCCTAAAAACACATCCATGAATAGAGAATGGTACCAGAATGTCCTCCAAGAGCAAATTCTCCCAACCTTCCAAGAGCAGTTTGGTGATCAACAATGTCTTTTACAGCATGATGGAGCACCTTGCCATAAAGCAAAGGTGATAACTAAATGGCTCAGGGAACAAAACATAGATATTTTGGGTCCATGGTCTGGAAACTCCCCAGATCTTAATCCCATTGAGAACTTGTGGCCAATCATCAAGAGACGGGTGGACAAACAAAAACCAACAAATTGTGAGAAAATGCAAGCATTGATGAGAACATGCCAGGGAGAATTGCAGAGGTCCTGAAGAAGAAGGATAAACACTGCAAATATTTACTTACTGCATTACTCATAATATGATTGCACTTGTATTTCTGTATGTGATAACATCTGACAAACACACAAAAAACAGATCATTTGAAAATATAATATTAGTGTCATTCTCAGAACTATTGGCTGAGATACTGCTGAGCACGGCCCACTCCATGCTCCTCCATGCTCACTTGACATGGAAGTGGTGAAAGGGGACAATAGTCACCATTCCTGCATTTGCATCAGCAATTGTGACTTTATCAAGGATTGTATGCAAGTAGAAGCCTTAAAAAATGTACCCTGACAGTCTCTAGTAAAGCTCCCAATCTAGATTATCTAACTGTATGTCACTGGATGTGAAGGAACTTGAGTATCGGTGGGAACCCATCCAAACAAAGGGAGAACATGCAAACGTATATATTGTGTATATTGCACTTGTTTATATTTAAAACCTATCTTTATGGACTGATGGTATAATGTCCCAAATCACCCCATATGAGACTGTAATGTAAAACTAAAAGAATAAACACTGGGGGGATTTATCATGAATTGTGCTGGAATATGATCAGGAATTGCAACACCCTCATATGCCACCACAACAGCAAACGGGTGGAGAGGAACATGCAGTGGGCTGTGACAGGTGCACAGTGAGTGGCGTTGGGGATGCCAGGTGCCGACACATTAGCTATTAACTGAGCCATTTCCCGGCAAGTACATAATTAATCCAGGTGCACCATCAGAGACTATTAGTAAATCCTGCCAGGGCCGTGGGAAACATGGGGGCAGAATGCGCCAGCTTTTGATAAATTTCCCCTTTATACTTACCTAGGTCCGCTGCCACAGAAGCCTGCAGTCATTCACTGAAGATGGTGAAGTAGGCGAGGTGTACTTCTCTGCCTTCAATTAAGCAACATTCAAGGGGCTCAGGTAAGTGTATATTTTTGTCAAATATGAACAGTTTTCACATTATGCAATTTGCAACACTTAATAGGGTCCATAAGGACCTGGGAGTGGTTTACTATTGCAAATCACCCTAACAGATTCCCTTTAGTAGTCCTATCAGGACAACTCAAGTCCATGTATTCTAATATGGAATATAGAAATCATACAGATGTCCTTATCTCAGTATTCCTCCTAATAGCCAGACCAGAAAGCCA
The DNA here is from genome assembly GCF_040894005.1 of Engystomops pustulosus. Taxonomy (NCBI): domain Eukaryota; kingdom Metazoa; phylum Chordata; class Amphibia; order Anura; family Leptodactylidae; genus Engystomops; species Engystomops pustulosus. Next base: position 152,194,701 of record NC_092414.1, read on the forward strand.
CCAGCAAATTGTGTTTTGGTGGTCTCATGCATGCTTATCATATGCATCTAAATTATTTATAATCTATGAAGTTTTGCTTGTAACCAATGCATTATTTTAGTCATCCTGTCCCTTCTCTAGATATTCTGTAGTCTACAACTAAAAATAGGCAATTCTAAAAATAGATCTTGATTTTTTTTCTTTTCAAAACAACTCAGTCTAAATTTGTTACAGATGTAAAATTCTGGAAGATCTATTGTTATACAATTAGAATAAAGTAGAAGAGCACAGGTATTTGGAGGTATGAATTTATTTAGTCAGCTTTGTGGAGGGGGACTCCTCCCTTATTCACTTTCCATTTCAGGCAGGAATTGATATTCAGATAATGTTCATGCTTTAGTTACAAAGGCAAAAAAAACAGCTTGTTTTCCCACAGTACTGCCTCCTTTGTGACCACCTGTGGTTTGTGGATGATCCAGCCATGAAATATGGAAGACTAAATAAATAATAGGTGATGTTGCCAACATGTGCATTTTATTATACAGTTTAGGGTGAGTTGGGATTACGTGGGTGTGTGGCCTCACTGATACTTCAGAAACTAAAGCAAAGTGCCATATGGAGAGGTAGGGAATATCTGTTACCCTGACTGTCTCTCGGCATTTGTCTTGGCTGAAGAACAAAGGAACAAACTGAATAAATTTCAATTCCTGATTATTTTTGTTGGACGTTTTCTATTGGAGAGTCAGCCATTTGGGACGTATATATCACTTCACTTGTATTAGTTTTTCCGCTAACATCTCTATTAATGCTGTACAGCTAAACACTCTAACTGTTGAGAACGGTGATAGGGGTTGATAAATTGTGAGAAAACAGAGAGGAATATTACTTTCTGCTTAGTTTGGGGTGAGGTTTTCTCCTGGATCAAGTGTTCTTTCACAGCCAGGACATTTAGAGAAATACATTGGAATCTTTTCTTCTATTAGTTTTGTAGGTTTGGGATGTTCTCTCCAGCTTTGGAGGAGAAATATCAAACTAAACTTCACACGTTAGGCAGACAGATTTTTAAGGTAAGTGAAAGGGTGGACATATACATGGGTGTAGGTGTGTTATAGAACGTCCAAATAATGGAAGGTAACTCAGCTAGGTAAAAACATATCTGTGATACATTGATTGACCTTTAGAGGAAGACCAGTTCCACATTCTCTACATAACCATCAGCAGGACCACAATTTTAGTCCTGATTCCTTCAATTTCTATTTGATGAAGAGACATTTGTGAATATAAGGTATATGTAATATAAAGAAACAATGTACCCTTCTATAGTGTTGGATACAAGAGCCATGCTCCATCTTTCTAGCAATGTGGTTGGAAGTGTCGGTTACATGCCCGTGCCATGAGTGTAGACACTTGGCAATGTCACCTGTAGTGCTGCTCTTTCCTGCAATAAAGGTAATTGGTCCCAATCACCAGGACGAGTCAGCAACTAGCCACCAGACATGAAACTGAATTAGTAATTGACATGTCACTTTTTTATTGTGTTATAAACCACGCGAGGCCCAGACTAGCCCATGTTTTGGTTTCTCAGCTCTTAGAGGCAGAAAGCAAAAACAGCAATGTGAACAGATTCTCATAGAAATACCTATATTGTAGGTTTTATGTCTCATCAACCAATGCATCCACATACTACTCTGCTTTTTTACTGCTTTATTGCCATACAATCAAAACTCAGTTCTGCTTCTTCATCCTAAGATCACAATATAAAAGTAGCATGTTCTTTGCCCTAAGTTAACCTCTTAATACTCCACACCATACTATTCCAGCATGGAGCTGTTAAGGATTTATGAAGAGGGGGCGCGCCTTTGTCATACAGACGAGGTGTTTGCTGCATATTGCAGCAAACACCTACCGCTAACACCTGTGAACGGTGTTAACCCATTGATTGGCAAAATCTCAATGCCGCCATTGCTATCTTGTTTTTGATTGTTGCTTCCCGTGATGTCATCGGGGTAAGTGCCAAAAGTAGAAGAAGGATGGACAGCTGGTGAACTAGTAGCAGGTTGATGCCCACACTTCACAATGCCAAAGGCTCATTAATGGGTACAGGGAACTTGCTCTGGAAAGATTGAGTTGAAGGTTTTGACCACTAATTCCCTCTAAGTTTCCCATTTCTTGAATGATAGTGTTATTGTTGAAAAACTTACCTATAGAGTACTCATTTGGTACATTAAGTGATAAACATCCATTTATAAATGGACAGTGGTGGTCTTAATAAAACAACAAGAATTGGTCACATTTTTGCAGTCACGGTTGAGATATTTTAAAAGAATTATTATTTTTTATATCATGCCTATAAAGAAAAGCACTCAGTTCCAAGGAAGCAGTAATAAACTGTGTAGGTTACATCTCTTGCACACGCCTGAGCCTGGCACAGTTTATTTGGCTGTCAGCCATGCTTTAATATCCTTTTACAGAATTCTTAAAGCATAACACCACAAAATCCTGGGACCTCCAAGATTATATATCAATGTGGTTATCCATAGGAAGGCCCCAATTTAATAAAACAAAAGTTAACTAAAAGGTGGCTAGCGTAGAGTGCTCTTTTTACATGGAAATAAGAGGTGTGCTGTTTTCTTTACTGCTAAGCTGCCTACATCAGTGAAATCTCAATATCATGTTATATGGGTGCTGCTGGTTATTGGCTGGTAACCTTTAAACAGTAACTCATTAACACCAAGTAAGGAATCCGCAATGTAACTCTGAAGCTTAATTTCTAAATATTACTTCCTATTTCTATTTTTCTATTTGTTTTCCTATAAGCAACGTTCAAAATAATTAGCTAAATAATGTGTTTTTCAAGTATTTTTAAGGAAATATATTGTTATGTTGCTTTTTTGTAATGTAAAAACCTCCATTTTTTGATCCTATGTCTCATTTACAACGAGGACAAAGGAGATGTCACCTCATACAAAGCATTCACTTTGCTGCCCTCTTTGTGACTCACACAAATCCTAATTCAATAATTCATACTTCGTTTAATTAAATATCTCCTTTTGTTCTCCTGAATGGGTTAATGCCATCATGAAGTAGTGTAATTGATGTTGCCAATACACAAAACAAAAGGCCTTCTTTCCAACTACAGCCTCCCAAAACCACAATTACCACAGAAAGTATATCTTAAGTAATGCATCTTAAAATTTGCAGGCAATGTTATAAACACAGCTGTGCAAAGGTTAGCGTATAAAAAAGAATTCTATCCAATTAGCACGCTCCTAGCTGTTTAAAAGCCCCTTTGGCACTTTTACTGTTGTTTTGGTCAGGAACGTATAAATGCCTTTTTTTTTCTTTTCTGTTTTAGATTTTATGCTTTTATGAAAAATGAATTTTCCGTAACATGAATGGATTTTATTTTCATCTCAATTGACATTTTATTCTTTTTCCATTCAAATGCCCAAAATATTCAAACACAATTATATTGGTCATGAGCAAATGCCACAGGTGTTGAACAAGATACATAATATGTGTCATTCTTGTAGCTCAAATCCTTGGTATTAAGTAACAAGGATGAATTCCTTATATAATGACACTGACCTTTTTCTTGATAAAATCATCTGCTCCTGTAGGTATGGACTAAGGAGGGCATTCTTTATATGATATGTTATTAATTAGAGTGGAACAGTTTATCTACTGATTTCTGAAAAGTTTGTTGAAGACTTAGAAACACTCTAAAGGTAGTTCCCTATTCACCTGATAGGGTGTAAATAGGTGATCAATAAGAGTCTGATTGCTGGGATCCCCACAATCACAGAAAAGGGACCCCAGTTTCCCAGAGGATCGGGATCACATTCTCATCAATGGTTTAGCATAAATCAATCATTGCCAATATTTTATTGCTAAAATTTAATTTCAAGTAAAGTTTAATCGTTTTTGAATAGGGCAGGCCTTTGTACTTACTGCTCATTCTTACATCTTAGTCAATAAATCAAAAAGACACAGGCCCACATTTATCAAAAACAGTGAAAAACGGCACCTACTGGAGTGTGCAGGGTGTGCCAGATTCATAAATTGTGATGCACGTTATGCATGAATGTGGCGCCCCCTGTACACCTCCAGCAGAGGACAACAACTTTTTTGGTGCACCTTTAACACTGCATTATAAATGTGGCGCACGGTCCAACTGTGCACTACACCCCTTTCAGTGCAGAATTTTGTGTTGCATCGGGCATAGTACAGGCACGACACAAATGTGCCGCGGACACTTCATAAATACATGTGAAAGCAGTTTGCACTGTAAAAAACGTACAAAAAACTGGTGTAGAGGCTTTAATAATAAATGTGGCCCACAATGAGTTCTATGTCTAGGAGAGATATCAGTAATAAAAAACAAAAAAGGGGTCTAAGGGAGTTTGTCAGCAGTTTTGCCTGAGCAAAACTCCACACAGTATTAGGTGGCAGTCTTGGAGATTCTCTAAGTATAATAGTTTGTATCCTCATACTGCTGTGCTTTGTACTCCTTTGCTCAATAGTTACTCTTCTCAGCTGTAGTGTACAATCAGGATTCTGGTACAACTCTTACTCAGGGCATAGGGGCTGTGTGTGAGCTCAATGTACAGATAAAATAGCCCAGCTGTGTGAAGTCCCTAAGCAACAAATGCAGCTACAATTCTTAAAATTTAAATCTATTTCACAGTCCTGCTGCTACAAAAAAAATACAGAAGGACGCAATTAAAAACTTCTTGTAGTTTGTAGGTTTACATGCCTAACTCTCTTTATAGATGCCCTTTGTTACATAATTTTATTCCAGCTACAACTTTTCCCAAACAACCTCATCTAGCCATACAAACATCTTCATCCGCCTCTCCCGATTTGTTCACACAGTTCACGCCACTTTCTTATTGTGCCTCTCCCTATTCTGCTTTAAATGCCAATGATTCACTGTTCTTCATCAGTTTTCCATGTTTCTGATTCTCTATGTTCCCCTAATGGTTGACTTGTAATAAACAAGACTACTATCCAAACCATAACCACCAGATCTTGCTAGTGATGTATAACATTTGAAAACTATTATTACTGTTGAAGCATGTGGAAAGTCATGAAATATCATTTCAATCTAGGAGACAAATTCTTTTGATATTAAGGTTTGCTATATGGGTTTAACACTTGCATGCTTGTCAATCACTAAGATTGAACAAATGCAAAACCCATTTTGGGAATTGAAAATGTTGGCCTTTGAAGTAAAGGAGTTTAAAGACTGATTCGATTGATTTAATAGTTAATTGAAGCAAAACAGATACTAATTCCTCTCATACAGCGAGGAGTAATGATTGAAGAAAAAGTCTATAAAAGATCTAAAAGCAAAGGCTATAAGAGCCCATAAGAGAAATCATTCCATTTTTCCAAGTATTTGAAACAAATGGCAGCCATTACTGATATCTTGTATTTAATAAATAATAATAATTCTTTATTTATATAGCGCACACAGATTACCCAGTGCTGCACAAAGCATGTCAAATTGGTCCCTGTCCCCGTGGGGCTCATAATCTAAACAACCTAACAGTATGTTTTGGAGTGTGGGAGGAAACAGGCGGACCCGGAGGAAACTCACGCAAACATACAAACATACAAACATTTATTTGTGTCATTTGCATTTCTAGACAAGCGATGCTACACAGTTTAAACAACATGTTAAAGAGGACTCAAATATTGTATAGAAAAAGCTTTGAGTGTGATGCAAATATGGTTACTGAAATGCAAATGTAAGATTTCAGTAATAGCTGACATTTGTTTCAAATACTTACAAGGGAGCATGAACACTGTACGCAGCTCATTACAATCCAAGGTTCTCCATTTGTTTGAAAAATGTTTGGTGCTCTGGCTGCTTTTTCTTTCAGGAGAAGCTTCAGAACCAACAACTAACTTCCTCTTCCGCAAGAATTCAAGAAGGATTAGATCAGGCGATTTCAGCCATAGAAGAGTAATCTATGTCACCTTTTTTCATTCAGTAATTGTCTTAGTTGTTTCTACCTTGATTAGTATAAATATCTACTTACTGTATATCAACAAATACCATCAAACACTCCATTAGCGTCCATTTATTTTTATACTCCTATATACTGTATATCTGTATTTTGGATCCACATATCCAAAGATGCAAGGTATGGATTATTTTTCCTATTACCTGCCTATTAGACAGTCAGTCTGGTACATCTTTTGTGCAACACGTATTTCAGACTACTTCTGACATAAATATGTATAGTGCAACAGGGCTGCAGTCACCTATCATAAAGAACAGAACAAAGATTCCATACAGGACCCAATGGCCCAGTAGATCCCAGGAATAAATCTACAAGCTCCAAGTGCACATAGTGTGGCACTTGCATCGTTAAATAACAAAATATCTAGGTACTTATAGCCCACCACTGAAAACCATATGCCTTTTTAAATGAAAAGTTTAGATGTCATTTGAAATAAATTCACCGAGAACAATTATATGTAAATTATATTCATAAAAACAATAACATTTTGTCTTTATGCATCTTATTGCACTATTATTAAGGAACCAACCAACAATATTTCAAATATTAATACCAAACTTTGCAAAAAAAGAAAGCAAATACCAAAAGGGAAATATATTAAGAAGAATGTTCTAATAGTCAACCAAGTTGAAAAAGCCCAACCAGCTCCATGGAAACCCTAAATAACACCAAACCTCCTCAGGTTAACTTTCGAACAATATATGACCTATCGTAACCCAAAAATTGCAAAAATAAAGCCAAATGATAACAATTTCTGAAAGATAAAATTATAAATATTTGTTATTCATAAATTAATAAAAATATTCAAACAGCAGGTCGTGTAACATACAAGAAGTTATCCCTCATGGTACTTGGGGGATAACTGTATATCTCCATACGATTAGAGTACATAAATGAATAAATGGTAACTAATCTAGAGGTTAGTATATAAAAGTAAGATGATACATGGGAGAGCTGATTCTGTTTTCACAAGAGCAATAGTGCATAGGTAAAGGAAGGAGTCACAATGCTCACCATCTTTATTTTAATTGTTGCTCCCTGTGATGTCATCTGTTGCAATTACGGCCTCCGGTCATACAAAGACTCATTATGCCTCTCGTTTATGCGATTTGCATATTGTAATGGATGATGTGGAAAATCCCCTATACTTCCATACTGTAATATGGCAGTATAAGGTAGGATCAATTAGGCAACCTAGGGATAAAGTACCCTAGGGGGTCTGAAAAATAGAAAAAAAAAATTTAAAATAAGATTAAAAAAATGTATAAAACGCAAAAGTTCATTTTTAGCTAGAAATGATAAAAAACTAAATAAACCAGGTAAATCATAAACATGTAAGGTATCACAGCATCCCAAAATGTTCGGTCTATTAAAATATAATAATGGTTACACTCGGTGTTAAACCATTAACGGCAAATAGCGCCTAAATGACCGAAATGACAGTTTTTCCCCATTTTGCAACAAAAAATTTAAGACAAATTGATTACAAGGCTGTACAGTCCTCAAAATGCTAGCAATGAAAATGTCAGCTCATCCCATATAAAATGACACCTTACAAGACCACAAGAAAATGGTGCAAATGTGTTTTTTTCACCTATTTCACCGCATTTGGAATAATTTTCCTGCTTCCCAGTACATGGAATAATAAATACCATCACTGCGAAGTGCAATTTGAAATAACTTTTGAAGATGGGGAGCAAAAATGAACTAAAAAAGGCTGCATCCTAACCACGTTTGTTAATGTAAACAGTTACCTGCATAAAAACACATTCCTCAGGCATGTTCTTTTATATTAAGAAATCTCTTGCACTAGCTATGACTGGGGAACCCCTAACTAACTCCTTACAGACATCTTATAAGTATATGCCAGACACAAAATCATCAAGGAGGAGCTGCTGGTGGCTCAGCTACAAAGCCATTTCTGTTTACATTTACTTATTTATTTTGTAAATACATGTGAAAATATAGACATTCATTCACTTTTACACTTACATGTACACTGGACCAAAACCCTGTAGCTTGGGCATGGCTATGTACTGAAATATTAGTTACTTATAGTGTATCCTGTTGATTAGCTTCAGGTTGGCTTCTCCCGGAAAAACACGTCTTATTGGAAAATTGCGTTTGTCAGGCCAAATACCAATGTGAAGTAATATTTATAAGAAAACACTTCCAGAAATATATTGTCAATGTAAAGTGCATGGGGGAGGAAGATGCAATATTAAGACCAGATGTGTGAGATATGAAGAATGCCTTTACTCAGGCCAGACGTGGTGGGCAAGGCCTGTCCCTGGACTGTGAACAAGTCTCCCACTGGACTGCTTCTATTGATTTGATTGATTTAAGCTTAAAGATACAATCTCTGTGTTTAGAATAGAGATTGTGCCTTGCATCGCCAAGTAATGCCATTTAACATTCCTTAGAGACATGCTTTTTAACCTTACAGCTACATTATATCATATAATACTATAGAGATTGTTATTAACTGGATAAGATATAAAATATTTATGAAATATGCAGACAATCTAGTGATCGCTATAATTCATAGCAACATGAATGCAATGTGCAGTTGTGGACTAAAGCAGTATACAGTTAGTGCAATGTACAGTATATGGATGGCAATTTGAACACATTTTTGTCAATTACTATAAATGAGTCTTGTTGTGTTAAAAGAGCAACATTTTACTTTCAGCTTAAATAATGTGTGAGGTTGTTTTCCCACAAGTATATTTGTCTAAAAAGAGTGGTACCAACATCAGAATGGAGAAGTGATCGCTTTAGTATCAGATCGGTTGTATTCCAACCACTGGGACTACAACCACTCACGATCCAATTCCCCTCAGTTTGAATGGAGCAGCTTTTTTAGCTCTGCCATTGAAAGTTCAAGTGGTATCAATGACCTATCTCTTCACGAAGTCTATAGTAAGATGAAATGGCTATTAAACTTTGGATTGACGTGTCTGATATTACTTCCAATAGCAGTGTAGTTGGGCTCCACTGTACATGATCTGTGTTGGTGTTAGGTGTCATACCCCCACTAATGTCCTGTTAGTCTGAATCATCTATTCCCCTTTGATGGCTTCCTACAGAACCATATAGAGAATATGTATAGGGAGGAACATGGGCTGTGAAGCAGAGCCCTTTGTGATCACTGATGGTGCTCAGCTGCTCATGTTACAGCCAGAATACTAGTAAAATGTTACTGGCTTTTAATGACCCATGGTATCTTAAGGGGGGGGGGTCTAGAATAGGGCAGATAACTATGCCATTACATAAAGTAATAAAAACCATTTGTAAGTTTGATATATTTCTCTAAACCAACATGTTGGCCATTACTAACATGCTCCATCAGGTACAGACTTTCAACAATTTGTAACCCAACATGTCTTTTGTAGCACATTTCCACAATCTACCCCTAAAAATACCATAGTTGCTTACAGAACAGTGTCCCCTAGATAACAACTAAGTCCCATACTTTGACCCTAAATAAAAAATATCCATCATAATGCAATAAACCACACTGTGGCTGCATTTATCATAAAGCTACTTCAAATTGTTACACTGACACCACAAATGACCACATTGATTAATTATATTAAAAACGGTGCCCCCTGAATTTGCTACATTTTATCCAAAGTTTTAAGTTATAATGCAGTTATAATACAGTCTCACTTGTATAAATTAAATTATAAAGGTAAACAGATTCTATTCAACATCCCCAAAACAGCTCCACCAAATGAATTATATTATAGACAGCCTGGGTCAATGAGTAAGTGCCCCTGATTTATCATGCTTGATTATGATGGTAGATTTCCTTTAATGAAAATTAAAAATAGTAAAGCCAGACATAAAGTCTAATTACAAAAATGAAAAATATCTGCTTTATTTACACAAGCTTCTGTAAATCTGGATGAAAGGTACTGGATAAAACTTTACTAAACATATTACATCTGAACAGAACCAAACCAACCTTACTACAAATATACAGCTATGTAGCTTAATACTCTTGCTTCCCTAGAGATCAATATTGTGCCCTCACCGTAGCCAAAATACTTAAAATGCTGACAAATTCACCAACATAGTAACAGAGTTCCCACAGTAGCCAATATAGTAACAGACCCTCCAAAGTAGCCATTATAATATCTATGATACTAGATTACACTGCAGATTTTCCATGAATAATACATAGGTTGAATAATACTGAGATGCCTAGGGCCCACCATTGAAAATGATTCTAGAGCCCTACCCTAAATATTACCTACCGTATTTTTCGTACTATAAGGTGCACAAAAAATCCTTTATTTTCTCAGAAATCAAAGGTGCGCCTTATAGCCCAGTGCGCCTTATATATGAACCGTACTTACAGACAACAGCTGCCTTGAACTGTGCACAGGTCTGCCACCTGCTGGTCATTCATCCTTATAATCAGGTGCGCCTTATACTCCAGTGCACCTTATATATGAACCTAGATATTTTAGTAGCCATAAATTGATGGTGCGCTTTATAATCCGATGCGCCTTATAGTCTGAAAAATACTGTATATTACAGTTATCCGTGAAATCCATGAATTTCTAGGTACTTTCAAGGGAGGCAGTGAAATAAAAAATGAAGTATTACCTTCATCCTTCCCTCTCTTGCAGTGTAACAGTAGCTGTAGGCGGGGTGACCACTAGAAATTTCATGGACATTTGACTGGAAAATTTTGCACTATGCTGAAACCACCTGTACCTGCACAATAGTTTCTCTTCTTATACTACATCATATACATATGTTCACAACTATGATGGGCCCCACATTGTAAAGAAACTGTGGTGTCACTAAAGGTTTACAATTTTGAAATTGTCTGACATTTAGTTCATAAAATCAACACTTGAAATATAAAATACAACAAAACTTGTTGCAAAGAAACTATAAATTTACTAAACATATTACTTTAGGACAGAACCACACCAATGTTACTACACATATACAGCTATGTAGCTGATACAGCTGATCACATAATCACCATAATACAATATTGTGCCCCCAAAGTAGCCAATATGCAAACAGTCTCTCCACAGTAGCAAATATAATAACAGTCCCCCCACAGGAACCAATATAGTCACAGGGTCCCACAGTAGCCAATATTTCTTATGGAAAACCAAAATAGTCATAGGGCCCCCGTAGTAGCCAATTCAGTAACGGTGCCCCCACAGTAGCCAATATAGTCCAAGGGCCTATATCATATATAGCAAATATAATATCAATATTTCCATTTTAGCCAATATGGTAACCATGCCCCTACATTAGCCAATATTCCCAGGACCCCCCTCTGGAGCCAATAGTGGAGACCCATCCCTGGATCCAAATGCTTCAAGTCCCTTCCTTTCTCCAGAGTCAATATCCCCAAAGCCCTTCCTTAAAGACAGTAGTCCCAAGACAGCCCCTGTGACCAATAGTTCCCTTCCCCCCTCCAAACAGTAGTCCAAGGTTCCCCCTTGTAGCCAAAAGTCCCAGGGCCTCTGCTGTAGCTAATAGTCCCAGAGCCCCTGCTGTAGTTAAAGGGGTTGTCCGAGTTCTTGAAAAAAAGCTAAAAGTGGCCGGGACAGGGCTGCTTAAGAAAAATAAAGCTGTACTTACCTTCCGGTGCCCTCCGGTATCCAGCGCTGCTGTCACTCCGGTCCGGGCGCCATGTAAACAAACATGGCCGCCGGAGCAGCGCTGGATTCAGCTTCCGGCCGGCCTATCCGTCCCTATACACAGCATTGTGTATGGGGGCCGGAAGGTTGTCGGGTCCGGCCGGAACTGAGTCCATGTTTGTTTACATGGCGCCCGGACCGGAGTGACAGCAGCGCTGGATACCGGAGGGCACCAGAAGGTAAGTACATCTTTATTTTTTTTAAGCAGCCCTGTCCCGGCCACTTTTAGCTTTTTTTCAAGAACTCGGACAACCCCTTTAATAGTCCCAGGGCCCTCCCTCCAGCTGGTCCACCCGTGGACCAGTACGAGCCTGATATGTAGATAACCTAATAGCACTCAAGTGAACTGTTATTGCTGCTTTTAGGGCAATTGTGACTTCTGCAGATTCAACATTTATAACTTTCCACTCTCAAACTTTGTCACTTTTAATACCTATACCCCATAGGTATATATCATAGTTTTTTTTTTCTTTGGTGTATGATTGAGACATTTAGAAGGTCTTATTTGCACCTGTATGATCATGTGATACATGTTCAGTTTTGTCAGGCGCAAATTTTCTGTTTGAGACTTTTTGTTGCAAATGTCTCAAATCCACATGGACACAAGCCATGTGAGGGTGTGAGGGGGTTATATGCAGGAGTGGACACTACTGTAAATTCCAAATTTGAGGCCGTGGCCTGCATTTTTAAGCACCCTAATCACACCCCAGGGAGATGACAACATATGAGGCTGTGGTCATACGTGGTGGTAAGGTTGAGGTCACACGCTGCGTTTTGGTTGCGTTTTCATTACGTTTTGAAAGACATTACAACAGCTGAGGAAAGGTGATTTGCTTTATTATATTTCTGTTAAGATTTCCATTTACAAAAAACACATGTTAACGCATTAACTCATGTGTTAACACAGTTTTAATGCATGCATTAACATTGTGTTTACTTAGCGTTTTGTAAATGCAAATGTTAACAGTAATGTAATTAGGCAAATCACCTCTCCTCAGCTGTTGTTTAAAACGCAACCAAAATGCCACCTGTGACCCCACCCTTAGAAGTAGCCAATACATTTTTTTAAAAATGTAAATGCAAAGATTTAGGTTTTTTTTTTTAAAAAAGGTTAACGTGCAAAATTTTAAACACTTAAAGCATGTGAAATAATTACAATTTACATGTTAAAACAGGGTCCATGAAAAAAAATCCTTCCTTTGCACCTGCCCTGGACCAGGTGCAGATTTACGCCTAAGACGTCGCAAAAATAAGCAAAAAAATATATATATATTAGTGAAAAGTCGCACAGAACATCTGAAAAATAAAGATACATAAGGCACACTGCACAAGGTGCAGACCAAGGTGCACTTGAAAAACGATAATTATTATTCAAAATCTCTTGGAAAGATGTTTCTGCTGCTTGGTGTTCTCAAAAAGAAAGGAGGATGCTGCCACCAAGTGGCTACATCTGCTTTGTACTGTTTTAAGAATACTTATTTTAAATGACATCTACCACCATTTTCTCGGTGGTAGACTGTCTCATATACCACTCTCGTTACCTTATGCTCACGAAGGAGCCTCTTTGCGCCTCCTCCAGGGCCCTGTGGTATGGAGAAAATAAACTTTTATATCTATTCAAATGAGCCGGAGACACCCATGGTCTCATCCGACGAGTGCCTCCTGGCTCCTCGGAAGGCTAATTTAGGCACGTCCCCCCACCTCATTCGTATGCACCGCTCCCAGCTACCTGCACGGTCAAGCAGCCAGTGATGTAAAAGTTGGCTTCATTATGGTTTTTTATTAGGGTGTCATTTTGATGGACCCAAAAGAGCTGCATGGTCCATTAATCTGTCTATAATGATTAATGCAGATATGAAAGATCTGTACATATAGGGGGGAGGGATTTATCATATGCTGGTGCACAACTGGGTAAGATTAAACCCTGTGCCTCCCAGGGTTCCCTATAATTGTCGGTCACACATACCGCTATCGCTGTGTTTATAAACGCAGTGCTAATGTATAGGCGTGCCTCAGCCTGATCGCATTTGTGTTTCCAATGAAATGCATATAATCAGTAAGCAATCACATGCGTTTCACTGGAAATGCAAATGAGATAAGGCTGAGGCATTACGCTTGTAAACACAGTGCTAGCGGTACGTGTGACTGCACCCCTATGTGTTTACATGCAATAAGCACATATGCAATAGTGCCCTCAAAAACGGCCACACTTGCCCACTCTGCTTCTGGGCACAGCCACACATCTCTCCACACTCAGAGGAGGGGGCCTAACTGGGAAAATAGCCACAATTGCAGAAATTTCCCCTTCATGGGGCGTACTTTAGTTTTCCATCTGAATGGTGTGCATTAGTAAGGTATGGGGTTAGAGACATTAGTTTAATCCCGTGTTGCTAATGCACTTTTTAATTTTTCAGTTTTTCGATCTCTAGCTCTTTATATTTTTCTGTGGACAGAGCTGTATGAGGCTTCTTTTCTGCGTAACACATTGCACTTCATGGTGATGGTATTTAATATTCCATTCCCTGTACTGGGAAGTGAGAAAAAAATTCCAAATGCAGTGAAATGCTTGGTTTTTACAGCTTTCAATTCGCTTCAAATGACGTGTCTCCTTTATTCTTTGGGTCGGTACGATCATAGGGATACAAAATTTATATAGTATTTATAATGTTTTCATACATTTACAAAAAAATAAAACCTTTGTAGCAAACACCCACCTTGTATAGAGAGGGCTCAGTCCGTGTGCCTTTTCCATACACCCGCAGCTGATGTGTGATGTACTAATACATCACACGGTGTTAAGGGGTTAACGCCATTATGATGTACACGTAGGTAAATATTAAATCATCCTGACAGGTTTAATTACTTCTCAGCAATACCAATTGGAGGATACATACACAAAAACATATATGTACAATATTATTTACACACATTGGGGGTTATCATACGATGAAGTCCCCAACCCCCCAGATACATCTGGGCTACGCAGTGTACAATGATACGTCATGTTCTGCACAAATTGCTTAGTAATCTGCAAATCATGACAGTTCATAGGTTATAGCGAGGGCACAGGTGCATCTCCTTCATAAAGCAAGGGACAGTAGACGGTCCTGTGCAACAACTGTGCATAAAATGTTAACTTTTCTTCCTATGGTGATTCAGAACTGCAGCTCTGGAAGTATTCTATTTACTGACAGCTGTCATATGACCACTGCAGCCAATCAGTGGCTGAGCTGTGATGTGCCCGAGGTCATAGAACAGGGGCACAAGCATCTGTAATGTTGGAGCACCAGGGGAAAGCAAACATCAATGTAATTTTGTGTTTTATATCATTGCATTTGGCCAAATTTGTATTCATTTTGAAAACATGGATAATGGAAAATAAGAGCTCAGTTCATTCTAAGCTCAGTTAATAACCCAATAAGCTAACAGCCCCCTATGTTAGGGTATGAAATGTCCGTTCTAGAATTCTCTCTTTTATGTGGCGTCTTAGTCGATTACCTGAAGATCACTTCAAGTCATATGCAAATGAGCCGAAAAGAGGTGAAAGGGCACCAGTCATCGGGTCTCTGTCACTAGTCCTGTCACCTCTACCTGTTGGAGCAGCTCACAAGGATCCCATCCCATTATGTAAATGAGGCTGGTCACATGGTCAGAGGCAGTGATGTCATCCCTGTTACCCCTCCTCTCTCCTCCCCCTGCTCATGTCTGTGTGTAATGTATAGTAAAGCATTGCTAGTGTCTGTGCTTTATCTGCTGACATGCTCTCCCTCCTAATACACATGTGTGAGACACAGACATCAGCTACACAAGTACCTGACATGTTCTGCTATAACATGGCTGCCTGGAGCTGTTGTATATCTCCTATACACACACACAGGCTGCAGGGGGCGCCAGCAACAGAAAGCACATGGAGGAGCCATTACACCATTATACCTCACATTGTTATACAGGCTGTCAGTCAAACAATGGGGGTGTGGCTGTGCCTCCCAGCTTTAGGACCTCATTGCTTAAGTTTACAGCCATGTAGAGGGACAATAAAGGGATAGAACCAATGCTTTCTAATGACAGTTTATGAAAATATATTTAGTTTAGGTTAATTCGCCTGACAAGGCATGCTCTCTTGAAGACAGCATGAGATGAGCTAGAGGTTGAAGGGGGGTATTACTTCAGATGCTTATAACTAGAACCACCTAAGAATCCTATCATTCAAGTCACATCAGACGTGTGGTTCTGTAATCTACAGAACCAGCAATACAGGCAGTAAAAGAGAGTGTATTAGTTTAGTGGGGTAAAAGCTGGTGATAGGTTCCCTTTAAGGGACAGCAGGAATTAAAGATTGAGTTAAAGGGGTTGTCTGAGTTCTGAAAAAAAACTAAGGGTGGCCGGGAGGGCGCTGCTTAAAAAAATAAAGTCCTACTTACCTTCCGGTGCCTCCCGGTATCCAGCGCTGCTGTCGCTCCGGTCCGGGCGCCATGTAAACAAACATGGCCACCGGAGCCGCTCTGGACTCAGCTTCTGGCCGGACCCGACAACCTTCTGGCCCACCACGGCCGGAAGCTGAATCCAGCGCTGCTCCGGCGGCCATGTTTGTTTACATGGCGCCCGGACCGGAGCGACAGCAGCGCAGGATACCGGGAGGCACCGGAAGGTAAGTAGGACTTTATTTTTTTAAGCAGCGCCCTCCCGGGCAACTTTAGTTTTTTTCAGAACTCTCGGACAACCCCTTTAATGTGATATGTTTGTAACCCCTTAACGCTCAGCGCCGTAGCTCTACGGCGCAGAGGTATAAGGGATGTATGAAGAGGGCTCACGGGCTGAGTCCTCTTCATACAGAGGTGGGGGTTGTTGCATATTGCAGCAAACCCCCACCGCTAATAATCGCGGTCGGTGCTTGCACCGATAGCGGCTATTAACACTTTCAACGCCGCCAGCAAAGTCGCAATCGCCGCCATCTTTATTACTATCGCCACGCCCCCGAACGTCATCGGGGTGCGGCGATCGGTTGCCATGGTAGCCTCGGGTCTTCGTTTGACTATCTGGCATCTGCAGATCCGTTACAATGAGCCAGTGGCTCATTGTAATGAATGTGCTGCAAAAATGCCATATATTGCAATACAGAAGTATTGCAGTATATGGTAGGAGCGATCTGACCATCTAGGGTTAATGTACCCTAGATGGTCTAAAAAATAGTGAAAAAAAAAAGAAAAAAAAAAGTTTAAAAAATATAAAAATTAATAAAATATTAAAAATTAAAAACACCCCCCTTTCCCTAGAACGGATATAAAACATAATAAACAGTAAAAATCACAAACATATTAGATATGCCCGATCTATCAAAATATAAAAACGGTTACGGGCGGCGGTGACCTCCAAGGTGGGAAATGGCGCCCAAATGTCCGAAATGCGACTTTTACACCTTTTTACATAACATAAAAAATTAAATAAAAAATGATCAAAATGTCGCACAGACCTCAAAATGGTAGCAATGAAAACGTCGCCTCATTTCGCAAAGAATGACCCCTCCCACATCTCCGTGCGCCAAAGTATGAAAAAGTTATTAGGGTCAGAAGATGGCAAAAAATTTTTTTTCTTTTTTGTACAGATTCGTTTAATTTTTGAAAATGTATTAAAACACAATAAAACCTATATAAATTTGGTATCACCGCGATCGCACCGAACCAAGGAATAAAGTAGGCATGTTATTTGGAGCGAAGAGCGAAAGTCGTAAAAACTGAGCCCACAAGAACGTGACGCACTTGCGTTTTTTTTCAATTTTTCCACATTTGGAATTTTTATTCAGCTTCGCAGTACACGGCATGTTAAAATAAATAACATTACGGGAAAGTAAAATTTGTTACGCACAAAATAAGCCCTCACACAGGTCTGTACACGTAAAAATGAAAAAGTTATGGATTTTTGAAGTTGGAGAGTGAGAAATGAGCCGAAAAACCCTGCGTCCTTAAGGGGTTAATAAACACTTACTGGTTTTTGGGTAATATACACAGATTAGCTAGTTGAATATGAAGATATTTTTTTGTAAACCTAAATCAATAGTCACTCAATAAGAAATTTACACTTACGCTTTTTCCTATCAACTATTAGCAAAAATAGTGACGTAACTGTCCATATAACAGTAATGTCACTGGGGTAAGCACCCTGACAACATTCACTCCTCCCATTTACAGCAGGATACATCTTAGTCTTTCATTGTAAAGGTACATCGTGAGGATTCTTACAACTAATGTGAATGCAGCCTTACAGGGGTTATGCTTTCTAAGCTGTAGATAGGGGGCTCAAAAAAAAGACTACACATCTTGCCCTACAAAAGTCACAGGCCTCAGTAGTCACTTGGAAGAGAAGGTGATGAACCATTCGTTTCTTCATACACATTAGATAACTGTCGAACAATCAATAGTTCTGGGTCATCTACCCCATACACAAGCAGTAAAGTCCGCTAAATGGGAGAGTGGGGAAAGCTTCTGATTGACACTTTTGACTGCACCTCTCTTCCCGGGGAGAAAGTATTAAACAATTGAAATCTACCTGCCTGATCATTACCTTCCCAGAATCTGACATCAGAGAGAGTCATCCATATACATCAGATCAACCAGTCCCATATAACCTGGTTGATTATGCAAATACACATTTGATATGTATGTAGCGTTGTCAATAAGAAGAAACAAAGCCAGTGGAATATCATTTTTGTATAAAAAGCCTCCAATAAGCATAAAATTGACACTAACGATTTTCACTAGAACCCTCTCATTTAGCTCATTACACAGGATGAATGTTGTCTCCTATTCATTTTCTTTAAATAAAACATTAATCCCGCAACTCATTCAAAGTGATTTAATGGCCTTCTCTGCCAGCAATCAATACTAATCAATTTTAATGTATTTAATAAAACTACTAGAAATTCACCTCTTGACAGGAATCCAATTTTATTGCCTTATATAACAGCCAACTTGGCTGGGACAGTATGCTTGTCTGAGTGCAGTACTTGTATCCAATTAAGTACTAGATGGGTCTGATCCGACTACTACAAAGCCTGTGCCAAACAAAATCGCCAAAGTTATTGGATATTTTGGAGGACATATATTTTATCTTACTTATTTTATATATATACCATAAGACAGATCAGAAATACTCATATTGGAAAAGAAATGATGTGCCAAGGCTTGTTGTAACATCTAGTCTACACTGAATAAAAGTCTTGCAAAGAGCCTAAAGGGGAAATTAATGCACAAAAATAACTCAAATGAGGGCAAATAATATGCCAGAATTTGCCATTTTTTACACATGTTCAGTATTTTTATAGGCGCAGATATTTCCACATCCCTCGATTGTCATTCTGTTAATGTTAATCTGTAACTGGTCATATTTATTCATGAACATGTTATGTAAAATCCACCATTATCTTGTTTCTTAATGCACAAGACAGGGGTCTGAGAATGCACCCTACCCTCTGAATCCTAGATACAGCATAATAAAAGTGTTATTGATATTCATTTAATTCCTCTTGAACCTCTTACCCACCAATTCTTAGTGACGCTATTTATAAAGCATATTTCCTATTACATGTGTGGTCATGCCAGCCAGCAGACCACCCTAAACTGCTCCCCAATATCCACTCTTGCCAATTAGCTACTCTATCTATAGTAAAAGCAGGACAATTGGTATGCAATAAAAGTGCATCATTACTTCGCACATTCCACAAAAATTTTGACAGTAACTGTTCAGGCACATGATGTCCATGTACAAATCGCACCCTATCCCACTCAGCAGACCAGCAATCAAGGCCCGATTAAGGTAGGTGGAGACCCCTGAGTGCAAAATCTGGTGGAGCCCCAAGTGAATGTAGTCCAGATAATGATACACATACTATTCTGTTAATCTGTTAAATGATACTATTCTAAAATATAATTAATATTCTACATTTTCTCCTACTTGCATGTCAGCCTAGCTGGCACAGTGGCAGTGGTGTAAGCCTAGCTGTTGGCTTAGATGGCAAAGTGGTAGTGGTGTAAGCCTAGCTGTTGGCCTAGGTGGCACAGTGGCAGAGGTGTTGACCTAGCTGCTGGCCTAGAAGGCATGGTGGTAGTGGTGTTAGCCTAGTAATAATAATAAAATAATAATAATAATAATTCTTTATTTATATAGCACACACAGATTACGTAACGCTGCACAGAGCTTGCCAAATTGGTCTCTGTCGCCAATGGGGCTCACAATCTAATTAACCTACCTTTATGTTTTGGAGTGTAGGAGGAAACTGGAGTATCCGGAGGAAACCCATGAAAACACAGAAAGAACATACAAACTCTTTGCAGATGTTGGCTCTGGGACTTGAACCCAGGTCTCCAGTGCTGCAAGGCTGTAGTGCTAACAAATAAGCCACCATGCCGCAACTAAGCCACAACTAAGCCACTGGCCTAGCTAGTACAGTGGCAGTGGCAGTAGTATTGGCTACTATTCCTAGTCGCCTTGCCAGTCCCATGTGCCACTGCTTCCCTGAAAGTTCTCTCTCATCATCTCACAGATCTAGCAGAGTGATCTGTGAGGAAGTAAACCAAACACTGATTGGCTAGGACTTGGCTGGCAACCAGTTCATCCAACCAGTGTTAGGTACCAAAGGAAAGGATTAGCTATGGTTGAGTATGGCTGGGTGGGCACGCTCTCGCCGACAGAGCCACTGAGTCACTGTCACAACTTGGGCACCCCCACTGCCCATCACTCCCAGAGACAGTCAGTTCACAGCTGTGATCTGACTGACGGATTTTGATGGGGGCCCCCTTATGAGGTAAGTAGTGGGCCCCCCTGGCCACAGAGACCTTCCTCTAATCCGCCCTGCCAGTGATTGAAAGTGCTGTCAACTCTCCAGTAGCGCTGAGGGTTCTTGTTGGTCCTATTGGTCTATTGTCATAAGATGTTTTGACAACTTTGCAGGGAAGAAGCTGTATTTCTTTGTGGTAACATTTATATTGGCCAACTAACATAAAACGTAATGATCGTGGCTCAGATTGTATGACCAAAAACATACAATTAAGTAATGAGTAAGGAGGATGTAAAAAGGAGCAACTTAGTCAAACCAGTGTCACAAAATACCTTTGAAATAAACATAAGATCTTTGTTCTTAGATGGATGAGATGGAAGGTACAAATAATGAATAAAATAAAATCCAATTACTTCAGAGGGCAGATTTTTGGATTTACATTTAAGAAGGATTAAGTCTAAAGGGTTGACTCTTCCAGGTGTCAAACCCTGCTGAATGGAGTGTCTAATAACTAAACCATTGTACAAATCACACGTTGCTTCTAAGGGCAATATTATTTTTTAGTACTTTGTGAAGTTCTTATAAATTGTAATCATGTTTAAAGTTAAAAATTTGCTTGCAGTTACTTGATTGGGAGTAATTGACCTCAAGGTAGCCTTAAGAAATGGGTGGTACCTGAAGTGTAACAGGTGGGTCTATGCCCTTATTCTGCTCCAAAGAATAATCTCTGCCGTGCATATCTATAAACAAAATATATATGAGATATATGAATCTGGCTGTGCCAGGTTTTTTTGCACTAAAAAGACAATATTTGGAGCTTGTACACGTACTGCACTGTGCCGACACCTTAGGAAAATGTGCACCTGAAGGGGCATGGTAGTGCTTAGAGTTTGCGACAAATTTATTACTGCGATTTGACACAATTGTGATGCATATTGTATATTGAAAGTACACTAAAATGTAAAAAGCTCCACATTTCCCAAACAATGCAGATTGCATCAGATAATTGAAGACGGTGCGCCAGAATTGAATTATCTGGTGCACTCTGCACATTACTAAGGCAAACTGGACTAAGGCAGTTTGTATCACTTCTTATATATCTAGACCATGGTGACGTTGCACTTTTTTCACTAATTTACTTGTTTACTTAGCATTAGCATTGTTAAAGCATTGGATACATTTTAAAGTAGATACATGGTCACAAACAGTTGATTACTTGTAAGTTGGTAGTAAGTCCTTTCTCTAAACTCTACTGATGACCTATTCTAAAGATAGGCCAAAAGCGGTGCACTCCTAGACAACCACTTTTATCATTTTTAGCTTGTACACTTTTTTTCCATGCTTGGGAAAATCTATGCTGTAATCCATTAAAATGTATATTAAGATCCCATTTTATAAACAGTGCATTTCATAATACAGGTACTGAACATGTCATTGCATATACATGTACCCATTTATCAAACCTGTGCACAAAACATTTGTAAACTGCCCTCTCAAAATCCGATTGTTTCGCTCATGTCTCTGACTGATTGCTACATTCCTTTTTTCCACACTTGGCATATTGAAAATATTAACTAGCCACGGCTTGTGTAGTAAACTATTCTATAATTAGAAAACTACTATAAAGATGTTAATCATTCGGATCTGATCTTTCTGTGTACAGTCCTAATTGGCAACAGCAAGAGATTCTGTTTCATTGTAGCAAATTCCTCTGTAACAGGAGTGGCCAACCATTAAGAGATGATAAAGTGAATTTCTGCAGAGAAAAACACGGAAAAAGAAATATGTTAATAATTATACGTTTATAACTAGCAAATAAATTATTTGAAGAAGGACACAGCCGTGCTTCGTTAAAATGATAAATTGTTCTGCCTACAGATAATTTATGAGGTGAAGAGATGAGAGAGGAAAAAACATCATTATATCATGGGGCCTAGTTTCTAGATTGAGGTTGTAGATTTAAATATTTCATCCTGCATTCACCAAAAGCTTTAGACATAGAAAGGGGGGATACAAATGGAAAGAGATGTCTTGTAAGAAACCTGTTATCTTAAAATCGCTTAAATTTTAGCCATTTTAACTCTTATTTCAAGTCTTCCACATGTCCTATTACACCACGGATCATTTAATTTGTCATAGGGTTTTATAATATTGAGGGTCAATTTATGAATCTGATCTGAAAATTATGATTGACTAGTTATCTACCCTTAGCATACAGTTCTTGTGTGTTATTTGTAACCACTAGAGGATGCATTACAGGCAGTCCCCGGGTTACATACAAGATAGGGTCTGTAGGTTTGTTCTTAAGTTGAATTTGTATGTAAGTCAGAACTGTATATTTTATCATTGTAATCCCAGACTGAACTTTTTTGGTCTCTGTGACAATTGGATTTTAAAAATGTTGGGTTGTCATAAGAATCAATATTAACACTAAAGCTTCATTACAGACACCTGTGATAGCTGTTACAGCTGATCATTGTAGCCTGGGACTAAAGTACAATAAATTACCAATATCCAGTGGTCCGTTTGTAACTAGGGGTCGTATGTAAGTCAGGTGTTCTTAAGTAGGGGACCGCCTGTATTCATATTGGAACAGGTGAAATTGCATGTTTGATTTATAAACAATTCAGATCTTACCACCCAAATTCTGATTTGGTGTGTAAACAAGAACCATATTGGAAGGGAATATTTGACTATAAATACACAAAATATGTTTCCAGTAGTAGAAAACACAACAAGCTCAGTTCTATTTTAGACTTATACTTGCTAATTTTGTCGGATCAAAAGTCACCGAATTTACACCCTGGACAAGAAAAACAGGACACTAAAAGTAGACAACACCTGATCCATAATTGCTTTCACAACTGATTGATATTATGATGCTATTAAAGGATATCTACCACCAAATTACTGGTGATAAAGTGTCCTAAATAGTCTGCTTGTTATGTCTAGGGGATGGAGGGACAGTGTTTTACAAATATTTTGGCATTTTTATTTGCGAAATAATAGTTAAAGTGCCGGCTGGGGAACAAGGATCCGGACGGTGACGGAGAGGGCCAAGGCATGGAGAGAGCGCCTTCAACACTTTTAAAAAGTTATTATTTCGGCAGTAAAAATTCTGAAATATATGTAAAACATGCCCCCCCGTCCCCTAGACGTAACAAGCATATAATAATATATATTTAATAATAATATATTTTGAGTGTGGGCGGGAACTCTCACAAACAGACAATGTGTGCTGACAGTGTGCTTAGATTATCAGTGTACAGGTTTATCTACACTTTCACTTAGCTTCTGAACATTCCCTAGTATCTGCCACATAGAAAAAGAGAGATGAGACAGATGAGAGATAAGAAATTATGCGATCCATTAAATGGCTAGAACACAGAATGACACTGCAAATTCAGCTCTAACACACACTGTCAGTTATATACCTCCTTCCCCTGATATAAAAGCCTCATCTTAGCTTTAGCTTGTAAAGTAAGTCTGTGCACGCTGCCGCTTGCCAGCAGGAAGTGTCTGTATGAGCTCATCTTATAATGGAGGGGCGAAGGGCAGAGATCACATTGCAGCATGCAGACAGGAGAAGCTATTCATGAGAAGAATCTGCCAACCATAGAAGATTTACGCAGAAACAAAAAATGTAGCAGAAGACGGCACTCTGAATCCCACATGGTACGTGTTATATAGCAGCAAATCCTTTATTCAATAAAACATGTGCAAACAGGATAACATACAAGTGCCCAAGATCGGTGCGTTTCAACGCTACAGCATCTTAGTCATGAAGATTTACGGTCGGATCCCAGGAGAACCAAATTGTATACAACAGAACTATTAGAGATAGGCTGTTTTAACACTAGGGGGTCTGATCATTCGTGCAATATAGGGCAATATACACCCTCACCCCTCCAGCACTTTTAGCTCATTTGCATACTTTTCTTAAGTTTTCTCAAGAAGGACATGTAAAAGGGATATAAGCACAAATGATTCAAGGTGTCCAGGGGAACCATGACACTGGTTTATCAGGTACATTTCTATTGCTAGATTTTCCGTAAGAAGGAGCAACACTATCCAAAACAACCTTTGATAGCCATGTCTTTGTAGAAACACTGGACCAAAAGAAAGAAAGAAAGAAACATTGCACATATTTAACTGATAATGTAATGAAAAATGTTGCATGATGCTAAATGTTTCCAAGCATGTGCTATATGTCAAGATTTGTAGGCAATATAAAATTTAGACATAATGCGACAGATGAACTCCTCCTTTTAAACAATAATGTATAGAAATTTTTTCGACATTCATGCAAATTGTGGGAGGATTGAAGCAGTGCTATCCTTTCCATTGCAACAGTTGGCAGTAAAAAATTAACGAACCAATTACAATAAACTGGATTATTAGATTCATTGCTAACACAAATGTGGAATTCAACAGTATCGTGAAAGATGAAAGAAAAATAGTAGTAATGTTTTGTAAGTGGAAAATTCATAAAACAGTAGTAATACTTAGTAATTCTCAAGTAAAATTAAAGACTTGCTCTAGCGTCCTTTGTAGCTTCGGAGAATCATGCCCTCCTAAGCTACAAAGGAACAAATTTTAACAACACATTTTTACTTGAGAAAGGGACCCTAGATTCCCGAAACGTGTTGTATCCTGAGACAACTGAAAAAAAATGTTTTCTTATAAGACAACTACTAGAGGTGTGTGCCCTCATTTCCTCCAATATTTTTACCCTACAAATGTGGAATGATTCTTATCAGCATCATAATTATAGATAGCTGTTGGCCAAATGTTCCTTCAGTTATCTTTCTGGAGGCATATTTTTCCTTTTCCCATCTTGGAAAACTTCTTTGTATATTCTGTACCCAGAATTCTCAAGAGAGCAAAAATTTTCTTAAACTGTATACCCCTACAAAATTGGCCTGCCAAGGCAATCGCCCCAAGGGTTGCCAGGTTCATGATTTTTAATCAAAAGTAATAGGCATTGACTCTGGTTCAGCGAACCTCTGTTGGTGTACAGAGGCATAGCTATGAGGTAAAGTTGAAACTTCTGGGAGTGTAATTTTGACATGATGTCGCCACTGAGCCTCTGTATACAACCCTTCCTGATTCCCACAAACAGTGGCCTGCAAAACGATTCATAACCCTTAAATTTTTCTGCATCTTTAAATATTACTAAAGCCAGAAGCTTAAATGAAATCTATTGATATTTGACCAAATTTTTGCAAATTAAAAACTGCAAACCTTTCAGCCCCCTGTACTACCCATAAATGAAATGCAGTGTGTCCAATTTTACCAATAGAAGTCACCATATTGTCAAATACAGTACATCCGTAATGCAGGCTCTGGACACAGATACACACAGTGAGTGCTCGTTCTGCACCCACCAGACTGGCCCAACCTACTTACTAGAAACCACACTAAATGGTAGCCAGCAACCAGGAGTCAGTTCGTCCCTGCGCCAAAATGCAAAACATGGACATACGGACAAAGGAATACAAACAGAAAAGAATGGTTGCCAGAGCCGGGTCACAACAGAGAGAACATAGCAAGTGACATACCAAATCGATAAACAAGAGGTAAACCAGGAGACAAGCCAGTGGGGTCAGAAAATATCTGCTTCAGCAGAGAGTGGGATGCTGGTCAGAGATAATAGGAAGATGGGTGGAGCTCAAAACAGGGAAATCCTGGAAAAAACTGATGTTCATATTCTTTTACTTTATTCTCTCTAATGATGTCTTATAGCAGTGATGGTGAATCTTTTAGAGCATGAGTGCTCAAACTGAACCACAAACCCACTTATCTATATCAAGATATCTATATCACATTTTTTTAACAGTATCGGCATCCTGAGGACACCAATCCTCCAATGATAAACTGACCCTGTCCATACCTTCTATAATACACCTGAGCTGCAATACCGACATAAACCATAGGCAGATGTGGCACTGGAAGAAGACAGCTGAGTTTCTCTACCTCTGGACAAGTTCTTTAATTATTACAGAATTTCTATTAAGGCAGTCCCTGGGTTACATACAAGATAGGTTCTTTAGGTTTGTTCTTAAGTTGAATTTGTATGTACGTTGAAACTGAATACTTTTTTGTAACCTCAGTCAAATTTTTTTTGGTCTCAATTTTGGTGACAATTGGATTATAAAAATGTTGGGTTGTAATGAGAACCAGAATTAACACTAAAGCTTAATTGGAGACACATTTGGTAAATTAACAAAATCCAGAGGTCCGTTTGTAACTAGGGGTTGTCTATAAGTAGGGTGTTCTTAAATAGGGGACCACCTGTATAAGCCATTTTTATACACAATTTACACAGTATATAAAAATACCATTGTCAAAAAAGGCATTTTAACATGAAAGCAAATATATGAAAACACTGTATTAGAACCAACATACAGTAATGTACAAAATATCCTGCTCTTATAGTAATAAAAAAACTTCATAAAATAAACATAAATGGAATTTTATGGCCTCATATAAATATTGGCACAAAAATGTCCCATGTCCCATTAAAATTGACTTTATCAAGGAATAATCAGTTTTAGGAAACTGTTATGATTATGGAAAAAAATAAATCAAAACAAATCTTGCTGAAAAATACTTTTTCTCCATCAGCCTGTTATGTATTGTAGCCAAAAGGAATCCCCTCATTGCATGTAGAAAATGAAGTCATTTAAACCAGGGATAAGCAGCAAAAATCAAAATATCTTCAAAAGGAATTCTTGGCGAGTATGATTAACCATGCTGTATTCTTAAAAACTCAAGTAATTGAAAACAGAATTGGAGATCAGTTCATTTAGATTGTGCTGAAATATTTATTATTGCAAGTCCCACAGATTTGTCTGGTGTTTCTCAATGAGAATGTCTAAACTCAGTGTCCAGATGTTTGTTTAAATTGCCCCCACATAGTTCCAATGTCAATTAACAGAGGTTATCAGGGAGCATCACAGTGTATCATCCTCCGATAATATTCTGATTACCTCTGAAACTTTGAAGATGTTTCCCATTAAATTGTGAGGCTAAAAGTCACAAGATATTAGTCTTCAGCTGATAGAAATGTGTTGTGAAAATACTAATGAAGAGGGCTTATCTTAGCTAATCAGGTTTAGTTAAATTGAAGATTAATCGGAACATTCAAGGTTAAAAAATATCTTTTTATTAAACTATGGCACGTCTTTAACACATTAAAAAAATGTCAACAAATTTGTAAGGGTCATCCACTCAAAATCCAAAAACGTAAAATTTTCTGTTCCATTTTAGTCACATGTAATACTGCTTCCATCCAGGGTCAGCGCCATAACCAAGCAAACCCGGACAAGTGCTGGGGCCCAAAGCTGCTGGGGGGACCCACACAGCCAAATCTTAGTATATAATATAACCATGTGGGGGCTGTATATAATTAAACTATGTGAGGGCTGTATATAATACCATGAGGGAGCTGTAGATAACAGAACCCATGAGGGGGCTGTATATAATATAACGCTTGAGGGAGCTGTATATAATTTAACCCTCGTGGGGGCTGTATAAAATATAACCCATGAGGGGGCCGTATATAATAGAACCCATGAGGGGGCTGTATATAATAGAACCCATGAGGGTCTGTATATAATATAACCCATGTGGGGGCTATATATAATAGAACCCACATGGGGGCTTTATATAATAGAACCCATGAGGGGGCTGTATTTATTAGAACCCATGTGGGGGCTGTATATAATATAAACCAAGAGGGAGCTGTATATAATATTACCCATGTGGGGGATGTATATAATATAACCTATGAGGGGGCTGTATATAATATAACCCATGTGGGGGCTGTATATAATATAACCCTTGAGGGAGCTGTATATAATATTACACATGTGGGGGATGTATATAATATAACCTATGAGGGGGCTGTATATAATTTAACCCATGTGGGGGGATATATATAATATAACCCATGTGGGGGCTGTATATAATATAATACAATAGGGGTCTGTATATAATTGAACCCATTACGGGGCTGTATATAATATAACCCATGTGGGGGCTGTATATAATAGAACCCATGAGGGAGCTGTAGATAACAGAACCCATTAGGGGGCTGTATATAATATAACCCTTGAGGGAGCTGTTTATAATTTAACCCATGTGGGGGCTGTATATAATAGAACCCATGAGGAGGCTGTATATCATAGAACCCATGAGGGGGCTGTATATAATATAACCCATAAGGGGTCTGTATATAATATAACCCATGAGGGAGCTGTATATAATTTAGCCCATGTGGGGGATGTATATAATATAACCCATGAGGGGGCTGTATATAATATAACCCTTGAGGGAGCTGTATATAATTCAATTCATGTGGGGGCTGTATATAATA
Organism: Engystomops pustulosus; assembly: GCF_040894005.1. Taxonomy (NCBI): domain Eukaryota; kingdom Metazoa; phylum Chordata; class Amphibia; order Anura; family Leptodactylidae; genus Engystomops; species Engystomops pustulosus. Next base: position 152,223,540 of record NC_092414.1, read on the forward strand.
GAACCCATGAGAGGGCTGTATATAATATAACCCATAAGGGGTCTGTATATAATATAACCCATGAGGGGGCTGTATATAATTTAGCCCATATGGGGGATGTATATAATATAACCCATGAGGGGGCTGTATATAATAGAACCCATGTGGGGGCTGTATATAATATTACTCATGAGGGGGCTGTATATAATAGAACCCATTAGGGGGCTGTATATAATAGAACCCATGAGGGGTCTGTATATAATTGAACCCATTAGGGGGCTGTATATAATAGAACCCATGTGGGGGCTGCATATAATATAACCCATGAGGGGGCTGTATATAATATAACCCATGAGGGAGCTGTATATAATTTAGCCCATGTGGGGGCTGTATATAATAGAACTCATGAGGGGGCTGCATATAATATAACCCATGAGGGAGCTGTATATAATTTAGCCCATGTGGGGGATGTATATAATATAACCCATGTGGGGGCTGTATATAATAGAACCCATGAGGGGGCTGTATATAATAGAATCCATGAGGGGGCTGTATATAATAGAATCCATGAGGGGGCTGTATATAATAGAACCCATGAGGGGGCTGTATATAATAGAACCCATGAGGGGTTTGTATAGAATATAACCCATGAGGGAGCTGTATATAATTTAGCCCATGTGGGGGATGTATATAATATAACCCATGTGGGGGCTGTATATAATAGAACCCATGAGGGGGCTGTATATAATAGAACCCATGAGGGGGCTGTATATAATAGAACCCATGAGGGGTCTGTATATAATTGAACCCATGTGGGGGCTGTATATAATAGAACCCATGAGGGGGCTGTATATAATAGAACCCATGAGGGGGCTGTATATAATATTACCCATGTGGGGGATGTATATAATATAACCTATGAGGGGGCTGTATATAATAGAGCCAAGTAGGGGATGTACAGGGCCAATTCTAGCCTTTTTGCTAAACAGGTTGACACTGTCACACAATAGCAGTCAGTCAGTGACACAGACACTAGTAAAATCTAGTACCTTACAGGTGAAGAACAGCTTCATCAGGAAGGGAAATTAAATACCATTTCTTGCGGCCATGGTTTATCACTGTTGCACTCATCGTCAGATGTCTTCAAATCCATGCAGCATATTTCCAATTACCAAAGTTACAGTATAATGTCACCTGGATAATACAGTGCTTACATACAGGGGCCCCTGATTATTATTATTATTATTATTATTATTATTATTATTATATATGCATTGTGTTTTGAAACTCAGTGCGCACACATAAGGCAATATGCACCACCAAACAAATATTTGTACCGTATTTTTCGGACTATAAGGCACACAAAAAATCCTTTGATTTTCTCAGAAATCAAAGGTGCGCCTTATAGTTTTGTGTGCCTTATATATGAACCGTAATTACAGACAACAGCTGCCTTGAACTGTGCACATGTCTGCCACCTGCTGGTCATTCATCCTTATAATCAGGTGCGCCTTATAATCCGGTGCACCTTATATATGAACCTAGACGTTTTAGCAGGCATTTATTGATGGTGCGCCTTATACTCCAGTGCGCCTTATAGTCTGAAAAATATGGTAAGTTATTTATATAAGTAACAACATGGGTTTTTTCTTACAACATAAGGATTATCAATGTAAAACACATTCCTACTAATCTATAGTATACAAGTATGTGTTTGATGATGCATTTCTATCAATGCATTCCAAAACACAATATAAACGTGTCATGTGAACTCTATATACAGCCCCACCAACACACATACACAGACTATATACAACCCCCCACACAGTTTATATGCAACCCCCTATAGTGTGTTTACAGTACAGCCTGCCACCACAATGTGTATCTAGTACCCCTACTAAATGCATTTGCAGAATGTTGCAATTAATAAAATAATAAAATTAATATTTACCTCCCTGTTCCAATGCCACTGCAGTCTCACCTCCTGCAGTCTCACATACTGTCTGGGTCCTCCAGAGAGTCGCAGGGTCTGTTTTGCGCAGCTCTGTACAATGGCACACAGATGACATTGATACTTCTCCCAGAGTGAGGACTTGTGGTGGGTGATTCGGATGGCTCCTCAAACCACTCACATTAAAAGGGACAATTCTGCTGCCTTCGTCAGGGCTCGTTCCTCTGCCCCCTGAGGCGGGAACTTCAGATGCAGATGTATATAAAATAACCATAAGGGGGCTGTTTGGGATGTTTTAGGGAAAAGGGGACTGTTTTAGTTTCTGTATTTTTAATGCTGCCATGTTGAGGTCACTACAAAGGGGCCTACTGAGGTTCTGTCACCCAGGGGCTTACTGAAACCGTCAATCTAAATTCAAATTGCAAGCAAATAAAATTGTTGTTGTATATTTTAGTTTTTGGTGTTTTTTTGGTTATAAAAACTTGGCCTTCCAAGCCACAAACACTGTATCAATAAAGATTGAACCTTTCAAGAGGAAGGACATGGAATGGTACTTTAAATGTTTAATTCTTTTTCAATTGTAGATTTTATCTAGTTTGAATCTTTGCCTTTGTCATAAACAAAAACAGGCGATGGCAGATGCATGTAGGTTATATAAGAATCTTGAAAATAAATCTGGCTCAACCATATCATGAATTTTTGTAATGTCCTTTTAATGCAATTTAACTGGTTAAGGACCGGGCCCTTTCTTGTTTTTTCATTTCCATTTTTCACTCCCCACCTTCAAAAATCTATAACTTTTTTATTTTTACACGTAAAAAGCTGTGTGATGGCTTGTTTGTTGCGTAAGATTGCACTTCATAGTGATCGCATTGAATATTCCCTACCATATACTGGGAAGCGGGAAAACAATTCCAAATGCAGTGAAAATGGTGAAAAAACGCATTTGTGTCGTATTCTTGTGGGCTTGGATATTACGGCTTTCACTTCACGCCACAAATGACGCATCTAATTTATTCTTTGGGTCAATACGATTACAGGGATACCAAATTTGTATAGGTTTTATAATGTTTTCATACATTTACAAAAATTAAAACCTCCTGTACAAAAATTTTTTTTTTATTTTGCCGTCTTCTTGTGCTTATAACTTTTTCATACTTCGTTGTATGGAGTTGAGGGTGGTGTCATCTTTTGCGACTTTTGATGATGTTTTTTAATGATATTATTTTTAGGACTGTACGACCTTTTGATCACTTTTTATAGAATTTTAAATTTTTTTTTAAATGGCAAAAAAGTGCCAGTTTTGACTTTGGACGCGATTTTCCGTTACGGGGTTAAACGCAGTGAAAAACCGTTATCATATATTGATAGATCGGGCATTTTCGGACGCGGCGATACCTAATGTGTTTATGATTTTTACTGTTTATTTATATTTATATCAGTTTTTATTTTTACTATTTTTCAGACTCCCTAGGGTACTTTAACCCTAGGTTGTCTAATTGATCCTACCATATACTGCCATACTACAGTATGGCAGTATATGGGGATTTTACTCCTCATACATTACAATGTGCTGTTAGCACATTGTAATGAATGGGTTAACCCGAAGTAGCTTCGGGTCTTCGTGAGACCCGAAGCTACCATGGCGACGGATCGCCACTCCCCGATGACGTCACGGGGAGCGGCGATCCTCGGAAAGATGGTGGCGCCCATGCGCCGCCATCTGTTTAAAGTCGCCGGCAAATCAGCAAGAAAACACCCGCGATCGGTGCCGGCACACGATCGCGGGTGTTACCGGTAAGCCTTTGCTGCAATATGCAGCAGAGACTTACCGGCTATGGAGAGGACTCGGCCCGCGAGCCCTCTCCATGCATCGGAATGCAACCGCCGCCGTGAATACACGGCGGGCGGTCGCGAACCGGTTAAAGTCACATGAAAACCAAATTAGATTGTAAACTCTTGCAAGCAGTTTGCTCACCTGACCACATTATGGTCACCTGACCACAGTATTGTCTTATTTTGTTTGCATATTTTAGTTGTTATAATTATTACTGCAAAAATCACTGTGCAGTTTTAATCAAAAACCTAGTTAAAATTTAAAAATTTCCTGCCCTAACATGGAACTTTTTCTTACAGTGATATTCAGTCTCCTCTGGGCTCGTTGTCAGTATTATCCAGCCTAATGCTCAGACTGCGGGGCTCAGCTTACTCTCTAGTTTGGTTACAGTTGTATGTAGCTTTTTGTCATTTTGCAGCCCTGTAGGCTTCCATTAGTTGTGGCACACGTTCTTCATAAATCCAATTTTTTGGACTAATTGCCTAATTAACACAATAAATATTCATTCTATAATTATAACATTGTGCTGCCATAAAAACTATGATAACATCACTGTGCAGAATTTGAAGTACATAGAAGTATAAATGCAAAACTTGCTAAGTCTTTTGCACAAGGGGCTTTGGCCAAAATCCTACACCAGGAGGGAACTGGTATTAACAGTTATTACTGGACGCCGGCAGCGTCACTGTAGTTGCCTGGGTCATGGAGAGTTATGGACGCATCCAGACGATGGCAGTGGTGGTGACTCGGTCATAGAGTGCATGGTAGCGATGAGGAGCCAGCGACAGGAAGGTGAGGTAAGGTGAGAGTTAATTTTTTTTTCTTTGGTTGTTACTACCTGTCTACGGAAGGCAAGTGCTATAGCTACCTATATACTGAGGAGCATGTGCTCTGGCTACCTATCTACTGGGGGCATGTGCTCATGCTACCTATCTACTGGGGGGCATTTGCTGTGACTACCTATCTACTGGGGGGCATGTGCTATGGCTAGCTATTTATTGGGGGGCATGTGCATATTGTATAGCTCTCATGGAAGTACATTTTATATATGGCATTCATAGCTCTCTCAGCCAAAAAGGTTCCCGACCCCTGGCCTAGGGTAAATGAGGTGCAGGCAGGACACCAAAACAGGCTATGCAAGATACACATGGCACAGAAAAGTTGACCAGCTAGACTGCAAACTCCCCAGTAAAGGGTAAAAAGGTTTGCAGAAAACCCAAAGATGTGCATCTATACCATATAGTTAAGATGAATAATCTGTGTAACCCCCATTACCACTACCAATTTATTGGTTATCCAGGTACAGCACTGCACACAGAGGCATGGCTATATCTGTTGTCTCAACAAATAATAAAATATAAAGAAAGATAAAGAATATAGAGTGGTCAGTATTGTGGTGACCTATTTAGGTTATGATAGGCCACAACACAAACAAAGAAATAATTTGGACATTACCAGGAAGCATATTCCGGTGTCTGTGATCCAGATTGGGATATAAATGGATGCAACAAAGAAATAAACACCTATATTCCGGCACAGGGTAGGTAATTTCTATAACCCCCTTCTCTTAAAATGGGGATTTTTTTATTTATAGGCTACATTAGGCTCTATTCCCACAATTTTTTTATATTTTCAGTGTATACACCAGCTATGTTCTTGGCGTATACTTTGAGCATAAATATAGACATATACTGGTAGATAGAGGGATCCTTTTTGCCTCCATCTGCACAGTATAGGTCGCATCCTGCAACACATACAAGGAGGAAAGACATAGCAAGCGGCTTCTTTTCTATTCTGCTTCCTGCTAAACAAATGGGGGACAGATACAACTGTATTGCATCCACCTCCAGATTCCGCCGCGCATACCCATGTCTTGGTCCTCCATTGTAAGGGTAAGCTGGGAATCCGCATCAACATATTCTTGTTACAGAGGGCATTAACTAGATGTGATTGAGCCTTAGAATGCAGTTTTGGTAGAAAAGACGATACATGATGTTATGGATAGTACAAGCATTTACTAAAGCAGACATGTTAGGAGAGGTGACAGGTCCCCTTTCACTTTGGAGTATATTCCAATAAAATGGGATGTAAGAGTTCCCTTCCAACAGCAGCTTTACTATGAAGGAAAGACATACAATTATGTTGTAAAAGTAATTGTTTCGTTTCCAGGCTATGATGAATCATTCAGCGCTCATCTCGTACTTGTAAGTGTTAGATTCCGTTTCCTTCCACAATCGTTAAAAACACAGAAACAATGTTTCATCTGCTAATTCCCTAGACATAAATGGGTTTACCAGCGCTTTTTGATATCCATGGGATAAGTCATCAATGTTAGATCAGTGTCCGGCTGCCTTAGAGCCATGGTAAACACAGAGAACAAACAGCAATTTTTTTCCATTATCAATATCAATGAATTATAAAACCACTTTAAAATCTGTGTTCTGCATTTTTCTTCCACATGAATCATGGGTCTGTGTGGAAAGATGGTTGTGTAAATTGCTGCATTCATAACTCAGGGACTATGTGCTGGACGAATGATATGGCCATCTGAATTAGGACGTATACAAGGATTTTACACCTTTCAATTGGAGATGTCATAAATGTGTGAACATAATGGTACAATGAATGAGAAAACTTCTAAGAATACATGGACTGAGGTGAGAAATTCTGTTTGAAGTTTTGAGGAATGTGTTGGAATACTATAAGCAATTTAACATGAACACATTCACATCTCCATGATTCAGCTGCAGGCATCAACCAAGTCTGCATGCATCGAGACAGGAGGGAGGATATGTCAATCTGAGGAGTCTTAGTTCTATCTGCACACATTGGGGAGATTCGTTATGCCTTCTCTGGCAGAGTTTGCACCAATATTTAAAAAGAGGCTGTATCCTCTTAGTGCAGTGATGGCTAACCTATGACACGCGTGTCAGTGCTGACACGCCTAGCCATTTTCAGTGACACACGGCCGCTGGAGAGTTAAGTTTCATCCTCGGCTCCTACACGGCCAGGTGAAGTAGCCGGTAGGCTGAGAGATTGTCATGCACTGAGCTCACAGCACTTCCTCCTCCTCTACCGAGCCGGCCCCTCCCCTTGTGTGAGCTGTGCCTCGTGTCTCCAGTCAGCACAGGTATCATCCCGGGGATCAGCACCAGGAGAGGTGACCCGACCATCAACTCCAGAAACTCCTCTGCAGCTCCTGATTGTGCTGGGAGGAGTTGTTGTGGTAGGTCACCTCTACACTGACCATCTCCACAGCAGGGATGACAGAGGACAACCACTCTCATCATACATACAAGAAATCATACAGTGAGTAATGTCAGTGGACTGCATGATAAAAGTCATCTGGGCTTGTGTGTCAGTTTTGTGACGTACAAGCCCTGAAATAATCACAACGCCTAGCAAATCGTCAGACATTGCGATTATTTTGCTCCTCATGAGGGAGATGCAGACAGCGGCACCTGCGCCCTCACTATAACCTGTGAACTTTCATGACGAAGTTTGCAGGTTACTAAGCATTTTCACACATGTCTGATTGTAACAATCTATTACAATGTGCGATTTGCACATTGTAATAAATAGATGATGTGGAAAATCCCCAAATACTGCCATACTAGAGTATGGCAGTATATGGTAGGATTAATCAGACAACCTAGGGTTAAAGTACCCTAGAAGTTAAATAATTATACATATTTGTTATTTAAACTATAAATATCACAAAATTATGTTTTTTTTCTCAAGGTGACACACCACCCGAGTTATGCTCGTTTTTTTGGCGAATTTTGACACACCAAGCTCAAAAGGTTGCCCATCACTGTCTTAGTGGATATGGCTGCTAGACAGCCATTGGGGAGAAATTTGAGACTTGTGTTCCAAACGCCTGCCTTAACGAATTCACCCCAATGTGAATTGTCATGTGGAGAAACCATACATAAATCTGCATGTAAGTGTACATTCACATGACCCTCTGCTTGCTGTCATTCAAATATACTTCATGTTTACTTCCCATGGATAAACACCAATCCATGGTCATATGATGTCATACAGGTGCATGGCTGTCACAGTACAGTAATCAGAGCTGTGTGACATCACATGACCACGCACAGATTTATATCCACAGGAACGAAACAATGAAGCTTCCTGTTGACTGACAGCAAACAGAGATCTTGAAAACTGCAAGGAAGTATATTGGAAAATGTAATCATTTTTCATTTCACAAGCAATATCAATTATTTGCTGAACGTGGACAACCCCCAGGGCCGGTTTTTGAAAACAGCATATCCTACCCACTAAAAGTGGGGACCCAAAATAAAACTATTTTTTTTTTTGTATCATTCTTTTATTGAACAAGATACATGGTACAGCAAGAATCAGCATTGTAAGGCACATATATTGTACTGAAACAAAAGAAAATACAAGCGCCTTTCGCGCACGCAGGCGCAGGTGCCTATGACTAACAATATTTTAACAACAGTCACAAGCAATAGTATGGGACTGTAGGAGAATTTAATATGAGATAGACAGATGATAGGTAGAGTGATAGATGCAGAAATACACTTACCGGACACTTTATTAGGTACACCTGTCCAACTGCTCGTTAACACTTAATTTCTAATCAGCCAATCACATGGCGGCAACTCAGTGCATTTAGGCATGTAGACATGGTCAAGACAATCTCCTGCAGTTCAAACTGAGCATCAGTATGGGGAAGAAAGGTGATTTAAGTGCCTTTGAACGTGGCATGGTTGTTGGTGCCAGAAGGGCTGGTCTGAGTATTTCAGAAACTGCTGATCTACTGGGATTTTCACGCACAACCATCTCTAGGGTTTACAGAGAATGGTCCGAAAAAGAAAAAACATCCAGTGAGCGGCAGTTCTGTGGGCGGAAATGCCTTGTTGATGCCAGAGGTCAGAGGAGAATGGGCAGACTGGTTCGAGCTGATAGAAAGGCAACAGTGACTCAAATCGCCACCCGTTACAACCAAGGTAGGCAGAAGAGCATCTCTGAACGCACAGTACGTCGAACTTTGAGGCAGATGGGCTACAGCAGCAGAAGACCACACCGGGTGCCACTCCTTTCAGCTAAGAACAGGAAACTGAGGCTACAATTTGCACAAGCTCATCGAAATTGGACAGTAGAAGATTGGAAAAACGTTGCCTGGTCTGATGAGTCTCGATTTCTGCTGCGACATTCGGATGGTAGGGTCAGAATTTGGCGTCAACAACATGAAAGCATGGATCCATCCTGCCTTGTATCAACGGTTCAGGCTGGTGGTGGTGGTGTCATGGTGTGGGGAATATTTTCTTGGCACTCTTTGGGCCCCTTGGTACCAACTGAGCATCGTTGCAACGCCACACCCTACCTGAGTATTGTTGCTGACCATGTCCATCCCTTTATGACCACAATGTACCCAACATCTGATGGCTACTTTCAGCAGGATAATGCGCCATGTCATAAAGCTGGAATCATCTCAGACTGGTTTCTTGAACATGACAATGAGATCACTGTACTCAAATGGCCTCCACAGTCACCAGATCTCAATCCAATAGAGCATCTTTGGGATGTGGTGGAACGGGAGATTCGCATCATGGATGTGCAGCCGACAAATCTGTGGCAACTGTGTGATGCCATCATGTCAATATGGACCAAAATCTCTGAGGAATGCTTCCAGCACCTTGTTGAATCTATGCCACGAAGAATTGAGGCAGTTCTGAAGGCAAAAGGGGGTCCAACCCGTTACTAGCATGGTGTACCTAATAAAGTGGCCAGTAAGTATATAAAGTAGATTATATACAGATAGCTAGATAGATGATAGATACAGAAGAAAAATAGAAGATTGATAGATAATAGATAGAAAATATATAGATAAATGGTGAGATAGACAGATATATAGATAGGAAATAGACAAATTATAGGTGATAGATGACTAGACTGATAGATGATAGATATATAGACTGGAGATATAAGATAAGTTCAAGACGTTCAGAAGCACTGCAATGTATTGTATAAGGGATCAACGTATCCCCAGTGTCAGTCCCCTAGTGGGACAGTAAAAAAAAGTTAAGTTAAAATAAAAAAGTAAATAAGTAAATAATAAATACATTTAAAAATAATTAAAATAACTCCCTAACCACAAAACAGGTATCATTATGTCATTAGCGACCTTGGCCAAGCATCTATTACATTATTATATCCGTATTGTTAGGTGTGTAAAAATTAAAAACGAAAAATTGCAATTTTAGTGCTTCCTATCTCCCAAAAACATGTAATAGAAAACAATAAAAAGTCAGATGTACCCTATAATAGTAGCAATCTAACAGTTACCTTTTCCCACAATAAACAATCCATAATAACCCTCTTTTGATTGAGGAATAAAAAAAAGAAATGGCTCTCAAAGTATGGCGACACTTAGGCAAATGCGGTTTCCTTATAAAGGAGGTTTTATTTGCTAAAGTATTAAAATATATGAAAACCTGTACATGTTTGGTATCTCAGTAACCGTACTAACCTATAATAATTATATCATGTTTATTATACTGTAGGGTGAACTGAGTAAATGCTTAAATAAAAAAAAACAGCTGTTTTATTCTGTAGGTTGCAGGAAAGGGTTAATAAATTTGAATCCTCATGCTATTTTTACCATAAAAAAAAAAATAGACAAAAAATAAAAAAGTTAGATCTTTGGGAATTTGAGCAGGAAAAACGTAAAAAGTTCTGTGTCCTGAAGGCCATTTTAGGCCGTGTCCTTAAGGTGTAAATATTTTATCAAGAGTATAAAAAGTATTACAAAATATTCAAAGTGATAGCAGTTATTTATAATAGCTTTGAGTCATGTAAAATATACAGTATTTCTATTTTGGTACACATATTTTGATGCATGATGAAGAAACTGAGAAAAAGAAACCAAAAACATGTAAAATTAAAGAAGAATTTCCCAGGCAATATTCATGTAATATAAACATAGGACACTCTTCCTTTGCATCTCCAGTCTGTAGGAACTTCCCAATCATGTGAACATTGAATTACTTATATAAGAGACGGCATGGGGATATTAAATGGAGTGTGTTACATTATCCTCTAATATATAGTACAGGCGGTCCCCTACTTAAGGACACCCGACTTACAGACAACTCATAGTTACAGACGGACCCCTATGCCCACTGTGACCTCTGGTGAAGCTCTCTGGATGCTTTACTATAGTCCCAGACTGCAGTGTTTAGCTGTAAGGTGTCTGTAATGAAGCTTTATTGATAATCCTTGGTCCCATTACACCAAAAATTTTGAAACTCCAATTGTCACTGGGGCAAAAGAAAAAAAATTGTCTAGAACTTCCATTATAAAATATACAGTTTCAACTTACATACAAATTCAACTTCAGAACAAACCTCCGGACCCTATCTTGTATGTAACCCGGGGACTGCCTGTATATGATCTGTATTGGGATGTTACATAGAAGTCATTATGTTAATTCAACATGTCAATGAACAATTGATAGGATCAGCGAGTTGTCCAGGTAGAATAGTTTAGAGTTTAAAGAGAAAGAATGAAATTTCTTATCTACATTGGATCCGGCGTGTGATAGCAGACACATTGTTGTAGTTAAGAAACTGACGGAAACTTTATTATTATATGTCAACTGAACAACTGAAAAGGTGTCTCCTGGGGCTAGAAGGGATTTCTGCTATAGCTCTTGGGGTTTTTTAAGAGGCATTGCAATCTGAAAGGCATTTTCTAATTAGAATATTCTTAAAAAGGGCAAAATATAAATAGGGCAACAGCTAAATATAATCTGATCAAGTGTGTTAAAAAAAATGTTTGTATAAAATGTATAGGTTACAGCTGAGGGCCTCATTACGGTTCATGTAACAAACGATATTGGGCAATACAGCTACTTGTATATAGGGTTTAACATACAAATATGAGATTTTACAAGGGAAGAGGTGTCCTCTGTAAGCCCTGCAGCACCCCAAGATTGCAGGGTGCCAAGTCAGTCTTACCTTCCAGACATGGCAGATGCTTGTATTTAACCTTTTGATCAGGTTTACAGGGCTGTAGAACCAGTAGTATACCTTTGACTCCACAGGCCTGGTTTCCTGATCACTCTAGCAGTTCTAAGATAAGTGTATGGATTTCTTCCCAGTGCCTTATTTCTCTGATCTGTAGAAAGAGCTCACTCACTACTGAGCATGTACATAGAGTGCAGGCCCATTTAACTAAACAAAAAGTCCAGAAAAGGAGTGTACAACCTGTTCATGGGTCACATGCTGCCGGCACCCTAGCACCCGGACCCTAGTCAGAGTCCATTGAGCGCTTCTATAACTGATGGAAGTTTTCATTGGTGCAGGAGGCCGGGTAGCACCGAGAGCAGCTGTGAAGTGCTCACGCCTGCCGGGTCCTCTCATGGCGCTCAGCTGTGTCCCGACTCTGCTTCTACATGGCGTTGTCAGGACCCAGAGCAAAGCGGTCCCTGGAGCAGGAAAGGAACCAGGAGTGGTAAGTACTTGTCAGCTGTACTGTACTTATCGCAGGTCCTTTCCTCTTCCTGTGTCCAGGGCAGAGCAGCACATGGAGGAGAAAAAACTGCACTGCCTGAGCCAAAAAGGGGCTTCTGTGACGTACACAGTAGCCCATGTGCATATTTGTAAAAGGACTCCAACTCCATCAAAATGGCCACCGACTCCTGGTTTCTGCAATACAGTGATCTATGGGTTCTGTGCACTATCCTATCAAACTCTCAGAACCATGTACAACAGGTTTTACTTTAAAGGGGTTGTCCACTTTCAGCAAATAATTGATAAGGTTTATACAAGTTAAATGTATACAATTTTCTGATATACTTTCTGTATCAGTTTTCTAGATCTCTGCTTGCTGTCATTCTATAGGATGCTGGGTAGAATATGTCCATGTGATGTGATGGAGGTGCAAGAGCCATTATTACCACACATCTCTAATTACTCTCTATGATACTAACATGCACCTGTATGTCCATCACATGCATGACCATGGTCACATTTCTGTCCACTGGAAGTAAACACAGAAGCTTTCTATAGCAGGACAGCAAGCAGAGATCTAGAAAACCATGAAGATTTGATACAGAAAGTATTTTGGAAAATTGAATAACCTTTTCTCACACAAACAATATCAATGATTTGCTGTAAGTGGACAACCCTTTAATAATGCTGAACTCCGTGCAATCATCAACAAAAACACTTTACACATTTCATAGAAAAATATTTTTATTGAAATTTACAGCCTTTAAATATTATTTTTCAAATATTTTATATAACCCAAACTTAAAACAGGAAAATCCAAGAAGACATATTAAAAATTTTGACTGGGAAGTAACAGAAAATGTTTTTAAGAACTTTTGCAATACATCTTAAGAAATAAATATAAAGGAAAAAAAAAACATATACTCATGTGTTTAGTAAATATCACATTGAGCAACACAAGTGTTAGGCCAGAGGCACATGAGTGTAATTCGTAGGACTGTAAACACCCAAAGTCATAAATTAAGGGACCGTGTTCTTGATTCTATTGAGCTTAACATTTGTACAAATTATTTATAATTTCATATTACCAAGAAAGCCATATTTGTGGCAAGATCTACATTTTAAAAATTGAAAGCTAAATTTTATTGCTAGTGAATAAGACTTTGGAAATCTTTCAAAACGTTTTCTGGATTTATGAGAAAGTCCATTCATACCAGTACTTATCTACCTCCTTATATTCTTGATCAGTTCTATGCACTTCTTTAGCTTCTGGACTATTGGGACTTCAAGGACTGACCATAGTCCTTTTCGCCCTCTGTAATCATGAATACAGCTGCTGTGTTGTGGGAAAGGCCTCCTTGTATTATATATCACTATGATGCATCAAGTCTCATCCTCTCTTGACAGTCTGTGAAATCCAGCCACCGCACAGTCAAGGATTCACAGACTGACTATGGTCATGTGTCTCTGGCCTAATGGTCAGTTTAATTTCCAGGTTGTATATCTATCCAGTGCTCAGGAGGTACATGAAACCATCCTGTATACAAGCTAAATACTGTAGTGCAGTCATAATATAGTTTCACATACAAGTATATTTCAGCAAAATATGTTATTAAAAAACAAAAAATTATTACGTGACCCAAAAAAAAAAAAAAAAAAAAGTAAATCCTCCCTCACTCCACTCAAAAACTTTAAGGGACATCTACTATCAGTTTACTGATGGAAGATGCAACTAAATAAGAAGTTCCAATTCATTTATTATAACTCTATATGCCGCGATTGCGGAAATATAGAATTATAAACGTTATGCTAATTACCCTGGAGCAATCGGGTGATGTAGCCTGAACGCCCCAGGATAATTAGCAAAACTTTTATAATGCTATATATTTCTGCAATTGCGACATATAGAGTTATAATAACAGAAGTCCTGAGGAACAATGTTCCTCTGGAACTTCTTTTTAGGACACCTCTATCATCAGTAAACTGCTGGTAGATGTTCTTTAAAGTCGACACCGGAAGTAATTCTAATTGAGCTGTTTCATAAAGGATATGACTTGCTTAAGCATTTTTTTTTCTGTTAATAACTAAGCAGAAAGGTACTTTTTTATTTCATCTGTAGGCTTCGTTAACCCCAACACTGTGCATGATTATGAGGCAGCCATATTCCCTGAGCTCAGCTGGATACAGTGATCTGCACAGACCATGCGGAATGAAAATAAAAATTTCAAGTGGAAAAAAGTTAAACCATAAAAACGTATGGTTGTTTTCAAATGATATATTGCTTTTAACTCAGTCTGCCTATAACAAGGAGAGCTTCCAAAATAACATTGATGAAGTGAAGATGACACCTGATGATGAGGCATTACCAGAGTAACAAAATAAAAATAAAATAACATGGAATTTTCTATTTTAATTTTTTACAGGTAAACAACGTCAGCAGCTGCATGTGTATATTGGAAAAGGCAGATATCTAAATAAAATATAAGAAGCATCAACCAAAAAGCCAATCCCCACATTGGGCTAGAAGTACAATAGTGGTGTCACTGTGTATTAAGAAACCATTTTGTTTGGAAGGAAATACATGCACAGTGAACAGGGTATTCCTCATATTATGTTCTGTCTTAAACAATGTACTTTGCAATACTGTGTGATGCATTTTCAAGGCCAATAGGGTGATCCGATGATCCAGTCCAAGTCCTCACTGTGGTTTACATACCACAAATCTACCTGCAGGCTATTCCACGTAGTCTCCGCGATCTCTGTATTTCATGTACGAATCTCCTTCAGGATTAAAAGCCCCCATTTTTATGTTTAGCTTCTCAAAAAGTTTCTGTGCTGCAAGCTTAGCTTGTTTCTCCTGTGGATATAAAATAAAACACATATAGCAGTAAATAAATAGCATTTATGATAATGAAATGAAAGGCCAACAACCATCCAGTGTGGTCAGGAGATTACACAGCAGCTGGAAACCTACTAAGAGACTGTCTATAAACATGGCGGCTGGGACATGGAACTCTCCACAGTTCTGCATGTTATACGACTGCTTCAATCTACATAATACAGTCACCAACAGCATCTCCCTCGCTCATCTTCCAATTTTACTATCAGCCTACAGTGTTCTGTCAGTGTGAGTAAAAGAATGGCGTAGGTAGGCGTATACCACAGCCTGCACTTTATTTCATGATCTAAACACTGCTACGTCAGCTGATGGGCTCACAGATGGCAAACATTTATATGACAATGCGGTTTTAATTTCCATTTTGACGAATGGAAGGATATACTTTTTTCTAGTTATATTTGCTAGGATTTGGTAATTATTGAGAATAAACAGCGTTGTAGCATGCATGACTAGTCTGCTGCATCAACAGCCAACCAAGTATTGTCCTGTATAATAAAAAGCTATGGCAAGCGTTTTATTACTGATTTAGTATCAGAAAAGTAAAAATAAAAAGCAAACAAAAACATATTCACAGATGCTACATAAGATGATTATATTATATGATATATTATTAAAGGACACCTGTCATCAGGTCTGTGTCACTTGTCCTGTCACTACTACCTGTTGGAGCAGCTCACATGGATTCCATCCCAGCCTTTATCTAGTAAATTCATAAATTAAACATTGTAAAATCATCTATTCTTTATTATGTAAATGAGGCTGGTCACATGGTCAGAGGCAGTGATGTCACCGCTGTTACTCCTCCCCTCTTCTCCCCCCTGCTCATGTCTGTGTGTAATGTATAGTAAAGCATGGCTAGTGTGTGTATGTCATCTGCTGACATGCTGCATCCTCCTAATACACAGAGACACAGACATCAGCTACACAAGTACCTGACATGTTCTGCTATAACATGGCTGCATCCTGGAGCTGTTGTATCTCTCCTAAACACACACACATGCACACACATGGCCACCAGCAAGCACATGGAGGAACCTCACATTATGATACAGGCTGTCAGTCAAGCACAGGGGGTGTGGCTGTGCCGCCCACTCATGAATAAGCTGGACAGCTTGAATATGCTAATGACTCATTGGACTTTTCACAGGTCATTTGCATACATCTTTAGGACCTCATTGCTTAGGTTTACAGGCATGTAGAGGGACAATGAAGGGATAGAGGCAATGCTCTCTAATGGCAGTTTATGAAAATCTATTTAGATTAGGGGGGTTATTTTGCATGACGGGTTCTCTTTAATAGTCCGATTAAACATTGTCACTACACATGGTTAAAGAAAGTTTCATACATTACTGCCCAAACTACCCATCAGATTATGTCACTTGATTTCATGGGATTTGGTAATGGCAAAAATTATGAGCTTTAAATAAAAAGTAAAAAAAAAAGCCTACCTATACACTACTGTGACATGATCACTGTTGAAGTTCAAGAACATTAAAGAAAATAGACCATCAAAATCAAGCCTGGTAGACCATCGTCACTTATTGTTATCCATGGTCTTGTTCCTTCAAAAACAACTTTTATAATTAAGCAAATGAGGCAGAAGGACTCTGTAGACCCCCTGTGCTGTTGCTTCATCAGCTGTTACATTGTGCAAGGAACATTTTCCCCTCCCTCTGTGTGCTGAAACTTCCTGAGTGAGACCATGTATCAAGTTATAAAGAATCCAAGCACTCCTTTAGGTATGATGCCAGAAAAGTGATATTTATTTACAGTGATCAAGGTGTGCGGGGGGTCGTGTAACTAACGGTGCATGGCCGTTCTTAGTTGGTGGAGCGATTTGTCTGGTTAATTCCGATAACGAACGAGACTCCTGCATGCTAAATAGTTACGCGACCCCCCGCACAGCTTGATCACTGTAAATAAATATTACTTTTCTGGCATCATACCTAAAGGAGTGCTTGGATTCTTTATAACTTGACATAATTGGGGTGGGTACCCTAATCCGCTATAGCACCCACTGTCGATGTGCGACCGCACAAATTAGAATGAGACCATGTATCAGCTTGTAAAGCTGCAGCACAGAGGGGCTCTGGTAACCAGAGCCCTTTGGGTTTATTAGCATAATGTTACATTAACCGTTTTAAAGGGAATCTACCACCACAAATCTAGATTGGGTGGTAGGTGGATCAATGGGACGTGAGGATAGCCCTTTTAAGGGCTAATCCTCACGTCCCCGCACTTTTTTAGTAACTTTTATCAAACTTTTATGCTAATTTTATTATGTGGCTACTCCACGCCCCAGTAGCCGCATCTGAGGTTACACGAGGCGGCTACTCCACGCCCCCGGTAGCCTCTTTTCTCCTCCTACTCACCATCTTCGGCGCGCAGCTGCAGGCCCGCGCCTGTGCAGCCCCGGCTTCGGAGCAGTGACCGCGCAGGCGCGGGCCTGCTGTTCTGCACATGCGCAGACTGCAGGATCGTAGGACGAGGGCGCGCAGATGGTGAGTAGGAGGAGAAAAGAGGCTACCGGGGCGTGGAGTAGCCGCCTCGTGTAACCTCAGATGCGGCTACTCCATGCACCAGTAGCCGCATAATAAAATTAGCATAAAAGTTTGATAAAAGTTACTAAAAAAGTGCGGGGACGTGAGGATTAGCCCTTAAAAGGGCTATCCTCACGTCCCATTGATCCACCTACCACCCGATCTACCTTTATAGGTAGATTTGTGGTGGTAGGTTCCCTTTAAACATTCATTTTAGAAGGAAGGAGGCCATTGATAACAAATACAGGATCACCACAGCCATGGTTCCTGGATCTATGAGTAAGTGTCCCTTGTTTATCATGTTAGATTTTGATGGTAGATCTTCTTTAAATAGCATTTTACCCTACATGCTGGACAAGCCATCTTTGAAAATGCTTTATTGATACTGTTATTTAAGAATTGCCATAACATCTGCCCCATTTGCCCTGAACTCCGACACATCAGACAGTTTAGGATACCAAATCATTTATAGAAAAATATGATAACTGGGCCTTCATCTTTTGTGGCCATATTACAGGTGGTCCCCTATTATAGACACCAGACTAAAAAAGGTAACACATTTTTGTGCAACTGATTTCTAAGCACAGGCAGTCCCCGGGTTACATACAAGATTGGGTCTGTAGGTTTGTTCTTAAGTTGAATTTGTATGTAAGTCGGAACTGTATATTTTATCATTGTAACACCAGACAGAACTTTTTTTGGTCTCTGTGACAATTGGATTTTAATAATGTTGGGTTGTTGTAAGAATCAATATTAACACTAAAGCTTCATTACAGACACCTGTGATACCTGTTATAGCTGATTATTGTAGCCTAGGACTAAAGTACACTAAATTACCAATATCCAGAGGTCCGTTTGTAACTAGGGGTCGTATGTAAGTCGAGTGTTCTTAAGTAGGGGACCGCCTGTATTTCCAATGCCAGCAGGGGACTGGAGTGAATTTGTGTCAAACTTTGGATAAATCTGGCATATTTAGGTATTTAAGTAAGAAGCGGAGTAGAAATGTTGCAAAAAAGTCTAGCTTTTTTGTGCAAATCAGCACTTCTAGACAATTGTAAGCCATCTGAATGGCAGAAACTACAATTATAAAGTCCTCCTATTGTTTTGGGGATTCAGATGATCATTAAAAGTAAAAAAAAAAAAAAAAATTACCTCATAAATTTTTTTCTGAGCCATTTGAAGTTCTAGAGATTCCTCCAGAGGTAGTAACTGGGCTGGAGAGTGATGAAGTGGCGGAAGTCTCGCAGCAGTGATGTCATCCAGATGTTTCCTGTCTTGTAATTTTCTCTGTTCTGCACTCATTCTAAGCACTTTATCTCCTGGTGATTGATTTGGAGTTGAGCTGTTTGAGTCTGATGGCAATCTAAAAATAAAAGAGCAAATGCTTACTAATGTGTCTAATAGCAGATCAGAACTTCACTTTACAAGATAAGGATATTTTAGGATTTGTTCTACATTCTATATGCCTTCATTTCCAGAAGGTCAATATGAATTTCAATGTCAGGGTAAATTAAAAAATATATACATATGTTTCAGTTACTACTACCACAATGTTTTAACTGTATATATGTATTTTGGTCAATAAAATATGTAAATTCAAAATCACACATTGTAGTAACATTTTACAAGGGTTTAAACTTTGGTAGACCACTTCTGAGTAGTGACAGTCAGCTAGAAGAATCTCTCTTCTGTGGAAGGAAGAAGTCCCTGCAATACAGCTCTACTCAAGTGATGTCTAACCCTCACATTTTGGATCTGCCACCACTTTCCAAACATTAATGGTAGTGGTAGGTATAACCTGCTGATTTACCATATCCCCCATTGATTGCAAGAATAGGGGGTCCATTGTCCAGCTATTGATTGGCTAGAAGTCCCTCTTATGAGAAAGGGGCCCATTGTACCCCTATTCTCACTTTGTATAGTGGGACTCCCCTGGGGATTACAAGAGTAGATTTCCATTGTATCCCCATTCACCGTCTCTTATCTGCTAAGAAACCCACTTATTATGAGAACAGGGGCCCAGTGTCCCTCTATTCACTGTATATGATTGGCTAGGGCCCCCACTTATGAGAACAATGGTTCATTGCCCCCATATTCACTGTATATGATCCACTATAACCCACATGCATTTCAAGAATGGGGGTCCATTGTCCCCCTATTCACTGTATATTATCTAATAGGACTAGAATAAGAATGGGGGACCATTGTTATTGTATTCACTAGCCAAGAACCGTACACGGTTATTTTTGTAAATGTTAGAGATAAATAAAGCTGTGGAACCAGCTTCTCTATTCCTTTGGAGGCTACAAGATATTGTAAAGAGAGAAATCTCAAGATTATGCTTAGTAGGTTGCTTATGTGCACAAAATACATTTATTAACTTTTCATCATGTAATCTGATAACTGTCTGTATCTGTGAAATTTCTCTGCTTCAAAGATGCTGTCCGTATCAGAGATAAAGCAGTAACAATAGGTAGACGGCACCCAGTAGATACGTGGTGCTCAGGTACGGCCAACGCCTTAGATAAGTAACCAACAGAGATCCTGGCACTCACGATTTTCATCAGCTTGTGTTTTTAATGGAAAAATGAAAGTTACAGCATGTTAATGCAATAACATGCTGTAACTTTCATTTTTCCATTAAAAACACAAGCTGACGAAAATCGTGAGTGCTGGGATTTCTGTATCGAAGATAAGACTTTGGAATGCAAGAATTTGAACACCCTGAAATCTTGGTCATTACTGCATCCTCCAAATCAAGGGAGGCCACAGAACAAAGCTAGCAACACCTACTTTTACTTCAATATAAGTTTGTATACTTCTTTGACCAAGGGGGAGTTATACCTGGTGTGATTCTTTATGAGTGGGTCTCCTCATAAGGAGGTTTCCTACCTCAACAATACTCCTGTTCCTGTGATCGACGAGGGTCCTAAAGCTGGGACCTATAAAGAGCTGGAAGCTATCCCCATGTTGTGGATAGGGGAGAACTTGCAGTCATTCAAATAGACCTTTAGTAACAACCGATGACCGTGTTCATAGAGGACAGATCCTCTATTGCTACATTTTCACATACCTGTTAGTTTTGAATCTTTCCTTCCTTTGGACAGGGCTTTCCGATCGCCTCTCTAGAACCTCAATGTAATGAGATTTCTTTGTTCCACCGGTACCTGGGCTGGAGCTGATCTCCTCATATTCAGCAGAAGTATCTGAGGAGCTTTGCTTCGCTTCATCACCACTATCTTTAATACTAATAAACTTCAGGCTATTTGCCAGGACATCAGCTGAATTCTCATCTGTATGCGAATTACAGGTCTCTTCCCTGGTGTTCAGAGAGGCAGGAGAGCTGCTTATATCCTGGTTACGTGCAGACTTTGTCTCATTGGCCTGATCAGATGAGGGCTCTTTTCCCTCTGTCACAGTGGTGGGGACTTGTCTCACCTTATCATCAGGTTCCTCTAAGGCTTTGCCATTCTCTCTTATATTACGCTGTTGTTCCTGAAACTGTAACTTGAATGCTGAAAGACTATCTGTTTTTTGCTTCTGTCTTTTATGTTCAGCAATGGCTGCCCGGATTTTTTCAGTGTATTCCAAAATCTTTTTTCCTCGGTCTGGAAGCTTAGCAATAAATTTTCTATAAAAAGAATACAAAAAAAACCACAAATGTTACAATAGTTCTAAGCAGCATTTGCTAAATATTCACAGCAAACATAGTCCGGATCCTTCCACTAGGCAGATCTAACCCAATAATAAAAAAGACAGTCTACAGTCAGTGTCCTTATTCTATTGTCATATGTTAAGTCGTCAATAACTTTTCAACAAACTTTGTGTAAATCACTTGTACAATATAGTGAACTTATCGAAACCAAATGCCCCCCCTTCTTATCAGGCTCACTACAGTCTCTTCCCCTCCTACAACCTAAAACCCATGGGACTCTTCTTCCCAAATTAACTCATTAATCAATTCGATGGAGGGAGTGGAGGAGAAAGACAGAACCTCTGCTGTGTAAGTCCATTTCATAAGACATTATATAGATTTTCCTTATTCATATAACTGTACTTCGTGTTCTGTGGTCCCTTGTTTGCAACATGTGTGTCAAAGGTACAAGGTTCGATCGCGGGCTGATGACAATAGAAAATAAATGCCCAAATAGGGTTGTATTAGGATTCTGAAATATGGAGCTTGAGAATATGGCTCACACACGAGGCTGTAGAAACCAGAGCAGTGAGTGAGCTTATAGCAATATATGGGGCCATGTGGCCTCTAAAATAGCAGCTAGTACAGGGCCCAGTTCCACGTTCCTGAACCTTAGGCGAATCTATATAAATTTACAGTACACAATCCTTCTGACTTTATGAAGGCGTTTTATCCTACTGGTAACTACTGGCCAAAATAGATCATGCTTCTTATTTTCTTACAGAGCTGATTTAGCAGTGGTGAATAAAGCCAAAAAAATGGACCGTTTTCTGGTAGAAAATATGATGCTAGGAGTAGCTGTCTGCCGGTTGTACAGCTGCGCCATCACTGTTGTGGAGATGTGTGACAACTGATCGTTTTGGCGCTGTTGTTCGGCCAGCAGACCGTACTACACTGTGCTCTGTCCATCTGTCCCGAGCGCGGGCCCAAGACCGGGGTCGCCCAGGTCGTTTCTACAGCTGAATGTTCACTACACAGCAGGTCGGAATATTAACTATAGAAAACACCCACTACAAGACATGGCCAACAGGCAGAAATACGGTGTCTACCTCTACAGGTGACATTTTAGTTGACAAATAGCAACTAAGTGGAGCATAGCTTACAGTGCTATTCCTTATAATCTTTATTAATATAGCGCCATCATATCCCTGCTGCAGTTACCCCCAGCTAGCGGCTCTACTGACTCCTAGCCAGTGACTGATGGTCTATGGAGACTTACTACAGACTGCAGCAGGGACAGGCAGGTCTGAGGACAGTTCATGCAGTATATGGGTATAGCATATATAGTATATGGGTATAGCATATATAGTATATGGGTATAGCATATATAGTATATGGGTATAGCATATATAGTATATGGGTATAGCATATATAGTATATGGGTATAGCATATATAGTATATGGGTATAGCATATATAGCAGTGATGGCGAACCTTTTAGAGACCGAGTGCCCAAACTCCAAACCAAAGTCCATGTAATCATCGCAAAGTGCCAACACGTCTATTTAGCCTAAAATCACACCATACCACTCTATAAGGGACATATAATACTGCAACATGATGACCATTACCAGTACAACAAGATAAATACCACCATACTGATAATAAAAAGACCACTAAAGAAACTATAACATCACTAATTATATCACAAAGCAGGAGCAAATACAGCGGGGAATACTACCCCCATCCAGTGAGGAGCACTACCCCCATCCACTGAGGATTACTACCCCCATCCAGTGGCAATATGAAGGATTTTTGAATTTGGGAGGGGGTGTGTAGGGTAATGTGTATGTTGTAGGGTGGAGGGTGGGTGCACTGAATAGCAAATCTACATGGCATCAGGCAGGTGAATTTACCATCAAATCACCACATGACACATGTCTGTGGCCACACACACATACATATATACATATATATACTGCCCTTGGTCTGGAGCTCTGGGCACCTGTGCCATGCTGTCAGTGAGGGCAGTGTAGTGCACCCCAGGGTCACTGGCAGCATGGCACAGTGACAGGAGAACTGGACCAGGGGCAGTATACATGTGGCCACAGAGATGTGTCATACAGGGCAGTTTGGGACACTAAACAATAAGCACCTACAGTTGTTCAGTGTCCCAAAACTGCCTGCCTGCTGCCTGTGTAATACACACAGAGCAGCTCCTGCCCACCTGCTGCACTTCTGTACTCACTGTCGCTGATGCTGTAAGCTCCGACAGTTCCCTCTCACTCTCCTCCTGTTCCGGGGCTGAAGGGGGAGGGGGAGGGAGTGGAGGGGCGGTCAGATGCAGCCTTCAGTGAAAGAGATCACTGGAGCTCTCGGCGATCGGCAGCTTTTCCTGCCTGCCGGGAGTTCTAATGATTTATATATAGACAGCAGGGGAGATGGTCCGCGTGCCCACAGATAGGGCTCGGCGTGCCCTCTCTGGCACGCGTGCCATAGGTTCGCCACCACTGATATATAGTATATGGGTATAGCATATATAGTATATGGGTATAGCATATATCAGTGGTGGCGAACCTATGGCACGGGTGCCAGAGGTGGCACTCGGAGTCCTCTCTTTGGGCACCCAGGCCATCACCCAGCACAAAGGTCAACATTCAGGACTCAAGACCTGAATCAAGGAGGTGTGGACAGAGCTGGATTATCATTGTAGCCTCTTCTCCGGACCCCTGATTCACCCTGTTAAGAGGACTTTAGAGGGAAACTACAATAACAATCCAAATTTCTCCTTCTTTCTCTTGTGTTGGTGTCATCAGGGCGCCAATACAGTAACTGGTAAATTGGCATGCGGCACTTTGTAAAAAAATATCTGGCTTTTGCTTGTAGTTTTGGCACTCAGTGCCTAAAAGGTTTGCCATCACTGGCATATATAGTATATGGGTATAGCATATATAGTATATGGGTATAGCATATATAGTATATGGGTATAGCATATATAGTATATGGGTATAGCATATATAGTATATGGGTATAGCATATATAGTATATGGGTATAGCATATATAGTATATGGGTATAGCATATATAGTATATGGGTATAGCATATATAGTATATGGGTATCTCCATGCTGGAGATCCCAGGGTCAGGTAGTGAAGGTCCCCCTGCTCCCGCAGTTACACATCCCCCAGCCAATGATAACTGAGCCAGTTCCCGCCATGGAGACCTCGTACTTATTACTCAGCAGCTTCTCCTGTCGCTCCAGGATCTCGGCGAGTTCACCTAAACTTTTCCCGCGCAGCTCCCCCGCGGCCCCCTGCTTCCCTCCATCTACTGGGGAAGACATTGTCGTCCTCCGCAGTCATGGACAGGCGCGCGCTCCTCACTGCCGGGAATCACTTCCCATCGCTGGGGCGCGACGTCACGGTCACATGATTCTGGCGTCAGTGCGTCACGTGACGAATGAGGTAAGGCAGGCAGAGTCTGATGGCGCCATGTTTCCGGAGACTTCTCTGGTGCTAGCAAATGCTACACACTGTCATGTAGATATTGTCAGGATTAGTGTTGCAGCGGAGATCTTTCATAAAAAACCTTATTATGTAGAACGTGAAAACAAATTGTAATTTATTAACATTATAAAGTAGTTTTCTTATTGACAATAATTCAGTGAACAACCAAACACCAGAGACCAATATTTGCAACACCGGAATAAGGCAATAGATACTAACCAACATTAATTTAGGCATACCTCCCAACTTGTGAATGTGACATTTCCCCCTCTAAGCCACACCCTGTGGCATACCCATTCCCCCCTAGTGGACCCCAAATAGTATAATTTCTCTTTGCCTATGGCTATTCACCCCGTATAATGCCCCTTTGAGCCTTTAATTAATTCCCTATCCCCCATTTAATCTCTACCTTTCTGTACCCCCTCCCCATCACTCTGTGGTATTCTGTTCCTTCATACATTGTGCCCGTCCATCTCCAGTTCCTTATATTTTCACCCCACATTGTACCCCCCCCCCCCAAATAGATTGTGGGCCCCATTTAATACATTGTGGTGTCCCCCCTCCGCTACCATACATTATGAGCCCTTCCCCTGTTGTGGCTCTTTGATTAAAAGAAAATCACAGCTGTGATAATAATATTACTCCTCCACAGTTTGTTTGTTATATATATATATTTTTTTTCTTTCTTTGTGTTTCATTCTGCCTGTTATAAATCATTAGGCTCCATTTGTTTAAGATCAGCCAGGAAGGTGAGCCTGGCAGGGTGGTTATAAAACCCCAGGGAGTCTATGCTTGATCAGAGAAGCATGGTCTTCCTAAGTGGTAAAATTAACACCTTTCGGCCAGAGTAGTCTAGCTAGTGGGGGATGAAAAGAAGCCACAGACTGCATGTTTTTCCCTCCAAATTCAGACAAAGGGGAATATCATAGCTGCCCATAACTGGGACATAATTCATAATTATAGGTCCCAAGTCACACAGGACAGTTATGGGGTCTAGACACACTTCTGGACCGAAAATCAGAACATTAGCTGCAATGGAAGGCAGCCAATAGCAGAACACCCCTGATATTAGGCTAAGAATGGGGTTATGGGAATAACATGCCCGTTTGGTTGGAAGCCATGGCACAATTGTGCCATCTCTCAATCAAAAGTTATGGGGTTCTGATAAAAACCCAGACCCAAAAAGTAGCCCACTGATGGGAGGGGGATAGAAAAATCCCCCTCACTGTGACATCACAGCCAGGGGTGGGGGTCAAAAATCACCTGGGCTTAAATTAATGAAGCAGCCACATAGTAGGGTTCAGACTGAGTGACTCTATGACAATAGGAGGCTGGATCGATGCTTATGCCCTGTCCTCGGGCCAAAGAATTTCTTCCTATTCCACTAGCAAGAATTTTTTGTTTCTTCTTCCATAACTGTTTGTAAGTATTGTATGTGTATTGTTTTAATCCTTTTTTAATTTTATCTGACAATTTAATTCTTTGAGTGTACTGCATTTTTATGTAAATTAAAACTTTTTAATAAGCCTCTGCTTGTAGCCTTAAAGAATCTGAGTCTCTGAAGGGAATTACGTTACCAGAGGTCATTATTAGCATAGTCCATGTAGTAAGCGATTGCATGTTCTGTGTGAATTTATAATTGTAATATCGTGTAAGTAGTGAGTGCATGTGCTGAGTTATCATCAGGGTGCATTGTCTGTGTGGTTAAGGTGCCTACGGCCTTCTTTGCATAAGTAACTCGTGGGTGGTGGCAGTGTGGATTGGCTGGGGCTGAGATTCTGTGGAGTAAATTTAGCGTAAGGACGCCATTTTGTGGAAGTGGGCGGAGCTTAAGGGCTAAATTCTGGGACTCCATAGAGTAGTTATCCCAGTGTGTGAACTCCGGTGAGTCGGGTTCGTGACAGATTGGTGGCAGCGGTGGGATAGTGTATAATTTTTTATTACACTGTTAAGGCTTTAAGTGTTTGGTTTAAGCAATTAACCCTTTCACTTAAGGGCTGAAGTATTCCTAATACTACAGTCCACAAGCAAGAGACTCAGTGCACTCAAAACTTGTCAGTCAATATACATACGTGCAAAACAGTTCCCCTCCCCCTCTTTTCTTTTCTATCTTTTGTTTGCTTAGTGAGACCACTGCTACGATGGCAGAGGTATACAGAAACAGATCCAAGGCCGATCTGCTGACTCTCTGTGCGGAGAGAGGGCTAATAACAACGGGCCAGAACAAGGCGGAGGTAATTCAAACGCTGGTGGCGTTTGATGTGCAGTCCCATCCTTCTGCGGAACCGGACCAGGGACCTCCAGCCTCAGAGGAACCGATAGGAGATGTCTCGCAACCGGCTGGGCATGGCAGCGCCAGCGGTATGGACACTTCTTTTTCTCTAATTCTCCAGCAGATCGGTGACTGTGATCCTAGCCTTAGGATACAGCTGTTGATGCAAGAACGGGAGAGACAAGCAGAGCGTGAATTTGCTGAACGCCAAACAGCGCTGGAAGCTGCCCGAGCAGAGAGGGCGGCTGAGGAACGTAGACGTGAGTTTGCTGAACGCCAAGCAGAGCGGGAGCATGAGCTGCAGATGGCCCAGATACAGCTCCAACAACAGCAAAGAACTTCACCATCATCACAGAGTGAGTCCATGGACAGTGTTTCTTTTAGGCCCCGCCTGGATCGTTTTCCTGTCCTGGAGAATGATGGGGACCTGGATGTCTTTTTGCAAGGATTTGAGAGGGTCTGCAGGCAATTTCAACTGTCGCCTGCTGAATGGGCCCGATACCTTACCCCTGGACTTAAAGGCAAAGCACTGGAGGCGTTTGTAGCCTTACCTGCCTCTGTGGAGCACGATTATGAGGCTATCAAAAGGGCTCTGATACAGCGTTTTAACCTCACTCCAGAGGTATACAGGGAGCGTTTCCGTACTGTCAGGCGGACAGATACGGATAGCTATGCCGAGTTTGCCAGGAAACTGCTAAACCTGGTGAAACAATGGTCCAGAGGATGGGGTGTGACCACTCTAGAGGAGATGGATGACCTGGTCGCCATGGACCAATTTATTCACACCTGTACAGCGGAGGTGCGACAGTTCATACGAGAACGGGAGCCAAAATCGTTGGAAAAGGCTGCCCAGCTGGCAGATGTGTTTGCTGCCAGCAGAGTGCCCGAGGCACGGAAACCTGCAGCTGCAGGATGGAAGGGGGGTAAGCCCCCTGTTAACTCTTCTACAGTTTCCCACAAAGCTTCTGGGGCATACCCTTCTTCGTCATTTAAGCCAGCGGGAGACCAACGCAGGTGTTTTGTTTGCAACCGATCGGGGCACATCAGCATTACATGCCCAGAGAAGAGGAAGACCACCGCTTTGCCCAAACCAACATCGTCTTCACCATCTGTTTTGTTTGTGGGTGGGAGTAAGCTGGTGGTTGGTGACAACCTACAGGAGGTTACTGTGGGTGACAATGTCACCATGGGGTTGAGGGACACTGGTGCAGAGATGACCCTTGTGCACCCCTCACTTGTCAAGCCGGAGGATCTCATCCCAGGACGGACTCTTACAGTTGCTGGAGTTGGAGGCCTCACCCCTGCATTGCCCATGGCCCGGGTGTACCTGGATTGGGGGGCGGGGAGAGGGATGACAGACGTGGGTGTAACGGATAAAATTCCCACCAATGTGTTGCTGGGGACCGACCTGGGGCGTCTGGTCTCTAGATATGTAATCCAGGATGCCGATGAGGACACAGGCATCCCTGGTGCCCCATGTGAGTTAACATCTGATGTTGTTGGGACTATGCCTACTGTAGACTGTGACGATGATGCATCCTGTGATATTGTCGAAATGTGTAGTAACCATTTACCTGTTTCTAACCTAGCTTTTAATGCCATAGACCATGAATGTGAACATAGTAATGATGTAGAGTTTAACTGTGTTAATAATGTGGCTAAGAGTGGTAGTATGTTAACACCCACAGCTCTGCGCCAAAAGCTGGAGTGTGGTGTGTCCGCTGTAACTCGCAGTCGGAGTCTTCAGGAAGCTCACCGTTGCCTGAGTCCTGAACCTCCTGCTGTCCGGGTTACAGAGGAACAGGAGCAGACTGACAGCCTGTCACCAGTGGCTGAGACCAGTCAAGGGGTTAAACTATTAACCAGTACAGAGTCAGAGCGTCGCCAGTTTCTGGACGCCCTGCACTCAGATGAGAGTCTACACAAGCTACGTGAGAGGGCTGGTCAGACCCCTGGGGAGGGGGACAAGGAATGTATTACATGGGACCAGGGTAGGCTATATAGACAGAGCCTTCACACTGACCCCCAGCAGGATGTATCCCTTGATAGGCAACTGGTGGTACCTTGCCCTTTCCGGGAGCAGCTTTTGAGAGTTGCCCACGAGATACCACTAGCAGGCCATCTGGGGATAAGTAAAACCAAAAGTCGACTGAAGCTGAATTTCTATTGGCCCAATATGGGGAATGATGTGGCGGAATATTGCCGTTCCTGTATAGTATGTCAAAGGGTGGGGAAGGCCGGCCAGGTCCAGCGAGCACCCCTCATCCCTTTACCCATAATTGAGGAGCCTTTCCAGAGAATTGCTGTTGACATTGTAGGCCCTGTGAATGTCACCAGCAGCTCAGGTAAACGCTTCATCCTGACGGTTGTGGATTATGCCACACGTTACCCAGAGGCCGTGGCATTGTCATCCATCCGGGCTGACAAGGTGGCAGATGCGCTCCTCACTATATTCTCTCGCGTAGGGTTCCCCAGAGAGATGCTCACAGATCAGGGGACCCAGTTTATGTCTCACCTTATGCCGTGCCTCTGTAAGAAAATACAGGTGCAGCACTTGGTAGCCAGTCCTTATCACCCACAGACCAATGGACTCTGCGAGCGGTTTAATGGGACCCTCAAACAGATGCTACGGACGTTTGCGGATACCCATGGGAAGGACTGGGATCGTTATCTACCACACCTGCTATTCGCTTACAGAGCTTCCCTTTGAGCTTCTCTATGGCAGGAAGGTACGGGGCCCACTAGATCTCATGAAGGAGTCATGGGAGGGAGAATTAGGGTCACCAGAGGTCTCTGTAGTTGACTATGTTCTGAAGTTCAGGGACAGACTGCAGGCATTGACAGGGATGGTGCAGGAGAACCTGACTCAAGCCCAGGCCGACCAGAAACGGTAGTATGACAGGAACGCCAGGGAGAGAGTGTATGAGGTGGGCCAGAAGGTGTGTGTCCTGATCCCCACTACCCAAAACAAACTCCAAGCTGCGTGGGAAGGCCCATATCCCATTCATCAACGCCTAAATGACGTGAACTATGTAGTCACGATCGACCATGTTCGCAAGAAGCACAAGGTTTTTCATGTCAACATGATCAAGGCTCATCATGATAGGGATACGTGCGTCCTGCCAGTTTGCAGTATACCAGAGGAGGGAGAACGGGAGGCCTTGCCTGACTTAGTGGCATCCGCACAGGAGGGAGGGTCCATTGAGGATGCCATAGTCAGCGCCCAGCTGTCTGGATCTCAGAAATCCCAGCTGAGAGAGACACTCAACCCATACCTTGACATTTTCACCGGTAAACCAGGAAAAACCCCACTAGCCTCTCATCATGTAGACACGGGGGAACACCCACCAGTCAGACAGGGTGCATATCGGGTTTCTACAGAAGTAAGGGCTGACATTAAGAGGGAGGTGGAGGAAATGCTGGGGCTGGGGGTGATCCAAGAGTCTCAAAGTGCGTGGGCATCACCTGTGGTGCTTGTCCCCAAAAAGGACAAGACCACACGCTTCTGTGTGGACTACAGGAAGCTGAACAGCATCACAGTTTTTGACGCTTACCCAATGCCCCGCATAGATGAGCTTTTGGATCAACTCGCCAGCGCCCAGTATATCACCATCATGGATTTAAGTAGGGGATATTGGCAGATTCCCATGACAGTGGAGGCGCAGGAAAGTCCGCCTTCATCACCCCCTTTGGACTATATGAGTTTAAAGTCATGCCTTTTGGCATGAAGAATGCCCCTGCCACATTCCAGCGCTTGGTGAACAACCTGCTAAGTAAGTCTGAAGGGTTTGCTGTGGCATACCTGGATGATATTGCAGTGTTTAGCCAGACATGGGAGGAGCACTTGACACACCTGTCACAGGTGCTCAAGCGCCTCCGGGAAGCCGGTCTCACCATCAAGCCTGGGAAGTGTCAGATAGGCATGTCTGAGGTGCAATACCTAGGACACCTGGTAGGTGGGGGGACACTTAAGCCCGAGCCAGAGAAAGTAGAGGCCATTGCAAATTGGCCTACCCCCAAAACGAAGAAACAGGTGATGTCATTTCTAGGAACAGCTGGGTACTACCGTAAGTTCGTCCCTAACTACAGTACCCTGGCCAAGCCCCTCACAGACCTCACAAAGAAGAAACTACCACAGGTAGTCAGCTGGACTGCCGATTGTGAGCGGTCCATGGCGGCTCTGAAATTGGCTCTGACTAGCTCTCCAGTCTTACAGAGTCCAGATTTCAGCCGCAAGTTCATAGTCCAGACTGACGCCAGCGCCTATGGCTTGGGTGCGGTACTCAGCCAGGTCAACCCAGAGGGAGATGAGCACCCCATCCTATACCTAAGCAGGAAACTCTTACCCAGAGAGGTGGCCTATGCCACCATAGAAAAAGAATGCCTTGCCATTGTGTGGGCCCTACAGAAACTACAGCCCTACTTATATGGCCGAAAGTTCACTGTGGTAACGGACCACAACCCTCTCAGTTGGCTTCACCGGGTATCTGGGGATAACGGAAAGCTGCTGAGATGGAGTCTAGGCCTACAGCAATATGACTTTACCATTCAACACAAGAAGGGCAGTGAACATGGGAATGCGGACGGGTTGTCACGGCACGGAGAGCTGGCGGACAATGGCTTGGGATATTGATTAGAATATCCAAATCCCATGCCATATCTCTGGAGGGAGGTGTGATAATAATATTACTCCTCCACAGTTTGTTTGTTATATATATATATATTTTTTTTTTCTTTCTTTGTGTTTCATTCTGCCTGTTATAAATCATTAGGCTCCATTTGTTTAAGATCAGCCAGGAAGGTGAGCCTGGCAGGGTGGTTATAAAACCCCAGGGAGTCTATGCTTGATCAGAGAAGCATATGCTTGATCAGACAAAGGGGAATATCATAGCTGGCCATAACTGGGACATAATTCATAATTATAGGTCCCAAGTCACACAGGACAGTTATGGGGTCTAGACACACTTCTGGACCGAAAATCAGAACATTAGCTGCAATGGAAGGCAGCCAATAGCAGAACACCCCTGATATTAGGCTAAGACACCCCGAGTTTGGTATGGGGTTAATGGGAATAACATGCCCGTTTGGTTGGAAGCCATGGCACAATTGTGCCATCTCCCAATCAAAAGTTATGGGGTTCTGATAAAATCCCAGACCCAAAAAGTAGCTCACTGATGGGAGGGGGATAGAAAAATCCCCCTCACCGTGACATCACAGCCAGGGGTGGGGGTCAAAAATCACCTGGGCTTAAATTAATGAAGCAGCCACATAGTAGTGTTCAGTCTGAGGACTCTATCACAATAGAAGGCTGGATCGATGCTTATGCCCTGTCCTCGGGCCAAAGAATTTCTTCCTATTCCACTAGCAAGAATTTTTTGTTTCTTCTTCCATAACTGTTTGTAAGTATTGTATGTGTATTGTTTTAATCCTTTTTTAATTTTATCTGACAATTTAATTCTTTGAGTGTACTGCATTTTTATGTAAATTAAAACTTTTTAATAAGCCTCTGCTTGTAGCCTTAAAGAATCTGAGTCATTATTAGCATAGTCCATGTAGTAAGCGATTGCATGTTCTGTGTGAATTTATAATTGTAATATCGTGTAAGTAGTGAGTGCATGTGCTGAGTTATCATCAGGGTGCATTGTCTGTGTGGTTAAGGTGCCTACGGCCTTCTTTGCATAAGTAACTCATGGGTGGTGGCAGTGTGGATTGGCTGGGGCTGAGATTCTGTGGAGTAAATTTAGCGTAAGGACGCCATTTTGTGGAAGTGGGCGGAGCTTAAGGGCTAAATTCTGGGACTCCATAGAGTAGTTATCCCAGTGTGTGAACTCCGGTGAGTCGGGTTTGTGACAACAGCCCCTCCATGTGTTTACCCCCAGCAGTCCCGATGTGTGCAGCGTTGAAGCTGGCAGGCGCAGTGACATCATCACATCATGCCTGCCAGCCTCTGCTATACACGGCAGCAGAGATGATGAAAGGTGATGATGGAAGATGACGGCTCTGTACATCATTGTAATCTGCCACTCTATGTTTTCTTAAATCATTTAATATAACACTGTATATTTTACCTTTTAGATTTTTGGCAAAAAAACTGCTAAGAACAGTACAATGTGAGGAAGGAGCTCCAAAGTTGGGGTTAGATTATTAGACAGCTACTGTATGTTAGTCAGTGGCGTCCGAGACCGGGCCCATTGGGAGAGTAGGGCCTGCACCCACAGCTGGTCACTGTTGTGCGGACCTGGTCACAGTGGTAAGAACTGGAGGCTCAATCCCAGGCCCCCTTTGTACCGAGACCCATCATTGCAGTACTGAATGCAGCTACAACAGGCCACAAGTACCAGACTACTGTAGCCTTTAATATCATACAGTATGTACTGGTGTTTAAAACATACTAGTACGGCTGATTATGAGTGCAGTGTGGCAGAGACTTTCCCCCTGTCGCGCTGCTTTAAGACGCAAGTCACAGGATTGCACCATCACGTGGCTTGTGTAATGATGTCATCATACCAGGGCCGCCATGTGAAAGAGGCAGAAGTCGCCGGAAGGTAAGTTGTTTTGTTCTCTTATTTTGGGACCAATTAGTAAAAAAAATAAAAGTTTATAACAGACCCATATCGCAAGTTGCAAGCTCACCCGTGCCCCGCTCTCCCTGTCAGCGCGTCGCATGTGCAACTCACGGGTCCCGGCTTCTGCTCTGTCCTCTTCGGCCGTGTGCACACGTTCCCTACTCCTAAGGTGCGCGCACTGGAGATTTGAAGAGCCAGCACGCCACTAATTGGCTCTGGCAATTTTCAGGTAATCCTTTTAACCCTGCCTCTTCCTGCAAACCCTGCCGGATCTTTGTGCCTCACAGCCTTAGAAAAAGCTCCCTAGCGATTATCCTCTATTCCTGTGTCTCCTGCGTTCCTGTGTGTTCCTGTGTATCCTGCATTCCTGCTCCCGTGTGTTCCTGCTCCGGAGTTCCCGTGTTCTGTGTCCCGTGTTCTGTGTCCCGTGTGCCTGTGTTCCCTTTGCCATCTGTATGGACCTCCCGTTGCTGACCCCGGATTGGACTTGACGTTGCATCTCTGCCGCCTGTCCTGACCTTGTGCCCGCACCTGACCACGAGACTGTCTCCTGCTGAGGTACCTCGACTTCAGCTGCCACCGCGGGCTAGTCGCACCTGTGGAACAACCTAGGCATGACCCTGTAAATTCTGACTTTAGGGTTGGGCCTCCATCTTGGATTTGTGTGTGACAGCCGTGCTTGAGTTTCTGTGTTTCTCTGCTCTGAGCCTGTAGCCACGCCCCCTGCACGGAGCTCAGGATCTCTCACTGATCGCTTCCTGACAGGAGATTGTGAGCAGAGAGATACAAAGTCACTGTTGTGTGTGAATACACATCAAACGAACCTGCTCAAAACTCCAGGTGCACGGTCCTCTGAGAGTACTTCTCTTCTCCCAAGCAAACAAACTTCAGAACAGATGAGGTCGGCACTTTTTGTTTCACCGGGAATCTTGAAACCTTTATTCAAACATGGTGACATAGCAAGTTACAGATATTAACACATAAGTGCAGAAAAAAGCATCTTCTTACGCGTTTCTGACCAATAAGGTCCTTAGTCATAGATGACTTATGTGTTAATATCTGTAACTTGCTGTGTCACCATGTTTGAATAAAGGTTTCAAGATTCCCGGTGAAACAAAAAGTGCCGACCTCATCTGTCCTGAAGTTTGAGCAGAGAGATAGACTGGAAACTACAAGGAGATACGTGATCCAGGGGATGGGAGAGGCAAGCACATATCTGTGAGATGTAGCAGAGCTCACAGTGTAACAGTGTAAAAGTCTGTCAGCCACTGTCTGTCAGCCTCTGTGTAATCTCATGCATCTCTGATTGGTCTTATCTCTGTTTCTATGTTCCAGTGTGTTGGTACAATGTCAGAAACTAAATGAAAGTGTAGTTACACCTGTGTAACCACATTGTCACCCCACAGAACTAGATGGATCATACTGGGGCTTATTTACTAAGGTCCCGTGGCCGCATTTCCATCAGGTTTCCCGATGTTTTCAGGGATTGTGTCGCACACGATTGGATTGTGTCAAAATTGTGCCTGCTTTTACGCGACAGAAATCGGTGCAGGCCGACGGACGATCCGACAGATTCGGACAACGCGCGGGATATAACATTTAAAATTGTGTTGCAAGCCAAGCACTTGCACCAGGAAGAAGGAGGTGAATTCCGGCGGATCTGATCGGGGAAGCGACAGATGCAGGATATCAGGCGCACGCTCGTAGTGAATCCCGGCAGACTTCATCCTCGTCAGAGATTCCAGATCGGGGATCGTGCAGGGACCAGGTAAGTAAATGTGTCCCAATGTGTCTGCTTAGAGAGTCCCTGCCCACACTGACCATCACGGAGCTAAAACAGCAATAACTGAGTATCATTGTAAAGTAGGGGGTTAAAAAAATCTTCATTGTGTAAACATCATTAGGAGATTGAATGGGAGAATTTTCTTTTGTGGGAAAACCCCTTTAAGGTAAATGGAAGCACTTCCATTTACCACAATACAACATCATTTACATCCCTTTTGTCATTCCTTCACTATTATAATGTAAAAAATAACACTGACTGCAGTGTTAACTATAGCCAAAGCATGACGAAAGGTAACTTTCCATGCTGCAAGACCCTGTTATACCTAAAACCTTGGGTTCTGTTGCATGCTCCATCCACTCCCAACTGGGCTTGCAGGTCAGACCAAGAAGAGGGGAAGGCACGTGTGTAGACGGTAGCCCTCTGTGGCACTCTATTTCCTCGGCAGCTATTATGTGGGTGGCCCGTGATGGTAGTAGCTGTCCTGGGATTCACAAGGTAGAACAGAGATCTTTAACAACTCACAGTTCCTTTTATTTGCAGGCATGTAAACAGCAGCACTACAACAGGCTGGTGATAATTCCTTCCTTTGGAGTGTTGCAGTGCTGTAGATCAGCTGGCTATGGCATTAATGAGCGCTAGAGGTTCGTAGGAAGTCAGCATTGGCCAGTGATCAGTTTTGCTGGGCAGAATCTCCTATGTGGTAGCATTACATAGAGACACACATTAATCTTCAGGAACGAAGACTAAACACGCAGAAGTTCAGACAGAAAGCAAATTTATTGACTTTTTGGAACTTTCTGAGGTGCCTGCCAATCAGCCTGCTGGCTAAACCTCATGAATATACACTGTAGTGTAAGCAGAAACATTAACCTTTTCAGGTGACAAACAGTAGGTCAAAAAACCTAGCACAAGTAATACCCTATTGCGGCCACTTGGTGGCAGTGTGGTGCCATGCAGCCTAACCAGGGGAAGATTATTGCTGTTTAAAATGTATTCCTGAGTGTGATTGAGGCCCTAAATAACTGGATTTACCCATAGTTGGGGCCTAATTAGTGATCAGTCCTAATAGACCCATGTTAATTTCATAATAGCCCAACTACAGGACATTACACTGGCAATGCATTGGTAAAGAGTCACTTCATGTGAGGCAGCATTAATAGTCAACTCTATCTAGGCTTTTATCCATGCTGCTCTTGTATCTCTTCTCAAGTTCTCACAAAGAAAAAACATATGAGGACAACAGAGACAACACTTTATAAAAGATATAAAGGAACACATACAACCTACATCTACAACTGTAGTACTGCAACTAGTGCAGTAATATACACACTTCAATATTCCTGTGGTCTAATGTTTGATTGTACCATATCACGAGCACTAAAAGAAACCTGTTGGGAAAAATGCACCTAATAAACCACTACCAGTATGTTGTCAAGCTTGAAACCTTCCTGATCATGTGTCTCTCATAGGCCAGCATGTTGGCATCACCAAGAAAATCAACTTTGAAGTGAGATGTATATTTGTTGTATAAAGTAAAAGAGGTGAAGAATGTAGCACTGAAGTCAAGCTCTCTTTACCATAGGATGACTCCTGTGCTGTGACTGAGCAGATTATGATGTCCATTGGCGCTGTTGGTGGCAAATACTGTGAAGGGAGTGTCCTGAGATGAGGAGAGTTTAATGCTGAGCTCTACACCTCTATGACTTTATACAATCAATCTTCAGCTCACTTCAAAGTACATTTTTTGAATGATGCCACCAAGCTGGGCCATGGAAGAAACATGATCTGGAAGGCGTTACCTTGCTTGACAACCTCTTGGAAGGGGTTTATTAGCTGCTTACCCCAGCTGCTCACTCCTTTGTCTCCTCACCTGAGCTGCTCACTCCTGCGTCCTCCCAACCCCAGCTGCTCATTCCTTTACTCCCCCCACCCAGCTGCTCCCTCCTGTGTCCCATTACCCTAGCTGCTCACTCCTGTGTCCCATTACCCTAGCTGCTCATTCCTGTGTCCTCCTAACCCCAGCTGCTCATTCCTTTACTCCCCCCACCCAGCTGCTCCCTCCTGTGTCCCATTACCCTAGCTGCTCACTCCTGTGTCCTCCAAACTCCAGCTGCTCATTCCTTTAAACCCCATCCCTACCCAGCTTCTCACTCCTGTGTCCTCCTAACCTTAGCTGCTCACTCCTGTGTCCTCCCAACCCCAGCTGCTCATTCCTTTACTCCCCGCACTCAGCTGCTCCCTCCTGTGTCCCATTACACCAGCTGCTCACCCCTGTGTCCTCCTAACTCCAGCTGCTCATTCCTTTACTCCCCCCACCCAGCTGCTCTCTCCTGTGTCCTCCTAACCCCAGCTGCTCATTCCTTTACTCCCCCCACCCAGCTGCTCTCTCCTGTGTCCCCTTACACCAGCTGCTCACTCCTGTGTCCTCCTAACCCCAGCTGCTCATTCCTTTAAACCCCACCCCTACCTAGCTTCTCACTCCTGTGTCCTCCTAACCTTAGCTATTCACTCCTGTGTCCCCTTACCCCAGCTGCCCACTCCTTTGTCTTCCCACCCTAGCTGTTATCTACTGCCCCCCCACCCAGCTATTCACTCATGTGTGCTCCCAACCCCAGCTGCTCACTCCTGTGTCCTCCCAACCCCAGCTGCTCATTCATCCCCCCCCCCCCAACTGCTCACTCCTGTGTCCCCTTACCCTAGCTGCTCACTCCTTTGTCTCCCCACCTGAGCTGCTCATTCCTTTATCCCCCCCACCCATCTGCTCACTCCTGTGTCCCCTTACCCAAGCTGCTCACTCTTGGGTCTCCCCACCCCAGCTGCTATCTACTGTCCCCCTACCTGAGTCGCTCACTCCTTTGTCTCCCCACCCAGCTATTGACTCCCGTGGCTTCCAAACCCTAGCTGTTTATTCCTCTGTCCTCCCAGCCAGCTGTTCATTCCTGCCCCCTCCCCCCCACTTCAACCAAGCTGCTCACTCTTGTGTCCTCCCAACCCCAGCTGCTCATTCATCCCCCCACCCATCTGCTCACTCCTGTGTCCCCTTACCTCAGCTGCTCACTCTTGTGTTTCCCCACCATAGCTGCTATCTACTGTCCCCCTATTAGAGTTGCTCACTCCTATGTCTTCCCACCCAGCTATTGACTCATGTGGCTTCCAAACCCTAGCTGTTCATTCCTGTGTCC
Organism: Engystomops pustulosus; assembly: GCF_040894005.1. Lineage (NCBI taxonomy): Eukaryota > Metazoa > Chordata > Amphibia > Anura > Leptodactylidae > Engystomops > Engystomops pustulosus. The sequence goes on from NC_092414.1 coordinate 152,262,183, forward strand.
TCCCAGCCAACTGCTCATTCCTGCCCCCCCCCACCCCCTCAACCAAACTGCTCACTCCTGTGTCCTGCCAACCCCAGCTGCTCATTCCTTTACTCCCCCACCCATCTGCTCACTCCTGTGTCCCCTTACCGCAGCTGCTCACTCCTTTGTCCTCCTAACCCCAGATGATCATTCCTTTATCCCCCACCCCTACCCAGCTGCTCACTCCTGTGTTCTCCTAACCTTAGCTGCTCACTCCTTTGTCTTCCCACCCTAGCTGTTAACTACTGCCCCCCCCCCCCTCACCTGAGCTGCTCACTCCTGTGTCCTCCCAACCCATGCCACTTTCTTCTGCACTTTAACCCTCCTAGATAGTTACTTTGTTTTGTTCATCCACATCTGCTCAATCTCACCTTTTTCCACATTTGCGGAAATACATCACTTACATTTATCATGGGAAGCCACATCCTTTGTTGTCCTCCTGTCCGAGGAGGTCACTCATTGAAGCATCACATCTGAATGTCTGGCCTGGCGCATTGCTGAGCAATGTGAAAGTCACAGTGTGTTTTCTTTATTTTTTTCCTTACCCCTGCCCTGATTCCTATAAAACCCCTTTAATTACACATACAAGGTCAGCCAAACTAAGCATTCATGTGTATGAGGGAGTTGGTAGAGATAGCAGTCAGCTGAACCAATGATCAGCCAGCAGCTATCTGCTGTGTATGGCAGATGTTAGTCTTGCACCGTTGTCCCTCTATTTCCTTTCTGTGCTGCTCATACAGTATATCTCAAAACTGATAATCCAACAGGTTCTTAATAAAAGCTGCGGTCAGTGACCGTATATATGACATCCAACATAGTCTGCTCTTGTAGAAATATCTGACCTGCATAGAAGAAAACCGTACTACAGGGGCATACAGAACTAAACATACAGGGACTGATTTACTTACATTCCCACAGAGTTCACAGAAAGTACATTGTCCGATGATAATGCACTTTGCCACAATTCAAGATCATGCACCCGATATCGTGCATATGTCAATTCCCCGCTCCGGTCCGACAGAGTTCACCTTTTTAGTGGTGCATGTAAGTGTTTGGGCTTGAGACACATTTTGAATGTTAAATCCTGCGATCAGCCCGAATTAGTCGGATTGCCACGCGACACCCCCCCCCAATTTGTGTCACATGGAAGCCAGCGCAGCTGTGCCAAAAAACGATCGCGAGCGCCAAAATCCCAGAGTAGAAACCCCTTAAATACCTGTCCAAGTCGTACAATCCCCGAAAGTGGCGCACAGTCCGACAAAAGTGCGCCCCACATAGTTGCATACAAAAAAGGTGGGCCCCAGAACCATTTCCTCTGATTGGCCCTTGACAAACCAATTCTACAGTGCAGGTCTGTCTCATATAAATAAATACATTTAATAAATAAAACTGGTCATATTTACCTTCTACTTTGGTCCAACACTGATGTGAGTCTACCATTAGATTTCATGCATTTTGAAGCAAACATACCTTGAGAATGCTGTAGCTACACTGATGCAGAAACATATTTTGTTTAATCTCTGAGCTGAGTGGTTTTGCTGAAAAAACAATTAAAATTCAGGATCTTGGGAAAGCTGGGTGCCTACATAAACACATTACACACAAGCTTCCTTAACTGTGCAGACAGAACTAATCAACCTGAGCTGGATCATACATACACAGCAACAGGGGGATTGTGCAGCAATTGATTACTTCTGCCTGTCAGGGATAACACTGTCATTATATAATTCTCTGTAGCAGTGCACTACTAATGTGAGAGGAAAAAACAAGGATCCAAGCAAAGGAGATAAACAACCTCACAGTTAGGGATTTTATTATAAACCTAAGTTTGTTTTTGAACATTAACCCTTTGTTAATTAAATTTGTGGTTCACATCGTGTATGGTATCTCAGAGACATATTGGGGGATATTTATCAGGGCTTCTGCCCCACGTCAGTATAGCTAGCACTGGCGATTATTTTCTCTAGTCCACAACCTTTACAGGAGACAGTATATAAAAATCTATTCCAATGAACTCCAGTATTTAGTAGGTCTTTCTTGTAAATATCACAAGGGGGCGCTACAACTTCAGAAAAGAGCACAATGTGCATGTAGTTGCCATTTATATTTAGGAGGTGTACCTCTGTCTAATAAATACATATTACCCATAAATGGAAATATTTCACTGACATGTCTGTAAATAATAGCAGTATAAACAATGCATGCTGATGCTGGAGAAATTGACAGTGCCACAATGATGTATAGCACTCCTCAGGCATTACTTATCTCTTCCTGCAGAAGCAGGCTGTTGTAGAAAGCTGCTAGAAGAGTTTTTTTCTCCTGTGACAACACTTGATTGACATGAAGTGTCCCCTCCAAGTGGAGGTTCTTCAGCAGCTGCAGAGTGTACATATAATATTGTGGTCCTGATGCTGTACAGCATTATTTTGCCATTGTAGGATTTTTTTTGTAAAATTAAAAACTAATATGCTTTAGTATGGAATGGTGTATAGTGTGCAAAGAAATAGGCAACATAGATGTGCGCCATTTTTAAATGAAGGCATACATGAAAATATTTTCAATCTTATTCTTTGCAAAAGCTTCTTTATGTATATTTATGTGATAACTATTGAATAAGGTAGCAGTATACAGGTTGTTTTCCTACTAGTTAGACATTGTTAGCACTCATTCAAGTGAATGGCAGCTAATGCTGGGTCACCGCAGTACTCACAGCATTGGCACTTGGGGAGTCACATAATGTGGCCCCAGCTTCAAGTGCTGTGAAGCAGTTTCCCAATTTTATAGAAACTATAAAACTTAATTCTCTGTCTTGGGGAATGCTGTGAACACCACTAGTAAGAATGTCCCCAGGGAACTCTTGCCTGGTAGACAAGCTTCATAGAATAATCAATGGACCCTTTAAGATGTCTATCTCCCTGGTGGTACAACACACTTTGTCACTAACTAAGCCTTAGGGACAGATTGTTGCATAGAGATGTACTGCTTTTAATATTTACATTTGTACGTTAGAGTTGGGCTGTTAAGTTTCTGATACAGTTTTCAATCTTCTAAAAGCAGGTCTGCTATTAGGTTCTCTGCAGGTATGCTTTTTGACATAGTAAGTATACATAGTAAGAAATAGTAAGAAAACAATATAGAATTTGGCTTGCACATCATATACTTTTCCAAAAACTAGGCTATTTTCAGTTTGGGTTTCAAATAGCCAGCATATGCTAATGACATTTACGGGAAGCCACGTTCTGCAGGTCCAGTATTCTCATGCTTATGCAATACCCCTGCCAATACATAGACAGGCTGGTAGTTGCCAAGAACGCGGTCTCCAGGTCAGGAGCTCTTAGGAGGAGTCGCAAACCCTATATGAAGGTTCTACAACTTGGTCATTATGTAATAGCAGCTGTAGATCCTGCTTGAACAGGTGACAGTTAAATGGGTGTAAGTTATTGACCAATGAATTGGCTGTATTGTGAACTGCAGTGTGATTGGAGAGGTGCTACCACCTGACCAGGAGAATAAAACCCCTGGCCAATATGAGCACAGGCCTCTTGGACCTCATGCTTATTCTCAAGAGCCTGCTCCTTAGAGTCTACCAGCAGTTCAGACCACATGGTCTGTGTGAAGAAAGAGACAGTGTGTAGTACACCTTCAGTGCCGACACTTAACCTAATCCCAGGACCAGGGTTAGGAGACTCAAATCCAGAGCTGCAGCTTCCACAGTTTGAACACAGCTCCATCCTAATTCTCCTGGCCTGCCTCTACTACTACCAGGCTGGTGCGCTATTCCTGAGGACCGCTCTCCGTGACCACTCTAGTAATCTGCTGTTAACCGTTTAGGTCCATTGCCTGCGACCTATTGTTCAATAAAGAACCGTGAGTTATTTTGCAGAACGTTTCCTCTGTGTGAACCCTGGATATGTCTGTCTACCACCATGGGATCCCCATCCATTACCCAGGGACCTATCTTACAGACATTCAGGGGTTTCCCCAGGGAGAACCAGTACATCAGCCTCTGCCTCCATATTTCTTGCACACACACCACCTGCTGGAGACCTGCCAGGCTGTAGGTCAGCCCTCCGGTCCCCATACCAAGCACCGTGACATCAGCGTGCCTAGGCAGCAATCGCCAGACTCTCCAGTATTCAAGGCCCCGGCTGCCTCCAGGCCCCAAGAAAAGTCTAGGTCCTGGTGGGGGATGTTGCACTTAGTAGTGGTGAGAAGACCTGAACCGGGTTCGTATTGAACTTTGCATGTTCAGGTCCCCAGGACCAAACCCTGGACTTCATTAAAACTTTCCCTTATCTGTTAACGCCCATGATGGGCGTGCCAGTGGCATTTAAATGATATCATCGGGAGCAACGACCCTCCCCAAAATGGCAACATGCAGCACTATCAGCATGAAAATGCTAGCGTATGCACACCTGCAGTAGTTTAAATGCCTCTGCAACTTTTCCAGCAGTATTTAAAGAATTAATAACAGCAAATTTCAATGGGTCCACTCATCATATTTAGGCTTCCAAGTCACTTCCAGGCCCACTTTGTGCATGTATATATAGAAAAATCCAGACCATTTTCAAATGACATACATTTGCAAAAATATGTATTATATTTGCATGGTCACTATATGCAGAAGCCCCACTTAATTATACAATATTTATTGTTTTAGGTTTACAATGCAAATTACAATCTGCATAAATTTTGCAAAAATATATTACATTTAAGATATAGATTCAGCAAAATCTAATATAACACTGCAACATATCAAAACGTACGTATGAACATCCAGATATAATAAAAGTTCCATTTAAGGCACATGGCAGTATTTACATGTATGTTAATCTGTTTAGTAACTATAAAAAGCACTTATACTCTTTTATAACAAATAAATGCTGTGCATTAGAGGCATGGTTACCATACATTATTGTTTTATGTCAACTACATCCAAATATTCAATATATACTGTAAGCTGGTAGAAAAGGTCTAAACATACATATACATCTTGGGAGGGGGACAGCATGTACCTTCACAATAGCCAATATGCTTTTTTCACAGTTATTAGGAAACTACAAATTATACTTGGGTCTCATCTACATAGCTTTATTAAATCAGGTGTTAAATCATGTGTTTTTGAGGGGTTTGAATGTCTCCAAATTGTTGTGTCATATGGGAAAGTAGATATTCACATTCAGCTTGATAGTTTATGGATGTCCATGTTTTAATGCCATGTTGTTTTTATGTCTAACACTGCATTTTTAACAGAAGCTCAACCATATAGTGGCCCAGATTTACTAAAGGCCGTATGACGGTTTTTGGACTTTGTACGTTCTTTTATGTGTAAGCTACTTGCACATGTATTTAAATAAAAGTCTGTGACACATATGTGTAGCACACAACCATTTTGTAGCTCGGCTGCACTATTCCTCCCTGGACACAAATTTTTGCACTGCAAAGGGCATACCGGTGCTCAGTCAGACCAAGCGACACATTTATCATGTCTTACAGAAGTGTGTAGCACGCCCCATGTTAAAATAAGTTGTTGCACTTGTGCAGGGAGCACCAGATTCATGAAGAACGGGCACCACAAATTATGTATCTGGCGCCCCCTTCACACTACACAAGTAAACTGCAGATAATTCAGTTTGCACTGTTTTTAGTAAATGTCGGCCAGTGTGTTAATAGCTCATAATATAGTGTCCTCACCTACTGTTCACATGGCATAGGCTGACTGCTGTCTTGTTGGGGGAGTTCAAATACATTAGTTGCATAATGATTCAAATCTCTCATACACTATTGCATACAGTATCTATAATAAAACGTGAAATCATAATAGACAGAACCTTAGTATATGGTGTTTTATGTACTTTATACACAGGTTCATATTAATTATCGACATGAGCAAAACCCAGCTCTAGTCTCTACATGAATGACTATATTATAAAGACTGTACCAGACATCAATGACAGCCAAAATGCATTTTCATTGCATTGGATACTACGATGATGCTGAGGGTACAAGATATCTGCTATTTGCCTCTGATGTGATTGCACTTCCTAGCAATCCCTGGTTGTAGTTATGAGCAAGCTGTGTGGTCACATAGAGCCAGAGTCCACACTGTAAGCCGGAGTGGCATTACCACAGGGGGGTGACTCTCATAGCAGCTAGTTGCCCCAAATTCAGTGCTCTATGTGCCCAGAAAAGACCATTTGAGTACTAAGAATGTGCTCACAATCTGATTGTATCCAAAATCTTTAATACTTCAAGGTATTTGTGTGAGTACTGCTAAAGGGCTTCCAGTGAGCCTTTGTGTGGGGCTCTCTCTATGATGCAGGCAGCACAATTTGATTTTTCGATAAGTGTGTATAAAGTAGATAGTATTTTTTTATTGTTTTAAAGTGATTGTCAAAGCACTGCTGGCATATTTAAAAGGCATATTTAAAACAATTATTCTTGCCACAAATTAGAGGGGTCTCCTTTGCATCTGTTTATATGGCACCAGCTGAGATCAGGTGATCACTGCAGCCAATCAAAGGCATGTGACATAGCACTCTCAAACCGACAGGTAGATACTGCAAATGAAGAAGTGGGGAGAGGCAAGTAAACTTTTAAAACATTTCTCACTCATTGCGTAAAATAATAATTTTAAATATTTGTTGGACAACACTTTGCATTCCATAGTAGTATTATAATGTCACAGAGTGATTTCTTATTATATGCAGAGGGCACAGCTTGAGCTGTTGTATGTTTAGTAGCACAGTGTGAAACACAGCGTTTATTAAAAGGACACTATATTGCATTTTGAGAAGCAGAGTGTTGCAAAATCAAGAATGCAAAGACATCTGAGTGAAAAATTTTGCAAAGATGTCATGAGAAGGAGAAGTCATCATGAGATGGAAAGGAACCTTACTTCTCATTTATTAGCACTGTATTGTCTGATGATAAGTGGTGATCTTCTAGTTTGTGGAATTAACATTATACTAGGAGGTGTAGTTTTGTACAGTTCTTGACAGTGAGTTAACTAGACTTTGTAATCTGATTCATGTACTGAGCCTGATTCTGGTGCTGTATCCATATACCAATTTACATAACAATTTAATGCTCGAGTGCTCTTTACACGAGTCGAACTTTTTCCGATGCTCGAGTGCTCGTTTCGAATAACGAACCCCATTGAAGTCAATGGGAGACTCAAGCATTTTTCAATATAAGTGAAGATCACATTGCAGATGTTTCCATACATCTGCTAACTTATCAGAAGTATATTTGTATGGACTGCCATCAATCGCAAATGTGTGTATTACTGTGATGGTGAAAGCTTGTTCTCGAGCAGAGGAAATACTCGTCCGAGGAACAAGCCGTTTCGAGTACGCTAATGCTTGAACGAGCATCAAGCTCTGACGAGTATGCCCGCTCATCTCTAACCAGCACTCATGAAAGAGTCCAAAGGAGAATCTTGTCAAGAATACTTCGTTTATTCGGGTAAAATGAATTATCCAACATGAGGAGACAACTGAGTTAACGGTTATGAGTAAGACACCCAGCGTTGAAACACGTTAACCCAATCGTCTCCTCGTGTTCAATTATGCATTTTACCTGAATAAGTATGAAGTATTCTTGACAAGATTCTCCTTTGGACTCCTTGATGAGTGCTGGTCCTCGTCATATTCTACTTTGTTACCAATAGGCCGTGGTTGGATCTTTCTCCGTGCACCAGAGGAGTCTCGAGAGCTACAGTATCCAAGTATCCAATGTTGGTTCCGAGGCGGGGTGAGCTGGCGTTTTTTCTACTCTCACTTAGTTACCTTCTTCTATCAAATTTACATAACCTTTATTATTAATCAGGAAGTTGCTAAAAAAGTTGACCCAAGAACACCACACATCATCTATACACAGAAAACCAAATAAGTGTGTTAACAATTGTGTTTCATTGAATATTATGGTGGGAGTGCTTATTCAACAAAGAGAATAATGAACATCATCATTATGTATGACAGTCATTACTCTTATTACAAACAAAGCACAGGAAAAAATATATGTGACTGTACATTTTAGGCTTGTGGAGCTCACAAACCAATTTTACTTTACGGTTTATAATACAAACATGTACAAATCCAATTGAAAACCTCATTACAAACCCAGAAACAAAACTGAACACCAATACTCACATTGGGGCATATTTATCATACGCTAGCGCTTGTATGCCAGCATGTGATAGCCCCGCCGCTGCATATTCGCAGTGGCATAAATGGGGGCGGGAGGCTGCGCAGCATTTATTCTTTATAGAAAAAACTGGCCGGCCGCGTGAAGGTGATGGATTGGGGCAAATAATTGCAAGTGCTAGCAATTTCAGGGCGCAGAAGTTCTGATAAATATGCTCCATTGGATACATCAAGCCTACATCAAGCCTTCAACATTTCTGAGGAAAGGTATATGCTTTGAGAAAGTGGAGTCCATTGCTTGATTTGTGTAACATAAGGCACAGCTATCCTGAATTTCTGCATCCTCCATGTATACAGGTATTTAATAGTGGTCTATTTAGTTTAAAAAATATGTACAGTATGACTCTTGTGAGACCAAGATGTCACCTGAAGTTTACAGCATCAGTTTAATTGCACAATGTTATGCACTGCAACGTTACACTAATAAAATACAGTGTTGATAAGGCACATCAGTTGAGTGGAATAACAACAGTCACGTAAATTCTGTAATAAGTTAGATACTCTTCTTGGCTTAAAGAGGTTGTCTCGGATATAAGCCAGACCTAGGCTCAGACCCAAAAATTAAGTGGAGCCATATAATACCAAATTTATCTGCCATACTTTCCACATCACCAGGAGTTACTCTTTGGTGTAAAGCTTCATTATAATAGGTGATTGGGTTCATGGGACAACCCCTTTAACTGTAATTGTACCTTGGTGTAATAGAAGGCTCCAGCAATGTTTTCTGAATTAATTCAACAATTCTATAATTGAATTTGCATAGCTATCAAGGCTTAGAGCTCCCTATTGCTTGGAGGGTTGACCTGTGATAAGCCTCTCCTGACCAGGACCCTGAATAACATATAGTAAGTGCAGTAAAAAGTTTACAGTGCAGCAATATACAGGAATTTCTTCTCACAGTGTAGTGTATTTCATTTACATAAACATAGGTACAGTGCTATTTTTGAGATCCAAAGTGGAGTGCGAGAAAAAGAAGTTTCCTGTTATCAATCCATGCTTAAATCGGCAAGCCATAAACCAGGATGTCTCCAGAGAATAATTTCATGTTGCTTTGTTGGTTTTTTTTTCAGGTTTTTCATTTTGGCACCTGATGCAAAATCCTACAGCCTATGATACTGTAAACCTGTCTTGATGCAGTTGTCTGCGTGTGAGCCGTATTGTTGAGTTATTAGCAATAAAACACTTGACTCTGAATGGAGAAAAGAAGAGGTTCATGTGGAGTGTTTCTTCTCCTCTTCAGTAATCTTGAGTTTTGGACACTTTATTCTTCATACTTAACTCTAGGACTCTCATGTAAGGGGTGTATGATCTTTGAGGAGCTCTTCTGGACTCTGGTTCTATGCCATTTGCTTGACAGTTGTCAACTCTATAAAAAAGAGGGGGTTCTTAGTGAAAACAAATTACGACGTCAGATATTTTCTTTTGATGTAATTACACAATCATTATATGTCTGCAAATTAATGAATGAACTTGATAAACATTTGTGTTATAAATGATAGAACTTACTCAGTGGTGTTTGAACTGGCAGGTGAATCTGATGGAAAGCTGTGAAGAGAACATACATAACACTAAAATGATCAGATTTTTCCAGGCGTTAATTGTTTTTCCATTACCACATAGAGTGGGAATATCTGGCGTAGACAATCAGAGTAAAGAAACACATGTTAAACAGTTACGGGTGGGGTTAGTTGAAGCTTTGTTGATGCTGCTTACTACAGTGCAGAGAACAGGATGTTGTTCTTAATATACAATACCCAGGGGTCCCTAGAACAAAAGGTTACCAAATACATGGTGTAGACTGAATTGCAGAGGTATATAATATACAGTTCTAGTTTGATGGATCTTCCTAAAACTAAAACAGTACTGCTACTCACCGGAATAATGGCGTTGACAGTAGTAAAAACTCAAAAAGTTACAAACTTACCTCCAATACAAATGAGAACTTATCCTTTACACAACATAAGATATGCATCCAATATTTCAATGATATGCTCAACGTGAAGGTTTATTAATAGTATAGAGCTTTGTATTGTAATTGACTTAGTACTAGTATAGTGCTCTTTAGGTTAGCAGTCCTTACCCGCCCACTTCTGGATCGTAGTTATACAGTTTCTTACTGGACTGAGTAATTGCCAATACTATCCGTGGTTGTTGGGGCTGTTTTGTTTCCCTGAGTAACAAGGGGAAAGAGGGTCAGATGAGTAGCATTTACGTTACACGGCGGTAAATTCCAGCTCCATGGATAGGTGAGAGATAAGCGCTATAAGGTTGATATTGTGATATAGAAAGCCCATGAGTACATATATTACCAAGCAGAAGTAGCAGTACGGTTTTAGCCATTGTCTATATTCAACATATGGAGTAGGATGCTTTATCTGGTGGGGTATTTATCAGTACAAGTCAGGCATTCTGTTTGTGCAAGTGCAGTCATAAAAAACAAAAACTTTGTTATGCCTCCGTTCCCAATTTTGTTCTGTTCAACAAGCATGATATCATAAATATATGCTGAAACAAGGAGTGGCATTTAGAAATGCTTACAAGCATAATATTGATTGTAATAAGCAAGACACAAGTTTATGGAAAGGAATGTTATAAAAATAGAATAAACATTTCACAGCTCTATGAAAAGCCAGTACATCTGCTTTATGATGTTCTTGCTTTTCTCATTTTACTTGTAAGACTGCTTGTATTGCGTGTCAAGTTCTGGGCAAAAATGTAACCTACACAAATAAAAACAAAAAAGGATTGTCTAAAGGTAAGTGTTAAGCTCCAGCATAAGACTTTGCCATGCTCTAGAGACCTAGAATTACAGGATGAGTCAAAAGTCCAGAACACCCTTTTATTTCAGAGATCAGAATACTAAATTACATATCTGAATAGCAAGAGGAGAGGAGGCTTTTAGGCTATACCTGAAACATAGCCACCATCTTGTAAATCTCCATATTGGATCAAGGACAAGTTTTTCCAATGAAAAGGAGGTCATTTGGCATGTCAGACTAAAATTGTCTCAGAAATCTCCATAATCAGATTTACATGTTTCTAAAGTTATCACCACAGGGATTCTATATAGATAGTTTTCTGCCCAGCACCATGGACGCCACATCAACCCAGAGCATCACCGGGAACGTTCCCTGTTGTTGTCACAACTTTCTGTGTTGATAACCACAAGTTATAACAGTCCCCCTCACCCATTACTCGCTCAGGTTTCAGATATGTCATTTCCCACTTCGGCAAATTCAAGCTATTGTTTGTATGATGAAAAATGATAAAATTTTCCATTAAACTTTCTGTATAAATTCCTCATGGTTTTCTAGACCTCTGCTTGCTGTCATTCTATGGAAAGCTTCTATGTTTACATCCAGTGGACAGACATCTGACCATGGTCACACAGGTGCACAGCTCGTTAGTATCCTAGTGGGTGATCAGAGCTGAAGGTTATAATGTTCTGGGCACTTGTGTGACCATGGTCAGATTTCTGTCCACTGGAAATAAACAATGAAGCTTCCTATAGAATGACAGCAAGCAGAGATCTAGAAAACCGTGGGGAATTGATACAGAGAGTATATTGAAAATTTTTATAACTTTTCATTATTCAAACAATATCAATTACTCGCTGAAATTGGAATACCCCTTTAGCTTGTATTGTCATTACAATACAAGGATCTCTCCAGCTGTCAGGGATGTTTGGAAATCAAATCATAAAGACTTCTGTACCACACTATAAGTCTGCCCAGCAGTTAGCCAAAGGCTAAATGCAGGTCCCAAATGTGCAATCAATTGCCTGTCATACGATCTGTCAGATCTATACAATCTTTATCATGTGCTGTGTACATTGGCTGGGGTATCTAATTTTCTGCCTAGCCAAATTACATGAAAAAGGTGACATCTCAAGCTAATGGCAGATACTGTAATAGTGGAGTCACTATTGACAACAGACAAGGAGACTTGTATCTCATCCCTCTAACCACATAGTGATCTCTGCATATGTCACACAGTATCCTTACAACCGTCTCCCAGAGTGGTTACCTATTATAATGTGCCTATTACTTACAGTTGTGGAGGTTCACAGGAAGTTGAAGCATCTTTGGTTTCTGGAGCTTCCTTTGGTTGGTTTGCCATTAGGTAATCCATTTTATCTTGTAATTCATTATTCTACAATAGAATACGAGTTATTTGAATTATACATTTATAATTATGTCAACACAACATAAGAAAGTCTTGGACAGATTGATATTTGCAAACAAAAATGCCTTGAAATTGGCTAAACCAAGGTCACTTACTCATAGATCCAGGCACTGTGACTGTGGAAATCTTCTTATATTTGTTATCCATGGCCTCCTTTCTACTAAAATAAACTTCTAAAATTATGATAATGAGCCAGGTGGGCTCAGAAGCCCTCCATGCTGTAGCTACACAGGCTGTTAACTTCTGAAGGGGCACTCACCTTCTCCTCACTACTGCTGAGATTACAAGAAGGGGGTGGGAGGCAGATGTGCTGCTACAGCGTAACAACAACCTGTGAAGCCAGATGCCAGAGGGCATCTGTAGCACACCTATAGCCCTTCTGGCTCATTAGTCTAATTTTAAAAGTTGATTTTAGAAGTAAGGAGGCTATAGATAATAAATATAAGATTACCTCAGTCACGTTGCCTGGATCTATGAATAAGTGTCCCATGATGGATTCTGATGGCAGATGTCAATTAAATCATTTAAGAAATGATTGGCTTGTGTGTTTTGTGTTTTAAAACAATCTGTCATAGACTCATCAGAAAGTGAATCCATGAGGAGCTAAAAAAAATTGTAAAGTGCATATTACTAAATCATTATTGAGAATGAAATGGATATAGGATTACACCATAGCTGAGGGTAAAAAAGAGCCTCACAATGAGAATTAATGGCAGAATGGTTAGACAATAGATAGGCAGTAGTTAGTGCTAGTACAGAGAACATGTGCATTTAGTGATGCTAATAGCCTTGAAATTTGATCATCTCTTTTCTGAAGCAATTGTGTGCTAATGGCATTTGTCATTTCTTAATGCCTCATTTCTCTTGGCAGATCATACAGCGTGAATTATGGAGCAGGTGGAGGAAATACAACAAGTGAATAAAGGAAAAAAGTATGTTGAAGTATAATATATTATTGTAAATATGAGTTTCACTGTATACCATGAGTGGAATTTAAAATGAAAGGGTATATATTAATTATATATTTATCTAATACACTGTACCAGAAATGTGTCTGAATTTGGTTTGTAAGGTGTTGTCCCCCTCATGTCATGTTACAAATAATAGCTCTTTTCTTACCTCTCCTTCCAACATCGCTATCCTTTCTAGAAGCTGTTGAATAAGTATATCCTTGTAGTGGACTTTTTTCCTTAAAAGCTCAATCTTGAAAAAAAAGTGAAAGAACCAGAGTAAGGATTGATTTTGGTAACATCTGGTAGTTATAAATAGACATTAACATTTCAAAAAATTGGAGTGTGATTTTAATTTAACACCCAAAATATATAATATTTTACAGATAGCAAGTTACAAAGAGAAACTCAGTGCCATAACTGCAGTTTATATATTTACTACCTTAAACGCTTGGTGCAACGTAAAAATGTTTTCTTATTTGAGTAATATTTGCATTATGTCGTATTTTAGCAGATAGTATATCTTATTAGTGTAGCATGCTGGAGGCCTTGGCCAACCAAACAGCCATGTCATAACTGGCCACATAGCAAAATATGCAACCCTAAGCTGCTTGTATATTGTTCCAGACGACAGGGAGGCAATTGTGCCAGGCAACTGGTAATTCACACTGTAGTCTGGAGCAAGTGTGTGCAAAAGTGATATGCTCATAATTTATTAAAGGGGTTGCCCAACTCAATCACATTGCATATGTGGGTGCATGTACAGTACTGCAGATGGAAAAACACAGCACACCGGCAGCACACTGATTGCTTTATTATATGACATTATTGGTGCAGACTGGAATGTTTCTGCTAGCACAGCTCATTCTATTCTATTCTGTAGCCCAACCATGACAGTAAATCAATACATGTACATTGTACTGAATGGAACACATAAAGAGCACCGCAACTTTTGGCTGAGAGTAGAGTGTTGTCTGCCTACAAGATGTTACAGCTGTCATAATGCCTATATTCTCCAAAATTTGGCAAACCATGCAAATATTCTGGTGTTCCTCACCTCTTCGATCATGTGCTTTACTTTCTTCTGTTGGCAGTGCACCATGTCATCTAGGTGTTTGATACGTTCTCGTAAACTGGTTGCAGCTTCCTCTAAATTTTGAGTCCTAAAGAAAAAAAAATTATTTATACGGTAAAATTCCTGTATTAATGTGTTTAAACTGGTAATTTCCAAATCTACGTGTCTGAACAGTTTTTCAGTTTTACCTGTTATTTGTAGTGGTCTTTTAAGTGTGATGTAAAAATGTACTAGTATAAATCTTGCCATATGTAGAAATGTGCAGTATAGTGGAAGGCAATGAGTTGTTGTAGGAGTAAAACAGATTTACACTCACCGGCCACTTTATTAGGTACACCTGCCCAACTGCTCGTTAACACTTAATTTCTAATCAGCCAATCACATGGCGGCAACTCAGTGCATTTAGGCATGTAGACATGGGGAAGAAAGGTGATTTGAGTGCCTTTGAACTTGGCATGGTTATTGGTGCCAGAAGGGCTGGTCTGAGTATTTCAGAAACTGCTGATCTACTGGGATTTTCACGCACAACCATCTCTAGGGTTTACAGAGAATGGTCCAAAAAAGAAAAAACATCCAGTGAGTGGCAGTTCTGTGGGCGGAAATGCCTTGTTGATGCCAGAGGTCAGAGTAGAATGGGCAGACTGGTTCGAGCTGATAGAAAGGCAACAGTGACTCAAATCGCCACCCGTTACAACCAAGGTAGGCAGAAGAGCATCTCTGAACGCACAGTACATCGAACTTTGAGGCAGATGGGCTACAGCAGCAGAAGACCACACCGGGTGCCACTCCTTTCAGCTAAGAACAGGAAACTGAGGCTACAATTTGCACAAGCTCATCGAAATTGGACAGTAGAAGATTGGAAAAATGTTGCCTGGTCTGATGAGTCTCGATTTCTGCTGCGACATTCGGATGGTAGGGTCAGAATTTGGCGTCAAAAACATGAAAGCATGGATCCATCCTGCCTTGTATCAATGGTTCAGGCTGGTGGTGGTGGTGTCATGGTGTGGGGAATATTTTCTTGGCACTCTTTGGGCTCCTTGGTACCAATTGAGCATCGTTGCAACGCCACAGCCTACCTGAGTATTGTTGCTGACCATGTCCATCCCTTTATGACCACAATGTACCCAACATCTGATGGCTACTTTCAGCAGGATAATGTGCCATGTCATAAAGCTGGAATCATCTCAGACTGGTTTCTTGAACATGACAATGAGTTCACTGTACTCAAATGGCCTCCACAGTCACCAGATCTCAATCCAATAGAGCATCTTTGGGATGTGGTGGAACGGGAGATTCGCATCATGGATGTGCAGCCGACAAATCTGTGGCAACTGTGTGATGCCATCATGTCAATATGGACCAAAATCTCTGAGGAATGCTTCCAGCACCTTGTTGAATCTATGCCTGGTCTATGCCTGATCTAGCATGGTGTACCTAATAAAGTGGCCGGTGAGTGTATGTTGTACTTTTCAAGATTTTAATACATTTTCATACAGTGGGAATGAAGAAAGACCATTTTCAAAGCTCAGGGAGTCTAAAATGTTGTCATGTCCTGACAACAATGTCTTTACTTGTGTCTGTGAGGATTTTCCTGGTTCATGGCCCTATGTTTGATGACACCCCTGCATGGTTTCTGACCAATAATGTCTTGTCCTTTGGTATGCCCTCTCACCCCTTTTCTGACTATGCTCCCACCAGGTTCCCTCGATTTTTACATTCCTTAACACTACCCTGACGATTGTTCCTGACTATGCTACATTTGCATCAGCAATGCTGTTACGATTCAGTAACTATTTTAGGGTCTCTGAGACAGTAAAGTTTATACCTAGCCAGCACTATATGGTTTGTGGTTTAGAGATTCCACAATCTAAGGTATTTAGTGTGTGTGAAAAAAATCAGTTAATGTATGCATATATTTTTTCTTGTGATAGAAAATGAAAATATTAATAAAAAGAATTTGAAAACAAAAAATAAACCAAGGCAATATAACATAGACTGGCATGTATTTACCTTGCTCGTTCTGACGTGGTTATCTCCATCTTTTGATCAAGTCTCTGAATTCGCTCTTCGTGTCTTGTTAGTTGTACCTGAAGTTGTTCCCGTTCCTGCAAAGAACATTTTTGTTTAAATACCTACAGATATATAGGCTGTGGTATGGTATTATAAGTTGCAACAATATATCACCATACAAAACACATACACATTTATAAAATCTTGGGTATAGGATTATAATACCTGATGCATTCTCTGAATTAGTTGGTCAAGTTCTGAAATCTTTGCATCTCGCTCTTCTATTTTTGTTTCTGCAACTCTAACTTTTTCACTGGCATCTTCAATGGCCATGAGGTACTGTTTTGTCTGTCCCTGGAAAAAAAAATACTATGTTATTATTTTTAGTGGATATATTAACTAGGTAAGGGATAGCTGAAGTATGTCTTGGGCCAATTTCAAATAAGTCTTGTGTGCCTCAGTGACAATGAAGATAATGAAGCTTATGGGGCTATTCACACTGGCTTACAAATATGCACAAATTTGAAAAATGTGATGCTTTTAGAACTCAGGCATATGGGTTGCATATCTGTACATATTGTCCCATATTGATGTATTTAAAGTCAATGTACATATTTGTATATTGATTAATGACCAAATCAATCAATAAACAAACTTAAAAGAAGAAATATGGAGTCACCAGCAGAGCTATTTTACAGATTAATATGTGTACAGGGTTTTCCCTGTAGTATAAAACATGAAAGTTGCTAATCTGAAAAACTTAATTTTTAATTAAAAAACTGTCACCCAAATGTTGTTTATCCCAAAACACATCAAACCAATAATAAAAAAAGTTGATTGTTAATATTATGTAATTTCATATAATTATCACAGGCTAAGAACAGTGTCTTAGTGAATGTATACAGTAGCATTTATAAGCCAGAATTGCCCTTTCTAAGCTTCAAAGAAAACAATTTTTGTTTACAGGGGTTTGCCCATGAAAAAAAGTTCTCAAATTTTAATCTCCTAGTGATGTTTGCACAATAAAGATAATTTGTCCTCTTACTTTACAATTTGTTAGGTTTTAATACAGTTTTAGCTCCTACCCTATTCCAGTGTGTGGGCATGGACCCTCTAAGCAGACACTTCATGATTTCTCTGTGCTGTGAGATGCTGTGTGCTGATAATGTTCGTAGATTATTAGGGTACAGGTTTATCTACACTTTTATTTAGCTTCTGATCAGTCTACTGACTGACACATAGAAAAAGAGATGAGAAAGATCAGAGATAAGATTCATGAGACGAATATAAAACACAGTGATGCTCTCAGCCCTGCTAACTCACCAATAACACACACAGACAAAAGAAGCTATTGCTGAGAAGAATCTGACCGTCATCAAAAGATTAACGGTAGGATCCTGTGGTAATCAAAATTGTATGCACAAGGACTGATAGAGACAAGTTGGAATTATATCTGTGAAATGCTGCATTTTGTTAATAACAGAGAATTAGAGAATGTGTTATTTTGCTATCCTGAGTATATTTAAGAATCTTGTCTTCATGGGAATACCCCTTTAATTGTAGTCTTTGGTAATATTAATATTTAATTGTAGTCTTTTGTACTATATTTACTGAATATTATTAGATGTATGCAGATGTATGCACCTCTCCACACTTCTGTACATGACATAGGTAGTTTACCTTACAGTTTTTCTTGACTGCCTCCTGTGTCGGCTTGGATTAATACACAAAAAGCAAGAAATGCTATTATCATATGCTTATTGGGAACTAGTAAGGCAAAACTTTTCTAACATATTACCTGCGCACTTGCCCTGCAGGATTTTTTCATATCAAATCCACAGCCTAATATTGTAGTAAATGGGATTGATGACAATACATATTGTGGAAAAAATCCACAGCAAATAAGTGAAATGTCATTCAATGCTGCAGTTCCTTGTGCAATGCAAAATCTGGCAATCATACAACTCAGAAACCAGACGATTTAGTTTCTGATACTTGCAGGATTACCGCTGGGTTAAGTTATATAGGCATTCTGCAATATGTACAGATATCCTTATGGTTTCAAATACGATATACTTTAGGGAAGAAGCTCCAAATGCTGTGCAATGTCCAATACATCTTAGAACATACATCCAAGTGCAGATCAACATGAAACTTTTAGATCACATTTTGTATTGACCTATTACAAATGGCAATAGAAATTTTTGAAGGAAATCTACCATCAAAATCCAGCATGATAAACAAGAAGGTTCCTCATATATTCAGGCACTATGTCTGTGGTAATATTTTTATATTTGTTGTCCATGGCCTCCTTCCTTCTAGAATCAACTTTTAAAACTATGGTAATGAGCCAGAAGGGCCCGGGGGGTGGGGAGCGTACCAGAGCCCCTCCATGCTCTGGCTTCAAAGGCAGCCTCTGCTCTCCCAGCACTAACCTCCTCCCTCTGCCTGATATAATCTCAGCACAGAGTGTTTGAGGGAAGTGCTCCTACACAGTGTAACAGCCTGTGAAGCAATAACCTGGAGCAGCACTGGTAACACCCCCTTTCCCCCCCCCCAGAGCCCTTCTTGCTCATTGGCTTAGTTTTAAAAGTTGATTTTAGAAGGAAGGAGGCCATAGATAGCAAATATAAGAAGATTACCACAGTCCTGGTACCTAAATCTATCAGTAAGTGTCCCTGGTTTATCATGCTCGATTTTGATGGTAGATTTCTCTTAAGGGGGGAAACAATTGCTTCTGTGATAATTTCTACACCAATTATTACTTATTGGCAATACACCCCTGGTTTTGAAAAGAACGCAGCCATGTTTTTTCAATCACTGATAAATTCAAAACCAAAGAACAGAGTCACTACATAACCCGCAAATAACCATACCACATTAAAAGGTTTTCTTGTCCTCCACTTAGTTTTCATGTATAATAGTATGTTATTGGTGGGAGTCTGACATCTGGACCATACAACATCAGCTGTTCTGGCTGCCTCCTGGCAATACAACCTATACAGTGGTTGGATCTGAAAGCAGGAGGCCCCTCCACTGTATAGCACTTCCAGGGAATTGCAGTTTTGCTGTCATTTAACTGACCCCAACCAATTGATAATCTATGCTAAGGAGAGATGAATGGCATAAAAACTAAGTGGGGGACCAACAAACCCTGTACAATTAAAAAAAAAAATGTACAACATTCAGTCAATTATTGACAAACATACAATCATGGCTTCTTTTTCTGCAGAGTATTTCATCTCCTCCTCTTGCAGTTTCTGCTCATATTGAAGGTACAGTTTCCGTGTCATCTCTCTCATGACATTAGCATTAGCTTCTTGAGAGGATTCTATCTGTATTAAAAAAAAAAAAAGTTAGCAAGGGTTTAAAAAACATTTCATCACAAAGTACTTGAGTCACCTGAATAAATATTCAAGATAAGAACAAGAACCGTATCCCAAGGGCCATCTGATAACAGTAAAATTCCAATGACACATCATCCACAAATTGAAAGACAAGTTCTTAATCTAATATTTTTTTCCTTTTTATATTGGAATGTGACAATATTTAATAGGCTAAATGTACAATAATATTTTGATATATCATTGAGGGGATTAGCTAGGAGTGCAAAGGCGAAGCAATGGATGAAAATTTAGATAAGAATTGCTGAAGGAGGAAGACAATGTTCTAGGACGGAACATAAATTAAAGGGAATGTCTTACAAGTTTTGTATTGAAATGTTTCTAAAAATGTTTGATGAATGGCGTTTAAAGATGTTTCCATGTTACTATTCTATATTTAAAAATAAAGAATATTTAAAATAAAGATATTTAAAACACTCGGATGAATCTGTTCACAGGATTATAAAGCAGCCAGAAGGTGGGGGGCGCTCCATTTTATGAATCCAGGAGCCACTGATTCTTTTCAATATCATCATCCAGCACCGATCTATTTTATGCTGGTTTACAATATGGCACAATTCACTATTTCTATATATACCCTAAATACAATACATAGAATACCTTTAAGCAGTGTTCATAAGGCAGGACTCCTAACATTGCCTGTACTGACCTTTGCCTGACCATTAACTACACAATAACTCAAATTGCCCTGACCTCAGCCTGCTACAGACCAGTCTCTGCCCTGTACGAGTGTCTGTAGACCCACCTGGGCACCTATACTGGGACTAGTCCGAGGAAGGAACCTGGTAGACCTATTTCTTTTGATGTCTAAATCAATGTACATGTCAAGAGTAGCCAATTTAGACTATGCCTTTGGTACAAGACCCAATTCTTTAGGTGGAACAGTATGTCTACAACATGCAACTTGCAGCAAATACATAGTATAGTGTACAGAGCAGGATATATCAGAATATTATCAGGTTTAATGTAATTTTACACTGCATATTTATCAAGCCAGTACCAAACCAGAATCCCAACCAGTAACACTCGAGGGGATGTTAGATGTTTAATTGCTGCTGGGATAGTCGCCAGCAGCATTTAAATCCCTGCTGATCCACCCCAAAATGGCGGAGGCTGCTGGTGCCGGCACGTGGCCGCAAGGATTTAAATGTCGCTGGCGACTTTTCCAGCAGCAATTAAACAGTTAACCGAATCATAATTAGGTTATGAAAAAGTTCAATGTAGTGCCAAAAGATGATTTATTTTTGATCACTGAATGGTACCAGGATCAAACACCTTGCTGGGTAATTGAACCCTTAGTGTCCAGAGTAAATGTATGTAATGTATGTTTATTTTTAAGTTCAATGTCAACATGAAATAATTTCAAACAAATCACCAAATTTTTTTTCTTGCAAATATACAGTATATACATATACATTTTTTTTTAAAAGTTTTTTCCTGTTGTAGCTTCCTTTTCACATGTGGACGTGTTTTATTAGGGATAGGATGTTGTTGAAAAAAGACCAAGCTACTGTTTATTACAGTGACTGGAATAGGAGAGGAATTACATCCTGGGTTATTAATTATGTGATTTCATTTTACCCCATTTCCACTTAAGGGCACCATCTGAAGTTATTCCTCTTTGGGACTATCAGTCACTATTATGTTAGTTATATACAACTGCGTAGCAGGGGGAACTGCTCTCCGCAGACTGACTGGAATTCCAGCAGGAGTGTCACACTATGTTATGTTTAGCACTCCTAAAACCTAAATCATATTTATCTGCTACGCACATTGTGACAGTGGTTAGGGATTGTATTTACCTTTACTTTTAACAACTGGTTCTCAGCTTGTGCCGCTTCCAACAAACGCTGTTTTTCTTTCAATTTATCTACGGACTCATTAAAGGAATGTTTCAGGTTCTTGACTTCATCTCTAATGTTGCAGTTCTCCAGAGTCATATCTACTAGTGTTTTCTGAAACAAAGATGCAGATGAGCCATAATGCTGCTGGAAGAGTCTTTTAAAGGAGAGGAAACCAATCAAGCTCCTGCACCTCTTTGATAATGTAACACACCCAATGACTAAAAACTACTAATATAACAAGTCAAGCATTGGATGAGCCTATTAAATATCAATTCATCCGTCCACATTATTGTGTCTGTTATGTAAAAAAACGTAGCTCCTGTAAATCATAAATACTCAACATTCATGCTTGTAAATTGCATTGAGTCTTTACTGAAACACTAGTTTTATTATATTAGGTAACTATATGGATATATTTATTTATTGAATCATAAAACATGTCCATCAAGTTTAACCTTTTACGCTTAGTATCTTCATCCAGTGCAGACTAATCCTCTGAAAGTAGCTGCATTCATTTATTATAAAATATTGTTGGATCGTGATCTACTGATCTAATAACATGGAAAGAGTCTATCAAATCTTCCTGTCTGCAGGAATGAAAAAATGGATAAATTGTTTCCTTATATTACACAACTGGTTGTAATTCAATTTTAACTTCTCTTTTTGACCTCTCTTCCGCTCTCTGTAATCTTTGTCATTTATATAGTGCCCAAAACTAGATGGAATTTTTATCTTTTTCATACCAGTTGAGTATAAAATGATACTTTTTTGTTTTAGGACATTATAGTGGTAGCGTGTGATGCAGAACTATGGAAAGTCTACCATCAAAATCAAGCATGTACAAATATCCATTGGTTCCTTCCTTCTAAAATAATCTTTTAAAATTATGCTAATGAGCCAGAAAGGCTAGTGGGGAGGTTTTCAGAGCCTCTCCATACCAAAGATTTACAGGCTGTAACAGTGTGCTAGGCTGACACTGTGTCCTCAAACCTCCTCCGCTGCAGTAAGATTACATAAGACAGAGGGAGAGGTGAAGTGCTGAGGGAAAAGGGGGGGGAGGAGGAGGCATTGTAACAGCCTGTGAATCTGCAGCACAGGGAGGTTGTGGTAATGCCCTCCAGAGATCTTCTGGCTCATTAGCATAATTATAAAAGTTGATTATATAAGGATTGAGGATATAGATAAGCCTGAGTTAGCATCATATGTTTTGTCTATGCTCAGAGTATACGCTGGGAAAGCTCCCTAAGTATACGCTGAGTATACACATTGACATTTAGCCACATTATACTTCATATCTGGCGAAAAAGTAAGGAATCAAATTTGTAGCAAGCTACGTCTTTCAATCCTGCTCCCTCCGACGAAAACGCTCAGCAGAGGCAATAGAAACCTATGGGGAGCGGATGCAGCGTATCACATCTCTCCATAAGGCGTGCTGAGTGCATACCACATTCAGCAGAAGCGGAAATGACATCATTGTGGAAACACCCCTCTACATGGGCAACAGCCAATCTCCGGCTGTTGTGGATGTACATCCCTCTCCCCCCATATTCAGGGATTAGGAGGAGTCCCTGGGCAATGTATTCCCCTATATAATCATACAGGGGGATACGTCTGTGCCATATGTTGTAAGGACACATCAGAATGCGTCAGAATAAGGGGATGTGAACCAAACCTAGCAATTATTGGAAGATTACTACAGTCACGGTGCCTGAATCTATGAGTAAATGTCCCTGGTTTATCCATGTTTGATTTTGATTGTAGTTTTCATTTAACTCTTATTCACATGGATGCTGACTGCTTCCTTTTTCAATTCAGATTTATCAGTTGCTAAGAGCCACTAATCTGTGAAAGTGCTAGGTCTTTCTATTGAGGACCTTATATAGATCTGTTATATCAATATTTTAAGCCCAGAAACCTCTTAAATAGTCATCATTTATGGTTCTTCCAGGAAAGTTAATTATTTTAGATCCAAGCAATTATATTAAATACCTGTAAATCTATTGAAGAAGCATTGAGGGAACTATTGGTATCTCCAAGACTGTCAATGGCAGAGGCTTGCGCCTGAGTGTGGCTCTCCAAAAGTTCTTGCTGTGCTGATGAGACCTAAAACAAAGGAATTCTTTATGAATATTATTTTTTCGTAATGTAAAGGCCAATCATCTTTTTTTATAGTTTTATAGTTATACCTTAGTTGTCATTGCAGAAATGAGTAATCAATTGCCACCATGGGCAGGAAGGATTTTGGCCACACGTAAACCATGCATAGTTTTTATTTCCAGTTCATCATAAGAATTATTACTACGGCCATTGACCACACAGAGAAGTCATGCACATAGACAACAGTTTTTGCTGAATAGTTTGTATCAGCAGGACACATGGCTGCAGTGAATTGGCACTGATCATATTAGTGGTTTAATATATTGCTTTCATGTAAACTCCAAAGAAAAATGATTACAGATGATTTACAATAATTACAAAAATTGTGCATCTACTTTAGAATTTTGGAGTAGTCAAGAATACCAATGTGGCGTTATTATAGAGGTAGAAGACTCATTACACAAATAGGTGATGGCACTGGTTCAGGTTGCTAGTCAGATCTGTCAGTGTAGTGACAGTAATAGTCATTAACTCTTGATATTCCATACAAAGAAGGTAATTTATCATAGTTATATTCTTTTTTCTCTTTTGTTGCACCTTTTTCAGTACATTGGTGCCTTTTTTGTTCCTATTCCATAGAGTTTTTTTCAAATTAGAGAATCTGTTTGCTGTCACAGGTTTTCCCTTTTGATCTATGCCAGCAAAACCTTGGCGTTAGCAAGGAGTATAAAAGGTTTAAAAAAGGCAAGTGCAAGTTGTGCAAAATGAAAGAAAAGTACAGTATATCAAAACCGGATACCACTTTGGAACAAAAGCGAATTGACCGATTTAAGACAATAAAGAAAGACCCTAATAAAAATAACCCTGATAAATTAGACGAAAAAAAAAGAAGAAACAAAAACAAAAGAGAATTAACTATGATAAAAAAATCCTTAAACAGTTTACAACATTTACCATTTACATTTACCTTCATTTCCTGAGTAAGATGTTTAATTTTCTCTTTCATATCATCATATTCTCCAAACATTCTTTCTCTTATCTTTTCCAAAGTTACTCTTACCTGCAATAAGAATAATATTTGAATGAGGTTCAGAAAAGCAAATTTGCTCTGTGCACTTAAAGATTCGGAAGACAGCTAGTCTTAAGATCCAAGAGACCCAGTGCGCAGTCCCAGTGCTACATTCATACGACCATATGGGTGACGTATGTACGGCGTATATACGTCCCCATGCAGGGAAATTGGCGCAGGGCGCCGTGTGGGAGCGGTACGGTGCTGCACACGTGCGGCATCGTACCGTTTTGTAGCCAGGAGACAGATAGGACATGTCCTATTTTTCCCTGTAATACGTGCCATGCACCACATATCGCTATGGAGAGGGGTGGGGGTGAGCGCCGCCCACCCTCTCCTCCTCTTCCCGGCGCCGACATTTGCCGCCGTACTAACTGATTCAGACTGAGCGCAGGATTTAACTTTTAAATTGTCTCACAATCTCAAGCACTTAGATGTACCACTAAAAGGATGGTAAACTCTGTGGGACCTGAGCGGGAAAGCGACACATTCATGATATCAGGCGCACAATCTTAGTGAATCACGGCACAGTGCATTATAGTCAGACAATACACTTTATGTGAACTCCGGTGACTGGGTAAGTAAATGTGCCCCTGTATGTTTTTTTATGTGCAAACTGCTTGCACATGTATTTAAGAAATGTTTGCGCCACATATGTGTCGCATGCGACCCTTTTGTGTTGCGGCTGCACTATTCTTTTCGCTACACAAATTTTGTCACTGAAGGGGGCGTTCCGGTGCACAGACACATTTATCAAGCAGAGTCTGACAGAAGTGTGTTGCAGGCCACATGTTATAGGTGCACCAAAAAAAGTTGCTGAACTCTCGGGGGAATGCAGGGGGTGCCAGATTCATGAAGAACATGCACCACAATTCATGAATCTGGCACACTCTGCACTATACACCGGCAAACTGCACATAGTGCAGTTTGCACTGTTTTAGTAAATGTGGCCCAATATCTATTGTACAAATTCCATAGAAGTAATATGCAGATCTCAACAGAAAACAACACGCTGACATTGACAATCATACTATACTTACATCTTTAATGTAATTCATTTCTTCTTTCAGTTGATGGGAGGACCATTCATAGACAACAACCTCATTTTGATTGTCGTTTTCAGCCCTTTGTACAACTCCATAAACCAGTCCATGAGAGCCTGTTCCTGGTGGTGGATTGCCTTTGGGTACAGAATAAAGGTGCTGTGAAGGCAATCATGACAAATCGTTAGATTGAGCCACCAAATATCCAGTATTTTTGACCAATACAAACTCCTAAACACGACATATTAAGATGGAAAACATATAGCAATATTTGTTCTTTCCAGACATATTGGGGCACATTTACTTACCCGGTCCAGTCGCGATCCAGCGGCGCGTTCTCTGCTCAGGATTCGGGTCCGGCCGGGATTTATGAATGTAGTTCTTCCGCCGTCCACCAGGTGGCGCTGCTGCGCTGAAAGTCATCTCATCGCGCCGGAATGCACCACCTCGGACCAGGTGAAGGTAAGCGCTCCCCAAGCGACACTTTTTCGGTTTTTAAATGCGGCGGTTTTTCCGAATACGTCGGGTTTTCGTTCGGCCACGCCCCCCGATTTCTGTTGCGCGCATGCCGGCGCCGATGCGCCACAATCCGATCGCGTGCGCCACAATCCCGGGGCAATTCAGGTACAATCGGCGCAAATCGGAAATATTCGGGTAACACGTCGGGAAAACGCGAATCGGGCGTAAATGACCCCCATTATCTGAATGAGATTATTATTGCAATAATCTTTACAAGTTTCATAAAATATCTCTATATACCTCTATAACTGGTAATATAAAATTAACGAGGATATAACACAGTACAAGCATATCTTCAGGTGTAATGGTGATACTCATTACAACATTTTGGGTCATATATAACATGAAGTGCTATTGAACTGACTAGATGTAGTCTCATAAAAGATGAGACACACATATTAGGAAAATGTCTCATACAAACAAAGGTTTGATGAAGTGGGGGCAACAAATGATTGGTGAAGAAATATATCTAAAAATATATAATTAATAAATCATTTGTCAGGAAACCTTATTTTCAATACACGTATATAATGCAAGAGTGAAGGTTTCACCTGACAGTCTTCCTTCTTGCTCCATGAGAGATGATCTTGTAGTCTTCTTTTAAAATGATATAAAAACGGAGAGTTTTCTGGCTGCTTACTTTCCTGCCTCACTGTAGTATCTTTAGTAATGCTAAATGCAGGACTTTACTGATACTTCCCCCTTTCTTAACCCGTTCATATCAATGGATTGTCTGGTTTCATAAAATGTTATACTACAAACCCATGAGGGTCTAAAAGTAATATAGAGGTAATACTTACTTGTCACTGATGGCCTTTGTCAATAGACATTGGCTTATAGTGACATTATGTGTCCACAGCATTCACATTCTAATACGTAACACATCACCGCCAAGCCTCCATATAGTAACAAAGACCAGAGAGAGGTAAGTATTTTTTGTAATTATTATTAGAATCTATTGTATAAAAATTAAATAAAACCAGACACCCCATTAAAGGCATTTCCAGAATTCCTACAACACCCCTTGCATGCGACTTGTTAAAACATGAACCAAAAATACAAACCTATTTCCCCTAATCTTCTACATCCTTTCTCTTTAGCATTTAATAAGAAAATGTATTCATAACATTTATTAGGTCAGTCCATTATTTATAATTTACTTAATAAGACAGGCCTAGGAATCTGCTCAATAGCATACATTACATATAAAGTATATCCACCTCTGCAGGTAGTATTATTAAAAATATTCATACTAAGATAATAAAGACACTAACAAAGAGGAATGCACCAGTCTACACACCCCAATACCAGTCCACTTAGTGAATTATTAACATGTCATCTTTCTCATTGATCTGCCTTCTCTATTTTCCCTTGACAGCTGCTGTCCTAGTCTTATAGTTGGAATACCTTCTGTTGTAGGTTGCAATGTTACATGAAACCTTGACTGGTTAAGTTAATTAAACTAGAAATCTTATTCTCATGATGTGTCATGTAAATATGTTCCTTCTCTACCACAAATAGTACAATTTTACCTTAGTGCTGGTAAAACATACACTTAGAGTCGATGTTAAACCCCTCAAAGACATGGAGGCAATTTATCATAAAGGGAATTATTAAAGTCAGTTTTGCTGGAGTGTGGTTTATCTTAAATTTATCAAATATTCATAATTTTTTATATGTGTGTGTGTTTGGGGTGAATTTGCTGTATTCATAGTTTGTTGTCCTTACTTTTGTAATGACTTTTATTTTCTCAGTGTTTCCATGTATTTATTAAAGTATTTGTATTTTCTCTACATCCCGATTGTTGTTGTGCGTTTTTTATAGTTACGTACTGTTTACCATTTTACACATTGTCTTGCCATATAACCCAAAGAGCTCCCAATCTATTATCATGGAATTGTGCCCATCCCTTTTTTATATACACTAGATCAGTTTTATTCATCATCATTGTTCTGCATATAATCTATCACAATTTACTGTACTTTAGCCCTAGGCTACAATAAACAGCTTTTACAGTTATCAAAGGTGTCTGCAATTAAGATTTATTGTTAATCCTGGTTCTTATGACAACCCAACATTTTTAAAATCCAATAGTCATAGAGGCCAAAAAAATTTTGGCTGGGGTTACAATTCTAAAGTACACAGTTCCGACTTACATACAAATTCAACTTAAGAACAAATCTGCAGAACCTAACTTGTGCGTAACCTGGGGACTGCCTGTATATACTTTTTTAAATGAAGTATTTAATATATGTCATACAATAAAGACATACAGCCTCATAAATGACCTATTGGCTATAATGATAAATATAGAATATCCTGTGGTAACACATGGTATACAGAAGCACAGTCAAGTGATTTCCTACACACATATCTGTCAGATAGAGGACAAAGGGATCTCTTTTTGCCTCTTTGAGTAGAAGACCTACTGTATTGATACAAAGTTCAAATAACATGATATGCTCATATCTAGAGCTTTAGGAATGCAGTACTTTATTTTTAGGTTATTCATTGATTGTAATTAAAGGAACTCAGTATATGTTTCCCCATGCTACCTCTTCCAGGCTGTGGACTTTGGCACTATATAGTTATTAAAGTGATTATACAATACAATTTAATCAATATGTTCCTCTTGTGCCATGCATTATAACCCTTTCATTATAATGTGCGATCAGCACATTGTAATGAATGAGGAGGAAAGTCCCCATATACACTGTAGTATGTCAGTAACCTAGGGTTAACGTACCCAAGTGACTCTGAAAAATAATAAAAATTAAAAAAAAGTTTAAAAAAAAATTATAATAAAAAAACCTAATAAAATCACCCCCTTTCCCTAGAACTGATATAAATATAAATAGATTCATTAATTTTTTTTTTTCTCTAGCTCTAATTCTAATTAGAGTAGACAATGGGGCACATTTACTTACCCGGTCCCTGCGCAATCCCCGATCCGGACTGTCCTTCGAGGATGAACTCTGCCGCGATTCATGAAGATAGTGTGCCCCATATCCTGCATGTGTCGCATCCCCGCTCAGGTCCACCAGAGTTCACCTTCTTCTTCCAGGTGCAGGTAAGTGCTTGGCTTGCTACACAATTTTTAAGTTAAATCCGTCGGATCGTCTGACAGCTCGCCCCTCAATTTGTGTCGCATGAAAGCCGACACGATTGCGCCAAAATCCGATCACGTGCACCAAAAACCCCTTTTAAATCCTTGTCCCAGCGGCGCAAAATGGAAATCGTTGGTATGTCCGACGAGAGTGTGGTCCACAGGGCCCTTAGTAAATGAGCCCCAATGTGCTAACTACGCTCTCTACTGTTCAGCACTGATTGTGCACGATGATGGGGGCAAGAGAAACTGTGGTCCCCACCACTCTATCTGAATCACTGACACTGTTCTCATATATATATATTGGAAGCTTATCTTGATATCTTGAACATTAAAAAAAGCTGCTCTAATTGAGTAGGAAAGTCCCCATATACACTGTAGTATGTGAGTATATGATAGGATCAATCAGACAACCTATGGTTAAATAATAAAAAAAATTGTATTAAAAAAAAAAAAATTATAATAAAAAACCCTAAAAATTCAAATCACCCCCTTTCCCTAGAACTGATATAAATAGAAATAAACAGTAAAAATCATAAACACATTAGGTAACCCGATCTATTCCCAATCTATAAAAATATAATAAAGTTTTTTCACAGTTTTTAACCCCGTAATGGAAAATAGTGGCCAAAGTCGAAAATGGCACTTTTTTGCCATTTTAAAAAATATGAAAAGTGATCAAAAGGTCGTACAGTCCTAAAAATGATAGCATTGAAAACATCACCAAACAGCTCCCCACAGCCCCGTACACCAAAGTATAAAAAAGTTATTAGCACCAGAAGATGGCAAAATATTTTTTTTTTTGTACAGGAGGGTTTAATTTTTGTAAATGTATGAAAACATTATAAAACCTATATAAATTTGGTATCCCCGTAAATGTACCGATATAAAGAATAAATTAGACATGTCATTTGGGGCGTACATTAAAATCGTAAAATCCAAGCCCACAAGTAAACAGCGCAAATGCGTTTCTTCACCAATTTCACTGCATTTGTATTTTTTTTTAACGCTTCCCAGTACATGGCATGGAGTATTAAATACCTCAATTTTGAAGTGCAATTTCTTATGCTGAAAACAAGCCCTCAAACAGCTCTGTACACAGAAAAATAAAAAAGTTCTAGCTTTTTGGAGGTGGGGAGTGAAAATGAAAACACAAAAAATTAATCTGAGTTGCTTTTATCTCGATCCATGAATCCCCACGTCTGTGTCTCAGTTTATATACATGCCACTGGGTTGGTTCCTCACCCTACATAATACGGACCTTCAGTCTTTCAGCCATTCATGGTTGTAATTTATTGATGTGCCATGTCCGGAGGTTGTGTGGACAAATCTAACTCACTTCATGCACCTCCCAGAACCCGTGTGTTCTGGGAGTGTCTGTAAAGGATAATTAATCTGTTATCTGGCAAACAGCTGATATATACCAAGCTCCAGGCTTCTCTGCAGTCTTTTTCTCCTAGGACCCTGTAAATAAGATGGCGGCTGATGGCTGGTTCAAGCACCAACATCGTTGTTTAGTAAATTATTTATTAAATTATTTTATATTGTTCCCTTATAAAGAATGGCTGGACCATTATATAATCTCTTGTGTCACCCCCTCATCCTCATAGACTATAAGCTCTTGTGAGCAGGGCCCTCACTCCTATTGTTCCATATGACTGTTTGTTCTTTGTAAAGTAATATAGTTGTATATGTCCCCTATGATTTGTAAAGCGCTACGGAATTTGATGGTGCTATATAAATAAAGATTATTATTATATTATTATTATTAATTGACCTTGCTTACCCCTCCGGGGTCCAAAACATCACATTTTGTCACAAAAGCGTTAGAAAGTTATAACCACTTATAATAACACAAGGCAGATTTAAAAAATAAGACTTGGTCTAAAATGGCTTAGTCACGAAGGGGTTGATAATATTTGATTGTCTAATAAAAAAAGATTTAACATATAACAATATCGGTCTAAGACATGTAGTGTCACTGAAGGAGAACAATATAGAAATGAAAATGGCTCACAAGAGTTGGCGGTTCTGATGTGTTTCTTTCAGAAATGAAGCCATTTCGTTTTCTTTTCTCAAGGGTTTGTCTGGAATCAACCTAAACAGAGAAAAAGAGAAGGTTTTCCCATAACAGCATAAGACATTTATTAAACTTTCATTACCTAATGCAGCAACACCACCGGTTAATTTGTATCTCTAGCTCTAATTCTAATTAGAGTACACAGTGGGGCACATTTACTTACCCGGTCCCTGCGCAATCCCCGATCCGGATTGTCCGACGAGGATGAACTCTGCCGCTATTCATGAAGATAATGCGCCCGATATCCTGCACTTGTCGCTTCCCCGCTCAGGTCCACCGGATTTCACCTTCTTCTTCCAGGTGCAGGTAAGTGCTTGGCTTGCGACAAGTTGTCCGAATCTGTCGGATCATCTGACGGCCTGCCCCCCAATTTGTATGACATGAAAGCTGGCGCAATTGCGCCAAATCCGATCGCATGCGCCAAACTGTGGTCCCCACCGCTCTATCTGAATCACTGTGTTCTCATATATACTGTATATTGAGAGCTGTTAGGGCTTGATATCTTGAACATTAAAAAAGTAGCTCTAATTTTGGTCTTTTAGCACCTGAAAGCAGTTGTCTAACCTTTAAGGCACTTGCAAAATAAGACCAATGCAGCTTATGTGTCTCAGGCTGTGTTTTACAGTAACAGTGGCGAGAGTAAAATCCAAGTGGAAAAGTTGTATTGTGAATACAACATAGGTCACAAGCACACTGACCTATGCCCATAAGTCAGCTGCGATGGTGACCCCTCACCTCTCCATTGCAATGAATTACGTACAGCCCGTAAGACGGTGAAAGATAGGACATATCCTATCTTTTTCCCGTTTACGTATCCTTCCATGCGACCATTGCCGGCCTGTGGGGGGACGTATGTACGGCCGGAAGCTTGCAGCCGTACATATGTCCCCCTATGGTCGTGTGAATGTGGCCACATACTGAGTCACATACAGACTGTATATAAATATAACATTACAAAAAGTAAAATTTTTGTTATTCATCACACTCAGCATAATACATCATTAAAGATGTGGACCTATTCATGTATAAAACTGAGGATATACACTCGCCGGCCACTTTATAAGGTACACCTGTCCAACTGCTCGTTAACACTTAATTTCTAATCAGCCAATCACATGGCGGCAACTCAGTGCATTTAGGCATGTAGACATGGTCAAGACAATCTCCTGCAGTTCAAACCGAGCATCAGTATGGGGAAGAAAGGTGATTTGAGTGCCTTTGAACGTGGCATGGTTGTTGGTGTCAGAAGGGCTGGTCTGAGTATTTCAGAAACTGCTGATCTACTGGGATTTTCACGCACAACCATCTCTAGGGTTTACAGAGAATGGTCCGAAAAAGAAAAAACATCCAGTGAGCGGCAGTTCTGTGGGCGGAAATGCCTTATTGATGCCAGAGGTTAGAGGAGAATGGGCAGACTGTTTCAAGCAGATAAAAAGGCAACAGTGACTCAAATCGCCACCCGTTACAACCAAGGTAGGCAGAAGAGCATCTCTGAACGCACAGTACGTCGAACTTTGAGGCAGATGGGCTACAGCAGCAGAAGACCACACCGGGTGCCACTCCTTTCTGCTAAGAACAGGAAACTGAGGCTACAATTTGCACAAGCTCTTCGAAATTGGACAGTAGAAGATTGGAAAAACGTTGCCTGGTCTGATGAGTCTCAATTTCTGCTGCGACATTCGGATGTTAGGGTCAGAACTTGGCGTCAACAACATGAAAGTATGGATCCATCCTGCCTTGTATCAACGGTTCAGGCTGGTGGTGGTGGTGTCATGGTGTGGGGAATATTTTCTTGGCACTCTTTGGGTACCAATTGAGCAACGCCACAGCCTACCAGAGTATTGTTGCTGACCATGTCCATCCCTTTATGACCACAATGTACCCAACATCTGATGGCTACTTTCAGCAGGATAATGCGCCATGTCATAAAGCTGGAATCATCTCAGACTGGTTTCTTGAACATGACAATGAGTTCACTGTACTCAAATGGCCTCCACAGTCACCAGATCTCAATCCAATAGAGCATCCTTGGGATGTGTTGGAATGGGAGATTCGCATCATGGATGTGCAGCCGACAAATCTGCAGCAACTGTGTGATGCCATCATGTCAATATGGACCAAAATCTCTGAGGAATGCTTCCAGCACCTTGTTGAATCTATGCCACAAAAAATTGAGGCAGTTCTGAAGGCAAAAGGGGGTCCAACCCGTTACTAGCATGGTGTACCTAATAAAGTGGCCGGTGAGTGTATAGTTAATATAATACATACATTGCATATACAAACATAAACAATGTCATTCTAATCAGTGAATAAGACTTCAACTCCTTCTGCCCTTTAACTTGCTTTATATTTTTATCAATAAATAAGTGGAAATAAAGTTACATGCAGATTTCCTAAATTTGACATACAGTATAGTATGGCACCACTGATATTCTTATTAGTCAATTTAGTGCCAATAGTAAAGGTAGTGACTGAATGGTGGAGGAAAGAGTACAATTCCAACTGTTCCAGAATCTGTGAGTAGTACATATTAAAGAATGCAAAAGGCCTGAGTTGGTGGAAGATTAAAGGAATTTGTCTTCCAAAGAAAATTATCTCTTTTTCTGATGCCATTTTGGCATGGATGCATCAATCAGTGCCAAGAATATAGTGGTAGGGGATCTATTATACAGCATTTTCAAATATAATTGATTTAAAAGGGAGCCTCACTCTCCCTCCTGCTCCCTCAGCACTTCCCCCATTATTTCACAGCAGCAGAGAACGTTTCAACACACAGCAGGAGGGGGAGGTGCTTGTTGCACAGTGGTAGAGCCTGTGAAGCTGCAGCACAGAAGGGCTCTGGTCAGGGATTAATCTAAACTCTGTGTTGCCTGAGGCGAGCTATAGAATAGAGCCCCCTCCTGCCCCATCCAGAAGAACGATTATATATATCAGCAATATATCAGGTTATAGTTTTAGTAAGTTGGTACTCCAATCATTGTCTCACACCCATGCTGACATCAGGTGTGAAGAGACATTATTGTTAGTTGTCAGGTCCTGCTTTATAGGAGGTGATTGTGCCCCTGATGCTGCCTCCCCCCCAACTTGCTCTGGGTGGTGCTCCCTGAGGCAGAAGGTTCAACTCGCCTCATGGACAGTACACCCCTGGCTCTGGTAACGCCCCCTAGAGGATCATTAGCATAATCTTAAAAGTTGATTTTAGAAGGAAGGAGGCCAATGAAACTAGTGCCCCTTATAATGCTTTATTTTGATGGTAGATTTCCTTTATCATGGTCAGAAATACTAAAAATACAGCTAAAAAAATCATTATATTTATAACTTAATTAATATGAAGGACGCGGCACTCGTCAATTTCCGCCAGCTCCATAGAGATTAAAACAGCAGAACGGTCATGCGTGGCCGTCTGCTTCATTACTCTGACGGAGCGACGAGAGGACTGACGGAGGCACGTGGGACCCCATCGGACCCCTCGTTTTTCGTGATCTGTGGTTGTCTCATAACTGAGACCCCCGCTGATCAGCAAGAAAGGCCCTATCCCATAGCAAAACCTCTTTAAGTCAAACTTTATCAATATCTAGTAATACTTGGCTGTGTGTATAGGACATCAAGAGAAAGGCTATGCATTATTTACGGTATTATAATTTTTCCTTTTTTTTTAGTTTTGTTTGTTGTTATTACGTAAACCAGAAAAATCATTTTTCAAAACTACATTTTTTAGCATATTAAGCAAATGCATGCTCATATTACATGTTATTAGTACTTTTTCTTCAAAACTGAACATATCAAGTGTCATAGTGTTGCATTTACTGCAACTGATAGTACAGAGCACCTGCTGGCCACATCATACTAACACAGACCAGATGCTCAACCTGTTCTACCTCAATTATTTCCTGCGCCCTCATTACTATTAGCCTTTAAAATTAAAGACCGTTTCAGTGGCCCTCCTTTGTAATACCAAAGAACCACTATGTAACAAGGAATAAATTGTTGTAACGCCACACTATCCTGCATTTATTGACATGTACTGAGCCACTTAAGATCATAATCAGGTAAATATACGGAACTGAAAGTCAACTACAATTTGTCATATAAAAGGAATTCTTTCAGGTGCACCTATAGCAGACATCATTCTATAACAGGGATAATTGTATGGTACAAATGACAACGATAATTATTACATTTTCTCTCTGAAACATTCGACATTGTGTTCTTGACTCATGATATATTAATACCAGGAACAAGGAGTATGTGAAGAAACAGTACAGCCCACACAAAATCTAAATTACCAAAATCTAATGTAAAACATTATGTAATACAAAATTACAGTCATCAATGCTCTATTTATAAATGTAATACCAAACTTCCCACTCAATGCAACAAAATCTAAAAACAAGCTATACATGAGCCCTGATTAGGTTACTATAATTAGAAAGGGAGGAAATATACAGGATCAGAGCATTATCCTTATATAATCCTTCCATGTTTGTTTTATGGCTTAACACATTAGAGTTTTAGACAGCACTGAAGATTATGACACTCCCCGCATTGTGTCTAATTTAGGGGAACAATATATGCTTGACTCTATATAATAAATGCCGCATTACTTAAAGGACACCTGTCACCAGGTCTGTGTCACTAGTCCTGTCACCACTACCTGTTGGAGCAGCTCATATGGATCCCATCCCAGCCTTTATCTAGTCATTTCATACATTAATCATTATAAAATCATCTATTCTTTATCATATAAATGAGGCTGATCACATGGTCAGAGGCAGTGATGTCACCGCTGTTACCCCTCCCCTCTCCTCCCCCTGCTCATGTCTGTGTGTAATGTATAGTAAAGCATTGCTAGTGTGTGCTGTATCTGCTGACATGCTGCATCCTCCTAATATTCAGGTGAGGGACAGACATCAGCTACACATGAATCTGACATGTTCTGTTGTAACATGGCTGCCTGGAGCTGCTGTATCTCTCCTATACGCACACACAGGCTGCAGGGGGCGTGGCCACCAGCACCAGGAAACACATCATTATACAGGCTGTCAGTCATGCACTGGGGGTGTGGCTGTGCCTCCCACTCATGAATAGAGTGGACAGCTTGAATATGCTAATGCTTCATTGGACATTTCACAGGTCATTTGCATTCAGCTTTAGGACCTCATTGCTTAGGTTTACAGGCATGTAGAGGGACAATGAAGGGATAGAGGCAATGCTCTCTAATGGCAGTTTATGAAAATATATTTAGTTTAGGGGGGTTATTTTGCATGACGGGTTCTCTTTAATGTTAATAATTCATCTAATTCCCTAAAGGGAATATGTCATCAGAAAATGAACAATTTGTTTTCAACAACCATTTATTTTAAACATATTTTTTTTACTTAAATTTTTTTTTTAATAATTTGTAAATCACTATCCTTATATAAGAATCGTACTATATCCTGCAGTTTTCACTCAGTCCACTAGGTTTAATAATAGACAGACAGTTGTTAATCCCTTAATGACGTATAGTTATGTCACACATCGGTTGCAGATGTATGGAGTGGGTTCATGGGCTGAGCCCTCTCCATAGCCGGTGTGTGTTTGCTGCATATTGCAGCAAACACCCATCAGTAACTCCCGCGATTGGTGATAGCAGCAGCAGCTTTGCTGGCAGCGGTAAAAAGCTGGCGGCGTATAGGTGACACCATCTTGGATTTAATCAGCACTCCCTGTGATGTCATCGGCGAGCCACAATCTGTCTCCATGACCACCTTGGGTCTTTGTAAGACCAGAGGCTGTATGATTTCTGGGCATTTGTTGCAGTGTAATAAATGAGTAGTAAAACCCCATATACTGCCATGCTGTAGTATATCCTAGGAGGTATAAATAGAAAAAATTAAAAATTAAAAAAAAAAACATAAAAATTCAAATCACCTGTCCTTTTCCTAGAACTGATATAAATATAAATAAACAGTAAAAAAATCATTAAAATGTTGGGTATTGCTGTGTCCCAAAATGTCCGATCTATCAAAATATAATAACAGTCATTCCCGGCATGTAACCCCATAATGAAAAAAAGGACCCAAAGTTAAAAATTCCCATTTTTCGTAGTTTTGCAACATATAAATTATTTTTTATAAAAAGTGATCAAAAGGCTGTACTGTCCTCAAAATGCTAGAAAACATCATCTCAAGATGCTAAAAATGAAACCACAATAATCTCCATACACTGAAGTTATTAAAGCTAGTTAGCTATTAGCGCCAGAAATAGCATAGCTAAGTGGGTGATGGACATTTTAATATATTTAAAAAGGACGCACGGAGGTGCGGTTTCCCAAGGGAGGGGGGAAACTGCTCCTCTATAGCCACTCCCAGGTGCCTAGTGCCTAGTCACAGAGCACATGGCATTGAAAGGTTCTACATAACAAATGTTTTTTTTTTTATGTAAAACCTATTTTTTATACAAAAACTCTTTGGCAGTGTATGTACTATGCTCTGTGGGCACTGGGGGGTGCTGAAAATGGGTCTCATGGTGACAGGTTCCCTTTAAGCTGCTCCTTGTGGTTTTCCATATAAATGGAAAACTTCTTTAAAGGAAATCTACCATTTATTTTTATGCATTATGAAGCAAACATACCTTGAGAATGCTGTAGCTACACTGATGCAGGAACATATCTTAATCCCTGAACTGAGTGGTTTTGCAAAAAACAATTTGCTAAAAACAATTATAAATAGTGTGACAACCTGTTATCCCTGCCAAACTGTTTCACAGAGTCGGAAGTAAGCAGCTCATACCCCCATAATCACTGACTAATGACCTGAGGATATATTGTTACATATTGCCAGTATAGTCCCATAAAAAAATAGTTCTCATTTTAGTTTTAAAGGTCATGACCCTAATGATAAAAAAAATGAAATTAACTTTAATATTACACTTGCTATATACTGAGATCTGGGCGGTTTCCATTCCCTTGAGCGTCATTGTATCAGAGGGAACTTCTATGTTTGCACATTGATAAGATAGGGAATAGCGTACCAGCCATTGGTAAACAGAGTAAAAAAATTGGCAAAACTAGTAACACAATTCTAGCCTGTTATAAGGCATATACCGTATATACTTGAGTATAAGCCGACCCAAGTATAAGCCGAGGCCCCTAATTTTACCACAAAAACCTGGTAAAACCTATATATTTTTTACTCGAGTATAAGCCGAGTTTGGGTTTTCAGCACATTTTTTTGTGCTGAAAAACTAGGCTTATACTCGAGTATATAAGGTAAATGTTAGATGCTGGATATCCCTGAAGAATTTACAACCACATTTAGAAGACATAAAACAACCATATGAAGCTGATGTTAGCAGAATGCAGGACGTCTCAAGCATCTTGTTCTCTACAACCCTACAATCACGGCTTTATAATGGACCTGCCCATTTCCCTATGTACCAAAGGATATGGCCAAACAATAAGTGAGGTTTACACAAGGCAATAAGAGGTACTGGACCATTTGTTTGCTTCTAATC
This sequence comes from Engystomops pustulosus, assembly GCF_040894005.1. Taxonomy (NCBI): domain Eukaryota; kingdom Metazoa; phylum Chordata; class Amphibia; order Anura; family Leptodactylidae; genus Engystomops; species Engystomops pustulosus. The sequence continues at coordinate 152,301,290 of NC_092414.1, forward strand.
ATAGTAATTATCCCCTATTGACTATTGGAGTATTAAGTACTGTACTGTCAGCATTATCAGTAAATGCCAATAGCATGACAATGAATTTATCACTACTTACTATAATGTACTCATAACAAATGGAAATATCAGTCACGGCCTCAGATAAAAATAAGCTGCAATGTAAAAATCCATTTTTAGATTGGGGACATATGGGTCAGAACCAAAACAGACAAGTGATGTCCACAATGGACTGAATTCTGCACCCCGAATCCACAACAATAATAAACATACTGCAGCTTTTAAACCTACAGTGAGAATCTGTTTCTTCTGCGGGTTATATATTTGACCCACTATCTTGTTACTGTAATTCATCAAAGATTAGTCACAGAAGATTATGCTTTGGCTAACCTGCAGCAATTACAGGCCTGGTGTCAACTGTAAGTATCACAAATTTACACTATATTCACACATAAATTGCTAAAATTAGTATATCCCTCATTACTCCATACTGCACTCAGTGCTGAGACATTCACATATTAAAGGGATTGTCCACTTTCAGCAAATATTGATATGGATTGTGTAATGAAAAGTTAGACAATAGTCCAATACACTTTCTGTATCAATTCCTCACCATTTTCCAGATCTGTGCTTGACGTCCTGTTATAGAAAGCTTCTATGTTTATTTCTAGTGGATAGAAATCTGTCCCTATCCCTGGTGAGAGGGACAGAAAAAAACATACAGCAGCATCGAGTAAAATCCCACAACAGATGCCAATGGTCCAAAAGCTCAATAAAAGACAATTGTTTTTGATTACGTACCAGCTAAAGGGGTTGCCCCAACTCTTAAAGTTATCCCCTGTACGTAGCATAGTGAATAACTAGCTGATTGAAGAGGGTCCAACTCCTGGAACCCCCACTGATAACAACAATGGAAACCCCCGTGATCAGGAAAAAGGGGGTCCTGTGGTAATGAGTGGAGCAGCCAGCTAAGATTTTTTTTGCAGCCTGTCAGCAGCACCAATGAACACAGCGTTTTGACTAATGAACCAAAGAGCATTTTTGGCCGGCGTATTGACTATTGAGTCCTAAAATGGGTGGCAGCAGCAGCAGGAATGAACAGTGTGTATTGACCTCCCCCCCCCCTTGCCTGCAAACTATCAATGGCTTTTTCTGTAAGACTACCACCAACACTGTCCCCCAAGAGACTGATATGTCCCTGCACTCAGCCATCAAGGCAATGGCGGAGATCATGGGCTGGCTAGCTTCTAATTAGCTATCTTCATGTCATGTGATGTACTGTTCCTGAGACCATTATTTTCACTAGGTATTTTAGCTATTTTAAACACTTTTATAAGTCTTTCTTTATATGTCTTACATAGGTTAGCTGAGATCCAGTCCTTAGACCTCATCCCTCTTCCTTATATGACTGTATGATACCAAAAAAGATTGCTTGCCTGACCCTCAGTATCACTTAACATTCCACTCATTGCTACTTCTTTAACTTCTAACCTACTTAACCAGAAGCAAGTTCAACATTAACAGTTTATTGCATGGAAAATATCTGAAATATATATATTTTTTTTAAAGTGGTTCTCACTTGCTGCTCCTCCAGTTCCCTAATACACTGTATACATTATACAGCAACAGTTCAACTATTATTTTATAGTTAAAAAAAAATTATAGATTGCTGCTATCCACACAGTAACATAATAGGCAATAGAAAATATATTAAAAACAACTTGTACTTTATTATCGTTCTATGCATGATATTAATACATTGCATAGATATTATTAATGTACTATATATACTATGTAATCCTACATCCAATAATATACCATACAATGCATTATAGTGCTGATCTGTTCACCTCTGCTGAGCCTTCATGTCACTGATTTTAGTAATGTGTTGTGCATTCTCTGCAGATAAAATCTGAAGCATTTCCAGGAATAGTAAGGCTTTTGTGTATAGCTGTAGCATCTGCAGAAGTAATACCTTTATTAACGTCAACATTTTCCTATCACACTAACCGGGCTGCAGTATGTTCCCACACTGGAACGCTCCCGATCTTATCTTTCTGATAAACAGGTGATAAATTATCCATATACTTAACCTTCATGTAGTTGTTATGCTGATAAAACCTTTCTGGTGACGTGTTTTACCCGCTTCCCCTGAGAACTGGTGCTCAGATTCACAGACATACAAAAAACTAAGTACAGGTGGTCCCCTACTTAAGAACACCCGACTTACAGACGACCCCTAGTTACAAACGGACCACTGGATATTAGTAATTTACTGTACAGGTACTGTACAGGTTCATCACTCCTATTGTTTCATATGACTAGGTTATTTTATTTGCTCCCTATTATCAGTAAAGCACAGTGGTACATGATGTTGATATATAAATATTATTATTAACTGAAAAGGGAGCTTCAGGTTCTCAAAACAACTTTGATACTTCAGTATAGGCTATTAGTAGGTAAAAGGGGTCCAAAAACCCTAACTTGACACCGCAGCTCTGCTCTCCTTTAAGTCAATAGGAACAAATAAGTAGTTAACAACACATTACAATGGATATTAGTATTTTATTAGTATTTTATATTGAGTATTTTGCTTTCAGTTGCATTCACTGTTTAATTGCTAGCAACTTATGGCTGCTAAAACTCTTAAACAGTGTGGGGTCTGGATGTCGTACCACCACTGTTCACATTGGTCCTGAGAATTTGGATGAGAGAATAGGTAATCAGAGTAAAAATTGCATACATCCAAGCCCCTTTCGAACTTGTTAAATGAATCAACCATCACAAAATCTTGTGGCAGGGAGTTCCTTACTATTCTCTTTACTTAGCACATCCTTTACTGTAAGAGTTCGAAGAGAGAGAAAATGTGGTCATATAATATAACTATTACTCAGACTGTTGTGTGCGGATTTTATATGTATGCAGGTAATTGACTTATTGCATGAAATAAAAAGTAGGACTTATCTGTGTTGTAGGACTATCAGTCACTGTCAGTCATGTTGTATTCATACAGTACAACCCAGTTGCATTTGAAGAATATATATTTAGCGTTAGGAGATTGGAAAGGTAGAAATGTGTCCTAATTTATATTGGCTGAATATTTATTGATATATACGGCACAGCAAAAAGCATTTTTGCATTATAATGGGGAACAAAAATGTGTAAAGCTTCATCTGTGGCAGCGTGGACAGACTAGTTACATCCTGATGTGTAATGCTTCCAAGATCCAGTGAGATCTAAAAATAATGGTAACATTTGTACTCCACATAAAGTATCACTTCGCATTTAGCAAAGAGTGTTGCACATAATAAATGCCAAACATAAGAAACAGAATGGCAAGGACACCTAAATATTGTACAGGAAGAAAACTGTGTAGAAAAGCAAACAGAAACATGTTGCCAATAATGAAACAAAGAGCTACTTGTATGTGTCTTGTTTTACATAACAAAGTTCTAGGTTACACAATGCCAATACTGATAATGCAGATACCATGTATTATTGTGTCCACAAGTTTTCCTAAAATTTATATTTAGGGTCTGAAACAGTTAAAATAAGTAATAATATGCCATTGCCATCTGCGGAATAATAATACCCTTTGTTCATAATGCATTGTTTTTAGGCAAGTAACTTAAATGTAAAAATAAAGCGTAAACTGCAAAAACTAAACTGTAACAAAAAAAGGAAACATAGCTAAACTATTGCATTAGTTTTCCATGCAATGAGCATTGTATATGAAATCAATTCAGAGGTCCAGTACAAAGCAGACAGATAAGAGGAGGATATTTCATATCTGTAAGGAAACAATTGTAATGACTAACTGTCAGTAAGGAGTTAAAAGGGTATTCCCATCTGGGCATTCACATTTCATTTAATATATACTTAAGGAAAGTCCATACAGTACACCATAAGGCACAGTGGTAGGTGCAGGCCTAATAGGGCCGGGCTCCAGGTCCTCAATAATATAAAATGGAAAGAAGGCAACACTCCAAAGTATTCAAGTGAAAAAAGATAGTGGTCCTCCTAATTCCATAAAACAATGTACAACAATGTTTTGGCTCTATGTGATCCTTTTTGAAGCCAAGAGATAAGTGTGAGAGGCAGACATATATACAAAAAAATATCCATCACATGACTGCATAGTTCCCTCCCCCTCATTGACCTATCCCACAATAAATATCGTACATATGGTGCAAAATAAAAATTTTGATATATACCATCTCATATTAAGTGCAAGCGTACATCTAAATACTCATACACTACATTTATAAAGTGCCAATGTGATAAAGTGCATGTTGTGAACTTCAATCCCTAAAGATATCCGAAATTACAAATTCATAAGTGCTTTGTTACATATAAAATCCACCCAAAAAAGGTTTTCGGATAACTCACCAACCCTTACCCTTGATAGTACAGCCTAAGTGGGACTTAGTGTTACTGCTGGCGCATGTGCGACATACATTGGTGAAACGCAAGCTCAATAACAACTAACAACATGTGCGCATGCGCTAAGATATGGCATCATGTACTGGCTGTCAAGGCAACCAGTTACATCACAAAATACAGATCGCAACTCATTACTGGATCCCATGAAGGAGCAAAAGTATCACTCTGCATACAGAGCTAACTGTAGGTTGCCGTAAACTGCACAAAAAGCATCATGTATATCGATAAGGGCATAATAATAACAGTATCGTAATCAACCTGGATCCTGAAAAGGCTCACATAGAGCCGAAACATCCCTGTACATTGTGTTATGGAGTAAAGAGGACCACTGACTTTTTTCACTTTAATACTTTGGAGTTCTGCCTTCTTTTCATGTTATTAAAAAATATGTACCGCTTCAAAATATATTTTGCTTCAGCATTCATGACCACAGGACGGCAGAAAATCCTGGCCATTTCATATGCAAAAACAATAAAAAAGCATTTTTAGGCTGTGACTGGCAATGATCCATGTGAATGAAAAGACACTAGTGAAGTATGTAAGAAATGCCAAGAATCAATGAAGAGATCCAAAGATCAAAGAACAGACAGTTCTGGACACAGATTCTCATTCTTTCATAATATCAATAAGGTGCACAAGACAGAGAACCCAACTGATGATCAGATATGACAATCAGAGGTTGTCTCAGGTAAACCTTTCCGACAAATAACCTTTCTTTGGCTTTAAGGTTGTACATGACATAACAATCAACTTAAAGGGGCCTTACTTGCATAACACTAAAAAAGCTGCAACTACCATAGTAGTACAGCACAAAATATGTTCCCACAGTAAAGCAGCAGACCATAATATTGCCAACCACAGAGGAAACAATATTAATGGAGACCCCAGTTTACAGAAAGTATAATAATAAAAATAATGTAAAAATAATGTTGATTTGCAATTAAGACAAAAATAATAATGGAGACCCCAGTCTAGACAAAAAATTAATAATGGAGACCCATTAGAGTAGACATGAAATAATGCTACAGACCCCACACAGACAGACAGGGTCCTGATGCCTGCCTATACTACCAGCATCAGGACCCAAAATAGATTGGGTCCAAAACTGAAATAAAAAAAACAGTATAGGAATTCCTGCCAGTGGTCAGTCTGTTTCTCATTGGTTACTTATGCTGCCACAGCTTGGGTGCAGGCCACGTGTTGCCTACAGATTGTGCACACCTGCCTTAAAATCTGTAATGGGGTTGGTCTACAAAATATTTTATTACTGTGGCTGGTTGTTTTGAAATGCAGCATATTTATTATTTTTTGGAGAAAAAATATTATGCCATATGAATCATCACACTACATTAGCTGGCCACACACCACAATTACAGAGCAATTAACACGCTGGAGGAATGTGTTCTCAACTTGTAAACTTTTTATATGTTGAGCTGCCACACAAATTGACACTGAGGTGGACAGCATGAGTTGTTTAAATGCAGTTCAATTTAGGAGGTTCTACCCTTAACTAGCAGTTACAGTAAAACTGTCATAGCTATTTGGGATACTTAACCCCCAAAACACCTATGGATCAGTGGCTAAGTGTCACTATATTAACACTACAAAACACCTTTATATTTACCTAGAGTTATGTATGAGGAGCCTGGAGGAATACTGTATTTTCATGTGATTAGATACATTCATGGGGTAGATGTTAATGCAACTGGGCAACAGACCATAGCTGATCATCACATGACATGAAGTGATGAATAGTAAGTAGGCATAAGGCATAAAGAGAAGTAGATGGAAGGGGCTGTTAAAGCGTCAGGACCCAAAACAGATTGGTGCCCAGTGCTTGAGAGAAACTGGGAGCATTGATTTTAGCTGACAAGTACCCAATGCTCCATAGGCCTCAACCACCTAAACCCCCAAAGAACTTGTGGATCAGTGGCTAAGTGGAGCCTGGAGGAATGCTGTGTTTGATGATGTGATTAATGGGGTAGATGTTATTATGTAACTGGGCAACAGATAATATCACACTGGTCACATGATATGAAGTGATGAATAATAAGGAAGCATAAGGCATGACTGGTGCCTAAGGCATCAATGGGGGCCAACATCATTTGCGTCCGGATATCGATCCCCAGTACGTTCATGTTCATGTGTGTTAAGAGTTCTGAGACATCCGAGGCTAGATAAAACCTTTCACATTGTATTTTCCATACTGCCTTGTATCCCTTAAAGGGAACCTGTCACCAGGTTTATCACAAATACAACTAGTGACCGGTTCCCATAGAGCCCTAGTAACTAAATGCCACTTTTCTTTTAGTTCACAGGAACTTAAGAATATTATGAAGATGATATCACCAATTTAATATCGGGTCTATTACATTCTTACATTTCCATGTTAAGATGGATATCTTTCTATGCACTGTTTGAAGTGTAATGGGTAGGTAAAGGATAAAGTTAATTTACCTAGAGTAATAAGTTCTGCCGCACACCTCTGCCATTGACATAGAAAAGGGTTAATTTTAACCCTTGTTTAAAGGTTAATTTTGTTTACTTACGTGTGTTTGTTTCTCTTTGTTCAAATCTTTCTGTTCTGTTTTTGATGCTCCATCAATGGGTAATGTGAGACGCAACCGACAGATGTTCCCCTGTAAATGACAGAACGTTACCAAATATTACATATTGTTGTTAATCACTATAATACTATGCTCTTTGTATATATACAGGCAGTCCCTGGTTACATACAAGATTGGTTCTATAGGTTTGTTCTTAAGTCGAAACTGTATATTTTATGACTATTACCACAGGCAAAATTTACTGGAAGATTAAACAAAAAAGAGAATGTATCCCTTTTACTGAAGTTGTTTTTTGTACTCTACAGTAGCCCCAGCAAATGAGTAAGAGCTCTACCTGCTTCCGAGTAAACTTTCTGTTCCAAAGAAAAGTCTCATTTTAAAAAACAACTGTAAAGTTTTTTTGTTTTTCACAAATCCATAGCTCTTGGGATGTAGAACAACTTATGCCCATTCTGTTTGTTACCTATATCCAGCAGTTGCTTTTCTATACCTCTCAGATTATCTCAGTGCTGAAGTAGCTCCTTCCTCTGCCTTGCTGACAAGCACCGGAGGCCATCCTATAAACAAACTCTACAGATTCATAGGAGGGGAGGCGCTGCAGCAACCTGCTTACAGGGGAGGAGTTAAAGTGACAATGCTCTCTGTATGTGAAGCAGTGTTGATTGTGTTCAGGACTTTGGATATACATGTCTAGTACACAGAATAGTGAGGTACAAGATCTCCCATGTTTCCTATCAGTCCCTCCATCCCAGTCTGTGATTCTTGTGAACTTTCTCTGCCTCTCTGCTCTCCTCATGCTTCAGCCCCCCCCCCTTGCACTCAGCAATGTAAGCTCTGTGCAGATTAAACCTTAGCACTCACACAGCATAGGCTACATACTTCATGTACTAATGATTGTTACCATGTATTACATGGTCCGTGCTCCTCCATGTGATGGAAGATGCCAGGCTAGTCACTAGATACATCCTGTGCAGTGTTCAGTGGATTTATTTGAAGGAATCTCACTGGATTCGCTACTATATATATATATATATATATATATATATATATATATATATATATATATATATATATATATATATATATATATATTATATATGTGTGTGTGTGTGTGTGTGACTAAACCTCTTTAACAGCTATTGACCAATAGGAATCTGTGTACCACTAAAGGAAAGATATTTAAATGGAATTTGAGAAAAATAAAATCATAACATGCTCCGTTGCACACACTTTGCATGTATTCTGCCACATCAAGATCAGGACATATCTTATATTTCTTACTGCCGAGACCATCTCTGTTATTCCATATTTGATGATGAAACGATGATGAAAAGTACATAAACTCATGTGGTGTCTGTAAATACTAAACTAAAATCTCCACCTAAAATATATTATAGATTCTTTGAGACTTAGTAACGAAGAATGACTCACATGCTATACTGTATTTTTTGCGACATTCTTCAACTATGTTTAACTTGCTGCCTGGCAACTCACATCAAAGCTAGAGGGTGATTAGTACCATTGTAGTCCACTCCTCCAGCATATGCTCACTGCTATCATCTATATTGTCTGTTGAATGTACTTAAACCTGGCCTCCCAACATTTAGCATGGTTATTCAGGGATTGGGTGTGGGGATGGTGATATAGACAGTCTATGGAAAAAATACCTTTATAGAGATGACTACACCATGTACACAGTAAGGGCTGTATACCGGACATGTAGCATATACATTGATATACTCCACCTATAGAAGGTTAGGGATTTTTGGCTTTTGGGTGAAATTTATAGGAAAAGTAAAAGGTTCACACTGCAGTGGTATACCAGCAAAGTAGGGGATGTAAGTAGAAGCATTCAAGGGGATTTCCTCCTTGAAACAAAAGCCAATGACAATGGCAAACTGCCACCAATATTTCAATATGTTCTTATGAGCACCAATTACACCTTAACCACGATGCCTCATGCTGTTCACAAGTGAACTAATTGTAATAACTCACTGGACAAGAGAGCAGGAAGTCAAAGAGGGGCCTCGGGTAGCCCCTCCAGCTCAATAGCATAATTTTAAAAGTAAGTGTTCCTGGTTTATAATGCTTGATTTTCATAATAAATTTCCTTTAATTGTCCTTTGATCCTTATGGCTCTGGCTAGTCCTACCTATGTGTAGAGAAACTCTTCTAACATTTTGTACAGTGATTATTGCTGTTTACAAACAAGTCTGATCATTTCAGCTGGAGACAGGGCACAACTTACTAGAGCAACTCCCCAAACAAGAATCCTTTGAAAGAATGTAATCCTCTTGTAAATCTTAGTGCGGGTGACTTACACTGAACCCTGTGTCAACTGTGTACAGTCTCCAAAAAGACCAAGGTTGTAGTAAGACATAGATAGACAGAGATAGATATCAAAAGGAGGAAGGTAAAGTCTGCTGCAAGTACAATTATGTAACAGAGACATTCCAGGGTGTGCACTGAGTTCCAGGAGCTACATGCCACAGATAATTAATATGCACACAACAGGTCTGACTGGGTAAGTGTGATAGAAAAATGTATAGAGGAATGTGATATTATCAGTACTACAACATGTCGGCCTCCTGGCCATTTCTTAAAGGTACAAAATATAACGTAAATGTCTGATAGATGATAAATGTCTGATAAACTGCCTCCTATTCACTCTCAGTCTGGATGCGGCAACACCTCTCCAGATAGCTCCCAACTCTTTCATGATAAATACATGCAAATTTCTTAGATGGCTATAGTAAGAATATCCATTTAACATATCAGCTGTTTTCTCCATGGTTTACTCATAGTCATTACACAAAACTACTCATATTGGTATAAATATGCTCTTTAGAGGTTAAAGGGGTTGTGCACTTTCAGCAACTATTTGATATGGTTCGTTTAAGGAAAAGTTATCCAATTTTTAAATATACTTTCTGTATCAATTCCCTGCTGTTTTGTAGACCTCTGCTTGCTGTCCTGCTATAGAAAGCTTCTATGATTACTTCGAGTGGAAAGAAATCTGTCCCTGGTCATGTGTTGTCACACGGTACACGAGCCGTTATTATCACACGGCTCTGATTACTCTCTGTGATAATAACGGCTCGTGCACCTGAGTGTCCATCACGAGACCAGGGACAGATTTCTTCCACTGGAAGTAAACATTGTAGCTTTCTGTAAAAGGACAGCAAGCAGAGATCTATAAAACTGTGAGGAATTGATCTAGAAAGTATATTTGAAAATTGGATAATTTTTCCTTGCACAAACCATATGAATTATTTGCTGAAAGCGGACAACCCCTTTAAGCTTTTTGTAACCATTTACAAGCCTCTAGCTTCTATTTTACAGTGGAAAGTAAAAGGAATAGATGTGGCAAACAGGGTTTGAAAGTCCCAGTTCGAGTACAGGTTCACCATGTCTAGATTCTGCTGATCCTGGATTTCACCTTGCTTTTTAAGACCTAGGTAGATGTAACCTCGAAATAACAATACATTGCTGTTTTCATGTATCCAATTTTTATATATCTTGTCATTTAAAATTAATCTGTGAAATTTGCCCTTTTGAGTTATTAAGTAAAACAAACCAGCAACTGTTCTCTGCCTTTAGTTGTGGCCCTTTCAGATGACCCATGATGTCAACTTCCAGCATTGGCAGAAGTCCCATTGCAGACTTTGGAGATCAAAACGAACAGTAGGCAATGTGGGAATCACAGGGCAGTTAGTGGGGACTTGCAGACCCCTCTTCTGTAGATCTCAGGGTATCCTGCCAATGCTGTGGATAGTGGACAAATGCAGAAACCTATTTAACCCCTTAAGGACGCAGGGTTTTTTGGCTCATTTCTCGCTCTCCAACTTCAAAAATCCATAACTTTTTCATTTTTACGTGTACAGACCTGTGTGAGGGCTTATTTTGAGCGTAACAAATTTTACTTTCCCATAATGTTATTTATTTTAACATGCCGTGTACTGCAAAGCTGAAAAAAATTTCCAAATGTGGAAAAATTGAAAAAAACTTTCTTGTGGGCTCAGTTTTTACGACTTTCACTCTTCGCTCCAAATAACTTTACTTTATTCTTTGGTTCAGTGCGATCGCGGTGATACCAAATTTATACAGGTTTTATTGTGTTTTAATACATTTTCAAAAATTAAACGAATGTGTACAAAAAAGAAAAAAAATTTTTTGCCATCTTCTGACGCTAATAACTTTTTCATACTTTGGCGCACGGAGATGTGTGAGAGGTCATTTTTTGCGTAATGAGGCGACGTTTTCATTGCTACCATTTTGAGGTCTGTGCGACATTTTGATAATTTTTTATTTCATTTTTTATGTTATGTAAAAAGGTGTAAAAGTCGCATTTCGGACATTTGGGCGCCATTTCCCGCCTCGGAGGTCACCGCCGCCCGTAACCATTTTTATATTTTGATAGATCGGGCATTTTGGGACGCGGGGGATGATTTGAATTTTTAATATTTTATTAATTTTTTTTATTTTTTAAACTTTTTTTTTTTCACTACTTTTTAGACCATCTAGGGTACATTAACCCTAGATAGTCAGATCGCTCCTACCATATACTGCAATACTTGTGTATTGCAATATATGGCATTTTTGCAGCACATTCATTACAATGAGCCACTGGCTCATTGTAACGAATCTGCAGATGCCAGATAGTCTCGGGTCAAACGAAGACCCGAGGCTACCATGGTAACCGATCGCCTCGCGCCGCCGTATTTTAAACACCACCGGCGACTTTGCCGGCGCCGTTGAAAGGGTTAATAGCCGCGATCGGTGCAAGCACCCACCGCGGTTATTAGCGGTGGGGGTTTGCTGCAATATGCAACAACCCCCACCTCTGTATGAAGAGGACTCAGCCCGTGAGCCCTCTTCATACATCCCTTCATACATCGCAGAGCGTTAAGGGGTTAATGGGATTTAAATATCTTTTTACCCTGCATTATGTCATCATAAGGCCAATGACCAATGATTATGTAACTTTTACAAGTGCTGAATAATCTACACTGGCCATAGTTAGGCTACATGCACAAGGTCGCACACAAGGGAAATGGGCTTAACCCTTCCATCTCCATTGGAAAGCAATGGGCATAAATCATTACAATGAGACACAACGGGGCACATTTACTAAGAGTCCGAATCATGTTTTTCCGTCGGGTTTCCCGAATTTTTCCCGATTTGCACCGAATTGCCCCAGGATTTTGGCGCACGCGATCGGATTGTGGCGCATCGGCTTTTTACACGAAATGGGGGGGGGGGTGTCGGAAAACCTGACGGATTCGGAAAAACTGCAGAATAAAAAAAAAAAATTGTGTCGCAAGAATATCACTCACATACACTGGAACGTAGCAGGTGAACTCCGGCGAACATGGGTGGACCACGGCGCAGCAGCGACACTTGGTGGACATCGGGCGCACGACCTTAGTGAATAACCGGAAGACCCGAATCCTCGACGGAGAAAGTGCCGCTGGATTGCGACTGGACCTGGTAAGTAAATGTGCCCCAATGTTCTCACTGCACCGTGAATGTGCACACTAGACCTCAAAGGCAGGTGATTTTGTAAACTGGAATGATCACAGCTACTATTTGCGACTAAAAAGTTGCAAACCGAAACAAAAAGTTGCAAGAGAGACTAAACTGGCAACACATGACATGTATCACGAAGGGAAAAAACCTAAGATACATTGCAGTGATTAAGTAGGCCAACTTCAGGAAACTTGAAAAAGTGGCAGCCGAAAATCTATGATACATGTGCCCAAATGAGTTGTTATGGGTAGACAGAAAATAAAAAGAACTTTGTATTTGGTTGACTGGAGATTTTGTACTTTACTTGTAAATAGACTAAACACAGACTTCTTATTCAGATCTCACATCAGGGTTTCAGGAAAAAGTGCACTCTGTCTTTAACCAGTAAGGTGTTATGGCCGGACCATAGACTTTGGCCTGATTAAATACAAGGGATCTTCACACAGGAAAAAGCTGCTTAGTTTGACATTCTTTTAACTGTATTCCACTGTCCAGAAACAAATAGATATATTGTATAACTAAGACAAGAAAGTTGAAGGATATTTAACTAGACACTGTAAAGCCACACATTACTATTACAGCAGGAATTCTTCATAGCAGACTATGAAGCCTTTCACATTAATGAATAATTCCTTTATTTATATAAAGATTGTGCAGCGCTACACAGAGTTTGCCAAATCAGTATTTTAATAAATGAGGACGACGGGGAAAAGTATAAATTATGTAATCACATCTTATGTTCAAGATCTGCAGTAGGTATGAACAATGTTGGTAAAACATATAATTGCAGCAGATGGCTGTACTTTATTCTACACATCTTCCATGTCAATACATTAAAGAACAACTTTATTGGTTGACTCAATACCAGCTGACACAATTAGTGTATATGGTCCATTAAGTGAAAGGACATGGTAAACTGTGGTCAAATAGTATTAAGAAGCCTTAATGGGTTTTCTAGGAATTTGTATTGTATTGATATCAAATCAGTGGGGGTCGGACCCCCTCCACCACCTCCAATCAGTTTTACCTCCAACACAATAGCTAAGCAGTGTACAAAGCTATAAGCAGAAGGCAGCATTCACTGCCTAGTGAATGACACAGTACTAATTTGGTGAAGTAGAGTGAAAGTACAGTTGACTTTCATGATAATGCCACAACACTGGTACCTGAAAGAAACATGATCTAGAAGATGTTAGTCAGACTGGAATGTTTTATTGGGTCAGTTTCTGCTGTCAGGTTCCCTTTAAGTAAAAATGCCCTTATTGTGCCCTGGGTTAAAAAAAAATCCACACTGTCCCCTTATATAAAAAACAGTGTGCCCCAATTATAAAAATATATATATTTCCACTGTGCACCCTGCATACAGCACATTTATTCTTTTCGGTGAGCCCTGAAATAAAATACAAGCCCCTGTCACTCTAAGTTCAGAATATGGTGACTTCCCAACTGGTCAATTGGCCTGGAGGGTGCAATGAAATCAGTAATACTAAATTAAAATTGCCAGAATTACTAAAAGGGAGACTAACATGGCTTCTTCAAATAATGGCAATGCTTCTGCAATATCTAATGATAATTACATGGATAGAATTGAAATTTAAAAAGAGGGGCTGGCTCATAGACGCAGGGGGCCATTTCGGCAATACTGGAGTAACCAGATGTTATCCTTGTGCTGTCTGTCCATAGAGCATGAAGAACATTGCCCAGTGAGGTACAGACAACCATATGGCCCTAGGTCCCATGCACACAAACATGGCCACCATAGACATCTATGGCATCTGGTCTCACGCTGTCTCACCAAACCGTGACAGAGCCTAGCAGCTGCCATGCTTGTTGAAGGTCATTCATAGGAATCGGCTTTCAATAGAGGCGGGAGGGGTGAGGAGCACTGGCTACAGTGTAGGTAAAAATACATTTGTGTGCAGGAGGCCTTACACTACATTTTCCATATGTTTACACTAACACTTATTGATAATAACCAAACAAATGGTTATTTAACACAACATTGATCACATTGTCAGCTATCATGTATCTTATCAGACTTTATATGACTATATCATATTGAATATATATTGTGAATAATAATGCCCATCTGTAATTTACAATTATTATAGTGACTACCACACCAGAACAGACCATTATGGGCATCCTCCTCTGCTGTCAATCATTAATAAGGTATTTTTACCATCTAAGCTGGTCCTCATTGGTTGTTAAAAATGTTCTCTTTGTAATGAATATAGTATATGAGCCCCAAATGCTGCAGGGCAGAGCAGTGTATTCAAGGGACTGCCTGCTGTAGAAAGATGGCAGAAGAAAGGCAGGGTCTGGGTTTTCAAATAAATATTTATTCTGTCAAGACAGATAAGTATATAGACATATGAGTATCAGGGATCAGGCATGGAATTAGAGTAAAAGCTCATGAACAAGGCTCTAAAACAGGGTTCAGAGTAAAGGTTTGAGATTACAGAATCAGGTCAATATACAGGGTTCTAGATTAGGTCAAGATACACAGAGTTCCACATACAGGTTCAGGATACACAGCGTTGGATACAGCTTACAGTTCAAGGGTACTAAGGGTAGGGTACTAGCTCAGGATAAAAGTGTCCAGAGCTGCTAGCAGGATACAGGGTTCAAGAGCTAGCGCTGTATGCTGCCAGCAACTCTGGAAACCTGTTTGCTCATCCAGGATCCTGTTATCCAGTCTGAGTATGGTACCCTGAATCAGGGTCGGACTGGCCCACCGGAGGACCGGTGGATCCTCCGGTGGGCCCTTGATACCGCTGCCGCGGCAGGGGCCGCCATCCCCATCGGGGGGCCCTGCCAGCAAGGTCGCGCTGGCCCACAATTGGCGCCCGATATCTCCGCTGCAGGAGGGGGCCTCCATCCCCTGCTGAGGCCCCTGCCAGGGAGTAACAGCAGTGGTACTCGATGCGGCTATAAGCGGCCACTCGAGTACCACCTTTGATGTAATGCGTGGCCATTGCTGTGCCTGTGCAACGCGGCCACTTCTTTTACCCGGCACCCAGATGTTGGGTACATTGTGGTCATAAAGGGATGGACATGGTCAGCAACAATACTCAGGTAGGCTGTGGCGTTGCAACGATGCTCAATAGGTACCAAGGAGCCCAAAGAGTGCCAAGAAAATATTCCCCACACCATGACACCACCACCACCAGCCTGAACCGTTGATACAAGGCAGGATGGATCCATGCTTTCATGTTGTTGACGCCAAATTCTGACCCTACCATCCGAATGTCGCAGCAGAAATCGAGACTCATCAGACCAGGCAACGTTTTTCCAATCTTCTAGTGTCCAATTTCGATGAGCTTGTGCAAATTGTAGCCTCAGTTTCCTGTTCTTAGCTGAAAGGAGTGGCACCCGGTGTGGTCGTCTGCTGCTGTAGCCCATCTGCCTCAAAGTTCGACGTACTGTGCGTTCAGAGATGCTCTTCTGCCTACCTTAGTTGTAACGGGTGGCGATTTGACACTGTTGCCTTTCTATCAGCTCGAACCAGTCTGCCCATTCTCCTCTGACCTCTGGCATCAACGCATTTCCGCCCACAGTACTGCCGCTCACTGGATGTTTTTTCTTTTTCGGACCATTCTCTGTAAACCCTAGAGATGGTTGTTCGTGAAAATCCCAGTAGATCAGCAGTTTCTGAAATACTCAGACCAGCCCTTCTGGCACCAACAACCATGCCACGTTCAAAGGCACTCAAATCACCTTTCTTCCCCATACTGATGCTCAGTTTGAACTGCAGGAGATTGTCTTGACCATGTCTACATGCCTAAATGCACTGAGTTGCCGCCATGTGATTGGCTGATTAGAAATTAAGTGTTAACGAGCAGTTGGACAGGTGTACCTAATAAAGCGGCCAGTGAGTGTATACAGGATAGGAATAGTAGTACTGTGCTGTGCCCATACATATAGGATAGGAGTAGTAGTTCTGTGCTGTGCCCATATATACATGATAGGAGTAGTAGTACTGTGCTGTGCCCATACATACAGGATAGGAGTAGTAGTACTGTGCTGTGCCCATACATACAGGATAGGAGTAGTAGTACTGTGCTGTGTCCATACATACAGGATAGGAGTAGTAGTACTGTGCTGTGTCCATACATACAGGATAGTAGTAGTACTACTGTGCTGTGTCCATACATACAGGATAGTAGTAGTACTACTGTGCTGTGTCCATACATACAGGATAGGAGTAGTAGTACTGTGCTGTGTCCATACATACAGGATAGTAGTAGTAGTACTGTGCTGTGTCCATACATACAGGATAGGAGTAGTAGTACTGTGCTGTATCCATATATACAGGATAGGAGTAGTAGTACTGTGCTGTGCCCATTTATACAGGATAGGAGTAGTAGTACTGTGCTGTGCCGATATATACAGGATAGGAGTAGTAATACTGTGCTGTGCCCATATATACAGGATAGGAGTAGTAGTACTCTGCTGTGCCCATTTATACAGGATAAGAGTAGTAGTACTGTGCTGTGCCCATATATACAGGATAGGAGTAGTAGTACTGTGCTGTGCCCATTTATGCAGGATAGGAGTAGTAATACTGTGCTGTGCCCATATATACAGGATAGGAGTAGCAGTACTGTGCTGTGTCCATATATACAGGATAGGAGCAGTAGTACTGTGCTATGGCCATATATACAGGATAGGAGTAGTAGTACTGTGCGGCACACATATAAACAGGATAGGAGTAGTAATACTGTGCTGTGTCCATATATACAGGATAGGACTAGTAGTACTGTGCTGTGCCCATATAAACAGGATAGGAGTAGGAGTACTGTGCTGTGCCCATTTATACAGGATAGGAGTAGTAGTACTGTGCTGTGCCCATATATACAGCATATGAGTAGTAGTACTGTGCTGGGCCATTTATACAGGATAGGAGTAGTAATACTGTGCTGTGCCCATATATACAGGATAGGAGTAGCAGTACTGTGCTGTGTCCATATATACAGGATAGGAGCAGTAGTACTGTGCTGTGTCCATATATACAAGATAGGAGCAGTAGTACTGTGCTGTGCCGATATATATATTCAGGATAGGAGTAGTAGTACTGTGCCAACATATGCGGAATAGGAGTATTTATTAGGACTTTTATATAAAATATTTGATAAGAGGGGCACTAAATATAAGAATAATAATTCATTAATAAAATATAATAAATAAGTAGGAGCACTGTAAGACTGTATAGATGAAAAGATTAATCAGAAATGATATATTATGAAAGGGAATGAAGTCCAATTTAATTTATTAGGTGAATCATATTATTTACTCAGGGGTGTGCATGTAATATACTGAGGAGTCGCAATGTAATATTTGATTTATGGAGAGGGCACAGCATGGCTTTTGTTATGGGGGGCATGGTGTGGTCAGTTGTGTTGTGAGTGGTAAATATTATTTAGGAGCACAGAGTGAGACATTATCATCCAGGTGACATTGTGCTGTAGTGACGGTGATATTTTTAGTTCTACAGTGTGGAGATATGCTACACACAGATGAAGATATCTGGTGAAAAATTCTCTATTGATAAGAAAAAAAAGTGAAGTGAAGTCGTCCTGCAATTCGGTACCCAAAGGAAAGATGTGTGACATGTGAGGTACTGAATCCCACTTCTGAGTCTGGTAACTGTAATTACTGACTATTTTTATGTGGTGCAGAGAACATACTGAGGAGGTGAAGGGTTATAGTTAGTTATTCTTATTGGTAAGTTAGTGCTAAGCACAATGCAGCCGCTGTGAACTCCTGTGAAATAATGAATATTTCTAGGCAGCGGTATGGTGGGCCCCCAGAATCAATTTCTCTGGTGGGCCCCAGGCGCCCCAGTCCGACCCTGCCCTGAATCCCAGTCTGTACTGAGGTCTGTGTCTGAGCCAATGTCCAGCTTCAGGTAGTGCTAACCCTGTATATGGAACCCCGTATCCTGTTTCCTGTCTGATCTACAACCCTGTCCTAATCCTGCGTATCCCAGCCTGAGGTGATCCAACAAATCCCAGTGTGAACTGTAATCTTGTATTTATCCTATGTATCCTGACCTTAACTGAAACCCTGAACCCCTGACCTGGAACTGCACACCTGTGCTCTGACCTCTATATCAGAGTATGCACCCTGTTCAAGAGCTTGTACCCCAATTCTGAGCCTGTTCCCTTATTCTTATATGTATGTATACTTATCTGCCTTGAAAGAATAAAAATTTATCTGAAACCGTGACAGAATAGCCAGCCCTAGGATGCCCCTGCATTACTCAATTGATAGCTGAAACAGCACCGAGCTCAATAATGAACCACCCAGCTTTCCAGGAATACTGAAATGCATCTTGCAATACCAGCTTCCCTCAAGACACCTCAGGGTGAGGATCAGAAGTAAGTAGCCAGAGTCCAAACAAAGGATAGGTAACTTTATACATGAATATATTTGAAGCAAATACCCTCAATTCATCCACAAAAGTCTAAATATTGCTGCTTAGCCAATTTTATTATACAAGTGCACACCCAGAACGGTTGATAGTAAGGTCACCACTCCGGAGACACACTTTACTATCCAGCTGAAAACATATCTAATAATGAAAGTAAAGAACAGAGTTCTTGATCTAAAGTGAGAAAGTTTTCAGAATGTTGAAATATTTTCTTACATCTACGAGTTGTCATTGTCACATTAAAACATACTTAGCAGAACACGGCTCCTGAATTTATAATGTTGCAATAACAAATACTTCCCTGCACTGCACTTTGCCTTGCAAATCTCCCTAGAATGACACACAGTTCAATGTTCACATGTGTTTCACCTCTTGAAACAGGCTCGTATAGTTAAATGGATTTTCTATGTTTAAGGTTACAACATTGAGATGAATGAGAAAGCTATTATAATGAACGCACGATGATTTTGACTACAACATACTTTCCTGGTTCAGTGTGGACAACGTCCTCCAGTTGACTATCATTTAGGCAGGAACAGTTGGGGGATTTTGTATAAGGACAACACTAGCCCTTTCTTCTCCTGACAAATACAGTATATATAACATTTGTTGACTTATATTTAGAGAACAAAAGACATGAATTACTGAAATTCTGAAGCTCACTTTTTTGGACCTAAATTTAGTGGTTTTGAAAATTTCTTAGAGTGTACCAGAGATTATGTGGACTTGCAGATGTGTGCATGTAAACTACAACATCAGTATCATAAAATCTCTTCTGCATTTTTTGTTACAAGGTTTTAAAGTTTTAGTTTAGTTTGACTACCATTTGATAAATAATAAATAATAATAGTCATCCACAAAGCTCTGCACAATGCTGCACCTCTCTACCTCTCCTCTCTCATCTCAGTCTATCACCCAACCTCTTAGATCTGCCCGTGATCTTAGATTCTTCTCTACCTTAATTCGTACCTCACACTCAAGTCTCCAGGACTTCTTCCGAGCTGCACCAATTCTCTGGATTGCCCTTTCTTTGACTACCAGACTAATAACCAACCTCCAAAGTTTCAAACATGCTCATAAAACCCATCTCTTTAGGCAGGCCTATCACACTCGCTAATGCATGAGATTTCAACTCTCTCTTTACTAACCCGTCCTGTGTCTTCCTGTGTTATCCGACAAACACCAGATTCCAAGCTCCAGGTTTCTCTGCAGTCCTATTGACCTTGGACTTTGTATATAAGATGGCTGATGAATCTTTATTTATTATTTTTTTTTATTCTGTTCCCTTATAAAGAATGGCTGGGTCATTATACATTTATCTCTTGTGCCCCCCCCCCTCATCCTCATAGTCTATAAGCTCTTGTGAGCAGGGCCCTCACTCCTATTGTTCCATATGACTGTTTGTACTCTGTAATGTAGTATTTTATTTGTATATGTCCCCTATGATTTGTAAAGTGCTACAGAATATGCTTCAAAATAAGATTACAGAGTTATAACATTGTCACCTGAAACAATAGGAGTTTGCTGCTCACAAGAGCTCACAATCTATGAGGAGGAAGGGGTGACATAGGACGAATAGCTAAAACCTTTACTTTGTTGGCTGAAGGTCATGACATTGGAGAGATTTGTTTTGTAAAGATATATACATTCTCTAAAGTTGAACATATTGTGGTTACACATAGTTTGCTTACTGATAAATACTGTAGTAGGAATAAACACAGATTTATCATAGCTGAAAAGCTGTATGCTCTATCTGCAAGAACAGATCACAGACTTTGATCCTGACTGTTTATGTACAGGAAATCCTTGTGCCAACTTCCCTTCTATAGTTCCACAAACATAATACACTGCGGTTACAGCAACAGAGGCACATTGCAGGGATGCTGCCAATCTGGGACAGACCCTTACCTTATGAAGATATGTTATAAGGTTCTGGATTCACTAAACTCAGAAACCTAGAAAGGAAATTGTCCACACTGTTTGTAAATCTAATAGATTGTATCCAAATTTTTGAAACACTGATCCTTGTGGAAATCCTGTACAGGGGCTAATCTCCTACTTATATGTTCTATTTCTAGCCAGTGAACAACCTAGGGTCAATGGCTTAGTCAAGCAGGGGGATACTTCGCTCTCTTTTTGGTGGCTTTGCTACAGCAGCTTTCCTTAGCAGAATAAAAGGAGGGCATCACTAAGTAGGTGGCGTGTAACCCTTATTTTGGGAGACTTGTCTGTATCTCAGCATCTAGACCCCAGAGCATAAAGCTAGCATAGGTTATATCCATACCAATGTAGCAAGTAGGAATTTCAGAAATCACAGTCGTGGTCAACAGCTGTGATCTTGCATTTTTAACTTACTTGCACAATATCCCTATAAAGCAGTCAGAGAATTTTATAGTAATTCTCAGGTTATTCGTGCCGGTGAAAGTTGTATAAAATAATAAAAAACATGGCTACAGTATCCGCTGATATTCCCTTTTATAAAAACAAGCTGATTTTGTGGTTTTTATAATGAGCGCTGCATCTATTTTATGTTAATTGCAGAATATTGCCCTAAATATTAAATTGCTGCTGGAATTGAAACATAAAATATATTTTCATTATTTCAGCTTGTGACAGTGACAAGAATAATTCTAGTGAATTGAAGTACTGTCCTCGTTCAGATATTCACAGAGCCTGTGTCCCCACAAGACATTGGCATTACACAAAGTACAGAGCAGATGATCACAACAGCTGACTGAAGTAGCATCATATGATCAATAATCACAAGTTTTCTTTTTTCTGCTCTAAAGTTATGGTTTACAAATTTAAGACATGTTAAAACATTAATTTTCAAGGCTTTGTACATAATTGTGGAAATAACCAAAAAAAGGATTTGTTTACTAGTAATTTGGCTCCTTTTGAAGTAAAATTAAGATGCAGAGACATGGCTTGTAATAAAGTTATTCCTTACGTCAATAGGCAAGAAGCTGAGAAGTCATGAGAACTGAGAATTTCTATCTGACCTCGATATGCTTTACTAAGTGTTGTTTTCAACAATCATATATCCTGTTTCTCTCGTTTCTATAAGTCTTTCTCATCTGGTCACTTATTTGGCCTTCCACAAAACTGGAGTTTATTTCATTCATATCTCAT
This sequence comes from Engystomops pustulosus, assembly GCF_040894005.1. Lineage (NCBI taxonomy): Eukaryota > Metazoa > Chordata > Amphibia > Anura > Leptodactylidae > Engystomops > Engystomops pustulosus. The sequence goes on from NC_092414.1 coordinate 152,323,397, forward strand.
ATAATAGGCTCGCAATGTACTGGTGTTAAATAGTGGTTTAAGCTTAATACAGGACTCACCACTTACTCATCCCATGTATCTCCAGTTCCAGTGCTGCCACTGGTTTCCATTTCCATAGGTGTTGATGGACATAGGAAAAGCCTGGGGATGCCTCACAATACCTCTGCTGCTGGTTGGCTGTGTGTCCAGCATGGACCCAGAATGCAGTGTTACAGACAGCGATGTATTGGCAAGAGGAGAGTAGTGTCTGTCAGGATCACGGACTTTTGTTCAGGAAGGGAGCCTGCCGAGTCACACTGGACCGTCCTCTGTCAGGTCTCTGCCCTCCAAAACCTTTTAGCTGCCACCACTTGTCATGTATCAGGAGCGGAGACACCTTGCATAGACTATGCCCAAATAAAATATTTCACTCGCTAATAAAGCAATCAGTTAAGGTTATGCTTCCTCTGAGATCAGGGAATTGAACATAAGAATGCTCTTATTAATTGAAGTTTTTTTTTATGAAAAAGGCCTTGTAGCATTGGGGACCTGGGTTCAAGTCCCATGGTCAACATCTGCAAAGATTTTGTATGCTCCCTGTGTGTTTGTGTGGGTTCCCTCCGTGTCCTCCAGTTTCCTCCCACACTCTAAAACATACTGGTAGGTTGATTAGATTGTGAGCCCCATCGGGGAAAGCGACCAATTTGGCAAGCTCTGTGCAGCACTGCGTAATCCTACTTAAGGACACTCGACTTACAGATGACCCCTAGTTACAGACGGACCCCTATGACCTCTGATGAAGCTCTCTGAATGCTTTACTATAGTCCCAGACTGCAATGATCAGTTGTAAAAGTGTCTGTAATGAAGCTGTATTCATAATCCTTATTCCCATTACAGCAAAAAAAAATTTAACTCTAATTGTCACTGGGGCAAATATATAAAATATACTCTTTTGATTTGCATACAAATTCAACTTAAGAACAAACCTATGGAATCTTCTACGTAACCGGGGACTGCATGTATATATTTTTCAATGGCAGTTCAAATGATCTCTCCAGGCAGAGCCAAATTCTGTAAGCATATTAAAATAATTGTTCCATTCCTGCTCAGTACCAAATTTACCTTGCCTATGAGACCTACATGTTAGAAGATGCATAAAGATGGCCTTTTGCACATCTTCGGATCAGTTCACACTTGCGTTTAGCAGGTTCCGTTTCCCCTTCTGTTATGAAATAGCAAGGAATACAGTGCAGCACCCAGTATCTTTTTTTTCTACTATTTTAATGGAATTGTAATGAAGGACAACCTTCTGTACATCGAATTCAATCCGGAACAGAAGGTGAATGGAGAATCTGTTGTAAGTTTCCATTACACTCTCCTAAAATGTAGAAACTCCTGAAGCGAGTGTGAACTGATCCTTAAATGAAGGAGCGAAATGGCTGTATATACATCCTCACGGAAGTGGCAAGGCCTCCTCTGGCGGTATCTGCTCTTCTTTTAGCTTCTTATGCCCAGGGTTTTAAGAAAAAAAGGTGTTTAAAATCATGCAAATGAGCCTGAGGGGCTCCAGGCTTTATTAACTCCTATTGAGCCTGGAGCTCCTCAGGCTCATTTGCATAATTGCAAACACCTTTTTTTTCTTAAAAACCTGGGCGTAAGAAGCTAAAAGAAGAGCAGATACTGCCAGAGGAGGCACACACCAGTATGTCAGTGTGCTTGGTTTACAATCCTTGATCTGGTGATAGATGTCCTTTAAGGCACTGCCACGTGCCACCTGCAAATGAGCCTGAGGGGCTCCAGGCTTTATTAACTCCTATGGATCCTGGAGCCCCTCAGGCTCATTTGCATTATTTTAAACACCTTTATTTTTCTTAAAAACCTGGGCATAAGAAGTTAAAAGAAGAGCAGATACTATTAAGGAATAGATGCATTTATACAGTAATAAAATGACATTTGGCTATTTTAAGGCAACCATGCAGCTGATGTAGCCCCTGGTGAAAATGCCTCTGGTAAAAGTTTTTACAAAGTACATAGATTTAGAATTACAGGTTGGAACTGAAAATATGTGCAGGGACTGCAGCATCATCTTCATATATGTCTTCTCTTTGCTGTTTGTTCCTGTGTTACATTTTAGAGACTTTGATGTTTCTGAACATTTATGAATAGTCTTTAGGCAGGCAAAGGGGGAATGCAAGTTGCTTGAGGGGGGGGGGAATGTTACTTTTTCAGTAAAATCTAACACTGGCTTGTAATCACATGTTGTAGTGATTTATGCAAAAACATATACCAGGTGTGCTGACCTCAGCTGAATATGCAGTAGGGAAAAAGTCACTGACTTTAAACTGTGGTGATGAATTATTACCCAAAATATCAAATGAGTGGGCATTTTAAAATAACCCCTTCTGTGTTTCCAGTGGGAGAAAACCACCACAATTGTGGCCAACATAATACATACTGGACCATGTCAAAAACAGAGTGGTCTACTACACTACACTACTACAGAGTGCTCTACTACACAATACTACAGAGCGCTCTACTACACAATACTACAGAGCGCTCTACTACACAATACTACAGAGCGCTCTACTACACTACATTACTACGCTACACTACTACACAATACTACAGAGCGATCTACTACACAATACTACAGAGCGCTCTACTACACAATACTACAGAGCGCTCTACTACACAATACTACAGAGCGCTCTACTACACAATACTACAGAGCGCTCTACTACACTACATTACTACGCTACACTACTACTAACACTACAGAGTACTCTACTACACAATACTACAGAGCGATCTACTACACAATACTACAGAGCGCTCTACTACACAATACTACAGAGCGCTCTACTACACAATACTACAGAGCGCTCTACTACACTACATTACTACGCTACACTACTACTAATACTACAGAGCACTCTACTACACAATACTACAGAGTGCTCTACTACACAATACTACAGAGTGCTCTACTACACTACATTACTACGCTACACTACTACTAACACTACAGAGTACTCTACTATACAATACTACAGAGTGCTCTACTACACAATACTATACAGCGCTCTACTACACAATACTACAGAGCGCTCTACTACACAATACTACAGAGTGCTCTACTACACAATACTACAGAGTGCTCTACTACAGAATACTACAGAGTGCTCTACTACACAATACTACAGAGTGCTCTACTACACAATACAACAAAGGGCTCTAATACACAATAAAACAAAGCGGTCTACTACACTACGTTACTACTAATAATAGAGAGCACTCTACTAAACAATACTACAGAGTGCTCTACTACACAATAACACAGAGGGGTCTACTACACAATTTGAGAGAGCAGTCTACTACACAATAAAACAGGGGGGTCTATTACACTACACTACTACAGAGTGCTCTACTACACAATACTACAGAGCGCTCTACTACACAATACTACAGAGCGCTCTACTACACAATACTACAGAGCGCTCTACTACACAATACTACAGAGCACTCTACTACACTACATTACTACGCTACACTACTACTAATACTACAGAGCACTCTACTACACAATACTACAGAGTGCTCTACTACAAAATACTACAGAGTGGTCTACTACACTACATTACTACGCTACACTACTACTAACACTACAGAGTACTCTACTATACAATACTACAGAGTGCTCTAGTACACAATACTATACAGCGCTCTACTACACAATACTACAGAGCGCTCTACTACACAATACTACAGAGTGCTCTACTACAGAATACTACAGAGTGCTCTACTACACAATACTACAGAGTGCTCTACTACACAATACTACAGAGTGCTCTACTACCCAATATAACAAAGGGCTCTAATACACAATAAAACAAAGCGGTCTACTACACTACGTTACTACTAATAATAGAGAGCACTCTACTAAACAATACTACAGAGTGCTCTACTACACAATAAAACAGAGGGGTCTACTACACAATTTGAGAGAGCAGTCTACTACACAATAAAACAGGGGGGTCTATTACACAGTACTACAGAGCAACCTACTACACAATACAACAGAGCAACCTACTACACAATACTACACAACAGAGCCGTCTACTACACAAGACAAAAGTACAGTCTATTACACAATACAACAGATCGGTCCACTACACAATACTACAGAATGGTCTACTACACATTACAACAAGACAGTTTACTACACAATACAACAGAGAGGTCTACTACAGAATATAACAGTGTGGTCTACAACAGTATACTACAGAGTGGTCTCTCTGCTCTTGTTAATAAAAAAGAGTCCTAAATAGAGGACTTCTTAGTATTAATTTCAAACTTAACTACTAAACCAGAAAGTTATTTGTATGGACTATATAGGATAATAAAAGGGCACTCTGGCTGTTATCAAGGGGCACAAATATCGACTCAAAGCTCTAGACCAGTGATGGCTAACCTATGGCACTGGTGCCAGAGGTGGCACTCAGATCCCTCTCTGTGGGCACCCAGGCCATCACCAGAGAGGACTCCAGGTATCTTCCTGCAGTCCCAGACAGCCCAGGACTTGCTGTGCACAGAGGTATTTTAAAGTGACAGCTCTACCAGGGACTATTTTCTGCTATATTGGTGCCTCAGGGTGCTGGTATCAATGAAAACTGTGACAGAGAAGGGAGTATAAATCACACATTAAAATTTCTGTGTTGGCACTTTGCGATAAATAAGCGGGTCTTTGTTGAAGTTTGGGCACTCGGTCTCTAAAAGGTTTGCCATCACTGCTCTAGACAATGTATTTTCATTACTCTAGAACATAGAACAGTAAGTAAAATGCAGTTTAAGATAGCATTTTACTGTATTCATATTAAATATATGACATATAATGTATGGATATAATAATGTGCCATAAAATCACCGGCAAAAATAACTAGACATGGATATTTTATCTATATATTTTTAGCTATGTTTTCCATTTAAATAAACATCTAAAAATAACTGCTTCCAGTAAGAAGGTGAGTTTTGTACTTGTAAGTTACTAATGATGAAGCGTTCATCTGTCATCAGTGTAATTGTATACACAAACAAGCTGCAATCCAACATTCCTAAATAAAAACTGCACGTCTGACAGGTATTTATCTGGTGCTAGAACACTTCACAAGTGGAGGGAAAAGCTGTCACAGCCAGGGTTTATCAAGATCCCTTTGAGCTATTTCAAGAAAGCTGAACTGAACTGTACTGAACTCTGCTGATGCAGACATTAGGGCATATATCCAAAAACTGATCATTTTTTTCCCTTTTTATAGCAGAGAATGTGTGTCCCATCAATCTTCTGAGTTTCAGTAGTTTCATTTAGTTGTGGTGGTCTCATAAGAGAAAAATATGCTCTAAATGAAAACCTTTAGAAAGCTGGTAAAATTGTATGTTAATGAATCAGATGTGATTGGAGTTTTACTTTAAATCTCCTAATTGTGGTTTTGTGTTGTAACGTTCAGTAGCCCTTATGGTCACGCACTGAAGGCAAACATGGATGCATTTAAAATTTTGGATTACAACTGCAAGTTCTAACTTTATATCACAACTAAGTTCTTCAGTGCAACAGCATCTTTGTAGTAAACCCATATGAAACGTGAATAGAATAGGCTAGACACAGGAGTATAACGATAATAATAATGTAATAATAATAATTTCTTTATGTATATAGTGCACACAGATTACGCAGCGCTGCACAGTGCTTACCAAATTGGTCCCTGTCACCAATGGGGTTCACAATCTAATCATCCTACCAGTATGTTTTGGAGTGTGGGAGTAAACGGGGGGACCCAGGGGAATGCCATGCAATCACAGAAAGAACATAGAAACTCTTTGTAGATGTTGACCCTGGGACTTGAACCCAAGTCACCTGTTCTGCTAGTAACCAATTGGCCCAAAAGGTTCTTCCATGTAATAAAAAGTCACTTATGTACCTTATAGTCCATTTGGACCACTTCTTCTTTAAATTAAGCTGATCACAGTGAGCCAAAACATCCAAACCCTAACTCCAGCTTCATCAGGACACTCCTAATGTGATTGTAGGGGAAAAGGGGCCTTCAGGGACATAACAAGTAGGGCTCCACTGCAAAGCATCGAATTATACAAAGTGTCACATTACAGAAGCGTGAGTGTTTCATACAAAAGCCTTAATGGACCGGTGACCTCACAGCATTCAGAAATTATAATAAAATGATGTCACGTGCAGGTGAAATGGAAACACTGGGGTAGATTTACTTTACTTTATTTACCCGGTCCATTCGCGATCCATCGGCGCGTTCTCCGATGCTGATTCGAGTTCTGCTGGGATTCACTAAGGTCGTGCGCCCGATGTCCACCAGGTGTCGCTGCTGCGCTGAAGTCCGCCGGAGTTCATGTCCTCCATCTCGGTGTATGTGAGTGCTATTTTTGCAACAAATTTTTTTTTAAATTCCGCTGTTTTTATGAATCCCTCAGGTCTTCCAACGGCCATGCCACCCCCGATTTATGTAGTGTGAAAGCCGGCGCCGATGCGCCACAATCCAATCGCGTGCGCCAAAATCCCGAGGCAATTCGGCGCAAGTAGGAATAATTCAGGAAACCCGGCGGAAAAACGCCATTCGGACCTTTAGTAAATGTGCCCCACTGTGTCCCAGTTCAGCATAATGTGATGTCAACACACTACGAATGTTAAAGGGCAATGATAACATACCACCTTTAGATGTTAAATTGAGCAGATACATCAATGGAAGTAAATGTGTGACCCTATTTCAGTCGCAGTTAAAGTACCAAAGTGCCTGACATTTCTTTGCATTCCATGTGTCCATAACAATTCAAGTACACATGTCCTCTTAATTCCCTAAAATAAGCCTATAATTTGCTTCCACTTTGAAACCTATCTTCTGCAACAACTAGATCCTTACAGCAAATCTTGAGGTCATGTCTAGAATGACAGAATGAATTACATTGTGTGTGTCCATGATGGGGTATATGTATATGAAATTGTATGGGAAGCCCGGTGACCCGGTGACTGGTACTGTTACCTTGTAGCACTAGGGGCCTGGAGTTAAAGGGCAACATCTGCCTGGAGTCTGTGTGTTTTCCCTATGTTTATATGAATTTTTTCTGGCTTCCTAATTTTACCCCACACTTTAAAACATACTCATCGGCTTCCAAGGAAATTATCCCTGGAGTGTCTGAGATAAGGATGTCAGGATGTGTGAGAACCTTTCAGGACAGGAACCGGTGAGAGTGATGATGATCTGTACTGCGCTGCAAAATGTTGGTGACATAGAAGCAACACAAATTAATACCTATATTCTACACATACGTGGTCTTCTAGTAACTGCTACAAAGGCGCTCTTATGCCATGCTGATTCTGTTAGAGATCACATTATGTCTCTTTGTAATGTTGCCCTACAGAGAAAAGTTATTTAGTTATACTCACCGATTTCTGGGGAGTCTCTGCCGTTGTCACAGTTGATACAGTTTTATATCGCATCATTTTGTTTAGGTCCAGATAGTCCTAAAATAAGCCAAATGTCCAATTCTTGTTTCTGTAAACCTATTCAACGACAAGTCACATCTGTAAACATGTCCCAGAGTTTCGGAGACTGTCTGAGAAAGGATTTTCACAGTGATCAGTGGAAGTCGTGTTAATTCCTCTCCACCCCTTTCCTGCTGCTTCAGATGTCCTCGGCCAGTAATCCTCAGCACACAAGTGTCTGCCCTTTAAGCAGCATAGTAGACAACTTCCCGCTGCGCTTTATGGCTGGGATCTCTCTACACCTGAAATGACCACTGACATGTTGCCAAGAAACACTTTGGGATTGTTTTTTCTGCAGATCATCTCACGTGTCGATTCCAACTCGACTTGTCAGGCAGCATTCATATTAGATCTTCCGACTGCTTACCTGGACATACGCATGTAGCAGACAACACCCTCCCAGGCTGAGGGTGGGGCCTTGTCCTGTCAATCCTTCATAATATTTAACACCTTCATTACCAGACAGAGTTATTTGGACTGTAGCCACTTTAAATGGCATGTGTAATATATAAGAATATGATAACCCGGAAACTTTTGTCTGAAGATTTGTATTGCCTGCTTATACTGTATATAGTAGAGCAAGCAACAAGAATAAAGGTTATATCTTGAAAGTTTTTTATAGAAAGAAAATAATTATGGACTAGTTTTTTTTTTTATTTTATTGTTAGAGTGTTCAAGTTAAATTTAGCAGGTTTACCAGGTTCCACAGACACACCCTTTAAGGGATGCTGAGCATGCAGGCAGCAGTAATGACAAACACACAATACACAGTGACAGCTGATAGTACAGGCGGCTCCTGTTACCAGACCTTCCTCATACACACACAAGGAGGCTGACACAGGCAGGAGGTCAACCCTTTATGTGCCAGAACCTAGCGCCCTGTGTTGGAATAGTTAAAAGCCTCTTGTGATGGACGATAGAAGAGAACAGGGCGAGCATTGTAAATTATTACACATTTCTCTGACAATACGTGACAGAATACAGTGTGCGCTGTCATGTGGCTCAATGTGAGGGTGTGACGGGGACACATCTACATATACATATCTACAGTTCATTATTAGAAATTTAATGTAACATATTGATACATCAATGGACTGTGTTATTAGCCCTGGTGCATAGGGGTAACACATTGGGGGTCATTTACTAAGGGCCCGATTCGCGTTTTACGGACGTGTTACCCGAATATTTCCGATTTGCGCCGTTTTCCCCTGAATGCCCCGGGATTTTGGCGCACGTGATCGGATTGTGGCGCATCGGCGCTGGCATGCACGTGACGGAAATCGGGGGCCGTGGCCGAACGAAAACCCGACGGATTCGGAAAAACCGCCGCATTTAAAAAAAAAAATCTGTCGCCGAGCTTGCACTTACCTTCACTCAGCCTGGCTCGGTGAACTCCAGTGCGTTCCGATCCTTTTCAGCGCAGCAGCGCCACCTGGTGGACGGCGGAATAACTACCTTAATGAATCCCGGCCGGACCCGAATCCACCACAGAGAACGCGCCGCTGGATCGCGAATGGACCGGGTAAGTAAATCTGCCCCATTGTTCCAATTACAGTGTGTCCTGCAAGACAGGTTATCCCCACCATTGTTATGAATGCGTCACAACAGCGGTCACAAGGAAAGCCCCATAATCAGGAAAAGCAGGAGTTTTTTCCTGTTCCCTTGCTAGCTTGTTCTCTAGTAATAAAAGCAGTGTCAGGTCTCCAATGCTACACCTTATGGCCAGGAACACACAAGTCTATAGCCCGTTGCCCACAAACCGAGTGTAAAATCGTTTTTCATCTGTGAAAATCTTCCGCTTTTGTTCAGATTTCTGTCCTAGTGCTATCTGACCATCCGATTTATCTGATTTTCACAGCTCTGAGTTACTAAACAAGTGTGAGAAACTGACCGCAGTAGGAAGGCATCTGATTGCTGTCCATTTTCTTCACACAACCTTTGGGCCACATTTATTAAAGCGTTTTCTATCTGACTTTGCACTGAAAAGAATGTGAAAACTGCTTACACATGTATTTATTAAGCACCAGTTTTGTGTCATGGCTGCTCAGCGCCCAACAAGACAGAAAAAATGTGCACCTGAAGGGGCTGTTACAGCTTAAGCTACATTTACACGGCCGTATGGGGGTGTATATTCGGGGATGCGTATATTCCACCGACGTATATACGGCGTATACTGTATACATCCTCCATAGACAGCAATGGGCGCACAACGTCGTACAGAAGTTCTGTACCGCCCCGTAGCCGGGAGAAAGATAGGACATGTCCTAACCTTCTACGGAATACGGCACCATGAGCCATATATCTCTATCGAGAGGAGCGGGGTGACCAGGGGTGAGTGTGGAGATAACGCCTACTTTAGAAAGCTCATAAAATTTTATCAATCCTTAAATTTTGTGATTAATGACATTGAGTTTTGTTGAATTTATTTAGTCACTTTGTATCAGACATTCATATTCCCGCATTATCCATTTAACTTCTTCTCGATGTGTGAGATACTATTACGTGACAGCGTCGGGAAGCGTGTATGGAGAGGGCTCATGGGCACAAGCGTCTCTATACAGGGTGTGTGTTTGCTGCATATTAGAGCAAACACCCACTAGTAACACACACAGTCGGTGCTGGAACCACTTTAACCACCACTTTTTAAGCATTTTGCATTGCATAGAAATTTTAATAAAAAGTGATCAAAATCATCTGCAAAATAGGATCATTGAAAATGTCATCTCATCCCGCAAAGAATACAGAGACAGGTCTGTATGCTTTTGTATGGAAAAGTTATTGGAGTCAGAACATGGAGAAAGGAAGAAAGTTTTTTTCATTTCGGCCGAAGGAATAAAGAGGAGATGTCACATTAAAAAATGAAATGGTACAAATGCGTTTTTTCGCCAATTTCACCACATTTGGAATTTGTTTCCCATTTCCCAGTACATGGCATGGAATATTAAATACCGTCACTAGGAAGTACAATTTGTTATGCATAAAACAAGCCCTCACACAGCTCTGTACATAGAAAAATAAAAAGTTTTGAAGGTGGGGAGTGAAAAATGAAAAGGGGAAATTGTTAAGGGGTTAATTGTTAAGGGAGTACTTGTGTTATGGGAGTGGACTCAATATAGTGTAGATTTCGAAGACTTTGTACAAACTACTAGGGTCAAAGGGAATTCAGCCAGGTGGAGACAGGTGAGTAACCACAATTTGTGACATCTGATAACATATGGCATTGAGGGTTATAATTAATATAGAAAAGAATAAAGTACACTTGTTAAAGAGAGGCTGAACCTGAAGGACCTTTGTCTTTTAAACCTCTGTAACTATACAAGAATATGCCCTTACAG